>NC_140594.1:247618977-250018977 GCF_964204655.1 Triturus cristatus
AGCGTTCTAATACCTCTGGGTCTAGCCAGCACTATATAAAACCTCTCAAATAAAATAAATAAATAAATACATATATAGTCCAAGAAAAAAAGGCTCCCATGCAGTGGGGAGAAATATATGTATTGCCAAAGCTGCAGGTGATGTAGGTGCCAAAGATCCACCATCCCCAGTACCTCCAAGAATGGTCCTAAAGGACCCCGCTCGTTTAGTGTGGCCGCCCTGGTCGACCTGGTCAATCCCAGCCCTAAAACCGCATTCATGTCACCCCCAGGATAAAAATGCTGTGAGGCATATCTAGCAATGTAGCGCTAACTTTCTGTAGAGTAACAGTATGTAAGAGCAGTGGGACATACAGTGAGCAAATATTAGGTGTATAACTTTCCCAGGTTTCAGGTTCTGTCACACAACTGCCAGTGAGGTCCTGCCATGTACTCTGGATAAGGCCTGGGCTAAATTTCCGTTCCGCTCACGGAAATTGCGATAATTTGACATTTTTGCATTCTGCGGAGAGCGCGAAAATGTCAAAATTTCCGCATTCCGCAGCTTAGCGATAATTTGTTTCTCGCTCGCGCTGTAAAATAATACATTCTCGCGCGCGCGCGATCGCCTTACCTGAATTCCCGCGTTCGCCGACAAGTTTTCCCAATCCGGTTGCGTTCTCCACGAGATGTTGGATTGTTGGTAGCCATTTGCGCTGTCTCGCGACAGTTTGCGCCCGCAGTAATGCCATTGGTCGCGCGATCACGTCTTTCTTCTCGCGATCATGCACCGCGAGAGGGGTGAAAACACGATAGCCGCGCCTGCGAGCAACCGCATGGGTAAGTTGGTGAGCCGCGACCACGCAGAAAATACCGCAAACGGGCGGGAAAAAAACGTCTGCGTTTTCGCAATATTTCCGCGTGTTTGCGGAGATTTTTAACATTTTCGCGATAATTTGCGAAAGTCACTTTCGCAAATTCCGCCCACCCCTACTCTGGATCATAAAAGGCACTGAGTGCTTGAGTATCATTTCCACCCTCCTTGAGTCAGTAGTGTATCCAATGTGTGCCACTAATTTGTAGCTAAATCTATCCAGAGCTTTACACTGATTCCCCCTAAGGTGCGTTTCCTGAATTAGGATTAAGTCTGGGGCATGTCTTCTGAGATATTGAAGGACAAGGGTCCACTTGCTCTTATTTCCCAGACCATTAAAATTCCATGTCCTGATATCTAACTTGCTCTTATTTCGACCAGCCATGAATGTTGTAATGTCTTGCAGAGGTCTGAGCTACTCCCCCATCCTGCATCCCCACCTTGCCACCCTCTCCCTTGTCTGCCATACCTGCCCTGGTACATGTGGTCCCTCATGGAACGAACATGTATATCAACATTGACCAGTATAACAAAAAATAGCAAGTTTAAGCTTAGTACCCCCATTCAAACTGTATGCAGTGGGGTCAATTGCTGGACGAACAACAGAATAAATAGTATGTAGATAGCAAATCCCTGAACTCCCTCCTCACTGCAGCCCTGCATCGTTAACTTACAACGGCTCACCTCCCCAACATGCAGAGTGCCTGTCATTGCATGATCCCTACAAATGTGATATGCAACACCAACATCTCTGATGAGAAGTAACATTGCCCGATGGACTTGGCATACCCCCTGAGGCTCAACCCCCACCACCCCACCGCCACAGCAAAATGCCTATTACCCCTTCATATCAATAATGACAATAATGACAACTGTAACACTGTGTCTATGCATAGATAATACTCACATGTCAAGGGCAAGGTCTTTTGGCCCTTGTCCATTCAGCAAGGCAGAGGCACCTAAGCTCACTGTCTGTCTCATGACGCCTGACTTTGGAGCCTCTCGCACCCTTCCGGTGTAATGTTCGCCAGCCCTCAATCCAGGCCTCTTCAGGGGAGCTAAAGGACCAATCTTGCCCTCTGAAATAACTCTCAATTTTTCCTGGGTAGAGCATCATATGCTTAATCTCCTTGTCCCATAACGCACTCTTGACTTCCTCATAAATGCGTCTCTGCCTCTGTACCTGCAAAGCAAACTCAGGAAAGAATCTCACAATTGTGTTGCCCACACACAGCCCGTGTGCACTCGGGCTTCCTGAAGGATTGCATCCTGGTCCATGCAGTTGAATATCCGGGCTATAATGGTGCCTGAGGGGGCACCTGGCCTCGGCGGGGCGCCCAGTGCCCGATGTGCTCACTCAATTGAAAAGAACTTAAAAAGTTGCGGAGAGTGTTCAATATCAGAATTTCCAGAAGGAGCTCAACACTAGGCCCCTCAGCCCCCTCCAAGACCCCCACCACTCTATTTTTATTTATCTTGGACCTTCCTTCCTGGTACTCCAACCGGGCTGTAAGGATCACATTTTGTTTTGATAAGTTCTGGACCTGCTCTTCAAGTCTCTTTGTTGTGAACTGGAAGCCAGCAATTTGAGATTTTGCAGTTTTGACTTTGTCAGACATATTCCCGAAAACTGCCCTCAAGAGATTAACCTCAATAGTAACTGTGTCCAATTTTGGCTCAAAGGTATTCCACAGGGCTTAAATTGCAGACATGATTTCCCTAAGGGAAGGTTCCAACTAGGTTTTTATCTGAGTTGTTAGATTGCGTGGGTTTGGGCCCACGGTTGTGAACCATGTCTACCAGTTCTGATGCAGTTGCCACACCCTCCTATTTGTCGCCACAGTCTGCATCTGACCTTCACTGTCATGGAGGGCTGTTCACCGAAGTCACCCTGCCCACCTTGAGCTCTGCAACAACAATCCCCTTCCTAGTACCACACCGGGTGTCTCATGTCATGGTTCAACAAAATCTCATACTTCTTCCCCAGGCCCAGAATCTATAAAGAGACAAGAAGAAGCCTTACCAAGGATCAGAAACTTTCCTTACCCCTGCGGTCCTCTCCGCACTTCTCAGGGGCACAGGGACGAGCAGCACCCCTGCAGACCAGGACCACACAGCCCACAGCAGGACAGTTCAGAATCACATGTAGGGGTGGGGCTTCTCAGCCACATCTACGTCTCCGGCTTCTCCTACCGATCTCCATGACATACTGTCCTGGGCCAGGCCCAGCCACGCTCCCCAGGCAGCCTGGCATTCACTACACAGGCCCTAAGGGCTGCCGGTTGCAGCACTGCTCCCAATCACCACCACCAGGCTTCACTTCAATGTGCACACCGTATGCACAGCCTCGCCATGCACTCCAGTCCACAGGGTCGCCACAGGCCCAAACCAGTGGTCTCCGTGCCCCAATGTCCACAGGAACCAGCAGGGGGAAAAACAATTGGGCCCCTCAGGGGAGACGATCCAGCGGGCGGGTGAGTTATAGATTGTCCCCAAAGATACTGTAGCTGGGTGTGTTCACTGGTGTACAGTGACCTCCACAGTGCCGACAGCCACGCTTCTGCCAGTGCCAGGCAGATTCAGTCCCATGCAATTCTTGCTGCCACCAGGCAGAAATGGCAGAACGGGATGCCCTGGTTTAGCAACATCCAGGCAGCACCTCTCCGTGGGATTGTGACGGATTTTGTCCGGATATGTGAGGGATCAATCACTGGCAGATACTTCAATGTGTGGCCATCTTGGTTGGCAGTTAGCCACGCCCGCCCTGGTTTGGGAGTTTTCTTGTGTTGTGTTTTGACTTTATTACTGTTGTGGTTCTACATAAATCTAAGATAAGATTGTGTGCTCTCTGACATTGCTACCAGCGGCTTGAGCTCAGGTTAATTTATTGACTTTAAGGGTTCATGCTGGCAAGGGTTATGTGTACTCCCCCCCCCCCACAAATAATTACCCAATTTCTAACACTAACGATTTTGAATCCATTCATAAAATGTATCTATTTGTCATGGAAAAATGTAAGTCTCTTTCAGATTACCATTTCGGTTACAGTGGTTTATTTCTCTGGTACATTATAGCACCTACAAAAAAAATATATTGCCCTTTGTTGATACATTTTGAATGTACATATAATTACACATGTATCAACTTGAACAGCTCTGTGGAAGAGGTGTGGCGCAGCCGCCAGGGTGCCTGACTCCAGACCACGGGAATCACTGTTCGATCCCCAGTGCCGGCAGCAGGTTAGCCCAGCACCATGTGACTCTGGGCAATAGCTCGCTTAATCTTCCTGACGGCCCCCAGCACCAGGACACCTCTCCGGAGGTAGCTGTGCCCTTTTCAAATGCTGGTATTTCATTTCATTTCCGTTCATACCACTTTGCAGTGTTACAAGATCAATGCAGTGAGCAGTAAAGAGGTTTCATCAGAGATTACACACATTCACAAAAGAAAGGATCACCCCAACTGTTGCCCCAGAGTTTATTAGTGGAAGGTGCACTCTGAGTATAGTTGGGCATTCTCGCCACTTGGTTGTTCCACCTCCAGATTCACCGAAGGAGTGTTTCACAAGTTGCCTGTTGTGCGAGACATAAAGGAAAGGGGTAGGTCTGGGAAATTCAGCACTGTACGTGTTATGGAAAAATTAGTCTTTTTTGTTTGCCAAGCAATGACCATGAATTTCAGGGAAAGATGTGGGTAATGTAAGAAAAAAACTATCCTTGTCAAGGTGACCCACAGAAGTCTATAAATAATCCTGTGCTTAACTCTCTGGTAGCTTGGCACAAAGCAGTCAGGCTTAACTGATAGCAATGTGTAAAGTATGTATGGAGCACTCAAACAGTAATAAAGTGAAAATACAACTCAAGAAAAATCCTAAACCAATTTAGAAGAATAGAACTAATTTTAGTAGATGATATGACAACTAAATTACAAAAAATCAAATCAGTACATCCTGAAATCTGAGTTTTTAAAGTATTAGGTGAACATGACACCAAGAAGGGGAAAATTCCACTCCTGGTTCTCTGATGACGCTGGACCAGGAACAAGTCACAATCCACGATGGAGCATGGGTTAGATACAGGGACCAGGTTAGTGTAGTTGAAGAGTTATCTTCTCAAGTCTGGTGTAAATGGTGCCATTTGCATTAGCAGAGACTGGCGAGCAGGAGGCTGTTGGCTCACAGAGCAGGCAAAGTATTGTGGATGGTCATTGCTTGAGCGTGAAGAGCCGGTCGCTACTGGAGTTTCACATTGGTGGACTGTTGAAGATAGTTGCTGTTGGCACAAAGTGCAAGTCTCATGTTGCTGGTCCTTACAGACAGTCTCTGACGGTGCAATGAGCAGGTCATGCTGGAGCTTGATGGTCTTTAGATGGTCAATTCTTGGCGTCAAGTGCATTAGTGAGTAGCACAAAAACTTCTGGAACTTCATATTTTCTTAAGGAGGAGTTCACTCTTTTCTTCAGGAGAAGTTCACACTGATGACAACTAAGGGTCCAGGTTCTGGGGGGCACCAAGAAACACTCAGTGCTTTGAGTGTAGCCAGTGCATCAGTGGCTCTACTGAAATCAGTGAAATTTACACCCGTCTGGCAGGGATCTCTAAATGTGGTGGATAGCCCTCTCACAGGTGAGTGGAAGGTGTAGGCTTTTTCTGCCCTAACAGGTCAGCAGGCTGCCTGCCAGGCTCTAAATAAGCATGTGAGTCTGGTATTAAGATGACTGTGTATTATTGTTTTGTTACATTAGGTCATATTCCAGTGCCATTTTTTTCTAGTCTATTTAACTCTCTGAAGGGAATGGCACAACAAGGCTTCATACACTTTTGTGATAAACTAGACGTTGCCAAACAGCTTGAATAAAACAAGCTTTTCTCTCAGCCAGAAACACGCCAGTCAAATTAGAACTAGCATTAGGAGCATTAGGGGGAAAAGGTTTTGACCTGCTCACTTGATTTTACCAAGCATTCACTGAACGTCTCCACAAATTTCTACCGAATACTTTTATCTCTGTCTGGCACTTATGTAAGGCACCAGATGTCTTATATTGCTTACTGTACATGGCAAGCCATTGAAGCTGTTTATGTCTGGCAGCACCCTGCTCCGGAATCCAAACTTGGTGGTTATTGGGATTTGTTTTGGGCTATCAAGGAAACCGTTCCAAATATTTATCCAGCTTCCCTGTGGCATTTTGAAATAACAAGAGTTATGTGTGATTGTTATTAGCGGGTACTTGAGTTTATGAAGATGGATGGTGGAATTAATAGATGAGCTACAGAAGGAGGTGCAATTTGCAGAAATATAATAACAGAGATCAGGGAAAACATGCATGTAATAAAGCATTTTGTGACCGTAAAGGGTCCAATTTGCAAAATTGAACCATGTGCAACCTCAAAACGACCTTTTGTAATGTATTAAACTCAAATTGTGACTCAGTAACATGCAATTTGGTTTGGTAATTCATCTCAGATTGTTATTTTGAGGGAGTGTGTTTAGGGTGTCCCTTCCAAATAATGATCCGCAATGGGATGTATTAATACTAGTGAAAGCTAGTGGTAACTGAAGGAAATGCCTCCATTGCATGGTCATCCTCTTTTATATTTGGATGTTGTTGCTGATTGTTTGACTCTGCACACCAGGATTCGGATGTTCTGCCAAAGGGTCAGGTTGCCTCTACTCTAAGCTTTTCCGCAAAAAGTCAATAGCTTTAAAAGGACTTCGTAGAACAGCCATCTGCCCTTGAGGAACCCATCTCTGCCAGAGCCTTTTGCCTTGGGCCACAAAGGATTTTGAATTCCGTATCAGAGACTTATTCAGAAGGTAAAATTTCTGACCAGGATGAACCTGGCCTCTGTGTCTGACCGGTCCTCCATTGTGGTTGGCCTTAACACGCACCTAGATTCTCGGCAAATGCAATCAGATAACTGCAATTGGTACTTACTTCTTTATGGCATTATTTTTTGTTAAAACTTTGAAAATTCATATCTCTGGTTCCTTTTATTGGGTGTTTGTTATTTTGATGTCTTTTTATTGATTAAAATGTTCTCTATTTGTATCAATTGGAGGGGGATTTTAATGCATTGTTGTGTTTTTGACCTTTTAACTGTTTTTTTACTTCTAAATGCTTCATATATTTCCCTAAATTAAGTCTGTCTGCTCTGTGCCACAGCTAGCTGGATTGAAACGTTTTCTAGAACCAACAAGCACAGTGACATTATCACTGTGGTGGACTAATATTTACCCTAATTAACAGTAAGCCATTCGCAAATGCTTACACTATGTGAATGTTTAAAAAAACATGTTTAGGGGTAGGCAGGGGTCCCTGGGACACCTGCTATTTCCTTAAAATGCTGTATGAAAGTGTTCTTTAAAAAAAAAAAAAAAAAAAATCCACTGTTTACCTCTAGGAAAACAGTCTAATAAAACAGTGATTGTTTTATTGAAAAATAGTCACAGACATGCTGAGCCAGTAGGCCATCATTCCTGTGCTCGTAGCTAATTGTAGTGGATTGCAATTTGCAACTTAACGCATATTAATAAGTTAGGTTGGATTGTGACCGACTATGATTGGGGATTTTGTGAATCGAACTATTAGTACATAGGACAGTTGGTAAAATCAAAATGTATTCAGTAAATGTCTTACTGAATCGATTCTTAGTGTATCTTGCCCTTGAGTATTATTTTGAAGTCCAAACTAGATGGCTATTGGGTCGTTCTTTTCACCCTCATAAGGATGGTTTCATTTCCAGGCAGAAGATGGGACGAAATGTACCTGAGCTACTTGAATATGTAGATTTTATAGGCATTGGAAAAGCCCCTAATAGTGGTACGGTTGACGTGGAAACAGGCTCTTGACCAAGTCACTGTTGAAAATGTGTCATTCTCCATATATTGATCAGTTAGCAGAACCTGTATTGACTCAGAACTGGTCAGCAAGGAGTCTTTGTACAGTATAGACACTCATTTTCCTATTCAGCTCACAGAGACACCTCCCACGCTGTTAGGCTGTCCGATATTTTGCACTGTCAAAGCAAGTGACATTTATGGTAAAATCCATGAAAGACATCACCGAGCCACCAAGAAAATGTAGATGACTATAGAAAAATTAAACGTAGTTTTCCCTTATTTACTTCCACGTTAGGTACGCTCCTTAATCTATGTTAAGTGTTCCAAATTTGTACAAAAACCCACGAGAAGCAAACGGTTAACAAAGAGTGTTAACAGAAGCCATTTTATGAAAAATCGGATCGAAACATATTCCCTTTCTTAAACATGACAGTAGATGAGTTAAGGTGTACCCTCAGGCTTGGACTGGGAATTAAAAATAATGAAGCCAGACCGACCTGCATCCTCCCCTCTCTCTGTCTCTCAATCCATCAGTGCTTAATTTGAGCCAGTGTTTTTCGGTGACAACACTTAATTATCAACAACAGGAACATTAATTGTCAACAACTGAAACGTATGACAGCTGCCACATGGTGGCACTGTTTGCATAATTTAATGATGAGCAGAACAGCAATAGCTTAATAATTCATTATATATAAAAACACATTTAGGGAGCGCTAGGTGGTGCCTGCCCAACATGGCCGCTTACCGGTGAAGCTCCGGGCGCCGGACCCCGCAAATCCTCCCTAATCCGTCCTAAGCTGCTCTGGCCGGTGTTTTCCGGGCGCGCTGGAGTCCGGAACCGTCCTGCTCTCCCTGGCTCGGATCTGGAGCGCATCTGCCCCCTCGGCGCTCGACCTGGCGTCTCTGAAGCTGACCGCCGAGAGGAGGCTGCGGTCCCGGTCCTGGGGCGCGGGCGAGCTGCTACTCGAGCCCGCGGCGCCCACGAGGTGTCTGGGCCCGGGTGTGCCGGCTGCCTACAGGAGGCGTCTTTGCTGCGGTTGCGGGCCCCCCCCGGGAGAAAAACGGAGGCCCCTAGCCGAAGCCAACCTGTGGAGTCCGCGGAGGTGCGGGGCTGGTCCCGAAGATCCGATTTGCGCCGCGGGCGGTGAGTGCGGCAGCAGGGAAGCGCACCAGCGGGGCTACCTGAGTTGTTGGGGGACTGGAGGTGGTGGGGACGCCCCCCCATCGGGCCGGGTGTCGACGGTCGGGGGCCGGCTCCCCCCTTCCCCCCCGCCCACGTCGCGGACCCCGGGCCTGGTTTCTACGGCCTGCGGGGGACGCCTTGGTGGGTGCGGAGCCGCCTTCGGGGATCGGGCCGCAGGCCGGCGGTCGGGGTGTGTGTGGCTTCCCTTCCCCCCCTCCCCCCCTTTCGGCTACGACGTTCCAGGTGTGGGGCGTGCGGCTGCCCGAACCCCCAGGGGGGGGCTGAACTGATCTGACCTTGGAACCCACGGTCTCGGGCTGCGTACAGGCCGTGGTGGCGGCGGACCCACCGGGAAGGGGTCTGAAGCTTGGCTGCGCGCCCCGGGATTTCGGCTGGAGCGGAGAGACCTAGCCTTGGCTGCGGTGTGCGGCGGAGGGTGACGCACCCCCCTGCAGGGCCGGGGCCGGGGGTTGGTGACGGCCCCCAGAGATTACCGGCTGCCATATCGGGCAGTGCGCCGAAAGTACCCTCGGAGAGGCGGGCTGCACGCAGGAGTTGCGGCCTTGGCGATTATCGACTGAGGTACTCTCGGGAGACTCTCCAGGGACCTGGGACCGTGACCTACGCTGCTGGGCCACGCTGTGTCAGTGGGAGGCTGCGGGCGCGACTGTGGCCGGGGGTTGGACTGGCTTTCCTGCTGAGTGGCCCGCCGGAGCTTGACCGCTGGGGCTGGTGGTGCCTGACCATTTCCAGCCGTGGGACCCCCTGGCCATACCTCCTGCTGGGTCCACGTCAGCCCGAGCACCCATCGGCATCCTGCAGGAGTGTCTCCACCCCGTTGCCCTGCTTAGCTGACTGCCGCCCCAGACATGGGTAAGGACAGGGCCACTAAGCCGGCGTCCGGGGCCACCCAAACCAGGATGGACAAATTCACGACCTCTGAGAAGGGGTCCGGCCCCACGGGCGAACTGGCCCCGGCCCCCGCTACGGACCTTGCTGCCATCCTGCAGGCCATCAACTCATCCCGCGCCTCCCTCGAGGGCATGGTGGGAGAGGTCAAGGTGGATGTTGTGCTTCTCCGGCAGGATCTGCGGAATGCCACCACCCGCATCTCGGAAGCCGAATCCCGGATATCCACTGCTGAGGATGACATCCGCCATTTACAGGACCAGGTTCGGGAGCTGACCACTCACTCTAAGGAGCTACACCGCCGGGTCGAAGATGCAGAAAACCGCGCACGGCGCAGCAACCTGCGCCTAGTGGGATTCCCGGAGGGAGTCGAATCGGGCCGGACGGACGACTTTATGGAGTGCTGGTTCCGATCCTGGATGCCGGCGGACAGCTTATCTGCTTCGTTCGTGGTGGAGAGAGCCCATCGCTCCCTGGCCCCCAGGTCCCCCGGTGCGCCCCCCCGGCCGTTCATCCTCAAGCTCTTGAATTTCCGGGACAGGGACGCTATTCTCCGCGAGGCCCGGCGCACGGAAACCCTCCACTACCAGAACCACAAAATCATGGTTTTCCCGGACTATACTCGCGAAGTCCAAGAGCTGCGCCGCTCCTACACTGAAGTGAAACAAAAGCTGCGTTCCCTGGGCCTCCAGTACCAGCTCCAGTTCCCGGCCCGCCTCCGAGTTATCTTCCAGCATAAGACACTGTTTTTCGATACGCCACGAGCGGCCTGGTCCTGGTCGACGGAGGAGCACCCCCTGCACCGCTCTGGGCGCGGATCGTCCACGGGTGCGCGGGGGGGACGGGGGAGGCCCCCGGACATCGACGAAGGTAAACATAATAACTTCTTTAAAAAAACATTTACCTCCACCTGAAGCTCTCCATGAGGGCAATGGCTCCAAACCCCTGCACCGTAGAGCGCAACCGAAACACATTTATTTCTGTAAATATGTAGCATATCAAATATGCAACGATCCCCCAATTTAAAAGCAAATTTAAAAACTCCATAAGCGCTTTTGGCCATTTTGGCCTTAACATTTAAAATCTCTTGATGTCACATGCCATTGCTAGAAAACATAATGCCAAGGTAACAAAATGTATTCACTGAAAGAATTTTTTGGTTCTCGATATAGAAGGATTTCATATTTCTTATTTTACGTCCACACGGTAAAATAAAAGTTTTAGAATTATTAAGTTTTAATTTCCTTCCTTTAATAAAATCGGACAACCTATCCATTAATTTTTGTAAACCAATGGGAGTTCTTGAGAGGAGTACAGTATCGTCAGCATAAAGCAGCACCGGTACATCCTGTCCCTCAATTTGCGGGGCGTCACATTTAACCTTTTTAAGATCTGCTTCAATGGCATTGATGAGGAGAGAAAAAAGGAGGGGTGCCAGCACACAGCCATGCCCAATGCCAAGGCTCACCGCAATTTGACTTGTACATTCTCCTGCTTGACCGTAGCGTATATTTGCAGATAACTTAGGATAAATTCTTGCCAAAAGATAAATAATAGCCTGGGGGGCACCTAGATCCAATAAGGTTGACCATAATAGACAATGATCCACCAGATCAAACACGCTACTAAGATCTGCTAAGCAGAGAAAAAGACATCCCCGCTTTGCGCGCGTGTACTTCCCGATAATGAGATCCAGATTTATACATTGTTCCAGGGTCCCCCGGCCCTTCCTGAACCCATATTGAGATTGAGCCAGGATCCCATTATCCTCTGCCCATTCTTCCAACCTAATTAATAATACCCAACTCATAGTTTTTAATGATGAGTCTAAAAGGGATATGGGGCGATAATTTTTGGCTTCCGATCTGATTCCCTTTTTATAAATTGGGATGATTATAGACTCCCCCCAAGTCGAGGGAATCTTTTCCTCTACAGCCGCGTTAAAAACATTAGATAAAACAGGGCCCCACATTATCATATCAGCTTTATAAATGTTAATTGGCACTCCGTCTGGGCCAGGAGCTTTCCCACCTTTACTATATCTTAAAGCAGTTACTACTTCAGGAGGTGTAATATTAAGAGGAATAATAGGCTACGCAACGGAAGGCGAACTTGACGTGCAAGTAATGTCACTATGATTAAAAATAGATGTAAAATTAAGAACCCAACTTTCCTTGCTGACTTGAGATGTAATAGTGGGTACATCATCATTCCTTAAAAATGGGCTATTGACCGTATCCCAAAAGAACTTACTATTAGATAGCTCCACCACAGCGGTCAATTTATCCCATGCTTCTTCCTGGAGTTCTCGCTTCCTACGCTTTAGCTGCTCCTTATAGGCTATTCTAAAATTAGTAATAATTAACCTATTCCGGGGGCTACACGAAAGAGCTTTCTTTAACTTCTGTAAAGCCTCGGTGCAGGCTTTATCAAACCATCCCGTTTTCTGCTTATGTTGCTTAGCGTTGGAGATGGTCAAAACTTTGTTAATTTTTTCGTTAATTTTGCTAAAGCATTGTAAAATACCTAAGAAGCCAGCATTAACCTCCAGACACATGCTTATCTCAGGTAAACAAGTGGTAACAATTCTTTTCAAATACGTGTCTGAATTGGTGACGTTCCACGTAATCCTGTAGCCATTAGGTCTACATAGAACAACATCGTTTACAATAGTTTCGGTCACCTGCTTCTTGAAGCCCCATATGGACAAACATGAAATGATACAGTTATGGTCACTAACAGATAAGTTCAGAGTCACCAGGGTTCCACAGAAAATATTAATATTCGCCGAAATTACTAAATGATCGATTACAGTACTGGCACCCCTACCAGTAAATGTAGGGACAGGATTGCCCTGGACATCTTTTGAACTCTGTAAAACTTCTAAGTCATATTTAGCCATAACAGAGTTCAGCATCTCTCCATGAGAATTATGTGGGAAATGGACCTCCACCTTATCACTATCAGTGGTATACCCACAAGCCTCAATTAGGGATAAATGACAGAGAGGAGTATTAAAATCACCCGCCCAGATAAAATCAAAATTAATAAGATTATCAGAGCACAGTTTGTCAAGGGCGCCCATTAATTCCATGACCGCAAGTGATCGTGTCTGATCAAATAAATTGTTATAATAATTGATAATCAAAACATTGCGGCCATTCTCGTGTTGTAACCATAACACTTGGGAGTGATATCCAATCATTTCATATGCCTTAACAACCACAGGCAATTTGATTGACAATAATATCAAAAGGCCACCCTTTGCACGACCCGCCGAAGATTCCTGAGCTAGGAGATTAAAAGAAACAAACCCATCTAAGTTGATTTGTTCCTTGCACCAGATCTCTTGCATACAAAATAAATCACAACTACCAACGAACTCCCTCCAGCCAAAAATATCCAACTTGCGTTGCCACCCGGCAATATTCCAGGTGGCTAAGTAATAACCTAAGCGAGTGGGAATTGTTTGGGAACCAGAACAATCATATGGTGGCTGGGGTAATAGTCCCCAAAGCCTAAGTGCATTCTCAGTAAAAATTGGACTAATTGGCGTACTGGTGGGAATAGATTGGGAGCCAGAACAATCATATGATGACTGAGGCAATAGTCCCAATTGCCTAAATGCGTTCTCAGTAAAAAATAGACTTATTGGCATACTGGGGCCCATGTCCTCGACTACTTCCGATGGAATATCCTCGGCTCCCTGAGCGGGTAGGTCTATTTTGTTGGCATCCTTCTCTAAAAATAACCCCTCTAGCGTCGGGGCATATTTACCAGTACTCCCATCCGGGGGCAGAATATTACTCCTATCTGGGGGACCCGGGGCTAACTCTCCAAAAGGGGTTTCATCCTGGGGTGGTATATACCATCAATCACAGTCTTCCAAGCCTGACAAGCCCTCAAACCTATTAAACAGAGATGTTCTTTCGCTTAACCTTCCATGAGGAGTACCGGGCATTAACATACGTGGGAGACTCTTATTTTGTTGTGAGGGCGGGTAAAAGAATGTAAGTGGTAATGAATTAATATGAGAGGTCAGATTATTTAGGGGCCAGGTGCAGATATGCTCTACGGCCCTCCTGTCTCTGAAATTTAAAACAATACAGTCTCCCTTCACAGATTTAACTTGAGGGCCCACCCATTCCACCCGTCGTGCAAAAATGATTTCAGCCGAAACCGACGCTGGCAACGGCCTATGTCTGTTTAACCAGTGAATGCACTTGTATTTTAAATCCAAAAACTCCTCCCGTTTCCCGTCCATTAATACCGGGACCCCTGTAAGGACAACGACATAGGGGGTCGATTCAGGCGGGAGATTTAAATGTTGCCTTCGATCAACTGGCCCAAAAGATTGGATGCCCCGTTGTGCTTTAGATTTAATAGTAGCATCATTAGCAACATTACCTCCATCCCCACACCCAATCCCACCCTTCTCTCCAAATATAACAGGTTGCACCCCAATGACCGTTGAGCTAGGAGGTACAACCAGGGGTGTTGGAATTACTTGGGGTAGAGAGACTGCCCCTGCAGTTACCTGCAGTCCCTCTTGGTTGGTTGATGTTTGTCTCGAAGCATCCTTATTAGGGTAATTTCCATTAATGGCACTGCCTCGCAGATCGACTCTAGTTTGGGATGAGGCAAAGGCTAATTCCAGGCAAGAAAGTCTATTATCAATACGATCAAGCCTGTCCTGGATCGGTAAAACAGATTTTTTTAATACCAATTCTAGTCTATGCCAAAAATCCTCTCCCAGTGTATTAAACGTATTACCTACCGGGGCCAAAGAGGTGGGCGAGTCTTCATATGAATCCCTCCCTTGATCTCGATAAACTGGGACTACAGGGACTGCTAGATTATTATTAGGAAGGCCAATTTTACGATTTTTAGGCAACTTGCCTTTTTCTTTTTCCTCCCCCGTTTCCTTTTAGGTCATATACTCTTCAGTACGGGGGCAGGTGATGGTTTAGTCGATCCCTGCTTAATAGCAGAAGTAGATCTAGTTCTAACTGGAGACAAAAAAATAGATGGGACTAGTAGATTTGTACTGTTAGGTTGGCATAAGGTATTTCGGATAGACATGCCTTCTTCCTCAGAAATTGGATGACACCTTTGCCTAGTTTCTAACCTTTTCTCTAGCGGAGCCAAAGAACTCCTGCTACCCAACATAGTCCCTTCAGATATACTAGGGATAATAGCATGCGGCAGACTGGGAGACTTAGCAAATGTAATTAATCCCAAGGAAGATCGTTTTTCAGCAGCTATATCCAAAGACAATCTCTTTTCAGTAAGTTCGATTTCATGGGCTAATAATGATGATGCTCTTTTAATAAAATGATCTAATGTCCCTGCTACTGAACCCTCACAGGAGGATCTATGGCCGGTTCTCCCCGGTAATGAATTCATAATTACAGAGATTAAAACGGTTAAAAACAATCACTGATGATTTAAAAACAATAAGTTGTACATAAGACTATCTCGAATAGAAAATATTGGGGGAAAGGCCCGTTCCGTCCTCTATCGTTCTCGAACAGTCTCAAACGGGCCCGCCCTTGACCCGGGCTTCGCCCGGCGACCGCCCCAAGTGTCCCGCGATGCGCGTCCCGCGATGCGCGTCCTGGCCTGGGATATATACTAAGAGGGGGAGGGTCTCGGGAAGAGTCCGCAGCTGTGCAAGTCCCTTGGGCTGCTGGTCCTCGCAGTCCCGAGCCCACAGGCAATGCAGGAGAATGGCAAGAAAAGTCCAGGTAAAACAACAATCACCGCTGCGAGCGGCGCCCGCGAAGCGGGGGCCGCGAGCAGTGAAATACAGCTGGCAGTAGTGGGAGGGCCTCGGGAAGAGTCCACAGCTGTGTGAGTCCCTCCGGCTGCTGGTCCTCGCAGTCCCGAGCCCACAGGCAATGCAGGAGAATGGCAAGAAAAGTCCAGGTAAAACAACAATCACCGCTGCGAGCGGCGCCCGCGAAGCGGGGGCCGCGAGCAGTGAAATACAGCTGGCAGTAGTGGGAGGGCCTCGGGAAGAGTCCACAGCTGTGTGAGTCCCTCCGGCTGCTGGTCCTCGCAGTCCCGAGCCCACAGGCAATGCAGCAGAATGGCAAGAAAAGTCCAGGTAAAACAACAATCACCGCTGCGAGCGGAATAAATGGTCAGTCCAGCCCTGTCTACCCTTCTGGATGGTCCCAAAGTTAAGAGGGAATTCAATCACAACTTCACCACTGCCAGGAGTTTTAATTATCACAAAAGGATTGTGCGAGTAAATCCTTTTTAAGAGTGAAAATCCATGTTTTGTCAACTACAAATGCTAGTTGCTAATCCGATTAAAAATCTGCTCAGAACAGCAGTAATGTCTGTTACCGCAAAATCATCAGGTAAGGGTGCGCAATGTAATTCAATTGAAGCGATATCACATACACTGTCTCATACAGTTATGGTAAACGTCAGGATAATAATTTATTGAAAACAGGCGCAAAGATGAGTACTCGACGATCAGAGGGCTTGCAATACACTCCACAATTTTTCTTATAAATAACCCGTACCGCCACCCTTGCTTGAAGATATTTTAGAGTATTTTTCCATTCCTGTGGATTAATCGCTTTTACACTTTTCCTTTACCAGATTAGTATGCACATTCATGTTCATTCTGCCCTCGGTGTAGCCATGAAACGCTGAAATTCGATGTTACTTCTGCTTGCGTTTAACTAACGTGGTTTTCTAATCGCTTGCTGCCTTGCAGTGAGCTGATTAAATCACATTGATTTTTCTATTCTTCATTACCTAGGGAAACACATTTTTTAAAGATGTTTGAGGCACGAAAAGTAAAATCTCTGCATCACTTTAGAACTGCAGCTCCTGGTCGGAACATCATGTACTATTCATATTTAATGTTTGGCAATAATGTGCTGCAGAGGCCTTGGGGTGTATCAAAATGGCAAATGAAATGGAGACATACTTCAGTTCCTACTATAATGAGAGCAGTCTTGAGTTGACGGACTGGATGGAAAAAAATACCTAGAGTGCTTTGCCATGTGAATTTTGAAAGCGTTAATTTACAAGTGCCTAAAGAGGGAAAGTTAACCGGGGGGCACATTTGCAAGCCCCTTGTGCCACCGGAACGTCAGATTTTTTAACACACAGTGCAGGCCCATATCTATAAGGCCACGCAAAATCAAACTGCATAGCTTTTTATGGCCTTGTAGATAAGGTGTAAGGCCACACCACGCAAGTTGCTGCATTGCCTTACATTGGGGCAGGGAGGTGCATTCTGCAGCACACATAGAACGAGCAAAATGCCTCTCGTGATTGTTTTAGTGCAGGAAGGTGCTCCTTCCTGTACATATACAATGATGCCAATAACACAGACTGCGTTGGTGCGCGCCTGCAATTTTTGCGCCGCCGCTGGCTGAAAGGACAGGAATGCCCCGTATCTTGTAAATACGGTTCATTTATTTCTCATTCAAATTGGCTTAGGGCTATGCCGCAAAATGCCTAGCGGTGCTGCCCAATGCCAATTCACTGTAAATATGCCCCTTAGTGTCTAACCAATGAAAGAACTTGGGGGCCTATTTACAATGAATTGGCACAGGCCAGCACCCCAAGCCATTTTGCTGCGCTATCCTATGCCGATTTGAAAGGACAGAAATACACTGTATTTACACGATATGGTGCATTCCTGTCCTTTCAGCCATTGTCAGCAGTAAAATTGCAGCCCTGTGCCAATGCAGGCACCCTTGCACCATGGTGCATGGGTGTCTGAGTTGTTGCCATGATTGTTTTTGTGCAGTAAGGGGCATCTTCCTGCACAAAAACAATCGCGAGAGGCATTTTCCATGTTGTATGTTTGCAGCTGAATGCAGCACATCGTCGTGGTTTTGTCTCTTTATTTGTCCAAAGTTCATTGCATAGGAAGATAAAGAGACTTTCACACAGCCAACATGTGTTTCGCCGCTATGTGGTCATTCGGACCAGGGCTTCCTCAGGGCTTAAAACAGGTTCATAACTGGTCTTTGATTCCAATTTCGAATATACAGGTTAAAAAGTCTTCTCAATAGTATAAATTAGTATACTTGCTGTGAGCACGGACGACATTTGCTAATGCGGGAAGCCCCGACGTGAGACAAATTTCTACTCTCGGGAGACGTACGTTTTTGGGGCTGCCCCTGATTCACTCTATGTTGTAATTCGGGGGCAGTGTCAAAATTCATGGGTGTTGCGAGGTAACACCCACAGCAATACCCACAGCAGACCCACCTGCTGCAATGTAAGGCAACGCAGCGACTTGTGCTGTGTGGCCTTACACCTTATCAACAAGGCCATGAAAAACCACGCAGGGTGGCTTTGCGTGGCCTTGTAGGTATGGCCCTGCACTGTGCGCCACCGGAGTGTCAAGAAAACTGATGCTCAGATGGTACAAGGGGTTTGTAAATATTCTCCCTCGTGCATAGTTCTGTGTGTTTGATCAAATTTGCTACACTGTCTTTCCTAGGCCAGCCGTGGTGTCCTGCAGGGTGACTGTGTGCAGTCGGGGAACAGCCCCCACAATGTTGTCCCTACAGGACCTTTGATTTATCTCATGAAGTGTTATATCACTTCACCTGGTGTTAGGGCTCTGCATGTGTTTTGGTTTTGTCAAGTCTCAAGCAGTTTGTTATTGACTCCTTAGGGTTGTTTATCATTGGTATTCCTCCTCTATTTTAACCTGGGTTTTAGTTTATTCCATTGTTTTGCTATGATTTTTCATACAGATCTTTCTTTCCTTCTGTTCAGAGGACTCTGCCTTCAATATTTGCACAGCACACAATGTGCAGTCGCCAATTATCTATTGTGGGGGGTTGTTAGCGCCTTCAACTTTGTTGTGATTGCTCTGTTGGCCAGCAATGATGCTAAGTCCATGTAATTCGTCTGGACAATTGTGTATGTCAATCAGTACACCTTCAATGGTCCCTATCTCTGTATGTCCTGATCTGTATTCAATGATGATGATAACTACATGTCACTAATCTTGTAGATTCGGGCAATCTCATATATGTCTCGTATATGTGTGAACGATGCGTCTTCTGCTCCACATTTGGGGCAGGACGCCGTGGTGCTTGGGTAAATCATTCCTTTCTTATGGGGTGTAAGATATTTCCTATGGAGCGTTTTGTATTGCTTGGATTTAAACCGGACATTTGATATCGGGGTATCCCAAAGGCATCCGCCACTCTTTTTCTTGAAATACTCTCCCCCTCGGTCCTGCCATTTTCCACACAGAGGTTGCAAGGAGGAACCTGTATGTTCCTCTATAGCTCTGTGAAGCTAGGCAATTAAGCTCCAGCCACCTCTCACAGAGTGACGTGTTTGAATAACCATATGCGCTGGAGGTTCTACACAATACACATGCAGAGCTTTGTGAATGTAGCTCGAATCGTGTTATACAGGAACAACTCGCCTCAGAGGAGGTCACACTCTTCGACCAGGATTTGAAAGCCTACTATATTATTATTATGGTGTAGGTGTCCTACTGTAGTCAGACCCGCTACCTTACAGTTGTGTAGGTCTTAGTATGTAATATATCCTGCCGCATCAGAGAGTCCTTGCAGGGGCTTTGCAGGCAGATATGAAAAAACGCTTTGTACAGTGTATACTCGTTTTCAAAAATAGCCTTGCCGCCTGGTGTAAGATCGCCGTGCCTCTGGCAGCCCTCAGTGGTGCCAAAGGCAGGGCTTGTAGTACTCCGACCTCGACTCAAAGCAGGGGTGTGTAACCAGTCTCATGGAAGTGATGTTCCGCTAGCACAGTCCATTGTAATTGGCCACCACATGGCACCTTCTGAAGTCTAGCGCCCCATCCTTTCTTTGTCCGCTGCTAACCCTAATTTGGCTATCTCTACCCTCCTTCTGTTGGATCCCCAGGTCAGGGTTCCAGTTAGAGTGTGTAGGTCACGGAAGACGGTGCCTGGGAGTTTGCATGGTATATTGGCAAAGAAGTATAACATATGCGGCAGTGTGCCAATTTTAGATGCCAATATCGGACCGGCTTCTGACAGGGCGGCCTGCCCAAAATGCCGCTTGAGCTCTGAATGCGCTAATAGCTCTGCAGATGTTGCCTTCTATTATGTCCTCTTTCGAGTGGTATATTTGGATACTGAGATAACTGAATGTGTCAAGCTCCCATCTCAGTGTCCACCCTGTCAATTATATGTGTCTATGACAATGTTGTGGGTTGAAGGGGTGGACACGTGATTTGGAATAATTCACTCTTAGTTCTGATATGCTGGTAAAGCCCTCCATAACTTGGGCAATGGGTGTTAGATCCTGGCTTATGTCTCAAAGTAGTAACATATCATCTGCATTTAATGATGTTGCATGTGTGCTGTCCTGGTGAGGAATTCCCCATATTGTTTCTCTGTGCCTCAGTTTATGTGCTACAGGCTCCATCGCTAATGCAAATAGTATGGGTGATAATGGGTACCGCTGTTGGGTTCCCACTGCTATTTCATAGGGGACATATATAGGACGGCCAGCTTTCACCAAGACCATAGGACTCTGTATAACAATCAGATCAAAGAAATAATTGCTAACCCATGGCCAAAGCCTTGAAGGACTAGTAGATATATCACCATTGTATGGCATCAAACACTTGTTCAAGATCCAGGGTCATACATGCTGAGTGAGGTCAAGCAGAAGTGGCGATGTCTTGAATTTGGTAGAGCTGTCCTACAGTGAGGGAAGTATTCCTATCACAGTCAAACTTGTTATGATCTATATGTATTAGGACTTTGTTCATGGGAAGAATCCTGGCCGTTAATCTTTTAGTCAGTAGTTTGTAGTCTGTATTTAAAATGAAACAGTGCTTTCATTGCAATGACTTGTTGGTACAAAATTACCAAACGACCCTTATTTGCGAGTCTTTGATTATTGGTTGGGTATTGGGGATACTCATGGGACAGACAAGTTGTTGCAGATGGTATGAAACGCTGGCTGAGGTACGCATGCCTTGTGTAGCTCAAAAGCTTACTCCTACTCAAAGTTCTTGTGTCTTTCAGACATTTAATTAGCAAGTGTTTCTCGTACCCAAGATTAAGTTTTTCTAGGCATAGCACTAGGTATATGGAACTGCAAAATGAACATGTGTGAAGTATTTCATTTCCTTGGACTTCAGTACTTTTGTTGAATCCTATTCTTGAATTGTTTAAAATACTATATCGCGTTTGAATGATAATATTCTATCTCGTTTCTGCGTGCCATGGACATAGGAAGTGTGGGGGATGCAGGGGACATATCCCCCCCCAGATTTTGGAGTGGGGGGACGCAGGGTACAAGGGTGAGGGGGGACGAAAAGACAAAATAATTTCTTGTCTCCCTTCTTTAATTCACAGGGCCTTTAGCGCACAAAAGCGCTCTCTTTAATGGCCCTGCAGGCAGAGCCAGCCTTTGCTAAGGTAGCGCCCTGGGCGAGAGACATTTGGCGCCCTTGCTGATGGTAGTAAATTGAATGGGGCAACAGAGGGTTACTTTTGTGTACACTCTTCAGTACCTGGGTGAGCAGGGACTCGCACTTTAACACAAACATCCCGGACCTCCCGGAGCTCACCTAAATCACATTTAGATTAACTGCTCAAGCAAATGATGGGTTTGATGATAAGTGCCAGCAGGGGTCAGAGGGTGAAGTGAGGGTAAGGAAGGGGGCTAAAGGGGTGTTAAAAACATCATCTGCTATATGATAATCAAGTACTGAAACCCATTTGAATTGGTAAATCAGACAGAAACAAACAGACAAGGACAAGGCTGGAGCAAGATGAGAAGGGGCTGCTGTTGTCATAACCATAATGCACACAGCTCCATGCGCCCCTCAGAAAATTGGTGACCAGGGCCTGGGCCCAGCTCGAAAGGACGGCCCTGACTGCACATGACCTGTGGCCAGCCTCCAGTTACCTGTGACCCATCTGACAGTGACAAAGGCCACTCGCTCCCTACACTTTTTTTGCACTGCAGGAATTGTTTATAATCTTAATCACAGCTGCCTACAGTCTGCACTTCTGAGTACAAAGGGAGAGAGGTCCTCTGTTGACTGCTGTCTGCACTTCTGAGTACAAAGGGAGAGAGGTCCTTTGTTGACTGCTGTTTGATACTGCCCCTCCTTAGCCCTACCCTACCTGCCACCTTTAAGACCCAGGCCTGAAGACAGCAGGAGGATTTGAAGAAGTAAGGTAAGGAGATTTGGGAAAATACAATATTTGCCTAGGTGCTTCACCACTCTTGCAGTGAGCATCCTCAAAACACACACACATGCATGCAAACACACGTGCGTGCACACACGGGCACACACACAAACCCACGCGCAAGGTTGTCTGTGTCCCCCCCAGAAATGTTGTGTCTCCAACTCCCCTGGGAAAGACTACCTTAATACAAAAATAAACGGACTGCTGCTTGTGTAAGGCCACAAAGTGAACTGATGCTTTTGCCTTCTAAAATAGTTTTTTTTTTTTTAAATTATCCTGGATCCTCGCGAAAAAGGTCTAAAAGTAAACTTGTGCTCCTTTCTGCTACGGAGAAATGAGCCGTCACTCTTTAAGGCTGTATTTCGTGTGGCTTTAATTTGTGGGTGATGCAACTGGATAGCAACACATAGGTGCCGATTCCGATCCGGGAACATTTTTTTGCGTACGACTCGTATCCGTATATTTTCACGTACGAATCGTACAAGTACCGTACAAACTGCGAAGTACGATTCGAACGTGAAAAATACATACGAATTGCGTCGGGAAAATGGTCCGAGAGGGAGCCAGAAATGGTTACGTCCGATTAGCGTTGGGAAAAGTGTACGATAGGGAGACGGACATTTTTACGTGCAAATCGTAAAACAGAAGTCCGAGCGCGCAAGTACGATCCGTACCGCTCATCCGAATACACAACCGCATGTAAAAGGCCCCGTACGGAGCGAACGCTGTAACACACATGTACACGGGTAAACTTGTGTCCGGATACGAGTCGTACAGCCCCCCCTCACCCCGCATATGTTAGCACCGTACCCCGGTATGTCAGCACCGTACCTCCCCACCGCACCGTACCCCAGGACCGTACCCCAGCCCCGCACCTGTACATGCTGCACCCCAGGCCCATCTCCCAGCCCCGCACCTGTACGCACTGTACCCCAGGACCGTACCCCAGCCCCCCACCTGTACGCC
Source organism: Triturus cristatus (assembly GCF_964204655.1). Lineage (NCBI taxonomy): Eukaryota > Metazoa > Chordata > Amphibia > Caudata > Salamandridae > Triturus > Triturus cristatus. The sequence goes on from NC_140594.1 coordinate 247,641,929, forward strand.
CCGCACCCCAGACCCGTCTTCCAGCCCTGTACCTGTACGCACCGTACCCCAACACCGTAGCACAGCCCCGCACCTGTACGCACCGTACCCCAACACCGTAGCACAGCCCCGCACCTGTATGCACCGTAACCCAGGCTCGTACCCCAGCCCCATACCTGTACGCACCATACCCCAACACGTAGCACAGCCCCGCACCTGTACGCACGGTACCCCAACACCGTAACCCAGCCCCCCACCTGTACGCGGCGCACCCCAGACTCGTACCCCAGCCCCGTACCTGTACACACCGTACCCCAACACCGTACCCCAGCACCCTCACCCAGCATCGCGTATGTACGGACCTTACCTACGCAAAAAATACTCGTACAGAACCAGGACACTGTAAAACAGCACAAGGAGGGTCAATTCGACTCGCACAACACTACAAAACACGTCTAAATGACAAAATACATCTCTATGACTAACCTGGCACATCCAAACAGGCAAACAGAGGCCCTAAATCACAACCACCTCTTATAACACACCGACCACAAATTCAAACCCAGCCACACCCACAAATGGACCAATAAAAAGGGCACACACACACAACCCATGAGCCTTTGCAACAGGCCCACTGCTGCCAGACACCACAGACAAACAACTGCACCTTACTTACACCTTAACTACACCTTAACTTACACACCTTCACACAACCTCCTTCACAAACACCCCCCTTCACATTCACACACACACCGTCACATTCACACCCACACACCCACAACCATCCACACCCACACCCCACACCATGCCCACAGACAAGAATCCAAAGTTCACAAGAGCGGAGCTGGACCTCCTTGTCACCGAAGTTATCAGAGTCGAGCCACAGCTGTTTGGAACATTGGTCAGACAGACCAGCATAGCCCAAAAAACAAGCCTGTGGCAGAGGGTCGTCGATAAGGTGAATGCTGTTGCACCCAACCGAAGGACCAGGCATGAATGGCAAGCCAGGTGGTACGATCTGTGCAGGGCAGTCAAGAGGAAAATGAACGAGGAATATGCCCAGAGTAACATCACTGGAGGTGGGCTGCCCCGCAGACCCATACATTACCATCCCTGGGAGGAGAAGGTGATGGCCATGCTTCCGCCGGTGGGAGTACACGGAGTCGACGGAGTCGCAGATCCTGGTGAGTACACAAACAACTCACGTAACATGGGGGGAATGGCATCCACACCACAAATACACAAAATGCACGCAACTTCCCCCAAGCCCTCACCGCACACAACCACACTCAAAAACCACACTCATGCCACTAACGTCTCCATGCCCCATTCACAAATAAAGGCAATGCCATGTTCCAGGCCACACCAACCACAAACCCAAGACTGAATGTTCGGGATGCTGGGAGGGTGGGGCTCACACAACACATTGTGCAACTCAGAAGCAGACACCAATGCCCTCAGCCCATATGGCCTAGGTACATACCCATGCACCATGCCCAATGCACAGGGACTGGCAAAGTACTGACAAGGTAGCTGACACTTGGCCCTGCTGTATGCAGCACAAGGCCCTCCTGTGACCACTGTACACTCAAACACCAACTACACAAGCTCAGATATCTAGCACAGGAACTCAAACTCACTGTCATGCCAGCATGCACCATGAGGGGACAGACACATCACCTGGGAGACCCAATGACAAATCACACTACACCCAACAGCAGGCCCGGTCACACACCCCCCTCACACAAGCACACACTCCCGGAGCAGGCAACGGATTTACCCACTCTCACAATGGACATGTGACACAACAAGACCAATCCATCGCCAAATAAGCATCCGAGCCAAAATTCTACTGGTCAAACACTCAGGAGAACATACCAATCTGTCCCCCACAACATACCCATCCCCAAGTGTACATTGAGAGGAATGCTAGGCACATCCAACTACCTGGAGGAACTGTGACAACTTGTATATGTATGAAACATGGATGTGGCATGAAACAGCATTAACATTGTCTCTCTCTCACACACAGGGCAACGTCGTGGATCTCCCCCCAACACTGGGGGGGGAACAATCACAGTCCCAGGCTCAGCGTGAAGATGATCCCACCGGCAGCGATGACTCTCACCACTCCGTGGATGACCCTGACCAACCTGGCCCCTCTGGTGCCCAAGCCCCTGCAGCACCTGCGTCAGGTACATCTGTGCCAACCACCACCCCCATTCCTGCCACATCCCAGAAGACACCCACGAGCCCTGCTCGCACTGAACAACACAGCATGTCTGACCAGGAGGGACAAGATTCTCCGGGCACCCAGGAGGAGGCAGACAATACCAATAATGCCATCCCTCAGGGGTCCCGTAGACCCGATGTGCCCACAACGGCAGGCCAGGCTCATGTGGGCAGGGGTGGTGGGAGTGGAGGCAGGCAGAGGCGAGAACCTGACCAGGCAGCTGAGGGAACCGGTATGTCACACATACGCCACATCCTGGACACATACCAGCGTGACACCAGGGGCATCAGCCAGGTAGTGTCGAGCCTCACAGAGATGAAGGGGACCCTCGACGAGATGAAGAACCTGCAGGCCGAGCAACATGCCAGTCAACAACAACACCAAGGACGGATGGAGGCAAGTGTGGCTGAGCTCCTGGCGGTGCAAACGCACATGAGCCGTTCACTCCGTCGGATCGCCAACAACATGGGCAACCCTCCCTGTGCCACCAGGCGAAGACCACCACCAGCCACAGGGAGGGAGGAGGAGGAGGATTCGTCCGACGGAGCATCACAGAAATCAAGGCCTGCATCTGAGGGTCCCCCCAGGAAGGTGGGTCGTGCACGGAAAAGACCGTGAGAGTCAGCGGACCATCCACATCTCCCAGGTCACCTTTCCTGGCACCTGGCCCACTGGCGCAACAGCAGCACCTCACCCAATGACATTCTCTGCCACATGGACTTGCTGGTCACAGTCTAACCAATGATGACAAACACTGTGGTCTGGACTCTGATGACTCCAACTGACAAGGATGCCATCTCCCCCTGTGAATTTTGGATTCTATGCACCCGGTAGAGCACCTTAGTACATCTACCAAAAGACTTACCCCACGAAAAATAAAATCTTTTTTTTGTCATGAGATGTTGCTGTCATTTGGCATTAGTCCACAACATATGTGTGTGTACATGTCAAACTATGCCTGAGTGTTGAACTAACTCCACCCATCCATACCCTGGGATCTGAGTCTGGTACAGGACACACATGGGTCACACATTATCAGTCAATGCACACATGGAGCACAATACTCACCTGTGATGGCCTCAAGCTGCTGAGGGGGTGCTTGCAATACTGTGCGGACAGACCTATTTTGAAGAGTATCATTAAGGCTTAGAGGTCATGCCTCATTTGGAGGTTCCCGGGGAGGGAGTCCCAGGTATGTGTTCCCAGGTGGGAGAACTATGTCCTGCATGCTGGAGTATGGTGGATCTGAAGAATGGTGGCCAGGTCAAGGTTGGATGCACGGAGATGGCACTACGGGGTCTCGGATGACAGTGGTACAAGGTTGGTTTTGGGTTGGGGTTGTGGCCTGCCTCCTGAGTGTGGGTGGGGAGTCTGAAGTTCATCCTGCAGCACACAGTGATCCATTGCAGCTATCTCTGCTGGACGGTGATGTGGCTGGGGCACGGAATGTTGCAGCTGAGGTGTGCAGATGTAGCCTGGATGTGGACAAGTGTCCCGGAAGTTTGGATGTGGCTGCTCCGTAGAGGGCAGGGCAGTATTTGACACAGATGTTGTCGTGGACCTGGGGGATGGTCCGTCTTTCCTTGGAGTGGATCTATCTGGAGATCATGTGCATAATGCAGAGGGTGTTGCAGTCTGAGGTACAGATGCCGGTGATTACCATGGCAAATGTGAGCAAGCAATCCATGATGCACACCATCTTGTGTGCGTGGACACTGGGTGCTTGTGCGGGGCTTCTGCGGGTGGGACACAAGCAGTTGACCCAGCTGTAAGGGGACAATCCTCAGATGTTGACCTCAGTCCTGTACAAGTCCAGCCTCAGGTGGCTGCTGTTCTGCCATTCATCAATGGATCTCATGCAATCTTGAATATTGGAACTGGCAATGTCTGCGTCCTTGGTGAGGCTGAGGAGCACCTGGCTGTCAATAGCATACGAGTTGATGATGAGGTTGTGTGCGCATGTGATAGTGGAGAGGGGGGTCCTGGACACTTTGTAGATTGACACCCTGAGAGATGATACCTGTGCCATGTGCCTCACGACGACAGCATACTACATGCAGAAGCCTTGAGTCCCACTCCCATGGCCTTGCCGGGGTACAGAGCCAGTGGGGAGTAGGAGGGACATGACCTGGTGGGTGTGACAGGGCCTGGAAGGCATGGCAGCACTGTGTAGGCAGTCGGAGTTGCACACTCATCATGCAAAGGTGTTGTGTGTGCGCTTAGTGTATGCCTGAGAGCAGGCGGGAGATGTGTGGATGGACATTGCTTGGAGGGTGGCTGCAACATCAGACTGTAGTGTGATGTGGGTCATGCAAGGACCTGAGGGTCGTGCAATGTGCACGTTGCATGTGCAGACGGTCCAGCCATTGGCTCCGCGTGGCCGCAACTGTGGCACAAACAAGCTGATGACAGCCAAATGAATGGGTTGAGGGAGGAAGGGAGGAGCATCTTTGATGTGTGTGTGTTGCCTAATCGGGAAACTTCGTGTGCCCTTGCTGCAGTGGCTGCAACAGCAGGTGGCATGTCCTGGGAACAATGCCACAATTTCCACACAAAAACTAGGATGTCAGAAAGGACTACTGCAACAGGTGTATGTCAAGGAAGGAGTGACCGGTTTTCAATGGCACACCTAGAGACAAAGGATGCACAATCACCAAAGATGACTGACACCGGATCATGAAACTGAAGGCCGAGCTGCGCACAGGAAACACACCCCAGAAGGTGTTGATGGCCCGTTGTGGGGACCAACATACCAAAACACATACACAGCCATGGACTTCATGCACAATAGAGAATCAAATACATGAAGAACAGCATGCAGGTTGCTAATCTACACATAGACTCATATGCACAATCCTTGACAACCATGCCAGAGATGGCGCATGCACAGTGGCAAGAGACCTGCATTGACAGAGATGAGGCACCTTGGAGGCTAAGGAACACCTTTATTACTCAGGCTCACACCTATGGAAATGCATCAATATTAACAGACTCACAGGTATTTTGGATTAACATGTGGGACCTACACTGGACACCCCCTTTGCACCACAGATGCTGTAAATCGATTGGAGTGGCACACAAGTGAAGGGGGTGAGCCAAACATCCCCTGCTGCACACGGAGAGGCTGCAATTCCCCATTGAGCCTCTTATGGGGATGTCCCGCAATATGTCCACCCGTAGCCTCCCGTATGTTTCCGAGGGAAGTTGTACACACATTGATGCCTTCATCAAAATCCACAATCCCATAACAGATGACTGTCACGAAGTGTGACTATCATCATCATGAATAACTTTATTTCGGTCATAAGACCATAAAAGTACACTAAAATATATACAAGTACAAGAGTAAGACCATAAATACAGAAAAAAAAAATAATTTTAAGAAGTTATTAAACAGTAAGTTATCATGATTATTTAGCAGTGAAAAAAGATAAAAGCTAAAAAGACCATTACTTTATATAAAACTCATCCTTCTCCGCCACATACCATATAAAAAGCGGGAAACTGCATAAACAATAGGAGGATCAGTGTCATAAGTCAGGACTCTGTAAGCTTGTACACATAGTCTGAGCCCCACATTTTTGCACAGAGGAATGAGCCAACATTTTCGAATCATGCTATATGCTGGACAAAAGAACATAATATGGGTGATATCTTCATTACAAGTTTTGCAAACTGGGCAAGTGCCCTCCATCAGTTTTTCCCATCTAGATGTTAGCGCCCCGATTGGAAGAGAGCCATGTCTCAGCTGAATATATGATTTTCTTGCTAGAGGAGGCTGTACTAAATCCAAGAATACCTCCAGCTTAGGGACAGTTTTCACCATTAAGAACTCAGAGGTCAACCTTCCCAAGGAAGTCGAACAGCATAGTATTTTAAAGTTATATAATCTAACAGCCACCAATATCTCGGACCTATGAATCCTCATGCAGCTAGTACCCGGAGAATCCCAAAGTTGGGGAAAACCGACTTGATAGAGGGAAGTCTTTATATGGAGTAGCCATGGTATATTCTTGTAGTTTAACTGTCCCCAGATTGCATTAAATTCCGCTCTAAAAATTGCAAGCTCAGGGACAGACCAAAGCCTTCTCCAATAAAGTAATGGTCGTGCAGCCGCCAATTCACTGACGGGTTCCAGATCCATGTCCAGGCACAGTGGTATGAGAGGCGTGCTCAGGGGGAGACCAACCAGACCTCGCATAAAGGCTTGTTCTACCTTCTGTAAATTGGATGTATTTGTGTGGCCCCATAGTTCCGCAGCATACAAGGCTGCTGACCTCACCTGTGTTTTATAAATCTCTAGTACAGGGGTGACAGGTTTAAATATATAGATTCTATGGAATCATCCGACACCTCCCGTTATCTGAGATAGCCTCAGGGAGGATTTGGCTCCTTGAGCATCCCATACGAAATGCTCAGTCAGCGTGACTCCCAGATATATGAAAGTCTTAACTCTTTCTAGGGGAACACCACCTAGTACAGGGTTCAGGCGTGTGTGCCTCGGGTGATTGAAGATCATAACCTTAGTTTTCCCCAGGTTGATCTCCAATCCCCTCAAGGCGCAAAAAGTCAGAAACCCGTCCAGAATCCGCTGGATGCCCGATGATGTCCGCGACAACAACAATGTGTCGTCCGCGAACATCAGAGCGTGCACCCGACCAGAGGCCAAGCGCGGGGCATCATTATCCCTGAGACTATTTAGTTCATCGATCAATCCATTTACATATAGGCTGAACAGTGTAGGGGCCAGTACACAACACTGGCGTACCCCCAGAGTTACAGGAAAGCGGACTGATAGCGCTCTATTCTTCCCACACCTCACCTGTGCAAAGTTCCCAGTATGGAGACGAACCAGCGCATCAAGTAGGTAGGATGGGAGACCGAGTTCCTTCAACACCATCCAAAGTTTCTCCCTGGGTACCAGATCAAATACGGCCCGCAGGTCCACAAAAACAAGGTAGAGGCTGCCACCCTCCACTCTTGCAGTTTTCCAATACAGGACCTGGAGCCGAAAGATCTGGTCCAGGGTAGAAATACCCATTCTAAAACTGGCTTGTAAGGGAGTCAGTATTTTGTTCGCCTCCATCCAGTCTAATAATCTGTTCAGTAGAATTCGGCCCAGCAGTTTTTGAGTGGTGTCCAGTAAACTGATGGGTCTATAGTTGGATGGGGCTAATGGGCAGCCCTTCTTAAAAATTGGAACGATCTCGGCTCCAAGCCATGTGTCCGGCAATGCGGAACCTTGCAGAACTGCATTAAACAGGACAACCAGGTATGGAGCCCAGATTTTAGGTTGTGAACGGAAAAGGTCCCCCGGGAGCTTGTTGAGTCCTGGTGCTTTATTTAGGGGCAGTCCCTCAATTGCAGATTCCACTTCTTTAAAAGAAATTGGATCTGGGTAGTTGGCCTCATTCCTATCCTGAGGGTCCTGTGAACTAGTCCCTATCCGAATGCCCGCAAAACCCGGGTTACTATAATCGATGGGGTAATCTAAGAATACAGCAGTCCCATGAGATGGTTGACCTGTTCCTGGCACACAAATGCCCTCAACTCGGGACTTGAATAGAGTTCTTTAAAATGCACCTCCCACACTAAGGGAGCAATATTTGGGACCCCTTCCTCTCGGTCGCCTCTCAATGTTGAGGAGGCAATGGCCCAAAAAGTCTTAGAATCCTTGGAGAGGAGTGCTTGCCTCAGATCATTCCATCTAGATTCTTCCCACTCTCTCTTGGCCCTGGTCAGTTCCTTCTTATACAGTATTCTGGATGCTCTAATTTTAGGGGTAGCTTTAGATTTAATTGCTGCAAGCATATCTCTCTTTGCAATTTTACTGGCATGGTCATACCAAGGGTGTATTCTGGGCCTTGACTGCCGAGTCCCGGTAACTGGGTAAAATAACTCTCCTAGACACGTAGTCAACTTCCTATGTATCTCTGTAGCCTGCCTAAAAGAGACAAGGCCCCCCACTTCAGTAATGAATGGGGTGGCAATCTGATAAATTTCTGCAAGACGAGTTGGTGATTCCAGACATGATGGCCATTTGACCCTTCTCCTATTATTAGATATAATAAAAGGTGGTGCAGCCAGCTTTGTACTTGGATCTGGGTTGGATAAGCCAAATGCACCCGCCTTAAGCGTCAGAACCAGGGCATTATGGTCCCTATCATGTCTTAATACAACCCTAAAATCTTTAAGCTTGTCCCAGTGCTTAGCTTCCAGTAAAATGTAGTCTAAAATGGAAGTACTATTAGACCTATTATATGGGGGTAGACCAGAGCTAGCATTATCAAACCTTCCATTGCACGCCCACAAGGACATTGCAAGTGTGAAGGATTTGATTTGCAATACCAGCTTGGTCCAAGCCCTTACTGGGGTAATCGCGGGGGCTGGAATGCACCCAAGCGAATCAACTTCATCTTGGTTGCCATAATCAGGAATACTCAGAGGTTCATACTGGCAATTAAAATCGCCACCCAAAAATCAAGTGACTGAATAAAAAGGTCAAGTGCAATAATAGTGCTTGATTCATTTCCGTTCGTAGTAGGCCTAGAATAAATATTTATAATGGCCACTCGTGACTTATCAGGTAGGATTAATAGAACACATTGGATATCTAGGGAGTTTGTTCCAAGCTGAATGGCCTGTATACCTAAGTGTGTTCCTACCCAGATAGATAGGCCACCCGAAGGGCGGCCCTTGCCCCTGGATACTGCGGGAATATCAAAAGTCGCAAAACCATGACATACACTCCCTTCCAGGGCCCAAGTCTCTTGCATCAGGCAGATATAATACTTTGCCATAAAGGTGAACCACTCCGGTACTAATAATTTATTCTTTAATCCCGCTATGTTCCATGAGAGAATCTTTATACACCCGTGCTTCATTTTTTCAGATCCAGAACCATCCATACATTCACTATTACTCGGTTCTGGGATAGGGGTTTCAGTGTGAATCAGTCAGTCAACCTCCTCTAAGACACTGAACCTGTTCCAATGGGCATATGACTGAAAAGGCGGGATTGGATTTAAGGGGCATTCCAAAGGTGTCTTCCAGTGTCGAGGCCCACTAGGTGGCAAGTAATGGTTCCTGTCAAATTGGGGCCTCTGCATACAATTCAGATAAAAGTTTGGAGTAGGGTAGAAATAAGACAAATGCAGTGGAAATATCTGGGAATTCCGCCAAAAAGGGGTTCTACAGATATGGTCCACTGCGGAAGGGTCCCTAAAGTTTATTGTTATAACATCTCCTGCCACTGTTTTGGGACCCCTTTCTATCCAATCTATTCTTCTCACCACCAGAATTTCCCCTGAAATATTAGGAGGGAGAGGTCTGTTTAAGCTTAACCACTGAATACATTTATTTTTAAGATCACTCTCATATTCTTTTTTCCCCTCTCTAAGGGCCGGAACACCTACTAGAACTACCACATAAGGTTGTGCTTCTGGGGGCAGGTTTATTGAAGGCAACTGGGGAGAAAGTGCCCTAGACTGGGCAGATCTCGATGGCATAAGTGTGCCAGTTTTTTGCAAGATTGCATCCTCCTTAGAATGTGATCTATAATTATCAGATAGAGCCCTTGTAGAATGGGAAAAAGGACCTAATACATTTGGAGCAGAAGGGGGTGGTGGCACAGAGCTTGTACGCTTGTGGATACTTGTTGTTACCCCTAAGTTTATGTTCTGTGCTACTGTGATATCGTCTGTAGCTACCCCCAAACTACCAGATGCAGAAGATGGTATCTTATCCTGGGGAATTATGGACTTCGCTGTTCCCCCCCCTCTATTGTTTAAAATGGAAATGATTCTGTCTAGTTTTGAAACTAGAGGTTTAATATGGGTGGCAATAGTCAGTTCCAAGCATGCCTGAAGATCAGCCACCATATTGGTGACCCAACAAGGCACCCCTAATTGGGGATGCAATGTACTATCTGATGGGGTCACCAAATTGTGGTTGGCCACCGTTTTTTTACCTGGTTTCCTAGTTTTTTGGGGGAAAGTATTTTTCCTCAGCTTAGGTCCTAGCTTCCCTGATTTCACAATTAATGCAGGGGAGGAAGGAGGCAGGATGGAATGAGGGTCTTCTTCATTACTAGGAAACTCCACTAGGTCCTGCCCTAGTTCCTCATCTCTCAAAGAATCGGAAGGCATCTGTGAGCATGGCAGCTCGACATAAGTAGGTACAAGATAAGAATCAGCGACCGTAGGATCAATGGTAATTGCTGAGCAATCCCCTCCATAATCTTGTAAGCATACTGTGGGAGTAATAGATAGTCTCCTTTCCGTATTTTCAATTGCAGTGGCCACAGCTCCGATTGTTTGTTGCAACATTTTATCAATGGCCGTGAGTGTTGGTAAAGGCTGGGGCAATGCTGCATGTAATCTAGTATTTGGGCGGGGCGCAGCAAGCTTTGATATCTTGCCCGATTTGCTCATGTTATTTTCACAGCGGTCTATAAAGTACGAGTAATTGGGACGAATAGGAATATCAAAGGAATTCCTGGACAATCAAATGCAACAGAATGGTTGAACGGAGCTATAACAGTCAGATCATATAGTGAGCAAAATTAAATGTCCCAAGCAAAAGTACCTTTATATGTTCTGTCCGATCATGGCCATTGCCAGGGTTTTCTAGGGCAAGTCGTTAATGGGGTGTCCCAGCCTGGCCTCCACCGGCCCCGGACGGCCACAGACGGCCCGCCCATTGCCCGGGCTTAGCCCGCGCGCGGTCCCGCGACGCGGGGAGTGTAGATGGTTTTATGGCGCCTCCAGGCGCGACTGCCGGGATGACAGCTTCCTGTTTCTGTGGCAAAGGAGTCTGGGGGTTGTGGTCCCCCCTCCACACAGCGGCCACTAGAGTAACGAGCGCGGCAGCGAGAGGGAGACCTGGCCAGCAACGGGAGCGTCGAGCTGTTGGGGGCTCCAGAGGGTGAGTACACAGATCAAGACTTAGTCCCAGGAAAATGCTATTGAGAGCACCCGCTCCTCCGGGAGTGTAGATGGTTTTATGGCGCCTCCAGGTGTGACTGCTGGGATGACAGCGTCCTGTTTCTGTGGCAAAGGAGTCTGGGGGTTGTGGTCCCCCCTCCACACAGCGGCCGCTAGAGTAACGAGCGCGGCAGCGGGAGGGAGACCTGGCCAGCAACGGGAGCGTCGAGCTGTTGGGGGCTCCAGAGGGTGAGTACATAGATCAAGACTTAGTCCCAGGAAAATGCTATTGAGAGCACCCGCTCCTCCGGGAGTGTAGATGGTTTTATGGCGCCTCCAGGCGCGACTGCCAGGATGACAGCTTCCTGTTTCTGTGGCAAAGGAGTCTGGGGGTTGTGGTCCCCCCTCCACACAGCGGCCGCTAGAGTAACGAGCGCGGCAGCGGGAGGGAGACCTGGCCAGCAACGGGAGCGTCGAGCTGTTGGGGGCTCCAGAGGGTGAGTACACAGATCAAGACTTAGTCCCAGGAAAATGCTATTGAGAGCACCCGCTCCTCCGGGAGTGTAGATGGTTTTATGGCGCCTCCAGGCGCGAATGCCGGGATGACAGCTTCCTGTTTCTGTGGCAAAGGAATCTGGGGGTTGTGGTCCCCCCTCCACACAGCGGCCGCTAGAGTAACGAGCGCGGCAGCGGGAGGGAGACCTGGCCAGCAACGGGAGCGTTGAGCTGTTGGGGGCACCAGAGGGTGAGTACACAGATCAAGACTTAGTCCCAGGAAAATGCTATTGACTATCAATTCATGTGAGTCATGCTACATGTCATGTGCCCCATGGTGAGTCGACATGTATGCATAGTAACACAACCTGCACAGGAGCAGTGCCCACACATTCCAAACAACTACCACACCCAAAATGCCTTGCTGCAATCCTTACCCAAAGGAGACTTTTCACCATGTCCGTGCATGTAACGCTGATTCAGCACACGTTGCAATACTCATGAGGAATAGCAGGAGCACAACGATGCCACGAGCAGACAGCATGCGCAACTACCTGGGGATGAGAGACACACAAGAAGTCAGGAAAAACATAGTCATCCGCATGCATTGTCATGTACTCTACATGACTAAGGTTGACACCATGCTAGTTGTCAATTGAGTGTGTCAGCTAAAATGTGTGGAATGACATCAGCACTCGAGTGACACATCAGAACACACCTCAAAGTCACTTAGCATACAGTCAGCTGGACACACACATTGAAACACATGCCACACAAGGCTCCAAGCGTGCACACTCAGACCCAGGGACTCACCATTATGAGAAGAAGTTGCGTATGAGCTGACTCCGGATGTCCTCCTCCTCCTCCTCCTCTTCACTTGCCTCGTGACCAAGGCCGTCATCCTCCACGGGTGGATGTTCCTGCTCATCGGGATCCAGGATGAGTGGCACAGCTTTCTCCACTGCCATGTTGTGCAGCATGCAGCACACGAGGAAGATTTTGCAGACCTTCACCGGTGCATATGGGAGGGACCCGTCTGTCTTGTGGAGGCAACGGAATCGGCTCTTCAGGAGGCCAAAAGTCCTCTCAATCACTCGCCTGGTCTGCCCATGGGCGATGTTGTAACAGTGATCTGCAGCTGTTCTCGGGTTGCGGAGAGGCGTCACCAGCCATGGAATGTTGGGATAGCCAGAGTCCCCTACATGGAAACATCATGTAAAGAAGTGGGTCAGGAGATGCCGTCACATACTAAGATACCGCTAAATACTGGACAAACAGAGTCTACTCACCAACAAGACATGCTCGTTCATTGTGCAGCTGCAGCATCATTTCTGGCACCCTGCTACTCCTCATGATGTAGGCATTGTGTGCTGACCCTGGAAAACGTGCCCAGACATGGGAAATCAGCATGTTAGCAAGACACACCACAAGGGCATTAATAGAGTGATAATGTTTACGGTTTTGATAGGCTACCTCCTGTGCCTGTGGTGGTACCAAAGCCACATGTGTCCCATCAATGGACCCAATTACATGGGCATCCCTCCCAGGGCATAGAACTCACCCTTGATACCTGTCAACTGCTCATGAGTTGGAAAATGGATGAATTCATCCAGGTGCTCCAACATGGCTTCTAAAACATCAAGCAGGACACGGCTAAACATGGTCTGGGACATACCACCCACATCAGCTATGGCGAATTGAAACGTACCGGTGGCAAAGAAATGTAGGGCTGACATCACCTTCATCTTGGGGGTCAGCGCAGTCGGATAACTGTGTCGCGGTTGGAGGTGTGGTGCCAGCCTGTTTGTCAGGTCCTCAATTAACTGTTTGGGGAATCTGTAGCGGCGTATGCAGTCACGTTCCCTCATGGCACACAAGTCTGGAATTGGTCGGGGGAGAGGCGGTGCCCTGCAGAAATTTGGAAGGAATAACGAAAATTGAGTACATTACTACACCAATGTCAATGAACTGAGCACATGTTCAACAGCTAATACACATATGCTACATACAGAGTCTGGTCTGTGCAATACATCCTGCACACGTATGCCAGCCAGGTGATACTCCTACCAAGAGCCAGCTACAAACGTGGATTGTCAAGGTCTACATGACATGCCATGAAAGTAGCTGTGGGCCAGTGTGAGTGAACAGCCAGACACATTACAGAAGTGACATACATCCACATATGTGCATTTGAAGGATGTTATCTCATACAGACAGCTGGCGGAAAGCTAGACGCACAGGTCACATGTCATTGAAAAAGGACAGACCACACACCTTGCCATGAAGGGGTACATGTCAAAACTGATCACACAGACAATGAGACTACGCAGATATGTCCTCAGCTCGCAAGTCCCTGTTCGATGCATTCAGACACACGTTACGTGTGATTCCACATTTGGCCTGGTGTGCGTAATAGTGTGACATGGGCATCTACACACAGACACATGTTGGATGCAGCTACAGCAGATGCAGTTGATGGAACACCAACAGCAAGCTCATGAGAACATATGACACACATATGACATAGTCACATCATGGCACGCTGGTAGTTAGATGTCAGGTGTCATTATCTGTGTACCTGGCATCAGGGGACAGTTGCGGGTGTTGGTGACTGTGCCATGCCAGTGATGCAGTGCTTGACAAGTTTGTACTACATGCACACATGTAAAAGGTGTGAAGGGGAAGTGTGCCACATAGTGCCCCATCACACATGACATGTGTACACAGGTCATCACACAACTATCGGGTTAAAACATGAGGAGACATGTGCCACATCACTGCCTGACACACCTAGGCCCTACACATGAAGGACTGCACTGACAATGACTTGATGTCCATTCCTGTGCGAGTCTGACACCTCCATTCCTTTCCTGTGTGCCTCCTATCACCAGTGTAAGCTGTGAAACGCACCGTACACACGCTCTGAGGGCGTGTGTACGTTCGTATCACTATATAGGGGTTGGGCAGGAGTACGCGTGTGTGTATGGACCATACACACGTACGTGTACACACTGGTCCTATCCCTATGGTAGTGTTGCCGTAGGTGTACGCAATAGTGATACGGCCCGTACACGTGTGTGTAGGGGTCGTATCCCTGTGGTAGTGTTGCCGTAGGCATACGCCATAGAGATATGGCCCGTACACACGCTTCTAGGGCCGTATCACTATGGCGTACGCCTACGGCAACTCTCCCATAGGGATAGGACCCCTACAAACGCGTGTACGGGATGTATCACTATGGTGTGCGCCTACGGCAACACTCCCATAGGGATAGGACCCCTATACTCGCGTGTACGGCCCGTATCACTAGAGTAGTGGTGCCCTAGGGGTATGTGTGAAACGCACCGTAAAGGTGTGGGTATTTGAAAATCACAATGGGGACACATAAGGGACAAGTATTAGGGCCTAAATGCATGCTGGTTGTCATGGATACCCAGTCAAGATCACATTTTTCCATCATGTGGCCTGGAAAAAGCAGTTGGCCAGCTTATACATTGTTGCAAAGTGGTTGTTGACTTGACATGATGCATCAAATTTGAAAAAATGCTAATGCTGTCACTGGTGTATGTTCAAAGGGATTAGAGGAAACGTAGGATGCTAATGAGTCTGACCAATCACTCGGTACTAATGTAAAGGAAATAGCCCAGCAAGGCAGATATAAGTCAGCCAGAACCCATGAGAGGGCACTTGCCTGCACAACCTTTCATCGACACCACTGCTGCTGTTTGGCTTCCCCTGGCACCATGTCAAGGACTGTGGAGAGGGACCAGCCTTTCACCCAGGAGGAGAATGAGGTGTTGCTGGACGTCATCCTCCCACAGTTCCCCAGCCTGTATGGTAGACCAGGGCAGCAGGTGAGTGCTCCGTTTGACTATGCCCCTTCTTATTGTGACTGGCACTTCTGGCATTGTGTCCAGGTGTGACAGACATGCAATGTTGTTTAGATTGGGTCCCGGGGGGGGGCGGAATGGCTTAGGTCTGTCATGCAGAGCATGATGTGGTTCATGTGTGCACTCCTCACTTGCATTGTGCTTACTGTGACATTCACTGCATGGTGCATGGCACATTCTGCATGGCTAATCCTCTTGGCCATTTTTGTTCTATAGTCCTGAGGTGATTCAGTGTTCCCCCGGTGTGACAGGTGACTGTACCCACAGATGTGTGTGAGTTTAGTGGAGCTGTGGTGAGAGTGACCAGATGGTGTGTACGCCCCCTGGACATTGATGTGTGTGAATGTTCCTTGTCATGTGGGTGAGTGTCTATGTGGAGTGTTGCACCACAGCTGCATGGAGGAGGCAACTGTTCAACCCATCTGATGTAAGTTGTAAGCCGTGCTGTGTGTCTGACTAGCTGGGCAAGCCCCATGCCTGTGACACCCCCCAGGAAAGTGGCACATGTGCAGAGTGAGGTTTGTATCCGCTGTTGCCACTGGCAGGTGATTTATCTGTGCCTGTGTGTGTCTGTGTACTCTGCTGAGGTTGCGTCAGTGGCCTGGGGCATGTGACTGCTTGGAGGTGCTGTCCATCAGCCTTGTGTTGCTTGTGATGTACAGTGTGTGCCAAGATCACGGAGTGTGTAGCACCCCTCATGCCACCTGTGTACTTTCAATGCCAAGTAGTGCATTGGGGCTTACATAGAGGTGAAATTCCCTATGACGAAGTTGCTATTAGTTTGCAGCATGCTATGCCCTGTTCAACAAATCAAAGATGTTCTAAGGTGTGTTTCTGTGACATGGAGCAGGTGTAGTGATCTATTCTCACTTTGTCATCCTCACAGGTAACTGCCTACGAGAAGGGGAAGATATGGAAGCGGGCCGTCAGGGCCGTGATCTCCGTGGAGGGTCGCAGTCGGCGCATGGCCCAGGTGAGGAAACGCTGGCAGGACATCCTGTGCTGGACCAGGAGGATCGCCCGGGTCCTGCTGGGGGACTCACCAGCACGAAAACACGGCGGGCGCCGGCGCCTGACCCACCAAATGAAGCGTGTCCTGGCAGTGGTCTTCCCTGACATGGATGGGCGGTTACAGGAGAAGCAGCAGCAGCAAGGGGGTAGGTACATGTGTGTCTGTTGTGTGTCACAAGCTTTTGGAAGTGCTCAGTTGCATGGATACACTGCCAGGGTTTATATGTGCAGTGCATCTCCTGTTCCCCCTAGTCAACCGCTGCTGTTCTTCCTCCCTTCCCCTCCTTGACATGTGATCCCTGGTCTGTGTGTAATCACAATTGCACATGGTCATCTAGGCTGTAAGTTCATCACGGTGCACAATGCTTTTTGCATCATGTGTGGGGTGGTCTGTGACATGTGTTGGTACCTTGCCTGTGCCCTGTCCTGTCCACTCAGTTGGGGGTCCATAATTGTTGGCACTGTCCTGAGGCTCCACATAGGAGTGTGAGGTTTTAAATACACACCCTTGCAGCATGCATGACCAATGCAGTGGCCTCAGACATGATGCGCATGAGTGGGAGATATGCATAGGGCTGGGACGGTTGCTCCAGTTACAGTCAGATCATTCCAGGACCATGGAGCAGTGTGCCCACTGCTGTCCCATGAGACACCTTATCCTAGGAATCATGTGTGGCATCACACACTGTGGCCAGTCTCTGTGGGTTCAGCATAGTTTGGCCTCTGTGGCATTGTTCCCTGCCCTAATTTGTATTAATGTAAAGTGTGCTACATGTGTCCACTGTACAGGGTGACCCCATTAGGCTTGTGCATACTCACACTGGGCAGTGCCTGTGTGTCTATGTACAACTATCAGTTGATGGTTGTTTGTGTGGTCTGCCTCACGAGTTGATGTTGAGTACATTTAGGAGTTCTTGATTCCCCTTTTAGTAAACACAGATTGAGAGGTGTAACTACTTGCTCTGTCTCAATCACATTGTCTCATGTATGGGGGGTTTGTGCAGGAAAGGCATACATGTCAAAACCTTATGCCTCCTCGCCAGGTCTGACCTGTGTGTGCTAATTGTCTGGACTGACACTCAATGTGCAGTGACCCAGACATGTTGTGCAGGGTGTCATGTTTGTGCTTTGCAGCACGTGTCAAAAGTTACAATACATGTTTCAAGCTCATCCATTATTGGCACCGGTGTGTGCTCCCGATGCTCTGTGGTTTGGTCTGTGTGTGCTGACATCTATGTGGACATTCTTCGTTCCTATCAGGGTGTCTCCTCAGTGCAGGTGCTCCTTATTCCAACACTATTTCAGGGCCATTGGCTAATGCATTGTCCTGTGTCTGGACATGTGTGCCAATCCACATGACAGGTAGTGGGTCAGATGTGTTGCCAACTGTGTCATCATGGTACAGATAGCCATGTGACAAGTGGCATGTTTTAAGTTGTCATTCAAGAAGTCTTGTACTTTGGCACTCACTACACTTGTCAACATGTCCCAATAGTTTTGATGCTTCACTTTGATTATTGTGAAGGGCAATAATGTGCCTGCATGACAGATGTCTCCCAAGGAAGTGCACAAGAAACCACCTTTACACTTTGGGGGAACACGCTGGCACATTTCACACAAAGGCACAGTTCTGTCCAAATTTTGTTCTGGAATTATACATGTCCATGTTCCCACAGTGTGTTTGCATTAGGGTTAGTCCTTGGTTGTTGCTGATGCCAACTTACCGGTGTCCAGTCATCCGGACCACCGCGGTGCCATGTATATGTACTTCCTGATATCGCATTTCTTCTTAACAATGGCTTCTTGGCATTAGGCTGGCAGCTCATACAATGACTGTGTAAATGTAGTTTTGTGTGCACCTCCTTCTGTGACTTCTGATATTCATGGACATGTGTGTTCAGTTCCACAAGTGGAACATTCACACATTCCAAACTTGTCAATAGTGTGAAGTTTTGTGATTTCCAATGAATCAGAATGTATTTCTTTGGATTTTCTAAAGTACTCACAGGTCTATGCGTGTGGGTACACCTTCAGCATTGGCGTATGTAATTTGGCATTGGGTGCACCAATACTGTTTAATTCACAGTGAGCAAGGGGTGGCATGCCTTCATAGTCTGGCTGTGCTCCACTGTTCACAGACACTAGCTTCTCTGTATAATTTGATCTCCAGTTATTTGCTGTTGTGTCCTGATTTTCATTATTTTAGGTGGCATGGTGGGTGAACCAACTGGGGAGTGCAGGGCTTACATATGTGCGGAGTCATCTAGATGTTACTCATGATGCATTTCATGATATGCACTGTGACCTATTATGTTTGGACTCATGTGTCAGATGTACACAGGTGACTGATTATTTCCTGTCTCTTCCCCTTGCCCACAGCATCATCGGGGGACACCGAGGGAGACACCTGCACGGACGTGGAGGAGGGATCCAGCACCAGTGCCACCACTCCTGTCGAGTCGGCAGCATCAAGTGGCACGGAGGGCGAGGGGAGTGCGGCGGAGGACCTGGGTAGTACCAACACAGACTACAACTCTGACGGGTCTGAGGCTGAACTCCCTGAGGGGGCGGAGGCTGCTCCAACAGCTGGCAGCAGCACTACAACTGTCACCACCCCTCCATTCCCATCACCGCCCTCCCAGTTGCTCCGGTCCCTTCTGTCCGTGTACGGCAACAACGTGTCTCCTTCATGCCAGGCACCGCACCCCCTGCCCCTGTCTCCCCTGCTGCCCTCACTTCCGAGTCTGTGGACATTCAGCGCCAGTTGCAGGTTGGGCAGACATCGATCCTGACTGTCCTCCATGGCCACACCACACTGCTGACACAGATGGTGTTGTACATGGAGGGCATGTCATCAGCGATGTCTGACCAACGGATGTTACTGAGCTCCATGGACTCATCACTGATGGCAGCAGCGGGTCTCCTGCAGCGCTTGGTCCCCCCACCTACCCCTGCACCATCCACACTTCCCACTCCCATGCCTGTCCCAAGCACACACACACATTCCCAGGCAGGCACCACACCAGACACAGCCAGCACACCAACAGGGAAGGGCAAGCGCACAGCTCCAGTCACGCACACTCAGGGGGTAGAAGGCACACCCACTGGGACTAGGGAACACAGGCAGACACACAGCCACAGTCGGAGTCCGCATGCCTCACTCCCCAGTCCCTCCAATGTCACTCTCCTCGGCTCCCCTGCCCCACAGTCTGAGAAGGAGGACTACTTGGCTGTGCTGGGCTTCAGCCCCACAGCTTCACCATCGCGCAAACGGGCAAGGCACTCCACGGGTAGGGGAGTTGAGTCCCCCCTGTCCACCACCTCCCCCAGTAGCGCTGCAACCCATCCCTCCGCCCCCCCCCTCCTTGGGGCCTGGGGTTCATTCGGGTGCAGGGGAGACGCTGGCAGACCTTGCGAATGTGTGCAGCGCCATACTAACCTCCACCTTTGCCGCTGCCCCACTCCCTGTGGTGGAGTCGTCCGTCCCTGCACCCACAACACCTACCCTTCCCCCTCCTGTCCCTGCGGTGCCTGGTCCTTACCCACATGATGCCCCCACCCCAGTCGTTGAACCAGAGGTTTTGAATGTGCAGGCAAGCTAGGGGAGATGCATGGACATGTGTCCACCCCCAGGACATCACATCTGGACTGGCCTATGGCCTTTGTACATAGTGTCCTTTCATACATTTTATTTTACTGCTGAATAAAGCATTTTTTTCCCTTTGAACACGATTGCTTTTCAGGTATTGATGTTGGTGCTGATGCTCCATGAGTTGAGGTGGTGATCATGTGTTAGGTGTCTGGGAAATGTTGTAGTATGGTGCTCATGGGGTGGACCCTGGTATCTGCATGCCATCACAAGGTCTCTGCAAAGATTCTTTGCTTGTGTATGCTCTTTGTGATTGGAGACATTGTCCCAAGGAGTGCTCCTTCCTCTGTGGCACCTGACATCTTCCCTGCAGGGAGTTGCACAATTGTTGTGCTGAACTGTGTCTACATTTCCTTGGTGACAGACGGATCACTTCAACTAGGCCCATGCCTGCTCAGCAATGTCTCCGGCTGCATCGTCTGTGCCATCCTTGGTAGTCACTGTACTTGTGTATAGAGTATATTGCCATGCCTCCATGTGGAAATTGTCACTTTTCCGCACTATGCATGTGTGTACTCCCAGCCTAGCACACAATTGGTACTTGTTCTGCAGGGTATTTGGTCAGCTGACTGACAATTGTGGTCATTGTATCTGTGGGCAGTCCACCCTATTCCTTCCATGGGAGACAACTACTTGGTGGCTGTGCCAGCACCTGTACATTCCTATCAGTCCTGGAATGTGCAGCGCCATACTAACCTCCAGTGTGTATTCCCTTTGGCTCTCTTAGTTTAGTAGGCTTTCACATAACTATGCAGTCTTGTGACATGGTCTCAGTGTGTGTATTGTGCTGCATCTGCCAGGGGTGGGTATGCATGTGTCATTTGTCCTCACACCCACATGTGGTGTGTCATGCCGTGGGGGAAAGACGTCCATCCTCATGGGAGTGGGACAGTGCTGTCAGTGATGTGTTGATATGGCACTCTCAACATTTTCACACATTGGGGTTGCGTTAATGAACCCATGGAGGTGTGGTCATCTATGCTGGGAATCCTCTGCACCCACCCCAATGTCTCTGTCCACTACTGGTGTTCCTCTGCACCCACCCCTTATATGTCTGGGCACTGCTGGGAGTGATTGGCACCCACCCCCATGTCTCTGTTCACTGCTGGGAGTGATAGGCACCCACCCCTCACATGTGTCTGTCCACTACTGGGTGTTCCTCTGCACCCCCCCCTCATATGTCTGGGCACTGCTGGGAGTGATAGGCACCCACCCCTCACATGTCTCTGTCCACTGCTGGGAGTCCTGGGCACCCACCCCCATGTCTCTGTCCACTGCTGGGAGTGATTGGCACCCACCCCTCACATGCCTCTGTCCACTGCTGGGAGTTCTGGGCACCCATCCCTCATATGTCTGTCCACTGCTGGGAGTGATGGGCACCCACCCCTCACATGTCTTTGTCCACTACTGGGTGTTCCTCTGCACCCACCCCTCATATGTCTGGGCACTGCTGGGAGTGATAGGCACCCACCCCTCACATGTCGCTGTCCACTGCTGGGAGTCCTGGGCACCCACCCCCATGTCTCTGTTCACTGCTTGGAGTGATAGGCACCCACCCTCACATGTGTCTGTCCACTACTGGGTGTTCCTCTGCACCCACCCTTCATATGTCTGGGCACTGCTGGGAGTGATAGGCACCCACCCCTCACATGTCTCTGTCCCCTGCTGGGAGTCCTGGGCACCCACCCCCATGTCTCTGTCCACTGCTGGGAGTGATAGGCACCCACCCCTCACATGTCTCTGTCCACTACTGGGTGTTCCTCTGCACCCACCCTTCATATGTCTGGGCACTGCTGGGAGTGATAGGCACCCACCCCTCACATGTCTGTGTCCACTGCTGGGAGTCCTGGGCACCCACCCCCATGTCTCTGTTCACTGCTGGGAGTGATAGGCACCCACCCCTCACATGACTCTGTCCACTACTGGGTGTTCCTCTGCACCCACCCCTCATATGTCTGGGCACTGCTGGGAGTGATAGGCACCCACCCCTCACATGTCTCTGTCCACTGCTGAGAGTCCTGGGCACCCACCCCTCATATGTCTGTCCACTGCTGGGAGTGATAGGCACCCACCCCTCACATGTCTCTGTCCACTACTGGGTGTTCCTCTGCACCCACCCCTCATATGTCTGGGCACTGCTGGGAATGATAGTAACCCACCCCTCACATGTCTCTGTCCACTGCTGGGAGTCCTGGGCACCCACCCCCATGTCTCTGTCCACTGCTGGGAGTGATAGGCACCCACCCCTCACACATCTCTGTCCACTGCTGGGAGTCCTGGGCACCCACCCCATGTCTCTGTCCACTGCTGGGAGTGATTGGCACCCACCCCTCACATGTCTCTGTCCACTGCTGGGAGTGATAGGCACCCACCCCTCACATGTCTCTGTCCACTACTGGGTGTTCCTCTGCACCCACCCCTCATATGTCTGGGCACTGCTGGGAGTGATAGGCACCCACCCCTCACATGTCTCTGTCCACTGCTGGGAGTCCTGGGCACCCACCCCCATGTCTCTGTCCACTGCTGGGAGGGATTGGCACCCACTCCTCACATGTCTCTGTCCACTGCTGGGAGTCCTCTGCAGCCACCCAGCCAGCCACCCACCCACCCACCCGCCCCCTTGGTGCAGTACACTGCTTTCCTGTGCATACACACACACCAATATACTGCTTATATGCTGCACCAGGCCCTAAGCCAACATTCGTGGTGTGTGTACGCCTTGTATCCATTCTGTACTAGTGCCGTAGGTGTTCGGGTGGGACGGACCGTACCCCCACATTCATGATGTGAACGAGCCGTACCCACGCTCTGGGGGCGTGTGTACGGTCCGTACCACGCGTACCCCTACATCCCCACTCCAATGGTGGTACGGGCCGTACCCAGGCTCCTGGTGCGTGGGTACGGCGCGTACCCCAACATCGCCACGCCAATGGTGGTACGGACCGTACCCACGCCCCCAGAGCGTGGGTACGGCCCGTACCACCATTGGAGTGTTGATGTAGGGGTACGCGCCGTACCCACGCCCCCAGAGTATGGGTATGGCCCGTACCACCATTATCGTGGTGACGGGTACGCGTCCACGTCCACTTCCGTTGCGCGTACCCCTATGTCACCACTCCAATGGTGGTACGGGCCGTACCAACACTCTGGGGGCGTGGGTATGACGCGTACCCCTACATCAACACTCCAATGGTGGTACGGGCCATACCCACGCTCTGAGGGCATGGGTACAGCGCGTACCCCTACATCAACACTCCAATGGTGGTACGGGCCGTAATCACACTCTGAGGACATGGGTACGGCGCGTACCCCTACATCAACACTCCAATGGTGGTACGGGCCGTACCCACGCTCTGAGGGCGTGGGTACGACGCGTACCCCTACATCAACACTCTAATGGTGGTACGGGCCATACCCACGCTCTGGGGGCGTGGGTACGGTCCGTACCACCATTGTCGTGGTGACGGGTGCACGTCCACGTCCACTTCCGTTGTGACGGTACGTAGGGGTTGTTGGACACGCCCCCCGAAGTGACCAGACCCTGGAGGTCAGGTATGTACAGGACATATTAACATTTTTACTTGGGTGGGGGTTATGTTTGCTGCCCCTGCCCCCCCCCTTTGCCCCTGGGTGTTGTTCTGACCTTCTGTGGCGTCTGCGGCGGTTTCTGTGCAACAGGTCGTAGGCTAGGAGGGCCGGGATGACACGTAGGATGGGGTCCATGGCTGTCCGTCACGTACCGTACTTGCTGGTCCGTAAAACGCTGCCTGACTCCGTCCGGACGTCACGTACGCGATGTTCCGGATCGGAATTGTGGGTATTTTTTTGCCGGTCGGTGTTTTTTACGACTCGTACGGAAATTGTATTTCTGTACGAATCGTACTTGCGGGTTGGTAAGGTGGTTTTCCCGGGTGCGAGTCGGACGGAGAATACGCTCCGTACGACCATTCGTACCCAGGTTTTACAGGATCGGAATCGGCACCTTAATGTGCAAATATTCCTGCCTTGGGCAAGTGTCGATGTTTCATAGTATTGTATGAGTGTTTGTGTGCTACAGTAACGCTCCACACTATTGAGCAAAACTATTTCTTATTGAGTTATGGACAGGCTGAGAGGTTTCTGGGGGCGTTTGGTTTTTGCAGGACTTTATTATTGGTAAAAGCTGCATTTTCGTCAATCAAAAGCAAATTGGCTACAAGCAAAAATATTTGTTCGTTCTCATAAGCACCTATGGCCAAAGTAGTCACTGAAGGGAACTACTTAGTGTGTGGATATGTTCCTTGTGAAAGGGAAGAATACTGTTGTGCATAGTGAGGACAGTCAGTTGCAGATGTGACCTTCCAAATTGCCTCACGCTGTATTCTGCAGGGGATGGAAGAAAAATGTGAGTTACATAATAATACCAAGAATGAAAAGAGCTGGTTGAAAATCCCTTTAAGTATTCTTGTTATTCATATAATTTTAGTAAAATTGAAAGGTCTTGGCTCACACCATAGCGTGCTACTTGCCAAAAAAGTGCTTCAACACCCCATCAGGAGTAACAAGCGCTATATAAACGCAAACCTTGTTCCCGCTTCTATCCCTCCGCTATCCTTCTGAATCCAAATAACTCACTAACTTAACAACCACGCAAATTACTTTCATATTTCACTATACTAATTCAACACTAATCCTTGATGGGTTCTGGAGTAGCGTGCTACTCGCCGAAAAAGTGCTGTGACGCCTCTTCAGGGTAGTAAGTGCTATATAAATGCAATTACAATACAATACATTTTCGTTGGGAAATGCCAAAACGTCTGGTGGTACACGTGCATTTCACGATGGTAATAAATACACAACTGCGTGTTCCAGAATGCCAAGGGAAACTGTCCTAGGTAACTAATCCACACCTGAGATGACACTACTTGAGATCTGTCATAAGGCGTGGTCTGCATTTTTCACTGTTATTCAGGAGGTGCTTCACTTTGGGTCACCTTATTTATTATTCATATAAACATTGAAATAGGAAGAAGCACACTTTCAGCTTGGAGGCGCTTACGTGCCCCCCCCCCCCACACACACACACAAAAAAAAAAATTACTTAACTGAATGGGAGAAGTTATTATCAACAGAATCAGGAATAATTGCCACTGGAGCTTGTGCACCAGAAATACAGCTTTTTTGGCAAGCAACGGATATAAATAAACAAATCTGGCTCACATTGTAATGTTGTTGTTGGCAGCTTTTTAAAGTGTGTTTGCGTTTCGTGCCCTTGGCGAAGTTATCTCTGTTGGTGGTGTTAACATATTGGAGGATGCCCCAATCTATGACCGTCTTTCCGTTGTGTGCAGTCCAGTTTTAACAATTGTGTCTTGTTGTGCATTCACCTGCCACAACAGTTTACTATGTATGCTTAATGCTTCCATTCTTTAGCTTCTATTTCTGCTTTTTAAATGGATTTTTCATATTTTCTGTTATTGTACTTGTGTTTACCACTTATACATCAGTGGGCTTGACGTAAGTGGCCTCTCTTAGCTAAACCGCTCTTTAAAGTTATTTAATTTTTGTCAGTGTGTTTTTTGCCAGAGCCTTTTCTTTGCTTGAAACAAAATCTGCCTTTTAGCTGGGGATTGATAACTACCCAAGTGGTGGATTGTTTGTATGCAGGAAGTGGTGTGAACCTCGTGTGCACAATTTGGTTATGTTGTTTCTCCTCTATTGAACTAGGTGGGGTGATCCATTTCCTGTTCCTAGTGTGTACCTTTTTCTTCAGACTGTTTCAGAATTCCTTCTGTAAATTGGTTTAGTTTGACTTTTCTGTAGCAAGGGTTTAATTGCAACACCATCTTAACTCACCACATTTTCCTCGTTGTGCTACTTTGATTTACTTCTCTCAGTGTACAAATATTTATATGTACGACCCCCCCTCTGTTTGTCCGCTCCTTACTCCCACCCTGTGCCTCCTAAGGATTTCCTTTATATGTGACCACTAGGAACAGGGAGTATTCGATTTAACATCAAAGAGCAGGCCGGGGCTAATCCCTTTAAAGAATGGCTTTTCGCAGGAGGTGACAACATGTGCTGGGACAGACACAGGTAATCATAAGAAAAAAAAATAATTGCTAAAATACATTGACAAAGCATGCGAAGTTAGGAGTGATGATCTATTCAACTATTTTGTGGCAGACTTGTGGCTGTGCTTATACATAACAGGAAGGTGTGGAAGGGAATCTGCTGCATCGCTAAATGTTTATAAGGTCCTAAAGGCGAGACCTATTGGTTATGTCAATGCTTGTTCTGAAAGGCTGCTGTCAGTTCTACGCAAGGATGTGGTCAAATTAATTGCGACTGTCAAGCCTCTTGTATTTCACCACTTTCGGGGTGTTGGCATTGTGTGGACTGCCGTGCAGCTCGACTCGGTGATGTGTCCAGTTTGTCTCCGCCCAAGTACTTCGAATCACACCACGCATCTTCAGGCATCACAAAGAAGTGAGCTTTCTGTAATGTAATTATTTTCAGATAAGCTGGCTACAACAGAGCCGTATTTAAGGCCACACAGACATTTTTAACTGATATAAAGGTAGCCTGACAACATTGGTCTTTCAGTGTAAATTCAGGGAAAATCATTACTTTGGAATGTTCTATAACTAGTGGTGGAGCCGTTCTAGCTTTCATCAAAATGGGTCCCTTTCTCAGTACTTTAAGACACATGCCACAAAAAGAATCAGATGGGGTGGAGCACCCAGTGATGGCCATTTGCCAGGTAGGTGGGGCGCCTGCTCTGCCATTAACAGTGCAAACAATCCATAACCCCTCCCAGACGTGCGAGTGACCGCCTCGACCTACGGCCTTCCTCAGACACCAATACCTACCCAGCCTTGGGTAATCAGAGTCAGAGTTTTAGCTGGTGCATAACGGCCGCAGTTTATTTGGAAACATGAAACATAAACAACACATTTCTATTTGCCACCATATCTATACAATCATCACATTCTGATGCTTTGGTTCCTCGTTTCTTCCCGCACTTCCAGCACAACCAGACCCCCTTTGTGTGACGGCCCCTTTTTTTGGTGACTGGCACTTGTGGCCTCCAGGCTTCCATTGCTATCAATATCTGAGTGGGTGTCCATTAGGTCCAACCCAGGCTGCAAGTGCTGTGACCGTCTGCAGACAGATCCCAAGCTGGCTGTTCGCCTGCTCCCCCCAGTGCCCCTGACGAAAGGCATCCTGAAGACACTGTTTGCACGGCTCATCATCCTGGGCTAGTGTGCTTTCTAGTCTGTCCACATTTATTGTGCTGTTTCTGCAGGCCTCCTTGCCCTCTCCAAACTTGCTGCTGCAACACCCTGCTCTTCGGTGTGGGTGGGTGGACCAAGAATGAGAGGTCAAGGTATGGCCTTCCTATCCCTTGCCCCCTTCTTAATCCTGGCGTCTGCCCAGGTGCTTCACTCTCCTTGGGGGGCTCAAACCCCACCAACCAATAGCCTGCCCGCTTTTTCCCGAGCTGCAGGCTCCTTTTGAGGGTTTTGCCTCCATGCTCTGGCAATCCCCTCTCTTGGGAGGCGTTCTTTGCGTGCCCTCTATGATCAGGCTTTGCCTTTCTGGCCCGCGCCATACTCGACAAACTCTGTTTGCAGCAATGTTTCAACATATTGTGCTGCATTATCTCTTTCGAAGTGTTCCGGGAATCCTGTGATCTGCAGGTCGTTGCAACGTTTCTCTGGTTTTCTCTGCTGTTCCACCAAGGAAGGGCTCCTCGGACGTGGACTCTGGTCTCAGTGCCAGGGCACTCGATGCAGACAGGGGAAGCAGCACAGGTCAGCAGGGAGGCCTATGATGCAGTGTAGGGCCTCTGATTCCTGTGGGCTCCAGTCACTAAGGCAGCCTCATGTTCTCCAGCAGTTGCAGGGATTGCCTTCCATCGTTTTTTTCCCTCGGGTATCAGCACATGGAACCTCTTTTGATGACTTACCTTCTTTTAGGGGGCTCCTAGGGAGTATGCACCATCTGCAGGCTTTTGTCCTTGGTAACCATTCATCAAAGCAGCAGGGAGGGGACTTCACTCTGCGTTGAATCAGGACTCCAAGAATGGCCTCAATCTCACCTCACTCTAAGTCACAGTATCTTAGGTCACTGCTCTAGGTGCTAGCAGAAGGCTGCTCTACATGTGGCACCGGCTACACCTGATGCCTTAGATGGTGTGTAGGGCCAGCACACCTCCTGGCTGGACACCATCAGGTTCTCCAGGGGTCAACTTACTCATGGAAACTGGATGCCTGTTGCACGGGGGCTCCCTAGAACTGATGGCAGCGAATGTTCTGGGCTGAAGAGTGTTTAGATCGCATCTGCCATGTTGGCAGGTAGCCATGACCCTTCCTTTTGGCACAAAGAGGGAAAAAATAGGTTGTTGCCCCTCTTCTTTAAAAAAAATATATATATATATTTCCCTGTCTCTCCAATTAGAAAACTCTCAGTTGTTTTTAAAAAAAAATATTATGATGTTAGTTGGGGGAGGGCAGAAGTGGCAGCGAACGACAGGCTTGTTACAGACATAAATGTGGCACCCCTGGACACTCTCTTCAGAACACTACTGGAACTGTGGAAGACAGAACATGTACTACACCTGCTGTTCAGATCTGTGAGGAGACCTGTAAGGCTGGACTTGGTCCCACATCTACCCAGGATAAAGAAGCGGACTCCAAGTGTCAGTTGGCTGACCTCATGTTAAGCTGAAGGGACACAACAAGCTACTAGAAATCTTTTTTTCTGAAATGTCCAGATGACCAGTTCCAACTGGACCTGCACTGGACCCTGCAGGTGGTTTCTGCTTGAGCATGTCTTGACTCCCAAAGTGCTGTTCTTGAGGTCCTGGGACCCTTGGCTGTGTCAAAGTGAACTCCTCCTAGCATCTTTAGAGGCTTGAGACGTAGAATTTCTTTGACTCCATAGACTTCTGAATAACACAGACAAACCTGCCAAATCCCTTTGACTAATGCATGATGCCTCTGGGCCAAAGATTCAGCTTTGCAGCAAACCCATTTCAGTGGCCATTATGGAGTGGGAATCCAGCTTCTTGGAGCAATATTCACTTCCAGCTTCCAGTGTTTCCGTGCTAGAGTATTGCAAGCTACAGGAAAGTGATTAGTTCCAAACTTAGAAATCTTCACCAGGTGAAGACCTCAATGTATCTGGCCAGCGTGAGACCTTCCTTGGGTGTACATTTTGGACTTCTCCCTATATGAGCTTTCTAACTGTGGGAAATTGGGTTTTTAATTGAGGTGACTCTAGACCCTTCTCAAGCAACAACCACAATACCTGTCAGGGTAACCCACAAAAGTCACTAAATTAACCTGTGATTAAGCACCCTCTGGTAACTTGGCACAAAAGCAGTGAGGTTTAACTTAGAGGCAATACGTGAAGTATTTTCAAATCACTCAAACAGTAATAGCGAGAAAATAGAACACAAGAAAAATATCACACCAATTTTAGACAAATAGAAAAAATAATTTGACCCAAAAAATGAATTAAACCAATTAGTAGAACCAAAGGTATGATATGTGAACATTGTTGGTGAAAAATAGTGCCTTAAACATCAACACGCCAATTGCAACCACGTCGCTGCATGTGCCCGTAAAATCGAATATTATGGCTGAAGCGATGGAACATAGTTTGCATACGCAAAGTGGATTGGGGCTGTCCTCAGACTTAAAAGAAATTTGGAAGAAAAATGTCTGAGAAGGTAAAATTCAGCAGGTCAAGCCTGCCAGCAGTGTCCTAGAAAAAGGTGTCATCGTCGGGGAGCTCCTGGACGAAGTTGCGGTCAAGATTTCTATGTTTGTACTTTGTCACTTTTTTAGAAGTAGATATTTTCCAGCAGGGCCAAGTTGCAGGCTGCAGCTGCCCAGGGCTCCACAATGCAGGATACCCTTCCAAAGAGATCAGGCTGAACTGGATTTGCTGCTGCAGAGAAAATTGTAGTCAAAGCAACCGCAATGTCAAACCGACTGGTGATACAACTTGGCTGATGAGCCAGCAGGTAGGTTCCAGTTTTGGGATGGTTCTTAGGTCACTTTTTGGTGAAAAGGTTTCAGAAGTTTTGGAGTTTGGAGGTTTGGGCACCATTAGCATCAGTTCCAAGGGTGTAGGACTGGGTGAGCTCCCCTTGGAGAGCATGACTCGCTTCAGGCAGGGTACAGGTGTGGGTTCACGGATGTTGGAGCTTGTTGTGTCTCCATACCTCAGAACAGGAGGCAAGCCAACTAGCTCATGGAGACACTCTGGTAGTCAAGGGTTCAAGCAGCAATGCAGGACTCAAGCAACAGAGCAGTCCTCTGAGAGTACAAGGCAGGCTTCAAGCAGCAGGGCAGTCCTCTGGTAGGAGCACACAGTCCTGTGAGGCACAAAGCAGGCCTCAATCAGCTGGGAAGTCCTCTGAAAAACAAGTAGTCCTTCTAAATGTCCTCCACAGTTCCAGGAGTGAACAGAAGAGTTGCTTTGAGGGTCCCTTATTTTTACCTGGTACCAGCATTTGAGGTGGGAGAAACCTCTAGACTTCAACCTGTTTCCATTCAAAAATTGGCACTTATTAACTGTAATATGATAACCCAGGTTATCACAAGAGAGACATAAACCTTAAAGTTGTGAAACGTGATTTGGAGTTTTTCACTATCGGGACATATAAAATGTAAAGGTATATATACACATTTTTAATACTGATTCCTGCCCTAAGGGCTGTTTAGAGTCTACATTAGGGATAATATATATCTATTAAAAAGGGGGGTTTAGGTCTGGAAAACTTTTGTTTTTCCAAGGTCGAATTGGCAGTTTAAAACTAAGAATAGGCACCTGGGCACCTAGCCTGCCACTTGCCAGTTGCCTCATGTTCCTGTGTGTTCCAGCCTGATCCAGTGACACTGCTGCTGCTCGGGGTTTCCTGCTCACTGTTCTTCCTGCAAACAAAAGCTTCACCCCCCTCATGACCTACTTAATGTAAGCTGCAGCATGACAGCGCCCCTGGTATGCCAAAGGCAAGCCAATCTGCACCCATCTGCGCCCGTCCGTACCTGGACCATGCCCAGCATAATGACCCTTGGCTCTCCCACCTCTGCAGATAGACCA
The DNA here is from genome assembly GCF_964204655.1 of Triturus cristatus. Lineage (NCBI taxonomy): Eukaryota > Metazoa > Chordata > Amphibia > Caudata > Salamandridae > Triturus > Triturus cristatus. The sequence continues at coordinate 247,673,207 of NC_140594.1, forward strand.
TCACGGAGATCCACAACCTCGACCATGGATGCCGCGACAACCAGAGCCACCACAATGACCCACACTCCCAGTAGGACCTTTCAGCTGCACCCACTGTCACTTCACCTACCATAGCACACACACCAGCCCACCGACCAGCCCTACCCTGAACACACCAAATACATCACCTGAATAGAAACACCAACTCTCTTGTGCCCTTCTCAACACGCGCTCACTACGCAAACACACCACTGAGATTTGGGTCCTCATCTCCACTCTCACCTCCAACATCCTGTTTCTCACTGAAATCTGGCCCAACCACACTTCTGCACCTGCTATTGCCACGGGAATACCCGAAGGAAACAAGATCACCCACTGTGACCACATCAACAAGCCTGGTGGAGCAATCGTCATCATACATAAGTAATCAATCCAATGCACCACCACAAATGAATACAAAACCGCAGAAATGGAACACCTCAAATTCCGACTACAAGCAGACAGAAAAACACCATCAGGGTACCCTTGCCTACCATCCTCCAGGACCACGTCCAGACTTCTGCAACCTCATTGCTGACTTCATTGCCCCCCTCACCATAGACTCCAACAACTACATTTTCCTTGGTGACCTCAACTTTCATGTCAATGGCCACAATGACATCAAAATTATCAACAGCTTGAACAACTTCGAACTAACCCAACTAATCCATGATGAGCCCCCGCAAACAGAAGCCCACATACTAAACCCCATATTCAACTCCAGCAACCACACTTGGTACAGCCGCACCGCAAAACTCACCTAGACCGACAACTCTATCATCCACTTCAACATCACCAGCTCACGGACCTCTAACCCCAGTCTGCCCAACACCCGCCACTGCAGGTGGAGCAAAGTCTCAAAGAACACATGGATCAACACCCTCAAAACGACCCACAGCATACTTATCCAAAAACCTAGACCAGAAAGTCAGAGACTTCAGTAATTGGATCACCAACTGCGCCAACGATCGCTGCCATTGGCAACAACACCCACAGAAGGTACACTGAAGACATGAGAACCACAAAACAAAACTGTAAACAACTGGTAAGGAGGTGGCACACCAGTAAGTACACAACCAACAAGACTCCATCAAGACAGAACTTAACCCCTACAATAGATAGTTGAAAGAATCAAAGAAAAATGCCTAGCCTCACGCATAGAATCAAGCTCCGTTAACAGCAACAAACTCTTCATCCTCATCAAGGACTTTTTTCAACCCCTCAGCTGCAACAAATAACACTACCCCTCAAAGAACTCTGTAAAAACCTTGAAAACCTATTTTACAACAAGATCGCCAACATGTACAGAAACTTCAAACCTCAACACAAAACCACTGACTTCTTCAAGCAACACAACCACCCCCCTAACAATTCAGACATCTGACTAACCAAATAGAGTCAGCGTTCCCCACGAGACACGCCTCCATCGTAAACTTGGTCCACTCAGGGGTCCCAACTGACCCATGCCATCACCATATAATCAACCTAGGCAAAACCAGAATCAGCCAGGTACTAATGACTGTAGTGAAGACAGGGTTCTGCCTGCATACATTACTATGTTAGCATAAGCATTTTAGAAGTTTAAACGCCATCCTGCCACTTTGCCGCTTTTGCACACAACACAACAGGTAACTGTTATTATAAGTAAAACTGCTTGCTTGCTTTTTCTTCACATGAGAACGGTCTGTTTTTTACATCCCCAGACTTACACCGCAATCTCAGTCTGTACACTGTGTGCGGAAGGCATCAAGGTCAAATAACAATGTATGCTGTTGATTCAGGTTGATCGGCCCACGCTCTAGACACAACAAGCACACAGCTGCAAATATCTGAAACTCGGGTGCCTTTAATATTGCATTGCATGCATGATGCTGCCTTTTGGAGAAAACCTTTCTATCTACAGAGAGCGTTGCTGATCCTGTGATGTGATTCACCTAAGCTGATCTTGGAGGTATGGGGCTCCCCATTCAAACCTAGAGACCTTCTATTATTATAAAACTAGCTTCTAGCCAGGGGAGGGTGGTACACAAGGTGCTATAAGACCTGTTTCCACTATCATTATAATATGATTTATCCCTTTGTGTTTTATGGAATTGTAACAATGCTGATTGTTTCATTTCTAATCATTTGCCTGCCTATGTTAGCCAAAATACTGCATTTTATTGCACGTAGTTAAAAATAAAAATTTAAACTTTTCCATGTCTCTGATTACTCACGTTGTGGACTTGTATGAGAATAAAAAAGAAAGAGTTTTTCTTGATTCCCACTATTCCTGAGAGTACCCTAAGTCGCTTATTCTGGGTTGTCTAATCATTGGTAGCTTTGCTGTAGTATGGAGAACAAATGAGACACTGATGCTAGTCGGATAGGGGTTCTGGGTACTGAGGTGAGTTTTTTGGTACACCTCAATTCACTGAGGGCCTGGTTTCCTGTGCATAGTTCTGTGCATGAACAGAATCCATGCAATATGGCGCACCTGACATTTGGTCTTGTATTCAAGATGCTTTAGCAATAGTGCTTATATTTGTCCACAACACCCTGACTCCAGTTTCCAGTTGACAGCAGTGACGGATTAACCTACCTATATGCATAAATTATAGGTTCATTCAGGATTGACAATTAAAATGGTTTGCATTTTGAATTACCGACCCATTAGTGCTACATTTCATATAGATTGTTTTTCTTCTCTGTATCATTATGGGTATTTTGTGATCTTTGTGGTGAGTGCCGTTCCCCTATGAGCTTTTCTACTCTTGGGTTACGTTTCCTGCAGTAGATGCGGATGATAAAACATTCCATTCTTACACTCCCACTGCAGTACCTGCAAATTATTCACCATATAGGACACAGGAAATTCAGATTTCGGCATGGCAACATTGTGTTTGGTTTAATGGCGCCCTCCCCCACGCCGTAACTCCAGTTCGGTTAGGCCCTTTGTCTATAGCTGGTGCCACTTGGCCGGTTTCACACCACATCCACATTATTTGCAAGCCCCAGTGGACGACGTACGTCTGCTACATACCGCCTTGATAGCAGTGCATAGGGCTTTAGTGCAATACGTCTCACACAACTTCCAGGTGGGGGCACCAGGAGTTGCAACGCAACCAGTTGGACCGGCCGGGATTTCTATTAGTTCCGTCATGGTTAATTCGGTAATGGACAAGCGCCCCCAAAAATAAGGACAATATGCCTCATTGGCTTGCTGGGAAATTTGACCAGCTGGAAGCAGTATTTCCTAATACAACTCCTGTGGAAAAACACAGGATTCTCACAATAAGTTTACAAAAAGACTTAGTACCTGAGGTGACGGATTGTGAGAACTGGGGTAAAGTATTTGCAGCAGTCTACGCGAAGTGCTTCGGCACACCGTCTATGACTGTGTTGCCCTCCGTGATTAAGGGTGTTCAGGATGAGCACGGTCCAGAGGCGGCAGTCGAGTTGGGAATGAGGTTTGTTGGCGTGTTTGACATAGTTGCTGATCTCATCCCTGCTAACGTCAAGGGTGATTTGGTTAACTTTCAGGTGTCGAATGAGTTACGCCTCGTCGCCTACGCCGATAAACCCCGGCAGTTACCGAAGATTATTGCGGAGGCCTATAAGACCATTGGCCGCAATAGTTTGGGTGTTAAGCCTTTTGCTAAAATAGCAGCACAACCGCAAACTCAGACAGTTAAGTCTGCTAAAGACGACCGTCCTGTTTTTCCTAAACAAAATTGGAAAAATAAAAAACAGGACAAGCAGCAACAGAAACAAGGGTCACATCCTACATCACCAACACCAGTGACTACTGAACGCACATATGAGTTGCGCGATTGCGCAAGAATTAGGTCTCCTGATAGATTTCAGGTTCCTGATCAACGTTCTCCTCGTTCTTCACAGGAAACATTGGTTTCACAAGCCGGTGCAGGAGAACTTGGCAGAGGTCGGGGTGCCCCGCAAGGACGTGAGCAGCCCCGCCCGGCTGATGGTAAAGGCATGCAGGACGACTTTCCACATCAACGCCCTCCATTTCAGAAAAAGAAAGTTGCTGCATTAACCGCAAGGTATGCCACAGATAGTGAGAACACAGCTTCGGAACCTGACATGGGCGCTAATGCTGATAGACAGCGCAGCGGAGGTTACAATAGTGCGGCAAGCACTGCGTCCGTATCTGAAGGCGACAGCAACTGACACGTTCATTACCATAGAAACTGCTGACACTAGAGTGGCTCCCCCTCACCGACTATATGACATAGTCCTTTTAATTGAAGGTGACATACAACGTACAATTAAAGGGATTTTTGGGGAAAATCTGACAACTACATATGACATTTTGTTAGCGGAGGCAGACTGGCTCCCACCTTTCGTTTTGGCCGCTCCGAGAGGGGAGGAGGTAATCCTCCCCTCTTTCACACACACTATGCCTAGGGAGCAGGTGCAAAACTTTGCTGAGGAGTGGGCTCAGGTGCTTGCACCAGCGTTGTACCGTAGTCAGGTCGGATGGGATAAATTGTCGCCCTGCCATGAGATTCCATTGCGGTCAATGCCACAGCCACAACCCCAATATCCCATGAGCCAAGAAGCGAAAGCTCCTGTCGCAGAAATTCTTGAACAATTGGAATATCAAGGTGTAATTGAAACATGTGTGTCACCCATGAATAATCCTCTTTTCACTGTAACCAAACCTGATGGGTCATACTGCCTAGTTTTGGATTATCGGCATTTGAACTCTCATTGTCGGACTTGTGCGGTACAGAATACCCACAGTTCTGCCTCATTGATAGTCTTGTGAGAAAAAGGTTTAAGACTACACTTGACATTTGCAATGGCTTTTATAGTCATAACCTGTCCTCTATTAGTAGTCAATGGACAGCATTTACCTCAGGCGGCAAACAAAAACAGTTTAAAAGATTAGCCATGGGCTATAAAAACAGCCCAGGCGTCTTTGCCACATGTGTCGTCTCTCTTCTGGAGAACACTGACCCTGATGCATACTCGTATGTTGATGATATTTATCACACAGACGACGAATTATGGCCACTTCTGTGTCGCATTGACCGCATCATTGTTATGTTTGCGGACTTCGGTTACAAATTTAACTTTGCTAAATCACACATTGCAGAGTACACAGTGTTGTTTTTGGGCTGAGCTCAACAACGAAGGACGAGGTTTAGCATCTCACTTCCTGGAGAAATGTGCATGTTTGCACGGTCCGACAACTCTGAAAAAACAACAGTCCTTGCTGGGATTTTTGAATTTCGAGCGTACTTACGTTCCCGATTATGCCCAGCGTATCGAGCCGCTATATACCTTGGCACAACCTACTTTTACCAAATCTTGCTGTCTTCCCTGAACTTTCAGCTATACTGCAATCTTTGCAGGCTGACCTGCTTGCATCTAAATACTTATTGACACGTGATAACCACACCAACCTGGTAATAACAATTGTGTCAGGCGCAGTGGGTTTCACGTACTTAACATTTAATGAGGGAGACACAGTCCCTATTGCTTATAAGTCACACCTGTACACTTCGGCTGAAATGTGCTTCTCCACTGTCGAGAAAATATAGACTGCTGTACAGATGGCAACTCTAAAAGAGAGAGCTCTGTCGCAGGGGAAACGCATGTTGGTTGTCACATCGTATCCTGCCCTTGAGGCAGTAACGGGAGCCAGTGTACCATATTCTAAAGCTTTGCATCCACGTTGCATACAATGGGCCACTTCCTTGACATCTCCGGATGTCACGTTTATCTTTGATTCCTCAATGCAAACTCAGGAGTACTTGCAGTATGAATTTGTTCATCCAGCTCTTCTGTCCATGCGCTCGCTTAAGGATTACCATTGTATCATTTACACTGACGGTTCAGCGCAACCGGCAACGGAATCTTAGCATGCTTATTCAGCGGCCTGTGCAATAGTGGCTGGTACCATTGTGAATGGAGAATTCAAGTCCGATGTCGTGCACATGCAGCCATTAGGGGACTGTACCACCCAATTGGCAGATCTACGTGCTCTGGTGCTTGCACTAGAGTTTGCTGATCCCCGTGTGACTACTCTTATTGTAAGTGACTCTTACTACTGTGTTCAGTCTTTCAACAACAATTTATTCTTTTGGACTCAACATTAATATCGTGATTCCAAAGGTAGCACAATCAAACATAAAATGCTTTGGGTTTGAGTTGCAGAACTTAAAGAACGTCTGCCTCTCGTGAATGTAATTCATACTCTTGGTCACCAGCGCGTAGGATTACACGCTGTTGGTAGCGGTTTAGCTGACGAAGCAGTGAAAACAGCAGTGGTGACATATCTAGTGGCAGCAGTTACAAGATCCAAAAGTAAGATTGATGATGACATCATGGCAGCTATTGCTGCGACCGAGAAGGGAGATAATTACCCTATAGGTTTCCCTTCTAAATACTTTTATCATTTAAGTCCTGATAAAGTTCCCTATGTGAGAATTAACGACGTTTGTGACAGATTGATTCCCAACGCAGACCGCTGGCTTTCCTTTATAACAGCCGCTCACTAAGGCATGGCCTCGGCTCATGCCGGCGTTTCAGTGACTGTCACTATCTCACAGCAACGTTACTGGTGGCGAGGATTGTATAAAGAGACTCATGATTATGTTGTTTCTTGTGACATTTGCCAGCAGATTAAACCTTTGACTGCTGCGCGTCCACCTCAAAGACAGTTGTACATATCTGATAAACCACTTGGGTGTGTTTATTTAGATCACTGCGGTCCTTTCTCCTCTGAACCTATGTATAAGTTCATCTTAGTTGCAGTGGATTCGTGCACACGCTTTCTATGGGTTTCGGCCACAAAGGAGTGCTGATGCTCAAACTGTCATCAGGGATTTGCGTGTCTTTGTGGGAATTTTTGCATGTGGTACCCTCCATTCGGACCAGGGTCCAGTGTTCACCTCTAAGGCGTACAAAGAAGCCATGAGGTCTTTGGGGTCCAAGTCAAATTTTTGGCTTCACACCGGCCTGAGGGCAATTCTGTTGTGGAACGAATGAACCGTGACTTAAACCAATCCTTGACAGTTAGGGTTTCAGGTACTGGCAGGAACTGGTTGGCCCATTTGTATAGCGTACAACGTGCACTTAATAATCTCCCTAGAAGGTCTCTGGGTGGGCGGACCCCATACGAAATGCTCTTTGGCATAAAAATGTTTGTCCTGGACCTTGATGGTCTAGACATGGCGGCGTCGGCCACACCCTTTGATGTAGATAATCATTCTGCTGTGTTACAGAACCTACAAGAGGCTCGAGACAGTTTTGCAAAGGAACATTTGCCCTCCACAACTGATGCTGCACTTCAGCTTCCAGTAGTTGGCTGGCTACCTTGAATCGGTGACCCGGTCCATGAGAGGGTGGAGAACAAAAAGTAGTTTGGCCCCTCTTATCGTGCACCTGTTCCAGTGCTTAGCATGCAGGGTACAAGAACAGTCATTTTACCTCCACTTCCTGGTCACAAAGATAACAGGTACATCTCCATTGACAATGTCAAACTACAACAAGTGGCCGATTCTTCTTAGTATGAGTCCAGCGGTCTCTTGTCCAGCAATGCTGAGAAATTCTGTTTTGGCTCCAGCAAATACGAACAGGCCTGACATTGCCATCAAGATGCATACGGTTACTAATCCTTTATTGACTCCACCATCTGGTGATCCCCATGAAGATACTGAGGATACCTATCCCACAGATGTGTCGTTGACTGGTGTGTAAACAAGTGCAGTTGACCAGTCACGTTTTTCATTTGTCACTAACTCTAAAACTTCGAGTGCCCCTTCGACAATTTCTAATTTTGCTGTTTGGTTTAAAAGACACTTTTTAATTCCCCCTTGGACTTACATTTGGCTGGTGCTCATATCTATTTTTTTGTTCATGTCGATTGGATTTGTGATTGTCTTTTTTCGTCTAGTGAATGGACATTATCTTACTGAAAGATCTGCAATTAGATTAATTGATGTAACTTTGGCAGCCCACTCCTCATCACACATCATGAAGAGGTACCAAACTTTTGTCAATATTACTGCCTGACCTGTGTTAGATGGGATTGTATGGGATGCTGTATAATTTCAAATTCATGGCCCTACACAGGTGATTAATGTCCCCAATGTACTTCGTGTTTCTATGGGGGATGTTGTGAAACAAAACATACGCTCTGATAATCGGGATGTCCAAGCCGTTGAGGCTCTTTTTTCTGATTTGAAATATTATGCTGCTTTTGATGCTGAAGATTTGTACTTAGATTCAGCAAATTATGCAGAGTTGTTTTGTTACCAGCACTATGGCAATCATTTCCTGCATAAAGCTAATACATTTAGAAATATGGTTAACTACACACAATGGGAACACTGCCCAGCCCCCATTGAAGGCAGTTCGAAAACTCTATTGAAAAGATTTACATGTTTTACTGATTTTAGTCGATCCAATCCTGAAGCCTTTTATTTCAAAGTGACTGCTGGGTCCACTTCCAAAGTTAGACTCACAAACACTAAATTATTGTATTCAAAGTCCTTTATAGATCAATTAGATATAGGGGGTTATGAGCTGTGGAAAGATACAATTGATCTTAAATCTGTTTGGGGTTCTAACAACTGGCAGGTGCAGGGCATAGAAGCTTTACATCGTGTGTGTCTCATCCCTAACCACATGTTGTTTTTGAATTCTAGTATTTCCCAAACTACTTGTTTTGGATTGGCTACTTCTAAAAAAATGAATGACTCAACCATTCCTGATCTGGGTGTTTATCCTACATGGGACAATCACACTGATATGTCCCTTGATGAATTGCAGTCCCTAATTACTAGTGACTCCTTCAATATTTCCAACTTGGATCCCCAAGGATGGTTATTTTGGCAAAAAATTTCAGATTCTTGCCAACTTCGTTTTCTGGGTCTAGCCCCAGGCTATACACAAGTTAGGGTAGACCCCCGTTTTGAAACCTCCCATTTGGTTACTACCTATTCAGTAGGCAAATTATGTCAAAATTGGCTTAAACATTCCACCTTAGCGTCAGTTAAACTTCATTTGTCCCAATTGACTGACAGTGCCGATTTCAATGACTTTGTTAAAGGCCCTGTAGGAGGCAGGTCCAAAAGATGGGTATATGGTATTTACAAAGAAGTTTGGAAATTATCTCAAATTGAAACTGCTTCTAGATTGAGGGCTATTGATCAAGCTAATTTGGAAAAAGTGCTTGCTGTCATTGATAATAGCATTAATACTCTTTCTTCCAGAATTTACACATTAGATAATATTATTTCTTCTGTTGTGGATATTGTACAGGATAACGTGTCTGTTTTTTACCATGGTCAAAATCAATTGCATTTTGTAATGCAGTTTGCATGGACTTTACAAACATTGAAGTCTGTGAAAGTTCCCTGGGACTACATGAATACCTCATCTCTGTTTTTACCGTTTAATCTGACTGGTATACAACAGTTCATGACCATGAAGGATGCTGCATATTCGCTTTTGCATATTGAAAATTTTGAACCTTCACCATTTTCTGTGGCCGAATCTAACTCGACTGTATGGCTCATTCATGGATTAATAACACTACCTTTTCCCTTGTTTAAGTTTAGTTCATGTATGAAACACAATGCCTTAGGCAGATATGACCCAATAGGTAGCGCCTTTCTCCATGAAGTTTGGTCACTCCCATTCACATGGAGGTGCCTGAGATAGGGTAAAGAAGTTTATTTAAAAGTAGAGGAGTGCACTTCTACACCAGATCGCTCTCGGTATGCAAGAATATACAATTGCACAGCGCGTGTAACATCCAAGCCCCGAATTTATCTTGCATTTTAAAGGGAAATCCTGTGCCAGCTACTACACCCACTTTTACATTACTAGCTAACGGTAGTTATTTGCTTTTAAATAATGAGGCGTGTTGCGGGATGCTAGCAGGGATTCCATACATTGTAACTGTCTCCCAACATGTATTTTGCTGTAAAAATGTGCTTTTCCCACCCCCACATGGGAGACTCGACATATCCATCTGGCCTTCCATACCAACCCTGAAAGCAGAGTTCAACAAGATGAGCAGAATAAGGGCTCTATTGTCCCAAAAAAAAGTCACCATAACTTCCTCACGTGAAACATTTGTCCTTCACGTAGCTAACAACCGCACCGAGGTGCATGTGCTTTTGAATTCTGATCTCCCACTCCATTTCGGTGCTCTGATTCACACTATATTCACAGTTGTGGGCTCTGGCCTTGTGACCTCGTTCCAAACAATATTTGGTGTGATACCGGCTTTTTTTCATTCTATTTTTACCAGCATCTTCGGCGGGCTACCATTAATTCTCGTCTTGGCTGCCGGTGTGCTGCTGTTGATTTGTTTGTTTGCTCCAGAATGGCTGCACAATCTGTGTCACAAGACAAGACTGTGCCAGTTTCGCAACCGGATGCTTGAATACTATGGAACGCTACCTCTTGCCACATTAAGTGTTGCCTATGGATTATCTTTCCGGTTCTCATACTTTACTTGCATGCAACCCGTTTTCCATTGCCTGGATTCTTCCTTTGAATGGGCTTTGGATTTGTGCCTCTCCAATACGGTGTCTCCTGCCCCGGATTATGATAGACTGATGTGTCCCTTAGTGGCTCATGAGTTGGACTGTTCTGGTATCGGGATTATGGCCAGCGCAGCTGCGCATGGAGTTCTAGGAAATTGGGATATATGTGCAGCGGCACATGACTTCCTGGCACGAAGTTACCTCAAAGAGCAAGCAAGTTGTCCTCTGATGGTGCTAGAGGCTCCGGCTATCGAAGAACATGTATGTTCATTTACTTTATTAAATTGGATGACTGAATCCTTTACTGACGATAACAATGACTTCCTCTTGGAGGCTGTTGCAACATACTGTGCCTATACGCTGATGGATTAAATTGGCAATTGTCCATCTTCAAAGCGTACTAACTCAAACATTTCTTTTACCTATTTTTGCTCCAGAATGGGCAGTACACCGCCCCTTCTTGGTCTTTTTATGTTTTTAACGCGCAACTTCTAACTTATTACCAATTATCTGGTTTTGCAAAATATGACCTTGGTTCTGTCTCACTCGAACTTGAACTCTGCGTTCCTAAGTTACCTACCTATTTTGTTCGTGATCCAATCAAGGGAGGGTGTAGTGAAGACAGGGTTCTGCCTGCATACATTGCTATGTTAGCATAAGCATTTTAGAAGTTTAAACACCATCTTGCCACTTTGCCGCTTTTGCACACAACACTACAGGTAAAAGTTATTATAAGTAAAACTGCTTGCTTGCTTTTTCTTCACATGAGAACGGTCTGTTTTTCACATCCCTATACTTACACCGCAAACTCAGTCTGTACACTGTGTTCAGAAGGCTTCAAGGTCAAATAACAATGTATGCTGTTGATTCAGGTTGGTCAGCCCTAGACACAACAAGCACACAGCTGTAAATATCTGAAACTCGGGTGCCTTTAATATTGCATTGCATGCATGATGCTGACACTTGGAGAAAACCTTTCCATCTACAGAGAGCGTTGCTGATCCTGTGATGTGATTCACCTAAGCTGATCTTGGAGGTATGGGGTTCCCCATTCAAACCTAGAGACATTCTATTATTATAAAACTAGCTTCTAGCCAGGGGAGGGTGGTACACAAGGCGCTATAAGACCTGTTTCCACTATCATTATAATATGATTTCTCCCTTTGTGTTTTATTGAATTGTAACAATGTTTTATTTCCAATCATTTGCCTGCTTATGTTGCATCTTAGAGCACGTAGCTAAAAATAAACATTTTAAACTTTTCCATGTCTCTGATTACTCACGTTGTGGACTTGTATGAGAATAAAAACGAAAGAGTGTTCTTGATTCCCACTATTCCTGAGAGTACCCTAAGTCGCTTGTTCTGGGTTGTCTAATCATTGGTAGCTGCGCTGTTGTACGGAGAACGAATGAGACACTGATGCCAGTCAGATAGGGGTTCTGGGTACTGAGGTGTGTTTTTTGGTACACCAGCATTCACTGAGGTCCTGGATTCCTGTGCATAGTTCTGTGCATGAGCAGACTCCCCGCAACATGACCTTGTTCAACACTGTTAGAAATGGGGGTCTTTAGTTGTCAGAGGTAGGTACCTTTGGCCAAGTAGGGGCCCGTGCTTCTAGTCAGGGTTAGGGGGCTAAACTCCCAAAATAAACCCTGCTCAACACCTTGGTAGCTTGGCATGAGCAGGAAGGCTTATCTCAGAGGCATTTGTGAACACATACAGTAATACAGTGAAAACACTGCAAATGGACACCACGCCCTTTTATAAAAATAAGTTATCTTTATCTAGATTCAACACGAGACCAAACAACAAAAATCCACAATACAGTATTCAAAAATATGATTTGCAAATGGTAGAAATAGCTTAGTTAAATGTAGATGGTAAATGCGACTCTTTACTCTCAAAGAACCTTGGATGAGTAACGCAAAATAAACAAAAAAGGCGCAGGGACGGCGATGTGTCAGTGTTGGACTTGGCCCTTGTTCCCAGAACTTTTTCGCTTTTTATGGGAAATCACATGTTATGTAAATGCATATGTTGAATGCTGTGCACTGGTGTACGCACCTTTATCTCACTCATGGTAGAGAAATGTATAGGCCATGTGTGGTATGAGATGCCATAAGACGTGCTGTGCAATGGTGGGCGCAGACTGACTTTCAGTATTTACAGATGTCACTTTTAAAATGGATGCCATGGCTGTGTGGTTGTGCCGCCTGACTCAGCAGGGTTACCAGTTTAGTAGTTATTTCCCAGGAACCCCAGCTTTTGGAGGGAAACCTGGCACCCAGGGTGCTGGACACCTCCTCCTGTGCCAGTTAGAACCGGTTTTCCCCAGATGCTTCTACAAGCTGCTGGCACTGTCTGGTAGGCGGAGCTGGGCTGCCATGTGCTCAGTCAGAGCGTGGACCTGAGAGAGAGGGGACCTGCCAGCAGCGGTCTGTGGAGAGAGTTCCGTGGGGCAGAAAGGCGGGGCGGGGGAGGGGCAGGGTGGCGGGTACTAAACACCGGAACATGGATAATTGGAGGTAAGTAAACAATGAAATAAATAAAACGAATTTCGTAGCGCGCCCTGCATCACAAAATGCGGTGCAGCGCGCTCTACGAAATTCGTTTTATAGGGACCCGGGTGAAGAGGAGTTGCTGCCTGCAGCAGGAGAAGCCCAGAAGAACCGCCCGGAAGGTGCTGCTGTTGGTGGGGCTCGCGCGCTGTAGAGGAGAGCCCCACATGTCCAAAGCAATGGCGGAGTAGAGTCCCGGTGAGTGAGGGCCTCAGTGGGGGACTGTTGGTGGAGGAGGGGGGTAGTGGGGCACAGTGTCAGTGCCCGCCCCCGTTGGGCCTTCCCCGGTTTCTTCAGCTGCCCCGACTGACAGTGGGCAGCTGCAACGCGCCACCTAATTGCTCGGCAGCCCCATGGGGCTCCCCCCATGGACAGGGCTACTGGGCCCCAGGGGCTACACTGCGATGCCACAGTGGCGGGTCGCTGCAACGATAGAGGAATTTTTGAGCCAGAAGAGGGACTACACCATCCCAGTGTTGTTTTGGGGGCTGCCACGTGACTGTACTGACTGGGACTGCTAACTTGTTGGGGAGTGCCTGTATTTACAGGAATGTGTTGCTCATGATTAATGCCCCTGCTGATGGTGTTACATTGAGGCCTAAGGACCCTGCCCCTGTGTTGATAAGGCTTATGCCTAATGCCTGTGTTTATAATGCAAATGGGTTCTTTTCCCTAAGGCTACAGCGTTGGTGTACTGCCTCAGGAGCTCTGCCTAATTTTTATGCCCACAGGTTCAGGCTCAAGAGTAATGCCTTATGCAGCTGCTAATCCCTAATGTGATGTTGCCTGGCGTTGTACCCTAATGAGAATGCTTCATGCCTGCTATGTTTATGCCCACAGGTGGATGCCTAATGTTGTTCCCTTACAGCGTTCCTGCCTCAGGGGTCATTCATATCGTTTATGCCTAATGTTATGCCCTGATGTGTTTTATTGCAGGATTGAGGCTGACAGACTTTACCTTTATTCCTCACATGTATATTTATCCTATCTGTATGTCGCAATGGTTCCGGCAGGGGCCCGATTGGCCCTGCCATGTATATAATTCCCCCCTGTAAATATTGCCTTGGGCCGGTTGGCGCAGTATAGAGATTACTAAAAATACCTTGTGTTTCTACAATACAAAAGTTATTCTTACACAAACTTGTGTAGCGTCTGTTTTTGGAGTGTGCCTTGTGTGTCGTCTGTGTGTACTGCGTGGATGCTTTACACATTTCCTCCGGAGTTTGGCCCACCCGCTCTGCACCACGCTACCAATTTCCAACAGTCAGTTCCTTGCTCCAGTGGAGGCGATGCGTCTTTTCCTTACTGGAGAGGAAGGGATGTGTCTGTTTCTTACTGTGTCCAGGTTACGATGCCTCAATGCAATGCAACAATCCGGTGCGATGCGACAAGATGGCGTCTTTGATGTGATCCGACAACTTGGATACGATGCGTGCATGCCCAACAGCCGTGCGACGAAATCGTTGGTTTCTTGTGCCGCAGCAGGCCCTGCGATGCGCTTCTCCGGTGATGCGACGGTAACCTCTGCGGAGGCAACACGCTTCTCCGGCGATGCGACACGCTTCCTCGGCGATGCAATGGCAAACAGCTGTGGCGACGGCTCGCTTCTTTTGCGATGCGACGGAAACAACTGTGGCGGCGACACGCTTCTTCCTCGTTGCGTTACAACAAACAGCGTTACAACAAACAAATGATGGACGGAATGCTGACAATGCAGACATTCTCCCCCAGTCAAGAGATCTGGGTTGAATCCATCGTTCTTTTGCCCACTACGCCACCCCAGTTTAGACATGGCCATATGCAAATCAGTCTTGACCCTGTGCCTCATGGGAACAGTCCAGCCTGAACTGCCAAGCCATGTCTTCCCTGGACCGGAATCAAGCATCCTAGGACCGGTTTCTGGCTATCAGCCGTCATCAGCCAGGATAGCTTGACTCCAGTGGCGTAGTGAGAACGGGTCCCACGTCTGGGAATACCCATCCCACTTAGGGCGAAAAGCGTTACAACAAACAAATGATGGACGGAATGCTGACAATGCAGACATTCTCCCCAGTCAAGAGATCTGGGTTGAATCCATCGTTCTTTTGCCCACTACGCCACCCCAGTTTAGACATGGCCATATGCAAATCAGTCTTGACCCTGTGCCTCATGGGAACAGTCCAGCCTGAACTGCCAAGCCATGTCTTCCCTGGACCGGAATCAAGCATCCTAGGACCGGTTTCTGGCTATCAGCCGTCATCAGCCAGGATAGCTTGACTCCAGTGGCGTAGTGAGCACGGGTCCCACGTCTGGGAATACCCATCCCACTTAGGGCGAAAAGCGTTACAACAAACAAATGATGGACGGAATGCTGACAATGCAGACATTCTCCCCCAGTCAAGAGATCTGGGTTGAATCCATCGTTCTTTTGCCCACTACGCCACCCCAGTTTAGACATGGCCATGTGCAAATCAGTCTTGACCCTGTGCCTCATGGGAACAGTCCAGCCTGAACTGCCAAGCCATGTCTTCCCTAAGTGGGATGGGTATTCCCAGACGTGGGACCCATGCTCACTACGCCACTGGAGTCAAGCTATCCTGGCTGATGACGGCTGATAGCCAGAAACCGGTCCTAGGATGCTTGATTCCGGTCCAGGGAAGACATGGCTTGGCAGTTCGGGCTGGACTGTTCCCATGAGGCACAGGGTCAAGACTGATTTGCATATGGCCATGTCTAAACTGGGGTGGCGTAGTGGGCAAAAGAACGATGGATTTAACCCAGATCTCTTGACTGGGGGAGAATGTCTGCATTGTCAGCATTCCGTCCATCATTTGTTTGTTGTAACGCTTTTCGCCCTAAGTGGGATGGGTATTCCCAGACGTGGGACCCGTGCTCACTACGCCACTGGAGTCAAGCTATCCTGGCTGATGACGGCTGATAGCCAGAAACCGGTCCTAGGATGCTTGATTCCGGTCCAGGGAAGACATGGCTTGGCAGTTCGGGCTGGACTGTTCCCATGAGGCACAGGGTCAAGACTGATTTGCATATGGCCATGTCTAAACTGGGGTGGCGTAGTGGGCAAAAGAACGATGGATTTAACCCAGATCTCTTGACTGGGGGAGAATGTCTGCATTGTCAGCATTCCGTCCATCATTTGTTTGTTGTAACGCTTTTCGCCCTAAGTGGGATGGGTATTCCCAGACGTGGGACCCGTGCTCACTACGCCACTGGAGTCAAGCTATCCTGGCTGATGACGGCTGATAGCCAGAAACCGGTCCTAGGATGCTTGATTCCGGTCCAGGGAAGACATGGCTTTGCAGTTCGGGCTGGACTGTTCCCATGAGGCACAGGGTCAAGACTGATTTGCATATGGCCATGTCTAAACTGGGGTGGCGTAGTGGGCAAAAGAACGATGGATTTAACCCAGATCTCTTGACTGGGGGAGAATGTCTGCATTGTCAGCATTCCGTCCATCATTTGTTTGTTGTAACGCTTTTCGCCCTAAGTGGGATGGGTATTCCCAGACGTGGGACCCGTGCTCACTACGCCACTGGAGTCAAGCTATCCTGGCTGATGATGGCTGATAGCCAGAAACCGGTCCTAGGATGCTTGATTCCGGTCCTGGGAAGACATGGCTTGGCAGTTCGGGCTGGACTGTTCCCATGAGGCACAGGGTCAAGACTGATTTGCATATGGCCATGTCTAAACTGGGGTGGCGTAGTGGGCAAAAGAACGATGGATTTAACCCAGATCTCTTGACTGGGGGAGAATGTCTGCATTGTCAGCATTCCGTCCATCATTTGTTTGTTGTAACGCTTTTCGCCCTAAGTGGGATGGGTATTCCCAGACGTGGGACCCGTGCTCACTACGCCACTGGAGTCAAGCTATCCTGGCTGATGACGGCTGATAGCCAGAAACCGGTCCTAGGATGCTTGATTCCGGTCCAGGGAAGACATGGCTTGGCAGTTCGGGCTGGACTGTTCCCATGAGGCACAGGGTCAAGACTGATTTGCATATGGCCATGTCTAAACTGGGGTGGCGTAGTGGGCAAAAGAACGATGGATTTAACCCAGATCTCTTGACTGGGGGAGAATGTCTGCATTGTCAGCATTCCGTCCATCATTTGTTTGTTGAAACGCTTTTCGCCCTAAGTGGGATGGGTATTCCCAGACGTGGGACCCGTGCTCACTACGCCACTGGAGTCAAGCTATCCTGGCTGATGACGGCTGATAGCCAGAAACTGGTCCTAGGATGCTTGATTCCGGTCCAGGGAAGACATGGCTTGGCAGTTCGGGCTGGACTGTTCCCATGAGGCACAGGGTCAAGACTGATTTGCATATGGCCATGTCTAAACTGGGGTGGCGTAGTGGGCAAAAGAACAATGGATTTAACCCAGATCTCTTGACTGGGGGAGAATGTCTGCATTGTCAGCATTCCGTCCATCATTTGTTTGTTGTAACGCTTTTCGCCCTAAGTGGGATGGGTATTCCCAGACGTGGGACCCGTGCTCACTACGCCACTGGAGTCAAGCTATCCTGGCTGATGACGGCTGATAGCCAGAAACCGGTCCTAGGATGCTTGATTCCGGTCCAGGGAAGACATGGCTTGGCAGTTCGGGCTGGACTGTTCCCATGAGGCACAGGGTCAAGACTGATTTGCATATGGCCATGTCTAAACTGGGGTGGCGTAGTGGGCAAAAGAACGATGGATTTAACCCAGATCTCTTGACTGGGGGAGAATATCTGCATTGTCAGCATTCCGTCCATCATTTCTTTGTTGTAACGCTTTTCGCCCTAAGTGGGATGGGTATTCTCAGACGTGGGACCCGTGCTCACTACGCCACTGGAGTCAAGCTATCCTGGCTGATGACGGCTGATAGCCAGAAACCGGTCCTAGGATGCTTGATTCCGGTCCAGGGAAGACATGGCTTGGCAGTTCGGGCTGGACTGTTCCCATGAGGCACAGGGTCACGACTGATTTGCATATGGCCATGTCTAAACTGGGGTGGCGTAGTGGGCAAAAGAACGATGGATTTAACCCAGATCTCTTGACTGGGGGAGAATGTCTGCATTGTCAGCATTCCGTCCATCATTTGTTTGTTGTAACGCTTTTCGCCCTAAGTGGGATGGGTATTCCCAGACGTGGGACCCGTGCTCACTACGCCACTGGAGTCAAGCTATCCTGGCTGATGACGGCTGATAGCCAGAAACCGGTCCAAGGATGCTTGATTCCGGTCCAGGGAAGACATGGCTTGGCAGTTCGGGCTGGACTGTTCCCATGAGGCACAGGGTCAAGACTGATTTGCATATGGCCATGTCTAAACTGGGGTGGCGTAGTGGGCAAAAGAACGATGGATTTAACCCAGATCTCTTGACTGGGGGAGAATGTCTGCATTGTCAGCATTCCGTCCATCATTTGTTTGTTGTAACGCTTTTCGCCCTAAGAGGGATGGGTATTCCCAGACGTGGGACCCGTGCTCACTACGCCACTGGAGTCAAGCTATCCTGGCTGATGACGGCTGATAGCCAGAAACCGGTCCTAGGATGCTTGATTCCGGTCCAGGGAAGACATGGCTTGGCAGTTCGGGCTGGACTGTTCCCATGAGGCACAGGGTCAAGACTGATTTGCATATGGCCATGTCTAAACTGGGGTGGCGTAGTGGGCAAAAGAACGATGGATTTAACCCAGATCTCTTGACTGGGGGAGAATGTCTGCATTGTCAGCATTCCGTCCATCATTTGTTTGTTGTAACGCTTTTCGCCCTAAGTGGGATGGGTATTCCCAGACGTGGGACCCGTGCTCACTACGCCACTGGAGTCAAGCTATCCTGGCTGATGACGGCTGATAGCCAGAAACCGGTCCTAGGATGCTTGATTCCGGTCCAGGGAAGACATGGCTTGGCAGTTCGGGCTGGACTATTCCCATGAGGCACAGGGTCAAGACTGATTTGCATATGGCCATGTCTAAACTGGGGTGGCGTAGTGGGCAAAAGAACGATGGATTTAACCCAGATCTCTTGACTGGGGGAGAATGTCTGCATTGTCAGCATTCCGTCCATCATTTGTTTGTTGTAACGCTTTTCGCCCTAAGTGGGATGGGTACTCCCAGACGTGGGACCCGTGCTCACTACGCCACTGGAGTCAAGCTATCCTGGCTGATGACGGCTGATAGCCAGAAACCGGTCCTAGGATGCTTGATTCCGGTCCAGGGAAGACATGGCTTGGCAGTTCGGGCTGGACTGTTCCCATGAGGCACAGGGTCAAGACTGATTTGCATATGGCCATGTCTAAACTGGGGTGGCGTAGTGGGCAAAAGAACGATGGATTTAACCCAGATCTCTTGACTGGGGGAGAATGTCTGCATTGTCAGCATTCCGTCCATCATTTGTTTGTTGTAACGCTTTTCGCCCTAAGTGGGATGGGTATTCCCAGACGTGGGACCCGTGCTCACTACGCCACTGGAGTCAAGCTATCCTGGCTGATGACGGCTGATAGCCAGAAACCGGTCCTAGGATGCTTGATTCTGGTCCAGGGAAGACATGGCTTGGAAGTTCGGGCTGGACTGTTCCCATGAGGCACAGGGTCAAGACTGATTTGCATATGGCCCTGTCTAAACTGTGGTGGCGTAGTGGGCAAAAGAACGATGGATTTAACCCAGATCTCTTGACTGGGGGAGAATGTCTGCATTGTCAGCATTCCGTCCATCATTTGTTTGTTGTAACGCTTTTCGCCCTAAGTGGGATGGGTATTCCCAGACGTGGGACCCGTGCTCACTACGCCACAGGAGTCAAGCTATCCTGGCTGATGACGGCTGATAGCCAGAAACCGGTTCTAGGATGCTTGATTCCGGTCCAGGGAAGACATGGCTTGGCAGTTCGGGCTGGACTGTTCCCATGAGGCACAGGGTCAAGACTGATTTGCATATGGCCATGTCTAAACTGCGGTGGCGTAGTGGGCAAAAGAACGATGGATTTAACCCAGATCTCTTGACTGGGGGAGAATGTCTGCATTGTCAGCATTCCGTCCATCATTTGTTTGTTGTAACGCTTTTCGCCCTAAGTGGGATGGGTATTCCCAGACGTGGGACCCGTGCTCACTACGCCACTGGAGTCAAGCTATCCTGGCTGATGACGGCTGATAGCCAGATACCGGTCCTAGGATGCTTGATTCCGGTCCAGGGAAGACATGGCTTGGCAGTTCGGGCTGGACTGTTCCCATGAGGCACAGGGTCAAGACTGATTTGCATATGGCCATGTCTAAACTGGGGTGGCGTAGTGGGCAAAAGAACGATGGATTTAACCCAGATCTCTTGACTGGGGGAGAATGTCTTCATTGTCAGCATTCCGTCCATCATTTGTTTGTTGTAACGCTTTTCGTCCTAAGTGGGATGGGTATTCCCAGACGTGAAACCCGTGCTCACTACGCCACTGGAGTCAAGCTATCCTGGCTGATGACGGCGGATAGCCAGAAACCGGTCCTAGGATGTTTGATTCCGGTCCAGGGAAGACATGGCTTGGCAGTTCGGGCTGGACTGTTCCCATGAGGCACAGGGTCAAGACTGATTTGCATATGGCCATGTCTAAACTGGGGTGGCGTAGTGGGCAAAAGAACGATGGATTTAACCCAGATCTCTTGACGGGGGAGAATGTCTGCATTGTCAGCATTCCGTCCATCATTTGTTTGTTGTAACGCTTTTCGCCCTAAGTGGGATGGGTATTCCCAGACGTGGGACCCGTGCTCACTACGCCACTGGAGTCAAGCTATCCTGGCTGATGACGGCTGATAGCCAGAAACCGGTCCTAGGATGCTTGATTCTGGTCCAGGGAAGACATGGCTTGGAAGTTCGGGCTGGACTGTTCCCATGAGGCACAGGGTCAAGACTGATTTGCATATGGCCCTGTCTAAACTGTGGTGGCGTAGTGGGCAAAAGAACGATGGATTTAACCCAGATCTCTTGACTGGGGGAGAATGTCTGCATTGTCAGCATTCCGTCCATCATTTGTTTGTTGTAACGCTTTTCGCCCTAAGTGGGATGGGTATTCCCAGACGTGGGACCCGTGCTCACTACGCCACAGGAGTCAAGCTATCCTGGCTGATGACGGCTGATAGCCAGAAACCGGTTCTAGGATGCTTGATTCCGGTCCAGGGAAGACATGGCTTGGCAGTTCGGGCTGGACTGTTCCCATGAGGCACAGGGTCAAGACTGATTTGCATATGGCCATGTCTAAACTGGGGTGGCGTAGTGGGCAAAAGAACGATGGATTTAACCCAGATCTCTTGACTGGGGGAGAATGTCTGCATTGTCAGCATTCCGTCCATCATTTGTTTGTTGTAACGCTTTTCGCCCTAAGTGGGATGGGTATTCCCAGACGTGGGACCCGTGCTCACTACGCCACTGGAGTCAAGCTATCCTGGCTGATGACGGCTGATAGCCAGATACCGGTCCTAGGATGCTTGATTCCGGTCCAGGGAAGACATGGCTTGGCAGTTCGGGCTGGACTCTTCCCATGAGGCACAGGGTCAAGACTGATTTGCATATGGCCATGTCTAAACTGGGGTGGCGTAGTGGGCAAAAGAACGATGGATTTAACCCAGATCTCTTGACTGGGGGAGAATGTCTTCATTGTCAGCATTCCGTCCATCATTTGTTTGTTGTAACGCTTTTCGTCCTAAGTGGGATGGGTATTCCCAGACGTGAAACCCGTGCTCACTACGCCACTGGAGTCAAGCTATCCTGGCTGATGACGGCGGATAGCCAGAAACCGGTCCTAGGATGTTTGATTCCGGTCCAGGGAAGACATGGCTTGGCAGTTCGGGCTGGACTGTTCCCATGAGGCACAGGGTCAAGACTGATTTGCATATGGCCATGTCTAAACTGGGGTGGCGTAGTGGGCAAAAGAACGATGGATTTAACCCAGATCTCTTGACTGGGGGAGAATGTCTGCATTGTCAGCATTCCGTCCATCATTGGTTTGTTGTAACGCTTTTCGCCCTAAGTGGGATGGGTATTCCCAGACGTGGGACCCTTGCTCACTACGCCACTGGAGTCAAGCTATCCTGGCTGATGACGGCTGATAGCCAGAAACCGGTCCTAGGATGCTTGATTCCGGTCCAGGGAAGACATGGCTTGGCAGTTCGGGCTGGACTGTTCCCATGAGGCACAGGGTCAAGACTGATTTGCCTATGGCCATGTCTAAACTGGGGTGGCGTAGTGGGCAAAAGAACGATGGATTTAACCCAGATCTCTTGACTGGGGGAGAATGTCTGCATTGTCAGCATTCCGTCCATCATTTGTTTGTTGTAACGCTTTTCGCCCTAAGTGGGATGGGTATTCCCAGACGTGGGACCCGTGCTCACTACGCCACTGGAGTCAAGCTATCCTGGCTGATGACGGCTGATAGCCAGAAACCGGTCCTAGGATGCTTGATTCCGGTCCAGGGAAGACATGGCTTGGCAGTTCGGGCTGGACTGTTCCCATGAGGCACAGGGTCAAGACTGATTTGCATATGGCCATGTCTAAACTGGGGTGGCGTAGTGGGCAAAAGAACGATGGATTTAACCCAGATCTCTTGACTGGGGGAGAATGTCTGCATTGTCAGCATTCCGTCCATCATTTGTTTGTTGTAACGCTTTTCACCCTAAGTGGGATGGGTATTCCCAGACGTGGGACCCGTGCTCACTACGCCACTGGAGTCAAGCTATCCTGGCTGATGACGGCTGATAGCCAGAAACCGGTCCTAGGATGCTTGATTCTGGTCCAGGAAGACATGGCTTGGCAGTTCGGGCTGGACTGTTCCCATGAGGCACAGGGTAAAGACTGATTTGCATATGGCCATGTCTAAACTGCGGTGGCGTAGTGGGCAAAAGAACGATGGATTTAACCCAGATCTCTTGACTGGGGGAGAATGTCTGCATTGCCAGCATTCCGTCCATCATTTGTTTGTTGTAACGCTTTTCGCCCTAAGTGGGATGGGTATTCCCAGACGTGGGACCCGTGCTCACTACGCCACTGGAGTCAAGCTATCCTGGCTGATGACGGCTGATAGCCAGAAACCGGTCCTAGGATGCTTGATTCCGGTCCAGGGAAGACATGGCTTGGCAGTTCGGGCTGGACTGTTCCCATGAGGCACAGGGTCAAGACTGATTTGCATATGGCCATGTCTAAACTGGGGTGGCGTAGTGGGCAAAAGAACGATGGATTTAACCCAGATCTCTTGACTGGGGGAGAATGTCTGCATTGTCAGCATTCCGTCCATCATTTGTTTGTTGTAACGCTTTTCGCCCTAAGTGGGATGGGTATTCCCAGACGTGGGACCCGTGCTCACTACGCCACTGGAGTCAAGCTATCCTGGCTGATGACGGCTGATAGCCAGAAACCGGTCCTAGGATGCTTGATTCCGGTCCAGGGAAGACATGGCTTGGCAGTTCGGGCTGGACTGTTCCCATGAGGCACAGGGTCAAGACTGATTTGCATATGGCCATGTCTAAACTGGGGTGGCGTAGTGGGCAAAAGAACGATGGATTTAACCCAGATCTCTTGACTGGGGGAGAATGTCTGCATTGTCAGCATTCCGTCCATCATTTGTTTGTTGTAACGCTTTTCGCCCTAAGTGGGATGGGTATTCCCAGACGTGGGACCCGTGCTCACTACGCCACTGGAGTCAAGCTATCCTGGCTGATGACGGCTGATAGCCAGAAACCGGTCCTAGGATGCTTGATTCCGGTCCAGGGAAGACATGGCTTGGCAGTTCGGGCTGGACTGTTCCCATGAGGCACAGGGTCAAGACTGATTTGCATATGGCCATGTCTAAACTGGGGTGGCGTAGTGGGCAAAAGAACGATGGATTTAACCCAGATCTCTTGACTGGGGGAGAATGTCTTCATTGTCAGCATTCCGTCCATCATTTGTTTGTTGTAACGCTTTTCGTCCTAAGTGGGATGGGTATTCCCAGACGTGGGACCCGTGCTCACTACGCCACTGGAGTCAAGCTATCCTGGCTGATGACGGCTGATAGCCAGAAACCGGTCCTAGGATGTTTGATTCCGGTCCAGGGAAGACATGGCTTGGCAGTTCGGGCTGGACTGTTCCCATGAGGCACAGGGTGAAGACTGATTTGCATATGGCCATGTCTAAAATGGGGTGGCGTAGTGGGCAAAAGAACGATGGATTTAACCCAGATCTCTTGACTGGGGGAGAATGTCTGCATTGTCAGCATTCCGTCCATCATTGGTTTGTTGTAACGCTTTTCGCCCTAAGTGGGATGGGTATTCCCAGACGTGGGACCCGTGCTCACTACACCACTGGAGTCAAGCTATCCTGGCTGATGACGGCTGATAGCCAGAAACCGGTCCTAGGATGCTTGATTCCGGTCCAGGGAAGACATGGCTTGGCAGTTCGGGCTGGACTGTTCCCATGAGGCACAGGGTCAAGACTGATTTGCATATGGCCATGTCTAAACTGGGGTGGCGTAGTGGGCAAAAGAACGATGGATTTAACCCAGATCTCTTGACTGGGGGAGAATGTCTGCATTGTCAGCATTCCGTCCATCATTTGATTGTTGTAACGTTTTTCGCCCTAAGAGGGATGGGTATTCCCAGACGTTGGACCCGTGCTCACTACGCCACTGGAGTCAAGCTATCCTGGCTGATGACGGCTGATAGCCAGAAACCGGTCCTAGGATGCTTGATTCCGGTCCAGGGAAGACATGGCTTGGCAGTTCGGGCTGGACTGTTCCCATGAGGCACAGGGTCAAGACTGATTTGCATATGGCCATGTCTAAACTGGGGTGGCGTAGTGGGCAAAAGAACGATGGATTTAACCCAGATCTCTTGACTGGGGGAGAATGTCTGCATTGTCAGCATTCCGTCCATCATTTGTTTGTTGTAACGCTTTTCGCCCTAAGTGGGATGGGTATTCCCAGACGTGGGAGCCGTGCTCACTACGCCACTGGAGTCAAGCTATCCTGGCTGATGACGGCTGATAGCCAGAAACCCGTCCTAGGATGCTTGATTCCGGTCCAGGGAAGACATGGCTTGGCAGTTCGGGCTGGACTGTTCCCATGAGGCACAGGGTCAAGACTGATTTGCATATGGCCATGTCTAAACTGGGGTGGCGTAGTGGGCAAAAGAACGATGGATTTAACCCAGATCTCTTGACTGGGGGAGAATGTCTGCATTGTCAGCATTCCGTCCATCATTTGTTTGTTGTAACGCTTTTCGTCCTAAGTGGGATGGGTATTCCCAGACGTGGGACCCGTGCTCACTACGCCACTGGAGTCAAGCTATCCTGGCTGATGACGGCTGATAGCCAGAAACCAGTCCTAGGATGCTTGATTCCGGTCCAGGGAAGACATGGCTTGGCAGTTCGGGCTGGACTGTTCCCATGAGGCACAGGGTCAAGACTGATTTGCATATGGCCATGTCTAAACTGGGGTGGCGTAGTGGGCAAAAGAACGATGGATTTAACCCAGATCTCTTGACTGGGGGAGAATGTCTGCATTGTCAGCATTCCGTCCATCATTTGTTTGTTGTAACGCTTTTCGCCCTAAGTGGGATGGGTATTCCCAGACATGGGACCCGTGCTCACTACGCCACTGGAGTCAAGCTATCCTGGCTGATGACGGCTGATAGCCAGAAACCAGTCCTAGGATGCTTGATTCCGGTCCAGGGAAGACATGGCTTGGCAGTTCGGGCTGGACTGTTCCCATGAGGCACAGGGTCAAGACTGATTTGCATATGGCCATGTCTAAACTGGGGTGGCGTAGTGGGCAAAAGAACGATGGATTTAACCCAGATCTCTTGACTGGGGGAGAATGTCTTCATTGTCAGAATTCCGTCCATCATTTGTTTGTTGTAACGCTTTTCGTCCTAAGTGGGATGGGTATTCCCAGACGTGGGACCCGTGCTCACTACGCCACTGGAGTCAAGCTATCCTGGCTGATGACGGCTGATAGCCAGAAACCGGTCCTAGGATGCTTGATTCCGGTCCAGGGAAGACATGGCTTGGCAGTTCGGGCTGGACTGTTCCCATGAGGCACAGGGTCAAGACTGATTTGCATATGGCCATGTCTAAACTGGGGTGGCGTAGTGGGCAAAAGAACGATGGATTTAACCCAGATCTCTTGACTGGGGGAGAACGTCTGCATTGTCAGCATTCCGTCCATCATTTGTTTGTTGTAACGCTTTTCGCCCTAAGTGGGATGGGTATTCCCAGACGTGGGACCCGTGCTCACTACGCCACTGGAGTCAAGCTATCCTGGCTGATGACGGCTGATAGCCAGAAACCGGTCCTAGGATGCTTGATTCCGGTCCAGGGAAGACATGGCTTGGCAGTTCGGGCTGGACTGTTCCCATGAGGCACAGGGTCAAGACTGATTTGCATATGGCCATGTCTAAACTGGGGTGGCGTAGTGGGCAAAAGAACGATGGATTTAACCCAGATCTCTTGACTGGGGGAGAATGTCTGCATTGTCAGCATTCCGTCCATCATTTGTTTGTTGTAACGCTTTTCGCCCTAAGTGGGATGGGTATTCCCAGACGTGGGACCCGTGCTCACTACGCCACTGGAGTCAAGCTATCCTGGCTGATGACGGCTGATAGCCAGAAACCGGTCCTAGGATGCTTGATTCCGGTCCAGGGAAGACATGGCTTGGCAGTTCGGGCTGGACTGTTCCCATGAGGCACAGGGTCAAGACTGATTTGCATATGGCCATGTCTAAACTGGGGTGGCGTAGTGGGCAAAAGAACGATGGATTTAACCCAGATCTCTTGACTGGGGGAGAATGTCTGCATTGTCAGCATTCCGTCCATCATTTGTTTGTTGTAACGCTTTTCGCCCTAAGTGGGATGGGTATTCCCAGACGTGGGACCCGTGCTCACTACGCCACTGGAGTCAAGCTATCCTGGCTGATGACGGCTGATAGCCAGAAACCGGTCCTAGGATGCTTGATTCCGGTCCAGGGAAGACATGGCTTGGCAGTTCGGGCTGGACTGTTCCCATGAGGCACAGGGTCAAGACTGATTTGCATATGGCCATGTCTAAACTGGGGTGGCGTAGTGGGCAAAAGAACGATGGATTTAACCCAGATCTCTTGACTGGGGGAGAATGTCTGCATTGTCAGCATTCCGTCCATCATTTGTTTGTTGTAACGCTTTTCGCCCTAAGTGGGATGGGTATTCCCAGACGTGGGACCCGTGCTCACTACGCCACTGGAGTCAAGCTATCCTGGCTGATGACGGCTGATAGCCAGAAACCGGTCCTAGGATGCTTGATTCCGGTCCAGGGAAGACATGGCTTGGCAGTTCGGGCTGGACTGTTCCCATGAGGCACAGGGTCAAGACTGATTTGCATATGGCCATGTCTAAACTGGGGTGGCGTAGTGGGCAAAAGAACGATGGATTTAACCCAGATCTCTTGACTGGGGGAGAATGTCTGCATTGTCAGCATTCCGTCCATCATTTGTTTGTTGGAACGTTCTTCCTCGTTGCATCACACTTCCAGCACCCAGCGACACGCAGTCTCTACAGGTCCTAAAACAACAGCAGGTAGAATTCCCATCAAGGAAATTCAGGGGAGCTGCTGTTGAAGTCTTTGTGTCCCTGAGACTTCAGAACAGGAGGCAAGCTCAGCATTAAAGCCCTTGGAGATCTCCCTCAAGAAGGAAAAGTACACACAACGTTCCTTTTCTCCTTTCCTTGGCATTAAGTAACCACTGCAGGCTAACCCCAAACAGTAACCAGCTCAGGGGCAGTTTCCTCCATCAGCTACCTTGGTTTCTCTCCTCTGCAAAGGTTTGTCTTGATTCCCAGAAGTGATCTAAAGGTCTGGGGTCTGGGCCCCTCTTTTTATTCACACAATGTATTAGTTCTTTGAAGGCAGAGAGTGTCTGTACCCAGCCCAAACCAGTTCTCTCCTCCCAGGTGCAGCTTCTTTGCAGGAGGTGGAGACAGCATTGTTGAAAGCAGACATGGCCAAGGTAGCTGAAAAGAAATCTGCTCCCCTTACTCTCTATTCAATGTAGGCTCAGGCAATTGAAAGGAAATCTCCTCCTCCTACTCTCTATTCAACCCAGGTCCTATTCAGCCCAGCCCAGACTCATCAGACTGCTGTAGCCAAAGCCCTCTCCCGCCCCCTGTCACTCACAAACCAGACATGTAATACAGAAACCTAGCAGAGGCATGCTGGATGGTTAGGCAAGAAAATACCTTTCTAAAAGTGGTATTTTCAAACATACAACACTTGTTTTTCTACCTTGTTCCCTGTGTCAGTTAGGCTTTTAAGATGTTATAACAAAACTTCCCATTCTGGCCTATGGAAACAGGTAGCCTTGCAATAGTGAAAAACTAAATTGGCTGTAATTCACTATCAGGACATGCCACACACACCAGGGCATGTCTGTACCTTCTACATACAATGCACCCTGCCCATAGGTGTACCTTGGGCCTACCTTAGGGGTGACTAACATATAGAAAAGGGAAGGTTTAGGGACTGTCAAGTGGGTTCACTTGCCAAGTTGACATGGCCATCCCAGACTGCACACAGGCTCTGCAATGGCAGGCTTGAGCCATATTTTACAAGCTGCTTCTGTGAGTGGCACAATCAGTGCTGCAAGCCCACCAGCAGCATTTGATTTACAGGCCCTGGGCACTCATGGTGCACTTTACTAGGGTCTGACAAGTAAATCAAATAAGCCAGCCATGGAGTCACTAATCCATTATAGCAATTGACAACAGGAAGCACTTGCACTTTGGCACTGAACAGCATTGGCAAAGTGCCCAAAGCATCTAGACCAGCAAAACAGAGCAAAAACATAGGAGGCAACAGCGAAAAAATAGAAGGGAGACCCACACCAATGTTGCCAGGTCTAACAAACACCTCAATTGCAATGGCCACAAGGACAGGAACCATGCAGAAATCAATGCCCTACTAAAGAAACCATTGGCAGACTCCAGCAAACTCAACAACTATCGACCGATCACCCTGTTACCAGCCAAAGTATAAATAAAAGTCATCAACCAACAATTCTCCTCACATCTGGTACAGAACCTCCTACTTGCTCCTCCCAATACAGATTCCGCAGCAACTAAAGCATAGAGACAGCAATCATCGCAGCTACCAATGACAACCAAACCCTACTAGACCAAGGAGGGACTGCAACTCTGATCCTCCTGGACCTCTCAGCAGCCTTCAAAAAGATCTCACACCACACACTCATCACAAGGCTGCACAACATAGGCATCCAAGGAGCTGCTTTCAGATGGATTGTCTCTTTCCTCACCGGAAATGCAAAAAGTCTGCCTTCACCTCTGAACTCAAGGAAATCATCTGTGGAGAAACTCAGGATTCCCACTCAGCCCCACTATCTTCAACTCTTATGTGTCACCTGTGGCCAGCATCAACTAAACTCATGGACTCAATATCATATCCTACGCTGATGACACACAACTCACCCTCTTTCTCTCTGAAGACATCACCTAGACCTACATCCACAACTGCATGACAGATGTCATGAACTGGATGTAGGACAACTGCCTGAAGCTCAACATGAACAAGACAGAAGTACTGATTCTTGGAAACAAAAGCTCCCCTTGGGACGCATCCTAGTGGCCCTCAGAACTCAGAGCTACTCCTACCCCCACTGATCACGCTAGGAACCTTGTCATTATTCTGAACAAAAATCTAACCATGATGAGTCAGGTCAACTTTGTCTCCCTCTCCTGCTTCTTTATCCTCTGCATGCTTCGTAAGATATTGAAATGGCTACCCCTGAGCTTAACTTGTGCCATCACCAAGACCCTCATATCCAGCTACCTGGACTATGGCAATGCTTTTTATGCAGGGATTGCAGCTCATCTCTGTCAAGAGTACCCTATAGGGCCCATTGTAGTTCTCGCCTATGTTAGCCTAGCTGTCGGTTGTAGTCCGCTTTTAATTTGCATGTGTTACAAAGTTACATGTTTTTTTTGTGCCACATTATTATTTTAGAAATAGGCTGCACATGATTTTTGCTATTCAGCCCTTCTGCTGGGATTCAGCCTGAATATTTCGCTCAAAGTGGAACAATACTGTGCACAGTTTTTCTCTGAGGACGGTCACTAACACACCTAACACATGGACATAACAAAGAGACCCAGCTGCTGTTTTCTACCATGGCATTTATTTTCATATAAGTTGAGACTTGCCATTTTGAAAATAAAGAGGAGGATTTCTTGCAGAGAATAGACCCTGAGCGAGAGCGCTAGCCTTTCACAATCTGAGATGCAGACCAGTTAACGGCAAATGCAGGTATCTGTGATATATCATTGTACTCATGTAGTGAGGTTAGGCTTAGGCAAATATATCATTCACCATGGTAGGGCTTTTTATTGTGTACAGTCTACTGTTAATACTAAACACGTTACTAAGTTGGATATGCTTCCTAATTGCAGCACAATTGCTTCATGATAGAGCAGGATAGTTTCAATAAATATTGTAAACTTTCCTAGTGTCTTTCAGCTATATATTATGGACACATATGAGTGAGAGAATGAAAGGGGATGACCTGTTTCTGCGGTTCCCTGAGGGGACTGGAGTGTTGTAATCTGGGTGCCAACTTACCTCTTACTCCGGGAAGGTTAGGAGGGCCTGTAAGACACTATGAGCTAGCCAAGATTTGTTCTCATAGGTACTGATATGGTATGGTGACTCACTCTCTACATACTGGCATACTGTGATCCCAGGCATAGTTCTGTTTCCAAAACAGCATCCTTGCAACTTGGTGCCATCAACGTTTCATGTGGTATTTATTCACAGGCCTCCTGAGTAGTGGTTGTGCATGTCCATAATCCCCTTACACCTACCACCTGAGATGTCCATGGTATTGTGGACTTATCCTCCTCCATGTTTAGAAACCATCTATTTCTGTTTTCAAGCTTGAAAGTTTAAAAGTATAACCCATATTTGTGTTGCACTTTGTTTCGCTTCTGTTTTCTCATAGCAGTACCAGCACCTGTTGCTGTTCCCTTCAATTTTAGACCTGTTGTCCATGCACATGTAACGCATCATAGACTTACTAATGCAGGTGTTGCTTTGATCTTCGTAGTGTAAGCAGATGATGCTTATCTCTTCAAAGTTTTTTACTCTTGAGTAGATTTTCCCGCTGTGGATGTGAACTCAAACACATTTAATACATGTCCTGCAGCACCAGCACATTAGTAAGCATATTCACTCATGCAAATACTTTTATCTTATTGTAAACATCAAACTTAGTTATAGGCACCCTCCCACATGTACCTACATCTGTACGTTTAGGTCCCCTTAGTAATGTATATTGACTTCTGCCGCGCTGACTCAGAGAGTCACCACCCAACTCCTGCTCAGGAGGAGTGTTCTCAGTGTCTATGGCATATTTTACAGTTATAGGCACAAGTTTCTTTTTCTAAGATGGGGCTTTATATTGAGGATATTTCTTCTCCTTCTTTATCTTCACATCAGATGAGCGTTGAATCTCCCCCTTGTCTGCGTCCAGATCGCTCTCCTCTCTTGTACTGCTTGTCAGATAAGTTTTGTAAGAAAAGAGGAGAATGTGTATCAGAAATCTGATACCTCCCTGGAACCTTCATTTTAGTGTGATCCCGAAAATTGTAGTGCTTCTCAGAGGGCTACGGGGGGGGGGGGGGGGGAGAACCTCCGCAATGTTTACCTTTTGGTGTTTGTTTTGATTTATTCCATGGTTTTTTCACCAGCTCACAGGTTTGCTTGACTTCCTTGTCAGTACTAGGATGGTCGAGAGGTGATTTAGTCGGTCTGGTTCCCAAATGATTGCGTCCTAAGGACGTGTACACATCACCAATAACAATAGGCTGCTCGCGTTCACAGTCAGCTTGTGCTGTGAGCTGCTGGCGTATAGCTAGAGATGCCACTTCACCTTTCATGTTAGACAGAATCATTGCGGACACTACGGGAACATTTCCCATTATTTTCATCCCCAAATCCAGGGCAGCAGCTGCCCCATGTACATTCTGTATTTGTTTTAACACATCAGCCAAGACTGACATGGACGGAGTGCCATGACTGATGGTATAGACACTGGCAAAGACTGTCCCCCAAGTGTTACAGTCACCTACGGCAGGAACCATTCCGTGAGGGAAGCACATAGTCAAACTTCTGTGCTTGTCTTGTGGTCCCATAAGAGTAAACACAGCTTCAATTTGGTTGATGTTTTGAACTATCCAAAATGGAATTTCCTCACGATTAGTGGGAATTTTGCCCAGAACTGAATGAACAATTATAGGACTTATTGCAGGCACTGCTGGCAACAGGGCTTGCCCTGGCAGACCCACCCTTCCTGGTTGTGCCAACAAAGTGCGTGAACAAATTGAGTCAAGTGTCTATGTAGTGTTACTGGAGCATTGTATGAGGCTTGTGTTTGCAACACTTTAAGAATGATATGTCAGGGTATGATGTATATCGAGCTAATGCTGGCCAGGTTGCCCCATCATTACTAAGGCTGAACTGGAATGTTTGCTTCTTGCACTATAACATATGGATCCTGAATTCTCACACTTATTGTGTGTGATTC
This sequence comes from Triturus cristatus, assembly GCF_964204655.1. NCBI lineage: Eukaryota > Metazoa > Chordata > Amphibia > Caudata > Salamandridae > Triturus > Triturus cristatus. The sequence goes on from NC_140594.1 coordinate 247,705,832, forward strand.
GTATTACTACGTACAGTCCTTTAATGATATTTTGAATTATTGATGGCAGAATGGATTCAAAGATTCTAAAGACAACACAATCAAGCAAAACAAACTTTGGGTTAAGGTGGCAGGCCTCAAAGACACGTTGCCACGGGCTTATGTTATTTATGCCTTAAGTCATCAGAATGTGGGAGCACACATTGTAGGGAATTATCTGCCTGATGAAGCAGCCACATCTGCAGTTGTGACTGCTACTGTTACTGCAATTACTTGTTATAAAACAAGAATATATTCTGATATCTTGGCTACCGTTAAAAGATAACAAAAACAACACCCCTTTACCAAAGGGCTTTCCTTCAAAATACACTTCTCACTTAAGCAAACACAACCTTGCTTTTGTAACTATTCCAGGAGTTGGCGATCATTTGATTCCCAACCAAGACTGCAGACTAGCTTTACTGATAGCTGTGTGTTGATGTGTTGCTTCTGCACATGCTGTGTGACTGCCACAATGTTGCTGATACAGCAACGTTATTGGTGGCATGGCTTATGTCAACAGGCCAAAAAATATGTCCTCTGTTGTGAGATTTGTCAACAGCTTCCACCATGACGCCTCCACTACAGACACACCTAATAATTTCCACACAAGTATGTTTTGGCTGCATTCATTTTCACCACTGTGGCCCGTTGATTTTAGATACTGCGTTTAAATTTACCCTAGTCACAGTTGATTCTTGTTCCAGGTTCCTTGGGGTTTGGCCACAATGTTTGGCTGATGCACCCACTGTTATTATCGGGACATATGCATGCAGTACATTCCACCTGGACTAGGGCCCGGTTTTCAGTGCTAAAGCATACTGGGACACTATGGCATCCCTGGGTGTACAGGGGATTTATTCTTCTCTATACCAGTCCAAGGACAATACCGTTGTGGAGAGGATGCACCATGACTTAAAGCAGTCCTTAACAGCTGGAGTATTAGGCAAAGGGTGTAGTTAGATCCACCACCTATATGGGGTGCAGAGAGCACTTAACAATTTCCCTAAAAGATCTCTGGGTGGCCGGACTCATACCAGGTCCTTTTAGGCATTAAGACAGTCCAGACATTGTGGCAGCAGCCACTCCTCCCTTTGACCTATATGATCATTGTGCTGTCTTACAGGATCTACAGAACATCTGTAACACCCAGTCCAATGAGCGGATGAAGACATCTGCCTCTTCAGAAATGAAGTAGAACCAGAACTTTCTGGCTAGATTCCAAAAGTTGGGGATCTTGTGTGAGAGAAGGTGGTGGTGAAAAATAGAAGGTGGTGGTGAAAAAGGAGTTTGGCCCATCATACCTGTATCAGTCCTTGGCTTTTAAAGTACAAGAACTGATCTTGCCACCACTTACTGCTTCTAAAGACAATAGTTTTGTCTCTACTGATAACATCAAATTACATCATGTGGTTGATTCTCAACATTAGACCATGGGGAGTCCTTGGTAGTCACCTGAACTCCTCTTACTACCATATAAAAAAATCCTCTACAGCTGGTGAGAACCACCAAAGCTGTTTCTCCCCAGCTGGGAGGAACGGAAAATGTATTACATGTAATTCCTGCATTTGCTACAACTACCAGCAACACAACTGAAGTGAGAACTTATCTTACTACTGTGTCTTCTGCAGCTGATGTCGTTTATACAGATTCACCCTTTTTGGATCCACCTCTTCTGGATTTTTCCAGTCCTGTTGAGGTACCTAAGACACAGTTTTTTCAGCAAACTGCTTCTGCGTATTATGTGAATCGAGATTATTTTTCTTCAGATTCTTTTGATGATTCTTCCATTTTAGACACTCCTGCACACATCAGTGTTTTCATTTCATGGTTGAAACACACATATCTGGTCCCACCCTGGCCATATGTTTGGATAACAATTTCCTTGGTTTTTCTATTCCTGTGGATTGGATGTGTGGCTGTTTTTATTTTGCTGATTAATGGTCACTATCTTCCAGAATTCTCTGCTACAGAACTAGTTAATGGGGTGTTGGCCTCTGACACATCTTCATATCAGCTAAAAGAAGACCTGTCCTTCGTGAACATTTCAGCAGTTCCAGTAACTGATTGAATTGTTTGGGATAAAGATCCCTTCCATATATTCAGTCCTACAGAGATTCTGCAGATACCATATGAATCTAGGGTTTGTATGGGTGATGTAATTGTCCTTGGGTTACACTCTGATGATTGGGATGTTGAAACTGTAAACTCCATGTTCTTGGAGCTGGAATACTACACTGTTTTCAAATATGAAAATCTGTACTTAAATTCTGTTCATTATGGTGAAATGTTCTGTTATCACCATTATTTACATCAATATTTACAACAAGCTAGTGTTTAATGCACCATTCATAATTACACACAATGGGAAACATTGCCCCACTCCCCCACAAGGGAACTCCAAAACATATAGGGATACATTCACATATTGTTCTGTATATGATACATCCGCCATGACATCATATTATTTCAAATGAGTTCCTACACTACCAAAGAAATATATGCGTACCCAAACTAAGCTAATATACACAGACTCATTTGCCACTCTATTAGCTGTGAATGGCTATGATTATTGGAGAGATACAATTGACATGAAGTCTATTTGGAATACCAAACCTTGGCTAGTTCAGAGGATGGAAACCTTGTTAAATCCAGACACAAATTATTTTTCTAAATCACACTGTCCAACAGACTGCGTGTCTAGGATTGGTGAAAATTAAAGCAATCAATGCACTAAACTTTCCCTCATTAGCCTGTTTTGCTAACTGGCAAACTTCAGCAAATTATACTGATGAACCGCTCAACAGTATTTTGCAGAATGGAACATTTAATTTCACACTTTCAGGTTCTCACCGGTGTAATTGTGGCGAGTGGACATGAATGGTTGCCATGCTAATTTTTTTAAATCCAAACCAGGGTTTAAGGCAAGCAGACCTAACCGCCAATATTCTTACTCACAACATTCATGTGTTGCTATCATTTATTAGGTGGGGAAATTGTGTCAACAATGGTTGGAACATTCCACACTATCTGTGGTAAAACAGCATCTTTCTCTCCTGTCTGAAGACATGGACTTATCAGACTTCCTATTATAGTTCATGTCCACATCTACATTCAAAAAGCTTTATATATGCTACATATAATGAAATTAGGAAATTTTCACAAGTTGAAGCTGTCACACGCTTAAGGCAAATTGATTGCGATAATTTGAATAAAGTTCTTGCTGTGGTTGATAATAGTATTAATATGCTGTCTTCTCACAATTACAATTTGAATAACATTGTGCCATCTGTGATTGATATCATGCAAAGTGGCATGTCTACATTGTACCATGGGCAAAGTCAGCTTAGATCTATCATGCAGTTTAGCTAGACACTTCAACCTCTTAAGAATGGGCATGTTCCTTGGCGTTATCTGAATTCCAGCCACCTATTCCTGCCACTCAACCTGACACGTAAACAACAACTCATGACTAAGAAAGATGCCACGTATACAATGTTACATCTTGAGAAGATAGAACAGCTCTCATTCACAATAGCAAATACACCTGCCGCTGTTTGGTTAATACCATACTTTAAGATGTGAGCACAGGAACTTTAGCATTGGTACTCTGTGGTAGAGTGCAGAATCCTAAAACCAACACAAATCAATTTCAGCAGGGGAGATTCAAACTTTTGGGGGTAAGACCAGACCAATGGCTCTTAGTTTTAACACATGATAAAGATCAACAGCTTCACTGGGACCTCATCCAAACAGGTTTGCCTTAAATTGCAAATAGATGCCAGGCAAGCACAAACAGATCACAGTCTATATGTTCCATTTTTTTTCTCTCACATTTCTACAATAAAAACTGCAATAATAAAAGTAACGCTCTCAGCCACAGGTTATGCCATTTTTTATGATATAAATAAAAGGTAGTTCTATCACCCAATCTATGTGACATTGTGGAAAATGGGAAAAGAGAGACCTTACCGTACATTGTAAACAAGTTCTTTGAAAATTCTTTCTGCTGCATTATTTTTAAAGGTGGTTACTTGAGAGGGTGCTTTTGTATGAGCTGATACTTTCAAGGTGATAAGTAGGCCTGGGTGGTAAATTCCGTTCCGCTAGCGAAATTTGCAGAATTTTGGTAAATTTGTTTTCCGCGGAGAACGCGGAATTGTTTTTTGCTTGTTCGCGTTCTCAAAATGCGTGTTCACAAGATATTTCTCCCAGAGCACGCAAAAAGCATTGGCGAACAGGAAAAAAGCATCGCGCACAAGCAATTCCGCGTGTTCATAGAATTTCTGCGTGCTCGCGGAGATTTTTTACCGTTTTGCGGAGCTTCGCGTAGCGCGACTATGCAAACTCCGCCCAGCCGTAGTGATGAGTATCAGAACCTCACCTTACACAATTTGCAAGCATTGTAGTTTTTTTCCCAGCACCCATAGAATGCTTTATTCTACTTCTCTTAATCATTCCACTGTGCCTATGTGAGCACTGTTTCTAAACCCATTGCTCTGGGCTGTGCACCTCCTCATAGCCAGGGTGTTCCTGTTCAACCACAATGCTTTCAGCACACCACATGCACTCCAGAAGCATTATTTCCATTCCCACATATTAGATCATAAAAGGCATGATTTTGTTTTGTATAACTAAATCCTATTCACTACATAAGTGTACAAGACTCATCCAGAGAATTACCTTGAGACAAAGAATTCAAGTGAATAGTTTGGGGTGAGATTTTTAATGATTGCATTAAAAATTTAAATTTGGGGTACTTTGTTTATCGGGTGCAGTAAATATCTTTCCATGCTAAGTTCCAGATGTACTGACATTTACCACATACATTCAAATGGTAACATTTGTGAGGTTTAACTGAGAAGAATTCTAAAGAGCGGTAACTACTGCAAATCTCTGAATATCAATCCCTGCACAAAGAGATGTTCTGCACAGGGGTTAAAATGTACTGACCCTATTGAAATCACATCCAAAATTGTAATCTTGGGAGCTGTAAGACCACAATTCCTGAGTTGTTTTTAATCATCATGGCAATACTGGTGTTTGAAATGTAGATGAATCTCAGTGCCTTGTTATGTAGGTTGCCGAATGGCATAGCAGGAACACGAGCCGCTGGGAGCGAGGAGCAAGGCACCAGCACTCTGGCATTTCTGCACTTCGGCACGCCACCAGTCCCTGCAGCTGCTTCGAGGGGGGCGCCCTCCGCAGCGGTCCAGCAGGCCTGATAATGTTTTATCTGATGGTTCCAGCAATTAGGAATCTAGTGCATGAGATGGCGAGCCACAAATTGAGAGTGAACCACAGACAAGAACCTGCAGTGCCTGAATGAGGTAGCACCTGAGGTCTGATCATCTACAATCTGCACATTTGAGCAGAGTCAAGCCCCAAGAGGGCGGTTAATGCGGAATTCAATTGGGGTGCAGTGGGCTTAGGTCCTGCTGCTCTTAGTAGAGTCCTGTGCTCGTAGAAGTGGCCTAGCCAGGTGTGGGTGTGGCTTGTGGCCTGGGCTAGCTTCCACACCTCCTGCTCAGGCTATTTTGTCACTGAAACACTCTGCCACCTTGCTATATCATTATCTCACCGGCTGTTTTAGCAGTCGACTTACAACCTTATTTGGAGAGTGCTTCTTCCCTCTGCAACTTGGAGCACCCTGGTGCCCCCATGCAGTGTGTCTGTGCCCCTCCCGTTACTTATTGTTTCAGCCATTCTAAAGGTGGGTGAGGCGGCAATGGAGAAGACCAGGACATTTGTCACCTGCATTAAATTGACTCATTTCACCACACCTTTACACCTCTACAATCCAATAGTCTGCACATTTCTCCAGACACTTGCTCCCAGCTTCAGCTTCCCTGATCCTGTGCAGCCAGTGCAGCAACAATGCGCTCAGGGAAAGCCTGGTGGCAGACCACCACCCTACCAACAAGAAACGGGGTGAGAATAAAGCTGCTAATCAGTCTGTCAAGAGAGACATGTCCACCACTACTGAGGGTTTAATAGGTGATATTATGTCATTGCAAGTATCATCACCACCAGGTACTTCGCACACATCTATATCGCTTTTACACTCTCCATTACCCAAGCAACCCAGTATCACATATATCTTATTTTAAGACAATCCCATTGCCAACAGCGGGGCTAGGAAATCCTTACAGCCTGCACCTTGCCTCCCAGCTGGTGATTCTCTCTTGACTCTAAGAGATGCACAAGAAAGCACCCACACCATCCACTGCACTCTGGACATGTGCAACACAACATGAACTATTTCAGTAAAGTGTCATGCTACAGACAATCAGGAGGGAAATATTGTTCCTGGAGACAGTATTTGTCAATTCCATCTATTCAGGGGCAGAAGTCAACATTGTGAACACATCAAACATGTGTGAGGCCATCAGGAGCAATCCATAATATGATGTGATCAGCCTGGCATGCCAGACGACCAGCCCAAAATTGTTAAGTTTATGCGTTCAACTAACTGACTGGAATAACATCACCAGCAACTTTGCGTGCAATTTGATTCCCTCCAGGTCCTCTCCTCTATGTCCCATTAAGCTATATTTGCTAATGACAAGTGTTTCAGCCACAAGCCCGATCACTGGAGTGTCCAGTCATATCCTGTAAAAGAGGCTTTTGGAATCCTTGATTTTGACTCATCAGGCCACTCGGACTTAATGTCGCTATGGGAAAAACATAAATTGCTTAGTAGCAAGACTGATGGGACACACCAGTATTACTACAGCACCAACCTCTGCAACGCTTTGGTCAACAGTTTGGGGGCAGCTTCAGCATCCATGTCCTACCATTCTGACAAGCTTGATATGCAAGTTAACATCCCATGTCCCCTAGTAGATCATATCTTTGGAATAGATGCTAAACTGTCTGCTTTGAATAATCTGATTATAAGGGTCCAGTCAGTTCTGGCCGCAGTGTACCACTCTTGCACCACCACTATTTACACCTTTGCTAGAAAATCTCAAAAGTTGAATGTCATCCTTGATTGGATTTCATCACATGGTTAACAGATAGGTAAAGTTTTGAAGCATCAGTAATAGATGGAATCTAGCAAGGCTCCTTTACTACTCAAGGACTCTTCCAAAAATCCATTGTATGCAGGTGCATCTCACCCTGCTAACCTGATCTGACCACAATAAGGCACCTGTGGGATATGCATTTGTGTAACTTACAGAGTCATCAACTGAGGCGACAGGTGCCACAACCACAAATGAGGGCACCCGTAGAGCTGTTCCCCTGTACCCACGAGATGGTAACACCAGTTTACCTAATGAGAGGGCTGCACCTGGCCCCCAGCCAATAGATGTGGCAAAGCCACACACAAAAAGGGAGCACGAAAGGCTTCAAAAAGCAAGGAACAAGCAAAGCACTAGACACTCCCTGCTTCATTGCACAGTCTCCACCTCGCATTCTGCTTCTTGCAACAATACTCCATCTGGCCATTTTGCCATTTAAACAACTGACTGAAAGAAACAAGGCACTACACTATTCCAGTTTTCATCCACCATCCTTAGAAAGACATTTACCATTGTCTCAATTTACTAGAATAAAAAGAATTTCCTCAATATGGGAACATACAGATGAAATGATAAAGGAAGAGTATGCCAGGTATACCAGAAGAGGATATCCGCTTGATGTATTGGATACAGCAACAGGCAGAGCAGCACTTAAAACACGTGAACATTTACTGAACCCTGCACAAAAACAACAAACTAGGAGAGAATTCTGTGTCTTAAAATTCTCAATGAAAGCACAATGTATAAAACGAATCATAACATGAAGATGGGAAGTGTTGTAGCAAGAGCTAGATTGCAGGACAATCTTTGCGACTATATCGATGTTTGCACACTCCCGCTCAAAGAATTTAAGAGAAATATTAAAATCAACAACTATGCATGACAAACATATGCACATGGCATGAAAAAATGCTGGAACTGCAGCCATTGCGGCAATGTTATATTAGGAAACTCATTTCAACATCCTCAAACAGGCAAGAAAATAGTATTAAAACATTCTTCTGATTGCAATACAGAATTAGTAATTTATGCCATAAAATGTCCCTGCGGTCTCACATATGTGGGACGCACATCCCGAAAAATCTAAATACCCATCACTGAACACAAGAGTATGATCCATACAAAAAATAGAAACTCTTCTCTGGCAGCACATTGGATGTATGCACAACATTCCATACCGCAGATACGTTTCAAATCTTAGAAAAGATATCAGCAGCGCCAGGGGAAGATATACCAATGCAGCTTGTGCGCAGGGAAATATTTTGGATCAAATATCTTGACACACTTATTCCTAAAGGCCTCAATGACAAACTTGAAAATATTTGTTTTATATAATTGGTTTTTTCTTACCAACTAAATGTTGAGATGTTACTGTTGTTCTTACAGGCACTTTTCACTTGTGCAGGTCCATTGCACGCTAACTCCGGATCTTTTTAACCTTTCTTTACCCCTTGAATAACATGGCACGTTTTTACTTCACATCACATCACTATTATTGGAAGTTCTTTTACATCCTTCTCTTATGATTTTTTCAACTTTTGACATTGAAAAATACCTGTTCGTTTACGTTCATGCTGTTGATGCAGATTATGTATAGAACCATGTCATTAGGAGATCAGAATCTCGGGTTACTCTAGGACTCCTTGATACTGAATAGTGCATAGAGACAATAGTCAGCTTGAGAGTCCATTTTGGCAAGACACAGCATCATCTAAGGAGGAGGTTTGCAATTTTACATGCAGTATATAGTGACCGGATGAATTGGTACTATGTGGCAGGACGTAACCCTCTAGTAAGGGATCTCTATTGGTAATCTCGATCGTCCACATGTGTCCAATAAAGTTTGGTGTGATCAATGCTATTCACTATTGTGTAGGTAGACTTGTGTGTACAAATGAAGTTTTATGGGACTGGAGTCTGTCCTCTATTTTTACGGAGTAGCTACGGCATGATGTAAGGTGATCTCAGTGGAAGCTGAGGCATTCAAATGTAGAAGTGCATGGGAGACGGACAGACGGGTACGATTGGTTGAGTAGCTTGAAGTTCTGAAGTCGGTAGCATTGCATCCAGCATGTCTGGCTTACGGCACCTTTAATCTTTATTTTAATTTAGACACAAAAAAGAGGCAAGAGCATTGCCGTGAGGGTTAAGTAACGGCTGGCCATTTAATCAGTAAGGGGCTCATTTGCGAGTCCTTGCGTCACTTTTGCACCGCCGGTGCGTCACTTTTTGTGACGCACCAGCGGCGTAAAAAATGGAGCTTGCTGCACCATATTTATAAAGTGATGCATCTAGGTAGATGCGTCACTTTGTAAACCCATGCGCTACATTATACCTGCGTCAGGTATAATGTATGCAGGGTGGGTGTTCCCATGTAAGTAAGCATCGTAGAAGTGACGCAGTGAAATCTACAAGATTTCACTGCGCCACTTCTAGGGTGCAAATGCGTCAATATCTTGCGCCTGCCTCACAGCAGACGTAAGACTGACGCAGGCCCTTTCACATGGGGCTTGCCCCATGTGAAAGGACACATTGCTGGAGATGCGTCACTTTTGTGAGACACTCCAGCAATGCGTCACTTTTGTGCCTACAGATACGTCAGAAATACTGACGCATCTGTAACTCCTTGCGACATGATACGTCATACTGTAAATATGATGCATCCATCATGTCGCAAAGAGGGCGCAGTGAGGAGTGACGCATCGCTGCTTTCACGCAGCGATGCGTCACTTCTCATAAATGAGGCCCTAAGTCCTTTGCACATAATCAAAAGATAGGCAGCACATTTGGTGCTAGCTCAGATGGATAATTAGGATTGTTATGTTTACTTCACAGATTCTGTTTGATTTCAGATATTTGATTGAAGGTATGTTGGATCTTCGAAGCGGCACATCTTTTATGTATGACAGCAATGGAGACTCACTTTTTGGGTGACTTCGGATAAAATAACACAGGCATGAACTCGGTGATACTCTTCTTGGTGACGACACTAACAGTGTTTATTGTCTCTCGAGTTTGCATCACCTAATATTCACTCACGTTTTTCAGATCTACATCACCCAGTATATTTCTCGCTGTAACTCCTATTTTACTTTTTGGGCTGGAGTAGCTCTACATGGAATTGTGCAGCTTTTTTGACTTTTCACTTCATTTCTTACCGATACACTCAGATGTTGGCATGGAATGGGACCGTGACCTTGTAATTTCTATGTATATTGAAGTGTCTCATAATGTGCAACTGATTGAATCTTTGCATTTGTTCTGGCAGGTGGCCGTTTTCTTTCATTTCCTTCATGAATTGTTCCCCTGAAGAATGGTTTTTTGCTTTACCCGAAATGCATTGGGCGCATCACAATGAAACAAATGTGTTGTACCGTTTTATTATTCGCTATTTGTGAAATGTGTAGCTTTGCAAATCTGTAACCTCGAAACCATGAAGATATGTTACTGTTTATATACTTGAATATGAACGAAAAATTAATATAAACATATATTACTTTGGTGATAATCATTTACCGTTGTTTAATTTACGAAGTATATCATTATAATTCATTGAACCCCTAGAGGTCATTACGTAGTGTGCTTCGTGCAAAGTGTGCAGAAATCTGCACACTAAGCTTAGCAGATATACGTACAGGACAGCGGCAGGTCCCGTCCACGAAGCAGCACACACTGATTATTGTCCACAGAATCTAAATAATCTAGTTGAACCTAATATACATTGGTGTGCAGGAAATCATTAATATTGACATTTTTCCTTTCATCCACTCCTCTGTCCCCAGGCAAGCAGTCTTCCAGCAAAATTAAAATCAAAATCTGCTCATTGTTCAACTGCAATCTAGCACAAACGTTAGATCCCAAACGGACAAGAGGGCAAGAAGATCCTAATTCTGCTTCACCAGCATGCATCTACAGCACTGACACCTTCACCTTGTGCACCTGAATCATCAACTGTGAAGCCTTACATCAGCAATATATAGATTCAATGAACTGCACTACTGCTGCTGCTGGACAAATTACATTTTCCACAAGGAGCGATGACATAATGCACCCTCGGCCCCATATATTCGCGGATTTGATAACTGATCCAGCGCCATTGCCTGAAACTGCTAAACAGTCTATTATCCCCGATTCAGCCTCTGAGCTCCATCAACTTTGCACAGAATATCCTTTTACAAACCAATCCTATCCAATCCAATCCAAAAGACTTCATTCGAATAACACGTTATCCATAAATGTAGAGCACATACAAGATTAAAATCACAATAAGCAATTAAATAGCATAAGCAGAATTCATAGTATATGGAGCAATTAACAAAGGAGGTACACAACAAAAACAATTACAAACCATCAAAAGTCCATTGTCACCACCAGCCACTTTTTCTCTTCTGCAAAGCAATTAGCCTAACAGCTTCAAGACAACAGAAGTGGCAGCCCAGGAGGTGGCATGCAGCAATGTTTTCCAACGAGCAAGCTCAAGTTTATCCCGCATTAATTTCCAGTGTCAAACATGATATCCTCATCAGGAGCACAATTTTGAAACTGCTTGGAGTAGTGGTATGCACTAGGCACAGCAACTCTACACATCTAGGGGCAGATTTACAAGGCCCTTGGGCCACTTTTGCGTCACTTTTCCCATGTTAACGGTGACGCAAGGTCCTTGTAAGTAAGCCCCCTAGAGTTTACCGAGTTCAGGGAAAATCCAGTTCAAAAGGGGAAGGACATCACCATTACTGCATGGTCCTCCCTGGACTTTGTTAACCTCGGATGGACACATTCTTCATGTAGGGGGTCAAGTTGTTACTAGTGCTTCCATCTCGCTATCCCAGTCCACTATTACCAAATCCTAGCAGTCACAACGCACTGGTTGCTTGAATTTTGAGAGGAGCCTCGGGCTCTGATTTCTTTATGTTCTTACCGGCACCTCTGACATCTATTAATGTGAACAAAGGGTGTCACTTTTAAGAAGTTACTTCCGAATTCCAGCAGGTTGTAAGCAATTCCAGAAGAATGCGTAGCCCACCCCCAACATCTAGCACATGAGCTTAAAAGAATTTCACAATAGACCCTCCCAAGTGCATATCCACAGCCTCCTAGCCATCCCTGGAGGTACATGATCCCCCATTTTTGGGTCTTGTTTTTGTTTTCCGCACCCAACTGGACTGCTCATCCTACCCCAACTACAATGTGACATGGACACATGCATCTACCTGGCCATTACATCGAAGTCGATAACATCCCCAAGTTCTCCTTTCTAGTTTGGAATGTGGATGAAATTAAAGGGAAAATTGACAATCATATGTGGTCTGACTTCGTGGGCTCCTATTCAAGTCTTTGTCTACAGGAAACGTGAGGTGTATTTCCTGCTCACATTAATAGGTTCAAAACAATTCATCTACCAACTATTCTATCTTCTTCCGGTCACCCAGAAGGGGGCTTGGTATCAGCCAGTATCAAGAAAGCTTTTACTACCCCTTCAGAAGCAGTGTCACATGCACTACATAGGGTGTCCCGTGTGGGACCCTGTAATACAAGGGATTTGTTTGATGCAGCATGCTCTAAGTCCGATAAAATGTTGATTCATAACCAGCTTAGGTCAGCTGCTGAGGTTGCGCATTGTAGGAAGACATACAAAAGGGCAACTGTAACAAGGAAAACATTCTTAGATTAAAATCTTGGGAGACGCTTCAAGAAGCAAACCTTTTGAATGGCCAGAACGTTTTCTGGACCTTCATTAATCAACCCTTCTTTAAAAACAATGAGGCACCACTGATTAATTCTGTCAGATCTGGCCATGATTGGGCCATTTTCTTTGGGGGGGTTTACTCCACTAGTGATGAACCAGGCAATGCCAGCGATTACCCCACTGCTGCAAAGGAGTGCTTCCTCACCAAGTATTACCCTCACTGGAAGAGGTGATTGTGACTATCAAGCCAACCTAGTAAAGACACTCTTACACTACATTGTTTCATCTCATTGTTCAATCAATCAATCATCTAGGCATTTGTGGAGCGCACTACTCACCCGCAAGGGTCTCAAGGCGCTGAGGGCGGGGGAAGCTGCTATTGTTCGAACAGCCAGGTCTTGAGAAGTCTCCTGAAGGTCAGCAGGTCCTGGGTCTGTCGCAGGTGGATGGGGAGGGTGTTCCAGGTCTTGGCAGCAAGGTGGGAGAAAGATCTGCCACTGGTGGTCATTCGATGGATGAGTGGAACGGTGGCGTTCTTCCAAGTGGGTGTTGTTTATGAAGATGAGTGACATATATAGTATGTAGAGACCATTACTCGTATGGATGGGTAACACTCTTGATGTGCTAGTGCTTCTCCCACATCCTGACCATTGTTCTTCATGGTGGGTGCTGAGAAGCTTAGTTCATGTTAAAGCTTAGCATGTATTCGGATTCAAACCCAGTCCGGAATTCCTTCCTATCTGTTCACCTGCCTACTTTTTGAGTTATATGCTCGTGCACTCCTCTTTTTTCCCCTTTCCAAGTTGTAACTCCCTATCATTATAAAACAAGTGTTTACATTTTATGGGAGACTGACATCTTGAAAGTGCAGCATATTTAGCATCTGTAGTACACTTGCGTTGTATTTATTTGACAAATATTATTGTTCATTGTGGAGTTATGCTTTATTTTGAACAGTGTTACAATGTAAATACGTCAACAATTTTTTGTAAAAGCCAATAAAGTTTATTAGAAATTAAAGCCAACCCTAGTGGAAAAGCTCCTGGCCTGATGGGGCTATACAACAGCAACATAGATCTGTGGGCTTAATTGGTAGCAAACGTCCTCGGAGCAGCTAGCTGTTCCATCTTCTTGATCCAATTCACTCATTGTCCCAATCTTTAAAAATGGCAACTGGGAGGATCCAGTTGTTATCACCCAATCTACCTCCTGCACTCTACTGTGAAGGTGCTGCGCCGCATCTTACTCTCCTGCTTGGAGGCCTGGGCAGAGGAGAAGGGCTCTCTCTCAGATATCCAGTATAGGATCAGGAGAGGGATAGGTTAAAAGCCTCTGTCTCTTTCTGGGGAAATATTCAATTGCTAAGCGCAGCAGGATCCACTTGGGTTTCATGGACCTGACTATGTGTCCCACTCCAAACTGTGGGGCATCATGAAAGGTCTGGCAATTGATAGATCAGACATCAATACCAGTAGGGACATCTACCCCTAATCCAGTGCTGCTGTAAGGTTTGTGTTGGGGTGAGTGCTCAGAAGCATTCAGGGTGCGCAGGTGTATCATGCAAGGGTGTGTCCTTGTACCTTCTTTATTCCCCATCTACATTAACCACTTAGAGGGGGAGTTAGTCTCAAGGTGTAGGGATATGCCTCAGACAGGAAAGCACCCAATGCCAGCCCAATTGTATGCCGATAATGCTGTCATCATGGGTTGTATACCTTTAGCATTGCAGCACCTTTTGGATCCATTGCATCCTTTATGGGTGGCTTGACATGAAGATCAACACCACTAAATCCTTTGTAATGTCCTGTGGTTACAGGGAGGGACTGAGACCTGTCTTCAAGCTCCAGGCTACCCCTGTCACACACAAGACTAACGTTAATTACCTTACGTCGTAACCTTTAATTGTTGGGGGCCTTGGCACCTACAGAGAGAAAACAAAAATAACCAGATAGCAAGGAGCATTAAAGCAGGATTCTCCTTTGGCACTAAACTGGTCAAAAGGTCGCTTGCCCACATGTTGGCTATCTACAGTAAAAAATGTGTTTGCTTGGCTACAGAGTTTACAGGTGCTTTTGCCATTACAGACCACAGAAAAGAAATTCACATGTCACCTACTGGTCTTGCCATCTTCCACCACTTCTCTCGTCACTCTTAGGGAGCTCAGGCTTACCCATCCTAAGGACATTCTAAGAGCATGCCCACTGTTTTTATGGCAAAGGATTTGATTCAATGAAGCTATCTCGTTAAACAAATTGCTAAGTGAGGACTGCCTGTCCCTCACATGGTCCCTAGAAATTCCCAGGCTGAGGGGCATCAGGAACATGGCAGTGGCCTTTAGCAGGCGGAGTTTATTTGAAGACCCTTCATGCTCCTTTCCCACAATACCCAGAAACATGTGTTATACATTTTGGGCCTCATGTAGATAGCTAAATACCGGTCGGTAACAGCCGAAATTCGGTAAATATGCCGTTACCGACCGGTATTTAGACAAGTGAGATGTAGGAGGCCAAAAACCAGTTTTCGGTAAATATGAAGCGGTAAATACCGATTCATAATTACCGAATTCTAAAATACAGATTCATATTTACCGAATACATATTTACCGAATCGGTAAATATGAAGTGGTAAATATGAAGTGGTAAAACTGAAAAAGACATGTAGGAAAATTCGGTAATTAAGAAATCCATGAAATTCGGTAATTAAGAGTCGGTAATTAACACTGAGTGAAAGCAGGTGGTAACCATCAACAGAGCATATAAGCAATCCCAAAATGCAACAGCGTGGACAACATGGCCGCTCTGTATGTCATTGCAAGGCGCCTACGTCTACAGGCAGCAGGTCTGAGGATATGGAGACGGGAGGAACGCATCTACAGACAGCGCATCACACTCTTCCAACTGACTGTCGCAGAGATACATGAAAGGTACAGGCTACACCCCCAAACCATCATGGACCTGATAAGGGACCTGCACCCACTCCTGGACCAGCCAACAAGAAGGGCGCATGCCATACCACCACATGTGCAGGTGCTCTGCAGCCTACATCTACTGGCATCTGGCAGTTACCAGGGGGTGATAGCTGCGGTGGGCAGTGTATCCCAGAGTTGCCTGTCCCGTTTCTTCAGGAAGTTCCTGGATGCCATGATGCAGAGAATGCACCACTACATCAGCTTCCCAAACACACAGGCTGAACTGCAGAAAACTAAAACTGACTTTTATCACATGGCACAGTTCCCCCATGTCATTGGCTGTATTGATGGCACACACATCCCAATCTGCCCACCAGCTGACACTGAGCACATCTACAGGAACAGAAAGTCCACCCACTCCATCAATGTGCAGGTAATCTGTGATGCAGGGAACATCATCACTGATATTGTAGCGAAGTTTCCTGGGAGCACCCACGACTCTTACATCTTCCAGAACAGTGGGATCTACACACGACTGCTTGCCGGAGAATTTGGAGAGGGATACCTGCTAGGTAAGTAACAGTGACGCCTCATGAAACCTGCAAATCATAGTGTATAGAGGCATGTGACTGATGGTTCCCTTTTACTCACCTAGCCGACAGTGCATATGCCTGCCGGTCATACATCCTCACTCCCTACCTACACCCATCAACCCAGAGTGAGAGACGATATAATGTGGCACATAAATCTACACGCAATGTGGTGGAGCGCACGTTTGGACTACTGAAAAGCAGGTTCCGCTGCCTCCACAAGAGCGGAGGCGCACGCCAGTACACACCGATCAACTGCTGCAAGATCATTGCCACTTGTGCAATGCTGCACAACCTTGCCACGAAGAGAGGTACAGAGGTGGAACTAACAGATTTTGAGGACAACGAGGATGAGTCAGGCCAGCCAGAGGGCAACGCAGCTGGAGTGCCAACTGCAATAGATGGGAGAGAGAGACGGGCAGAGATCACATGCAACTATTTCTGAGTAAGTAAGGGGACACAGCCAGTTGTGGTATGTCATGACGTAGTTTTAATGCGGCACTACGCCATTACAACAAGATCAAGCCAATCTGGCAACATAGCATATTTACAAGGGGTAAGTCCAGGGTTACGTCACCCATTGGGAATTGGCTACGCAGGGCTGCATCAATGTTTGCGCACACACGCTGCAGTGTGGGATGGCACGGATTGAGCATCCTCACTACTGCCAACCTCAAGCCGCCTGCTGCTCCTGCGTGCTTCTGGGATGGGGGGTGTGATGCTGCTCCTGCTGCTGGAGTCAATGCTCTCCGCAGCATCCCCTGCAGCAGTTGTGGCCGCCTGACTTGTTAATAGCACCTCAAGTGCACTTGTGACCTGCACCATCCCCCGAGACACGTCGCTGCAGCAGTGTGTCAGGCCCTCCTGCATCGACACAGAGCGCCGGCAGAGTAGAGAAGTGGCAGTTGCCAGACGGTTTAGTACCCTGGTGTTAGTGTCCCTCCTCTGCCGTTCCCGGCGCCGTGCATCTATGTCAGCATCTAATTTGCTGCACAACAACTGGATTGACTGGGACATGTCCCGAATGCCCGCTGCCATTTCACCCATCCCCACTGCCATTGTGCTGATGTTCTTGTCCATGTTGACAAATGTTGATTTTATGCACCGTATATGCCTCTGGACTAACATGACTGTCTTTGTTTGCAGGCGCTGTTGTTTTAACATGTTGCCCTCGAGCCCCGAGAAGACACCATGGCTGTCAATGTTTGCTGGTGGACTCTGCACACGCAACCTGCGGCGCCCTCTTGCACCCGTCTGTTCTGCCTGTGAGGTGTAGGGCACAGTGGCATGGCTCCCATCCTGGGGCATAGTAATTTGCTCAGGGCCCCTGCTGTCGTCAGACGAGGTGTCTAAGGCTCGCAGCCTGGCGGCAGCACGCCTCCTCAATCTCACACATGCAGGCGGTGATGTGGCCGGTGACTCAAACATGAGTGGTGATGCTGGCTCTGGGTGAGGTGATGCTGGCTCTGGTTGAGGTGAGGCTGGCTCTGGTTGAGGTGAGGCTGGCTCTGGTTGAGGTGAGGCTGCCTGTGTTAGTGGTGCGGCTGCCTGTGGCACTGCTCCCTGGGCTGAACTTGTGCTGGCCAGAGCTGATCTGTGTGGCCGGTGTGCCCTCTCTCCTGCAGCATGTCCTGTCCTGCGCGATGTCACATCTGTGGACAGAAATGCAACATCGGCTCAGTGTACCTGAAGGGCTGCATTGCAAGCATCACAATAAAATCATGTTACACTCTCACATTGTCCTCTGCCTGCTTGTGGCTAATGTGTGTAACATGCCTTGTTGTCCTGTGCTATTTACTTCATGGTTGGGGTTTCCCTGACTACATCTCCCAGAATGCATTGCCTGTCTGCACTAACACATGGACTGGAGTGGGATACTCATTTCACAATGGGGGATGTGGGATAGGGGTAGGGGGGGCTACATTGCTGTGCATTCGTCTTACCTTGTTGGGTGGCGGCTCTGGCAGAGCTGTCAGCATCCCCAAGGCCCACGACGCTCTCTTGCTCGATTGTGGCCTCCACCAGCTCCTCCAGTTCGGTGAGGGCAGGTGCCCTGTTGGTTCCACCTCCAGTCTGGCTGGCCTCCTTCTGGATATCCCCCATCTTCCTTTTGGTTACAATCCTCAGGTCATACCAGCGCTTTTTGAGTACCTCTATGTCCCTGTGGGTCACTCCCACTGCATTGACCTGCGCCTGGATGCCCAGCCAAATTTTGCGCTTTTCTGCCTCAGGCACTTGCAGGGACTGCCTCCCAAACAGCTTCTGGTGCTGCTTCACCACCTCCTCCACCAGCACCTGGAGTTCCTTGGGGCTGAATTTCATCTTCCTCCTCCTTTCCCCTCCATCTCTCACTGTCCTCTGCGTCGACATGATGTTTTTCTGCTGCACAAACAGGCACTGGCTCCCTGCCTCTCCTCTGCACTCCAAGCCTCTCCAGAGTCTGTTAATTGTGTGCACCTGCCTGGGTGTGGCCACTTCCTGGTTGGGTGGGGTGTGGTTGCACAGGATTGGCTGTTTCATCCAGTCATGTGATTTTTTTTCCCGATTCGGTAAATACCGATTCAGTATTTACCGATTCGGTTAATACCACCTCGGTATTTACCGATTCGGTAAATTCCGATTCTTGATTACCGAATGTTACCGATTCGGTAAATTTTACCGAATTATTACCTACATATAACTTACCGATTCTTAAATACCGATTCGATACGGCAAAGGCATGTGTACTCCATTCTGTTGCTAGCTATACACTACTCAATCCCCCCCAGGAGCATTCAACCATTCCTGTTGTAGGATGCACATCACTACCAACAATTTATTCTGCTCAGGTTTCACCTTAACCCCTTCGCTGCCAGGCCTTTTCCCCTCCTGTGCCACGCCCTTTTTTGGCTATTTGGGGTAGTGTGCGCTGAGGCCCCTGTAACTTTTAGACCACATAAGGTATCCATGCCAAATTTGCGTCCTTTTCTTCCAACATCATGGGAATTCTGAAGGTACTCAGGGTTTGTGGATTCCCTTGGAGGGGTCACAGAAATGAGCCAAAATGCAGCAAAATGTAGTTTTTTGGGGGGAAAATGGGAAAAACAGGCTGCAAATGAAAGCATCTGGGTTTTTCCCTGCAAACGTTATCAAAAAAGGGGTTGTGGGGCTGAAATCACCATTTCCCAGCTTTTAGGGGATACCAGACTTTTGTCAGAAATCCAAAAAAATGTACGCAATTTTGGCATTTTTCTGGGTCATAGCCTATTTTTGCTATTTTTTGTGCTTTCAACCTCCTTCCAGTTAATGGTAGAAATGGGTACAAAAGCAATAATGGATCCTGGAAAGCTATACATTTTAGAGAAGTAGACAAAATTCTGAATTCAGCAAGGGGTCATTTGTGTAGATCCATCAAGGTTTCTTTATAGACACTAGCAGTTAAATATAGGATAAATTGAAAATTTGTTGAAAAAAAGCGCCTTTTGTGTCAACGTTTTCACCTGTAACTTCTTCTAATTTTGACAGCTCTTTGAAAGCAATATACCGTTACATCCACTGGACATTACTGGTTGTGGGGAGATATAGGACTTGTAGGTTCACCAAGAACCCGACGAACCCAGAGCCAAAAACTGAGCAGCAACTTGCAATGGTTTTTTCTTATGTCCCGGGTATATAGTAATTATTCTGTAAAAATGTGTACATGTAAAAATCGGTATGAAAGACACCTATGTATTTCTGAAATGGGAACAAAATATAGAGTTTAGAAACAGTAGATATTTGCACATTTCCAAAATTGGGATACTCATACTAGCATGAGAATTATCAGTCATTTTTTAGAATGACTGCTTTTTTACACAATGTCTTTCATTTGGAAGGCAGAAATGCATCGAAAGTCAATAGGTAATAACAGTTCCTTTACAAATCTGAATTACCCTAAGTCTCCCGATAAAAATGGTACCTCACTTGTAGGGGTAGGCATAGTGCCTACAACAGGAAATGGCTCAAAACCCAGCGTGAACACACCACATTTTCACATTGCAATATTACCCTTTTTTAGCAAAGTGCCTAGCTGTAGTTTTGTAACCCTAGCTCTGCCGGCACCTAGGGAAACCTAGCAAACCTATACATTTTTGAAAACTAGACAACCAGGGAAATCCAGGATGGGTTGACTTGACTGCCTCCCACTAGGTTATGTTACCCAGAATCCCTTGCAAACCTAAAAAATTGCCAAAAAAAACACCTTTTCCCCACATTTCTCTGGTGGAAAGTTCTGGAATCTGCGTTGATCCACAAATATCCACCCACCCCGCGTTCCCCAAAGTCGTCCGAGAAAAATGGTACCTCACTTGTGTGGGTCAGCCTAGTGCCCGCGACAGGAAACGGCGCAAAACGTAAGGTGGACACACCTCAATTTCGTAGCGAAAAATGACCCTTTTTTGGCAAAGTGCCTAGCTGTAGTTTTTAAACCATAGCTCTGCCGGCACCTAGGGAAACCTAGCAAACCTATACATTTTTGAACACTAGACACCCAGGGGAATCCAGGATGGGGTGACTTGATTGCCTCCCACCAGGTTCTGTAACCCAGAATCCCTTGCAAACCTAAAACATTGCCAAAAAAAACACATTTTCCCCACATTTCTCTGGTGGAAAGTTCTGGAATCTGCGTGGATCCACAAATGTCCATCTACCCCGCGTTCCCCAAAGTCTTCCGAGAAAAATGGTACCTCACTTGTGTGGGTCGGCCTAGTGCCCGCGACAGGATACGGCGCAAAACGTAACGTGGACACACCTCAATTTCACAGCGAAAAATGAACCTTTTTTGGCAAAGTGCCTAGCTGTAGTTTTTGAACCCTAGTTCTGCCAGGACCTAGGGAAACCTACCAATCCCACACATTTCTGAAAACTAGACACCCGGGGGATTCCAGGGAGGTATGGCTTGTGTGGATCCCCCATCGTTTCCTTTACCCAGAATGTCCTCAAACCTCAAATTTAGCTGAAAAAACCTAATTTTTCACACATTTTTGTGTGGGAAAGTTGTGGCATCACCGGGCTGACACAAATTTCCTACCACCCAGCGTTCCCCCGGGTCTCCTGATAAAAACGGTGCCTCACTCGTGTGGGAGGCCTAAGGACCCGCCACGGGCAAGGGCCCAAAACGTAGTGAGGCGCACTACGTTTAGGACCCTTGCCTGTTGAGGCGCATTACGTTTTGGACCCTTGCCTGTCGCCGGTACTTGGGCCTCCCACACGAGTGAGGCACTGTTTTGGGCCGCCCCCACCCCTAGTTTTTATTTTTTTTCCAATTCCCTGGTGTCTAGTGGTCTTTTTGCCCCCTGGGGGGACAGATTGGGGGCCAATGCCCCATCTGCCCCCCAGGGGGGGCAGAATGGCTGTAATGGTGGTGGGTGGGTGGGGGCATTGGCGTGCCCATTTCGGGCAGCCCCCAACCTAAAAAAATAAATGAAAAGAAATCCCTGGTGTATAGTGGGCTTTCTGCCCCCCGAAGGGGCAGATTAGGGGCCAATGCCCCATCTGCCCCCTGGGGGGGCAGAAAGACTGTGATAATTGGGGGGTGGGGGCATGGGCCTGCCCGTTTTGGGCAGCCCCCACCCCTATTTTTATTTTTTTTCTAATTCCCTGGTGTCTAGTTGGCTTTTTGCCCCCCCAGGGGGGCAGATTGGGGTCTACTGCCCCCATCTTCCCCCCAGGGGGGGCAAAAAGACTAACTGAAGCAAAAATTATTTGGGGGGAGCAAAGGCCCTTGCCCAAGGGGCCGCTCCCCCCTCCCTGGTGTCTAGTGGGTGGATCCCTGCTTGGGGATCGCCCTCCTGTGGCGATCCCCAAGCAGGGATCCACTGGGGTGGGGTACCATTGGAAAGGGGAGATTCTCCCCTTTCCAACAATACCTCTCCTGTCTTTCTACGTGCTCAGGGGGCTGACATAGCCCCCTGAGCACGTACAAAGTGAAACTGAAATGAGCCTCTTGGCTCATTTCAGTTTCATTTTCAGTGTAATGACGTCGGCGCGATGTACGCGCCGATCGTCATTACACTGAAAGCAGGGGGGGGGCCTCGGGAGCTGGGGAAGCTCTTCCCCAGCTCCCAAGGCTATTTTGGTTAAAAGGGAATCCCTCTGGTGCCCGCACCAGAGGGATTCCCCGGGGAATGCCTCATGACGAGCTGGATTTGTCATGGGCACAGCGCGCCTGTGCTCCATGACGAGTCCAGCTCGTCATGGGCACAGAAGGGGTTAATCTTTTTTATAGGCTGGTTACTTTCCCTCAGTGCAAAGACTGGTGGCGCAATCTTGTGCCCTGTCCATGCGACCAGATGTCAGTTCAAATTACTTTTCACATATTGTTTTTTCTGTGCCTTTTACTCTTTTGTAGGTCAATAATTTTAAAACTTCTTTTAATCAAGCACTCCCTGTGTCACTGTGGAGAAGCTTTGCACTTTTTACAATCTCTGGGGTCAGAGAAGACTGTCATCACTGTTTACACCCGTTTTTAAAGCTGGTGCTCAAGGCAAATAGATCATATGGATAGTTCTATACATAATGATGACATTCTATGATGATCTCAGCACCATGGTATCCGACACATCCACCAGTGATGTCGGACAGTCCACTCCGACCACCTCCTGCTTCTCTAGTTTTTCTTTACTAGAGAAGAAGCAAGTATCTGATCTACTCATTCAGATGAAATCTGGCTCCCCCTTGGATCCCTGCCCCCCCCTATGTACTGCATTCGATCCCTGACAGCATCGCAAATGTCCTGACTTCCCTGCTTAATAAAATTATTCATCAAGGTGAATTTCCCAAAAGCTGGAAGATGGCCTGCATCAGACCTATTCTTAAGAAGGACACCCTTGATCCCTCTGAACCCAAACACTACCGTCCCATTTCCTGCCTGCCCCTACCCGCTAAAATCCTGTAAAAAGCCATGAATCAGGAAATTATGAGACATGTGGATGAAAAGAAGCTGCTGGATCCGTCACAGCACGGTTTTAGACCCCTTCATTCCACTGAATCAGCTCTTATCATGGCCACCGAAAAAATACGTAAGACCATGGACGAGGGTGGTCGGTCAGCCCTGATATTATTAGACCTCACAGCGGCCTTCGACACTGTAAACCACTCTGTCCTGCTAAAAAGACTAACCACCCTAGGATTCACCGGCACTGCTCTGGCCCTTATCACCTCTTTTCTGGGCGCCCGAACTCACCAAGTGATCTGGAATGGATTGCAATCTACAGAATTTTCCCTTCCGGGTGGGGTCCCGCAAGGATCGGCATTGTCGCCTACATTATTCAACCTATATGGCACCCCATTAGCAGCCTTGATCAGATCCTATGACCTACAACTGGTGTCTTACGCCGATGACACTCAAATCATAGTGTCAATTTCACAGTCAATCGAAGCCACGGCGGAACGCTTTAGAAACTACCTTACCGGGGTGAAGAACTGGATGAGCCACAATTTTCTTAGACTGAACACGGATAAAACCGAAATCATAGAGTTCGGTCATAAACCATCTATCTGGAGTGATCTATGGTGGCCTCCCGAAGCAGGATCCTGCCCTCTCCCTGTAGACAAGGTCAGGAACCTTGGTTTCCTATTAGATGAAGATCTTTTGTGTAAAGCCCAGGTCAATCAGGTGACATCGACCTGTTTCTACAGTATCAAGGTGCTCAGAAAAGTTTTACCCTACATCCTGATCATGTTAAGAAAGACGGTGATGGGAGCCCTTGTAATGTCCCGGATTGATTACTGTAACTCCCTCTATTTGGGAGCAGGAGAAAAACAACTGTCCAAACTGCAGACAATCCAGAATGCGGCGGCCAGGGCGCTACTGAACCTCCCCAAACGCCACCCCACATCCAAAGCCATTCGGGAGCTTCACTGGCTCCCAGTCAGGCGCCGTATTCAAGTCAAGGCTCTTTGCTTGGTACATAGGTCCCTACATGGTAAGGGACCTGACGATTTCACCAATCTACTGTCCCGCTATGTACCCTCTCGAACGCTGAGGTCAGCCAATCATGACCTAGTTTGCCAGCCCAGGATAAACAGAGCCCGATGGGGAGGAAAGTCATTCTCCTACCAGGCGGCTAAAATATGGAACTCGCTACCTCCAGTATTACGCGCCCAAAAATCTAAAATGAGCTTCAGGAAGGGCCTAAAGACCTGGCTTTTTACCCAAACTTAACTGCTCCACTGCTTTCTTTCTCCTCTGTATCTCACAGCGCCAAGACGCCGCGGCATTCGTGCGCTTTATAAGTATTTCAGTCAGTCAGTCAGTCAGTCATTCTTATGTGTTTGGCCTTTGACCCATTTTAGCTTTTATATCTGCACTGACCCTGGAAATCTTACTCTGTTTATTTTTAGTCCGAGCCTGGGCAGCGTTTGCGCTGCTCTGCGAGGCGTTCTGTATTTAGGCATGGACTTGAAGCTCCGCTCTCTCTCCTCCCATATATTTTATTGGTGTGTGTCATTGTCCTTTGTAAACTGTGGCTTTTCATTGGTCAATAGGCTTAGCAGTCTCTTCTTAGTGCCGCCTTGTCTAATTTTGAAACCTCCCATCAGGACACCCCCTGTTACATGTGTTTTTGCTTTGTAGGCTTTTACAGCCTCTGAGCACTATTTGATTAATTGGTTGGAGACATGCTATCTCCCACAACGCTTTATTTTTTTTTCCTAGCAGGGCACACCACATTGATACAGTGGTGGCCATGCCCTTAGATTGTTATTTATGGCCTGAACACAGCTGCATGTTTTTAGGTCTCGCCTGGCGAACGCCTCGGAAGTGGGACAGGAGATGGGCACGCGCAGGCTTTGGCGGATTTGAGTTGGTGTACGCGCACGTACAGCCACGTGGTGTGCACATCTCCTGCCCCCGGACATCCCATGTGCACCCGCAGCGTCGCTTCTCGCGCTCCCCCTTTCACTTTCGCAAGCGAGTTTCTGCTGCTCTGTCCCCGCGTGAACGCAGCGCGCGCATGGCGCACTTTAACTTTCTCTCCCTCTTAGTATCAGTGATGTGTTGGCGGCCGCGCTCTCCGACACACATCAGTGTGATGGCTGTAATTTATCCAGCCCAAACCCCTCATCTGTCCAGGATCACCGCATGCGGCAGCCTCGCCAATCTACCCCACCGTGCGCGATTCCGCCGATTGTCTGCCATAACCCCTGCTGAAGCGCTGCCCGGCGACCGCGCCGCCCAGTCCCGCAGCCAAAAGTAGAGATGCGTCCCTGCCCCAACAAGATTCCCCCCCCAAGTCCTCCGCCTCCCCTCCCCCCCTCCATACACCGCGCAACCACCATGTGCTCCTGCTCCAAACCTCCACACCCCAGTGCCCTCCACTTCCCCCACCACCGCACCCATCCGTGTCCGGGGCGACTGTGGGGGCAAACCTCATGTACCACATTGTTGCAGCCATTGATGCACTAATACACTCCGAAACCCAAAACACATCATTTTTTTCGACACCTTAGGCCCAGGCCCTACCCTTTTCTTATCTCAAAGTCGACTACATAAAGCTGCTTTACCTCTTCTACTTCTTTCTCTCTTCTCCATTTCGCCACCCTCGCTTTAGGAAGCTCTTTCTTTCCAGAAACCACAAGGAAGCTGGCGCTGTTGCAACTGCATCAGTTCTCTCACCACATGCTCGCATTTAGTATACTTCGCTGGCTGCGAGAAACGTTTCTGGTAGATCTCCCTGTGCGTGCCCCGGAAGTGTGTGCAACGGCATTCCGGAACAGGAGGGAGCCTCGGGTCCTTCCCACTGAAGCGGCTGAGCCAAGATGTGCTCCAGAGGATGAATGAGGAGGCAACGTGAGAGAGTATGAGAGGTGAGAAGGGGCAGAGGGTGCGCGGGGAGCATTTCAAATCCTTTTATCTTTCGTATGTAAAGACATACAGCATTTATAAAGTCCTCTCTCAGTCTCAAGTATGCTTAGCTGTATTGTCTATGGCGTCATTAACTATTAGTCTTATTTTATATAATTTTATATGACGACCTAGCCTACTTCAACTTACATTGTTTCCAGCTGTGATGCTTATTAAAACATAGTCCATTTTCCCTTTCTGTTCTTTTTCTATCATATGTGCTGGCCTGGTCCTCTTTCTGCTTCTGATGTATTTGTAGCTTTATTGTCAATGACGTCATAGCCCTCACTCAGCTTCTATTTTACATTATTGCATATGACAACATAGTGCAATTTCAACTTCTAGCATTTGTACCACTTTTGTACTATGATGTCACGGGCGTGTATCAACGTCTTTTAAATTATTGCGTATGAACATCTGGTCCGCTCTAAAGTTCTATTTTTCTTTTCGTTGTTGTGTATAACGTCATTGCCCTCATTCAACTTATGTTTTATTTGTATTGTAGTTTTAATTAAGCTAGTATTTGTATTATCTTCTTAAAATGACGACTGACTTAAATACAATTTATTTTATCCACTACGTATAAATTACTACGTAGTGATGGAGCCTGTCCGCTATCTGTTGTCCCTTATTAAAATCTAATTAAAACAGTAAAACTTTCTTGGCTACATATTTCTTCCAGTTCTGGCCTCACAAAGTGCGTCACAAAAATTGTTGCATCGCTGTGAACAGTAACATGCGGTAGATTAAAAATCGAAGTTTCCTGAAAGTAAAAACAGATTATGTCGTTAATCTGCGGACGATGCCATCAGGGAACTCGTTAATGCACTCACTTATGTCAGCATCTGATGCGAATAAAACACACCCTGGGTTTTAAAGACAATAAACTCGCCGCGTGGAGCCCCTTGGAGAGGCTGCGGCTCGTAGAAGTCGCCTTCCCGGCAGGTTTGGGCGGTGATCGGAGCCCTCCACCCGGACAATAAGTGGACAAACCTCGTCTAGGTGTCAATGTTTTTATTCAGCTGAGGGCTTTTTCCTCGGTACATCTCAGATGTTTCCTTGGAGCCAGACTGTAATAACAAACTGCGGTGTTTGGAAGGATGTTGTTGCTCGTTTTTGTTACCCCCTTTCTGACTCTGCCCCGTACCATGTCTTAAGAAAACAAGCATTTGCAATGCAATAGGTCTCGCATTACTGAATGTTTGAGCTATTGGTGTTGCATTATTATTAGCAATGCAAATAGCTCAGACTTTAATAGTGCGAGACCTATTGCATTGCAAATGCTTGTTTTTCTTACTATTGAGTTTTTGCTTTACAAGCTCCCCATACAGTGCTTTCACTTTGATGTCATCCAAGCACTTTTCTTTAGACACAGCTCGTCTAAACAAAGGTGCACGGCCACTAATAAAGTGAAACCTGGACATGGGGCACTTTTACCAAAAAAGCGTTTGTTTCTCAACTTGCCAAAAAGATGTTTTTCTTTTTTATAAAGCAACCCATCCTGTGCTTTCACTTTAATGGTGGCTGCGCCTCTTTCTTTAGACGAGCAGGGCTTAAAGAAAGGGGCATGGCTGCCATTAATGTGAAAGTACGGTATGGGGAGCTTTTTCAAAACAAGCATTTGCAATGCAATAGATCTCGTATTTGCGAGAGTTTAAGCTATTGGCATTTTCATTTACAATGCCAATAGCTCAAACTTTCAAAAACGCGAGACTTATTGCATTGCAATGCTTGTTTGATTTGATCTTTTAGGGCTCAGATTGAATCTGCCATGTTTTGAATCGCAGACGGCACTTTCTTTGCACTTTGATTTTATCTTTGTGGTCTCTGTTTGAACCTGTTCTGTTTGGTCTCATAATGTTATTTTTTTTTGTATTTTACTTTTGTGGCCTATTGCTGAAAAAAGTTGATTTTGAACCTTTTTACTTGTTAGGTGGTATTGCAATTTGTGTCATACAAGTTCAATGTAACCCAAGACTTGACCTGAGGATATGGTCACAATGGTTACTGGTAGGGGCAGATGTGATCCATATTTTTGGGAGCGGTTACACTTTGGGAAAGTATTGGGATTTAATTTTCTTTAAATTGGGATAAATACGTTGACTTTGGGAGATCTTTATTCCGAATATATTTTGGTTTGGAGACCTTTTTTTCCCCTCTGAAATTTGGAGTCTTTTCTTTTGTGGAATTTCAATTGCTGATTTGATTCTTGCAAGAGTTTGGAAGAAACATAAACATCGGTCAAGAGAGCAGCAGTTTCAAGGAAAGATTCCCGATCAGGTGGGACCAGGAAATCAAGTAACCGACTAGTTTATGCCTGTATTTGTAAGAAAAAATGTAACAAGATTGACTATTTATTTATAGATGTATTTGTAAGTTTCCGTTTTCAGTCTACATTGACAATTCGTTGTCTGCATGACCTATGATTATCAGTTAATTTAAATGTACCTAAAATGGGCTTTGGCTCCATCCAAAAGCATTGCTCTTTCACATCATGCTATTGGTTGGTTTGGTGTATCTGCCCACCATGTAAGAAGTGCGTATTTTTTACAAAACAAAAAGATTAACTATTTTACAAAGTTAGCTCTATCATCCAATGCTTAATTTGTAAAAGACTAAGGCCCTGATTACGAGTTTGGTGGTCCAATCGTCGGACCGCCATTGTGGCAGTCAGGAGAGTGCCGCAAAGCTGGTGGCATTCTAACTGCCACATTATGAGTTGACTGCCAGGCTGACAGTGTTGCGGCAGCAGTGCCATGTTGGTGGCATGCTTCGGCTCATAGATAGACTTCAGCACATGCTGCTGCCATGGCACCGCCTCTTGCACGTTGGTGTGCTGATGCACGCGCCACATAGATACAACAAGCTGGGCCCCAGTTTGGGACCCCTTCCCTGGCTTTCTGCCGACCTTTTCATGGCAGGGACCCCACCATTAAAAGGTCAGCGCAAAGGAAAGTCCTAATCCCCAAGGCGGTGCCGGCATCGCCACTGCCTCCATAGCCTGCCGCTTTCCCAACCACTGTGGGATCCAAGATCCTGGTAATTGTGGCTGTCTTGTGGAAGTCCAACCACCTTTCTCATAATCAGGCGCTCGTACCGAAGAGGAGGTGGTGGGCAGACTGCCACCAATGGTATGGCAGTCTCAAGACCACCATGCTCGTAATAAGGCCCTAAGTGCTGGGGCCCAACATTTTCCTCAAAAATCCACAGCTGGCATGTTGGGGTCTCGAATACCAAGGCTGCATAGTGCTGATTAAATCTCATGCCTCTTTCATCCACCCAAAGGACAGTACCTGCTTGGTTTCAGGTTCTTTTGCTATATTTCTTCGCTACTGTATTCTCTTTTTCTCTTCCACCTTCTCCCCAACTTTTGTGTTTTTCTCTCCCATGCTCTGGGTCAAAGGCTAAGTATCACAAGCATTGGCATAGCCAATAGGTCTTGTCTTTGGGACCTTATAAGTGTTTAGCCATGCAACAGTTGCATAACTAAATACTTATAAGGTCCCAAAAGCGAGACCTATTGGCTATGCCAAGCGGCAGTGTGGCCGCGAAAGTGATCGCGATCAAACATCAAAGCCGAAAGTGAAAGTAATCGCGGAAAAGCGCGGCACTCGCGCACATGCACTGTAGCTCTAGGCTGGCCTGGTAGCACTTTTTGGAGCCCTCTCAAAAAGTCTCGCCTGATCAGCGCATGCGCTGGGTCAGGCGAGACCTAAAAAATGATTATCAGTCCCCACAAATGAGTGCCAGTGAGCCTGACCTGTAAGTACACTCTCACATTAAGCCATGCAAATATCACAACATTACTTTTATTTCCTACCTGGGTGCAGTGTAGACAGTAATACTTATACTACGTTTTAGCCACACTCTGACAAAAGCCTATAGGCAAGGCACTAACGATGTTTTTGAATTATTGTGTTTAGATGTGTTAGCACATTAAATTCAGACGTAGTGTAGTGGCTGTTACAAAACTTGTCTATTTTGAGTTTATGCCTGTCGATCTCCTCTTACACATATCTGTTTCGATAATCATATGCAAAAAAAATAAACATACGAGGGGGTGATGCATGTAAAGTTGATTACCATACATTTCTTCCTTTACTGCCGAAATGAGGCTTTTTGTGTCCCCTGACGGTCTCGCTGATATCCCTTGGCACTGATCAGGGCGCTTTCCTCTACAGGGCTCGTGCATCTGCAAAGACGAGATTTATCAACCCGCACTAAATCAGGATTTGACGTCCCATTATTCTTTTTATGGATCACTCGTGTGCCTTGTTTACTCTGACCCTGATGGACAGAAGATGGGATCTTCATCATTAATGTGGTCGTTCGGTGTGAAACAATTGCACCTAATTAAACCGCTGAACTATCTTTCAATCGAGAGCAATAATAGTCGGCAGACGTGCCTAATTGTGCACAAAGCACTTTACGAGCCATTATTGCCACATGGTAGCAACGAAGCATTTTCAGTATCATTCAAGAACTAAGAAAAGCATTTCTAGTAATTATGCTACTAATATGCTAATATTAAATACGTTATTGCTGTGTGCATTTAATTTAATTATTGGAAATCAAAGAAAACCAGTTTTCAATTAACCATAAGTTGAATGCATTTACCTTTGTTGCCACTTACAGAAGGATGTGATCACATTACTGCCAGGGCCAATCTAAAGCTGTCGTTTGAACATGCAATATATATCAGCCACTTTGTTGTACTCTTGTGATTATATGCATCCACAATATATCTCTCATCCTGCTCCCACACTGCAACTCTACTAATGTTAAAAAGAAAATTCATTTAATCAGCAAATGCTTTATTTGTATTGCAAAGTGGCTGCTTAACTACCTTTTGAACAACAGTGCGCTGTTGCATGAGACATCAGCAGCTAATGCGCCTTGCCTAAAATCTTATTTAAAACTGGTCAGTGGTGGCCAATTAATCTATTACCTAGAGATGCATTTTCCATTAGCTGTCGAATCACTGACTTCAAAGCAATTAACAAAAGTAATGAACTTCAGTGCAGTCGACAATATTAACTGTTTCCTGTCCAGATATATTCTTTCCGAGTATGCAATGCGTTTTGCACTCTTCTCCCCTGTAGTTCAAACATCTTTTGTCTTACAGAGGAAATGGCTGGACACCATAATCAGCCTATGCAGAACTGTTCAACCAGCTTTGCACTGCAGATGGTGGCTCCTCGAATGGGACCTTTGAAGTGTTCACGGTTAGATCTTAGAAGCCCATCAAGCTCTGAAAGAACCCCCTTGACAATATCTTGTGTATTGCCAGATTAGAAACGTTCCATTAATATAAGTGGGACAGTAACTTAGAAATTCTCCTATGGGCCCTAGTACAAGCAAGGTAAATGGGCTCCGAGTCATACTGTTGGGTATTAAGAGGCAACCGTAATAGGCTGCAGTGGGCCCCTCACTTCTTTGGACTTGCTGCACTCTTTTTAGATAAAGTTCCTGCACAGGGATTTTTCCAACATTTCCAAATGTGCCTATTTTCAGCAACAACCAGTGAACTAAAGATTGCACCCCTTAGAAACACAGACAACCACTTCATCCTGCACTAACTTGTTTTTTTTTTTGTTTAGGAATTTTTATTAAGTTTTCAGAAAGCAACAAAACACAAAAATACATAATTATATACTCAATCAGGATTTCAGAATTATACCTACATAATATAACAAATAAGTAATGGAAGCATAAATTCTAACAGAAAGTAAGAGAAAAGGAAAGACAAGAAAAGAAAAGGAGAAAAAAGGGGAGGAAGGGAAGAAAGAAATGAGAACAAAAATACAGAATGGGAAAGAATAGAAATGTCCTAAAACGAAGTATGCAACAAAATAGAAGAAGAAAAATCAAAGTTAGAGCAAATGAGCTCATGATGAAAGAAAGGAAGTGAATGGTAACCAGAGGAGATCAGATTTGATTTTTTGTGAAAGGAAAGGGGAGGAGACAGAGGCAATTCGATGTTCATCACAAATGAAATTCCACCACGTTAATAATGAAATTTGCGAATTGTCTTTCCATGAAGATAAAATAACTTTGAATGCCAACGCAATGAAAAGATCAAACAATAAAGAAATAGGAGTGGAATCATCCAGTTCAGGTGATGAGGAACCAAGCATAACATTATAAAATGATAGACTTAAATTACAATTAAAGATGCTCATGCACTTTGCCCAAACCAACTTCCAAAATTTCATAACATTGGAACAATCATACAGAAGATGTCTCAAAGTGCCAGTATATTTAGAACAAGACCAGCATATAGGAGACGAGGTGGGGGAAAACTTGGATATGCACACAGGAGTAATAACCGCTCTATGGTAAATAAAGTATAGGGATTGTGTTATACGAGCAGCAGCAGAGACTTTAAATAATTTAGACCATAGCTTGTCCCATACATCAACTGTAAATGAAAGGGATAAGTCTAGTTCCCAAGCGAGTTCATTGGGGGATTTAGGCCTCTCTGATGAATGTGATAGTAACAATTTATACACAAGGGCTGCTTTGGGTATATGTAAAGAAAATATACTATATAGGGGTGTGGGGGGCGTAAGGGAAGGAGTCGATGAAGGTACGTCAAAGGACGATCAATGTGATTGTAAAGCGGCTGAAATTACAAGATATTCAGCACGATATGTGTCAGGTAATTGAAACTGCATTTGCAAATCCAGGAAAGACATAACAAAGTGTTGAATGAGCAATTGGTGTACAAAAATAATACCCTTTTCCTTCCAGTGTTTGTAATAGAATGATTTGCCCTTGTAACGAAGAAATTTATTATACCATATCGAGGAGGAGAGAAAACATTGAAATGGAGTTAAGCCTTTTGTAAACATATTATATAGTAAATTTTGGGAGTATTTTATAATCGGGTTGCTGGAAATAAAAGTGCAATTAGACATGTATATCACATTTTGAAAAGAAAAATCCTTTAAAGAGGATCGTTCAAAAACAATCCATCTCGGGATAGGAGTATGTACAAAGTCAAAGGATAAAGCGAAGGATTGCTTGATGAGAAAGGCGGAGTGATAGGCCTTGAAGTCGGGGAAACGTACTCCCCCTTCGGATTTCGGAAGTTGGAGTTTTGTAAGGGCAATACGTGGGTGTTTCTTTTTCCAGAAAAGTGGTTATTTACAAAATACTGGCCCGGGGACAGGAGTATAATAATTTAATATAAGAAATAAAAGTTGTACCAAAACCAAACAACTTCAGGGTTCTAAACATAAATTGCCAATTAATACGGTCAAAGGCCTTTTCGGCATCTAAAGATAACGCTGCAAGAGGAGATTTAAATTTCTGTGCATGTGAAATAATATTCGCAAACATTCGAGCATTATCCGCTGCTAATCTACCTTTAATAAAACTAACCTGGTCAGTCTTAACCAACAGCGGAAGAAGGCTCTCAAGACGGAGAGCAAGAATCTTTGCGAATATCTTACAATCATAATTAATCAAAGAAATGGGGCGGTAATTTTTACACAATGAGTGATCCTTGTCAGGTTTGGGGATAATGATTATTAAGGCATCCATAAAGGAACCAGAGGCCTTAGCCTCAATAATAAAGGAATTAAACAGTGACAGGAGTTTAGGGATACAAAATGATGCAAAGGCGGAGTAAAATTCGACCGAAAAGCCATCCGGTCCTGGAGCCTTTGATTTTTTTAGGGAATTAATGGCAGTATTAATTTCTTGAGCAGTAATAGCATCCTCCAAAGCTTCGAATTCATATGGCAAGGATGGGGGAGGAGGAAGGCCTGAAAAAAAGATATCAAAATTTTGATTGGATGGGTTCGTATCATCAGAGTAAAGGGTCTCATAATAATTATGAAATATATTAGCAATATCATCGTCTGAGGACACTAGGCGGTTAGTGGATTCATTTAGAATAGGGCCAATATTTTTACGTTCAGATTTGATTTTTAAATAATTGGCTAACATCTTGCCAGCTTTATTTTGGCCACCATGGTATTTGGATTTAATTTTAAGGAGAATATTACATGCTTCCACTGTCGCAAGTTTATTAAGCTCAGACTTGGCCTTAATGAGGTCGTGAAGAACCACAGGTGATTTAGAGGTGAAGTAGTTATGCTCCAGTTTCTTAAGCTGCTGTATCAATGCTAAATAATTATTACAAGCAATTTTCTTTTTCTTGGAGACAAATGAAATAATAAAAGCCCGAAGTGAAGGTTTAAACGCATCCCAATTATTGGAAACAGAGGTTGCTAGAGGGTCATTAAACATGAAGAATTCTTTAGCAAAGGAATTAACTGCTTTTATAAAAGTAGGATCCGATAATAAAACATTATTAAGTTTCCAACGACAACATTTTTGGGAGGTTAGCGACAGATCTAAAACAGAAAGAACTGGTGCATGGTCTGAAATAAAAATTGATCCAATCTCCGCGGATTGAATAGATGGGAGCAAGCATTTACTAACCAGAATATAATCAATCCTAGAACGTGTATGATGAACATTGGAAAAAAACGTAAATTCAAGAGAATCTGGATTACATGTCTTCCAAACATCAAACAGAGGACGAGAAGCAATGGCCGATTGGAAGGCTTTATGGGATTTGTCAGGATGAAACTTAGATTGAGATTGTCTATCTGAAAATGGATCTAACCATTGGTTAAAGTCACCAGCAATAACAATATTGGGGCAATCAATGGAGGAGAGTAGAATCTTGATATCGTGCCAGAATTTGGGGTCAGGCTTGACCGGGCCATAAATGTTCAATAACATTAAATCCTTTCCTTGTATAACCGTCCTGGCCATTACCCATCGTCCCTCAGAGTCATTTTGAGACGAAACAATTTGCACAGATAAAGACTTATGAAACAATATAGCAACACCCCCTCTTTTACTGGAAGCAGGGGAGTACACAACTTGACCAACCCATTTCAATTTAGCTTAAGTGATTCCGCTTCGTTAAAATGTGTCTCTTGAATGAAAGCCACCTTAGAATTCAATTTAGATAAATGGGAAAGTACCTTTTGTCTTTTGACAGGGTTGCCCAGACCACGAACATTCCACGTAACAAATTCACACATATTGAGGGGTCTGGAGGGAACAATACGAAATGAGTTGAGACACTTCAGGGATACATCTAAAAAAAAAGAGACACCTAAATGAATCAAAATAGGATTAGGAACAACAATATACAATAGGATAGCACATAATTACAAGAAACATACGCAATAAATAAAACATTGTCAACATAATAACAGGACATACTGAGGAGAAGAATAAAAGGACGAAAACAAAAATAGGGGAGAGAAAGAGGAGAATAAGAAAATAGATCAAGGAAAGATATCCAGATCTAAAGAAAAACAACGATAAAGACAGGTGCATGGGGCAATGGGGCATAACAGCACCAACAAGAGACGGAGCGACAGAGGAAAAGATAGGAATAGAACTCCAAGTAACAGCCGCATTGAGAAGTATAGAAAAAGGACATAAAAACATTAAGTAGAAGATGAAGAGCCAGATACAGAACGTGAAGACAGGGTTTGAAGAAAAGACTTCAGTTTAAGAGGGTAATCGAAGGACCGGGTGGAGCCATCATGAGTGATTTTACACAGACACGGGTGAAGAATGCCATAACGAATATTCAACTGTCTCATGAGAGGACGAAGTGTCAGAAATTCCTTCCTTCTCGCATTAGTAGCATTGGCGACGTCTTGTGAGATAAAAATATTATGACCGGACCAAGTAAGATGACGCTTCAATCTGGCAGCGGAGAGAACACGCATCAGGTCCGTGAATTCCAAAAACAGCATGATGATGCCTCTAGGCTTAGAGGCATTAGGTTGAAAATGACCAAGTCTGTGTGCACGTTGAATATTCAAGACAGGCTCCGGGGCAATATTTAAAAGTTCAGTCAGAAATTTCCGCAGGAATAGAAGTAAGTCAGGACCTTCCAAATTTTCTGGCAAGCCATAAAGGCGGAGGTTGTTACGCCAATTACGATTTTCAAGGTCCTCAGTGTGAAGTTTAAGGCGTTGGATGTCTTGTTCCAAACTTGGAATCTTAGTAGAGATGTCCTGTATATCACTAATACGCTGCTCCATATCAAAGACCTTAGCTTCCATAGAGATCCATCTATCCTCAATTAATTGCAACTTCTCATTAGTAGTGGCCATAAAGGATTTAAGACCCCTCACCTCATCTAAAATAGTATCCAGAACAGGGTGTTGAGAAGAAAGAATGGGAGATGGAGGGTCATTTTTGGCTCTTTTGGGCTTGGTACCCGAAGATACTGCTCTGGCCGAAGTAGAAGCCTAACTAGCCATCATGAGGCGATAAGGTGGACGAGAAGTGATCTTCAACAACGACTTCTGTCTGCCCATCCGTCAAAAAAACATCCACCAAGAGGAAGACGTCACCTTCTGACAACACACTAGAGGCAGTTAACGCTTATGAGCAGAGCAGTGGCACAAATAGATCAAATAAGTCACCACATGACTAGGAGGTAAGCACAACTGTCACTGCCAACCAAAAGAATTCAACAGGAAATGACAAGCTGCATGTAGGTCCTGCGATATTGAAGAAAGGAGCAGAAAACTTAACCATGAGGAAAAAATGATAAAAAATTAAGAAACAGTTTATGAGGCATTGTGGCCAGAAAGGAAATAACAAGCAGAGGCAGCAAAAACGATGAAAAAAACGTTGCCGCGCGCTGAAGTATCAAAGCGCCGGATTACCTCACAATATTCAGTAACGTCGCAAGAGCCATCTCAAAATGGCGGCTGTTACACTTCCAGCACTGTGGAGATATCACCGCTGCAGCCACCGGGTCCACGAGAGGGAATTGGAGGGTCGGAACGGCCGAGATCACCGCACCAACCCTTCCTCACTCATACGCCAGCCGCATAAAGTGTCCATGACGGGGAAAAGAGGCTGAAAATAGAAAAGGACCTCTGCATACGAGCGGAGCTCAGCAGTCCACCGCCATCTTCTCATGGCGCGAGACCACGCCCCCTGCACTAACTTGTTGAACAGTAGTTTGACCACTCATTGCCCAAGTACCCCAAATCTCAAGGCATATGGTAACAGTAGCAGGTCTTTGCAATTCTACCTGGGACATTCAGCTTTGGCCACGGACCTTACAACCACCCAGGTGAAGTGATCTTGAGCCCTGATTTTGAGGCATTGCAGATTGTTGAATAATGTAGAAAGTAGGGGGAGATACTTATAGATGGATAAACCACAATGTGGATGTAAGATTGGCTCTAAGGTTGTATGCCATTGTGCTTATCGTTGACGTATGTAAAATGTGTTTACCAAACGACAGAGGGCTTCTTGTCGCTTCTCTAGATTACTATTAGTCAACTAAAAGATCCTACCACTACATTATAAAAAATTATTTCATTATCTGAAAGATTATAATTCTAATGGTGACGTGGAAAGAGTGTTTAGCCCCCTGCAGGTGTTCAGTGAAAGGGGGAAAACTCAGTGTTTTTAAATACCCCTCACACACTGAAGATTAATCCAGTTTCATGCTTCATCATTGGGGTCTTCCCGTCCCTCTACGGGGCGGGGCGTGCTACGACCTACGTAGACGTGGGAGCACTTAATTTGCAAGATGGGTTATGTGTAGTGCATAGGGTGGTAGGGTCGGGAAAGGTAGTGTTGCAATGTTACCTGGCTAGTGGCAATAAATACATGTTATTGCCTTCCCTAGCTGGCAACATAAAAAATGGGCAGATGTAGGGGGAATACCATAATGAGTGGCCCTCTACTGGGTCAACATGTTTCGAAAGCCATCCCCTTGGCTTACTTCTTCAGGGGCCAATCACTCTTTCCACGTCACCATTATAATTATAATCTTTCAGAAAATGAAAGAATTTTTTACAATGTAGTGGTAGGATCTTTTAGTTGACTAATAGTAATCAGAGGAGGACGATTCTATACTCAACCCTCTTCACTCCCCCTATGTTTTGTTTATTCTCTAGATTAGAAATGTTTTCCAAGTAGTAAACTTTCCAGAACTTCCTTGAAGATGGTTTGGGTAGAAATGAGAATTGGGAAGTGTGGAAGCAGAGAGAAAAAAATATAGTAAATAAATAGCTGTGGGTAGCTAAGACCTAAATAATCTTCCCAGGTGATAGCTGCAGATTAATTAATTAATTAAATTATTTTTTCAGTTTTTATCTCAAAGATGCTGTTCACAGTTAATATACTGGTCAACATTAACTAGCTTTCAACTTTAGCTTTTGTGTGGAATTTCCTATTTTTTTTTTAGTTTTATGTTTTGACATATGGTTTTTCTATATATATGAGGGTGGGGATGTTGATGTATGATAGTGCATGTGCTGGCATATGATCGTGGTGGTTTGCACTCATATTGTTGGGTTTATTAGCATATCATAGTGAGGCTGCCGTGTATGATACTGTGTGAGGCAGTATTGGGAATGTTGGTAATATTTAAGGTGATAATTTGGGTCTCAGTGGTGGTGGTGGTAATGTTTGTAAAGATAATTGTAATGATGATAAGGGTGTAGTAGTTATAAAGGTGATGGTGGTAATGATAATGGTGGTCGCAATGGTATTGGTGGCAGTAAAAGTGGTGGTAGAAATAATAGTAATAACTGTGGTATTATATTGGCACTAGTGTTAATGGTGCTAAGGGTGGTGATAATGGTCTTGGTGGTAATGGTGGTGGTTATGGTAGTTAAGTGGTTTTATTGGTGGTGGAGTTGGTGGTAGTGATGGTTGAGAGGATAGTGACAGTGGTGTGAATGGTGGTGGTAGTGGTGCAGCTGTTAATTGTGCTTGTTGTGGTAATGGTAGTGATGTTAACTGTAGTATCTCAAACACACTGGAAGAACCTTTTTGTAATTTCATCTGATGTTCATCAAAGAGATGTTTTTTAAATGTAGGCCTAGTGATGCATTTGATGGTTTTCTGTGACCCCCAATGCATGGTTTCAATGCATTTTGCTATTAAATCTCCCCTGGTGTGCAAAAAGCAAACAAAACAGTAAACTTTAATTTTGCAATCTTCTCTTTTGTATTTATTGCATTCATATGAAACAATGATGCAAACTACTCTTCGTGTTTGTTTGCCTCATATCTTTAATGATGTGTGTATTTGTGTATTTACACATTTTTTGTTACCCTTTTAACTTTTACATACCCCAATGCATTTCACAACTGCTCTTCTTCAGGGGAAAGGTTATAACGTTATACAAAATATTAATCCAATAATTAAAAACATGTTTATCACTAAAGAAACTACAGACAAGTGTTCAAAAAAATGTAATACACTATTCCTCAGGGTAAAACAGCTTGTCATAAAACATCCTATAGTTCAGATCAGTTGATTATTTCATATTGTCTTGAATCTTGCAACAGAAGTTAACACCTGGATTTTTTTAATCAGCCTTCTTCATCACTTATAATGTGAATTTGAAAAACGAAAATTAAACATTCAAATGACCAGCTTTATTAGTAAGAGATCTCTACTTTTCAGTTAAAAGTGCCATGTCATAATTTCCTATTCAGGTGGATGTCCCTGACTGCCCATTAACAATTTCTCTTGTATAAATTGTGATTTTATGTCAAGACCAGAGGCTAACATTAGTGCAATCTTCTTTATTTAGCTACCACACAGCCACACAAAACATTCCAACCTAATAAGCGGAGAAGTATAACATTTATTTCTCTGTATGCTTAATGTTAGGTTGATAGAGGGAATGGCACGATTGGATGTGAGGATGTTTACTTTATAAAATAAGAACTATATAACTAAGTGTAGATTATTTTGTAAGTGGTTAAGTACTTATCCTATTAATGTTAGTGCCTTTTGGCTTTTTGTGAAAAGGTATGTCACAATGTTTCAAGTGAGGGCACCGCGGGGAGCGTCTTGACTAATATTCGTAGGGGAGAATTGATGTAAAGTTATGGCCTACAGTCTTTTGCCTCTGGATGACGGTTAGGCTTCTGGGCATGGCATGGAGGCTCATGGACCTCTTCAGCCGCTCACAAGATCACTGGCAGGTCGCTGTCTCTGTTGCTTGGTGACCACTCAGAGTTTGTAGTGCTCTTGGGAGTCGTCTCGTGGGTAAGATTTGTTACCACTGCGAGACACCCCCTTCCAACCTATGGTGCTCCGATGCAGAAAGACAAACTGGCCACAGATGATGTGATTTTTTTTTTTTAACACTAATTCGGACCATGGGCTCGTGGACTGAAAATTTGAGATCTCACTGATGTACTATCTTCCTTTGCCGGTTTTGACTAACTTATGTCTGTTGCGCCTGCTGCTGGACTCCATTCCCACCAGAAAAACTCTTTATTATTAACACGGAGCCTGAGCAACCTTGGCCAATGCCCTGTGGAGCTGTCCTATGCAGCTATAGAGGAGTCTGGCTCAGGTTCACCTCCATGGCCTTCACCTACCCAGCCAGACATCTGACATTGTTTTCCCCGTCTCCCTGTTGTGTCTCCTTTCCTCCCCCAACTTCCTCCTTCCTTGATTCTTTGACTTTCTGCCTGACTCAATCTGTATCCCTCTCTCCTGTTCACCATTCCCCCTACCCTACTTTACCAATTAAAACGTGTTCGCCTGTCTATTTTACACTCTAATAACTCATATTATTGTATAACCGCTTGTTTTCTCTCACATGTCCAACTTGAAACTGATGTAACTTTGCAAAAATGTAACCTCTTGTAAAGCGCTCTGATACCTCCATGTCTAGCCAGCACTATATAAGACTCATCAAATAAATAAATAAACACCCCGTGCGGCCCTCGGTGTCTGTTGTGCTCTCCCAGTCAGTAGTGCTCACACTTATGAGGTGCGCTCGGCATCAGTATTGACGCGATTACAGATTCGTCTATGAAGTGATGCGGGAATGAGGAAAAATGAAAGAGGGACTAGTATGGGATGTTGTTGCATGTCTAATACATGAATGCGACCATTTTAGAAGTGTCACATACCTCTGAGGGAATAGAAGAGTATATGTCAGTTTAAAGTGGACCGTTAAGTCATTTTGATACAGAGCCATATCAAGAGAGTTGCAAATAGGAGGAAAA
Organism: Triturus cristatus; assembly: GCF_964204655.1. NCBI lineage: Eukaryota > Metazoa > Chordata > Amphibia > Caudata > Salamandridae > Triturus > Triturus cristatus. The sequence continues at coordinate 247,746,977 of NC_140594.1, forward strand.
TAAGTAGTTGACAGTAGTTAATTTATTGGTTCACCTTTGGTTTTAAAGTTGTCTTTGTTAACCTGTTGCTTTGTTGGGGAAAGATGTCTGAGGAGAATATTTCAGGAATTGTAAAGACATCTTTGGAGGATAAAATAACTGGTATGCTAAAGAAATTCACAGAAGATCTTGAAGCTCGAATTCTAAGTACGGTAGTCGGGGGGCGTGGCCTCAGGTAGGGGGAGTGGCCTGTGGGCTCGCCAGTTATGGCGGCAAAGGACTTTGGGGTTTTCGTCTCGCGGCAGCGCTAAACTCCGCTGCGCGGGTGTCACAGAAGAATGGCAGAGCCACAAAGACGAAGTGCAGGTAAAAACAAGCAAACAATTTGTGACACTCAAATATTAAAAATGCGCTACTGTGGTCAGGCTCCCGGCTTTCCGCCTCAGGAGATTCAAAGCATCTAGTGACGCTAGTGGGTCAGCGTCCTAAATACGGTAGTCGGGGGATGTGGCCTCAGGTAGGGGGCGTGGCCTGTGGGCTGGCCAGTTATGGCGGCAAAGGACTTTGGGGTTTTCGTCCCGCGGCAGCGCTAAACTCCGCTGCGCGGGTGTCACAGAAGAATGGCAGAGCCACAAAGACGAAGTGCAGGTAAAAACAAGCAAACAATTTGTGACACTCAAATATTAAAAATGCGCTACTGTGGTCAGGCTCCCGGCTTTCCGCCTCAGGAGATTCAAAGCATCTAGTGACGCCAGTGGGTCAGCGTCCTAAATACGGTAGTCCTGCTGCTGACCGCAATTCCGGCAGGGGAGGCCTGGACAATAGGTTTCCTGTCACAGGGAGGTGTTATCACCTTCCAGACAGGCTTTAGTGGATTGGGGCTGGGTATGTGCACTCCAAGAGTGCTTTGAAGTCTGCACTAGGGGCACATCTGGTGTCCCTGTGCATAGTCCAGCTCAAACCGGCTACCAGCCCCTGCTCTGGCGTGAAACTGGACAAAGGAAATGGGTGTAGCCACCACTCTTTCCAAACCCTCCATTAGGTGGGTCCCCTGAGTTAGTCGAACCCATTCCTTGGGTATAAAGAAGGAACCTCTGACTACAGAACTTTAGATATCCCTGGACGAAACTCTAAAACTGAATCCTGGAACTTCGACGATCTACACTATGCTAGATGACTGAAGAATCTCCCTTGCAGTAAAGAAATTAATCCCCTGCTTGTCAGGCACCAAAAACGCAACAGTCCGGTTTGCATCTCCGAAGCTCCTGAGGACTCCAAAACATTTTGCAAAACAGGAGGTGGGTTCCCGTGGTCTCTGAGGTCAAGCTGTGCGCTTAGCAACTCTGAGGCATGTATCCCTCGTGGAGACCGTGCAACCCGAACCCCTGCACACCGTGACGATTTGTAGAAGCATCAGCTATGAGGCGACCTCTGCAGCTGAACTTTGGGTTACTTGTAGCCCTGACCCTGAGCAGAATTTACACTGAAGATTGCCTGCCTACACTCCACGAGTATTCCATTAGCTGGCCCTTTGTATTTTCTCTCGAGGTCCCTTTGCGATCCCTGGTCCGTTGACTGGTGGGTCCCTGTGAAGGCAACTCTGACTTTAATTGGGCTTCCCTAGTTGCTCCAGATGTGCCCTGACTCTCCATTGCTTGAGGAGTCCCCAAGACCTTGCTGGTCCGCACCGAAGCATCTTTCCTCTTCCTGTGTGGGTTGCTGTTGCCAAGGCTTGTTGTGTCCAATCCGGGCACCGAAGCTGCAGCACTCGACATGTATTGTGGGGCAGCTCGAATCCAGCTCCTGATTGTCGTCGACACCTCATGGTCCTCGTGGCTGAAGAGTCAAGCTTCCGCTCTTCGCACCTGAAGCACCCGACATCGGTGGGCATTCGTCTATCGTGCCCCTGGTCACTGGCTAGTGACCCAGACTCTGTCCCCTCTGCTTTCAGGTTCTTCACATCTTCAGTCCATGCTTGGATCTCATCGGACACTTCTCCTCTTCCCGGCAGCAGCACTTTTCAGCATCTTGCCATTTAAATCAATGAAGACGCCTGACACCAAATGACACATATGCACCCGGCTTCCCTGGGTGAGGTAACACGAGTACTCCAGTGCTCCCGTGGGTGTTGGCCCTAGAACCATCTAAGTCCAAAAGGGTTTGTTTCTAGTCCACCTCTAAGTGTCCTTAACCTTTAAAATTTCAACAGCGACTTTCCCTATAGAAGCTAACAGAGCTCGCGGCTGTGTTCTCACACTGCACACGTCCCCGTGGGTCCCCTGTGTCACTACCTTGGGTGGTTCCTTGGGGTCCCAGCGATTCTACAGGCTCTAGGCTAGGCCTGGGCAAAAATTTCGTTCCGTTCGCGGAAATTGCGATAATTTGACATTTTTGCGTTCCGCGGAGAGCGCGAAAATGTCAAAAATTCCGGTTTCCGCAGCTTGGCGATAATTTGTTTCTTGCTCGCGCTGTAAAATGATACATTCTCGCGCGCGCGCGATCGCCTTACCTGAATCCCTGCGTTCGCCGACAAGTTTTCTTGATCCGGTCGCGTTCTCCATGAGATGTTGTATTGTTTTTAGCCATTTGCGCTGTCTCGCGACAGTTCGCGCCCGCAGTGACGTCATGCGTCGCGCGATCACGTCTTTCTTCTCGCGATCATGCACCGCGAGAACAACTCAAAACAAGATGGCCGCGCCCGCAAGCAACCACATGGGTAAGTTGGCGACCCGCAACCATGCAGAAAATCTCGCGAACATGCCGGAAAAAAACTTCCGCATCTTTGCGATATTTCTGCTTGTTTGCGATAATTTTAAACATTCTCGCGATAATTTGCGAAGGTTAATTCCGCAAATTCCGCCCACCCCTACTCTAGGCCTTGTGTCTAGTCAAGTTGTGGTTCTACTACCACTTTCTTAATACATGGTTTGGTTCGCCCCTAGGGCCTATCTTATATTGTGCTAATTTACTGTGATATTTTAATTGTAACATATGTGCTTTGTCCTCTAGCCTCATAAAGAGACTAGCAGGGTGTGTTTAGTAATAAATACATATATTTTATATGTATACCTGTTGCGGTTCTCCTTTCATTTGGTCATTCAAGAGATTATAGATTGGTAAAATAAGCAGCTTTACATTCCTCCAAGACCTAGCCTGAAGGCTGCTCTCCATAGCTACCACTAGGATAGCTTTCAAATAAGGTTGTCTTTAACCTTTCATCAATACGGGGTTGTTTGGACTGGTGCAAGGAGCCCACTATAACTAGTGGACAGCATATACCAGGCCAACTTCTCACACCTGACAATCCCAATTTCGGAACCCCATCAAAAATACCTTCAGTTGAGGTAAGGCGGAGAAATGTGGAAGTGTGTGTGCCTCCCTTTCAGTCTTTCTTCCGCCCCTTAGTGTTTCACCAAGGTTCATATTTGAGAGAACAAAGTGTGTGTCTGATGATTTTTCTGGACGATATTATGTTGATGGATCAACAAAGGTCAAAGGTGCTGGAACACACAACTATGGCAGTAACCTAGTTGGAGGATTAGGGATATGTAATGAATAGGGTGAAATCTAATTCAGCCAACTCAGTTCTTAGGTTTTATGATAGACACAGTTCAGGGGCAACTGAAACCTCCAAAGGACAAATTAATAATAATAATAATAAAGACATTTATGAAGCGCACAGCTACCTTGGCTTAGGTGTCCCGGCGCTAAAGCAAATAACAACAGAGCAGAGCCGGGGAAAAGCTAGTCCCTAAGCCTGAACAGCCAGGTCTTTAACACCTTTCTGAACTCCTGTTCAGAGGGCAGCACACATAGTTGAAGAGGTGAGTCATTCCAGCATTTAGAGGTTCCCACCTCAAACGTTCTGCCTCCCACAATCACTTTAGCAAAACAGGGAATGGTGAGGTAACATTTATGTGTGGACCTCAGCGGTCTGCTCTGCTGCTAAGGGCGAAGTCTCTTTCTCAGATAGTTAGGGCCTCTGCCCTGGTAGGCCCAGAATGTGAGCGTAAGGGCCTTGAATTCAATACTCTTGGCCACAGAGAGCCAGTGAAGTTATCAGAGGTGGGGGGAAAAATGCTGGCCGAGTGGAACCTTACAGACTAATCTAGAGGCCGCGTTTTGCACTATCTGCTGCCTTCGGATCAAACCGCTAGGCAGGCCTAGATAGAGTCCATTGGTATAGTCAAGGTGCGAGGTGACTAACGCATGCACTACAGTTTTACAGGATTTCTCTTGCAAGAAGTCGATTAATTTCCTAATAGTTTTCATCTTGCCAAAGCAGGCTGCTGATATGTGCTGGCAGAAAGGGATAAGTCATCGGACTCCAAGGTTCTTGACCGAGTCCTTAGGTACAGTAGCAGTCCCCAGTTCTGCAGGCACCCACAGGGCATCCGGGGGTGGCACTGCTTGATCGAAAAACAGAACCTTCGTTCTATCTACATTAAGCTTTAAAAACTTGTTGCTCATCCAGACAGCAATGCTTTTGAGACAGTCTCTGAAGGAGTCAAAGACTGATAGCGACACCTCGCTGAAGGAGAACATCAGTTGGCTGTCATCCGCATAGGATATCAACTTGATCCCCATATTCGTGATGAGCTCCTCCAGTGGTGCCAGATAGATGTTAAAGAGTAGTGGGCTTAGGGCTGAGCCCTGAGGCACACTCCATCTGAGTGGTTTTGCAGCAGAGGTGAAAGGGTGGAGAAAGACTTGTTGGTCTCGGCCATGTAGGCAAGAAGCAATCCAATCCAGCGCCATCCCATGGATGCCTATTTGCTTAACACGATCTAGCAAGTTGGAGTGAGACACCATGTCAAATGCTGCTGACAGGTCGAGAAGTACCAGCATGGTCGAAGAGCCCCCATTCACTGCCCAACGAATGGAATCAGCCTTCAAAATCAGTGACGATTCAGCGCTGTGGCCAGGGCTAAAGCCAGACTGAGAGTCATGCAGTAGCCCATTGGTTTAAAAAAAAGGCAGCCAGCTGTTGAGGAGCAAGTTTCTCTAGGATTTTAGTGGGTGCTGAAAGAAGAGAAATGGGCCTGAAGTAACTGGCGACCTCAGGGTCAGCATTGGGTTTCTTCAGTATAGGGAGTAGGAACGCATGTTTCCAGGCTGAGAGAAAAATCCCTAGCCTGAGTGAGGAGTTCTAGATGGAATTTTGAGGGGTGGATTCAGCAACTCTGCCAGTAAGCTGTATTATCTAGCTGGACAAGGATCAAAAGGAGACCCGGATTTGCATTTCTGCAGTTCTGTGTGTGATGCATTAATGGGAATCATGGAGAACTCAGAGAACATTGACTGGTTCTGGTTATGGCCCAGAGAGACGTCCTCCCCATTAGGGTAGGGAGACATGGGAAAGGAGGCACAGATCTGAGAGATTGTATCCTCAAAGAAGTTTGAGAGGCTGTTGCATATGTTCAATTGAAGGAACAGCAGGGAGCATAAGTGCCGAGGGGTTGGTGAAGAATTTTACGACCCTAAAAACTTCCCTAGAGAAATTACTAGCACTGGCAATGTGGTCGGCCAGGAAATCTCTTCTCTTATTATTGAGAAGTTTGTGATATTCTTTCAGAGCATCTCTACAAACAATTTTATCCACAGTTGCATATGATTTTCTTCACTTACACTCCAATTTTTTGCAGATGCTTTATTTAGCTCTGATGTCCTCGGTGAACCAAGGAGCGGAGGGGGTCACTCTGGAAGAGCTGACGGGCCTCTGTGGCGCAATTCTTTCCAGGGCCTCCAAGAACAAAGCATTCAAGTTTACAATGCTATCATCAGGGTTATTTGAAAGGGGGACTCGGAGTCCTTAAGAAGAGGGGCTAAAGACTCTGGGGAGACCCTGCTCCAGTTCCTCCTCGATTCCTCGATTACTTAGGGAGCGAGGTTAACCTTCAGGTGTAGCTGGAAGGGAAGCATGTAATGGTCCGACCATATCACCGGAGTGAGTTTGTTCATTATAACCTCCTGCAGATTAGAACAAATGAGGTCCAGCGTATGGCCCGCTCCGTGCGTTAGAGAGGAGACCAGTTGGGTCAGGTTAAAACCAGGTAGCGACGCAATAATGTTCGCACTATGCGAACAAGAGGGATCCTCAACATGTAGGTTAAGGTCACCTAGGACCATAAGTTCGAATAGCAGGTGCAAACCTGTGCGATATAGTCTGCCAAAATGGGGGTGGAACTATGGCAGCAGCCTGGTGGCCTGTAAAGAAGGAGCCCTGCAAAGGAGGCAGAGGAGGACAGTTTAATGCAGAAAGGGAGTCCTTCAATACTACCCATCTGACCAAAATTGGTAGTTGACGTCTTCCAGGTGTCTTTAAGGATAATCGCCACACCACCCCCGGTCTGTTGTTTCTCCTATTAGTTAAGAAAAGTTTTAAGTTAAGAAAAGTTTTCCCTTTGGATGAATCAAGCTTTAATAATTTCTCATTCATACATAACCCACTGTGGACCACATACTTTACACGGACAATTGATAATTGAAGCACTTATAGATCAACCACGCTTTCATAAAAATGTCAATATTTTTTAATCAATATTACATATACATCCATATACGATACTCATGTGAGTTCAATCACATTTAAAATCATCAAAATTCATGTATAATCAAAAAGCATTGACTGAATTAAAACATATACTACAGAAAAAAAAAATTTCAACATATAAAAAATATAAAGAAAGATATAAAAACGAGGAAGAATACAAAAGAAGAGACTATACACTATGTCATTTACAGCGTTAATTTGGACATTTGTATAGGCAGCATCAAGCATGGGTCTAACTTCCCTGTCTCACCAAATTTAATCGCATATGTAGGCGTCGACGCGTTTCGATGGTGTAATATCAATTAAGACCACCTTCTTCAGGACAATGTTTTTTGTCTTCCTCAATATTAAAAAGACCACATCACAAACTGGCCTTATGGATTCAATCTGTGTATAGGTACCAGAAAATCGGTGTCAATTTCACAGTAGGTCACTTCCTGTACAGCCTGTGCGCATTGTTCAAAACTTAAACCGCACTGCAGTTTAATTATTTTAGATTACGTCTTCCAGTCCTTTAACGATAATACGTATCAGGGGTGGGTCTTTTCAGTTGGCTCACTTACTCGTGGTTATTTATCCGATGAGGCAAGCTCTTCCAAACTATTCGCCGCATCTACCGTCCTCCTATTAGCACAAACTATGCTATAGGCATGGGGAATGGCTATGGCCACTGCCAGGTGGGAGTCTTCGCACAACCAAGTCTTCCGCGAGGAACAGAAGGTCCCAGTCATTGGCAACAATGGATTGGTGATTTTGACGAGGGCATGTTTGGGCAGCGATCTACAATTAATGAGACAGGCTTTTAAACCAGAGGGCTTGGAAGACCTTGGTGGGGTAGGACATGACTCCTGAGCCATCGGGGTAGTGCGGCTAGGATTAAGAGTGAAGTTACAACAAGGACAGTGAAAGGGTCATCTCTATCCCCAAGTGATGCAAGCGCCTGGCCCAGGCAAGTGGAGGGCCTTAGTGCTAGGAGCTCATCTCTTTCCCAGCCACGCATGCAGGCAGCTGCATTTTGGGCAGCATAACTGGCCCTGGCCCAGAAGTGGACAGGTGCAGATGGGCTTCCTTTGGCGCACCGCCGGCACGCTCTCTGCGTGCGTCCTCTTCTCGTCCGCTTCACCGTGGCAGCTAAATAGCAGCCAGGAAGAAACTGGACTGCTGACTCCCCTGAGATGGTGGCGGGAGATTCCCCCACCGGCACTAGTAAAAATAGCACTCAGGCGGGACAGCTTCCTGCCCCACTATGTCACAGGAGGAAAGTACAGGAGAAACAGAGAGTGCCCCCAAAACAAGGACGATTAATCAGTTAGAGGTAAGTGAAAAGAAACAGGAAGCTGAGCACCCTGCAACACGCAGTAGTGCACAGCCCAGTAAAAAGTATTAAAAGTATTGAAAATTAGCACAGTTAAAGCACACATGAACACCCTGCAACACGCAGCAGTGTCCGACACAAGAGATATGTACGCCAAATGCTGGGAACAGATTACCGGCACATATGAGCAGCAGTTCGGACTTCTGCTCAGAAGTCCATTGAAGTGTATAAGGAAAGCAAAAAAGAGTGTTTTACATTTGGAAAGGATATCATTGAGAATGTTAATGAGAATAGTGGGTTTGTTGTCCTCTACAATTCAAGTGATTTTTCCAGGACCTTTGAATTATCGTGCCCTACCGAGGTAGAAGGCACAACATCTGAGAGAAGATTTGAGGTACTCAGAGGCGATTGTGCTTTCAGAGGATTCCAAGGAGGAACCTGGTTCATGGTTAAGGAATAGGGAGGCATGGAATGAGAAAGCCATTTTTGGAGCTTTACCAGATATGTTCTTAGAGTCAAATGAGAGTTTGACAGGATAGGGTGCAAGTTGTGGAACCAGCTCTACAGGAGGATTTTGGTCAGATCAGGAGATGAATTGGCACATAAATTGTTTGGAACTTCTGGCTGGTCCTTTTGCGATAAAGAGTTTCCCAAAGAACAAGGCAATGTGTTCAATACTTCTGCGGATGGATACTATCTCTGTCGTAAGGTATATGAACAAGTTGGTGGGACCAAAGTCAAAACATTTGTCAGATTTGGAAAAAGTATTTTAGGACTACTGCCTGAAACAGAACATTACAGTTCAGGCAGAACATATCCCAGGGTTGAACAACGTGGATGCAGATTGGTTCTTAAGGAATCTCAGAGAGTCCAGAATTTGGAGACGGAATAGGACAATTTTCCTTGGATTGATGGATCTTTGGGGTCCATTTCAGGTGAATCTGATTGCGGACAGATTAAACACACAGTTGGAAGGATTTTGCAGTAGGGATAGATGCTTTCAGACAGGATTGGAAAGGTCTGAGGGGTTATTCTTTTCCACCTTTTTCTAAAATAACTCGAGCAGCTATGATGGCTCGCAGGTGCAAGGGGACGCTGGTGTTGGTAACTCCTCTATGGAAATCACCGTTGTGGTACCGAATACTATTGAAATGTTGGTGGATTACCCAATTCTGTTACCAGTTTTTCCAGAAATCTTATTGGGCACAAAAGGGAAACTGCACAATTTGGTTCTAGAAGGACAATTGAAGATGATGAAATAGAAAATTTCAGGAGAGTATGGCAAGTGCCAGGACTTACACAACGGGCATCACATCTTATCAGGAACTGTTGGCACCAGAAACATGTAAAGTGTATAGCTTGGCTTTGCAGAAATAGATTTGCTGGTGTGTGGAGATAGGTTTTTATCCAGCTCCAGTGGGTATCATGGAAGTAGTAAATTACTTATAAGAGCTGTTTGGAGAGGGACTGTCTTATAGCACGATTAGTGTTTACCGTTCAAGTATTGTAGCAGGACATGATCTTATTAACGGTATTTCTGCAGGACAGAATGTCCTTGTGAGGAGACCATGTTGCTGATCCAGCGGCATAGTAACAACATATACTCTACTACCATATACTCACCTGGACCCATAATCACACACAATTGAGTAAACCGCTGGAGTCAAAGTTGATATGTGTGATCACAATATCAGGATTAGTTATTCATTATTCTTAACTAACCTTTCACTGATCAAAAAGTTCTTTCCACTGGTCGATGGACCACTAGTTGAACTAATTGATGGTGATAACGAACATAACTCTAAATTTTCTATACTTAACCACAGACTCAGGAAAGTTTTAAGTAAGCCTGGGCAAAGCACTACGCTACGCTCGCGTTGTTTGCGAAGTTTGTGCTACTTCGCACTACGCGAATTGCACGTAGCACAGTGCAAACACGCGTAGCGTAGTGTTGCGTAGTGCAGCAGTCATTTTTGCTTGCTCGCGGTCCTCAACATCAAGTTGGTTACCTCGAGCAAGCAAAATGACATCCCGGCGAGACTTTTTCATCGTTCGCGATCAGCAACATCAAGTTGGCGATCACGAGTGTGGAAAATAAACCTCCCGGCAAGATTCTCAACGCGGGGAGGTCAGGTTTCTTATTGTGAGTGTTCGCGTATGCTCGCGACCACTCGCGATGAGAAACTACCAGTCCGCATTGAGAAAGCTGCCGCTCGAGTAAAAATCTTCTCGAGCGGCACAAAATACAGCTCGCACTGTGCAAGATGCCGTTTTCAATGATTGCACAGAGCCGGATGCTTGTCCGCACTGTGCAATCATTGAAAATGGCATCTTGCACAATGCGAACTGTGTACTACGCAGTTCGCGAAGTGCTATGCGTAGCTCGCGTAGTGCGAAGTGCACTTTGCGTAGCTTCGCGCAGCGCTACTTCGCGAACTACGCCCAGGGTTAGTTTTAAGTCTTTATCTAAATAAATGCATATGATCCACTTCAAAAACACAGTACAGACACCATCACTCGTAGGACAGAAATTTCAATTAATCATCAAACAGGTACTTCGAACTCTTGCGATGACTTATGCTCAGCAAGGGAGAGGACAGAGAGAAAAGGACATCTGCAAATACACAAAATTATATTTACCAAGAATGGTGTGAAGATCAACCCCCTGGCCAAGGGGTTGGTAAGGGTCCCCCGGGATAGTTCAGGAGAGAAAAACTTCAGGACAGGATTCAGGACAGGATAGTTGACCTCTCTAGAACCGACGATTGCACCGCACCCCTCTCTGACACTCTCTTCCTCCTTGAGATTCTTCTGCGATCTTCTTGGCTAATCACAATTAAATGAGGATTGAAAGTTCTGCATTCTGCTTCTTCTCAACATCTCACAACACCTCCATCAGCATCACACGCTTAACCAACAGCATCTCCCCTCTGCAGCATTCAGCAATTCGTGCTAACTAACTGACTAAAGGGACCTTAATTATACCTTTCGTTCTGGATGTTCCACCCACCAAAGTTTCGTAATCATAAAAATTAAAAATCTAATTGGCCAGGCAAGGGGGGAAGATCATCACACCATGCTTACATATCACTTTTTCAGTTAGCCCATTGTTCACAGACCCATCCCCTTAAATTGTATTCATAACTTTTATTTCCCACCCGCATTGACATTTCATCTGCAACAATTGTTAAAATCTAACATGGTAGATCCATCAGGCTGGGACACTCTGCAACCTTGTCCATCTTCAAAAACTCTATGTCATCCTTCTGGGTTGACTCGCAGCAGTCATGCGCAGTTATCAAATGGTTCAGCTTACTTCAGTTATACGCAAGAGGCCCAAATGCGCACTAGTGATAAAGTCAGAAAAGACAAATGTCGCTTTCACAAATAACTGGTTTCACTGTATGCCACCCATCTCTACTCTATTCCCCTTTACTTATTAATACTTTACCCGCATTAGCATTAGTAAAACAGCTTGTTTTCGCTTCAGCGAAGCAGGTGCCATGCACTCGAGTTTTTAAGACTCTATTTTAGTGCCTTCTGCTCATGCGCAAGAATTTCCCTCCAAGCGTTATTTCGTCACATTGTGTAGATGCAGTTGACGCATGTGCAGTAAAGATTTCCCCGTTAAAAGCTGTTTAGTCCTTCGTTCATGGTATTAGTGTTAGCAAACACATAGGCAAGCTTCACTAACCTGCGTGTTCATGAGGTGCGCATACATTTTACACAAAACGTAATTAATAACATGTTAGTAAGTTAAACCAGCGTATTGCTCAAGAGCAAGTCTCTTTTCTACCAGTCCTTGCTCCATCAATCCCCTCTCTGATGGTATTTTTGAGCCATCACAAAATTACCCATCCCTAACCAGATGCCAACTTTCAGTATTTCTCATTTTCATTCTCCTCCTTTGCTTTCTCATCTTCATCTTTATTTTCTAAATCTCTCATCTTTTTATAGATTCTTCCTTTCATTTCCTCCATCTGTATTTCATCGTATTCTCTCTTTCTTTTCATTCCTTTCCCATTAATTTCATATTTCCTTCCCTTTCCTTTGTTTCTGCAACACTTACACCAAATCATTATTGTTAAAACTAGTATTGTTATTCCAACTACTGGAAGAATTATTTGACCTAAAACACTTTTCCCTAAATCAGAAAACCATGTCCATATTTAAGAAATACTTTTTGTTAGTCTTTCCCATACCTTGTCAACCTCCAGTGGTTTAAAATTTTCATGAAGTGTTGTATTATTCTTAATATATCCTCTGATTTCCTTACTTTTATTAGGTATGTCAGTGCAAAAATGTTGCACTTTCAGCATTTTACAGACTCCGCCCTCTTTTGCCAATAAGATATCAAGCGCAAATGGGTTTTGTTAAACCATAGACCTAATCGCATCCATCTCCGTATTAATCATCAAGAAACGCCCAGCAGTATCAGTCGAAAGACGATCAGCTACTGTTGGCAATTGACAAATTCTATGTGAATTTAGAATGACTCCCACTAAAGGTGTCAATGCACCAAATATGTCACCTACTATTTCTGAAAAACGAGTTCTCTTTCTCCGTGTTAGTCCGTTAATGTCTTCATTGCTTCCAGTGATTGTGTTTACATGATATATCTTCAGAAATACAATCCCAAAAAAGCAGCTTCCGTACCACCGTGCGGGCAACTTATAGTAAGCAGTATTCCCACACACGTAGTAAACCCCAGGAAATACTGGATCATAACATAAGTATTTGTAAAGCGCACGTTCACCCAGAGGTCTTTTGGCGCTGAATCACAGATGTTCATTGTTACCCAACTGAATGGTACTCATTTTATCGACCTTGGATGGATGAAAGGCTGAGTGGACCCTCTGGGATTTTAACCTGTGACCATGAGGTCGAACACAGGCCCCTGCAATGGATGCATTAATCCACTGAGCCACCAGACCCGACCAGTTCCCCTTTTTAGTCCCCAGCCTCCCAAAATTAGGAAGTTATGTTCACATTCACTGGAACCAATAAATACATTATTATGGTCTGTCTTTAATCAATGGAGGCAGGTTTTCCCTTTCTCCACAAAGTCTAGGGACATCGCAGCATGAGCTTTGCCAGCTGTAAAATTCCCGCTTTCTCAGCCCATGGAGGTACATGGGTTTTCTGTTTAGCATCTTTCTTTCTAAAATCCTGTCTCCTTTCTTCAAATACATTCAAAAACACTTTCTCTTCTTCACATAATGTACTTGTTAAGTTATTCTTGTGTGTCTTTACTATATCTATTGACTTCGTTGTTAGGAAAAATTCACCCATGAGCTTTGCATCTGGACTACTAAGAACTGGATTCATATTGTTTTGAATAGGAAGTTCTGAACCTACTACATCTAAGTTTGAATAACAATACTGAAGTTTCCCTGTTCTACAAAACAGACTTGCTAGTACACTAATGAAATACCATATGTTAACCCCCTTGCCCCGGGGCAAATTCCGCTGCGGTGCAAGAGGGGGCGGGGTTGGGCATGGCGCTCCCGTACTCAGGACGGCCCCCGGCCGTCATAAATCACAGTGTGCGTGTTCTCATGACAGCCGGGAGCTGTCCGAACTCTGCCCACTAATTAATTCTCTCGCACAGGCGAGGAATTAATACCGCATGGGCAGAGCGGCAACGTTCGGACGGCTCCCGGCTGTCATGAGCACACACCTACTGTGACTCAGGACGGCCGGGAGCCTTCATGATCACTCAAGGAGTTAAAGGTAAATGATGGTATATAACTCCTTCTGACACTGAAGCTGGTAATTTCATACAAAAGTAACAATCATTAATCTCCATTGTATCAACATACTGAAACAACAATTTTGTGAAAACGTTTAAAGCCGTATCATTATCTAATACTGTGTGATGAAAATCTGTCTTATCTGGTGCTTCTAATTCAACTCTATCTCCTTTCACTGTATACGATTTTCCATTAGTATCTGTATCATTCTTTTTATTTGTCATCATAAAATAAGGAACTGCTTTTGTTAGAACTAGCCATACTGAGATCACTAACAAAATACTACATATGCAAGCTCTACAGCATCTTCATTTCAAATTTTGTTTTGGTCGCTCCGTTACTTCTTTTTTCGCCATTTTGATCTAAGACTTCTCTTCTTTTCCTTTCTTCACTTGTAAGTTCAAACTCTTGTTTTTCAAGGTGAGCTCACTTTCTCTTCATCAATCTGTGCAGCATCTACTTCTTCTGACTCTTCACTCAAGTCTAAATTTTTAAATTCTTTTAAAATTACATAGGTCCACTCAGGGCCCTTGTATTTGTTGTTCAAATTTCTCATTCTTGGCCTTCTTCAAGTGTTTTTCACAATCGACTGTTTAGACTGAGTTTGACTAGTAACCTCGTTCACTTTCTCTGGTCTTTCTCTTGTTTTTCTCAGATAGTATCTCAATCTTTTCACTCCACCTGGCCAGTTGTCACCTTTTCTGACCCTTTTAATCTGAACTGCACTTTCACCCTCTCCGTCTTTTTCTAAAGATCTTTTATTTTCAGGGTGTCTAGGCACAATCCGTTCTTCTTCTGAATCACTTTCTACCTGTTCCTGTTCAGGTCTTATTTCATCACCCTGAACCTGTTCTTTTCCCTCTATTTGGTCCTGTTCGCGTCTTGGGTCAAATTGGTCTTCTTCTTCTGCCCAAACTTGTTCTTCTTCTCCTAACTGGCCCTGCTCAGGTCTTACTACAATTTGTTCTTCTGCTGCCTGAACGTGTTCTTCTTTTCCTGTCTATCCCTGCTCAGATCTTTGAATAGTTCTGTTTGTCTGAGTATGTTCTTCTTTCCCTGTCTGGTCCTGCTCAGAGTTTCGAGTAGCTCTGTTTCATTTCTTCCTGAGCTTGTTCTTCTACACCTATCTGATCCTCTTTACTTTCCTGTCTCTCTAATCTTGTTCTTCTTCGTGTTTGAATAACAACTTGAGGTATGTCAATCACTGGTATCATCCATCACAGATCAAATGAAATATTTCATTATTAAAAGGAGGTCCTCTATCTGATTCCAAAGTGACTGGAAATCCAAAACGAGGTATCAACTCCCTCAACAGTAGTTTAGCAACTGTAAGGCTATCATTTCTTCTTGTGGGGTGTGCTTCCAATCATCGTGAAAACAAGCACACTATGACAAGGACATACTTGATTCCATTGCTTGCAGGCAACTCTATGATGTCAAGCTGCAATCTCGTGAATGGTCCTTCTGCCTTTCCAATTTTTCCCCAACTGACCTCTGTTTTTCTGCCTGGTCTTTGCTGCTGACAAATTAAGCATCTTTGGCAAAGGCTCTCTGCGACTAGCCTACACTTTGGATTGTAGCAATTCTGTCTGAACAGTCTGATCATGGCATCCCTACCAAAATGTGTGTCCCCATGATACATTCTTGCCATTTGAGAAAGTAGGCAGTCTGGCATGACTGGTCTGCCATCCATGTATACCCATACATCATCTTCTGATCCTCCTCTCACAACCTGTTTTTATCCAAATTTCCTTTTTGCTTACCTCAACTTCATCCTGCAATTGTCTAACCTCATCCAATGTCTCTAAAGCTAAGAAAACATAAGTAGGCAGCTGATTTCACTTGTTTCAATATTCCTGTTAATGCCATGTTATTTCTTGCACAATATTGAGCAATTTGGTCAGCGTATCTGTTACTTGCCGTCACATAGTCATTTCCTGACTGGTGGGCAGCACACTTGACCACTGCTATCTCTTTTGGTATTTGTA
Organism: Triturus cristatus; assembly: GCF_964204655.1. Lineage (NCBI taxonomy): Eukaryota > Metazoa > Chordata > Amphibia > Caudata > Salamandridae > Triturus > Triturus cristatus. Next base: position 247,762,565 of record NC_140594.1, read on the forward strand.
TTACTTACAACAATTCTTTCACATTTTTACCGTTTCTGATGGGAGATCCTGGAGTAGTCAGAAATCCCCTCTGCATCCAGAGCTAACCAAAGTATTGCACAACCCTGAAACCATATTGACTATCAGTAAATATGGTTATTCTCCAATTTTTCCCAATTTTGCATGCCTTTGTTAAGGCCACCAATTTGGCTACTTGTGCAGACTTGACTCCCGGTAAACGGGATGCTTCAATAAACCTCGATATCTTACATACAGCGTATGCTGCACTGAGTCCTCCTCCCTCTGTTCTCATGCAGGAGCCATCTACAAATAGTTAATGATCTGGCTCTTTCAGGGGCTTTTCCTTTATATCAGATCCCGGCTTTGTACACATCTCAGTCACATCCAAACAATCATGATCCACTTCGTCTTTCACTTCTTCACACTACGGATCTGGTAATAATGTGATGGGATTCATCATTGTACATCTAATCACTGTCACATTTTCTGCTCCCAGAATCACTCTTTCATACTTAGTCATTCGACTAGGGGTAAGGTGCTGTGTTCGAGTTCTTGTTAAAAGAATCTCGACTGAATGTGGAACATAAACCTTGACTAGATGTCCCATCACAATTGACTCACTTTGCTCCAGACTCATACAAGTAGCTGCTACTGCTTTTAAGCAGCCAGGTAAAGCTGAAGCCACAGGATCCAAAGTAGCAGAAAAATATGCCACTGGACGTTGGCTTAATCCATGTATTTGAGTCAAAACTGAAAGTGCCCAACGTTCTCTCTCACAACAGAACAGTGCAAATTCTTTCGTATAATCAGGCATGCAAAAGGCAGGGGGCTCACACAGACAATTTCGCAATTTCACAAATGCTTCCACGCTCTCATCATTCCAGTCAATTGGGTCCTTTGCTCTTTTTCGGGTTAACTGAATCAATGGTTTTGCCAGCAGGTGGAACCCAACAATCCACTGCCTACAGTACCCAACTACTCCGAGAAACATTCTTATTTCCCTTTGTGTCTGCGGTGACTGCATTTGCTTGATTATCTTTATTCTTTCTGGGGTCACTTTTCTAACTCCTCTTTCTATTTTGTGGCCTAAATATCTAGCTTCTTTTTGACAAAGCTGCAATTTTTCTGGAGACACCTTGGGCCATATGTAGGTAGCCTAACATTTACCACTTCATAAATACCAAATTTTACTTATTCGGTATTTATGAAGTGGTAAATGCTATGTAGGTAATCCATCGGTAATATTTACCGATTTGGAATGGGTCGGTAATTTAGAATCGGTATTTACCGATTCGGTAATGGTAACTGGCTTCCCATTGATTCCTATGGGCCAGGAGGCCCATAGGAATCAATGGGAAGCCAGTTACCATTACCGAATCGGTAAATACCGATTTGGTAATGGGGGGAGCACAATCAAGGGTGGCAGGGTGTCACAGTGACACCCTGTTGCACCCCTGATTCCTGCATGTGTGCACATGTGGCACACATACATGCCCTAAGGGCCACATTGCACACTTCAAAGTGCAAAGACATGCTTTTTTCCAGCTATTCGTCATTTACCACCAACTTTTAGTTGGTGGTAAATAACGAATCCCCACAACAACCACACACTCCCCCTACATATCATTTCAGGATTCGGTATTTACCGAATCGGTAAAATTACAGATTTGGTAATTTAATCCTGAAATGTGCCCCCTACATACCAAAAGCCTGAATACCGGCCGGTAACGGGATATTTACCGAAAATCGGCCGTTACCGACCGGTATTGGGCTTCCTACATATGGCCCCTTGTGTCCGTCGTCGGCCAAATGGTTCAGTATTGCAATTGAGTCAGTGACACAATCTTCCCGTGATTTTGATGCCACTAGTAGGTCGTCGATATACTGTACCAGGACTGAATTTCTGGGCATGACTAATTTCTCCAGACACTTTTTTAGGATTTGATCAAAAATTGAGGGGCTCTCTGTATACCCTTGAGGAACACGGCACCATGCCAAGATACGGTCTTCAAACTTAAATGCGTATAAATACTGGCTGTCTGGGTGCAAAGGAATAGAGAAAAAGGCTTGGCACAAATCAATTACTGTAAACCAGCCTGCATTTCAAGGCACTACAATTTTGTTGATCTTTCCTGCACTATTCTGTATTTTCCGCTAGGCTTTTTAAGTTCTATTATTGGCGAATTACGAGGACTACTCATTATTTTCTTTAAAATGCCTTGTTTAATCATTCGGTAACTTTCTGAAGCAACTCCTGCTTTCACTCTTGGACTCATTTTGTATTGTCGTGTTTTTGGATAAACCGCACCTTCTTTCACTGTGACTTTTACTGGATCTATGTTTGACATTAGCCCAATTTATTTTCCACTAAAATCCCACACTTCTGGGTTCACTGTGGTTCTTAGTTCTTCTCCTAATTTATTTTCAGTCATCAATGAATACTTCTCATTTACTTCAGTACCTTGTTTAGCAAGCATTAATGTATATACAATATCTTTATCAAGGGTTTGGAAAGCAACACCATCTGGTGTGCAATAGATTGTGCAATTCATTTTGCCTAGTAGATCCCTTCCTAACAGGTTTACTGGACTGGAATTGCAAACTACAAATCTGTGCATGTCTTTAAAATTTCCAATATGCACTTCCATTGGCTTTGTAATGGGGTCTAATATGTTGATTTGAAACTCCTACGACTTTGATTGTTTCTCCTGAGAGGGGTAGGTTTGGGATGTCTGCTGTTCTCACAGTAGAACGGGTAGCACCAGTATCCAATAGAAAAGTGATATCACTACCATCTGCTTTCCTATTAATGAATGGGCCTGACTGATCTACAGGCAAGGATGCGCCAAGCACGCACTCCTCTTCCTCCTCCCTCAGGCACCGTCATTGCAAATAACTCAACTCGTCATTATTATTCTGTAAAAGATATTGTGAAACCACAGAATTTTTCTTACCACAGAATTTTTCTTACCACTACCTCCTTGAAATCCAGCATCCATACTGCATTTTTGCTGGTTCACAAATATTGGCATAGGAGCTTGTGGCATCTGATACTGTGGATTAACACACCTGCTGCGTTTGATTTATAATCACTTCATTCTGCATATGTGGATTTAAATTTTGGTTTGGCCCTTTATTGTTCTGTATACTCTTACACTCGTTCTTCTAATGTCCAAGCTTTCCACACGCATGACAAGGAAATTTCTTCTTTGCTTCCTCTCTATTCATTCGTCCTCCTAATTTACCACCATTCACTGCTTGATCATGCTGATTCTGCTCTTTCACCTGACTGTCAGTCTGGGTGTTCATCTTAATTTCCTACTGTTCTGCCAATTTCACTTGTGCCCACATCGTTTTCTCTTTTAGCTTTCTATGCCTTGCCTCAATGTCATCTCTGCAATATTTTGCATATTTCAAAATCTCAACTATTGTCTTGCTTTGCCAGCAAAACATGTGCTGTTGAATCATCTGACTAATCTCTCAAACCATATACAAACCGATACACAAAATGTCCCATATCCTTATCACTAGGGGTTGGCGGAATTTGCGAAATTAACTTTCGCAAATTATCGCGAAAATGCTGAAAATCTCCGCAAACATGCCGGAAATATCGCGAAGACGCTGAAGTTTATTTCCCGCCTGTTTGCGGTATTTTTTGCGTGATCGCGGGTCGCCAACTTACCCATGCGGTTGCTCACGGGCGCGGCCATCTTGTTTTCACTTGTCCCGCCCTTCCTGTTCCGGGTCGCGCAATGCATGTTCACGCCCGTTCGTGGTTCGCGGTCGATATTTCCTGTTTGCGACCGCTTTTACTTGATCGCGTTGCTTTTTGCTTGCTCGGGGAGAAAATATCGCGCGAACTTGCGCACGTGGTCGCAATGGGCGCGGCCATCTTGTTTTTCACTCTATTGCATGGTTCTGGGGCCTGATTTTCAATCCTCTCAAAATCTTTTCAATCCTTTGTTTATAGCCACTTTTTTTGGATCTTTATTACTTATTATTTCTCTAACTATTTTCCTGCTTCTATATTTTTGTTTTTTGTCTACTTTTTTTTTGTTTTTTAGCTACTTTTTCTCTTTCTATTGCCTGCTATTTATTTCCTTTACTCTTTTATTTATTTTACCTTTTCTTTCCTGCCCCGTCCTCAGAACCATGTCCAAGGGTAGGACTGCTCGCCGGCGCAGCCAGAGCCGCGACCGCCTTCCTTGCGGAAGGCGGCGGCCACAAGGGGTGCAGGCACGGGCCTTATTTGGGGAGGTGGAGTTGACTGCACTAATTTTCTTTGTGCAGCGCCACCTCCCCTCAACCCTGGCAGCAGGTGGCAGGCCTGGGTCCGGGTATGGCCTCCGGGAGCGTCGGCAGCGGTGGGGGAAGGTGCGCCGGGCAGTGTCGCGCATCTCTGGGGTCCGGCGCACCCAGGCACAGCTGACGCACCGGTGGTCCGACATCCTGGACCGTGAGCAGGACCTGCTGGACCTGCTAGGAGTGGAGGTCCCGGGGCTTGGTGAGTACATATTTAATTACTACAACTTTGTGTCTGTTCTTCTGCTCTGTGTTATATATTGCGAATATTTTTTTTCCTTCCAACCAGCTAGAATGTTGCTGCTTACAATACATTCCAGGTTAATAACGTTTAAAAGTCTTCTGTGATTATGGTGCTCTTCTGCGCTACTACTAATCTTACTTGTTTGCAGCTTTGCGTTTGCGCTTGCTTAGCGTGATTCTTTACGAGTTTATTTTAGAGAAATTAAGTTACGTAATGCTACAGTGACTCTAGTCCACTCCTTACTTTGTCCCGTCACTAATAGATAGGGGCGGATTGATGTTTAGGTACACTACTTTGTATGAGCTTCTAATTTGTTAGTTGTATGCGTGATGCCCCCTCACTCAGTTACGTGATGTGCTGCTAGTACGGCAGTCTTTAGAACCTTTTCTAGTTTGTTCAATGAGTGGTGGTAGGCTTAGCAGTTACTTAGCAGTAGCAGATCAGCATCAATCAAACCAAAATTTGGTGTATACAAAAAATGTAGTCATGTTCATGTGTCCTCCATGATTTGACCATACGCATTGTTGAGGAATACAGTGGAAATGCATACTTAATGTACAATTGGCATGCCTGGAATAGGTGGGCTAGGTTGGGTGGTACGTTTTACTTAGGCTTAGTTGTAACTTAGTTTTCTGGATTCAGAATGGAAGACTGGATTACTGTTGATAAATAGTAACTTAAGTAGTCGAACTGCGAATCCCCCGATATTACATGTTGACCAGATGAGATCGGTCAATGTAGTTATTGCAATTGTTGTTTACATAAGTGTTTTTTGACCGTTGTTGAAAAATATTGTATTTGTTTGACACCATCCATCAATGTTTGTCTCTTTCTTATATCTTTCCTGTTCATCAGCACCCAGGGGCAGACCGACAGGGACTGGGCAATCGGCGGGACAGGAAGAAAACCACCAGGAGGACACCGCTGAGGGCTCCTCTGCTGGCCCCAGTAAGTCTTCTTGTTTTTAATAATATTTCTTATTCCATAACTTTTACTGCCCCATATTTTTCCTGAACTATTGTTTGTTTCCAAATGCTATTTTTTTACCACCAATTATCCTTCGATGTGTACGGTATCAAAAATCTTATCCCTGCCTCCGCTATGATGACTCTGAGTACTACTACTACTACATACTATCAGTCTGTCTGTACTGTAGTAGCTAGTCTTTCCCAGTTGGCCAGTGCCACTCTTTGTGAAAGGTTGTAATATAAAATTCATATTCACCAGTAGCTCGAGCCATTGAGTCCAATCCGTTGGGTCGTCGTCTTGTACTACTTTTACTCTTATTGATCTTGAGGCTTTGAAAATTCACAGCAACAACAGCCCTACCAGATTTATTACTATTTTGATATGATACCCTATAGGACATACTACTGTTGTAGGGATCTTGCACATACATTTGCACCAGAAAATAGGATGTTGGTCATGGTAGGTTGGACCTTCCTTGCACACCTCAATCAGAAATTCCGCACCCACCACAATTCCACTGCTTGACTATAGTACTGTCTTGTCATAACTATTAGGTCTCGGAACCCTCCCCCCAAGATACCCAACAAGTAGACAACCCAGAACATAACACACCCAACCTCTCAGTCGTGGAAGCAATTCACATGCACACCCTTACTTTAATTTGCTCACTCGTGTAAGTTAGTCCACACCAAATACCACCAAGTCTTTGTAAGTTCAAAATGTTTATTTCAATTTGAAAAGGTCTGTACACTGTTTTCTTAGCAGCACCAACCGGAAAATCAATAACATTAAAACAATATACAGTTGGGAATTAAATCATGATAACTGAACAGTGGTGGAAGGCAGCACCACCATCCCATAGCAATTTAGTTTATATAAATTTATAAAAGAAGATGTGAGTGAAGGGACCCCTCACCTTAGAAGAACCTAGTACTGGTAGTTGTTGCATCATTCAGAAACTCTGGTTCGTAGAAGGGAATCTTGCGTCTGTAATGCGAAAAAATAAATGGTGTGCGTTAGTATATTGCAACTTGCAAGCATTTCTCAGCCGTGCCAAAAAGTGTAGCATCTATGGATAAGCAATATGGACTAACAGTAACAGTAGTACACCAGTACTTCCTAAAAAAGTGGCTTGTTAATGTTTGTTGACCGCTTTTACGCAGCGCGTAGACTAGACAGTAGCAGTGTGAGGCAGGTCATGTGGGCTCAAGGGTGTCTTAAGAAGCTGCAAGGTAAAGGTAACGTCACATGTGCAAAAATAAAAGCCACAAAGGTAAAATGGTAGCATGGCTAGGGCTAATTAAGCAAAGACTACAATGATCATATATAACTATTAGTGTCTACTCTACTACTACCTGATTTGTACTAGTGATGTATGTTAGTATTAACTCACTTTTCAAGCTTGCAACTGATCAATAGGGGGGAGGTGTATATGACGCCTAATAAATGTGTAATGTTTTCTAGGCGCACTACCGACCACCAGTGCCGGGGCCAGCGAACAAGGCGACGTGGAGGGCGAGGATGCGGCAGTTGCTGCCTTTACCGACGATGGAGCGGTAGGGGGAGTGGCAGCACCAGTGGCAGGCGGTGGTAAGTTAGATTCATAATCCTTAACTCTTGTTGAACTTGACAGCACACTCACTGCAAGGGTGTACTGTATGTATATGTATACTCTACAGTTGTGACTTTGGGCCCCATTAGGATGGTGGGCGTATTGCCCCCGCCGGGCCGGCTGGAATTCACTGCCGACACCGCAGGGACAAACCTCCGCCATCCCTGTAGAAATTATTCAGACCCCCCACATGTCGACCAGGCGGAAAAGGGTTCAATATGCCGGTGGTGTCTCTCTGAACACACCGCCAGCCATATAATCTGCATTTTGGAATGCCTTTGCGTGGCGGCATTGCCGTCCGCCACGGCAAGGCATGCAGACATTGCAGAGTATGCTTGGGTGCCCCCATGGAGGGTACCTACCTATGCTATGGTACCCCCCCGCCTTTCCAAGCAAAACGTGACAGGCTCCGTGCGGGGCCCGTCATGTTGTGCTTGGAAAAGCAGCACAACATGTATTTTTAGCATTGCTTTCGGCACTGCCAAACAGAATGTAAAAAAAACAGGATGCGCCAGCCACTGTGCCGGGCGCATCATCCTAATTAATTGTCCCCACGGGACCCCCACCCTTTTTAGCGTGAGAATGGCGGGCGGACAAAGTCCGCCCACCATACGATGTCGTAAGTAGTAAGTATGAGTTGTTGTGAACGTTTGAAGCGTGAACTATAAGACTAGAATCCCTTTAATTGGCATAGGAGCGGGAGTATTGAGTAACCAATGGCCTCATCTATCTAATTTCAACTCCGCTTTGAAAGTTTTATGGAGAAGAGCACCTGGTGCACTGTTCAACTAAAAAGTGAAAGACGGGTGGAAGGAAGAAGGACGGGCGCGATTTAAAATGTTATGTACTACTGTGCTTTATAGTGCTACTCTACCATGCTACTATGTGTATAAATAATTAACTTGTCTTACTGTTTTTCTAAGAGTATATTTTACAATTGTCTTGTTTTTTTCTTTTTGATACACAGCTACTCCTAAACTAAATCGAAGGGAGTTGGCCGCCAAGGCACGGCGCCGGAAGCTGGAGGCAATCCAGCGAGAATACCGGCGGCTGGTGGTCTTAGCCGAGGAGGAGGAGGAGACTGCGGCTGCAATTGTGGAAGCCTCCTCCCGTGGCCCTGGCCCCAGCCACCACCCTCCAGCGGTACGGCGCCACCATCTGGCGGCTGCCCACCGCCACCGTGCCATCTCCGGTGCCACCCCCCACTGTGGCTGCAACTGCCGCACCCTTAGATGCCGCATCGCCCGTTTAGAGGGCGAGATGCGCCAGATGCGTGTCCTCCTCGAGTCCCGCCCCACCAGTTAGTCCCTGTCATCCTGTTCTGCCCCTTTTTTAATTCTTGTTCTTAACTCGTTTGGGCGTTACAGACTTTTTTCTACTATGGACAGTGGTTGGGGTTAGGGAGCGGGGTGGGTCAGCTTTTGTGGGTTTAGTTTATTTTTGTTAGGGTAAATTAAATATATTTTTCTATGTTACATGCAATGTTGTTAATGTTTTGTAGGTGGGGTAACTGTTTAACATCACACTGTTTCCTTGCTGGTGCATGGCCGCCCATAGCCTGTGTTTGATTTCAATAATTGGCTGACTGTATAAGACACAAACAGATAGATGAGAGACACACCTCACTCCTTGACTGGTCCTTCTAGTACTTTCAGTCTGTCCTCTAGTCTATGCATTCTTTGTACTGGTGTGTGAAAACGAAATCATTGACATGTCCATTATTAATTCTGCCTCCCCCAAACTTGTCTCTTACCGGTGCTTGATGTTTATGTCCAACTGTGTCACAGCACTGGCTGCATGGTGAAGATGGTTTCCTTTTTCATACATGCCATGATTGGGGTGGTGGTGGTAGTAGTATAGTAGTATTAGTAGACACTGGCAGGGCGGCAGCATTTCCAAAAAAAGAAAAGGAGACAGTCAATCGCCTTTCAGAGACTGTTAGAGGAGTAGTTGAATGAAGTACAGTACAGAACTTACCGAGCAACAATAATATGCTCAAATTTTTGACAAAAAAACTGAATGGTGGTTAGGAGCCTACTAGACAGAGTTACAAACTATAGTTGTGTCGAGTCACTTGACTATGCCTACAGTCTAACAGTTAGTGCTGTATATGAGGAATGACAACAAACAAATCCAATCAATGCCGGCAATTCATGCTGAGGTATATGTTCCTTTGTTAAAAAAAATAACCTCTGAAATATCCTACTCATGGGTGGCCAAGCAGAAGAAGATCATCGCTCTGCCTTGAAATTGAAATAGTGTTGCTTTCACCACATCCGCCCCAGCAAGTGTGTGATTAAGTATTGGTGTACATTTAATTTAGTTACACCTCGACAATAAGTCACACAGCCACACAGGAAGAGGGTTAGGGTTTGTTGAATGGATGGGAAGGGGGTTTTTGGGAAAGGTTTGACATAGAAAAACAGTATGCATACATTGACAAACAAACGACAATCATTGAAGACTACCATATCCATATGTTAAGGGAGAAAAAGGCAATGCATGCATGATGATGAGAGACCCGGATTACATACACTTCTAGTTCTTGTTCTGTTGTTTCGGCCTTAATACTTTAACACATAGCAAATAGAAATTTTAAATATTGGTAGGGAAGAAACGTAAAAACAGAGCAAACCTAATGATGATAACAACTCCAAGAACACACTGTTGTAAAGATTGTATACAAGATATTAATCAAATTATTTAAAAGAAGATAAAAATGGATACTGTTACTGTCTTATCCTGGTCAAAAATGTGGACTGGATTTGCATCTCGGCATTCCTCTTGCTCTTCTCGTCCATCAAGCTTGGGTGTGTCGCCTCGCCACTGCCCGGCTGGAAAAAAAAAGGTGATGGATTGGTAAGGTAATTAATATGCATTGTAATGTTTTACAAAGTTTAGGGCAAGGCCCGGCCTGTAATTGTAGATGGAAAACCAAAGGGGATATTGAGAAAGAAAGTTAAAACAAATGCACAAGTGATGGTGTAGTGCAACAAGAACACTTTCCGAGGTGGCATGTGTGCATCATCTCTACTCTAGTCTGTTTCCAGCATTGACCTTCAACAGTAACAGGAGAGAGCAGGCCCACAGTGCTTAGTATTAGCACATCCTACTTTAACACTTTAGAGTCCTTTTTTTTCTCTCAAAGAGTTGGACAAACGCAAAGCACATTATCCATTCCAAACATAGCATTTTACAGTTTAAGTTAGTAAAAATAATGCACTGCGGTCATCCCACCGCTACACTCTATTCAACTTCTATACAGACATTTGGGTCTGCTGTGGTTGTTGTTGACGTGTTTACCTTTAGGCTTTTCCATTTTATGCCACTCCTGAAACTTCCTCCTGACTTCATCATCATCTCTGATACTTTTACTGACTGACTGTGAAGATCGGCCTGCAGTATAAGTACAATTTTTATGACACAACAGGAGTAGAAATATAAATATTACTGACTTGAGTCATTCTTTATTGTGTACAGAAAGATAGATTACTACTAGTACACTTTGACATCACTTTGTGCACAACAAACAAACAACGCAAACACAAAGACCAATAGCTCAGAGTCAGGTGTCCAATGCATGCCATTAATTGTCATCATTCAATACCTGTTCCTTCTCATCTTAAGTTAACGGGCCATCTCTTTCGCCATCATCATGATGGACGGTGCTGTTGTGTCACAGTCATTTGCATTGCGCAGATTGAGTGAGTCCCCTTCCTGTATTGAATTAAAAGCAATGTATCACCAAGATGCAGGAGAAGTACAAATGTCTTATTTGCAAGAAGGGGAAAATTAGTGTGTTCTGTAGAAAGTTGATTAGTGGCAGTGCACAATTACATAAATTCATGCGCAACAAACACAACAAAATCTACAACATTCACTCTGCGACTCTGCGGCCAATGCATGGCATCAATCATTACCTGTTCCTTCTCATCTTAAGTTAATGGGCCGTCTATTTTGCCATCATCATGATGGACGGTGCTGTTGTGTCACAGTCATACGCATTGCGCAGATTGAGTGAGTCCCCTTCCTGTATTGAATTAAAAGCAATGTATCACCAAGATGCAGGAGAAGTACAAATTTCTTATTTGCAAGAAGGGGAAAATTAGTGTGTTCTGTAGAAAGTTGATTAGTGGCAGTGCACAATTACATAAATTCATGCGCAACAAACACAACAAAATCTACAACATTCAGTCTGTGACTCTGCGGCCAATGCATGGCATCAATCATTACCTGTTCCTTCTCATCTTAAGTTAACGGGCCGTCTATTTCGCCATCATCTTGATGGACTGTGCTGTTGTGTCACAGTCATACGCATTGCGCAGATTGAGTGAGTCCCCTTCCTGTATTGAATTAAAAGCAATGTATCACCAAGATGCAGGAGAAGTACAAATTTCTTATTTGCAAGAAGGGGAACATTAGTGTGTTCTGTAGAAAGTTGATAAGTGGCAGTGCACAATTACATAAATTCATGCGCAACAAACACAACAAAATCTACAACATTCAGTCTGCGACTCTGCGGCCAATGCATGGCATCAATCATTACCTGTTCCTTCTCATCTTAAGTTAACGGGCCGTCTATTTCACCATCATCATCATGGACGGTGCTGTTGTGTCACAGTCATACGCATTGCGCAGATTGAGTGAGTCCCCTTCCTGTATTGAATTAAAAGCAATGTATCACCAAGATGCAGGAGAAGTACAAATTTCTTATTTGCAAGAAGGGGAAAATTAGTGTGTTCTGTAGAAAGTTGATTAGTGGCAGTGCACAATTACATAAATTCTTGCGCAACAAACACAACAAAATCTAAATCATTCAGTCTGCGACTCTGCTTCCAATGCATGCCATCAATCATTACCTGTTCCATCTTATTTTCAGTTAATGGCCAGTCTCTCTCGGCTCTGAAAGGAGGATAGCTATAGTAGTCATCTGATTCATGGTCCACTTGTTTTGGAAGGACGAGGAAAGTTTGAATTTGTTGTTACCATCATCCAATCATCATTCATGAGGGAAATGGAATTGAGCAGGAGATTCAGTATGATGGAGCGGAGGAGCTGGATTCGGAGGACTGTACAGTCAAACAGCAGACACCTGAAACTTGTATATTAAATTAGAAGAGTAGAAGACGGTGGTAATGGATTGGTTGTGATTCACAAGTTTATAACCGGAACAACAGACACAAAAAAAGGGGGAAAAAAGGGAGGAAGACAGTAAGTGCGAGCCTAATTGTCAGGGAAGTATAGCTCATCCTCAAACTCTGGGGGGTCAGCCAGTAGTAGGTAATCATGTGACACAATACTTCCGTCACCTGAGCCGCTGTCCTCATCTTCCTCCGTTGATTCATGTATTGTGTAATTCGGTGGTATGAAGTGCTGATTCATTTTGATAATTGTTAACCTCTCCACGTTTTTTGGAGATAGACTGGTCCTTCTCAATGTTACAATGGAACCAGCAGCACTGAAAACACGTTCGGAAGAGACACTTGCGACAGGGCAAGCCAGATAGCTTATCGCCAGCCTGCTGAGCTGTGGCCATTCAGACCTTTTCCTATACCAATACTGCAATGGGTTTTGATCAACGTACACCTCTGTTGGGTCGTCCAGATAGGCCTGGACCATCCGCTCAATTTTCAGGGTTGCTGCTGGTAAGCTTTTGTGCTGTTTTTTCTGTGCATCAGCACTGTGCTTACAATAGCCCATCTTTACATACCAATCCTGTAATGATAATGGTTGTACTCGGCCTAATGATCCAGTTATTGTTTCTGTAGTCGATAGTGATGGTGAGTGTTGTGATTGTGAGCCAACCGCACTGCCCTCAGCCGACGAAGTTGCACTTGATTCTGCATGGCCTGCTTCAGTATCAGTACTTCTTGTGGGTTGATCTTGCGGGCTTTTAATTAGGGGTGGGCGGAATTTGCGTAATTGCGTTACGCAAATCTCCGCGAAACGGTAAAAAATCTCCGCGAACACGCAGAAATTCCGCGAACACGCAGAATTGCTTGTTCGCGATGCTTTTTTCCTGTTCGCAATTGCTGTTTGCATGCTCGAGGAGAAATATCTCGCGAACATGCATTTTGAGAACGCGAACAAGCAAAAATTTCGCGAAATCGCGGAAAAGCAGACTTTTGAGCAATTTCGCGTTCTCCGCGGAACGCGAAATTACGCAAATTCCGCAAATTCCGCGAGCGGAACGGAATTTGCCACCCAGGCCTACTTTTAATTAGCAGCCATTTGTTTTCCAACTTACTGGCTGCTTCAGCTATACATCTTTTGTAGCGGGCAACATCATTGTCGGAAAAAGAAAGGAATGTCTTCAGTAGTCCCAATTTTGCACGTGGATCCAGAATTGTGGCACAAATGTAATGTTCTTGTGACAAAATTTTGTAACCTTACATTTTCAGTTAAGCACCGGGATAAGCTCTCCACCAAGTCATGGGCTTGCCTTCTGTCCTCTACACCTTTGTATGATTCAGACACATTATTCAGCTCATACTCTAGCATTTGCAATAATGGGATAGCTTGGCCCATTGTACAGTCCTCCTTACTGACTTCACGTGTGAAGACCTCAAAAGGAGAAAGCATCTCAGTCAGGCATTTAATTAGGCTCCATTGCTCCATGTCAAGGATCATGCCTTTAACAGTAGCACTAGCAGCATCCCTCTTCTTTTCCAGACATATTCATGGAGTGACATGTGCTGTTCGGACAGACGATCAAGCATGTAATACGTTGCGTTCCAACGTGTTGCCACCTCCTGGATGAGTGCCTTGACTGGCATCCTAAGTTCACGTTGGATGATCCTCAGCTGCTTCCGAGCTTTAAAAGAATGGCTGAAATGAGTGCATATTCTTCGGCAGATGGCCAGTAAATTGCTGACTATGGGTTCTTTTTTCAGAAAGTCTTGAACTATAATGTTTCTGCAGTGCGCCAAACACGGAACTCTGAAATAGGAACCAAGTTCCATGGCCTTAAGTACATTACTGCCATTGTCTGTGGCAACAAAACCAATACGAAGCCCTCTGGGTCGCAGCCATTCCAAAACCTTGGTGCGAAACTCGTGTAAAATGTTTTGAGCCGTATGAGATTTCTCCAAGGCGAACATGGCTACAGTTGCATGTTTCCGAGTACCTTCAAAAATCGCAGCTGTGTCAACAACACCTCGTGCAGATAGTTTATCTTTAACCCCCACAAAAGAGATCCAGTGTGCAGTGATGCACATGTAATCTGTGGCTTGGCAACTGCTCCACATGTCTGTTGTCAGGTGGATATTGTGCACAGCACTCTTCTGCAAAGCGTGTCCAACCAATTCCAGGACATCCTGATGTAGTGCCGTAACAGCAATTCTTGCGAAATAGGACCAGCTGGGAACTTTCCATTTCGGGCAGATGGCAGACACAAATTCAAGGAAACCCACCCCTTCCACAAATGAAAAAGGAAGAAGGTCCAGCGCTAACATTTTAGCCAGCTTCGCATTGTACAATCGTGCTGTTGGGTGGTTGCGTTGGAACTGCCCCTCCAACCTAAACATGCTCTCAATGGTAGGCTGGCTTACTTTCCTTAGTGGTACTGTTTTCATTAACCCACTACGGCTCAACGACACAGATTGTCTCATTGAGTTACTCGCCGGTCGCCTTGGTGTCTCACACATACTCTGAGTATGGCTCTTACTGCGGTGCCACTCTGATGTTACTGAGGAGGATGTGGGCATTACCACCACTGCAGTACTGGGGACAGGGCTAGAAATGCCTCCCTCTTCACCTGCCACCGCAATAATATCGCTCTCTGATTCATCCTGACCAACTTCAATGGGTTGAGTTTTTCTACTTTCTTTTAACTTAAGTAGGTGATCCTCCCACACAATAGTGTGGTGTATTCTGAGATGACTTGCTTGTCCTCCGGTACCATAATTTGTACCAAGCTTACCACGCCGAGCACCTTGCCGACAAATTGAGCATATAGCAACGTTCTCCTCCTTGGCGCTAACAGAAAAGAAGTCCCAAACTGGGGAGGAGAACTTTCTGGCACTGCTGGATGTGCCACTTTCAACACCAGATGAACTAGAGGGGGTGTTTGAAAATGTGTGCCCCTGTGCACCTACACTGTGACTTTTACTACCACTACCTACTGAGATGGTTGAGCTGGATGTAGGTCCCTGCCGGGCCTTGGAAAATATGGCAGCTGGAGGTAGTGGTGGTGTAACCTGTGTTGGTGAGATCCGTGCTACATCCCGCTCAGTAGCAGCCTTTCTGGATAGGGTGAGAATGTTGGTCTCCAATTACTTTGGGGCGGGAGTAATGTGCGGGATGACTGGCTCGTCTTCATCAACATCATCACCCCCCTCTTCTACATCTACCTCCATAACTCCAAGTTTTTCTGGGACCTTCCTTTTCAGATGCATTGTCTTGTGGCGTATATCACTCTCAGACCGTGCTGGTGGGACCAAAGTGTCATCACGATCATCAGAAGCGGGGCTTGAAGAACAAGATGATGGACTAAGCCTCCTTTTCCTTGCTGGTGGTCTGGAAGACAATAGATCTTCTGAAACAGGGGTTTGACTTTGCTCCACTTTGTCTGCAGGAAGCTCGATTTCCTGAAATGCCCCTACGTCAGGAGCAACAACTACTATGGTGGGCTGTTGCGGCAGCTGCTGCTGTTCTTGTTGCGGCGGGTGCTGCTGTTCTTGTTGCGGCGGGTGCTGCTGTTCTTGTTGCGGTGGGTGCTGCTGTTCTTGTTGCGGTGGGTGCTGCTGTTCTTGTTGCGGCGGCTGCTGCTGTTCTTGTTGCGGCGGGTGCTGCTGTTCTTGTTGCGGCGGCTGCACACTGATCTGCTGAGTTTGCGCCTGCATTGAACTTGATTGTGTACTACTTTGCGGTAATGACATTTCTTCAACATCGCTGCTCGTTAGTAGACTGGCTACCTCTGCGACACTAAAGCCCTTGGGCCCAGCTTGGTTCCCAGACAACGCTTTGGTGCCAAAAAAAACATTGGCCGGCACACCACCAGTCGTGGTTAATGGCACTTCCTTTTTCTGTTCCTTCTTCTCACCGACAACTTTCTTGGTACTGGACCTGGTACCTTTCTTTGGGGCCATCTACTTCAGATGTCAGGCAGGATGCAGATGCCTTTTGTGCACCTAAAAGCAAATAAGACAGGAGAAGAACATCAGTGAAATGTTGCATTTGTTGTTGTGGTTCAGTTACTTAGTACTGTACTAGTGCAAACAAAAGATACTCTAGCCATTTATGACTTTTTTTTTTCACTAGAGCTATGTTATACTACTGTGTACAGCCACACACTACACTCTCAGGAAGGATAGGAAAGTTAATAATAACCAACAAAATAAAAATGTAATGAAAGTGGGGTGGACCATTAAATTATTTGAGCATCTCAGCATCCATGGAGCAGCTACTGGCAAAGGGGATGGATGGATGGAAGAAGTAAGCCAAATAGCCAATAGGAAAACCATGCAGGCCAATGGCAAAAGCAGGACACTAATAACTCACAGTCAAAAAAACACCCAAAAAGGCCACCACCCACATGGACACTCACAAATCACAAACAAGCCGGGGGCCTGGGAAACACCAGGAGCTGACAAAAGGCCTATAAAAGCCAGGTAAAGGATGCATGCTAAAGCACACTGCTCTGTCTTTTTAATGCAACAAAATGGAAATACGAACATTCACAGGCCCCAAAAAGGTCTGCAGGGTGCATGAATTGCACACCAACACACCAGACACATACAACAAAAGCATGTCTTTAAGACAACCAACATCAGAAAGGCCACCCCAAAAAACACACTTCCCCCAACTCAATCCAATGCCATCCATGCCCTAAATGATGTCTAAATTCAACAGACCACACAGAAAACAAAACACTTGATTAATAAAGCTGTGGCTACCTGCTTTGATCCTACTGGATGAAAGCAGGCCTGTTGGCAGACAAGGCCAGACAAGCTTGCAGGCCTAGGCTTCACAATGGCCAGCTGCCACATGGCCAGGCCCAACAACATCAGAAAGCCCACCCCAAAAAAACACACTTCCCCCAACTCAATCCAATGCCATCCATGCCCTAAATTATGTCTAAATTCAACAGACCACACAGAAAACACTTGATTAATAAAGCTGTGGCTACCTGCTCTGATCCTAGTGGATGAAAAAGCAGGCCTGTTGGCAGACGCGGCCAGGCAAGCTTGCAGGCCTAGGCTTCAAAATGGCCACAAGCCACATGGCCAGGCCCAACAACATCACAAGGCCACCCCAAAAAATACACTTCCCCAACTCAATCCAATGCCACCCATGCCCTAAATGATGTCTAAATTCAACAGATCACACAGAAAACACTTGATTAATAAAGCTGTGGCTACCTGCTCTGATCCTAGTGGATGAAAAAGCAGGCCTGTTGGCAGACAAGGCCAGGCAAGCTTGCAGGCCTAGGCTTCAAAATGGCCACCAGCCACATGGCCAGGCCCAACAACATCACAAGGGCCACCCCGAAAAACACACTTCCCCAACTCAATCCAATGCCATCCATGCCCTAAATGATGTCTAAATTCAACAGATCACACAGAAAACACTTGATTAATAAAGCTGTGGCTACCTGCTCTGATGCTAGTGGATGAAAAAGCAGGCCTGTTGGCAGACAAGGCCAGGCAGGCTTGCAGGCCTAGGCTTCAAAATGGCCACCAGCCACATGGCCAGTCCCAACAACATCACAAAGGCCACCCCAAAAAACACACTTCCCCAACTCAATCCAATGCCATCCATGCCCTAAATGATGTCTAAATTCAACAGATCACACAGAAAACACTTGATTAATAAAGCTGTGGCTACCTGCTCTGATCCTAGTGGATGAAAAAGCAGGTCTGTTGGCAGACAAGGCCAGGCAAGCTGGCAGGCCTAGGCTTCAAAATGGCCACCAGCCACATGGCCAGGCCCAACAACATCACAAAGGCCACCCCAAAAAACACACTTCCCCAACTCAATCCAATGCCATCCATGCCCTAAATGATGTCCAAATTCAACAGATCACACAGAAAACACTTGATTAATAAAGCTGTAGCTACCTGCTCTGATCCTAGTGGATGAAAAAGCAGGCCTGTTGGCAGACAAGGCCAGGCAAGCTTGCAGGCCTAGGCCTCAAAATGGCCACCAGCCACATGGCCAGGCCCAACAACATCACAAAGGCCACCCCAAAAAACACACTTCCCCAACTCAATCCAATGCCATCCATGCCCTAAATGATGTCTAAATTCAGCAGATCACACAGAAAACACTTGATTAATATAGCTGTGGCTACCTGCTCTGATCCTAGTGGATGAAAAAGCAGGCCTGTTGGCAGACAAGGCCAGGCAAGCTTGCAGGTCTAGGCCTCAAAATGGCCACCAGCCACATGGCCAGGCCCAACAACATCACAAAGGCCACCCCCAAAAAACACACTTCCCCAACTCAATCCAATGCCATCCATGCCCTAAATGATATCTAAATTCAACAGATCACACAGAAAACACTTGATCAATAAAGCTGTGGCTACCTGCTCTGATCCTAGTGGATGAAAAAGCAGGCCTGTTGGCAGAAAAGACCAGGCAAGCTTGCAGGCCTAGGCCTCAAAATGGCCACCAGCCACATGGCCAGGCCCAACAACATCACAAAGGCCACCCCAAAAAACACACTTCCCCAACTCAATCCAATGCCATCCATGCCCTAAATGATGTCTAAATTCAACAGATCACACAGAAAACACTTGATTAATAAAGCTGTGGCTACCTGCTCTGATCCTAGTTTATGAAAAAGCAGGCCTGTTGGCAGACAAGGCCAGGCAGGCTTGCAGGCCTAGGCTTCAAAATGGCCACCAGCCACATGGCCAGGCCCAACAACATCACAAAGGCCACCCTAAAAAACACACTTCCCCAACTCAATCCAATGCCATCCATGCCCTAAATGATGTCTAAATTCAACAGATCACACAGAAAACACTTGATTAATAAAGCTGTAGCTACCTGCTCTGATCCTAGTGGATGAAAAAGCAGGCCTGTTGGCAGACAAGGCCAGGCAAGCTTGCAGGCCTAGGCCTCAAAATGGCCACCAGCCACATGGCCAGGCCCAACAACATCACAAAGGCCACCCCAAAAAACACACTTCCCCAACTCAATCCAATGCCATCCATGCCCTAAATGATGTCTAAATTCAGCAGATCACACAGAAAACACTTGATTAATATAGCTGTGGCTACCTGCTCTGATCCTAGTGGATGAAAAAGCAGGCCTGTTGGCAGACAAGGCCAGGCAAGCTTGCAGGTCTAGGCCTCAAAATGGCCACCAGCCACATGGCCAGGCCCAACAACATCACAAAGGCCACCCCCAAAAAACACACTTCCCCAACTCAATCCAATGCCATCCATGCCCTAAATGATATCTAAATTCAACAGATCACACAGAAAACACTTGATCAATAAAGCTGTGGCTACCTGCTCTGATCCTAGTGGATGAAAAAGCAGGCCTGTTGGCAGAAAAGACCAGGCAAGCTTGCAGGCCTAGGCCTCAAAATGGCCACCAGCCACATGGCCAGGCCCAACAACATCACAAAGGCCACCCCAAAAAACACACTTCCCCAACTCAATCCAATGCCATCCATGCCCTAAATGATGTCTAAATTCAACAGATCACACAGAAAACACTTGATTAATAAAGCTGTGGCTACCTGCTCTGATCCTAGTTTATGAAAAAGCAGGCCTGTTGGCAGACAAGGCCAGGCAGGCTTGCAGGCCTAGGCTTCAAAATGGCCACCAGCCACATGGCCAGGCCCAACAACATCACAAAGGCCACCCTAAAAAACACACTTCCCCAACTCAATCCAATGCCATCCATGCCCTAAATGATGTCTAAATTCAACAGATCACACAGAAAACACTTGATTAATAAAGCTGTGGCTACCTGCTCTGATCCTAGTGGATGAAAAAGCAGGCCTGTTGGCAGACAAGGCCAGGCAAGCTTGCAGGCCTAGGCTTCAAAATGGCCACCAGCCACATGGCCAGTCCCAAATACATCACAAAGGCCACCCCAAAAAACACACTTCCCCAACTCAATCCAATGCCATCCATGCCCTAAATGATGTCGAAATTCAACAGATCACAGAAAACCCTTGATTAATAAAGCTGCGGCTACCTGCTCTGATCCTAGTGGATGAAAAAGCAGGCCTGTTGGCAGACAAGGCCAGGCAAGCTTGCAGGCCTAGGCTTCAAAATGGCCACCAGCCACATGGCCAGGCCCAACAACATCACAAAGGCCACCCCAAAAAACACACTTCCCCAACTCAATCCAATGCCATCCATGCCCTAAATGATGTCTAAATTCAACAGATCACACAGAAAACACTTGATTAATAAAGCTGTGGCTACCTGCTCTGATCCTAGTGGATGAAAAAGCAGGCCTATTGGCAGACAAGGCCAGGCAAGCTTGCAGGCCTAGGCTTCAAAATGGCCACCAGCCACATGGCCAGGCCCAACAACATCACAAAGGCCACCCCAAAAAACACACTTCCCCAACTCAATCCAATGCCATCCATGCCCTAAATTATGTCTAAATTCAACAGATCACACTGAAAACACTTGATTAATAAAACTGTGGCTACCTGCTCTGATCCTAGTGGATGAAAAACCAGGCCTGTTGACAGACAAGGCCAGGCAAGCTTGCAGGCCTAGGCTTCAAAATGGCCACCAGCCACATGGCCAGGCCCAACAACATCACAAAGGCCACCCGGAAAAACACACTTCCCCAACTCAATCCAATGCCATCCATGCCCTAAATGATGTCTAAATTCAACAGATCACACAGAAAACACTTGATTAATAAAGCTGTGGCTACCTGCTCTGATCCTAGTTTATGAAAAAGCAGGCCTGTTGGCAGACAAGGCCAGGCAAGCTTGCAGGCCTAGGCTTCAAAATGGCCACCAGCCACATGGCCAGGCCCAACAACATCACAAAGGCTACCCTAAAAAACACACTTCCCCAACTCAATCCAATGCCATCCATGCCCTAAATGATGTCTAAATTCAACAGATCACACAGAAAACACTTGATTAATAAAGCTGTGGCTACCTGCTCTGATCCTAGTGGATGAAAAAGCAGGCCTGTTGGCAGACAAGGCCAGGCAAGCTTGCAGGCCTAGGCTTCAAAATGGCCACCAACCACATGGCCAGGCCCAACAACATCACAAAGGCCACCCCAAAAAACACACTTCCCCAACTCAATCCACTGCCATCCATGCCCTAAATGATGTCTAAATTCAACAGATCACACAGAAAACACTTGATTAATAAAGCTGTGGCTACCTGCTCTGATCCTAGTTTATGAAAAAGCAGGCCTGTTGGCAGACAAGGCCAGGCAAGCTTGCAGGCCTAGGCTTCAAAATGGCCACCAGCCACATGGCCAGGCCCAACAACATCACAAAGGCCACCCTAAAAAACACACTTCCCCAACTCAATCCAATGCCATCCATGCCCTAAATGATGTCTAAATTCAACAGATCACACAGAAAACACTTGATTAATAAAGCTGTGGCTACCTGCTCTGATCCTAGTGGATGAAAAAGCAGGCCTGTTGGCAGACAAGGCCAGCCAAGCTTGCAGGCCTAGGCTTCAAAATGGCCACCAGCCACATGGCCAGGCCCAACAACATCACAAAGGCCACCCTAAAAAACACACTTCCCCAACTCAATCCAATGCCATCCATGCCCTAAATGATGTCTAAATTCAACAGATCACACAGAAAACACTTGATTAATAAAGCTGTGGCTACCTGCTCTGATCCTAGTGAATGAAAAAGCAGGCCTGTTGGCAGACAAGGCCAGGCAAGCTTGCAGGCCTAGGCTTCAAAATGGCCACCAGCCACATGGCCAGTCCCAACAACATCACAAAGGCCACCCCAAAAACACACACTTCCCCAACTCAATCCAATGCAATCCATGCCCTAAATGATGTCTAAATTCAACAGATCACAGAAAACACTTGATTAATAAAGCTGTGGCTACCTGCTCTGATCCTAGTGGATGAAAAAGCAGGCCTGTTGGCAGACAAGGCCATGCAAGCTTGCAGGCCTAGGCTTCAAAATGGCCACCAGCCACATGGCCAGGCCCAACAACATCACAAAGGCCACCCCAAAAAACACACTTCCCCAACTCAATCCAATGCCATCCATGCCCTAAATGATGTCCAAATTCAACAGATCACACAGAAAACACTTGATTAATAAAGCTGTGGCTACCTGCTCTGATCCTAGTGGATGAAAAAGCAGGCCTGTTGGCAGACAAGGCCAGGCAAGCTTGCAGACCTAGGCTTCAAAATGGCCACCAGCCACATGGCCAGGCCCAACAACATCACAAAGGCCACCCCAAAAAACACACTTCCCTAACTCAATCCAATGCCATCCATGCCCTAAATGATGTCTAAATTCAACAGACCACACAGAAAACACTTGATTATTAAAGCTGTGGCTACCTGCTCTGATCCTAGTGGATGAAAAAGCAGGCCTGTTGGCAGACAAGGCCAGGCAAGCTTGCAGGCCTAGGCTTCAAAATGGCCACCAGCCACATGGCCAGGCCCAACAACATCACAAAGGCCACCCCGAAAAACACACTTCCCCAACTCAATCCAATGCCATCCATGCCCTAAATGATGTCTAAATTCAACAGATCACACAGAAAACACTTGATTAATAAAGCTGTGGCTACCTGCTCTGATCCTAGTGGATGAAAAAGCAGGTCTTTCGGCAGACAAGGCCAGGCAAGCTTGCAGGCCTAGGCTTCAAAATGGCCACCAGCCACATGGCCAGGCCCAACAACATCACAAAGGCCACCCCCAAAAAGCACACTTCCCCAACTCATTCCAATGCCATCCATGCCCTAAATGTGCTTGAAAATGATATAAATTCAAAAAACAACAAAAGGAACAGTTGCTTCATCATGCACACACACACCCATGAGGCCATGCCCATGGCTAGCTCGGGCCTACTACTACTACTACCCACAAAATAAAAAAATAAAAAAGGAATGATGATAATTATAAAAAATAAGTTGTAGTTACAACAACTGCAATGCCCACAATCAAACAAACACAACAACCACTTACTTGTAAAATATCCTATTCCAAAAATCCTGAAATCCAATTGCAATGATGCGGCAGACAAAAAGAGTGATCTTTCCAGGTCCAAATCCAAAGGCAGAATGAGCAGGAGATGGACAAAGCACTGGGAGGAACCTGCTGGACAGGAACAGGAAGTTGGAGATTCTGTGTCACTTCCTCCCTCTCTCCACCTTTTAAAAAAATGACTCCTTGCACAAAAAAGGAAAGCCAAATGTCAATGTAAGGAGTTGTTTTCATCCAAAATCAGCATTTGCAGAAGGTTTCATGCTGCTAGAGCTGATATTCCTCTCTAAATTGAAAATTTTACGTTGTTGACTTCTCGAGCTTCACATTACTTCCGCCGGCGTGTCGAAAATGACATGATCGCGTTCTCTTCTTTGTCCCTGTCGCATTGGATATGACGTGTTCGGGGTCTCTTTCCCCTGTTCGCGTTCGATTAGACGTGCCCGCGTCCTCATCCTCTGGCTCGCGATGTAGAATGACGCGGTGCATGATCGCGAGGAGAAAGACGTGATCGCGCGACAAATGACGTGATCGCGCGACAAATTACGTTAATGCGGCTGCGAACTGTCGCGAGACAGCGCAAAATGGCTACCAACAATCCAACATCTCGTGGAGAACGCGACCGGGTCGGGAAAACTTGTCGGCGAACGCGGGGATTAAGGTAAGGCGATCGCGCGAATGCGAGAATGTATTTTTTTACAGCGCGAGCAAGAAACAAATTATCGCTAAGCTGCGGAATGCGGAAATTTTGACATTTTCGCGCTTTCCGCGGAACGCTAAAAATGCCAAAATATCGCAATTTCCGCGAACGGAACAGAATTTTGGCCCAGGCCTACTTATCACCAATGTTCGCAAAACCACTATATTGCTTAATCACCTGCAACAACCGCTCATAATATGCATGTACAGACTCATTTTGCTCTTGAGTTGTTCTGTCTATCTTTTCCCAATCTGTTTCTGTAGGAGGGATTTTCCCTTTCAGAAAAGTAATTACTTGGTGATATTTCTTCATCACCTCAATTGGGGGTGCTCCTGTTTTCGAGTCTCATGGATACTCCTCACTTGGCCAATCAATTGTAATCTTACACTCTGTCCATAAATCAGCAGGTACTACTATGTCAAACAACCCATCTTGATCCTTCAGTAAAGCCTTTGAAACTTTTACAAATCTTTCAACCTGTTTATACCATTCAACTGGTTTGTCTCTCAACTTAGGGAAATCGTTGGTAAATTACAAAATATCCTGTCCTGTCCTGTTCCTGAACTTGAACATATCCACCACCAAGAACCTCTCTCAGGGGACACTATCTTTCTGCCTTTTTTGATTCTTTTAACAAGAATGCAGATGACGCTTCCTTTGCCTGTGCTTCCTCCTTCTTTCTTGCCCACCTAGTCCTCCACTTGTCAATGTCTCCCCACTTCTGCAAAATGTTCATTAACTCTTTTATCTGTAGTTGTCTTCCAGACACATTCATATTCTCCAAATCCTTATCAGTAAACTCCACTCTGTATGGTTTCTGTAACAAATTTGATCTCCCTATATCGTCTCCAATTTCTGAAGCAAGCTCTGTCAATTTCAAAACAATTTTGCATTTCTGGTAATGCCCTTACATATAAACAACAACTCTTCCTCATTGTAAAGATGCAACCTATCTATTCCCACATTTCCAGCTATCATTTCTTCCAACTCCACTTTCAATTTGTAAATATCTAAAATCTTTGGTGGTGAGCTTTGTTTTTCTATTCCCTGTGCCCATCTCTCCAAATCTTCTGGGGCTACTGTTGTTGCGCTTCTAGTTCCAAAAGGTACCACGGACCTTCTTTCTTTCAAACTTCCAGGTGTAATTCTCTTAGGGGTCTCAGTTAAAGGTTCTCTTATTGGAATCGCACTCACTGACCTGATCATCAGATATTACTATCTCTTTTCTGGGATTACTCAAAGGAGTTGTTACAGCTTGGGGTTTTGGGCAACTCATGTTATCCCTATATAATGGGATAACAGGACCTATAGTCACTAGTACTGTCAATGATTCAGAGTTTATATTAAATTGACTTATTTTCTGTATAAATTCCTCTCTATTTCTATTTAATGCTTCTCTTTCTTTATCTTGGAGCACCCTATTAACTGATGTATCATGTAAAAGTTGATGTATTAAGGGTGTCCCCATTACTGGTACACTTGGGGTAACTCTACTGGGACCTTCTTGGTACGGTGGGGGAGTTTTAGTTAGCATGTCCTCCAACAATTCATCATCAGATTCACCATATCCTGTCATATTTATGTGTTTTGTTTTCTCCTTACACTTGCTCCCCAACTGTTCCTCAGCCATTAACACTGGGTATAAAACTTCTGATACCATAGTTCTTCTCCATTGCTTCATCTGACATTCACGTCACTCACGCAAGTATCTGGGAAAAAATCCTTTATATCTCCCACCTCGGCATTTCTCTCATTCGTATGACTCAGTCTCCCATTCTTCTAAAGCATTATACAGAGTTAACCTAGGTCTGGTACCAAATCATTCATTCTCATCCTCAAATTCTGAAGAATTCTCCCATTAAACATACCATTTTCAGGAAAAGCTAACACTCCATCACCTTTGGTATATTCTATCCAATTTTACAACCATACACAAGTATGATACCCTCTTTCCACCATCATAAAATAAGTTGGTGTCTTCGGTGGCTAAATAGGAATTCCTTCACTGGTCAATACAGGCTTATCTTTCTTAAAGAAATTCTTAATTGTCTTTATTAACGCCATTTTTCTCTTTTCTCCATGCATTCTAGATGAATGATCTATAAAATGTTATTCTGCATACCCTTGAAATCCTCTATCTGCGCGACTCACACTAGCAGTCAAACAAGAGTTCTTTATACAACTTCTTTTTCGACCAATCCTAGCATGGCTTCTATCTATTCAACCAATCAAACTTAGGCTCACGCTCGTGGTCTGACCAATGCTAGCGCGGCCTTTTATGACATCTGTATTTCTCCTCACTACTGACCCCTCCTTTACAAAACTGCTTCTGTCTCACGCCCGATGTTTCAACCAATCCCAGCGCGGCTCTCTGTGATGTCAGTGCAATTCCTGTGACTGACCCTCCCTTCACAAGGTAATATGAAAACTTATTTTTGAATACTTTTCATTAAATTCTTTGTTTATAATAACATAAAAACATTTGCTACTCTGTCTGTTCCACTAAACAAAGGATAGATTTTCGACTTATTCTGGAGTCTCAGAATTGCTCCTCTTCTACTGCGAGTACAAACCTCTGTTTACCCTTCATTCATGCTCGGAAGAACCAGTTACTCCCTCAGTGTTAAGAACCTGTTACTCCTTCAGTGTTACCCTTCCTAGGAAAGAAGACCAAAGTTTCGCCAGCGAATTCTCTGCTATCACTCACACTCAACTTTTATACGAAATAGTTCCTAATTTAACACTGCCAGCCCTGCGTAGCTTCTCAGTGCTATTCCAACAGACGAGTAACCTCACTGCAGTGTGGCTTCTGTCACCACCCGCTATTCATTCCCCGTGAATTTCCGGACAACATAAAACAAGACGCTAACTTTTATGTTAAACATAAATCAGTAATCAATAATCAAATATTTCTCACCAAACTAGTCAATATTAACCATAACTCTGCTACCAGAAAACTGATCCAGTGGCGTACAAACAACAGATACTCTACTACCATATACTCACCTGGGCCCATAAACACACACAATAAAGTAAACCGCTGGAGTCAAAGTTTATATGTGAGATCACAATATCAGGATTAGTTATTCGTTATTCTTAACTAACCTTTCACTGATCAAAAAGTTCTTTCCCCTGGTTGATGGACCATTATTTGAACTAATTGATGGTGATAATGAACATAACTCTAACTTTTCTATACTTTGAAGTAAATAACCACAGACTCAGGAAAGTTTTAAGTTTTTATCTAAATAAATGCATGTGAACCACTTCAAAAACACAGTAGAGACACCATTACTCGTAGGAGAGAAAATTCAATTAATCATCAAACACATACTTCGAACTCTTGCAATCACTTATGCTCAGAAAGGGTGAGGACAGAGAGAAAAGGACATCTGCAAATACACAAAATTATATTTACCAAGAATGGTGTAAAGACAAACCCCCTGGCCAAAGGGCTGGTAAGGGTCCCCTGGGATTGTTCAGGAGACAAAGACTTCAGGACAGGGTTCAGGACAGGATAGTTGACCTCTATAGAACCGACAATTGCGCCGCACCCTTCTCTGACACTCTCTTCCTCCTCGAGATTCTTCCGCGATCTTCTTGTCTAGCCCCAATTAAATTAGGATAGAAAGTTCTGCATTTGGCTTCTTCTTCAGCATCTCACAACACCTCCCTCAGCATCAGTATCACCCGCTACACCAACAGCATCTCCCCTCTGCAGCATTCAGCAATTTGCATTTAATTATACCTTTTGTTCTGGATGTTCCACCCACCAAAGTTTCAATATCGTAAAAATTCGAAATCTAATTGGTCAGGCAAGGGAGGATGATCATCACACCATGCTTACATATCACTTTTTCAGTTAGACCATTGTTCACAGACCCATCCCCTTAAATTTTATTCATAACTTTTATTTCCCGCATGCATTCACATTTCATCTGCAACAATTGTTAAAATCTAACATGTAGATCCATTCATTTCAACTTTTCACCGCCTGTTCTCAGGCTGGGACACTCTGCGACCATGTCCTTCTTCCAACCTTTATGTCATCCTTCCGGGTTGACTCTTTGTAGTCATGCGCAGTTATCACATGGTTCAATTTACTTCAGTCATACATGAGAGGCCCAAATGCGCACTTGTAATAAAGTCAGAAAAGACAAATGTTACTTTCACAAATAAATGGTTTCACTGTATACCACCCATCTCTACTCTATTCCCCTTCACTTATTAGTACTTTCCCCTCATTAGCATTAGTAAAATAGCTAGTTATTGCTTCAAATAAGTAGGTGCCATGCACAAGAGTCTATAAGACTCAATTTTAGTGCCTTCTGCTCAAGCACAAGAATTTCCTTGCAAGCGTTATTTCGTCACATTGCGTAGATGCAGTTGATGCATGCGCAGTAAAGATTTCCCCGTTAAAAGCTGTTTAGTCCTTCGTTCATGTTGGTAGTGTTAGCAAACACATAGGCAAGCTTCACTAACTCGCGTGTTCATGTGGTGCACATTAATTTTAGACAAAACGTAATTAATAACATGTTAGTGAGATAAACAAGTGGATTGCTTACTAGCAAGTCTCTTTTCTATGAGTCCTTGCTCCATCATTGCGATCTTTTTTCTACCCATCGGTTAATATTGAGATGATAAATTGATGTGACTTTTCAGTGCGGATCCACAAATTACTGCTCAAGCACCCTTTTTCATTTTACCCTATCGACTAGATAGCAGAATATTAAAAATTATACATACATTCAAAAGACTACTGGGAACTTACATCATGCCCTATGTCTCAAAAATGGTGTCAGAAATGTACACCAAACAACAAAATGCCACAGAGTAACTGAAAGACTGCTACAGCATAAAGACTTGGGGCCAGATTTATCAACATTTAGTGCAATGCAACGCAGCAAGACAAGTTGCTGCATTTGAGTCAAATGGAGAGAGCAGGAATGCACCATAATTACTAACATATGCCACATTTCTGCTCTCTCTCTGTGCTGGTGCACTTGTGACTGCCAAGTTCCAAACCAGGAACACTTGTTCCATGGTGCACAGGTGGCTGTTTTACAGGCAGGATTGTTTTTGTACAGGAAAGACAACTTTCTACACAAAAACAGTCCTTAGACGCATTTTCCTCTTTTTACACATACTACAGAATACAGCACACGTAGAAAGAGGAAATAACAAGGACAATAAACAGATTTCTCCTCGCTATGCCTCACCTGAGAAGGCGGAGCATTTTGACGCATTCCCAGATTTAGTAGTCTTACTAAATCTGGGATTCCAGCAAAATCCATGGGTGGATGTGTGGGAACACCTACGCTCCAACATGGAACACCTACTCAAAGCAGAGTAACTCAAGGCAACAACTTGAGCTGCCTTGAGTTACTCCAGATTCATTATCCCACGCATAGCCATGCAAGGTGGGTCTGTGTGGCATAGTAAATATGACTTAAATGCTTGTGTTGTCTTGCATCGTCTTGCTTGGCACAAGGGCGGCACAAGGGCAGCACAATTCCTTGATAAATCTGACCATTGGTGAGCATTTGTTCAGCAGTTGTGGAGTTAAATGCAAAGAAAATTCTCCCATTAGAAATACAATGTTTTCTTTTCACCGAGTTTGGTTTTGGGGTACCCTTTGTAATAATAACTAATCTGCAACAGATTTGGCATGCTTTCAGATGTCCAGCTGATCTCCTTTGCATCAGAAGATTGGACAAGGAAGGCAAAGATATTTGGGTGCAAAATTGAAATGTATGTAGACACATTCATATAAAACGTAAAATTCACACTTTTAAGTATCTGCTTTTAGTAAAAATCTACACTTTTGTTATCTATCACACTAGATGCAGGTTGGCAAATTTCATGGCAGGATCCACTTCTGCTTCTGATCAAACATTCACTTAAGTGCAGGGCAATGAAGGCATTCACCTCTCACATAAGTATCTCCCTGGAACAGAACATTAACTTCTTTCTTGTCTCTCTTGTCAGATAGGTGGTAGCAGGTAACGAGAGTAAGGAGCTGGATATAAACTATTATGAGGAGAACTGAAGGCAAAAGAAGGATTGATGATGTCGCTGAAATTCAAATATGATTCTCAGCCTGCACTATGTATGGTGGCAATGTGTGGACATTTCTCATATATCTCTGATGCTTGGGAGGGGGCAGGAGATGAAGAATACCATACAGAAAGGTTCAGGGATCAAGAAAGCTAGAAATACAAATCCCTGCTCCAAGCATGTCTGCTGGCAGGTGGACATGGTTATGCATGTGTGCAATGTTGGGAAGCCCTTCATCTGTCTTCTATGTTAGAGAGAGGCAGTGGATGACCCGAAATGCTATTGAGGATGGTGAAGGAGAAAGGGACACTGATTTATGTGTTGCTGGTGGTGGTCTTAATAGTATGACAATGGTATCAGTAATGGAAGCATGAGAATTAGGAATATTATGCGGCAGTGAATGAGGGGGTGTGAGCTGGGGAGAATGGAATGTAAGCTTGTGCCCCCAACATGTTTGTAGATAGGGTCTCACTAATGGAACAAAGCACTGACTGTCTCTGGTGTCAGGACGATAGTGGAGGACCCAAAAGCTGTTGGAATTTTTGGGGAAGTAACATGATGAGCTCATAACTAGGGTGAAACTGGTCCTGGGTTGCTTGTAGTCTGGTTCGGGTAGGACCTGGCTCAGCAGTTCAGGCTGACCTGTTCAGACTGGAGCAGGGTTATGACTGATTTGCATATGGCTAGGTCCAAAGTGAGGTAACTATGATGTGGAAAATAATGATGGATTAGGATGGGGTTCCTGAGAAATTACCTGTGGCTGAGATTAATTAAAGCATTCCATTCATCACGTTGTTGTATACTTTAGTGTATCACCCTAAGTGGGGCGTGTATGTACAGACATGGGTTCCATGCATACTGTGTCACTGGAACCAAGCTGTACCCAGCTGATGACCCCAAATTGTAGGGCAAAACATGGCCTGGGTTGCTTATGTTCGGGTTCAGGCAGGTCCCAGGCTTGGCAGTTCAGGCTGGACTGTTCCGATTCGAGCAGCGTGAAGACTACTTTGCATATAGCTGGGTACAAACTGAGGTGACATGGTGTACAAAATAACAATGGAGTGCGATGCGGCCTGAGTAATTACCAGGTGCTGCGATTAATTCAAACATTCCATTCATCACTTTTTTGTATACTTTAGTGGGATTTTCAGGCAAGACATAGGAAAAAGCTTTACATTTTGATGGAATGCAAATGCTCCTCAAATGTAATGTTGTTGGTGTTTAGAAGGGGAGGAGGGCCAGGTGGGGAGACAGGATCTGCTGTCCCACAATACTGCTGCGGAAAAAGCATAATGTGAATTCAGAAGTGAGAAGCAGCAATCGTAAGTGGGGCTCATTTGGGGCTGTTTACAGTGGTGCAGAAATACTAAAAGGTATATTTATACATAAAAGCATACATACATCTTTGTATGATAAAATACATAGGTGTGACTCTGCCTCTGTGGAAAGTGAGTCAGACTTTAGATTTAAAAGTGCCCAAAGAGGTTTTATAATGAATCTTCCCCGTATTTGACAGATACATAGACCTACATGCCAAATATGGAGCTAATCTGTACAACCAGCCCATATAGTCTATACTTTAAACAGATTGAAATCAAGACTGGAATGTACATATATATATATATATGTATATATTTTATTAGTTTGAAATCATGCCCATTAAGCAATTCAAACCACACATCAGTTGACATATCAATAAAAAATAAAATTGTCTAAAATGTCAATAAATATCAATAAAAGAGTTAATATTCGCATATAAATCCATACCACCCATAATGTAGGTGTGAACCAGTGCTCTAAATAAAATAAAAAAAAAGTAAAATACACACATAATTCACCTTCATTACTTTAAAATAATAAAGTGCTTATGTGGCACAATTAGCAGTATACTACAGAGAACAAATAGCATCAATTTGTTACAAGGGCAAGGTAGCTAGCTTTTCTGAAGCAATGGAAAGAAGTTTTTCCAGAGCCCAGCGTGCCAACATATTGCATTGAAAAATTATCCTCATCCAATCTCCAATACAGCATACCTCCAACTTTCTAAACACCAGTAATATCAGACTACGCCTTATTGTGGAAAAAGAGCCAAAAAAGACAATAATGTGCAAAAGTGACAGAGCATTCAACTTACAGAAAGGACAGAGATCCTTATCTGACCCCACCTGCCTGAACCCTCTCCACCTAATTGAAGGAGGGGACCTTACCAAACCTGACCATCAGGACCCACTGCCTAACATATCTCTGCTTAATATCACTCAGGTAGGGCTGAAGTGAAGTAAACAAACTGTGCATAAAGGTGTTAGCAGGTAATGAGGAGGGAATGACTCACCAATCTCAAGATGATACATTGTATTAATGGGTTTCATTCTGTTTAGGATGCAGGCAAGGGTAGAGGGAGGAGTCTGGGAGAAGATGAAACAATGTTGCAATACAGGAAGAAGAATACTGAACCTCCAAGGAACCTATCTATTAGGGAATCTCCTAAGCAAGTGAAGCAGGAGAGGAAGGAAAACAACAAAAGTGAATGATCAAAAGCTGAGTGAAGAACTCTAATTGCCTCAAGACAATAGAAGCAAATTAAGAAATGCTGCAAAGCAAATGCGCACTGGGAGGCTTCACAGTTTCCAATGGCCACTGGCTATCTGCAGTAGGACAGCACCCATAGGCCCATATTCGATAGTGTTCTTACCAGTAAACACTGTCTAGTTTTTATAATTTTGAAATTCTTGGTTCTTGGAATGCTGACGTGAGTAAAACCTCCTAATGGAATGTCAGAACCCCTATCAGACTTTCAGAGGGCCATGGGGCATACAGAGGCTACCGGGCCCAACCATGGAGGTTGGGGCTTTCAGTTCCTGATGTCCTGGGGCTCAGCCTACTATGGACTCTGCACTACTAGGCCAAGTACCCCTTCTGTGCTTGACTCTCAGGATAGTGTGGTCCGAGCAGTCCAAGACTTCCTCAGGGGGAGGTGAAAACAGCACTGAGGACACAGGCACATAACTCATTAAATCATTGTCCAGCCAAATACTCATTTTATGAAACAAGTATTTTATTTTCTACCACTATCCCCCAAACAGTATAATATGACATCCACAAACAGTTATGTATCCGTCCCCTGAGTCAGGAAACTACTGTTTCTTTGGCGTTTCCCTGTCCCAGTCACTCATTGTTAACGGTCATGGTTACTCCCCATTAATTATTCCATTCCAGGGTATGCCCTACAAGGAGTCCGAGACTCATGAGTCCACTATGATACTAACTTAAAATCAACAGAGTTCCAGCGCTACTGCGCTAATTTTACCCTCAAGGTCTCCCGGGGCCGACAGACCCGAAACTAGTATTACTCGCACCGATCGTGTGATGCATACAGAGTTCCTGAGTGCACCTGTTTGTGGGAGCTCGTAGTGGATGCACCCGAGTTCAGGTGAGTTGGCTGCACATGGCCCGGTGGTAGCAGTCAGCCAGTGAAAAGTCTCCCCTGCAGTCGCACTACTGAAGCGACTGGATGCTCTGTGCGGCTGCTCCTGTGGGGTTACCATTACTTTGGTTTCCCAATGGGGGGGCTATGAGGATCCTGTCTGGGGTCCATCACCTGATGTGCATTTGCTCCCATGACGTAATCACTTCTCCGTTGGGGGCAGGACAAGCTGCAGTCCTTAGTGCTGCAGGTTAACCCCTTCTGCCATGCTCACAATCCACGGGCTCAGGCACGATCAGCATGGTGATATTCTCCATTAGCCCCTCCTGCATACAGGGTCACTGCCGGGCCACCATATAAGGCTACAGCCCTTACCACACAGCTGTGTTTTCCACATTGGCCACTCATGGCAAACAAGATCACTTACTTGCTACTATGCAGGGCTCTGGCCCGATAGGCACACAGATTGCTAAATTCATGGTGGCATAAGGGGGTTGCCAACTCTGTCATGCACATGGGAAATGGCTCGATTGTTGCAGCACATCTCGCACAGGGAGTCCAGTCAACAGGGCTCCCCACCAGACCTCACTTCCTCCAATGCTCTCCTCTTTCTCACATGGCACTCTGGTCTTTGCAGGCAGGCATTCACTAGTGATCCAGCTCAAGGACAACTGGTCTTGGATCCCTGGGTGATGTCCCCTTACCCAGCAGGGAGACTAGAAGGCCTTGGCCCCCAGTCCTATTCATAGTACGAATGCTTGCAGAGCTTCCCCTCCTCAGGCATCCCATCAGCCTGTTTGGCAGATGGCAAGCTTTGAGGTCTCTACCTCCTCTTGTTTTGTTCCATTTCCAGACACCTAATCTGCTATAGGGGCTGAGAATTGTATGTTGGGGTTCTGCTTCATTTGAAGTGTCCAGTCACCTGCTCCCTCAGCCTGTCTCAGCAGGAGTGTTTTCAAAGCTGATAGTCTCACAGCACATCCTGTGGGAATGACTAGAGTTCATACCAGGATGTCAGCCACAGTGCCTCAAAAGGTTAGCCTAGGGCCCCAGTCCTACTCTTTAAGATTTCCTTAACAGTGTCATCTACTTCCTGAGATGTGCTCATACCCCTTCCTAGTGACCTCTGTCTGCATCAAAGAGCCCCTTTTGAAGTGTACAATGGAAGCCTCGCTCTCCCCTTCCCAGTCTGTATCCCTCCCAGCTTCCAAGAATTCAGCAATGCACAAATCTGTCTGGGAGATCTCTCTCCCTACTCTCCGTGTTTTGATATTCAGGCCAAAGTGAAACCCAGGGCCCTTCAAGTATTGAGCCATGCACAGGCACACATACACTTAGTGCATGATTACAGCATATATGCACTGCACAGTACTGTACCCTCCATGTACTGTATCACTCATAGGCACACATACGCCCAGCACTTGCATTTAACATACATGTACTGCCCAGCACTGTACCCTTTATGTATTGTACCACCCATATGCACATATACAACCAGCAAATGCATTCAACATGCAAGCACTGTACCCTTCCTATATTGTACCACTCAGAGGCACAGTACTGCATTATCCCTGTTTTTCACCTTTTCCAGGCACACATACACCCAGCGTAGATACACCACATCTCCACCATGCAGCACTTCACACAAATCTAATGCAGGCCAAGATCTTTAAGTGAGGGAGCCTGTTGGCTTCAGTGACACAGATTAAAAAATACCTGTTCACTTCTACTGATCGGTACATGTTTTGCTGCCACCACTGCACTCATGCTGCTTAAATCCTGGTCAAGGCAGTAGTCTTCCACAACTATAAAAGATGCATTCCATCGCCCCTCACTGTCCAACAAGACCATAATCCATCAGATAGCACTAGGGATCCAGATATCAGTACAGTTGGATACTCAGTGAACGGGTACATGTTTATCATGCAAAGGGATTTTCCATTCCTACATGGAATCTCATACACTGTAAGCTCATTTCAGAATATTTTTGATCTGTAACTGGCCATGTCCCACCATTTAAAATAAGGATTGCTGCTGTAAA
Organism: Triturus cristatus; assembly: GCF_964204655.1. Classification (NCBI taxonomy): domain Eukaryota; kingdom Metazoa; phylum Chordata; class Amphibia; order Caudata; family Salamandridae; genus Triturus; species Triturus cristatus. The sequence goes on from NC_140594.1 coordinate 247,798,048, forward strand.
GCTGAGATAAGATGCCCTGGGCAGGTTGCACATGAACACGTACACATGCTAGTTCTATATTTTGTAATCATGCTTAGATATGGGGATGACAAATGATTGCCTCTGGAGCTCTGGGGCTTAAAAACGGGGACTCCCACATCAGAACAATGCAAAACATGAACACTCATTCCGTGTACAAGTCTGAGTGGAATGGGAAAGCAAAGGGAAAGGTTGTTCTTCCTGCGGAACAAGACTGCAGCAAGTGGAGGCAGACAGCAAAAAACAGGATCCCCCACTGGCACCAACGAAGGCTATGTATAATGTGGAGGTGGTGAACCGGTATGACCACAAATCTTTGGGGTGTCATTCAACCTTTACTGAGTTGTGTTTGGTTGCCTCAAAAGGAAAGGGTTCCTGGTTGAATCATCCACAGAGGGCACTTTAGAAGGAAGCACTACAGAAAAACTATGGGGCCGATTCACAGAATTAACTTAAGACAAAATCCTAAACTTACTACTTTTGGTATTCACAGAAGTTAGGATTTAGTCTTAAGTTTGTCTTAAGACAAACTTAAGACAGACTTAAGACAGACTTAAGACAGACTTAAGACAAACTTAAGACAGACTTAAGACAAACTTAAGTTTGTCTTAAGTCTGTCTTAAGTTTGTTTTAAGACAAACTTAAGACTAAATCCTAACTTCTGTAAATACCAAAAGTAGTAAGTTTAGGATTTTGTCTTAAGTTAGTTCTGTGAATCGGGCCCAATGTTTTTTTAAATGAACATTTTTAACTATAACGTCCCTGAAACCTGTGTTTTTTTTCAGTGAATTTCTAAGGTTTTTTAAATGCTAATTTCTAACTCTGCCTACAGAGGTAGGACATGTGCAGAAAGAGGAAGAAAAGCACAGAAAGAAGCAAGAGAAATGGAGAAAGAGGCGACAAAAGTCCAGAAAGAGGAAGAAAGGTGCAGAAAGAAGTAAGAGATATGCAGAAAGAATCAACAGAGGTGCAGAAAGAGGCCTTGTTGCAAAGTCATCCTGTGCCCTGGGCACCCCCCAACTTTTTGCTGACTAGTACTGGTGGTAACTGACTCTGAATGACCCTGGCCTCTGCCTAACCAGGACCCGGAGCCAGTGCTATGCTGAAAGACAATTAGAATGCAGTGAAAACGGGAAGAGGAGTACTGAAAGAGGAAAGAGGGTGTAGACATTTGAAAGACAGGTGCAGAAAGAAACAAGAGCAGTACAGAAACTATCAAGAGAGTTGCAAAAGGAGGCAAGAGGGGTGCATAAAGAGGCAAGAGAAGTACAGAAAGAGGCAACAGAGGTGCAGAAAGAGACGAGAGAACTGTAGAAAGAGGCAAAAGAGGTGCAGAAAGAGGGAAGAGAGGTATAGAAAGAGGGAAGAATGGTGCAGAAAGAGGCAAGAGGGGTGCATAAAGAAGCAACAAAAGTGCAGAAAGAAGCAAGAGAAGTGCATAAAGGAGCAACAGAGGTGCAGAAAGAGGCAAGAGCGGTGCAGAAAGAGGAAGAGAAGTGCATCCTAGGACTAGTTCAAGGGATTCACCCCTCTTCAGCCAGGATAGCTTGATTCCAGTGGCATGGAGAGCACGGGACCCATGTCTGAGCATACCCGTCCCACTCGGGGTGACTGTTAGATTATTGGCAATGGCTAGCCACTGTCCAAGTAGGGACCCTTCTTCCTAAGTCAGATTAAGCGGGCTACACCCTTTGATAACCCCTGCTCAACCCTGTTGTAACATAGCACGAGCAGCTAGGCTTATCTCAGAGGCAGTGTGTGAAGCATTTATGACCATTAGGGGTGGGCGACAATTTTCGTTCCGCTCGCGGAAATTGCTACAATTCCACATTTTCGCATTCCGCGCAGAACGCGAAAATGTCGAAATTTCCATGATCCGCGAGGGAACGGAAATTGTCGCCTTGAGTCCTTTCCTGTCACAAAAATTAAACCTCAACAGGAAGTACTTACAGATATAAATAAAGCAGGGGCCCGAGTTGAAGCTCAAATTCAGTAACGCATCAGCAATCAGCACAAAACATTCGGGAGCAAGGTCGAGGCTGGGCAGGTGTGCTTTTCTCCCCATATCTACCGCCAAAAATTAGCTGTGATCTTTGATGGAGATTTGTGCAGCCATGACGTTCTCGAGCGCAATCCCCTTGTAGTTCCTGACACCAGGAGGTTCTGTCTCCTCGTCTGCTGCTCTGATCGGTCTCTGGCCCTTTATAAACAAGCGGCATGTGAACTGCATGGAAGCCCCGCCACACACACCAGCGGTGGGCAACGTCTTCCCGCCCTTTCCCCCACTATGATGGAGAGCTGACTCGAGGGACCAAAGGGCCGTCGGCGTCGTGGCAACGTTACAGACACACATCTGGTGATCTTTGCATCCTTCATTTTCTCGAGCGCAAGCCTCGTGTAGAATTTGTGAGCGTGGTTAAGCATATGTGCCTTCTCCCCATTTCCACCCTGAAATGATGGCTGTAATCCTTGACGGTGGTCTTTGCATCCTTGATTTACTCGAGCGCAATCCTCGTGTAGTTCCTGTGCCAAGGCGGTTCCTTCTCCTTGTCTGCCTCAGAGACACTGCTCTGACCCTTTATAAACAAGAGGCATGTGAACTGGCCTAGAAGCCCTGCCCGTTAGGCCCCGCTCCAAACACACTAGCTTGCTTTATGCAACTTCTTCCCGCAAAGTTACAGACACACATTGCCACTGGAGACAACTCTTCTGGCCCTTTACGCAGCTGTGGTGTAGGAAAAGCACTATACATTTACCCAACGAGGTAGCACTTACTGATTAGCCAGTAGAAAGTACTCGAGTTGAGTAGAGGTATTGCGCATTCATTCTGGCACGATGCTCCTGGCACAAAAATTAAACCCCAACCGGAAGCACTAAACTCCGCGATCACGCGAAATATCGCGGAGATTTTGTGCTGTTTTGCGATATTTTGCAAAAGGCACTTTTGCTAATTCCGCCCACCCCTAATGACCATACACAGTAACACAGTGAACAACACTACAAAGGGACACCACACAAGTAATTATAGAAAAATAAGTATCTTTATATATAGACTTAACAAAAGACCAATAACAGTAAAAAGCCACAATACTGAAAAATAGGATTATTCTTGAAATGCTGCAAAAATAGTTCAAAGTGTGCAAAGAGGAGTTCAGTTCAAAGCAGTGGTCTCTGCGACCCTTTTACCTGGATTCTGTAGAAAAACAACCAAAAATATCGCAAGGGAGCTGTAGTGATGATTTTCCTCACGCAAGACCGGCGATGCGTTGAATCCTTGCCCCAAGGGAGGATGATGTGCTGGTCTACAGATGCGTGTGGGACAAAGCGACAAACTTCTTCACGATAAGCCGGTGATGCATTGAATCCTTGCCGCAAGGGAGGATGATGCGCCGAGCCTGTTGCGTGTGCGATCTTGTTGCGATGAAAAGAAATGGTGCTCCATGAGGGAGCGACGATCCGGGTGCGATATGATGAAAATGGCGGACGCCCGGCGTCCGCGCTGCGATGTCGTGAAGCGATGAAGTCGATGCGATGACCTTTGGTTAGTGAGCAATTGGAGGACCGCATACGTGGGATGTGATGATCGTCGGGTTAGCGAGCCTTTGGCAGCCCACAAACGTGCGATGATTTCCGGTAGCGAGTCCTCAGCGGCAGCAGCGCGATGATTCTTCTTACGCTCTTCAGCTGCGGCGGCTCGCAAACGGGCGTTAGCGACGATTTTCAGCACTCTCTTCTCTGTAGTAGAACTAGAGGCCCTGGAACTCACAGGAGCCTCACCTGCAGATAGAAATCCTCGCTGGGAGGAATCGGGAGGCTGGTGGTGGAGTCTGATGTGCCTGAGACTCCAGCAGGAGGCTAGCTCTCTTCTAGCCCTTAGGTGATTGCTGTAGCAAGATAAATAAAAGTTCCTTCAAAGTCCTTTTCCTCTTCTTCCAAGTCCAATAGTAACCACTGCAGGCCAATCCAAGAAACAGCACACAGGTACAAGGATAGTCACCTCCTGCAGATCCCTTCAGTTACACAGACAGAGGTTCTTCTTGTTGTCCAGGAGCAAACCAAATTGTAGGGGTTTTAGCACAGATATTTATACACCAAAAGTCGTTGTTCTCAGGAGCTACCAGTCACTGAACCCAGCCAGAACCAGTTATGTCCAGTCCTGGAGCACTTTGTTTTCCAGGCTGCATCCTTCCTTTCAGAAAGAGGGGGTCTGCCATCAGACGCACAGTGGGAGGTGGAGCCACCATTCACCTTGCCAGGCACAGCCCTATTCAGGTCTGACTCAGCCTGCCCTGTCCCTCCAAAACCAGACAGCCAATACACATAACAGCAGAGCACACTGGAAGGCTTACGCAAGAAAATACCTAATTTCTAAAAGTGGTATTTTCAAACACAGAATATAAAAATAAACTTCACTAAAAGATGTATTTTAATATTCTGAGCTCAAGCATACTAAATTCGTTTTTCTACCATGTTCCTTGGGTCAGTTAGGACTATAGAATGTAATAGTCAAACTGCCCATTCTGGCCTATGGAGAACAGGTAGCCTTACAGTAGTGAAACACGAAATTGGGTGTAATTCACTACCAGGACATGCTACACACAACAAGGCATGTCCTACCTTACACACACAATGCACCCTACCATAGGGGTGCCTTACATGATGCCAAGGGAAGGTTCAGGGTGCTGGGAAGTGGGTGCACTTCACAGCCAAGAGGGCAGTTCTGGACTGCACACAGACTCTGCAGTGGCAGGTCTGAGACACACTTTACAAGCTGCTTCTGTGGGTGGAGCAAACCAGCGCTGCAGGCCCACCAGCAGCATTTGGTTTACCAGCCCTGAGCACACACAGGCCACGCTACGAGGGACTAATAGGTAAACCAAATAAGCCAATCATGGATATACCAATTCACATGTCATATTTACAAAGGGAGAGCATATGCACTTTAGCAATGATCAGCAGTGGTAAAGTGCCCAGAGTCATAAAGCCAACAAAGACAGGTTAGGAAAAATCCAGGAGGAAGGCAAAAAGCTTAGGGATGACCCTGCAAAAAGGGCCATTTCCAACAGTGACAAATGCAAAAACAACAGTTGATGGACAGAATGCAGAACAATGTCATACATTCAACCCAGTACAGAGAGCTGGGCCTAATTCCATTGTTTCTTTGCTCACCATGCCATTCCAGTTTGAACCCAGCCATATACAAATCAGTCTTGACCCTGTGCCTCATGGGAACAGTCAAGCCCGAAGTGCCAACCAAGCCAGGTCCTCCCTGGATTGGAAACAAGCATCCTAGGACCGGTTTCATTGTTTCACCCCTCTTCAGCCAGGATAGCTTGATTCCAGTGGCATGGAGAACACAGGACCCACGTCTGAGCATACCAATCCCACTCGGGGTGACAAATGCAAAAACAACAGTTGATGGACAGAATGCAGAACAATGTCATACATTCACCCCAGTACAGAGATCTGGGCCTAAATCCATCGTTTCTTTGCTCACCATGACATTCCAGTTTGAACCCAACCATATGCAAATCAGTCTTGACCCTGTGCCTCATGGGAACAGTCCAGCCCGAACTGTATTCTTCAGGGAAATAGATCGCCGGGAAAAGCCGGGGTGGGGTGTCGGCCATTATCCACCAGAGTCTTCAGTTCACTACCTTAGGGATCACAGGTATCCCTTCTGTGGAAGCCTCATACTCACATTTGAATCTCTACAATCTTCCTTTATTTGTGCCTTATTTTATAGACCCCTCATCACATGCCTACATTTCCTCAACTACGGGGTGAAATGATTTCCCACCTAGCTATAAATCATGCCCGAATCCTAATAATTGGAGATTTCAATTACTGGCCTAACGATGCACAAGAAAGTGTGGACTCCATAGAATTTACCGATCTCCGAACCGAACTGCACCCAGCATGTGAAGGCAGCTTCCCACATAAAGGGGCATTCCTTAGACCAAGTATGGACTTCTAATCTTGAAATCTCTAAGTTTGCTATTTTTCCATGCACTTGGTCTGATCACCATCATATCACATTTGTAATATCCAGCATCGCCCACTACAAAAAAATTTCAGATAAAAAACAACCTGGCTAGAAACTGGAACCGCGCTAATATGGGCGTATTTCACTCAGTATTAACGGCCACAGCCCCTACTAGCTCCACCTAAGCCGAACGTAGGTGGAGACACGACTACTCCTTGGATAAAAGAGCATTCTATGTAACTCTGCTCAAAGATTATAAAAACGCAATTCTTCAGAAAAAGGTAATTATTTCTCTGCAAAAATTGTAAATTCAGCTAATAAGTCCAAAGAAATCTTCTCCATAGTCAACAAACTCACTAACGCAGACATGGTAATAGCGAAACCTGTACCCACGCAATCCTCATGCGACTCACTAAATTCTTACTTCATCAACAAAATTACTGCGATCAAGGCTAGTATTCCTCCTGCCACCTCCTCCATGGCCCCCCCAGCTCCCGGCAAAAACTCACTTGTACTTAATCAAATTCCCCCAATCTCTAAGGAAATCTTCTTTGGTCTACTAAAAAAAGTTAGTTCCGGTTCCTCCACTGACTGTTGCCCGCCTCATATTCACCCACCCCGACCCCCCCTTTCACTTCTCAATAATTCCCTTAAATTTGGTATTGTCCCTGACACTTTCAAAAGTGCTGAGATCATCCCAATTCTGAAGAAACCCAACTCGGATCCCTTGGTGCTCAGTAGCTATCGGCCCATCTTACTGCTGCCTTACCTGGGGAAAATCCTAGAAGCCCATGTGGCAAAATGCCTGAGTTCCTTCATCGTACAATCTCATTTCCTGGACTCCCACCAGGCCTGCTTTAGGCCAGCACACTCAACAGAGGACGTCATCCTTGCAGTTATGGATGAACTCAGAGGGGGGATAGACAGAGGCCTCACCCAGGCCTTGATACTCCTGCCTGGATCTGTCAGCTCCTTTTGACACGGGCGATCATGATATTCTGATTGACCGTGTCAGTAATGCCGGGATACAGGGCCTGGTGCTGAGGTGGATCTCCTCATTTCTCAGCAACCGTTTCCAAGCTGTTCGCCTTGCTACTTTCTCCTCCCAGAAAATGAAACTAACGGGTGGGGTCCCTCAGGGGTCTTCTCTCTCGTCCCTTTTGTTTAACCTATACTTACTTCCCCTGATCTGGTCTCCTTGCGAGAGAAAGGTCGTTACTTTTAACTATGCTGACGACCTTCAGTTGGTGTTTGACATCAATCCCTCCATCTCCTCAGCACTCAATTTCCAGTCCACGTTGAGCATTATCAGTTTCTGGATGAATGTCAACCAATTGAAATTAAATCCTGACAAGACTGAGCTCATTCTCACAGGTGGACCATCAAATGCATGGAATGCTAATTTCTGGCCTTCTATACTGGGTAGCGCTACCAGCAACCTCTGTCAAGAGTCTAGGGATTGTGAGCAGCAACGATCTGTCCATGAAGGCCCAGATAAGTTCAGTGGTCTCTGCATGTTTTTTCCATCTTCGCAGAATCCAGAAGATCCGCAGATTTTTAACCACTGAGGCCTTAACCTTGGTTATTCTTGCCCTGGTAATGTCACGTATAGATTACGCCCACTCACTTGATGCCGGTATCCCCGCATATCAATTACAGCATTTGCAGCTGGTGCAAAACCATGCGGCCAGATTAATCGCTCGCCAGCCCAGATGACACCACGTTAGACCACTGATGAAGAGCCTTCATTGGCTTCCAGTGGCTAAACGCTGTGCCTTTAAGCTGGGATGAACCACCTTCAAAGCCCTAGCGGGGACCGGCCCTACCATCATCTCCTCCAGGATTCAGTGCTGTAGGAGAGTAGGATATGCTTCACATGGGTACCCCCACTTTTTGCTGGTGTTACACTGTTATTCAACCTTAGTCTGGCTGTGGCCCTGCTAATCAGGACCCCAGCCTAGCTGCTTCCTCTCTAAAATGGTTTCCATGTACATTAGGTACATTTCTAATTGGATTCTGGAGTGCATTATAAGCCCCTAGTATATGGTATACTATGTACCTAGGGCATAGGTACCTCAGAGGCATACCAGGGGCTGAAGCATGTATTATGCCACCCCTGGGAAGCACTCCAAAATGACACCACAGGTCTGCTACTGCAGCCTGGGTGGTGCTTGCACCCCTTACAGTGGTATAGGCTACCTACATCACTACCATTGCACTAACATATAAAACCTATAAGTCACTTCTATGGCAGGCCTTAACAATCCTGAAGGCAGAGTGCTTGGTTTTTATGTGAGAGGGTGCCCCTGCATGAGCAGAGCCCCTCTGCAGCGTTCGGAGTACCTCCTCTGATGTTGTTTGTGGTGCAGCCTGACCATATACTCTTAAGTGCATTATAACCTCGCAGTAAATGCTAACTTGGGACTGGCTGCACGGAAACATGTCGTGTTTGGTGTCAAGCACTTTGGAATACTACCACCCCAACGCCAGTTCTGGTGGAGGGGGTAGCATTCCACCCTTCTAGAGGGAGAGACATGTTAACACTGGTCTACCCGGTAAAGACTTTCCACAGCCCTGGCATCACAAAATGGATGCCACTGCCACAGACACGGGTCTGGCCTCCTGATGCTGCCCGAAACTCCGGCAGGGGAGGCCTGTACAATAGGTTTCCTGTCCCAGGGAGGTGTAAATCAAGACTGGGTGGACTTTGTTGACTGTGCTGCTAAGCCTCTGGAAGGTTGGTTATTGGGCAGTAAAGTTTGTGACTTCATAGGATTGTACAATCTGATAATGAGGGAGCAGATTCTAAATAACTGTCAAAATCAGCTGTTGCACCAGTACCTGGTAGACTCTTATCCGACCTCTCTCCAAGAATTGGGAAAGAAGGCAGACAAATGGGTCAGCACCAGGGTGAGGCAGGAGGTACAGAACCAAGGTGGTGACCTGAAGAAGCGAGATTCCAAGAACTCTGACAAGGGTGGGGACAAGGGTAAAGACCAGAAGTCTTCTCAAGGGCCCAAAAAATCTTCTTCAAATGGGGAGTCACAGTCTAACAAGGGAAAAGGCCAAAAGAAACCTTGGTGCAAAATCTGTAAACAGAAAACCCACTGGACCAGTGACTGCACCAAGTGCAAAGAATCTACTCCAGCCACCATTGCCCCTAAGGCAACTGTTCCCCCGAGTACAGCTACAATAGATGATGGGAATATCCGGAATAAGGGTGTAGTAGGGTTGAGCGCTGGGTTCTGAGATGGACTCTGGCCTAGTCAGAGTTCCAACTCAGGCTGTGCTTGTCTGTGATGGGGGCATTGATTTGTCCCCCTTTGTGAGTCCCAGTAATTTGGGCAAATACAGACAACAGCCTTTATTAAATGGAGTAGAGGCTTGGGCATCCAGGGACACAGGAGCAAGTGTCACAATGGTGACAAAAGATCTTGTGGATTCTGGGCAGATTATACTTGGTGAAATGTACCAAGTGACCAATGCTATCAATGTCAGAATAGACCATTCTCTGGCAGTTGTTAACTTCTCCTGGGGAGGGGTAACTGGCCTTAAGAAGGTTTTGGTAAGTGCAGACCTATCAGTACAGTGCTTGCTTGTCAATGATCTAGAGACTTCAGCTTGAGCTGATATGGAGCTCAGGACACATGCAGAAATGTTGGGGATCCCTGCTTATGTCTTTGCTCTGACTAGGTCACAGGCCAAAATGTCTAAAGCTGGACAGGCCCTGGATTCTGGAAAAATGGACCAGGTGCATCCCAAGAGGAGGAGCAGTATGGTTAAGGTAGAGCCTTCCCACCTGACTCAGAATGCTAATCAGTCTCCTCAGGGAGATGATCTTGAGCCTGAAGAAGGAACTGTCCCAGAGGAGCTTGAACCGGACCAGGTTGAGGTCTTGGGGACAGGGGCCCTTCCAGGTCTGATCTGAGCTAGGTGCAGAAAACCTGTCCCTCTCTTGAACCCCTCAGACAGCAAGCTGCTGATGAGGTTTCTGGGAATGCTAGTGGCACCCATAAAGGTTACAGGGATGATGGACTCCTTTGCTCAGAGAGTAGAGACCCCAAACCTGGTGCATCCAGGAGGTTGGTTATACCTCTGAAGTTTAGGGGCTTCCTATTGACACTAGCCCATGATATTCCCCTAGCAGGACACCTGGGCCAGAACAAGACTTGGGACAGAAGTGTCCCTCACTTTCACTGGCCCCACATGTCTTAAGACACTAAGGAGTTTTGTCGCTTCTGTGTGACCTGCCAAGCCAGTGGCAAGGCAGGTGGAACCACATAGGCCCCCCTGATACTACTACCTGTGGTGGGGGTTCCCTTTGAGAGGGTGGGGATTGACATTGTTGGTCCCATGGATCCTCAAACAGCATCTAGGCACAGATTTATACTGGTGGTGGTGGATCATGCCACCAGGTACCCAGAGGCAATTCCCCTAAGGACCACCACAGCACCTGTGGTGGCAAGAGCTCTCTTGGGTGTATTCTCAAGAGTAGGCTTTCCTAAGGAGATAGTATCTGACAGGGAGGCAAACTTCATGTCTAGTTACTTGACTGCTATGTGGAAGGAGTGTGAAGTGAACTACAAGTTCACCACACCCTATCACCCACAATGCAATGGTTTAGTTGAAAGGTTCAACAAAACCTTAAAGGTCATGATTAAAGGACTCCCAGAAATGCTTAGGTGAAGATGGAACATACTCTTGCCCTGCCTTTTGTTTGCATACAGGAAGGTGCCTCAAAAGCTCAAAAGGGGGATGGTTACAGCCCTTTGGAATTTTTGTTTGGTCACCCTGTCAGGGGTCCATTGTGTCTGGTTAAGGAAGGATGGAAGCTACCTCTCAAGCCCCCCACACAGGACATAGTGGACTATGTACTTGGTCTCTGCTCCCGGATGGCTGAGTATATGAAAAAGGCAACCCAAAACTTTGAGGATAGCCAGGAATTACAAAAAGTCTGGCATGACCAAAAGGCTGTACTGACCGTGGACAGAAAGTGTGGGTGTTGGAGCCTGTGGCCCCAGCAGCCCTCCAGGACAAATGGAGTGGCCATGATACAATTGTTGAGCAGAAAGGGGAGGTTACCTACTTGGTAGACCTTGGATCCCCTAGGAGTCCCCACAGGGTACTTCATGTCAACAGACTTAAAACATATGTTGACAGGGCAGACATGGGCTTGCTCATGGCTACTGATGAAGGACAGGAGGAAGAGAGTGACCCACTCCCTGACCTGCTTTCTCAGAACCCTGATGATGGGTCAGTTGATGGTGTAGCATTGGCAGGCAGCCTAACAACCCAGCAGCAAACTGACTGCAGAAAACCTCTCAGCCAGTTCAGACATATGTTTTCTCTGATTCCAAGTCAGATCACCTGGTGCACTCATGAGGTGGACACTGGGGACAGTCTGCCTGTGAAGAATAAGATCTACAGGCAACCTGACCATGTCAGGGACTGTATAAGGACAGAAGTCCAAAAGATGTTGCATTTGGGAGTGATTGAACCCTCAGTTAGCCCTTGGGCTAGTCCAATAGTCCTGGTACTTAAACCTCACACCACAGATGGCAAGAGAGAAAGGAGGTTTTGTGTAGACTACGGGGGTCTCAATGCAGTCACTAGGACTGATGCCCCTCCCCAGGGCAGATGAGCTAATAGATACTTTGGCCTCAGCCAAGTTTCTAAGCACATTTGACCTGACAGCTGGCTACTGGCAGATCAGACTAGCTGATGATGCAAAGCCAAAGGCAGCATTTTCTACTCCTAGTGGGCACTATCAGTTTGTGGTAATGCCCTTTGGTTTGAAGAATGCACCTGCCACTTTCCAAAGGTTGGTGAATCAAGTCCTTACAGGCCTGGAGGACTATAGTGCAGCATACCTAGATGATATTGCTGTCTTTAGCTCCACCTGGGAGGATCACCTGGTCCACCTGAGGAATGTTTTGGAGGCCCTGCAAAAGGCAGGCCTCACTATCAAGGCCACCAAATGCCAGATAGGGCAGAGTCAGGTTGTGTACCTGGGCCAGCTTGTAGGTGGAGGCCAGGTTCAACCACTAAAGAGCAAAATCCAGACCGTCATGGACTGGGTTGCTCCAACTACCCAGACTAAGGCGAGAGCCTTCTTAGGCCTGACTGGGTACTATAGGAGATTTTTCAAGGAGTATGAATCAATAGTGACACCCCTGAATGACTTAACTTCTAAGAAAATGCCCAAAAAGGTTCAGTGGACAGCTAGCTGTCAAAAGGCATTTGATGACCTGAAGCAGGCCATGTGCACTGCTCCCATTCTACAGAGTCCTGATTACTCCAAGAAGTTCATTGTTCAAATAGATGCATCTGAATTGGGGGTAGGGGCTGTACTGTCACAATTGAATGATGAAGGTCAGGATCAGCCAGTAGCTTTCATAAGCAGAAGGCTGACCCCTAGAGAGAAACGTTGGTCAGCCATTGAGAGGGAGGCCTTTGCTGTGGTTTGGGCTCTGACGAAGTTGAGGCCATACTTGTTTGGTATTCACTTCCTTGTTCAGACAGACCATAAGCCCATCTTATGGATAAAACAAATGAAGGGTGAAAACCGCAAACTGCTTAGGTGGTCCATATCCCTACAGGGGATGGACTTTACAGTGGAACATAGACCTGGGAGTAACCATGCCAATGCAGATGGACTCTCTAGGTATTTCCAATTAGAACATGAAGACTCACTGGTCAATGTTAGTTTAATGTCCCTGCATTTGGGGGGGGGTTGTGTAGGAGAGTAGGATCTGCTTCACATAGGTGCCCCCACTTTTTGCTGGTGTTTCACTGTTTTTCAACCTTAGTCTAGCTGTGGCCCTGCTAATCAGTACCCCAGCCTAGTTGCTTCCTCTCTAAAATGGTCTCCATGTACATTAGGTAAATTTCTAATTGGATTTTGGAGTGCCTTATGAGACCCTAGTATATTGTATACTATGTACCTAGGGCATAGGTACCTCAGAGGCCTACCAGGGGCTGAAGCATGTATTATGCCACCCCTGGGAAGCACTCCAAAATGACACCACAGGTCTGCTATTACAGCCTGGGTAAAGTGGTGCTTGGACCCCTTACAGTGGTATAGGCTACCTATATCACTACCATTGCACACACATATAAAACCTATCAGTCACTCCTATGGCAGGCCTTAACAATCCTGAAGGCAGAGTGCCTGGTTTTTATGTGCCAGGGTGCCCCTGCATGAGCAGAGCTCCTCTGCAGCGTTCTGAGTACCTCCTTTGATGCTGTTTGTGGTGCAGCCTGACCATATACTCTTAAGTGCATTATAACCTCTCGGAAAATGCTAACTTTGGACTGACTGCACGGAAACATGTTGTGCTTGGTGTCAAACGCTTTGGAATACTGTCCCCACCACTTCTGGCAGCGGGGGTAGCATTCCACCCTTCTAGAGGGAGAGACATGTTCACATCGGTCTACCCGGTAAAGACTTTCTAGAGCCCTGGCATCACAAAATGGATGCCACTGCCACAGACATGGGTCTGGCCTCCTGCTGCTGACCGAAACTCCAGCAGAGGAGGCCTGGACAATAGGTTTCCTGTCCAAGGGAGGTGTAACTACCTCCCCAGACAGGCAGATGTGTATTGGGGCTGGGCCGGAGCACTCTCTGGTGCTTTGAAGTCCTGCACTGGGGGCACACTTGGTGTCCCTGTGCATAGTCCAGTTCAAACCGGTTGCAGAGGCTACCTGCCTCTGCTCTGGTGCGAAAGTGGACAAAGGAAATGGGTGTAACCACCCCTCCTTCCAAACCCTCCCATAGGTGGGTCCCTAGAGTATGTCCAACCCCCAACTTTGTATAAGTATGGGAACCTAGTCCTTGAGATTTAGATTACCCTGGACGAAACTCTGCAACATATATCCTGGACCTTCAACGTTCTACTTTGCCTAGAAGATGGAAGAAATCTCCCTTGGGGTCAAGGAGTGACTTCCCTGCTTGGCAGGCACCAAAGAAGCAACCCGCCGGCCGCCGAAGTCTTTTCATCACCAGAGGTGGATTTCCAGACTTCCCCGAGGCCACCCTGAGTCCACAGCAAAGCTGAGGCCCGTGGCTATCGTGGGTGACGTGGAACCGTGACCCCTGGACACCGTGATCTGTTGCTGAACCATCATCTTTCTGGTCTTCCTCGAAGTTGTGCTTTGGGCTCCAAATAGCCCCAGCCTTGGGCACCTCCTGCACCGAAGATCTCTGGCCTCCACTCCACGCGTGACCCATGGGCCAGTTTCCAGTGCGACCACTCGAGGCCCCTTTGCGATCACTAGCCCATTGGCTAGTGGGTCCCCATGAAGGCAACTCCTCTTTTGATTGGGCTTTCCTGGTTGCTCCTGACGTGCCCTGACTTACCCTTGCTGGGTGAGTCTCCCAGACCTTGCTGGTCTGCACCAACGTCCTTTCTCTAATTCCAAGTGACTTGCTGCTGCCAAGGCTTGTTGGGTCCAATCTGGTTGCCGACACTGCAGCACTTGACAGACTTCATGGAATAGCTCGAATCCAGCTCCTGGTTGCCATAGGCACCTCCTGGACCTCGTGACTGAAGATTCAAGACACCCATCAACTCACCTGAAACACCCGAAATCTGTGGGCATTAGTCTATCGTGCCCTTGGTCACTGGTAAGTGACTAAGAGTCTGTCCCCTCTGCTTTCAGGTTCCTCCCATCCTCGATCCAGGCTTGGATCACTTCGAACACTTCTCCTCTCCACGGCAGCAGGACTGACTGAGCAGCTTCCATTGAAAACAGCGACGCGGCCCGACACCGTTTGACACCTATGCACCCGGCTTCCTTGGGTGAGGTAACTCGAGTACTCCGGTGCTCCCATGGGTGTTGGCCCTAGACACCTCTAAGTCCAAAAGGGTTCGCTCGTAGATATCCTCTAAGTGTCCTTAAACTCTAAATTTCCAACCGCGACTTTCCCCATAGAAGTATATGGCGATTCGCGGCTGTGTTCTCACACTGCACGCGTCCCCCATGGGTCCCCTGTGTCACTGCCTTGAGTGGTTCCTTATGGTCCAAGCACTTCTACAGGCTCTAGGCCTTGTGTCTAGTTCACTCGTGGTTCTTATACCACTTTATTAGTATATGGTTTGGTACGCCCCTAGGGCCCAAATGTGTATTTGTGATATTACTGTTGATTGCTAACTTGTAACTTAAGTACTTCTAACTCCAGTCTCATAAAGAGACTAGAGGGGTGTGTTTTATCCTAAATACATATATTTTAAATATATACCTGGTGTGGTTGTCCTTTCATTTGGTCATTCAAGAGATTATAGACTGGTAAAACAAGCTGCTTTACATTCCTTCAAGACTTAGCCTAAAGGCTGCTCTCCATAGCTACCACTAGGTTAGCTTTCAATAAAGGTTGTCTTTAACCTATCACCATAAGGGGTTGTTTGGACTGATACAGAGTGCCCACTATAACTAGTGGACAGCATATATCATGCTAACTTCTCACAGGATCGCATTCTGCTTCCTCGTTTCATGGTGAAACTCTATCCTATTCAGGATATGGCCAAGGACTTGCCGGACTCCCTTCCTATTGATTCTTTTGTGGTCGGTCCCGTGGGGTGCACTTCTTTGGCTGAGAATGCGTTGGTGCAGGAATCTGTGGACAAAAAGGTGGACGCTTCCCTGCGGAAGTTTTATTCAGGTTCCCATCTGGTGCTTAGGGCTTTCATTTATGGGACTAATGAGGCTCAGTCTCTGCTTTCTGATTTGGTGCGTGCCTTGGCCTTCTCTGGGGGTACTTGTGTGGCTGCTTGTCGTAACTTGGTCATGAAGGCATGGAAAACGGATTTGGCATTTGTTTTGCACTATAATTAGTGGACAGCATATATAAGGCCAACTTCTCACAAGCGCTATACTCTGTCTTGGGAACTGTGCTCCTCCAACTTAAATTTACTGACCACTCCCTTATTTAAATGCAAAAAACACGGGGGGCTCAGATTCATGGTCTTGGCTCCGTAGTTCTGGAACTCGCTCCAAGTGGAAGTGAGGCTGACTGCCCCTTATGCACAGTTCAGGAAAATGCTTAAAACCTCTGTTTTTACCCAGGCATATCAGTAAGCCAACTGCTCCACTGTCGCAGCTCCTCACTTGCTATTAGTGCCATGAAACCGCTTGGTGTACATTCACTGAAAAAATAATTTTAACATAACATAACAAGAGGGGTGCAGAAAGAGGCAAGAGAGGTACACACAGAGGTACGATGGGTACAGAAATTTACAAGAGAGCTGCAGAAAGAAGCAAAAGATGTGCAGAAAGAGGCAGGAGGGTCCAGAAAGAAGCAAGAGAAGTACAGAAAGAAAGAACAGAGGTGCAGAAAGAGGCAAGAGGGGTGCAGACAGAGGCAAGAGAGGTATTGAAAGAGGGAAGAGGAGTATTGAAAGACTCAAGAGGTGTGCAAACATTTGCAAGACAGGTGCAGAAAGAAACAAGAGCAGTACAGAAACTATCAGGAGAAGTGTAGAATGAGGCAAGAGGGGTTCAGAAAGAGGGAAGAGGTGTAGAAAGAGGGAAGAAGGGTGCAGAAAGAGGCAAGAGGAGTGCAGAAAGAAGAAACAAAAGTGCAGAAAGAAGCAAGATCACAAGTGCAGAAAGAAGCAACAGAGGTGCAGAAGGAGGCAAGGGGGTTGCAGAAAGAGGCGAGAAGGGTACAGAAATTTAGAAGAGAGGTGCAGAAAGAAGCAAGAGTAGTACAGTAAGAAACAACAGAGGTGCAGAAGGAGGCAATAGGTGTGCGAAAGAGGCAAGCGCAGTGCAGGAGGAAGCAATAGAGGTACAGAAAGAGGCAAGAGTGGTACAGAAAGAGGGAAGAGAGGTGTAGAAAGGAAGAGTGGTACAGAAAGAGGCAGGAGGGGTGCAGAAAGAAGCAAATGAGGTACAGAAAGAGTCAAGAGAGATGCAGAAACAGGCAAGAGAAGTGCAGAAAGTGGCAAGAGAATTTCTAGAAGAAGCAACAGACATGTAGAAAGAGGCAAGTGAGATGCAGAAAGAGGCAAGTGCGATACAGAAAGGCAGGAGAGGTGCAGAAGGAGGGAAAACAAGTGCAGGAAGAGACAGCAGTGCTGCAGAAAGAAGCAAGACAGGTGCAGATAGAAACATGGGACGTTTAGAATGAAGCAACAGGGATGCAGAAAGAGGCAAGAGAAGTGCAGAAAGAAGCAACAGAGGTGCAGAAGGAGGCAATAGAACTTCAGAAAGAGGCAGGAGATTTGCAGAAAGAGGGAAGAGGGGTAGAGAAAGAGGCAAGAGGGGTGCAGAAATCTGCAAGAGAAGTGCAGAAAGAAGCAAGAGCAGTGCAAAAAGAGGCAAATGAGGTGCAGAAGGAGGCAAGCGAACTTCAGAAAGAGGGAAGAGATTTATAAAAACAGGCAAAAGGGGTGCAGAAAGAGGGAACAGGTGGGCAGACTAAGGCAAGAGAGGTATAGAAAGAGGGAAGAGGGGTGCAGAAAAAGGCAAGAGGGATGCAGAAATTTAGAACAGTGGTACAGAAAGAAGCAAGAGCAGTGCAGAAAGAACCAACAGAGGTGCAGAAAGTAGGAATAGGGGTGCAGAAAGAGGCGAGTGAGATGTGGAAAGAGGCAAAAGAGGTACAGAAAGAGGCAACAGAGGTGCATAAAGACATAAGAGAAGTGCAGAAACAAGCAAGAGAAGTGCAGAAAGAGGCAACAGAATTGCTGAAAGAAGCAACAGAGGTATAGAGAGAAGCAAGAGAAGTGCAGGAAGATGCAAGTGAGGTGCAGAAAGAGGCAAGAGAGGTGCAGAAACAAGCAAGAGAGGTGTAGAAAGAAACAACATAATTGCAGAAGGAAGAAACAGAGGTGCAGAGAGAGGCAAGAAAGGTGCAGAAAGAAGGAAAAGGGTTGCAGAAAGAGGGAAGAGGTGTGGAGAAAGAGGCAAGAGGGTGGGCACTCCGGGACATTGCAGGAGCCGGCCCTTGGTATTGGCGGTCCCGGGGCCTCCAAACTGATTAAAGCCCCGGGGAGGTGGAGGTCCCCAGGGTCCACCACTGACTCATGCATTTTAATCAACAGTGCCCCAGGGGGATGGTGGTCCTTGGGGCAGTGTGAGGGAGCTTATGCCCCCCACACTTTATTTATGGAAGAAGCGTCAGGGAGGTGGTCCCCAGGCCAGCGGGAGGCCATGTGGCCCCCGCATTTAAATCATGTAGCCCCGGGGAGGTTGTGGTCCCTGGGACTTGGGGGGCCCACGAGGCCCCCCGTTCCGCATAGAATCACAAGCACATCACGGGCCACCTACCCTTTTCTTCAATACCACAAGGAGAGCACCCAGGAAGAAATAGATAAGAACTTTTCACTTGTTTAACTAAATTTCACAACTTT
The DNA here is from genome assembly GCF_964204655.1 of Triturus cristatus. Lineage (NCBI taxonomy): Eukaryota > Metazoa > Chordata > Amphibia > Caudata > Salamandridae > Triturus > Triturus cristatus. The sequence goes on from NC_140594.1 coordinate 247,816,408, forward strand.
TCACTATATTTCACTACTGTATTGATATCATGCCAAGTACTCAACTATGTTATATAATTCAAGAGAGTTCTGTCCAGTAGATGCACGCTAGAGGCACTCGTTCTGATTGTCTATTATCATATGCCACTTGGCGCTGGTATTGGAAAGACCAACATGAGTAGCGTTTAGGCACTACCCATATAATGTCAAATAATGGAATATTGATTCAGTCGATAGAGGTTTATGCCACTTGGCGCAAGTATTTGTTATGAGGAGCGATCATGGAAAAAACAACTATATGTCAGAATTCTGGCAAGTATAGTGTTGGGGCTCTAAATTTCGATAATTAATGGAGACATGCAAAAACACTTATTGCTTTCTCTAATCTTTATTCTTCTTGTGTCAAAACTTTACGTATAAACTATGTAATGTATAGGGCAGTTATATGAAGATGTAATATAACTAATGACACATTACAATATGGCGGCCTTTTGCACTATGTGATACCACTTGAATGTAAGTCCTCTTTTTATGCTGAGTTTTGGCGTCTATGTAATGCATCACGTCATAAGCGCCCAATGTGTGATCAAGAGAGTTTACTCTCAAACGCGTAACGTTGGAATAAAGATCTGGTGACTGAAAACTGCAAACTGAGAGCGCGCTGCGATTTGAAACTTTGCCGAATATCTATCTATATGTATATATATATATATATATTACCTTCTGGCGGTCGCCAGTAGGTAGTTACAGTTAGGACCCTGTTTCCATTGGAAAACCACAACATTCTATTTGGAATAACGGTCGACGAATCCTCGCAAAATTTTCAAAACTAATGGGGCGCTACACTCCGCTCCTACCCTGAAAGTCTCGGGGGGATTCGTCAAGCGGGGGCTGAGATAAAAGGGGGGTCCCAAAACGCGTTTTTCCCATGCATTTTTCCTTAGGACCTTTAGACACAGCTACAGCCCGAACGGCTGAACAGAGTTCCTTGAAATTTGGCAGAGAGGTAGTCTACAGGTCAAGGAAGTGCCTTTTGTAGGTTTGGTGTTAATCTGTTCAGTAGATTCTGAGAAAATAGCCTTTAAATCAATATATATATCTGAGCCAGCTTACGGTGCGCTTACGGTGCGCTTACCGTACGCGCACGCCGCCGTGCGCGAGCGCGATTCTGATTGGCTGTTAGATCTTAGTAAACATTCGAATCGGTCGAAACCAGGAAGCGGCGGCCGCCATTTTCTCTCTCGCAGTCTGAGAGGGGGTTAAAAAACAAAGGCCAAAAACATGTAAAGGGGCTGTTTAGACAGCTCCTAAGCACCTAGCCATGTTGAGGGAGTCCTCAAAGATCCCCCAAGGCCAAAAACGGAATTTTAATTTTTTCGATAATTTCGCCGATTACGCTTACCGTACACGTCTGGTAAAAAATAATAAAAAAAACAAAAATATCCATACTCTCCCCACCCCATGTGCAATTGGTGCCCGAAGGGCACCTTTTGTGCATGGCATATTAAATGTGTGAAAAATTAAAATATTACCTTTCACAACGAAGCGCATCATATGTCCTCCATGTGCGCACGGTGCGCGAAGTGCATCGTGCGTACATGGCCCATCTAGCGTAACGTGGGCACGCGGTGCGCACCGCGTGCTAACTGTGCGCGAAGCGCACCGTGCGCGCACGGAACGAACTGCGTTAAGTGGGCGCGCACGCCACGAATGGCGTAAAGTAACTTAGCATTTAAAAAACCGTACAAATTCACTGAAAAAACCATAGGTTTCACACACGTTATAGTTAGGAATTTGCATTTAAAAAACCTTGCAAATTCAGTGAAAAAACCATAGGTTTCACACATGTTATAGTTAGCTGGAAATTTTACTGATAAAAAACCAATGAAATTCCCCCGTTATAGTTAGTGCAGGCAACTATAACTCACGCGACCGCAATCTTCTGCTGATGCTAATACTGTATTTAGACACTTATTTGCCCATGTCTTCTTCCATTAAATTTTAGCTATACATATATTACAAATATTTTTCATAAAGACACATATGTCATCAGCAGAGGATTCCCAAACACTCTACCCATTTTTCCCAGGAATCTCTCTTGTTTGCCGTTGCCCTAAACCCTCTGAAATCTGCCCCCCGCCAAAGTCCCAAAAACCCCTCCCAAAGACAAACCCATACCTTCAACTTTCCACTTCACCCCTGAAAAACAGCCTCCCCTTCCTCCTGTAACCAGCCCAAAAAGACAAAAAAGAAAACATACCTCCTAAACCCAGCCCTAAAGACACCAAATTCAAAAATCCCCCTCCTAAGGACAAACCCACCCCTCCCTAAACCTCTGCCCCCCTTCCCAAATACAATTTTTGAGGTGCCTGTTATGCATGGATGCCCCTTTGTGAGGAGGTTTCCTGGCAGTGTCAGTAATGGCACGTTTGTTGGCACTGCATTGTGCTGTGGTACATGTACTATAAATGGACAAGCCATTTGCAGTTTTTTTTTGATTGGTTAAATTAATTCATTTAAAACTATCACAGTTTGGAAGACATCAGTCCTGCCATTACTTTCCTATTTATTTGGGGTTATTGTATAGTTAGTGATGTGTGAGTACAGTTGTGTTTGTTTGTTCCCTAATTGCTGATTCAGTTTAAGTGGTTGATATGACGTGCCAGTGCTGGAGTTAGACAGTGCAAGGGGAAATGTGGATGGTTGTCTATGTAGTTGACATCCTGATGGGGCAGATATTGCATTGGGTGACATGTTATGTGTTAAGTATTTCAGCTTGGCCAGGCCACTGTCAATGTCATTTAGGTTGCACTTCTCCCATTGATGTAGTTTAGATATGTCTTTGATGTGTTAAAGTTAGATATTGGTGAATCCACACATGGAGTTCTGGATGGACATGTGTCCAATTTGGTGTGTGTACCATACAGCTGCTTCATGTAGCTGTGTGCCACATGCTGCTAGTGCTGTGTTTGCTTTCATAAGTTGCTCTTACCCAGGTCCAGTGCAAATGGAATATGTCAGACATGTGCAAAATGTACTGTGCCCCAGGGCCCAGCCTTTCAGGGTACCCCCTCTAGAGGCGTAGCTATAATTCTGAGAGTATTTCCATTGTGCCGTTAGAATGTTTCTTACTGAGTCTATATAATTCCATTGACTGACATTGCCTTTTCAGGTGGGTGATGTGTGAGAGTCCAATCCAGAGTTGTAGCAGAGAAGGTCTGTTTCACTTTATAGACACATCCATACAGATGTATATTTGCCATGAAAACAGTTCCTAGCATTTGTGCAATGGGAATGTATGACATTCACTATAGCATCTCGGTTAGAGTTGGTGTAAAGATCAGTAGTAACATGGCAGACAAGTGAGAAGGGGCAAAATGAGTCTAGCATGTTGGTTAGAGTACAGAGGTGGAATGAGGGTGTCTCATGGTAGTTGTAGTCACTCCAATCTCACTTTACCTACACTTGACATATGGTAAGATGCATGATGTGTGAAGATCAGTAGTGACATGGCAGACAAGTGAGAAGGGGCAAAAGGAGTCTAGTATCTTGTTTAGTGTTGGAGTGACGGGGCCTCATGGTAGTTGTAATCACTTCAATGTCACTTTAGCAACACTTGGATAATGGTAACTTGCATGACAAGTAAACTTCAGTAGTGACATGGGAGACAAAGGACAAGGGGCACATTGAGTGTAGCATCTTTGTTATAATAGGAGTGAACGGCCTCATGGTAATTGTAGTCAGTTCAGCTTCACTTTAGCAACACTCGAGTAATGGTAACCTGCACAACAAGTGAACTTCAGTAGTGACATGGGAAACAAGTGAGAAGGGGCACAAGGAGTGTAGCATCTTGGTTAGAGTTCCAGACACAGAGCCTCAAGGTAGTTGTAGTCAAGTTCACTGTCACTTTAGCAACACTTGCCAAATGATAACCTGCATGACTTGTGAAATTCAGTAGTGATAGGGCAAATGTTATGTTTGACAGATATTAATATGTGTGATATTGTTGGGGAGGTGTCGTTGTGGTGATTCTGTCACAACAGTGACAGATATACTGTCTGCTGAAATGTAAATCCTTTAGGATACAATGGGATTATATTTCGGTGGACGGAATATCCGTCACCATTGTGAAAGAGTAACCCGTCCACCAAAATTCGAAATCAGGCCCTAAGTAAATAACAGAAATTATTTTACTACATTTAAAACCAATTTTTAAAATGTTTTTCACAATAATAATATAAGATTTATTAATCACAGTCCAACATAAATAATTTTTTTAAATAGTATTGCACACCAAAGTTTTGACATTTACTATTCCTACTCCGATTTACACCAATTTGTGGAAGGTATTGGACACTGAAAAGGTTAAATTTACTATTCCGGCTCCAATCTATATACATTTCGGGAAGGGTTTTACACACTAACGCGGTGATGTTTAGTATTCCCACTCTAATGTGTGCCAATTTCTGGAAAATAATGGACACTAAAGGGGTGGGGTTTATTCTTCCTACATCAATCTATACCAATTTCAGGAAGGTGATGAACTCTAAAGGGGTGATATTTACCATTCCCACACCAATCTATACCAATTTGAGGAACATGTTGGATACTAAATGAATGACGTTTATAATTCCCAATCCAATCCATACCAATTTGAGCAACGTGTTGGCCACTAAAGGGGTGACATTTACTTCTCTCGCTCCAAGCTATACCAATTTAACAACAGTTTGGATACTAAAGAGATTAGATTTAATATTCCCAGTCCAACCTATACCAATATGAGGAAGGTGTTGGACACTAAAGGGTGAAATTTACTATTCCCACTCCAATCCATACTAATTTGAGGAAGACGTTGGACAATAAAAGGGTGACATTTACTATTCCAAGTCCACCCTATACCAATTTGTGGAAAGTGTTGGACATTGAACATGTAAAACTTACCATTCCCAATCCAATCTATACCAATTCGAGAAAGGTGTTGGACCGTAAAGTTGTAACATTTACTATTTCCACTCCAATCTATACCGATTCGAGGAAGGTTCTAGACATTAAAGTGGTGACATTCACTATTCACACTCCAAACTATACCAATTTAAGGAAGGTGATGGTCACAAAAGTGGTGGCATTTGCTATTTCCTTTCCAATTTCCACCAACTTGAGGAAGGTGTTGGCCACTAAAAGTGTGACATTTGCTATTCCAAGGCCAAACTATACCAATTTGAGGAAGGTGTTGGACATTAAACATGTGAAACTTACCATTCCCACTCCAATCTATACCAATTTGAGGACACCAAAGTTGTAAAAGGTACTATGTTCACTTCAATCTATACCAAGGTTCTGGACACTAAGGGGCAATTATGATGCAGCCCGTAAACACTCTAATCAATGGTCGGAGCCTTCAGAGCCGCATCGTAATGGGCTGCTCGGTTTACTTTCTAATTTCTTAATTATGAACTAGATGGTCAGAAAGTTAACCGGCCGGTCATACCAGCTGGCTTCTGATGGTCTCCAGAAGCCCATTCCGCCCTTGAGATTATAATACACGGTTTCGAGCATGGTTTCTATGCCGGCCTGTCGGACATGTAAACCATGTCAGAAAGTGTGTTTGGGGACCTGCCTCTGGTTGGGGCCCGAGAGGTCACCTATGGTGCCCCCCTGTTGATCTCCCCCGTTGATCTCTGCACCCCGTTGCAGGCACCTCAAGGTGAACCGCACCTCTCATTTCCCTATGGGAGCATGCATTATGACTGTAATGCATGCTCCCATAGTGAAATGCAGGAATGCGAATGAACAGTGTTTGGTCACATCAATCAATCAATCAATCAATGCATTTATAAAGCGCACTACTTACCCATGAGGGTCTAAAGGTGCTGGGGGGGTGCTGCTACTGCTTGAAGAGCCAGGTCTTGAGGAGTCTTCTGAAGGTAAGCAGGTACTGGGTCAGCTGCAGGTGGGTGGGGAAGGAGTTCCAGGTCTTGGCGGCCAGGAAGGAGAAGGATCTTCCACCGGCGGTTGTTCATTGGATGCGGGGGACAGCGGCGAGGGCGAGGCTGGCGGAGCGGAGCTGGCGGGTGGGGGTGTAGAAGCTGAGTCGGCCGTTGAGGTAGGATGGTCCCGTGTCGTGGAGGGCTTTGTGTGCGTGGGTGAGTAGCTTGAAGGTGATTCTTTTTTCGACGGGGAGCCCGTGTAGGTCTCTCAGGTGGGGGGTGATGTGGCTGCGGCGAGGGACATTAAGGACCAGCCGGGCGGAGGCATTTTGAATGCGTTGCAGTCATCGTAGGTGTTTGGCCTGGATACCTGCGTAGAGTGCGTTGCCATAGTCTAGCCTGCTGCTGACGAGGGCCTGGGTCACTGTTCTTCTTGTTTCGGTGGGCATCCACTTGTAGATCCTGCGGAGAATGCGGAGGGTGTTGTAGCAGGAGGAGGTGACGGCATTGACCTGCTTCGACATGGAGAGGGAGGATTGGAGGATGAAGCCCAGGTTGCGTGCGTGGTCGGTGGGTGTCGGTGCTGTTCCTAGCGTGGTCGGCCACCAGGAGTCGTCCCAAGCTGAGGGGGTGGATCCGAGGATGAGGACCTCCTAATTAAGTGGGCGAGACGTCCGACCGGGTGTCGGTCGGTCCCAGGACCAAGTCAGTGTCTGGTGGAAGGAATTCTGCCCAACATTGAAATCAATCCCTTAAGGGGTTACAGTTACTATTCCCACTCCAATCTATACTAATTTGAGGAAGGTGTTAGACGCTAAAGGGGCCTACTGCAATCTAAAACATTTTACACTTGATGATGCAAACACATTTTTTTGTATAAACAATCAATACTCCATACTAACACAGCATTTCAAATATATAATGTAAGCTACAGTTCACTTCTAAAAAACACAATCCGTTCATATTCAAACATTACATTATAAAATATTATTTTGACTCTAATAATAATTATCACATTTTGTAACTATTTTCTACCATTGCTACACTTAGAAACATAAAATAAAAAATAATATCATCATTCTAAATTAAAAATCATAATCTTATTGTTAAATAACTTCACATTTTTGCATATAAATGTAAATATATATAAATATGTAAACAAGAATATTATAATTTTTAACAAAAATAATTTCATTTTCTTATGTTTTCCTAAATGTAAAATAATAAATATTTTAGGAACAATTTAATTTAGTATACAAATTTAAATTAAAAAAAATATGTGTTTAATTTAATTATTTCAATGTCAATTTTCATTTTAATATTGACAGTAAATTTATAATTTTGCTCTTTTATTATAATTATTATATATGAATAAGTTACAGAATAATATTTACAAAGGTTGTTATTGTTACAAAAGAAACTTCAAAATTTTACAAAAACTTTTACAACATTAATTTGTATATCAGTAAATTTAAATGTACTTTAAAAAATTAACTTTTTTAAAAATCTCCTCACGCGTGGGTCACTTAGAAGTAGGCCGCAGGGGACAGGGGGACCTGCTTGGGGCCCCCAAAGTCCCTTTCCAACAGCCTTTTCATGGCAGTGAGACCACCATGAAAATCCTATCAGAAATGAACATCGTAATCCTGACGGCGGTGCCTTCCCGGCCTCCATTCAGGATTACAGTTCAGACCACCACCCCGTCGCGATCAGTAGATACTTTCAGAGTCAGCGGTCTGTTCCCCAGCAGTCAAGGGTCCGACCGCCTGCATCATAATGCGGCCTGTCGGTGTCTTTATACAATAATACAACTAAAAACACAAATTTCAAAAATGTAATCATTACTAAATTATCTTAATTAAAAAAAAATGAAAAAAAATGATATTGCATTCAACAATATTTACTAAATTGAGAATTTTTTACAGCAATATTGAAAACAGCACTTAAATGAGAATTTTTCCTTTAATTTTCCTGTCAACACAATAATTTTATATCACAATAGATTTTTTTAAAACTATTTTGTCTAAACACCGCAGGAGGCCTAGTTATTTTTCAGAAAATCACATAGACGCAGCACAATTGTAACTCCTAAAATTCCCTCCATTGTTCTTAAAGATGTTTACATAAGTCTCCTGGGTCTCACAAAGCATGACCTGAGAGAGGTTTTGTTTGTATTTGTGAATTTCTTGAGCTGGTGTTTTTACTCAGAGACTTTTTCTCTGAGGGTTTGAGGTACATGCATGGTTATTGTGGGATTCTATGTGGTAGCTAGATATACATGCTAAGTTGAAATAAGATATTGAAAGGAAATTCTTATTGTTTGGAGGTTTTATATTGCCAGTGTGGAATATTAAAAATGAAAGTTAAATTCTGTACATGTTTCTAGTACAATATATATTTTTCATTGCCAAAATGTATGGTTACTGAAGCGATTATAGTTTAACAAACTGACACTTCTAGGTGTTAGGGCTTGCTGGTTAGCTATTCTAAATGTCTTGACCTTTCTTTGTGGTGCACCACCTGTATTTTATGAGGCCTTTGAGTGGATGTCCTTATGTCCTCATAGACATTTCTACTTGCCAGCCAGTACATATTTTATCATGTGTGCAGAATTTATTTTTGTCAGTGTTAAAGTGCTTATTCCTATTCAACTAAAAACACCGAATGGATACTGATTTATTGAGTGTAGTTTGTTATTGTTAAGAATTAGCCCTTTCTGCCAAGTCACCCACAAACATTTTCCCTCCACCTCCTGTTTCCAGAAACCGTTTTTGTTGGCCTTTAGGACGCTGTGCCCTTTACCACCAGTAACGAGTGTTAAAGTGCTTGTGCTCTCTACTTAAAAATTGGCAGAATTAGCTTACACTCAATAGACACATTTAATGTACTTTTAAATCCCTAGTGAAGTGGTAGTACAGGTGTCAAGGGCCTGTAAATTGAATACTACTAGTGGGTCTGCAGCACTGATTGTGCCACACACTTAAGCAGCCCTTTAAACATGTCTACAGCCTGCCCTTGCAGCCTGATATACAGTTTTAAACATCCATTTTGACCTAGCAGTAGAAACCTTTTGCCAAGCCCAAACATTCTTTTTTAATGCATATAATTTACCCTGGGGTAAGCCCTGGACAGCTCAGAGGGCATGTTGCAGTGAATTAAAAAAGTTTAACATGTACTTTTAAGTTATACATGTTCTGCTGGTGGAAAACTGAAATGTCTTCCTTCATTACTCCAAGATCTACCTTTGCCATAGGATAACATTGGAGTTACTTTGCTACATTTAGCCCTTATTACGAGTTTGGCGGTCATCCTGTCAGCCTGTTACCACTGTGCTGACATGAGGACTGCCAAGCCTGTAGTGCGCCCGCCTGCTGGATAACAATTGTAATCCATGGCGGATGGGCGGTACTTTGGCGGACTAATGGCAGAGGTTGTTAGGCTCATAGGAGAACCTAACATGCATCCTGCTGCCACGATAGCAACTGCAGCACGTTCTGCAAGGTGTGACATGCATGCCACACCATGCAGCAACAGGGGGTGCAGTTACAAGTGGGCACAGCATGAGTGCATCCCGTATGCAGGCCCAGATCCTGTTAGGGCTCACATAGTTGCCTCGCCACTATCGTTTTCATGGCAGGCTCACCGCTGTGAAAAGGCTGGTGAAAAGGCAACTCATCATATGCTCAGTGGTTTTGGCAGGGCACTGCCGGCATTTTCAGGCCGGTTACAGACGCCTGCCCAGTAAGATTATTGATTCCAGCAGAGCTGGCTGTCTCTTGGCGGTTTCCCCTAGACATCCACACACAATAGAGAGCCTAGGTGTGCCAGGATGGGCCATCACTGACAGGATAAGAGGGAAGAGCTGTTCACAGCCCTACATACACTTGAATATGCTGTGCCCTGCCTTCACATAAAATGTTGCATGCCCCATGTAGTTAGTCTGGAGGTCGGGCAGGGGAAGTAGGAAACCTATGCACTTCAAAAGAGAAACCAGGTATAAATATTGGACCTCAAACACTAACTCTTTAGTACATTTCTGGACCTGTGGAGACTCTGCCAGGAAGAAGGACTGCCAATGTGCTGGACTGCTTTTCTGCTAGACTACTGCCTTGCTGGACTGCTGCCTTGCTTGTTCGCTGCCCTGCTGCGCTTCTGCCCGAGTTAAAAGGCTTTGAACCTGCACCTGGACCCAGCATTCCCAGGGTGACTCCAGGGGTTAGCCTGCTGGCCTAACTTTCAGGGCCACAGGGACATAAAAGATTCCAAACCACCTGTACCTGTAGCAAGATTCAGCTGGAGCCAGCCCCTGACCGCCAGGTGGTGCCCCCCAGGTCTAAGAGTCTGAACTCTAGTTTTTGAGCTTTTCCTGACTACAAACAGGCCAGTTGACACTGAAAAATGGACACTTTCAAAGCCGAACAATACGAAGTTCAGTCAGTCTGACCCTTCATGCTACAGCATCGACCAGTCACAGGGATGCCACCGCAAAGCTCCAGCCTGACCATTTTTGATGACAACAGGATATTCACGTACAGCGATTCCCCCCACATGTTGCCTGGCCTGCTCTTTGTGCTACATCAACGACCATATGCGATGCTTCCCTGCTCCTCGAGGCCCCGTCCACTGCGAATGGAATATTTAGTGTTGGACTGAGAAAGGTACCTTTTCAGCAGGACTAACTTAGTCCCTGTATCCTACCTAAGCTCCATCACGGTCAGCCAGAACTTGCGACCTTACTGGTGCTATTCTCACTTAAATCTGTAAAATTGCAGCTCTCCAGTTCCACTGATTACATTTTGCTCTGTTTGTCTAAATTTGTGAGGAATAATTCTTGTGTGATGTTTTCACTTCATGACCTTTTGAAGTGCTTCATTAATTACAGATTGCCTATAAGTTATGCCTGACTGTTATGTGCCAACCTACCACAGGGTTGCACACAGGTTAATTTGGGGTTTGATTGTGCCTCACCCTGACAAGTGTGGTTGCTGCTTTAGGAGGGTTGCTCCCCCACTCAATCACTAACTCAATATCTATATCTCACAGTCATGTTGCTGGGCTCTTAGGGCCTGATTTAGCTCTTGATGATATTACCCCTGCCTCACCACTGCAGCAGTCCCAAGTATGCTGCCAAGTTGACATTCTTTCACCCACCGCATTGAGACGCATGAAGGCTGACTTGCCCCCCACATCGACGGAGTGTTTACTGCCACAGTCACAGCACAATACTGCCAATGAGGCAAACTCCAACGATGTAAAATCGTACTCCATTGCTGTCAGGGAGGTGGATTAGTTGTGCTGGGGGTCAACTAGTGGCGGTTCCCTGACGGGAGTCATTTGCGGTATGGTCTCAACAATGCACCATCACTGTGGTCATTGGATGGATGCTAGTAGAACACATCTGATTTCCATTGGCCTGCATACCACACTATAAAATACACTGCATTTCAGACCATGATCCTATGCCATTCCTCTGCACCACACCATTTTCTACCAGAGATTTTGACAGTTAAGTGAGGTTATTTTGTTCCTTGTCCCTTTATCTTCTTACATGTATTACCTTGTTTTTTTTTTTACTTAATCAAAGTTATTTGCACAATGCCAGGCCCCCAAAATCCACGTTTTACTGAGGGAGATTATCAGTCCTGGTGGATGAAATCATAAGAGTAGAGTCACAATTGTTTGGAGCCCAATTCCAAAAAACACCTCTATCACAGAAAAGACAAATGTGGGACAGAATAGTTGATATAATTAATGCTGTAGCTAACAACCTGCACACACAGGATGAAATTAGGAAGGCGTGGAATAACCTGCCATGGAGGGTGCACTCACTGGCCTCCAAGCATCACATGGAGGCCAAGTGGACTGGTGGTTGTTCTCCCAAGCCTCGCTTACAACAAACTCATGCCCTGTGAGGAGAAGGTCTTGCAGATCCTACATTCGCAAGACTTAACCTGGTGGAGTGGAGTCTTGGATGTAGCACTTTATAAAGTCTCACTACACATCAAAGTCCTGTTTGTTCTCAATTCAGCTATTGCCAGTGTATCCTGCACATGTTTTCATAACATAGAAACCTCAAACTATCAGTATCAAATAATTAGGATTGTTTGTGTGAATTTATTTTGATGCATATAACACTACAGGTGTCAACCTCCATTACATGACACATGATGGTATGGTGCCTGTAAATGACAGAACACCAAATAAACCAATACCTATATGTATGTCATATTATAAGTGTTTGTCCCATTTCAATTGCATATTTTCCACAGGTATGTTCCATGAACTATGTTGCAAATTTTCGGAAGTTGTCTTTGAAATGACTACAACTACTATGATGCCCTGTTTCTGTTTTGAAAAATCAATATTACTATGTCACATTGCTCATTCTCTCTTGCCTAACATATTTCTACATATGGTAAACTGTCATGAATTGATCAAGCCCTATTCATTGCTCTCTTCTGAAAATAGCTTGTGTTGTTTTCTGAATGTTGTCCCGTTCTTCTCAACCAATTGAACTGATGTCAAGACTTTCACAAATCAAACTGTGTAACTTGACACAAAAAATGTAAGGTATGAACATTATTATGCTGAATATAAGCAGTGCTTTCAAAAATTGACTCTGCACTGTTCACATGATGACTAATGCCAAACTTCCACCAAGTTGTGTAAATGTCAGTTTTGAAGTCAGCTAGGCCTTTAAATTGTCAATTACACATTTCACCTCTCCACTGTATTGGACTGAATAATTGGGAGATGTGAGCTATACTTCAGGACATCTTATTACCTGTTTATGTAAAGCTACACTGTTTAAATGTTATTGTAATATGTTCAACACAACAGTCTATTATCAGAATAAACTCTGCCTTTTTTTCTTCTAGGTATCTACATTGTTAGTCTCAAATAATTTGGACGCAAAATACCCATTTTCTCCAATACAAATTTCTTAATAGGTCCAACTGCTAGAGCACATGGCCAGGAATCAGCAATTGAATAGACCTCCAGTCCAGCAAAGGATCAAGCCTTCAGTGATGACAACACTGCTGGTAATCTGGATGACGATGAGGAGCCTGGTCCGTCTAGTCAGCCTGGGCAGACGGCTCCAGTAAGTCTCACTGGGCCTACACTGACACCTCCCACCCCAACTGTAACACCTTCGCCAACTGAAACCTCCCCTTCTTGTGTTACTATCATTATAACACCAATCATGTTCCCCCCCAGTCCTGTGAACTGTTGAGACCACAGCATCAACTGCTCCAGCTCACACAGGACTCAGTTGGATGGGGCACACGGGGCCAAGGGCACAGGGTAGTGGTGGAAGGGTCATTGGAGGGATTCTGTGGGCCAGCTTAGTGAGACCACTGTGGTCACTCTCACCCAGGCCACCATTGACCAAGTCTTGGGAGTCTTTCATCAGTCCCAAAGTATGATGGACCAGGGGCTCAGAGAGCTCCAGGAGATGAGGCAGTTGCAGAGGGAGCTCAATTATCAAATGGAGGCTCACAACTCCAATATAGGCTCACTGACTAGGGTGCTGCAGGACATTTACACCCACATGTGCAGGGCTTTCCCAGTACAGATTCCAACTTCCTGTGGTCACACAACATCTGGCCCATCTACATCTGCTAGAGTGACAGGCCATGCCACCGTAAGATGACAGTTGAATTTTGGATATTGGACTTCAAACTATTTTGGCTCCCCAGCTATGGTTTCAATCACCATGCCTGACTTCTTCACTTTTTGGTTTGCTTTTTCATTTTAACCCTGTTTATTTTCTTCACATTTAGTTCAATAAATTCACAACTCAAAAACTCATAGACTGGTGTGGTATATCTCAACTCTATCAATGTATTTGTTGTCTTCCATCATAACTTTACAATGACAAAATTCAAAAGGATGTGTACACATAGATAATTTGCAAGTAGGTTATGTTTAACTCAAGGTCCCAACTATGACGCCCAAAAATGTCATACTGTTAAATCATCTACTACTGTGTTTATTCCATTTGAGCAATAGTAGTCTGTCAACATTTGCACTAACATACCAATCCATATATGTTACTGATACTTAGTGCCAGTTTTTAAATTTCCAGGTCCAGACCTTTCCAACATGAAAGAAGGGAAAATATCCAAACTAATCAGATTGAATAGGCAAATGATCGTTGACTCATGCCATCGACTTGAGCAAGATCTTCTGGTTCACACAAGAAATCCCACATCATTACCACCAATAGAAAAACATGGCAGTACTACTCTTTGTAGACACAAGATCATTGCAATCCTCTGTTTCAGTATCTGATGGAATGTCACAACCAGTTTTCAGTGGTATGCTTCTAGAAGTATGTCCTGCAATGATGAGACACATCAAGAACTACAGCCGCAGCCACATACACATTACACACAATGAGGATTTTGTCAATGTGAAGGGAGAGATGCATGATTTGGCTCCACTACCACATGTGGTTTGAGCCTATTGATGAATACAGGCCCCAGCTAGGCCCGCAGGACACAAGGGTTCGCTCTCCTGTAATGGAATCTATAAGGAAGTTGGCACGGAAACTGCAAAGTACAAAGACAGCATTTATTAACCCTTAAGGGTGGTCCTACAATCCACACAACACTCTTCAGTATTGCATAGAGTAGCACAAAGAACCTTCGTACATGGTCCCCTTTTATACACAACAGAGGGGCTCATAAGTGGGTGGATACAACATGAGGCCGAAGAACATTACCATTTATGGTCATTTTCGATACTGAATCAATATGTGGGCGGAGCTAACGCACTCCTTGAGCCCGCGAAAACATGGTCAGGCAAGGCTAACTGATAACAGATGTGGTCAAGTCTGGGCATGTGCCAGATAGACAAAGGAGCTATTTATAGACTGTTACTAGGCAGATTGCAAGAGCAACTAACACAGAGGTTGGACTCTTCTCGTGGGGAACACGTGAAAGCATGACAATACAAAATGGAGTCCAAGCTTCGGTCAACATAACAGAGAAAACACGATCTATAAAAGGGGAATTAATGTCTTTAGTAAATGCTTAATCACATCGTTGTTTCAATTTACAACAGACGACCCTTTCAGCATTTACTGAAGACATCCGGTTTGTTAGGATAATCATCATATATGTCAATTGTCATCATTTCTTCAACTTCTTTAGCTAAACGTTTTTGGTGGGCAACATCGGCAATAGCTTTCTTATCAGGGATACAGAATGATACACATAATGAGCAGAGCAAGGGACCACATTGAACGCAGATACAGCACGAAAACAGAACCGCCACAATAATGCAGAGACCAGTTAGAACCTTCCATCCCCAGGCAGTAATTAACGCCCGAAACCATCCAGAAAAGGACCAAGTGCCGTTTTCTGTATGGATCTCAGCTGCAATTTTGTGCAGTTTATTGATGGCATTATAAACTGATGGCGTATGATCAGGGATAAACACACAACAGCTACTTCCAATAATTTTACATGCTCCTCCTCTGTCAGCTAGCATAACGTCTAATACCATACGATTCTGCAATGCAACAATTCTAGTAATCTGCAATTCCTCCGTAAGATTCCCAAGAGCAGCAGCAGTCTGATTTGTCACAGCTTCTACCACTCTTGTTAACCTTCGGATCTTCCTACTGTTCAGGGCAGCTCCAACAAAGAAAAACAGTCCTAAGTTAAAATCAATATACTGTTGCAGACTGGTATCAGTCTGATCTACATCATCAATTGATAAAGTACGTTTATACCTATTTACAGTCACATTATTCAATAATTTCAGATCCTTATGATAAGATGCGGGTGCTAGGAATACAGGAGGTAATAGAAATGATACATAGCATACCCCAGACCACCCAGCCGGCAGACGGTAATAACCTTTATTTCCACACACAAAATACGTATTATGGGAGGCCAAGAAGGTACTATTGTTCAACCCATCAATATTCACAAATTTGTCTTTTCCCACAGTGTCTCTTGTGTTCGTGAAGATGTAGGGAATGGATTCATTGTCTGGTCGGTACTCTTCCCACTCCCAAATTGTCCCATTCGCTTGTGGATACCCATTTTTGTCTTGATGGCATTCTTTATTAAGTCTAAAAAGCAATCGTCCCACTGTCGGTTTCCGAGTGGCAAAAAGCAAAGTATACCATGCTCTACAAGAGCCATTATGAGAGAAAGGAAGTGGTATAAATGGCGTTCCTCCTTTCTTCTGATGAGCTGGCATCATCCCACATATCCAACAGTTCGTAGCATTCGTAGCAACGTGGGTATGATGCAGCATCTGGATGAAAGTGTTATTCAAGTACGATTGTCGATGCTTCAACTCTTGATACGGTAATGTATAAAAGTAGTGCTCCTCAGGCACCGGAGTTGTCGACACAAGAATCTTCCGAGCGGGAGTTACATCCTCCACGAACCATGTGGTTATCCCAACAATGGCTACTGTCAACATGAACCCTAATGCACAAAGGATTTTCTTTTTCTCCATATCAAAACAAAAATAAAACCCAATATCTTCCTGAAACTAAAAGTCTGTCAGAACTCTTCCCCTTGGGCAGCGGTTGATTTCTTCACCAGCGGGCCAAGACGGGTGTCGCTACACTAATGCAGGGCTGATCCCCCCCCCCTTGCCTCATCGGCTCTCCGTTTCACTAACCCAAGGGCCGTTCTGACAGTATGTCCCGGTACTGGAAAACTCACTTCCTTGGTCGAAGATGATATCGCCTTCCTCCAGGAGTCGCGTGGTCCGGAAAGAGCTCCTCAGTGGCATTTGGCTCCGCAGCACGGCCTGTCTCTGCAGCCAAAATTTCTCGTTGATCGGTCAGCACGGCAGGTTCCACCAATCCGGGCGGCACCTTCCTACAGTGCAGAGAGTGGATCCAATTCTTTTGGTTGGAGACTCGCACAGCCGTCCTCGTTGCGAGGAGGACCTGCTCAGGGCCCACCCATCTCGGCTCCAAACTGTTCGTTCTGTCGAAGACTTTCACCATGACATGGTCACCGGGCCGGAGACCATGTCCTTCGCCGGTAGACCGATCAGGGAGCGCCTCTCGGACCTGTTGATGGATAGAAACCAAGTTATCCGTTAACTGTGCCAGATAATCGCTCATCATTACACAAGGTACATCATACACAGCCTTAGGTCTGGGTGGACCCCAAATATTCATTGGGCGTCCAAAAACAATCTCATATGGCGTAAGGCCAGTTCGAGAGTGCGGTACTGATCTAATTGACAATAACGCCAGTGGCAGAGCGTCTGGCCAAGTCAAAGACGTCGAAGCTTGAATTTTGGCGATCTTAAGCTTCAGTGTACCATTATACTTCTCAACTAGGCCTGCAGACTGAGGGTGAAACACGGCGTGGAACTTCTGAGTGATGCCTAGGCCCTTCAAGACGTACTTTATAACATCCGCTACAAAGTGAGGGCCATTATCACTCCACAGAAGTCTACAGACGCCATACCGAGGGAAGAACTCGTTCAGCAGCATCTTCGCAGTAGTCATCGCAGTATTGTCTTTCGTAGGGTACGCTTCAACCCATTTGCTGAAAGCGCAGACCACTACTAGACATACTTCAGATTATTACAGCGCTCCAATTGGATATAATCCATCTGCAGAACCTCAAAAGGTGCAGTGGGTGTCACAAACCCTCCTGCTGGAGTTCGAGTACCCTTTCCTGGGTTATACCTCAGGCAAATCATACAGGTCTGCACCACCCTCTTTGCTGTGCTAGCAATCTCTGGATGCTCCCAGACTTGGGTAAGCAATTTCACAATTGCGGAAGCTCCAACATGTGCTAGCCCATGTGCCATCTGAACCATAGGTTGTACAAAGGCCGTGGGTAATTTCCATCTATCCATCTGCTTATTTCTCCAGCAACCCTCGTCATCCAGTTCTCCCTCGCTAGCCCATTGTTCCCGCTCTTTGTCAGAAGCGGTCCTTTGCATTTCTCGCACTTCCTCCTTCGCATCATGCCATCTCTCCACCTGTGACTTCACTACATACATGGCAGTAGTACCGGGCTGCATCGCAGTCTCCCGTGCTACTCGATCCGCTAACGCATTCCCTTCTCCAACTTTATCAACCACTTTCCTATGGGCGCTACACTTAACGATGGCAATTTTCTTTGGGTATGTCAATGCAGTTAAAAGGTTATGAACTAACTCTCCATGCATTATCTGTACTCCATGTGACGTTAAAAACCCTCTCTCCTTCCAGAGTAGGCCGAAGTCATGCGCTACTCCGAAGGCATAGCGGCTATCTGTATAAACATTCACACACAGTCCTGTACTGAGCTCACATGCTCGTGTTAATGCTATCAGTTCCGCTGCTTGAGCTGATTTCTGTGGTATGCGTGCTGTCTCCACTATCGTTTGTAATGTGGTAATTGCATATGCTGCTGAAGTCGTACCATCTGGTAGCTTCAGACAGGATCCATCCACCCACAGTTCTCCATCTACATCTGGAAAGGGCGTATCCTGGAGATCAATACGACCCTTTGTTTGTTCCTCAGTCACGAGAATACAATCATGCGCTTTCCGCGCCTCAGGCTGGGTTTCGGGGTATGGCAACAATGTTGCCGGGTTTAACGTTACGCACCTTTTCAACGTAATATGAGGAGCCAAAAGTGTCAACTCATATCCCGTTAAACGGGCACTGGTCAAATGCTGCGTCTTTGTTTGATTAAGCAGGGCATCAACAGCATGGGGGACTAATACCAACAGCTTATGAGATAACACAATTCCCTCGCTTTGGCGTATTGACACAGCTGTCGCCGCAACCGAGCGAAAACACCCTGGTAATGCTCGGGCGACAGGATCAAGTACAGCCGAAAAATATGCACAAGGGCGCTGCTTATCGCCGTGCATCTGCACTAAAACTGACAATGCACATCCATCTTTCTCATGCACATACAACGAAAAGGGTTTTGCATAATCAGGGGTCCCTAACACTGGTGCTGAACAAAGGGCCTGTCGTAGTTGCTGAAAAGCAGTATCACACTCATCTGACCAAGGGATTGGGATAGGCGTGTCCTTTGTCAAAAGGGCTAACAATGGCTTAGCTATGTGCGAAAACCCCAATATCCACTGTCTACAAAAAGAAACAAGGCCCAAAAATGCACGCACATCCTTCTGTGTGGACGGTCTCGGTGTATCCAAAATTACTTGGATACGATCCGGTGTGAGTGCACGTCCCTCCTTAGACAAAAGGTGACCCAAATAAGTCACCTTTGGTCTACAGAATTGCAATTTCTTCCTAGATACCTTATGATTGTGGGACGCTAAAAAAGAAAGTAAGGATAACGTACTTTTTTCACACAACTCCAGAGTGTCAGCCGCCAGCAAGATGTCATCAACATATTGAATGAGGGCGACCCCCTCGAGCAGAATAAAGGAATCCAATTGTCGTTTCAAAGCCTGACTATAAATGCTAGGGCTTTCTGTATAGCCCTGGGGAATCCTACAGAAACGATAAGATCTATTATTTAATGTAAACCCAAAAAGATATCGGCTATCAGGGTGAATGGGAATGGAAAAGAAGGCATTTTTCAAATCAATCACTGAGAACATGGTCGCCGTAGGCGGGACCAAGGTAAGCAATGTCGTGATATCAGAAACCACTGGGTATTGAGGTATCACGATCTTGTTCACTTCTCTCAAATCAATTATGAATCGATAAACTCTGGCATCCGTATCCTTTTTCAGTATGGGAAGAATCGGACTGTTACAAATGTTATAGGGGACTTCCTCCACTACCCCTACCGCTATCAAATCCTGCACTATCTGTGTGAGAGCCTCCTCCCCCTCCTGGGAAATACGGTACTGTGGGAGGCGTGGTAACACCGCCCCCTCCTGGACGCTAATGTGGACCGGTGGAATCACCATTTGTCCTACATCAGTATCCGAAGTCGCCCACAAAGCACGAGGGAGGGTAGATAACAGCGCATCCTCTGACATCGTACACATCCGTTCAGATCGGGGGTAATTGTCATTCAATATGACCCGCACACCAGCAGGGGAGCAGCGGATCGTAGCCCTAAAATGCTTTAACATATCAAGACCCATAATGTTGTCCGGTGTGTACGGGGCAAGCAGAAACGGACAAGGTGCAGAAAAAGAATCAACCTTAAACATGAGGGGCTGTGAAAGAGGGCTTCGGGAGAGTGTACCGTCAAACCCTACCGATGTGACCATTAAGCCGGATGGGGGAGCCCCCGGAACCAATTGCTTAGATAGCGCACTACGTGTCGCTCCAGTATCCACTAGGAACTGATCAGTAGAGCCCAAAACCTCAGCCGATACATAAGGGCCCTTCTGATCGACTGGCACCTCAACTGATTCTAACCCCCATCCAACGCATTCCTATGCATGCTGAGAGTCATGGTACCCCGACCGGTCAATCCCTGACGCTTGATACTGATGCTGGCGATCGAAAACATTTGATCTATCTCGGTGCTGCCCAGCAGAGTCAAAACGAGCCTGTTCGTTAGAATTCCCTCGGAAGTTGGAGAAACCCCCTCTACCTCGCGGGCCACCGGGGGTATGCCCCTGACGCGATGCATGCAACACCGGGCAGTCCCTAGCCCAATGACCCGATTGCTTACAATACGCACATTGATTCCTATTCAAATCAGACCGGCCCGAGGGAGGACCATAAGATCCTCCCCTACCTCTATTACTACCCCGTTGAGGCGGGCCATAGACTTGTGCCAACATCACCTTTGTTTTCAAATCTTTCGATTTCTTTTCCTCCTGGCCCTTCGCTTCTTGCTCCTGACACTCATAATACTGAGCGATAGTCAGGAGGGCCGTCGGTGTAGCGGAAGACCAAGAACTTTCACTCGCTTTTAGACGGGCCGCAACTGCCGGCAGCAGATTAGCCACATATTTATCCGCGAAAAGGTGGCGTCCCGTATCGTCGGTAAGCGACTGTCCACTAAAATCGTGAAACGTCTCCTCAAAGCGCGTAAAGAAGTCCGCAACTGACTCGTCAACTTTCTGTTTACATGCAGCTAACATATTCCAGTCAATCTTTTTAGGGGGGATAATTGTCTTCAACTTAGCCACAATAGCAGCAGGGAGATCTAAAATATTCTGGGGCGGTTTCTGCGCAGGCTTCCTCTCCCTATCCTCATCTTCCAGTTCAGACCATCGAGCCTTAAAAGTGGCAACATCATCTACCTTTCGCACAGATCGCCACATATCTGGTGGTAGAATAAGCCCAAAGAACAAATCTATATCTGCTAAAGTCATAACGCAAGAATTCAAGGCCCCCTCGACTTCTTCATAGAAGGCCGCTGGATTCTTGCGGGGGTCGGGCAGCGCATTCTTCAATGCCATAACATCAGCCCTATGCCATGGAGTGTAAACCCAATTATACACAAAATATCCCTTAGCATCGGCGGAGGTAATGTCCGAGCTAGTCCCCGCTCCTTTAGGAGGAACATACAAAGGCGCCGCCTCTCGCATTGGTTTAACATGCACTATGTCATCCTTATCTGACTGGGAGGTGGATGAGTGGCCCTCTGTTGTGCACGAATCCGACTGCTTCTCCTCCCCTGCTCGCTGGCGCGCTTTCTCTTTAAAGACCAGCACCTCGTCCCGCAAGGCGAACAGCCGCCGAGCCGTATCTGGAGCCTTAGAAAAAGAGAAAACACCATTACGCAATGCTTTAGCATCCGATGACACTTCGTCGGGCTCAAAAACACCAGAACGTTTCCGGAAAGCATCAATCACTTCCTCCGCAAAATGACCCAGAAAATACAATTTATCTCTCTCCTGCCACGGCCCCCAAGTATGGAATAATTCCTCTATGGATATCTTGCCGTTAAGTGCACGGAAGGAAATTTGTCGAAGCTCAGCCATTTGCTCGGCTGATAACATGGACCGCGTATCTACCTTACCCGTACCCGGGACAGAATCTTGCGGCCTCGGAGCAGATGCGCCGACATAAGGGGGCGGAGAGCGATCTAGTAAATAAAAATCATCATCAAGATTATTAAGGACAGGATAAAGTGGCTGCCGAACAGCGTATTGTCCCGAAACTTGTAGCCTACGCTCCTTCTCTTGCCTGTCCGTCTGCTCTCTGTCCTCCCGACGCTTCGCTTCCTGTGCTCGCACAAGATCATTCTTCCGTTGTTCTTTATCAAACAGCGCTTTCTCACGCTTCTCTCGCTCACGCACCTCCTTCACCCACAACCGCACACACTCAAACATATCCTGACGAGCACGCCGCTTACACATACACTGTTCCACATACTCAATCTTACGTATATCAAACGATCCATACAAAGGCCATCGCAACTCAGGATCTTTTTTTGTATATTTCCTCCATACTGTGCTGTACATTATGGAAGAAAGACCATGCTTCACATACATATCCCTATTAGGAGTCCCCTCTGGGGGAGCTGGAGCAGATTCCTCGAGGTTCAACCGGTTCCCAAAACAGCAACACCACTTACGGAGTGCGCTGAAAGCAGGCATGCTCAGAAATAATGCAAAATATGCAATATTATAGAAAAATGGCACTTAATCGTTGCGCCGTTCAAAGTTACACAGCTCCGGAGAAATCTCTCCACATTACCTGCCTATATGTGTTGCAACGCATATATATTCACAAAGACAAATACAAAATATGACTAGTCATCACAAATCAAACTCAAATAGCCAGATCAGGCTTCAAAAACTCGGAGCAAGTACCGTACACCGGTTCTTACCAATCAAGAGTCCAGATTCCAACTGCCAAGCTCCACAATCGCCCAAACGGCTTTCACGGCAAGACCGACAGAAGAGGTCTCAGTGGAGGACCGGCGCCACCCAGACGGTCAGCTCGGAAGGGAAGGAAGAAAAACCTTGGGATGCCAGGGCTAAGGCGCCGCTGGCAGTGATCACGTCCCCGGCCCAATTCCTCACCTTCGTCGCGACCAGTCCTTCGAGCATCCGAGTCGCCGATGAGCCCCACGTGACGGGCGCCAATTGATGAATACAGGCCCCAGCTAGGCCTGCAGGACACAAGGGTTCGCTCTCCTGTAATGGAATCTATAAGGAAGTTGGCACGGAAACTGCAAAGTACAAAGACAGCATTTATTAACCCTTAAGGGTGGTCCTACAATCCACACAACACTCTTCAGTATTGCATAGAGTAGCACAAAGAACCTTCGTACATGGTCCCCTTTTATACACAACAGAGGGGCTCATAAGTGGGTGGATACAACATGAGGCCGAAGAACATTACCATTTATGGTCATTTTCGATACTGAATCAATATGTGGGCGGAGCTAACGCACTCCTTGAGCCCGCGAAAACATGGTCAAGCAAGGCTAACTGATAACAGATGTGGTCAAGTCTGGGCATGTGCCAGATAGACAAAGGAGCTATTTATAGACTGTTACTAGGCAGATTGCAAGAGCAACTAACACAGAGGTTGGACTCTTCTCGTGGGGAACACGTGAAAGCATGACAATACAAAATGGAGTCCAAGCTTCGGTCAACATAACAGAGAAAACACGATCTATAAAAGGGGAATTAATGTCTTTAGTAAATGCTTAATCACATCGTTGTTTCAATTTACAACACTATGATGGCGCACATATTGCCTTAGTGCCAACACATGACAGATTACAAGTCCAATGCAAGCTTCAAATCTTCCAATCAATCAAATTTGCAATAATTCCGACCCGGCTGGTCAATGGAGAAAATTATTAGTTGAATCCATGAATGTTTAAAAGATGAGTTTTCAGGTATGTCCATACCCGGAACAGAGACCGGTACCGTTGCCACGAGAATACTCAGCGCACTCGCTTGAGATCTACTATCGGAGCGGTTTACTCACCCTCCCTGTAACTTATGGCATGGTCAGCTGTAGGATCACCACAAATTGAGTGTTTCCCCTGAAAACTCATCTTTTAAACATTCACAGATTCAACTAATATTTTTCTCCATTGACCAGCCGGGTCGGAATTATCACCGGCGAAGCGATAACAAAGATTCCATGTCGCAAAGTACAGTCCTGAAGAAGTCGTGGGACAATCTCCCATTGTGACGAAACATGTGTTGGCCGGTTGCTTTTCGGTGTAACAAAGATTAAAGAATAAGAACTTACGCATTTGGACCTCAATGACATTTCTTCTGTCACATATTTTTTTCCTTACAGAGGACAATGATGTTGGGGATTTCTAAGCACTTTACAATTTAAAAATATTAGGATATGTTGTGTGTTCAAAGCCATAGATTCTAATTGGTGCATACAGAAAATCTATCTATGTATATTTTTTAATTAAATGTGCTAGGTTGAAAACTCACATTAAGGAAATCAGAAAACACAATATATAGGGGCTGATTATGAGTGCGGAGGTCTTCCGACCGCCGCACTCGTGGTGTCGGTCCAGCATCTACCGGATTACGACTTCACCATCATACCGGCAGTGGACCACCGCCTACAACAGGGAACCACTGTTCCCTTGCACTGGCAGGCCAATATGATGTGTAGAGTGGGACTGGTGCAGACCCGCTTAGTGTATTTTGAGTTCCTCCATTGCCCAGCCTTTTCATGGTGGTGAGCCAACCATGAAAAGGTTGGCTGCGGGGAACAAAGGTGGCCCTACAGGGCCCCCATGCCCCCACCGCCATGGGGATGCATTCAGGGGGCACAATGTTCCAGCACAGCATGGACTTCACAGTCCATGCTGTACTGTAAACTTTTTGCTGTTCCCATTGCGGTGCCTTTTTTTTTGGCACTGCCGTGGGAACGGCAAAAAGACTGTCCACCTTCGCAAGTTACATGCGCACTTAAGCTGGCGGTCTTTGTGGGGCTTTGACACAGCCATCAGGCGGAGAGCCAGTGCAACTGTGCCAAAGTCGTAATGAGGCCCATACTCATTACAACTGTACATAAAACATTTTCTGAGCTAGCAAAATGAAAATGATGTTAGCTATGTGTATGTTCTCACAAATCACTTAGGGGCTCTCCAAACAGTTGTATGGGAGCTGCCAGTAGCTCTCAGACCACTCCACAGTAGCACACAGCCTTGAGGTCATTTATTAAATGGGCACAAGGTCATTTTTACATGTAAAAGTTAAGGGAAGGCTGGGTTCATGTAACATCATGATCATCAGGCTGCAGATAACAAGGCCTGACAATGAGCAATGCTCAGGCAGGATAATAGTCTAGGCTGGGGCTGCGTCACAGGGCCAAACAACTGAGGTACATTTGTCATAAACATTTATCCTTGCCAGGTCAAATGGTGTGATGTGCCTACACATATCCCCCTTAATTCTGCTTTTAAATGGACAACAGTTGAAAATGAGAGCTACCTAACTTCTGGAGCTATAACTTCATTTAATTTTAATCCCATTTCAACGTGTGTCATGTCCAAACTGCAGCCCCCTTACTTACACTGGCCACTATTCACTGTGTCATAAGTAAACATGTTTAGCCTTCAGTAGTTGAAAATCTCTTGCATTGATCAGAAGTAGGTCACATCTAGGCCTGGGCAAAAATTTCGTTCCGTTTGCGGAAATTGCGATAATTTGACATTTTTGCGTTCCGCGGAGAGCGCGAAAATGTCAAAAATTCCGGTTTCCGCAGCTTGGCGATAATTTGTTTCTTGCTCGCGCTGTAAAATGATACATTCTCGCGCGCGCGCGATCGCCTTACCTGAATCCCTGCGTTCGCCGACAAGTTTTCTTGATCCGGTCGCGTTCTCCATGAGATGTTGTATTGTTTTTAGCCATTTGCGCTGTCTCGCGACAGTTCGCGCCCGCAGTGACGTCATGCGTCGCGCGATCACGTCTTTCTTCTCGCGATCATGCACCGCGAGAATAACTCAAAACAAGATGGCCGCGCCCGCAAGCAACCACATGGGTAAGTTGGCGACCCGCAACCATGCAGAAAATCTTGCGAACATGCCGGAAAAAAACTTCCGCATCTTCGCGATATTTCTGCTTGTTTGCGATAATTTTAAACATTCTCGCGATAATTTGCGAAGGTTAATTCCGCAAATTCCGCCCACCCCTAGTCACATCACAGAATATGAAGAAGCTGCTCGGAAGCATGATATCAAAGGCCTGGATTGGTGAGTTTAGACTGTGACATAGGATTGAAGGAAGTGACCCGCTCTGGGCCACCCGGGTCACTAATGACCACCTCTCAGCCTACCGTACAAAATGAAGAGCCAGTCAGACAGTGGAGAATATAAACCAATAACTGTTTATTCATTTGCACTCAGAGTGGAGCCCCATCTGTACAGTCGATGAGAGTGCTACAGTGGGAACTAAAGAACAGCGAACATAGAGATACATTATATATCTGGGTAAGACACGCCCACAGTGGAATTTTCCAGGCAGATGCAGTTGGACAGTGAAATACAAAAAAGGTTTCAGTTCCCTTATCTTACACAACCTAGTACAATCCAAGGCCATTTCACCCTGGGCCCGCCACCAGACAAGTGGGAGAGGGCCTCTATCTAGTGAGAAAGGTATGCGCTAACATGAGCAATCTATTCATTAACGAAACATAACCTAACATTTCAGAAATGAAACTTAGCAAATCAGTTTCAAACAGCCTAAAATGGCGCCTGCAAAGAAAATGGTGTAGCGAATGATAACTAAAAGATGGCATTGTATGACCATTAACAAACGTAATCTAACAAACCCTCCTTTTAGCATGAGCTAAAATATTGTCTGAAAAGAAAACAGAGAGTAAAATGAAGTATACAACAGCAATATCAGCATATCAGAAATTAATTAAACAGCAACATTGAAACGTAAATGAGACAGAATTAAGAGCATTCTTTACAATCATCATTTTAAAGGGGTACAGCAAGAAGGGAGGAATCCTCAAATATTCCTTCATCAATGTGCATTAAATCGTCAATGTCATTCTGCAACATCATAGCGGCATTTGTAACATGAGCTGATATTTTCTTTTTGGGCATAAAAAACAGAGGAAGGCATTGAATAAGGATGCAGCAAAACACCAACACCACTATGAGATAAATCAGTTCCTTAAAAATCTAACCCCAACTACCTAACAAGGACCAACTCCAATTCCCACTTTCCATGCCCTTGACATTCTCAAAGATGTCCAGAATGTGTTGTGTTATGTATTTTCTATCCCGATAACACATTGATCGCCAATTAAAGCACAAACACCACCAGACGTGGCCAATATAGAATCTACTGCATATCTAGTCTGCTCCGAATACACCAGCATGCTTTCCAATTGGGCAGCAATTTCCCTCAGAGCCGCCACTGCAGTACTGGACAGAAGTTGCAATTTACATCTGAAATATTCTCTGGATTTTTCTTCCCTGGCCATAGCCGTAACACCCAAGGTAAATATGGAAGACAGGATATACCCAAATGTGATACCATTGCTATAGCTATTCACTTCTTAATCTGTGACTCCTTCGCAAAACTCTTTCATTAATGTTCTTTTCACCCATCTCGTTTTCGATTCGACATTTTCACATGGGACACCTAAAGGCAACACCATTCCCAGAGCCACATCGTCAGTCTCATTATACAAATTGGAATAAGTGCTATTGGACAAAAAAAAAAAACAGCATGTGCGTATATCGGCCCCTCATAATTTACTGCTGAATACCTGGAATTTATTACAAACTTATCCGGATCTGAATTATGCTCTAAGAAAATGTTTGCTTGTACAATATTGTTCCTGAACAATTTATATATATTGAAGTTTTCGTAGAATTCACTATGGGGCACCAAGCAGCATAATATTAATAACCAGCTTTTCAGGGTACTTTTATCTCTTTATAATGCCATTCCACAAGTGTTATATTCTGTTCTTCCATTTCAAAATTATCACAATACGTGCTGTTATCACACCCGGGGTAACCCTCACCCTGTGGTTTTCTGTGATATAAACATGGCCCAGGATAACCAAGTCCAAACATACCTTTGACTTCGACATAGGTTGGCGGCCTCGTGTATGTGTAATCAACAAGTGACAAGGTATATGCTGTCCAGAGGCTGGCAACTGAACCAATAGGATAACAAGCAGTCCCATTCCTAAAAAATCTCTTATGCGCTGCCACAAACACATTGTTCATTGTAACCCTCTTGTGTCTCCCCAGGGAAATGGGTCCACCCAGGTCAAGTGTGGGTGGATCATATACATCTTCCAAAAAGCACAATACCCCCATACTGTTATTACCATCATTACTAGAGCAACAACACATACAATTACACTTCGAGTGGACCAAATTACATGACGTTGACTTGAAATTATTGGCTGCTCCTCCTCATCGGCTAGTCTACCAAAAGGATGCATAATGAGATAAAACAAAGAAGCACAAAGTGATAAAAAACATGACTGTTCCCAGTGTCCGTCATATCCTCACTGGTACAGGCTCCTATCGTCCATCAATCAGTTGCTCTGTCCTGAGCTTGTCCTGCTCTACCCCACGTTGACAGAAGCGTTGTACTCCCAAGGTATATCTTCTTCCCTAAAAAATGTTCAGACAACAAAAGCTTAGCAAATGCAGAATATTAGAACCTCTCATCGGTACTGCTGCTGAGTACTACTCTACCTTATTCAGTAAATCCCTAATTTTCTTTTTCTTTCAGCTCAGTGGTCCTCGTCGGAGGGCATAGAGTATACCTGACAGCGCCAGGCACCGTATGATCTGAGTACAGAGGATCTTGGATAACTCTTATTTCATGTGGAACAGTCTTGTTCAAAACATCATCATTCTCCCTACCTGATCCAGTCTATATCAATTGGGCATCACTAAAGCACAAACCTAGGTACTTGCTCACATTCAACATTCCCTACTCCTTCCTTGACCCACTGGTCATAAGGTAGCGGCAGAGGTAACTTCTTGCAATGGGTGGCAGGCATCCATTTCTTTTGAATTACAACCTTCACAGCCATTTGAGTGACCAGTAGAACCTGTTCAGGTCTTGAATGTTTACCAATTTCAATTTAGACGTACCATTGTACTTCTAACCTAGGCCCGCCGACTGCGGGTGATTGGCAGCATGGAATTTCTGTTTAATGTGCAAACCTTCACAAATTAATTTAATCACTTTCCCATTAAAATGAAACCTGTTGTCACTCCAGATAATCCAGGGCATTCTGAATCAAGTAAAATACTCTTTAAGGAGTAGTTTTGCAGTTGTAATGGAAGTGTTGCCGTTAGTGGGGTAAGCCTCCAACCATTTACTCAACGTACATATAAACAATAAAATGTACTTGAGATTATTTATCTCTTCAATTCAATAAAATGCATTTGGAGAACCTCAAATGGAAACATAGATGGTGCAAAATTACCAGGTGGTGTAGGGGTATCCTTCCCTGGATAATGCATCATGCAAATCATGCAATGTTTCACCAAATGTGCAGCTGTTTTAGAAATGTTATCATTGTGCCAAACTGGAGCTAACAATTTACAAATGCCTTTTGCACTAAAATGAGCTGGACCATGCGCCATAGTAACCACAGGATGTACATATGTATCAGGTAACATCCATTTCTGTTCCCCAGATTTATCAATCAATCCATCATTCATCACTTAACTGTGCTGTACTTTCCTGCCACTTCTCTAATTCCTCTATCATGGCTTCACTCTGTATCTCCATTACACTCCCAACTGTATCCTCAAACATAGCAATCTCGGGAATCCATCTATCTGGACCTGCAACAAACATTCTTTTCATCTTACTTCGGGCGGTGTCCTTAGCTACCTGATCTGCAAATGCATTCCCTCTAACCATATCATCAGTGATCTTTTTGTGGGCACTACACTTGATTATTGCCAACTTCTTAGGAAGCGTTAATGCGGATAATAACCGCAATATAAGGTGTCCATGCTGTATTCTGGTGTCATGAGAAGTAAGGAACCCTCTCTTTGCCCACAATCGACTAAAATTATGGGCCATCCCAAATGCCGTTGGCTATCTGTATAGACATTGACCACCAACCCTTCAGTCAATTCACAAGCTTGGATAAGGGCAACGAGTTCAGCAGCTTGAGCCGACTGATAGGGGACCCTTGATGTTCCTACCACCGTAGGCAATGTAGTGATTGCATAAGCTGCAGTGGTGGTGCCATCTGATAATTTGAAACAAGAGCCATCAATGTATAGTTCTCCTTGAGGGTCAGATAAGGGAACATCAGTCAAGTCTACCTGTCCCTTCATCTCTTCTTCTGTGTGGAAAATACAGTAAAATTTATCAGCTGCATCATCCTCAGAAGGGAGGGGTAGTAATTAGGGGTGGGTGGAATTTGCGAAATTCACTTTCGCAAATTATTGCGAAAATGTTAAAAATCTCCGCAAACACGCGGAAATATTGCGAAGATGCAGAAGTTTTTTTCCCGCGGTATTTTCTGCGTGGTCGCGGCTCGCCAACTTACCCATGCGGTTGCTCATGGATGCGGCCATCTTGTTTTCACTTGTCTCGCGGTGCATGATCGCGAGAAGAAAGACGTGATCGCGCAACGAATGAGGTTACTGCGGGCGCGAACTGTCGCGAGACAGCACAAATGGCTACCAACAATCCAACATCTCGTGGAGAACGTGACCGGATCGGGAAAACTTGTCGGCGAACGCGGGGATTCAGGTAAGGCGATCGCACGCATGCAAGAATGTATTATTTTACAGCGCGAGCAAGCAAAAAATTTCCGGTAAAATGCGGATTGCAGAAATTTTGACATTTTCGCACTCTCCGCGGAACACGAAAATGTCAAATTATTGCAATTTCCGCGAGCGGAACGGAATTTTAGCCCAGGCCTAGAAGTAATGTGGCTGGGTTCAGAGTGGCACATCTTTTGATCGTAATATGCTTAGCAAACAATGTCAATTCATAACCAGCAAGACGTGCACTGGTGAGGTGCTGCGTCTTTGTCTTATTCAAAAGTGTATCCACAGCATTGGGTACCATAACTGTGAGGCCTGTAATGAGTAGGTGTTCAGCCTATTGCCTGATTGAAGTGGCCACAGCCGCGACCGCTCTCAGACAACTCGGAAGGGCCCTAGCAGCAGGGTCAAGCACAGCAGAAAAATAATTTCTGGGTCAGGACAGAAAGTGCACAGCCAGGCAACTTGTGGACAGAAAGCACAAATGGATTCCTAAAGCTAGGTGTGCCAAGCACTGGAGCACAGCAAAGCGCAGTTTTTAATTGCTCAAAAGATTGCTGACATTCAGGCATCCAAGGCAAAGTTTAATGCACTATTTTCATGCTTCATGCAAGCAAAGGTTTGATTAGTAATGAATAGTTTGAAATCCACTGGTGACAGTAGGACGTAATACCTATGAAAGCATGTACATCTTTTTGAATTCATGGAATGAGCATATTAACAATAGTACTAATGTGCTCAGGAGTCAACCTCATACCCTCCTTCGACAGTAGGTAACCTAATTTGTTAACCTCCTGTCGACAATACTAGAACTTCGAAAGAGACACCTTATGGCCATGATGTGCCAAATGCAACAGCAATTTTATTGTAATCTCCTCACAACCTTGTTCTGTATCAGAAGCAATGAACAAATCATCAGCATACTGCACCAATACATTACCTAGGGAAAGCAAGAGTGAATCCAACTGAGTACTTGGAATCTCAGTATAGCCCTGAGGAGCGCAACATAATCAAAAACTTCTGCCGGCCAGTGTAAATCCAAACAAATATCTACTATCTGGATGTATAGGAATACTAAAGAAAGCATGTCAATAACAGAAAAGAACTTAGTGGTAGATATAATCATTGTGAAAAGTGTGGTGATATCAGTAACCACCGGAAATTGTGGAACCACTATTTTATTGACCTCTCGCAAATGAATCACAAAATGATAAACGTTATCAGTAGCATCAGAAGAACCCAACGGTACCCTTTTAAGAACCAGAAGAATAGGACTATTACTAATGTTACAATGCATTTCCTCAACCTCTCCCTGAGGTATCAAATCCTGAATAATCTGGAGACGGGCCCGTTCTCCCATCTGCGGTATTTTATACTGAGGACTGGGAAGCAAAATGGCATTGACTTTCACTTGTATAGAAACTGGTGAGATATGCAATAAACCCACATCAGTTTCACCAGTGGCCCATATTGTGGGTGGTACCTGGTCAAACTCAGCTGGAAGGGGCGCATCTTGGGCCAAACACTGTCTAGTACCCACATCCGGACCCATAGTAATATAAACACCATCAGGAGAACAATAGATAGTAGCATGTAATTTTTTATATAAATCCAAACCCATCAGATTCTCACCATAATTTGAAGATAATAAAAATGGGGACTCCACAGCAAAAGGACCAACAGTAAGTGCAATGGGTCGTGAAATGGGGTTTACAACCAGTACTCCTGAAAAACCCACAGTAGCATTATGATGGCCAGACAGGGCCGCCCCGGGGACCAAATGTCGGGAAACAGAACTCTTTGTCACACCTGTAACCACCATAAATTCCATAGTCGAACCTTGCAAATCTGCTTTGACATAAGGGACACACTGATCTACAAGTATCTGAACTGGTCCCACACCCTATTTCTGGCTGTCCTAGCTATAGGACATACCGGTCACATCATCAAAATCATAATCATCATTGTAGTACTGTCCGTCACTTGGGACGTCAAAATAATTCTTATCAGAACGGCCCTCAGGAGCTGCAGTATTCTGGGTTATATCAGTCCTATGGCCTCTACCGGCAGAACCTCATCCTCTAGGGGACGAAACCTTCTGCAAAAGTACAGGATACTGGCTATGCCAATGTCCTTCTTCCTTACAATAGGCGCATTGATTCTGACCCTAACGTGTCGTTGAAGGCTGCCTAGTATTTGGGAGTTGTTGTAAACAACCTCACCATCCTCTCGAATTACCCCAATATGCCTGTGTGGCAGTGGGTCAGGGACAGACGGAACACGGGTACGTTGCAAACGAGGTTTTATTGCAATATTTCTCTTTTTCAATCTACTAGTGAGTCTTTCTCGGGGCCACACTGCGGAATCCGTGGTTCCTATGGGGTTGGGGTCTTCGAACCCTCCTTCGATCTTGTCTCTCTCGTTCTTGGGACGTCGTGGGGGTCGGGGACACGTTTCTCACCGGGAAGGTCCGGGCCCAAAAGATAAAGAAACAGACAAGGACAACGGTCAGGGTACCCTTCGGTATAAGTTCTACCTGAGACCGGGACCAGGGAGTGAGGAAACACCCTAAATTGTGCACTCGTGACCAAACTGCAAACACTGCTCTTTGTGCTGGTGTGTATTTCACAACAAGGGAGGGGGATACAGGGGATTATATACAAAGCGTTAGGTACAGCTTCTAGGTATACGGGCTCTCCCCTCTCTTTATCCAACCCGCTACCCGGTCCCGTACCTGTCCTAGCCACGCTCCTCCCCTGGGAACGTGGCGGGGCGCTTCGCGGGATCCTGGACCTCCTGGTCGGCTGCCGTCCTTCTCTCTGATTCTTCCACCGGCCTCCTCGCTCTCGTCCCGGGTACCCCGCTCTTCTCCTCTGCTGGCGACTCCTCCACGACTCCGCTCTTCTCCCTTCTCCGATCCTCTGATGCTCCAGTCTTCACCTCCGCTCCTCCAGGAAACGCCGTTCGTCTGCTGTCTCGTTTCTCCTCCTTTTGTTGTTCCGGGTTCCGCTGCGTCATACAGGGGTGTGTCCATGTACACGTCACTGTTCCACTTAAAGGGCTCATCTCCTCCTGTCAATCGTCCCGTACTCGTAGTAGAGGGAAGCTCCTCGTTTTGCTGTGGGGGAACAAGAGGAGGTGAGAACGGTATGGGGGCCCACCATTCCATACTTTCTTGTCGTTCTGCGGGTCCCTCTCCGTTACACTCCTCCCCCCCTGGATGCTCACGTTCGGGGAGCGGAAAGGACCGTGACAGGAAGTCCGCATTACTGTTCTCCCTCCCCTTTCGGTGCTGTACCTCAAAGGCAAATGGTTGAAGGGATAAAAACCATCTAAGTACTCGGGGATTCAGACTTTTGTTCTTGGCCATCCACTTTAGGGGGGCATGGTCAGTGTATAAAGTAAAGGGCTTGCCTTCCAGGTAATACCTAAGTTTTTCCACTGCCCATTTTATTGCTAGGCACTCCCTCTCTATGGTCGGGTACTTGCTCTCTCTAGGAAACAATTTCCTACTCACATACAGAATGGGATGCTCCTGTCCGTCCAAACCCACTTGGGACAAAACCGCCCCTATTCCCGTGTCCGATGCGTCTGTGGCGACTAGGAAGGGTCTCGAAAAATCAGGCGAGACTAGTACCGGGTGGGTGGTGATCACTGTTTTTAGGTGCTGAAATGCTTGTATAGCATTGTCTGTGGGGGTTCTTAACCTACAGGAAGAACTCTCTTTTCTGAGAAGGTCTGTTAGGGGGGTGGCTACTTCTGCGAATTGCGGAATAAACCGCCTATAATACCCAATTAGCCCCAAAAAACCCCTGAGCTGACGTTTGGTAGTAGGGAACGGTGTCTCGGCTATGGCTTTGACCTTTTCCGTCTGGGGTGCAATCACTCCATCTCCCAGGACGTACCCCAGATATTTAACC
Organism: Triturus cristatus; assembly: GCF_964204655.1. NCBI lineage: Eukaryota > Metazoa > Chordata > Amphibia > Caudata > Salamandridae > Triturus > Triturus cristatus. The sequence goes on from NC_140594.1 coordinate 247,850,830, forward strand.
CTATAGAAGGCGGCTTTCGATTTCTTTGCATTAATAAGTAGGCCTGCTTGTCTAAGGGCATTGAGGATGATGGTCAGATGTTTTAGATGATCACTCCACGAGGGGCTGTACACCACAATGTCATCACGGTATGCTGAGCTAAAGGAGGAATAGGGCTGTAGAATGGTGTTCATCAAACGTTGAAAAGTAGCCGGGGCTCCGTGTAACCCGAAGGGTAGCACGGTGAACTCGAACAGCCCTTGGTCTGTGGAGAAGGCCGTTTTCTTTCGGTCGGCATCTTTTAGGGGTACTTGCCAGTAGCCCTTCGTTAGGTCGAATGTGGTGATATAGCGGGCCTCTCCGATTTTTTCTATCAATTCATCCACCCTTGGTATCGGGTAGGCATCAAAGGTGGAGATTTCATTCAAGGCACGGAAGTCCATGCAGAAGCGCGTTGACCCGTCCGGTTTCGGTATCATCACGATCGGGGACGCCCAATCACTCGCGGAATGTTGGATCACACCTAGTCGTAACATCTCCTTGACTTCGCGGTTTATCGCCTCTCTCCTGGCAGCCGGTATCCGATAAGCCTTTTGTCGGATGATTTTTCCGGGCACCGTCTGGATTCCGTGTTCCACTAGCTGGGTCCGCCCGGGTAAGTCCGAGAATGTCAGGGCGAAGGGCGTCATGATCTCGTTCAATTCTTGTCTTTGTGTTGCCGTGAGCTCTGGGTTAACCACTAATTTACCCAATGTGGAATTTGTGGGGTCCCCGGTTGGAATCAACAAGTGGCCTGCTTTAGGCACGGGTCCCAGCCACTTTTTAAGCAAATTAATATGGTAGCTTTGTACCTTGGCCGGAGACATCTGCAGTTTATAAGTCGTTTTCCCTACCGTTTCCTTTACTCGATAGGGGCCTTGCCATTCACTTTTGAATTTGCTAGCGGAGGAGGGAAGAAGGACTAACGTCCAGTCCCCGGGCTGCAGTCTTCTTATTTTCGTTCCTTTGTCGTAGTACCTCTTCTGTTTCGTTTGACTTCTTTCCAAGTTCGAATAGGCGAGATTCCTTAATTTGCCTATTTTAGACTTTAATTGAGTGGTGTACTCCAATAAAGTGCAATGGTCCTGTCTGTCTTCGGTTTCCCACGCGTCTTTTGTCATGTCGTGCAGGGACCTTGGTTGTCTCCCGTATAACAGTACGAAGGCCGAGTACCCCAAGCTGCTCTGTGTTTGGGACCGGAGCACATATAATGCCAGGGGAAGCAGTCGGTCCCACTCTCGTCCTTCGACCGCCAGCATCTTCTTCAACGTGCTTTTTAGGGTGCGGTTGTACCTTTCGACCAGACCATCCGTCTGGGGGTGATATACCGACGTACGCAGGTGCTTGATGTCCAATGTGCGACAGACCTCTCGCATTAGCCTAGACGTAAAAGGTGTTCCCTGGTCGGTTACCACCTCTTTGGGGAATCCGACTCGGGAGAACAGTTCGATTAGTTTTTCCGCCAGGTTCTTTGTAGTAGGGGTCTGGAGGGGAAAGGCTTCAACAAAACGGGTAGCGTAGTCGACTATCACTAGGGCGTGTAGATGTCCTTAACGTGTGCGAGGCAAGGGCCCGATAAGGTCCATTCCTATCCTTTCAAATGGTACCCCTATAATAGGCATTGGCTGTAAAGGAGCAGGAGGGGGTATATAGGCATTTTTCTTTTGGCACGTCTCACATGTTTGACAATACTTCTCAATATCCCGATATATTCCCGGCCAATAGAAACATCTCAATACACTGTTGGTTGTTTTCTCCTTTCCTGCGTGCCCTGCGGTCAGGTGGGCATGCGAAAAAAACAGCACCTGTTCTCGGAAGGGTTGAGGGACTAACAACTGTAGAGGCCCTCCTTGCTTTCCTTCGCGGTATAGTAAATCGTTCTGGATTATGAACCTTGGGTATCCCTCCCCCCCTCGTGTCTGGTTTAGGTGGGCCTGTTCCCATGCATTAAACAGTGTCCTGTCATTGGATTGGGTAAACCGGAAGCTACGGTCTATGACCCAGGGGTCTGGACAGACCAACGCAGGGGCTGGTGTCTTGCTGCTAGGGTTGCGCTCTCTTATTTCTTCCATGAATAATGACAAGAAACCTGGGTTGTCCACCCCTAGAATCACCTCCTCAGGAAGCGTATCCACTACTCCTACTCTTGCTTGTTGAGTGGGTCGGTTGAGGGGAGTGATTGGGACCAGGGCCAGCGGGTAGGGCCGTACGTACCCGTGTATACATCGGATGTGCACCGTACTGTGGGTGAGGTATTGTTGGGGACGTTCTAAGGATTTCCTCACTACCGATTGTCTACACCCCGAATCTAAGAGGGCCTTGACGCCAGTCCCATTTATCCTTACATGCACATATTAGGAGGCGCCCAGCTCTGCGGAATATAAAACGGTCTTAGGTACATAACCAACTTCCATCGGTTCATCAGTCCGTTTCCTGGGGCAAAGGCGGGCGATGTGGCCCCATTCGCCGCAGTCGTAGCATTGTGGTCCTCGCACCGGCGGCGGATCCATTCGGAATGGCTTGTTACGGACTACTTCTGGTGGTATCTTGCCTTTCTTGTCGATCCTGACTGGAGGGGCCACTTTGGTTGATTTATCGTGTTCCCCAGCTCCATAGCGTGGTTGCGCTCTTCCAAAGTGGATAGCCATCTCAATGGTTTGGGCGACTGACAGGTTCGGATGTTGCTTCAACCATCTCTGGGTCCCATAGGGTACGGCTTCCATGAACTGTTCTAAATAGATGCGGGACATTATTTCTTCCTTTGTGCTGCTGTCCGGCTTTAGCCACTTGTCTGCGGCCATTTTGAGGCAGAAGTATAAAGTCTTGGGGTTTTCCCATACAACCCCTCTCTCTTTTCTGAAACGTACTCGGTACGCCTCGGCATCGAGGCCTAGATGTTCCAGGATTACCTCTTTGATGATTGCGTAGGGTGTGACCCCTGTAGGATTGGCTACTTGGTAAGCGGCATGGGCTTCGGCAGATAGCAGGGGGGCTAGGAAGAAGGGCCACTTCTCTTCTGGCCACCCACACGCCCTTGCAGCCCTTTCGAAATTGGTCAGGAAGGCATCTGGGTCTTCTCCTGGTATGTACTTTTGAAGGGCGATGCCGGTAGGGTGCGGGACAGGTCGTGCGGCCGGTACCGACACCCCTGGTTCCGTGGCTGTCTTTTGCAGGGTTTCCAGGTGGGCCGTCATGGTGTTTTGGAAGGATTCCCGGTCTGCTTGGGCGGATGTCATTTGCCGTTCCACCGCCCTCTCTAGCTTCTCTTGTCCCTGGATTAGATGCTGTATAAGGGCCTCCATCTCGTTGCAGACGGAGTCTGATGTTAATCCCACTTCTGACACCAGTTGTGGCAGTGGGTCAGGGACAGACGAACACGGGTACGTTGCAAACAAGGTTTTATTGCAATATATCTCTTTTTCAATCTACTAGTGAGTCTTTCTCTGGGCCACACTGCGGGATCCGTGGTTCCTATGGGGTTGGGGTCTTCGAACCCTCCTTCGATCTTGTCTCTCTCGTTCTTGGGACGTCGTGGGGGTCGGGGACACGTTTCTCACCGGGAAGGTCCGGGCCCCAAAAGATAAAGAAACAGACAAGGACAACGGTCAGGGTACCCTTCGGTATAAGTTCTACCTGAGACCGGGACCAGGGAGTGAGGAAACACCCTAAATTGTGCACTCGTGACCAAACTGCAAACACTGCTCTTTGTGCTGGTGTGTATTTCACAACAAGGGAGGGGGATACAGGGGATTATATACAAAGCGTTAGGTACAGCTTCTAGGTATACGGGCTCTCCCCTCTCTTTATCCAACCCGCTACCCGGTCCCGTACCTGTCCTAGCCACGCTCCTCCCCTGGGAACGTGGCGGGGTGCTTCGCGGGATCCTGGACCTCCTGGTCGGCTGCGGTCCTTCTCTCCGATCCTTCTACTGGCCTCCTCGCTCTCGTCCCGGGTACCCCGCTCTTCTCCTCCGCTGGTGACTCCTCCACGACTCCGCTCTTCTCCCCTCTCCGATCCTCCGATGCTCCAGTCTTCACCTCCGCTCCTCCAGGAAACGCCGTTCGTCCGCTGTCTCGTTTCTCCTCCTTTTGTTGTTCCGGGTTCCGCTGCGTCATACAGGGGTGTGTCCATGTACACGTCACTGTTCCACTTAAAGGGCTCGTCTCCTCCTGTCAATCGTCCCGTACTCGTAGTAGAGGGAAGCTCCTCGTTTTGCTGTGGGGGAACAAGAGGAGGTGAGAACGGTATGGGGGCCCATCATTCCATACTTTCTTGTCGTTCTGCGGGTCCCTCTCCGTTACAGCCTGCTGCAACAACACCTTTGTCTTTAAATCCTTATGCTTTTTATAATTTTGATAATATTGGGCCATATTTAGAATAAAAGAGGGAGAAGATGCAGACCAAGTGCTTTCAGACGCCTGCAAGCAGAACATTATTTCAGGAAGGTGGTTAGTGACAAACCTGTCAACAAACAAACAAACTCCCCCTTCCGTGGACATATCCTGCCCACTGTAATCCAAAAACATATCTTCAAACCTAGTAAAGAAATCGGATACACTCTCATCCTTCTTCTGTCGACAGATAGTCAATCTTTCCCAGTTTACCTTCTTAGGTGGAATAAGTGCATGCATGTATTTAATAATAAGACCAGGCAATCCAACTATCTCAGCAAAAACCAAAGGAAATGATGGACGGAGTGTTGAACATTGCAAGCACTCACCCCCAGTCAACTGATCTGGGTTTAATCCATCACCATTCTTTAGCCCACTCTGCCACCCCAGTTCAGACATGGCCATATGCAAATCAGTCTGACCCTGTGCCTCATGGGAACAGTCCAGCCCAAACTGCCAAGCCATGTCTTTCCTGGACCGGAAACAAGCTTCCTAGGACCGGTTTCTGGCATTTCAGCCGTCTTCAGCCAGGCTTGCTTGAATCCAGTGGCAAAGTGAGCAAGGGACTCACGTCTGAGCATACCCTGCCAACTTATGGCGAACAAAGCAAAAACCAAAGGAAATGATGGACGGAGTGTTGAACATTGCAAGCACTCACCCCCAGTCAACTGATCTGGGTTTAATCCATCACCATTCTTTAGCCCACTCTGCCACCCCAGTTCAGACATGGCCATATGCAAATCAGTCAGACCCTGTGCCTCATGGGTCGGGATAACCACTGGGCGAGGCACCCTCCGGTGGGACAAAGGCTGCAGCTTCGAGAAACAAAGCTCTTCTTGCAGGGATCCCCGAGCCGTCAGTCCGACCTGATGATGTCCTTGATCTCCCCTCTGTCTGCGGAAAGGGTTGGGTCAATAACCGAAGGAGTCCCTATTTGGGCGCCAACTGAAGGAAGTGACATGCTCATGGCCTCCTGGGTCACTAATGACCACCTCTCAGCCTTCGGTACTAAATGAAGAGTCAGTCAGACAGTGGAGAAAATGAACCAATAACTGTTTATCCATTTACAGTCAGATTGGAGCCCCATCTGTACAGTCCATGAGAGTGCTACAGAGGGAAATAAACAACAGTGAACATAGAGATACATTATGTACATTTCATAGCTGGGCAAGGCACGCCCACAGTGGAATTTTCCAGGCAGATGCAGCTGGACAGTGAAATAAAAAAAAAAGTTTTGGTTCTCGTATATTACACAACCTAGTACAATCCAAGGTCGTTTCACCATTGGCCCACCATCAGAAAAGTGGGAGAGGTCCTCTATATAGTGAGAAAGGTATGCACTAACATGAACAGTCTATTCATAACTGAAACAAAACCTAACATTTCATGAAAAAACCATTACTCAGAAATAGATTAAATAAGTTTCGAACAGCCTAAAAAGGCGCCTGCAAAGAAAATGGTGTAGCGAATGCTAACTAAAATATGACATTGCATGAGCATTAACAAACCTAATCTAACAGGATGAGGGTAGGCAAGAGGTCACTACAAAAGCACGTATTAAAATATTGCTTATGGTCACCCTGTAACAATACACATGTATGCTAAATTTCACATTATGCTCGTAATAGATGTAGAAAACCTCAACACAGGCAAACAAAAAGTCACAAAACTATTTTTTATCTTCATTTCTTTTATCCATACAGGTCAACACCCATCAGAAGTGGGACATATGGAAGGCCATCACCAGGAAGGTATGGACTCTGGGGGGTCTACAAACAGTGCAGTGTCCATTGCAGCAAGAGGTGATATGATGCTGGACCCGAAAGTCAGCTAAACTCCAGCTCAGGCAGTCCTCCCAACATGGGAGGTGCATGTTCTGCACCCTGACACACCTAGTGGCCCATATTCTTGTGGTAGCCTATCTGGAGCTTGATGGACTGTGGAGGTCCCACCAACAGTAACAAGGGGCTAAGTTCTTATCAGAGCTTTCACATGTTACACGACTAATGTTTTGTAACAGGCAGGATTTTTAACATCAACATTAAGGGTGACCCATGTCCAACGCACAAGAGGAGTTCTTGAAGGTGAACAATGTGCATGATGATGTGCTTTGCCTATTGATTTGTTGTAAAGGATCCCCCTGATTTCTGTTCACAAACAATCGATTGTTCTGAGCAGACACATGGCTGATTAAACTCCACATATAAATCATGTTGTTTGATTTCATGATTAGCAGTTATACCAAACAGGCCAAATAGTATTTAGTGTGTCAGGCACGATGCTCCTTCACTTTGTGGATGATATGATGGTAGCACTTTTACATACAACATAGCATACTAGGCACTTAGTATACAGTGGATGTACCAAATGTCACATTGGTAAGTTGGGATTCTACACAAAAAAGAGTGAGCATGTAATCCAAAATGACTAGTGACATCAGAATAAATAGGTACATTTTGAAATCAAAACACATCCAAATTGTGTTTAGCATCAGAAATACCATTTCATACATGTTAACAGGGCCAATTTAGCATGATGTCTTACTCCTTCTTCACAAAGATGTGTGTGTAAGCCAGTCTGTTTTTTGACAAATAATAGTGAGAGGCATTCAATTTTTGTTGAATCACAGACGGGAATGTGTACACATTGGTGTTAGAGTGACACATACCCTGAACCATTTCTCAATGTCCTTTGTCATATCCAGATGATAAAGCTATGATGGAGATAAATTGAAAACTTAAAGGGATTTTGTAAGATAGAATGTTCCATTTCATATACATAGGAACATCCCTTCAGGAAAGCTCAAAATCAGGCCTAACTCATGACTCATTAGGCAATTGTTGAAATGCATCAAGGTGTAACATGTTACATACTGTGATTTATATGTGAATCTTTGAAGTAAGGATTCTATATGAATTAGTGTGTGTAATAATTTATGTGATGTTCTACAACTTTTTGATTAGACAGCAGTAAAAGCCACCATATTTGCTGAAATAATTTCACTAAGATACAAAAAACTTAAAATAACTAGAGGTATTTAGGAGTGAAATGTGAAAATGTGTTTTGCTGTGTGCTGAAGTGTATTGGAAATGTTTTAAGGCCTATGTATTTACTTATGCTGTGAAAGTCATTTTTCAATCCACCAAAATATTTGTTTATGACTGGAATTGCGTGGTGTAGAATTGAGTGGCTTGGAATTGTGTGTTGTGGAGTGGAGTGGATTGAAGTGAAATTGTGTGGCCTATAGTGGAATTGTGTGGAGTGGAGTGGAATTGTGTGTCATGGACTAGAATTGTGTGGAATGGAGTGGAGTGGAATTGTGTGGCATAGAGTGAAATTGAGTGGAGTGGAGTGGATTTGTGTGACATGGAATGGAGTAGAATTGTGTGGTGGGATGGAGTAGAATTGTGATGCAGAATTGCGAGGTGTGAAGTGGAGTGGAATTGTGTGGAGTGGAGTGAAGTGAAATTGAGTAGTATGGAATTGTGAAGTGTGAAGTGGAGTTGTGTGGCATGGAATTGTGTGAAGTGGAGTGAATTGTGTGGTGCAGAATTGTGTGGCATGGAGTGGATTGGGATTGTGTGATGTGAAGTGGAGTGGAGTGGCATTGTGTGGTCTGGAGTGGAGTGGTGTGAAGTGGCATTGTGTGAATGGTGTGGAGTGGAGTGTCATTGTGTGGTATGGAAAGTTGCCACCAAACTGCATACAGCACTTCAAAGCCTCGTGGAATATAAATGCAATTATAATCCAATATACTACCAATTATCTCAACCTATGATCTATGGGAACATTAGATGCCTTTGATCAAATGCAGGCAGGAGCTTGTTTGTATGTACAAAGCTTCTGCAAGAAATTGTTCGTTTACAAATAAATCCCTTTGAGAGAGGGAGGGGCAAGTGGGAGAGGGCGCAGCATGTATTGTACTGATTGGTGATACAGGAGATGGGCAGTGTGATGGAGCTACAAATGTTAACAGCCTTTTCCATAAAGGAAGTAGCAGAAGTGCTCAGTACTCAATCATGATAAAGAATGATAATGAGTAACAATCACCTTGTTGTGAGGAGTGGTCAACAGAGCAGCCTTTTGGAGGTTTAAACCAAATATGTTTCAGAGTTGAAAATTGAGTTCTATGATGACTTCTTAAAGGTTAGTGGGATGGGAGAAAGCAAACTAGGAAAGGGTGGGTGGGAGGGTAAAGAAGCCCCATGGACAAGGGTGGTGGGAGGGAAGAAGAAATAGTACCTTTTCTTACAATATGAGCAGAAGACGGACACTAATTAAGATGAGTCAATCTGTGCTTGGTCTATGCTCCACAGAAAGAAAAAGAAGTAACACCCAGCATGCTCTGATCAAATTGAAGGCAGCAAAAATTAGTGACAATGATGCCAATTAATTGTAAGCAATGGGCAGGCTTCAAGTCCCTTACAATAAACAATACTCCTCAGAGCAACAACAGCCCTTGCTCTGTCGACAGGCAAGACCTAAAAAGGGATGGCAGAAGCAAAGCGATGCATAAGTGCTATGCTTTTTAGTTTTTCTGCTTATTCATCCCTCTCATAGGCAATAGACTCTCAAATGCAACAATGGTAAGAAATAGCATATTTGGCTCTGACCATCACACATACACATTGTGTATTCGCAGCCAAGCTGTACCTGGGTTAAGATCCCTAACAAGGGTGAAACCAGTCCTGGGTAGATTGTGCCCTTTTTCAGGGAGGCCCTGTCCTTGTGGATTGGGTTGAAGTCCTTTCTCAGAATATTTCAAACCGTCCAGCCATCACTTTTTGTAAACTTCAGTGTGCCGGCCTAAGTGAGACAGATATGCCCAGACATGGCTCCAATGCCCACTGTGTCACTAGCGCCAGGCTATAGCTGGCTGATGAGCCCTTACTAGGGCAAAACGTGTCCTGAGTTGCTTGTGTCCGGCTCATGGAGGACCTGGCTTTGCAGTTCAGGCTGGACTCTTTCATTGTAGCATGGTGGAGACTGATATTCATATTTCTGGGTCCAAACTGACGTAGTTGGGGTGCAAATTATTGATGATGGGACATGGTTTCCAGTAATTCCTGCTTGAGGATTTTGTGGACACGTCCTGAGTTTCTGGGCATCACTTACCTTCGCCCCTTGCACCTCGCTGTCCTCCTGCTCTCCGTCCCCCACTGCCGCTATTACCAGCTGCGGCCGCTGTGCAGGGACGGACTACATCCCCCAACTTCCCGTGCGCCAGGGGACCAGCTGACGCCGATTACGCGCCAGGAGGTGCTCAAATTGACCGGTTATTCCTCGGCAGAGCGGGCTCCTGCTTGAGGATTTTGTGGACACGTCCTGAGTTTCTGGGCATCACTTACCTTCGCCCCTTGCACCTCGCTGTCCTGCTGTCCTCCTGCTCTCCGTCCCCCGCTGCCGCTATTACCAGCTGCGGTCGCTGTGCGGGGACGGACTTCATCCCCCAACTTCCCGTGCGCCAGGGGACCAGCTGACGCCGATTACGCGCCAGGAGGCGCTCAAATTGACCGGTGATTCCTCGGCAGAGCGGGCTCCTGCTTGAGGATTTTGTGGACACGTCCTGAGTTTCTGGGCATCACTTACCTTCGCCCCTTGCACCTCGCTGTCCTGCTGTCCTCCTGCTCTCCGTCCCCCGCTGCCGCTATTACCAGCTGCTGCCGCTGTGCGGGGATGGACTACATCCCCCAACTTCCCGTGCGCCAGGGGACCAGCTGACGCCGATTACGCGCCAGGAGCCGCTCAAATTGACCGGTGATTCCTCGGCAGAGCGGGCTCTTGCTTGAGGATTTTGTGGACACGTCCTGAGTTTCTGGGCATCACTTACCTTCGCCCCTTGCACCTCGCTGTCCTGCTGTCCTCCTGCTCTCCGTCCCCCGCTGCCGCTATTACCAGCTGCGGCCGCTGTGCGGGGACGGACTACATCCCCCAACTTCCTGTGCGCCATGGGACCAGCTGACGCCGATTACATGCCAGGAGGCGCTCAAATTGACCGGTGATTCCTCGGCAGAGCGGGCTCCTGCTTGAGGATTTTGTGGACACGTCCTGAGTTTCTGGGCATCACTTACCTTCGCCCCTTGCACCTCGCTGTCCTGCTGTCCTCCTGCTCTCCATCCCCCGCTGCCGCTATTACCAGCTGCGGCCGCTGTGCGGGGACGGACTACATCCCCCAACTTCCCGTGCGCCAGGGGACCAGCTGACGCCGATTACGCGCCAGGAGGCGCTCAAATTGACCGGTGATTCCTCCGCGACGGGGGACGCGCGCGGGCACCGCCGGGCTAAGCCCGGGCAAAGGGCGGGCCCTCTGTGGCCCTCAGAGGCCGGAGGAGACCGGACTGGACCCGTCCCCCTGGTCAAATCGTGCTTGAAACGACCTGAGCGCACAGTAAGTCTCTATTTCATATTATCGCTACGTCATCTGGTTGCCAAGTTCATAATAAGTCCTCGCAAGTGCTGAGTCCGATAATAACAGTGGCCAATAGAGTGGGGACTTCATTGAATGGAACCCTGGATAATTATATTGTCAGAACATCATCCGGAGGCCTGACAGAACGTTCACTTGTAGAGCGCCGGGCTGAACGCCGACGCTCTATTGAAAATATTAAGAATAGGGCATTGTCTGAGCCTAACCCCGCAGCCATTCTTAATAACGAGATAGCCCTAGATCCTGTAAACGATACCCTATTTTCTGATGGTGTACCTTTCTTGCTGAGAGACTGTGAAGTGCCTTGCACTAGTTCTACTGGAACAGACATTCCTATTTCACCACATAATACTGGAGTTTTGATTGTTGTGTCACCTACTCCTCCTAAGACAGTACGACAAAGGTTTAAGAAACCTATACAAACTATAAAGCATGGACCACCTCCTACCAAGAGGAGACGCAAAAGGATGGAACCTAATAAACAGAAGCTACGTTCTACTGACTTTGGGAAAAAGACCATCCCCCCTGGTACTAATGTTACAACTGCTGCTGTTCTCACGGAAGTGACTGGAACAGTTAATGCTTCTATATCAATGTTAACTTCTGCATATCCAGAGGGGGAACCTAGCACTAAATCTAGCCTGGAGGACAACGGGTCTAATTCAATATATACCAGAAACCTCTTGGATAGTATCAAGACTATTATGCAAACCTATACTCTAGCTATAGTGGAAAGATTGGAAAGTATGGAGAACAGATTGGGGAAAATAGAAACAGATCTGGGTAGGAAGAGAAGCCCTACAAGTCAAAAAGCTAATCCAGAGCTTAAATTGGTCTCAGTCCCTTCCCTAGTGGATAACTCCGTCAATAACTCCCGGCCATTGTCTACTGAATCTGTGTTAGTATTAAATACAATTTCAAATAATCCTATACCAGATGTTTCGTCGCCTAGTAGACACCCTCTGAATGGGATAGCTATTGCCCCTAAATATGCTCATAATAATTTTACTACCAATCAGATAAATGCTCCTGTGAGCACTGCAACAGTTAAAACTAACTGCTATCCAACAATCTCTGACAATAAATCTTTCAGAGATGAGGGCAGTTGTCCGATTGGATTAACAAGAATTGAGGAGGGAGGCCTCAGGCAGACCCGGGGGGAACAGATTAAGAGACCACTACCGGATCTTCCCCCAGAAGCCGTACCATATGTAGTGATTCTCACAGGGGTACCTGAGCTCTCAGCGAACAAGAGAGAGAGTTTTTCCCAACTAAAGAATAAAATAACTCACTGGCTGACATTACACAGGCCAATTGCCGGTAATATAGATGGCAAAATAATACATGTACGCCGTCTTCAGTGGTTGGGTGGAAGACCTAAAGACATTGGGGGGGATGTGGTTGTGGTAAATTTCAGAGATCAGAACGCAGTACGATACATCCTGAATTGGCCCCAGATAAATCTTAATAGCAGCATTATTCCACGCCCTTTGACCTACTTCTACCCAAGATCTGTAGTATTTCCTCACCAACCTGCCCATGATTATTCTTTTCCTACTACCAACTTCCAACTTAAGCCGAATAATAGGAATTCGGCCCATATCCATTATGCAGCTCCAGTCGAAGAAACACCTGGGTGGAAATTAGTACCTACCAGGCCGAGTGTTGCTGTACATGTGAGTAGGGACTATCCAGTGTCATTCACTCCGCTGGAGATGTCAAATAGGTTTGACATCTTCAGCGGTCTGGATGCCTGTGATTGAAGTTTACAGTTAGGAGGGGAGGAGACAGTGGGTGTACACCTTCTAACTACAGGTGGTTTGGATGAGGCTCTGGAAGGGAATGTACCCTCTGTTCCAAGTATACCTGATGGAGATTCTGATCCGATTAGTGTCACTGTTAATTTCCCAACTAATCTCGATAACTGCACACAAATAGACAACCAAGGTAGCCGTTTAAGTGGTACAACAACTTACGGTTCAATTAACTATGAGGCCCTCCCTGGAGTTACAGGACACTTTTCACCTAGTGACTGTTCAGGGAAGGCCAACAAATCTGGTTGTCCGGTGGAGGTCAGCGGACCAGAGACAGTGGGAGTGCAGGCCATTAGTAGCACAGGAGTTACAACAAATGTTCACAATCCCCTAATTAGTAGTGTGGAGAGCCAGTTTCTGGTCTCGTGGAATGTGGCAGGTCTTAAAAACAAGATGGCATCCAGGGATTGGGCTTCCTTTATTGATAACTATATGATTGTCAATATGCAAGAAACTTGGGCATTAGAACCCCAATATAGATCAGGGTATCTCCATTTTGCAATAGCTGCAACTAAAACAAATAAAGGAAGACCTAAGGGGGGACTGACTACTTGGGTAAAACAGGATGATGGATTCACAACTACCCAATTAGCAATTAATTCAAGGGATATTCTGGGGGTCAAGTTAAAATCTCCCTCATTTGGTGAACTCATTATTTTTAATGTGTATGCCAGGGGAAAGCCGGGAGGGAAATCGTCAGAAGTTGTGGTGGCACTGGGACACTATCTAAGTATTTGGAGGGGTGGTGCCAATATATTAATCTGCGGAGATTTCAACTGCTCTTATGAGCCTCTGGACCATATGGATCTAGAGCTCACGGAGGCAGAGGATATCTGTTGGCAAATTCCCCCCCTTAGTATATCCGCTATCACACGGTGGACCCAGGCAGCCCTTCAACTTAAGAACTTCAGTTTAGAACATCAATCAATCAATCAATCATAGGCATTTATAACGCGCACTACTCACCCGGAGGGTCTCAAGGCGCTTGGGGGGGGGGGGGTCCGCTACTGCTCGAACAACCAGGTCTTGAGCTTCTTCCTGAAGGAGAGGTGGTCTTGGGTCAGGCGTAGGTCGGGAGGGAGGGCGTTCCAAGTCTTGGCGGCCAGGTGGGAGAAGGATCTTCCTCCCGTTGTCGCTCTGTGGATGCGGGGGACGGCGGCGAGGGCGTGACTGGTCGAGCGGAGGTGGCGTTTGGGAGCGTAGAAGTTGAGGCGGCTGTTGAGGTAGGTCGGGCCTTGGTTGTGTAGGGCTTTGTGCGCGTGGGTGAGGAGCCGGAAGCTGATTCTTTTGTTGATCGGGAGCCAGTGCAGGTCTCTCAGGTGTCTGGAGATGTGGCTTTGTCTGGGGACGTCGAGGATGAGTCTCGCCGAGGCGTTCTGGATCCGCTGGAGTCTCTTCTGGAGCTTGGCGGTGGTACCGCCGTAGTCCAGTCGACTGGTGACGAGGGCCTGGGTGACCGTCTTCCTGGTCTCGGTGGGGATCCACCGGAAGATCTTACGTAGCATGCGCAGGATGTTGAAACAGGACGAGGAGACGGCGTTGACTTGTCTGGTCATGGAGAGGGAGGAGTCCAGGATGAAGCCCAGGTTGCGTGCGTGGTCTGTCGGTTTGGGTGCGTTGCCCAGGGCGGGGGGCCACCAGGAGTCGTCCCAGGCGGAGGGTGAGGAGCCCAGGATGAGGACTTCCGTCTTGTCTGTGTTCAGTTTCAGGCGGCTGGTCGTCATCCACTCGGCCACGTTTTTCATCCCTTCGTGTAGGTTGGCTCTGGCGGTGGCGGGGTCGTTGGTCAGGGAGAGGATCAGCTGGGTGTCATCGGCGTAGGAGATGATGTTCAGGTTGTGTTGGCGTGCGATGGCCGCAAGGGGGCTCATGTAGATATTGAAGAGGGAGGGGCTGAGCGAGGAGCCCTGAGGGACGCCGCAGATGACTTCCGTGGCTTCTGATCTGAACGGGGGCAGGCGGATTCTCTGTGTCCTTCCGGTGAGGAAGGAGATGATCCATTCCAGTGCCTTCTCCTTGATTCCGACGTTGCTGAGGCGCTGCACTAGGGTGCGGTGGCAGACAGTGTTGAATGCCGCGGAGAGGTCCAGGAGGATGAGGGCCGCTGTTTCTCCGTTGTCCAGCAGGGTTCGGATGTCGTCGGTGGCAGCGATGAGGGCGGTCTCGGTGCTGTGGTTGGCCCGGAAGCCTGACTGGGATGGGTCGAGGGAACCAGTCGTCTCGAGGAAGGCTGCCAGTTGCTTGTTGACGGTCTTCTCGATGACTTTGGCTGGAAACGGGAGGAGCGAGATGGGGCGGTAGTTCTTGAGTTCGGTGGGGTCCGCCGTTGGTTTCTTTAGTAGAGCGCTGAGTTCGGCGTGCTTCCAGCTCTCAGGGAAGGTGGCGGTGTCGCGGGAGGTGTTGATGATGTCCCGCAGGTGGGGTGCGATGACAGCGTCGGACTTGTTGAAGATGTGGTGAGGGCAGGGGTCGGTTGGGGATCCGGAGTGGATGGAGTTCATCGTGCTGATGGTGTCTTCGAGGTTGATCGGTGTCCAGGCGTTGAGGGTAATGGTGGGGGGTGTTGGTTTGTTCGTGGGGCGCGTTGGTTGTGTTCTGAAGCTGTTGTGTGTGTCAGCGATCTTGTTGTGGAAGTAGGAGGCGAGGGAGTTGCAGAGGTCTTGCGATGGGGTGATGTCGTTGGTTCCGGCGTTGGGGTTGGAGAGCTCTCTGACGATGTTGAAGAGTTCCTTGCTGTTGTGTGCGTTGTTGTCCAGCCGGTCCTTGAATGTTGTTTTCTTGGTGGCGTGGATCAGTTGATGGTGCATTCGGGTGGCGAGCTTGAGGGTAGTCATGTTGTCCGGCGTTGGGTCTCTTCTCCAGGCTTTCTCGAGGGCACGGCAGTTCTTCTTGGAGCTCTTGAGTTCGTTGGTGAACCACGGGGCCTTCTTGCTTCCGGGTCTGCTGGGCGGGGTCCTCAGAGGGGCGAGCTCGTCCGCGCAGGTGGAGATCCATTTCGTGAGGTTGCTGGCGGCTTGGCTGGGGTTCGGTGAGCTGGCGGGAGGGTGCTGGCTCAGGGATGCGGCGAGTTGTTCGGCTGTGATCTTGCTCCAGCTTCTTCGTGCAGCCTGTTGCTGGTGGTGGTGGACCGTGGTTCTTTTGAAGGTGAAGTGGATGCAGCTGTGGTCCGTCCAGTGGAGTCCAGTGGCGTGGCTGAAGGAGATGTCTTTGCTGGATGAGAAGACGGCGTCGAATGTGTGTCCGGCGAGGTGGGTGGGGGTGGTCACCAGCTTCTTGAGTCCGAGGGTGGCGAGGTTGTCAAGCAGGGTGGTGGTGTTGCGGTCGTTGTTGTTCTCCAGGTGGAAGTTGATGTCCCCGAGGAGGATGTAGTCAGCGGAGGGGAGGGCATGCGGGCTGATGAAGTCGGCGATGTCTTCGCTGAATTGAGTGCGTGGTCCCGGGGGTCGGTCGATCAGGGTGCCTCTGAGGGTGGTCTTGGGGTCGGTGTGGATCTGGAAGTGCAGGTGTTCGGCGGTTGTCAGGGTGTCGTCGGCGTTGGTCGAGATACGGATGGTGTCCCTGTGGATGATGGCGATGCCTCCTTCAGTCTGATTGTCGCGGTCTCTCCGGATGATCTTGTAGCCCTCTGGGATGGCGATGGCGATGTCGGGCGCTGAGGAGTCGTTCATCCAGGTTTCCGTGAGGAAGGCAACGTCAGGAGCTGTGGTGTCGAGGAGGTTCGAACGGCGTGTCTGTGGACGGAGCAGGATGCACTTGAGGTGGTTGCTGCTGGTGTTCCGTTTGGTGGGTGCTGAAGCAGTGCAGGTCCGGATGCAGGAGAACTTGCAGGACTGGCAGGTGAAGGGTCCGTGGGTGCGTCTCGGAGTGGCTTGGTAGCACCCGGGGGTTCGGCCGGTGTTGAGTGCGTTGAGGGTGGCGGCATCGTAAGTCCGGCGGGTGGGGTGGCCTATGCGGGGGCCAGGGGTTCTGGCGCTGGGCGCGGTCCAGGCACGGACGGGCGCAGACGGGCTTACCTTTGGCGCACCTTCGGCGCTCAATCGGTGCTCCCGCTGCGCGCGTCCGCTGCGCGGTCGCTCTGGGGGCATCATAAGAGGGGAGCCGGGAGGGAGGGTCTGCGGGGAGGCGGGGAGCGCGGGACCCAATCGGCGGGCGGGGGGGCGGGGTCTCGTTGGTAGCGGCGGGAAACCTGGGGGCTCTGCGGCGGCTCTGAGGTGGCTGGGGCGGCGCTCGGCGGCCCTGTGGTGGCTCAGGCAGCAGGTGGCAGCAGGAGGCTCAGCAGGTAAGGAGCAGGCGGGAGGTGTGGGGGCGACCAGGCCGAGGGCGCAGTGGTCACTCCTGGGGCAGTGGTGAGGGTCCCCTTAAGAGGGGAGCCGGGAGGGAGGGTCTGCGGGGAGGCGGGGAGCACGGGACCCAATCGGCGGGTGGGGGGGCGGGGTCTCGTTGGAAGCGGCGGGAAACCTGGGGGCTCGGCGGCGGCTCTGAGGTGGCTGGGGCGCCGCTCGGCGGCCCTGTGGCGGCTGGGGCGGCGCTCGCCGGCCCTATGGTGGCTCAGGCAGCAGGTGGCAGCAGGAGGCTCAGCAGGTAAGGAGCAGGCGGGAGGTGTGGGGGCAACCAGGCCGAGGGTGCAGTGGGTTGAGAGCTGTGAATGGTAGGACTCGAGGGGATGAGCAGGGTAATCCAACTTTTAATAATGGACTGAGTTCCAGCAGAATTGACTACATTTTGGTCAATCTTGAATTCTGGTCATCAATACGGGATATGACTGTAATTCATCGCATTGAAAGTGACCATAACCCTCTCAGTCTCGAGCTACAGCTTCATACAGGGCTGGGGTTAGCTTCAGATGATATAATAGATGATATCGTCATGGCAAATGAAACTCGGCGGGTAAGATGGGCCGAGTGTCTGGGCAAACCTGGAACCATTAGTGAAATGAATGATTTGGTAAAAGAAGCAATCACTGAAATACAGGGGGAGCCGGATTATGAGGATTACTGCAGCAGGGTAGTTCATATCCACTCGACCCTTTTTTTTTAAATTAAGTAAATATTTTAGTACTCCGAGGAAGAGGAACCCTGGTAAGGGGAAAAGTAAATCGGAGTCATGGTATGATAAAAACTGCAGCACCGCATATAAATCCTTAGCTGACACAGTACGATCTACTGATAGGGAGGCCATTCGGGCGGCAAGGAACCATTATAAATGGACACAAAACACCGCGAAAAAAGCGTGGGACTCTAAACATTGGGAGGAGATATTGGCAGCCAGTAAGTCCAGAAATTCGACGGACTTCTGGCATCTTGTGAGGTGGGGCACGGGGAATCAAAAGCCAATCCCGGTTAATTATGTCCCGCCAGAACACTGGGTCAAGCACTTCAAGTCCCAGTTTGCTGACACAAACAACGCCCCAATATCTGCCCCAGCCTTTTTCAGCCGCCCCTTATTAGTAAACACGCTAGTGTTCACCAAGAAAGATGTTAAATGTGCCCTTAACTTAATACCTAAGGGCAGGGCCCCGGGCTTAGACAAAATTCCTGCAGATTTGTTTCTGCATAGCAAATCAGTCTGGGTCCCTTACATCGAATTACTGGCAAATACTATAGCCAAAGGTACCACGGTGCCGGACATATGGTGGGGAGCAGAAATCATACCAATTTTTAAGAAGGGTGACCGAGCGGACCCGGGAAACTCCAGGCCAATTAGTTTATTAGCCTGCATTCAGAAGGTTGTGGCCAGAATGGTACTTCTTAGGGTCCAGAATTGGATCGAGGACTCGGGAGTCATGTCTACCTTACAGGCTGGCTTCCGACCCCTGACCAGTATGGTAGACCAAGTTTTTAGATTTTCCACTATATACTGGAAATGGGTGGTTCTGGGGGGTGGTACACTCTATGCAGCCTTTGTTGATTTAAAGGCGGCATTCGACCTAGTCCCAAGAGATAGGCTGTGGAGAGCGCTCCACGAGCAGGGTATCCCACCAGAACTGCTTGCGGTTCTGATAAAACTACATGAAAATAACTACGCGCAGGTCAGATGGGGTAACCAGAGTCAGGTGACCGGCAGATTTCCAACGGAAAGGGGTGTGCGACAAGGGTGCATGCTGGCACCCACATTATTTACATTATATATAAATAGAGTCACAGATTATTTTAGGGACTCTACTACTGATCCACCCAAACAGAATGGTATCCCCGTCCCCCTGTTAATGTTTGCCGACGATACCCTCCTATTGTCTAAGACTCAGGAAGGGCTTCAGAAGGCAATAGATTGCTTTGAAAAATTCTGTTATGACTACGGCCTCTCTGTTAATGTTTCTAAAACCAAATTTATGACTATGCACATGTATAGGAACATTAGGGGCAGAGTCTCTATGAATGGGGAACCACTAGAGCAGACTGATAGCTTTAGCTACTTGGGCATTACACTGGGTTCTAGGCTACAGTGGAAGCCGCATGTGGCCCATCTAATCTCCAAGCACGCACAACTATCTGGTGCCCTTTTAAGAGAATTTAAGATGTCAGCCACTAAACCCGTAGCCCCAGTATTAAGAATTTACGACTCTAAAGTAAGATCCTCCATGCTATATGGAGCGGAACTGTGGGGGTCGTCTAATATAGCAGGTTTACAAAAAGCACATAATTAATTTCTCCGCAGTATAACAGGGCTTCCACTTTCCACACCACTTGTACCTCTGCGCATGGATCTGGGCTGTCAGAGTCTGGAAAATATCTGCAGATTTAGACCAGTTGCCTACTGGAGAAGACTGTGGGTGACCCCAGAATTGCATCATTATGCGCTAGCACTTCTGGAAACACGTGATATGGACACTGGGGGTAAAATTTTATGGTTCAGAAAGGTTAAAATTCTTCTTAAATCACTAGGTTTGGTTGATCTTTGGGATAATCCTCAGGAGGCATTATTTCCAAACAAACAACAGTTAAAAGAGGTCTACTGGTCATTCATATCCCAGGAGGAGTTTCAGTCACACACTGCCCCATCGCATACTAGGGTTTTTTTGGAGCTGAAACACACTCCTAGGTATGAGTTGTACTGGGATTTGACCACTATGCCCCATGATAGGAAATTATTCCATCAGTTTAGGGTAGGTACCCTCCCATTGAATACGGTTACCTGTAAATGGGCATCTAGTAAAAGTGACCAAATGTGCCCTTTCTGTACAACACACCCGGAATCCATAGCTCATGTTTTGTTTATCTGCCCAGAATACAAGGCTCCCCATCATAAATGGATTAGAGCAGTCTGCATTCAAAAGGGTATCATGACAGGGATCACTGCACTGAGAATATTTCAAACTGACTGTTCGGAAACAATGGTGATAGCGATAGCTAAATTTTTCAAATGGATGTGGATGATAAGAGCTGGGAAATGTGAAAGCTCTCCAGTCGCCAAAAGCTTATCCAGTATAATTGTGGTATTCTTATTTTTATTACTAAAGTTTTAGCATTTTTTTACGGAAGACAGATATTTATTTTTTTAATTGGGAGAGAAGGAATATTAATTATGTAGTGAACTCAAATCCTGCGGTTCTCGGTTTCAGTGGTATGCTTTCTGTGTATAACTTAAATGTGTAGCTCTAATGGATGTGCTTGATGATGTATTGTGTTTTTTATTTCTTTTTATATATCTGATGATGAAATGTGTTTTTAAATTTGTCTTTTATGACAATATGTCGAAATAAAGACTGAATAAAGACTATAAAGAAATTAATTCAAGTATTCCATCAATTATTTTTTGTATACTTTAGTGTGTCACCCTAAGTGGCATGAGTATGCCAACATGTGGGTCCCTTGCACACTGTCTCACTGGAGCCAAGCTGATGAGCCCTAACTAGGGTAAAACTGGTCCTGGGTTGCCTGTGTTTCGGTTCAGAGAAGACCTGGCCTCACAGTTTGGTTTCATCTCTGCCCATTGGAGCAGGTTTGAGATAATGTGCATATGGCTGGGTCCAAACTGAGGTGGCAGGGAGTGCAAAATAATGATGGACTGGGGTGTGTGTGAGTAATCACTAGTGGCTGAGATCCAGTTAAGCATTCCATCCATCACTTATTTGTATACTTTAGGATGTGGCCCTAAGTGGGACAGAGGTGGCTAGACGTGGGTCCCGTGTCACTGGGGCCAAGCTGTATCTGGCTGATGAGTCTTAACTATGGCAAAACAGGTTGTGAGTTGCTTCCATTCTGGTTTAGAGATGAACTGGCTTTGCGGTTTGGGCTGGACTCTTTTCATAGAGAAGGGTTGAGTCTGGTTTGCATATGGCCGGGTCCAAGTGAAGTGACATGGTGTGCAAAATAATGATGGACTGGTATGAGGCCCTAGTAATTTAATTCCCAGTGGCTGAGATCAATTCAAACATTCCATCCATTCCTTTTTTATATACTTGTGTCTAATATAGAGACACGCGTATGTGCACAGACACGCACACAATTTCAGTCACAGAAAAATACAAAAATAGATTTGTGTAGTTTCTGAGTTTAACCTAGGTCGTACAATTCACCAGGCACATATCTTTTGCGGTGTCTCCTTTGATTTTCTTCGGAATTATTTTATCTTTCTTCCCAACCTTTTATAAACTTTGCCAATATTTTCAACGTTTTGTGTAAAGAAAACATTGCTGATTACAGAAGCAGCGTCTTTTTAACAATGCATTGCGAAATAGTTTGCAATTGGCTTTCTCTCCTCCCCAAAATCCGAATTAGTTACTTGTTGTGTTGAAATATCCATCATTACTGCAAACAAATGTCATAAAACACATGAGCAGTGTTGTTATTGGCGCGGTATTTTTTCTAGTCTGTAGTGTGATTCAGCTTTCTTGAAAACTGATCAAACGTGTGTTCGAGTTGACATCTGTTTGACCTCTCTAAAGGAAGCCTTGGCCGAGGATGGGTAAAGTATCACAAAGTCTGGTTTGAAGCTGGATCATAATACATCAGAAAAAAAATCAATGTACCGTGTAATATCATCCCCCAGTCCTCCGAGACCTTCATGCCACACGTTAACGGGAAAATAATCTTCTGAGAAACTGTGGGAACACTTATACGAACCTTGCACAGAGAGAGGTCTCATAAAGGAAGGATTCCTTTTAAAGGATCATGTTGTAGAACCAAATACGTGGTGATTCGAAATAATACCATCGGATCCGTAGAAAATTCCTTTGTTTACATGTATACTGACTGTGCTCTGCTATAAGGCCTTGAAAAGGAAGTAGCACTTTTGAAATTATCTGCGAATTTTCAATATTTTATGATAACATTTCACGGAGGAGGAAGGAGGAAGCATTTGCACGTTTTGGCCACCTCTCATTTTAACTTTATCTCAAACACCATGAGTAGTCAATATTTGCACAAACCTCTCCAGAGACACTGCCACTAGCTTAAACAACATGAACATTGTGGCAGAAAATTTGACATGACAGGTAAATCTCGAATCAAATATTTTTCGACGGAAATCGAGTAATAGAAAAGCCTAGAACTGAAAAGATACAGAAATTGTCCAAGAAAGCCAGATACTCACAAACTAATACATCAAAATACATTAGAAAATCAGATAAGCACTTTCATTCAAAAAAACTGCATAGATAGCATTTATGTAAACGAACACTTTCATAAAAAAAAAATCCAAAACTTTAATGGTTAAAAAACACACACAGATATTGGACGGTGTAATATACAATTAAAAAAACAGTGGCTGTTAATTTCTCCCAACTAAAAAGTTCCCAAAACCACAAAAAAAACATAAATGGCAACAACTCAAGGAATGTATATGCGCATCTCTCGTAAACTGCCTTCAGCAAATAACAGAATTAACAAAAATGCATCTTTTTATTTGTTAATGCATGTATTAACAAAAATGCATGCAGCACTGCACAAACATTTTTTCATAAATACTTTGAAAAATGACGTTATATTTCAATAGATTAAAAAAGGATCCCAGTTGTGGACCAAAAGCAATAAAAAAGATTCTTGGCCCTCGAAAAAAGTAGTATGATATTATGATAGACCCCATAACAAGATTTAAAAAGTGCGTCATAATTATAAGGCAAAGACATACAACAAACATCACAAAAATGGCAATTCCTGCATTTTATTCCCCAAAGCATGTATTTCCCCACCACTTGAACAACAGTGACCCTCCAAATTGGTAACTCCAGGGATGAGGAACCAACAGAAATTATGCTGAGTCTGATTTAGAGTTTGCTATATATGTGTGTGTGTGTGTGTGAAGAGATATATATATATACATATATATATATATATTCACTGAAAAAACCATAGGTTTCAGGGGTGTTATAGTTAGCTGGACTTTTCACTTGTACAAAACCATTGAAATTCCCCCGTTATAGTTAGTTCAGCTAACTATAACTCGCGCGCCCGCAATGCACTGCTGATGACGTCACATATTACATCACTCATGACATGGTCAGTGACATCACTCATGACATCACTGATGACATCTCAAATGACATCACTGATGACATCACTGATGACATCATCCAGTGAATGTGTGTTTTTCTGAAAATTAAATATGTTTTATATATGTATATCTCAAGGTCGATGGAAGAATAAATGGGTATATAAGTGTCTAAATGGATGATTTGTTTTTGAAAAATTGATTGTGTAACTGACTGATTAAGTGTATCATAGTGAATACATGGCTTAGTGAGTAATGTTTAAATATGTAAATATCTGTATCAGTCTCTCACTTTGTGTATAAGTGGCTGCATGGGTTGGTGAGTAGCTACATGGGTGTCTATATAGGTTATTAGTTGGTTTTTTGAGTATCAGTCTGAGTGTCTGCATGGTTCGGTGGGGGGTATTACGTAGTGCATAGGTGCATGAATGAGTGACTTACTGTTTGTATGGGTTGAACACAGCATGTGTGCAGGACTGTATGGGTGGATGAGTGTGTGTATGGGTGTGTTAGTGAGTGAATGACTGTCTCAATAGTGTCTTAAGAGTAACTACATATGTTTTAAACTAGTATATGTGACTATTGGTGTATATATGTGAGTATATGTGAGAGTGAGAGATTGAAAGAGTTCCTGTATGAATAAGTATGTGTTTCTATAAGTGATTGTTTAAAAGACTAAGTATGTGTAAGTTTCCGTAGAAGTAAGTATGGTGGTGTGTGTATAACTGTATATGCAAGTAAATGTATGTTTGATTCTTTATTAGCATGAGTGACTATGTGTGTGAGTAACTCTATGGATGAGTGGCATTGTGTAACAGGATGTATAGGTGTATGAGTACATATGATGAGTGAGTACATGTATGAGTGACTGTATAGGACTGTTGGTGAATGAGTGGATGTGTATGTGGATCTTAGAATTACTGAAGAGGTTGTTGTAACTGGTATTGGTATGTCCATTGTTTTGAAAATTTTAGTCTCTATTTTTGAATGTGTGTATCAAAGGTTATATTAGGGTGAGAGGAGGTCTGCCACTCTATCACAAGGATGATGTCATCAGTGATGTCATCAGTGATGTAATTTGAGATGTCATCAGTGATGTCATGAGTGATGTCACTGACCATGTCATGAGTGATGTAATATGTGACGTCATCAGCAGTGCATTGCGGGCGCGCGAGTTATAGTTAGCTGAACTAACTATAACGGGGGAATTTCAATGGTTTTGTACAAGTGAAAAGTCCAGCTAACTATAACACCCCTGAAACCTATGGTTTTTTCAGTGAATTTCTGAGGTTTTTTAAATGCTAATTCCTAACTATAACGTGCCTGAAACCTATGGTTTTTTCTGTGAATTTCAAAGGTTTTTTAAATGCTAATTTCTAACTATGCCTACAGAGATAGGACATGTGAAGAAAGAAGAAAAAATGCACAGAAAGAAACAAAAGAAGTGCAGAAAGAAGCAACAGAAGTCCTCAAATACGAAGATAAGTGCAGGAAGAAGGATAACGTGCAGAAAGAACAAAAAGAAGAGCAGAAAGAAGCCTTGTTGCAAAATCATCCTGTACCCTCAACTTTTTCAGACGGATACTGGTGGTAACTGAGTCTGACTAACCAGTCCTAGAGCCAGTGCTATGTTAAAAGACACTTAGAATACAGTGAAAACACCTACATACACTAGGGAACATTATGCGTTGGGGTCCCCCTGTGATTAGCATGACCTCCTCTGTAAGCCCCTAGTATATAATAGGGCATGGGGAATAAAACTACCTCTTAAAACAGGCCACAGGGCGTTTTTGCACACGTTAACTCAGGCCCCGTCCCCTCCATTCACCACTGTGTAAACATGCCCTGTGTCCATTTTTAGTTGGGAGATTAAGTTCATTTGAATCCTGAGGGTCCCTAGGGTCCAACTAGCCCACTAGGTACCTCCAGTAAGTGCCACAGAGCTGCGTTGCAGAGAGGTGTAAAAAGTGGCACGGCCTGGACCACCTCTCTGCAATGCAGCTCAGTGGCGCTTACTGGAAGCACTTGGTGGGCTAGTTAGCCCCCAGGGGCCCTCAGTATTGAAGGGAAATTATATCCCCAATTTAAAACGTGCCATAGTGCGTGTTTGCACACGTCACCTCAGGCCCCGTCCCCTCCCTTCACCACTGTGTAAACGCACCCTGTGGCTGTTCTAAGTTGAGAGATTAAGTCCCCTTGAATCCTTAGGGTCCCTAGGGTCAAACTAGACCACTAGGTACCTCCAGTAAGCGCCACAGAGCTGCGTTGCAGAGAGGTGTAAAAAGGGGCTTGGCCTCAGAACACCTGGCTGCAGCGCAGCTCCCTGGCGCATACTGGAGATGCCTGTTGAGGGCGTATTTGCAGAGTGCTGCACGGAGGGGGCATGGCCTCCGGCACGATGCCAGTCTTTTATTTATTTTAGTTTTTTAAGAAGGGGGGCTGTTTGGTTCCCCTTCTTATTCTAATTTATTGGCCCTGATGACCCCATCCCCCAGGGCCAGTCTCCTAATTATATTATTTTGACCCCAATCCCCAGGGCCGGCCACTGTTTTTTATTATTTTAAAAAAATATATATTTATAGACACACCTAGGACATGCTGGACAAACCGTACGTACCTATCACCATGACGATTTGCGTGATATTCATTAAAAGGCGACTATGCATGCAATGAATCCACGTGGAATGTATTTACACCACTAGTGAAGCTCTGACATGTCTGATGCCCTACCGTGCCTAATCCTGGTAGACACCCTTGTCGTTTATTTATACAAACATGGGTAGCTATTGACGGGCACATTTAATACACATGCACACCAAGCCATTCAAAGGGGATTCGACAAAAATTCGACCAAAACTATGCAAGAAACCCCCCTCACGGTTAATAAAACACACATCCACTGCCGGATGTGTAATACTTTTTATTTTACTCTCTGGAAAGGGGACGAACATCACTTGAGAGTCACAGCGTGCTCCTGACAGAGCCCAATGCAGTGTTACACCCACCATTGCCTGCCGAGTGCCACACACCTCTGTATTGTATTCCACTAGCTAGTGCATATGCTATGACACTCTCTAGCCCATGTGCACTGTAACACCACCCCGTGAATATGTCATGCCACACTTGTCTTCGCACGGGTTATATTGCCCCATCTAACGTGCCTTTCTCGATGCCTATGTTATAACGCACAGTGCTATGCCATACATATTACAATCTGGGATCCATATCTTTGTCACAGTGCATATGCAACGTTACACTCCCCAGCACATATTTTATATTACAACTTTAGAGACTAGTTAGGTTACACAACACTGCCCTGTGCATATTACACTCCAAGGCGCATATCGCATAGCACGCGCTAGTGCCTGTGCTATCTCGCGCTCTCCAATGAATCTGTCATTGCGCACAATGTATTGCATATTATATTTCACGCCCGGTTCATCTTATATCACACTTTTTGGTGCATAGTTTATACCATACACTATATCTAGTTTTCATTTTCAATCGTGCTCTCAGGACTATGTTCTATATAACACTGTGTTCACCTACCCTTTTCACGGGCATTACATTTTGCGATAGGGGGTGGAGGGTCAGGGGGTGTTTCTGCCAAGTGAGCCCGGAGTCACAGTCACAAACGTCCTCTTCTTCCTGAATAAAAGTGAGATTATGCTGCATTCTTGTTCATATTTTAAGTAGTTCGCACAGACACAATGTTTTAAAAACAATAAAGTTCCTAATACCCGCCTTCTCTGAACAGTTAGCTTTCTTCCCCATCCCCTTCCTCCCTATCCTCTGTTGTGTGAATCCATGGACTAGCCTCCTCCCTCCTGCCATGCATGGTCTGATGTGCTGCCACTGCCCTCAATTTAGTATGATGTACCAGTCCACTCCTCCTGCCCTCCATTGCCCAATTCTATGCCCCATCATTGACCTCCTGCTTAAACTCTGTGCTTAGCTTGCTGCCCCTATTCTCCTTCCCCCTGCCCTCAGATGTCTTTGTGCATGCCCCTGCTCCATCCTTTTTGCCCACCATGTCCCATGGACCTGCCACTCCTATCTACTCTGAGTGTTCTGTTGAGCTGCCACTCCCCTCCCACCTGCCTAGCATTGTCAGATGACTGTAACCTGTCCCTGCCACCTCCACCCTGCCTGTCCACATGCCATGCCCCTATCCTCTTCCTCCTGTCCTACATGGTCCATTGTACTGCCACACCCTTCTGCCCTCCCTGGTCTGTTGTGCTGCAACTGCTCCTCCTGCCTGCCCCGTGTGGTCTGTTGTGAGGTCCCTTCCCCTGAACTTTCTTGTCTGTGCACAGGTCCTGACCCTCCCTTCTATCCTCCATCGTCCTTTGTGCATGCCCCTCCACCCTCCTTCTTGCCCATCATAGCCATTGTGCTGCCACTAACCCTCCCACTTGCCATGCATGGTCTTCTGTGCTGCCATGGCCCCTCCCACCTTCCCTGTGTGGTAAGTTAGCTGCCCCTGACCCCCTCCCACCTTCCCTCCATGGTCTGTGTGTATGCCATCACAGTCTCACTGTTGCTCTTCATGGTGTGTCTTGCTTCTAGTGCCCATCCTGCCTGACCTCCATGGCTATCTTGCTGCTCCTGCCCTGCCCCCTTGCCCCCAGCCCTACTCCCTCCCTCCTGGCTTGTCTGTTCCATTGTAATGCCCCTATCCCATTTCCTTCCATGATCCAATGTACCATACTTGCGAACATTTTGAACTTGGTAAGAGGGAGATTTTGAAAAAAAACTGGGGTATTGATTTTCCCCTTTGAGTTACATTGAAAAAGAGGATATTGTAGACAGGAGACAGATCAAATAAAGCCCATTTGAGCTTAAAAACATTGGACGTTTCCTGGCTGAATCGGGTCTGTTGGCATGTATGGTTGTACTACCATTGCCTCTTCCTTCTGCCCACAATGGTCTATTACATTGCCACAGCCTTGAAGGAGGGTAGATTTTGTATCACAGGGGGCCCCTGGCCCGTTCTGTCCACACCTGAAGTATGAGACCCTTGTCCTTGCCCTGCCAGCTGCATTTGTAGGTCGTATTAAATTGACCAGCGGGTCCTGTGTTGCTATATAATTATCCTGAGACATCCTTACCACTCAGCCAGCATAAAACCCCTGTGTAGGCCCTTCTGTTCAATATGTAGGCCTCTTTGTTAAATTGACCATAGCTCTGCAATTTTAGTGTATAGTAGTCTGAAGGCAGGTCTGCGAGGCCTTCTGATCCAAACTAGTAGCCCCCACCCTACCCGAGTGCTCCGTGCTCGGTATCAAAGTTCAACATCCCCCTGAAGCTGTCGACATACAGTAGGCTGCATCCTGGACTGGTACTTGCTTCCTGGGCAGGTTTCCCGCTTTTAAGGAAGTGGCAACCGCAGAGCGTCAAGTTAGGAGAACTGAGGAGATTTTATACATGAATATATTGAATTCCCGTACAATACCCATTATTTTCTGCTTGCTCTATGGAACTTACGATAAGCGATTGGCCTGAGAGACTGACCTTTTCACCCAGTCCATTGTCAGCATTAAGTGGGTAAATGACGAAATGTCTGGTAAAATCTTCAGACGAAGCTTTTGGGTAGCATACGTAGGTAGATGTAGCGTGCAAAGGAGCCCACAAAATGATATAAAAAGGGAGCACCCACAGATATCGACGGACTACCTCGCCGTCTGTATGTAGGTTAACAGGCAGTGCAGGTTTTCCCCAAGAGCTGGGAGCTCTTGTCTTCCTTTGCTTAAAATGTCTTGCTCTGCTTTGCTTGAAGTATCTTATTCTATTTTACCTATATGAAATGTCATGTTATGTTTAACCATTGTTCTCTTTACTTTTGCATTTAAAAGATTTTGTATTGTAATTGCAGGAATGCTTGCTCTAAGAGTAAACGTGAGTGTTCCTAGGTAACATTTTCCTTGGTGTAACTTGTTTCTCATGATGCATTTATAGATGTGTTTTCTCTCTCTCTCTGTCAGTACATTAATTGAGATACAGAGAATATTATGACAGCTGTATGATTATCTGGATTCTGTATTTTGTACTTTATGTCTCTATTCTGCGGTTTCTTTGAAGTTGCATCTTCTCATTAAACTGCCATTGTATTCTGCCTCCAATTCCATGTCTCATATGTCTGTTTTCTTCATTTTTGGAGCAAGCGTTCCTAGGCACCCCGGCTCAAATTAAGGTGCCCCTTTTGTCCCTGACTCACTCTCCTGCTCAGTTCTGTGGTGGCTCCCGGGGATCTGGGGACCGCCCCTAGCTTCCTTGACCCGTAATAGATCTTCCCTCCAACAGCCTCTCTTGCAAGTCCTGTATTGTTGGTTTGTTGCCCCTGCCCCCCTTTCCACTGCCCTCCATAGTCTGTTGTGCTTCCACGGCCCTTCCTGCCTGCTCAGTGTGGTTAAATTGTTGCCTTTGCACCCTCCTACCTGCCTTCAATTTTCAGAGTCCGTGCCCCTGGCCTCTCCCTCTCAACAGTATCCTAATGAACAACTAGATTGCTAACATTCTATATTTATTACAAAAGTGTGGAACGCCTGACATCATCTTGATGTAATCAAAACTGTAATACCTAGAGCATTTCCTTTAGAAATTACATATATGAGAGGGTCTTATTGGCATCAAAATTATGGTTAGTGCTCTAAAAGACTAAAATAAGGACATATTTTCTGAGTTTTCAAATAGCGACAAAGCACTTTTAAATTATTTGTTATTTTTATGTTTTTTTATCCAGTTGACCACTTGATTAAATGTTGCACTTAGGGGAGAGGATGTGGTGTTACTTCCAGAACTGCAGACTTTGCAACTGGGGAACCAGGTTGAAGTTTCTGCTTCAGCTCGACATTCTGTGATTCTGGTCAAATCACTTAGTCTCCCCATGTCTACAACCAAAATGAATTTGTTCTTGTGTGATGTAACCAATGCTCATGTAAAGCACTCCAATACCTGACAAGTCTGCACTATATAACACTGCAAAAACACAAAATAATAAGTGTTTTGCACACTTCTGTCATTGGGCTATATTTGGGCTACATCTGGGTGATTTTGGGCTACATTTGGGCTCTTTTGTCTCCGGTGGCCATCTTGGGAGATTTATTTGTTATGAAGTTTCCTAATTTCCTCATGTACTGCAGTCTCCTCAGTAGGAAATGCTTTCAGTTTTTTACTTTGATTAGATCATGAAGGTATTCAGATATGTCACACATTTGCCATAAATTCTGAATGTTAGCACTCTAGTTGCTCATTAGATCACTGTAGTAAAACTACTGCACCATGGAAGTCTGCTCCTGGTATTAAAAGTGCATGTTTCAGTCTGCATGTCAGAATTTTTTAATGAAATAGAAGAGGATTTGAGAAGTCACTCAAAATGTGCCCTCATTTTCTTTCTTCAGCATTAATCATAATTTCTATGGCAAAATGAACCTCCTCATTGTGTTCCTTTTTAAATTAAATGTTTTAAGTGTTACCAGTTTATTCCAATCAAGATGGCTTCAGGTGTGCCATACTTTTGTCATAATGAAGACAGTAAGCGCTCTAGTTGTTTTTAAGAACATTCTGGGACATTCTGTCATTGGGCTATACTTGGGCTACATCTGGGTGATATTTGGGCTACATTTGGGCTCTTTTGTCTCTGGTGGCCATCTTGGGAGACTTATTTGTTATGAAGTTTCCTAATTTCCTCATTTACTGCAGTCTCCTCAGTAGGAAATACTTTCAGTTTTTTACTTTGATTCCATCAAGAAGGCATTCAGATGTGTCACACATTTGCCATAAATTCAGAATGTTAGCACTCTTTTTGCTCATTAGATCACTGTAGTAAAGCTACTGCTCACCAGGGAAAACTGCTGCTGGTATTGAAAGTGCATGTTTCAGTCTGCATGTCAGAATTTTTTAATGAAATAGAAGAGGATTTGAGAAGTCACTCAAAATGTGCCCTAATTTTTCTTTCTGCAGCACTAATCATACTTTTAATGGAAAAATGAACCCCCTCATTTTGTTCCTTTTTTAAATTAAATGTTTTAAGAGTTACCACTTTAATCCAAGCAAGATGGCTTCAGGTGTGCCATACGTTTATCATAAGTAGGACTGTTAGCGCTCTAGTAGTTCTTTGGAACACTCTGGGAAGCTGCAGTAGAACACAAAGGAATCAACTGACAGTCTCTGCCCTTGTTGGATGTACATGTTTTACTGAGAATGTCAGACTTCATTCTCACATGACTGAGAAAGATAATGTGAATTTACAGAAAATAAGCTCTCAGTTTAGCCTATAGATCACCTTCCAAACCTCTGTGGTAAAAGCATGAGAAAATATTTTTCTCTCAATCATGATATCCCAGCAGAAGGCTTTTTCACATGGTGAAATCACCTTAGAACATACCACAATTCCTAAAATGAGTATGGTACCATCAACAAATGATTTATAATGTAACTAAAGTCTTAAAACCTTCTATTAACTGCAATGCTTTTTAATGAGGTGCTATCATGTATATTGGTCCCAAGATGGCTGCCAACACTTCTTGGATGAAGAGCTGACAGCCAATCAGATCTCAGGATGAGATGTGTGGTTAGGCTCCGCCCACATATATATATGCTTTTAAATGCTATTTTCTCAGGAAATACTGAACAGATTTACACCAGACCTGCAAAAGGCACTTCCTTGACCTTATGGCTACCTCTCTGCCAAATTTCAAGTAATTCTGTTCAGCCGTTCGGGCTGTAGCTGTGTCTAAAGGTCCTATGGAAAAATGCATGGGGAAAACGCGTTTTGGGACCCCCCTTTTTTCTCGGCCCCTGCTTGACGAATCCCCCCGAGACTTTCAGGGTAGGAGCGGAGCGTAGCGCCCCACCTATTTTGAAAATTTCGCGAGGATTCGTCGACCGGCGCCAAAGTTATTCCAAATAGAATGTTGCGGATTTCCTATGGAAACAGGGTCCTAACTATAACTACCTACTGGCGACCGCCAGTAGGTAATATATATATATATATATATATATATATATATATATATATTACCTACTGGCGGTCGCCAGTAGGTAGTTATAGTTAGGACCCCTTTTCCATAGGAAAACCGCAACATTCTATTTGGAATAACTTTGGCGCCGGTCGATGAATCCTCGCGAATTTCTCAAAATAGGTGGGGCGCTACGCTCCGCTCCTACCCTGAAAGTCTCGGGGGGATACGTCAAGCGGGGGCTGAGATAAAAGGGGGGTCCCAAAACACGTTTTTCCCATGCATTTTTCCATAGGACCTTTAGAACGAGCTACAGCCCGAACGGCTGAACAGAATTACTAGAAATTTGGCAGAGAGGTAGTCCCTATGTCAAGGAAGTGCCTTTTGTAGGTTTGGTGTAAATCTGTTCAGTAGATTCTGAGAAAATAGCCTTTAAATCAATATATATATCTGAGCCCGCTTACGGTACGCTTACCGTACGCTTACCGTAAGCTTACCGTACGCGTACGGTGGCGTGCGCGAGCGCGATTCTGATTGGCTGTTAGATCATAGTAAACATTCGAATCGGCCGAAACCAGGAAGCGGCGGCCGCCATTTTGTGTGTTTCACTCAGAAAAAAAAGAGTGAAAACAAGAAAAGGGGGCAATGAGGAGAGTTACAGACCCCCTTACATTTCTGAGGGGGTCAAAGAAGGACTGAAAAGTACAAAGAAAACATTTATTGATTTTAAAAAAAATCACGGGGTACGCGTACGGTAAGCTTACTGTAAGCGTACGGTAGAAAAAAAAATAAAAAAATAAATGAAATTCAGATTTAAGTGTTTAGATATTAGGGGGCTCTAAAAAGAGCCGTTGTGTTTATGAAATGATTTTTTAGTGGTACCTACAAGTAAGTACCGATGCAGAGTCTAAGGTTCAAGAGGAAGACTCTGTTCCCTTCATCATTGAAGTGCACACCATCTCCTCTATAAATGTCTTGCATGTCATAACGCAAGTTGTTGTGGTAAATGGCACCCATACCATAGTCACGGAGGAAAGCAGAAACAGATTTGTTGACGTGCTTTCTTGCTTTGTCAATCTGCGGACAGAAATGATTGGACCAGTTCCATTTTTGCCTTTGGCATATGTTGGAAAACACAAAGGCAGTTTTAGGGAAAAGTGAAAACAGTTGTGCAAAGGTGTCCTTCATAAGCATTTCCAGACCTACCCCAGTCAAAGTGCCTAGGTCATTGCCACCACAGTGCACTATTATGAGGTCAGGGTGTTGGATTTGCATGAAGGATTTCACCAATGGCATCAATTGGTGCCACTTTAACCCTCTCTGACCAATCCATTTAATGTCTACATTTGGCAAAGCAAGGTCTCTCACCATATCTGTTTTCTCTGCAAACTTTTCACTCCAGAAGACATAGCTGTGCCCTACAATCCACACTGTGAACATCTTCAAAGGAGAACTGGATGCACTCAGGAGGTGTCTTTCAGTAGAATGGCAATATGAAAAGAAAGACAGTTTGGAAATGGAGGCATACATATTTTTTTCAAAACAAAAAGAACTGATTGGCTGTTTCATACCATTCTAGAATAAAAACTAGGCTGTATGTGTAAACTAATAGAAGCATGTTTTGTATTGGTACAAAAAAATGTGTTACCAAAGAACAGTACTATGGATTTGCTGTTAGGTTTGAAAAGTCAAGCACTCTTGCTCTGTGGAATTGAAACATTGTGTGGCGAACTTCTGACCTAACTCCACACAGCAGTGTTCCATGAGCTGTTGCTATGGTAGCAGGCAGAAGTCAAGTTGGGGGAAGGGTACTAGGCAGAAGTCAAGTTGGGGGCAGGGTACTTTTGGAAAAGGGTTGGTTTTCAACCAATAGAAATGTGTGATTACATTTGAAAAAAAGGGGGAAGCACTGAGATTTGAAACTTACATGTATATGTGTGGAAAAATAGAGGGAACGTTTGCCATTATCTGGTTCTGCTGAGAGGAGAGAGGTGAACAGAACAGAGATCCTGGCTCTGATAATCTGCTGTTTGAGTGCCACATTTCTTTCACAACTAACTAATTTTAAAGGTGAGGTTAGAGTTTGAGAGGAGATGTATATGGTAAATTAAGAAATGAATAATAGAAATGGAAATTCTTTTTGTTGAAGTTGCGTTTATCATTTTCTGTTTTGGGAGAAATTTAAATGTGAGGAACATGTAAAATAATATGGACTGTGTTTTCACGATAAATTAAGGTGTACTGGAAAAAAAAAGAATAGTTTAAGGGTTTGAGGTTGGACTCAGTAATGCAAATACATTCAGCATCACTAAGGCTGGTTGCCCTTGCTGGAATGTAGGCAGCCACCCAGGTTACACATGGTGGTGGTCTGAAAAAGCAGTTTGGACATGTGCATTTAAAAAAATCAAAAAAGTGGTTTCATAATGTGTCAGTCTGTAAAAGTGATTTTCACTTGCCAAAAAAAAAGAGCAGTAAGTGTGCTTTCAAATTGGCAAAGAAATTTCGTTTTGGGACTAATGTGAAAACATGACTCTGTGTGGAAATAGGAATTACAGGCAGAGATTTATTGCGTTTTTTTCTGGTGATTTCACAGTTGCATTAGTAGGAAAAAGGGGGAGCGATTTTTTGGGGGAAGAAGCAGACTCTTAGCACACACCCATCTGCTTGCCATGTATAATCATGCACAGTATTTACAAGCGAGTGGGGTTTTCAGGTTTCAGTCTGTAATGCAAATACATTCAGCATCACTAAGGCTGGTTGCCCTTGCTGGAATGTAGGCAGCCACCCAGTTTACACATGGTGGTGGTCTGAAAAAGCAGTTTGGACATGTGCATTTAAAAAAATCAAAAAAGTGGTTTCATAATGTGTCAGTCTGTAAAAGTGATTTTCACTTGCCAAAAAAAAAGAGCAGTAAGTGTGCTTTCAAATTGGCAAAGAAATTTCGTTTTGGGACTAATGTGAAAACATGACTCTGTGTGGAAATAGGAATTACAGGCAGAGATTTATTGCGTTTTTTTCTGGTGATTTCACAGTTGCATTAGTAGGAAAAAGGGGGAGCGATTTTTTGGGGGAAGAAGCAGACTCTTAGCACACACCCATCTGCTTGCCATGTATAATCATGCACAGTATTTACAAGCGAGTGGGGTTTTCAGGTTTCAGTCTGTTAATGCAAATACATTCAGCATCACTAAGGCTGGTTGCCCTTGCTGGAATGTAGGCAGCCACCCAGGTTACACATGGTGGTGGTCTGAAAAAGCAGTTTGGACATGTGCATTTAAAAAAATCAAAAAAGTGGTTTCATAATGTGTCAGTCTGTAAAAGTGATTTTCACTTGCCAAAAAAAAAGAGCAGTAAGTGTGCATTTAAATTGGCAAAGAAATTTCGTTTTGGGACTAATGTGAAAACATGACTCTGTGTGGAAATAGGAATTACAGGCAGAGATTTGTTGCGTTTTTTTCTGGTGATTTCACAGTTGCATTAGTAGGAAAAAGGGGGAGCGATTTTTTGGTGCAGAAGCTGACTCTTAGCACACACCCATCTGCTTACCCTGTGGAATCATGCACAGTATTTACAAGCGAGTGGGGTTTTCAGGTTTCAGTCTGTAATGCAAATACATTCAGCATCACTAAGGCTGGTTGCCCTTGCTGGAATGTAGGCAGCCACCCAGGTTACACATGGTGGTGGTCTGAAAAAGCAGTTTGGACATGTGCATTTAAAAAAATCAAAAAAGTGGTTTCATAATGTGTCAGTCTGTAAAAGTGATTTTCACTTGCCAAAAAAAAAGAGCAGTAAGTGTGCTTTCAAATTGGCAAAGAAATTTCGTTTTGGGACTAATGTGAAAACATGACTCTGTGTGGAAATAGGAATTACAGGCAGAGATTTATTGCGTTTTTTTCTGGTGATTTCACAGTTGCATTAGTAGGGAAAAGGGGGAGCGATTTTTGGGGGGAAGAAGCAGACTCTTAGCACACACCCATCTGCTTGCCATGTATAATCATGCACAGTATTTACAAGCGAGTGGGGTTTTCAGGTTTCAGTCTGTAATGCAAATACATTCAGCATCACTAAGGCTGGTTGCCCTTGCTGGAATGTAGGCAGCCACCCAGGTTACACATGGTGGTGTTCTGAAAAAGCAGTTTGGACATGTGCATTTAAAAAAATCAAAAAAGTGGTTTCATAATGTGTCAGTCTGTAAAAGTGATTTTCACTTGCCAAAAAAAAAGAGCAGTAAGTGTGCTTTCAAATTGGCAAAGAAATTTCGTTTTGGGACTAATGTGAAAACATGACTCTGTGTGGAAATAGGAATTACAGGCAGAGATTTATTGCGTTTTTTTCTGGTGATTTCACAGTTGCATTAGTAGGAAAAAGGGGGAGCGATTTTTTGGGGGAAGAAGCAGACTCTTAGCACACACCCATCTGCTTGCCATGTATAATCATGCACAGTATTTACAAGCGAGTGGGGTTTTCAGGTTTCAGTCTGTAATGCAAATACATTCAGCATCACTAAGGCTGGTTGCCCTTGCTGGAATGTAGGCAGCCACCCAGGTTACACATGGTGGTGGTCTGAAAAAGCAGTTTGGACATGTGCATTTAAAAAAATCAAAAAAGTGGTTTCATAATGTGTCAGTCTGTAAAAGTGATTTTCACTTGCCAAAAAAAAAGAGCAGTAAGTGTGCTTTCAAATTGGCAAAGAAATTTCGTTTTGGGACTAATGTGAAAACATGACTCTGTGTGGAAATAGGAATTACAGGCAGAGATTTATTGCGTTTTTTTCTGGTGATTTCACAGTTGCATTAGTAGGAAAAAGGGGGAGCAATTTTTTGGGGGAAGAAGCAGACTCTTAGCACACACGCATCTGCTTGCCATGAATAATCATGCACAGTATTTACAAGCGAGTGGGGTTTTCAGGTTTCAGTCTGTAATGCAAATACATTCAGCATCACTAAGGCTGGTTGCCCTTGCTGGAGTGTAGCAGTCTGGACATGGGCTTTTTAAAAAATCTGAAAAGTGGTTTCATAATGTGTCAGTCTGTAAAAGTGATTTTCACTTGCCAAAAAAAAAGAGCAGTAAGTGTGCATTCAAATTGGCAAAGAAATTTCGTTTTGTGACTATTGTGAAAAGAAATGTAGTAATATATTTAAATAAAATAAAGGAATTTTTTTTTTAGTTTTTTTCAGGTATTGCTGAAGAGCAGTGAACAAAATTTAAGATGCCTACAAAATCCAGAGTTCAAAAAACGCTAAAAAAAAACCTATATTTGAAGACAACTAGAGGACCAAAGTTAGTAGAAGATGCTGATGTTGGGAAAAAGAAAAAATCTTCTGGTAAGCAAAAAAAACAATTTCTTAAAAATATATTCAAAAGAATGAAAAATGTACAAAATGTCTGTACTCGAAAGGATGTTTTTAAAAAAAAAGAAGAGGAAAAAATTGACAATTTAGTTAATGCAAATATACCTTCAGCAACTGAAAAGATTTATATAAATAGAAAAACAGCGTTTAAAGAGATACGTAGAAAAATGTTTCAGAGAAGAGTTATGTCTAATTTGATGAAGGATGTGAAGAAATATAAGAAAAAGACAAAGTTTTATAAAAGAAAAAAAGAAATAGAAGCCATTGCAGCAAAGGCATTAGAATTAAAAAGGAAACTATTCATATTAATTTTGAATAGGATGCGTACATTAGACAAAATGGTTAATGTACTGAAATCACATAGCAAAAGGAAAAGAGTAGTGAACAGAACAAACTTTTGTAAAGTGTTTTAGGAAAGTGGATGCATAGTTCAAGTAGTGAACCTTTTTTTAATGAAGAGAGCTATTTTCAAAGTAATAGTTTGCTGCATGCAGTTGACACCAGAGGTCGTTCTTACGAAGTAAAAAATGGTTGCATAATGGAGAAGGAGATAATGGTTCCAAGAGATGAGGTACAAGTGATGGCAGATGAGGCAATGGGGAGACGTCCTAAAGCCCCAGTGTACACTTGGAATTGTAGTAGTATTTGCACTGTGCGTCAGGAATCTATTGACAAATTTCGAGAGTTTCTAAGAGAATATAGTAAAAAAAGTATAAAACAGAAGATTAAGGTGCTTCAAAGTCTGGATCCATGCAGAGTGAGAGAGAATACTGGTTTGCAGGGTCATTCTCTGGCTTTTCTATCTAGAAAAGTGTGCAATAGTGTTTTCCAACATTTTAGGATGCTGGCTGTTCATCATACTGAAATGAGAAAGTTTGTGAGACGGTTGTATTTTGCTAAAAGTCCAGCAATAAAGTTAGATGAATTGAATAGGGCTCTGTTCCGAGGAACGGTATCAGATGTAGAGAAGGTTGTTGATGAAATTCAGTTTTGTTAGTTTGGTCCTGAACAAAACAGTGCAGAGAAGGACACACTAAATGAGGAAGAAGTGGAAAAGAATGTAGAACCATTTGTAAGTAAGACATTTAATGATCACATAACAAAATTTGAAAAAATCTCTAATGAAAGACCAAATATTACTTGTATTTGTTGCCGCAGAACTCATTATAGAAAACAAACCAGGTATGTTGATCTGTACAGAAAGAGTGAAAATGAAGATAATTATAAGTGGAAGGATTTTGCCACATATATATTTCTTGAAAATTGTTTTGAATTGGGTGAAGTTCAGCGTATTTGTAAATACTGTTACAACAAGTTAGAGGAAAATAGAATGCCGACCAGAGCTGTACATAATAATTTAGAATTGGATGCTATTCCTGCTGAACTTTCTGAATTAAATACTTATGAGTCTATACTCATTCAATGTGTTCATCCATTCCAGACCATAGTACGTATGGAGCCCAAAACTGGTAAATTGCCTCCTTCTGATTTACTGAGAGGTTTAAAAGGTAGAGTGGTGTATTTGCCCTTGGATTTGAAAAAAAATATGGAAACTATTGATGCGGATACTTTGGAAACTGAACCATTAGTTATTCTGGTTAATGGTGTACCTACAAAGAATAAGAAGATTTGGCAGGAGCTGGTAGATGTACGGAAAGTACAAAGAGCAAATTTGTATTTGAAAAGGAATAACAAATGGTATGAATCAATTTATATAGAAGAAGAAGAAGAAGAAGATTTACAAGAAGACACAGAAACACCAACTGGACAAATTGAAAAAGTGGACAAGTCAAAGGAAGAAGAAATTTATGAACATTTTAGCATACATCCTCTTCATTCAAAAGAAGTTATGGGAGACAATATTGATCTCTTTCAGATGAAGAAAGCAAAAGGAACTCCCGTGAGTGTATGGGAGGAGAGTTTGGAAGCTCGATGTTTTCCCCAGCTGTTTCCTAAAGGAAAAGGAGGACGATACGATGAACGTCCAGAACAGATTCCAGCTTCTGAGTATCGGACTACAAGACTATATGCTGAAGATCCCAGATTTCGACAAAGTATTCCTTATTTGTTCCATCTTTTATTTGAAAGCGACTTGTCTGCACTGTCTTATGCAGTAAATCACATTTTAAAAAGTGGAGTACATTTACAAAATGTGTCTGCTAAGGATTTTATGGAGAAAGTGCAGCACCGAGATGATCATTTGGAAACACAACTGATCAATCTGATGGCTTTTCAGCGTGGGACAAATGAATATTGGTACCGACGTCATGGTGAATTAAAATGCATGTTACGGAATTTAGGAACTCCAACATGGTTCCTTACCCTAAGCTGTGCCGAGTACGCTTGGGATGATTTACTGGATTTTCTACGAGAGGCAAATTCAAACATTAAAAACATCGAATACAAGACAGCAGGAGAACTGTGCTCATTGGATCCGGTTAATGTTTGCAGATATTTCAATCATAGATTTGAGGCTATGATGTCCTTCATCTGCAATAAAAAAAATCCACCTCTTGGAGAAGTAGTGGATTTCTTTTGGAGAAAAGAGTACCAGGCAAGAGGTGCTCCTCATATTCATATGCTGTTGTGGATCAAGGATGCCCCAAAGTTTGGAACAGATACTGATGAAGCAGTGTTATCTTACATTGAAGAATATGCAACATGTGCTATACCAAAAAGCACAGAAGAGAAAAAGTTAAAGGAGCAAGTTTTACGTTTCCAAAGTCATCGGTGTGGAAAATACTGTCGACGGAAATACAAGAGCAAAGAAAAATACTACACTAAATGTCGATTTGGATTTCCTAGACCTGTTCTTTCAAATGGAAGAGTTAACAGTTTTATGTCAGCTGTGAGACATACTATCACAAGAAAATCACCTAAGAATACCTACAACCTTAAAAGAAAAGAAGAATCAAAAAATATAAATGACTACAACCCAGTCATTTTATTCATGTGGAACGCTAACATGGATATACAGTATGTAGCTGACAATTCCATTGCTGTTGCTCGATATGTAACGTCTTACATTACGAAATCAGAAAAAACAGAATTGAAGGAAATGTGGGAAGAGATTTCTCACGAGAAGACTGTCAGTAAGAAGCTGTACAGTTTCAGTTTGAAGATGTTATCGCATCGAGAAATTGGATCCTACGAATGTTCAGATAGGTTATCTTCTGCAAGTCTCTACTCGAAGTCAAGAAGAATAATTTGGGCAAGTTTAGGCCTTGCAGCAATGAGAAATCGGGTACTGAAATCTGTAGGAGAAATTGAATATTTGGCCGAGAATGACCCAGAAAGTACAGATATTTTGAAATCAAACATGTTGGACACTTATTATCCCAAGAGAAGTCATCATCTGGAGAACATGTGTCTCTATGAAGTGCTGCAGAACTACATTTATTCACGGAAAGCCGCAGAAGACATCAACAATGGAAAATATAAAGTCGTTGGTGAAGAAGGATGTTTGGTGAAGCAAACAAAAGGAAGTTTGATAAATCACCGGAAGCTGAGTTGTGACACTACTGACAAGAAGGAATTTTACTACTTGGCTCTTTTACAGTTGTTTAAACCATGGCGTACAGAGGATGAACTACTGGGAGAATTTCAAACCTATGAAGATTCTTTTAATGCTTGCAAAGACAGCATACAATGCAGTACATTTTCAACTTATCTGCAAATGTTAAATGAAGAAATTGAACAGGAAACTACAATTGCAGCAGAAATAGCTAGAGACAGTTCTCAGGACAGCCAAAGTTCAGGAACACTCAGTCAAGATCCCCTAGGACAACCAATCGTTGAAAATGAAGCATCAATAGCCATGAATGAAGTGGAAACGGCTATGAATCAAGCTCAAGAAGAATTTATAGACTTAGAAAATTTGGAAAGACAACTGAATCAAGAGCAGCAACAAATTTATGAAGAGATCAAAAACAAAATTGATCACGGATTTCTACATGAAAAAAAAGAGTGCTCATGCACATCATTTCATCCAATCAGGATGTATGTAAGCGGACAAGCTGGAACTGGAAAAAGTTTCCTAATAAAAGTCATCAGAAGCTACCTACAGCAAAAAACGGATTCTACTTTGTCTTGTGTGGTTACTGCTCCAACTGGGTTAGCAGCATATAACATAAAAGGAATCACTTTACATCGTTTGCTAATGTTACCAGTGGAGCATGAGAACAAAATACAATACAACAAGCTAACTGGAGAAGCATCCTTGGAAGTTTCAAGAGTATTGAAGAAGATGCAAGTTCTCATTATTGATGAGGTGAGCATGGTATCAAACTTAATGCTTGCCTTTGTGCATTTAAGAATGCAGCAAATTTTGAAGACAGACTATGACATGTTATTTGGTGGAAAACACGTCATAGTTTTTGGAGATCTTCTGCAGCTTACTCCAGTTAAAGGACAACCAGTATTTAATACTGTCACACATGAAGACACGAAGAAGTCATTGGGAAGCATCGGAAATACAAATATTTGGTCCTTCTTTGAGTACAAGGAACTTACTACTAATATGAGGCAAGCAAGCGATGAAGAATATGGAAGTATTCTGAAAGATATCAGAATTGGACTACTCACAGAAGTTGGCAAAAAAGCATTACAGAGTCGGCTGCTACATAATTTATTTCCAAAGGAAGAAATAGTTGCAGAGAAAATATACAAGAATATTGCAGAAAACAAAAGTGTCATCTGCTTAATGCCAACTCTACGTGAATGCTCAATATTTAATGAGGAGCTTTTGAAATTGGAAAAGGAAGAGATCAGGAAATTGGAAGCAGTGGACAAAATTGAGGATGGAAGAATTACTGTCACAGTAACAGGCAAACTGAAAAATAAATTGGACTCACTAGAGAAGAACATCTCCAAAACAGCTGGATTAGAAAAAAATCTATATGTTTGCATGAACTGTAGAGTATTTTTAAGAAGAAATTTGGATGTTGAAAAAGGTTTAGTTAATGGAGCTATGGGAAGAGTTGTGGGTTTTATTAATTATCAGAAAAAAGAAGGAATTGAATGTTTAAAAATAAAATTTGATCAGATAGAAGAAGTTAAAGATATTTGTCGTTGTACAGTTCGTTTCATGCTTGTGAAAGACTTATATGTACGTAGGAAGCAGTTTCCGTTTTCTCTAGCATATGCTGTAACTATTCACAAGTCTCAAGGATTGACTGTAGATTGTGCTTTTGTGAACATTGGTTCAACTGTGTTCAAAGAAGGTATGGCATATGTTGCTTTGTCACGAGTGAAAACATTATCAGGTTTATTCATGATAGACTTTGATGATTCAAAAGTTAGTGCTGATACAAACTGTGTAAAGGAGTATAATAGATTAAGAAGAAGCTATGCTCCTCATTTAGGTCAGTATCCTGTGTTGGAGAAACGTGTAGTTTCTCGTAAAAGAAAAAATGTGAATATCTGTAATGAAGATGTAGAGAAGAGGAAAAAAAAGAGGAGTGATGTAATTGCAAGCAAAAAGAAAAAGGAAAATGAAGAACAGGTTGTAGGATGTCATTTTGAAAATAGCTCTGGTGTCAACTGCTACGCAAATGTAGTGCTGAATGTTGCATTTTATCTGGAAAGTTTGCAAGAGCAGATAATAGTAAATCAGGGAAAAAGATTCTGTTCAGAGCTGAGTCTCCTTTTTCAAAAGCTGAG
This sequence comes from Triturus cristatus, assembly GCF_964204655.1. Lineage (NCBI taxonomy): Eukaryota > Metazoa > Chordata > Amphibia > Caudata > Salamandridae > Triturus > Triturus cristatus. Next base: position 247,893,880 of record NC_140594.1, read on the forward strand.
TAAAGATAAAACTCAAATAGAAAGTGCTACTGAAATTAGAAAACTTTTAGATATATGTTCAGGACGAACACAGTTTTCTCAAAATGAACAGCAAGATGCACACGAATTTTTGATGTATTTTCTTCAGGTAGTGGAAGAAGAAGGAGTTCCCATTGAAATTTTTTTTGGTCTCTCTTATAAATGGGAACATAGTTGTGAAAATTGTTATAATATATGTGGCTCTAATGTTGATAATGAAAGGTTTATTTATTTGACATTGCCAGAGAGTAAAACAGTCACTTTTGCAAAATTAGTTAAAGATGCTAATCATAGCATGAAATGTGGTGAGTGTAAATCTGACATGTTTTCAACATTAATTTTAAAGGAATACGGACAGTATGTAATTTTAATGATGCAACGATGTAGAGCTGATGGTTCAAAATTGGATACTTTAATAAAGAAGTTTACAGGACAGCAATTATCAATTTCAGGAAAAACTTTTGTAACTGTTGCAATAATTTTCCATGATGGACCTACTGTTACTTCTGGACATTACACAGTTTATCTTAAATGTGAAAAAGGCTGGACACTGTGTAATGATTCCCAATTGATTTTCAAACAACGTTTGCCTTTTGATTTAGCAAATTCCTATCTAATCTTCCTGAAACCTAAATTTTAGAGAGATTTGGCAAGATCTGGACAAAATAATTTTACCATTTTACTGGATTACCATTGCAATTTTGTAAAAAAAAGATTTTTTAAATTATCATTTGGCCTAATGGAAAGATAACCAATTGTAATGTGGACTTTTTTAATTTTTAATGAAACTTTCAAAAACCAATAATTTAGAGATAATCGGTAACATCTGCACAATTTAAATTTTGGAATGTTATTGGACTGCCATTGGAAATTTTTTCAAAAATGATTTAAAAAATTACTATTTGGCCATGTGGAAAAGTAACCAATTCTATTGTGGACTTAATAAATTATTCAAAAAATTTTCGTGAACCAAAATGTTACAGAGAATCAGTGAGATCTGAACAAATTAAACTTTAGAATTTTATTGGATTACCGTTGGAAATTTGTTCCCAAAAAAAATTTAAAATTACTATTTGGCCTAAAGGAAATAAAATCAGATGTATTGTGGAGTTATTTGAGATATAATATTGTGATTATACTTCTGAAACAAACATATCAGACGGTATTTTAAAGAAATAAGTATTGGTATTAGATGATATTTTTTTAGATAATTATGCATTTCTATAATGTTAAGTTTAAGTAAAAAGAGATTCTGGGCTTTTTTAATACAATCTTTGTGATTGTTATTTTTTTTTGCCCGCTGTAAAATGATGAATGCAATTGCTTTCACAATTTATAGTGAAATGCAATATATTCTGAAAACAGCAAAAATAAGGCAAAAATATTTTTTGAAAAATATGTAAATATGTGTACTGTATTATAAAATGTTTTAAAAATATTAATACTTTTTTCTTTTTTTCCAGATAGATATAGAAAATTTTCGAAAACTACAAACATTTTTAAAACTATTTTTAAAAAAAACAAATGAATAAATATTTTTTTGAGTGGGTATGGTAAGTCAATAATAATAATTGTAGTCTCTCAAGGACCTTGTAATGTAAATATTGATTTTTAGTGTTTTTTAAAAAAAAAAAAAAAAAAAGTACGCGCACCGTACGCGTACGGTAAAAAAAAAATAAAAAAAGTTTTTAAAAACATATGTAAAAAAAAGATGAAAGATAAGGTTGGCTCTTAAAAGAACCGTTGTGTTCATGCAGGGACAGAGGAAAGAAAGAATGGGAAAATTATTCAAAGCGACAAGTGTGCTGATCTATTTTGTTGTTCACTAGGGAAACACTGGTCTCCCTATGGCAAATTAGATCTTGACAAAAGGCGCATCGAATATCAACCCTCCGAAATCGAGGGTTCATTTCCAGAGGGCCAGCAAAAGGAGATGCTCCCCCCACAGATGAAGGGCTCACCTGACCTGCAGAAGAAGGAGTCAGCTCTGCAGATGATGGTCCAGGCTGAGCTGCTCTGGATGTACTTGCTTGTCTTTCTGAAGAGTTACCTCCAAAAAGATGACCATGTGTCCTTCTGTGTACATCCTTGAGGTGTCTCTTCATGGAATGATTCCCAAAGGAATACTTCCTGTCAGGATTACCTCTTGAAAGTACACGCTGACACAGCTTGCAAGTTACTAAGGGTGCATTCACCTTTTGCTGGCCTTCAGGAAAAGTAAAATAATCCCATACATAAGAGGGCTTTTGTTTCCTCGCTCTCTGCCTCAAAACAGTGCTGCTAGTGCTAGCCTCACTCTCAGAAGAGCTCTGCTGTTCTGCCATCGTATCACAAAGACAACCCAGCTCCTTCTCCTAAGGGATCACAAGCAGAAATGAGGGGAATGGGTGTGGTGTAGGAGAGTTCTAGAACTGAAAGTAGTTTCAACCAATCAAAAGTTGTGTTTCATGATCACATGACCTACCGTACGCTTACGGTACGCTTACGGTACGCTTACGTCAAAAGTGCGCATGCGCGTTAAAAAGACACGCGCTTGCGCGCATGCGCATAACAGACACAACCCGACACTTCCGCGTAACGTGCGCGTGTCGCGTACGCGCGCACGCGTCCCACGCGGAGTACGCGTGGCTACGCAAATTGCGTAACTATATGCAAGCAGCGTAGAAAAATTACGGGCGTTGCGTAAACCGTACGCTTACCGTAAGCTTACGGTACGCGTACTAAAAAAATAATAAAAAAAAATAAAAAAAGTACTGCAAATAAATTTTACATGTTTATTTTAAAAAATATATTAAAAAAACATTAAAGAATTTTAAAAATTTAACCATAGTCTTTATAAAAGGTAAGAAAAATAAAATAAAAATATGTTAAAAAAAATAGAAGAAAAAAAAACAATTAGCATTTAAAAAACCTTGCAAATTCACTGAAAAAACCATGGGTTTCACACACGTTATAGTTAGGAATTAGCATTTAAAAAACCTTAGAAATTCAGTGAAAAAACCATAGGTTTCACACATGTTATAGTTAGCTGGACATTTTACTCGTAAAAAACCAATGAAATTCCCCCGTTATAGTTAGTTCAGCTAACTATAACTCGCGCGCCCGCAATGCACTGCTGATGACGTCACATATTACATCACTCATGACATGGTCAGTGACATCACTCATGACATCACTGATGACATCTCAAATGACATCACTGATGACATCACTGATGACATCATCCAGTGAATGTGTGTTTTTCTGAAAATTAAATATGTTTTATATATGTATATCTCAAGGTTAATAGAAGAATAAATGGGTATATTACTGTCTAAATGGATGATTTCTTTTTGAAAAATTGATTGTGTAACTGACTGATTAAGTGTATCATAGTGAATACATGGCTTAGTGAGTAATATTTAAATATGTAAATATCTGTATCATTTTTTCACTTTGTGTATAAGTGGCTGCATGGGTTGGTGAGTAGCTACATGGGTGTCTATATAGGTTATTAGTTGGTTTTTTGAGTATTAGTCTGAGTGTCTGCATGGTTCGGTGGGGGGTATGACGTAGTGCATAGGTGCATGAATGAGTGACTCACTGTTTGTATGTGTTGAACAGAGCATGTGTGCAGGACTGCATGGGTGGATGAGTGTGTGTATGGGTGTGTTAGTGAGTGAATGACTGTCTCAATAGTGTCTTTATGAGTAACTACATATGTTTAAAACTAGTATATGTGACTATTGGTTTATATATGTGAGTATATGTGAGAGTGAGAGATTGAAAGAGTTCCTGTATGAATAAGTATGTATTTCTATAAGTGATTGTTTAAAAGAATAAGTATGTGTAAGTTTCCGTAGAAGTAAGTGTGGTGGTGTGTGTATAACTGTATATGCAAGTAAATGTATGTTTGATTCTTTATTAGCATGAGTGACTATGTGTGTGAGTAGCTCTATGGATGAGTGGCATTGTGTAACAGGATGTATAGGTGTATGAGTACATATGATAAGTGAGTACATGTATGAGTGACTGTATAGGACTGTTGGTGAATGAGTGGATGTGTATGTGGATCTTAGAATTACTGAAGAGGTTGTTGTAACTGTTATTGGTATGTCCTTTGTTTTGAAAATTTTAGTCTCTATTTTTGAATGCGTGTATCAAAGGTTATATTAGGGGAAGAGGAGGTCTGCCACTCTATCACAAGGATGATGTCATCAGTGATGTCATCAGTGATGTCATTTGAGATGTCATCAGTGATGTCATGAGTGATGTCACTGACCATGTCATGAGTGATGTAATATGTGACGTCATCAGCAGTGCATTGTGGGCGCGCGAGTTATAGTTAGCTGAACTAACTATAACGGGGGAATTTCATTGGTTTTTTACGAGTAAAATGTCCAGCTAACTATAACATGTGTGAAACCTATGGTTTTTTCACTGAATTTCTAAGGTTTTTTAAATGCTAATTCCTAACTATAACGTGTGTGAAACCTATGGTTTTTTCACTGAATATATATATATATATATATATATTACCTACTGGCGGTCGCCAGTAGGTAGTTATAGTTAGGACCACGTTTCCATAGGAAAACCTCAACATTCTATTTTGAATAACTTTGGCGCCGGTCGACGAATCCTCGCGAATTTCTCAAAATAGGTGGGGCGCTACGCTCCGCTCCTACCCTGAAAGTCTCGGGGGGATCCGTCAAGCGGGGGCTGAGATAAAAGGGGGGTCCCAAAACGCGTTTTTCCCATGCATTTTTCCATAGGACCTTTAGAACGAGCTACAGCCCGAACGGCTGAACAGAATTACTCAAAATTTGGCAGAGAGGTAGTCCCTAGGTCAAGGAAGTGCCTTTTGTAGGTTTGGTGTAAATCTGTTCAGTAGATTCTGAGAAAATAGCCTTTAAATCAATATATATATCTGAGCCCGCTTACGGTACGCTTACGGTACGCTTACGGTAAGCGTACGGTGGCGTGCGCGAGCGCGATTCTGATTGGCTCTTAGATCTTAGTAAACATTCGAATCGGTCTAAACCAGGAAGCGGCGGCCGCCATTTTGTGTATTTCACTCTGAAAAAAAAGAGTGAAAACAAGGAAAGGGGGCAATGAGGAGAGTTACAGACCCCCTAACATTTGTAAGGGGGTCAAAGAAGGACAGAAAAGTACAAAAAAAACATTTATTGATTTTAAAAAAAATCACGGGGTACGCGTACGGTAAGCTTACGGTAAGCGTACGGTAAAAAAATAAAAATAAATAAATGAAAAGCAGATTTAAGAGTTTAGAAATTAGGGAGCTCTAAAAAGAGCTGTTGTGTTTATGAAGTCATTTTTTTAGTGGTACCTACAAGTAAGTACCGATGCAGAGTCTAAGGTTCAAGAGGAAGACTCTGTTCCCTTCATCATTGAAGTGCACACCATCTCCTCTATAAATGTCTTGCATGTCATAACGCAAGTTGTTGTGGTAAATGGCACCCATACCATAGTCACGGAGGAAAGCAGAAACAGATTTGTTGACGTGCTTTCTTGCTTTGTCAATCTGTGGACAGAAATGATTGGACCAGTTCCATTTTTGCCTTTGGCATATGTTGGAAAACACAAAGGCAGTTTTAGGGAAAAGTGTAAACAGTTGTGCAAAGGTGTCCTTCATAAGCATTTCCAGACCTACCCCAGTCAAAGTGCCTAGGTCATTGCCACCACAGTGCACTATTATGAGGTCAGGGTGTTGGATTTGAATGAAGGATTTCACCAATGGCATCAATTGGTGCCACTTTAACCCTCTCTGACCAATCCATTTAATGTCTACATTTGGCAAAGCAAGGTCTCTCACCATACCTGTTTTCTCTGCAAACTTTTCACTCCAGAAGACATAGCTGTGCCCTACAATCCACACTGTGAACATCTTCAAAGGAGAACTGGATGCACTCAGGAGGTGTCTTTCAGTAGAATGGCAATATGAAAAGAAAGACAGTTTGGAAATGGAGGCATACATATTTTTTTCAAAACAAAAAGAACTGATTGGCTGTTCCATACCATTCTAGAATAAAAACTAGGTTGTATGTGTAAATTAATAGAAGCATGTTTTATATTGGTAAAAAAAAATGTGTAACCAAAGAACAGTACTATGGATTTGCTGTTAGGTTTGAAAAGTCAAGCACTCTTGCTCTGTGGAATTGAAACATTGTTTGGCGAACTTCTGACCTAACTCAACACAGCAGTGTTCCATGAGCTGTTGCTATGGTAGCAGGCAGAAGTCAAGTTGGGGGAAGGGTACTAGGCAGAAGTCAAGTTGGGGGAAGGGTACTTTTGGAAAAGGGTTGGTTTTCAACCAATAGAAATGTGTGATTACATTTGAAAAAAAGGGGGAAGCACTGAGATTTGAAACTTACAAGTATATGTGTGGAAAAATAGAGGGAAAGTTTGCCATTATCTGGTTCTGCTGAGAGGAGAGAGGTGAACACAACAGAGATCCTGGCTCTGATAATCTGCTGTTTGAGTGTCACATTTCTTTCACAACTAACTAATTTTAAAGGTGAGTTTACAGTTTGAGAGGGGATGTATGTGGTAACTTAAGAAATGAATAATAGAAATGGAAATTGTTTTTGTTGTAGTTACACATGGTGGTTTCATAATGTGTCAGTCTGTAAAAGTGATTTTCACTTGCCCCGAAAAAAAAAGAGCAGTAAGTGTGCTTTCAAATTGGCAAAGAAATTTCGTTTTGGGACTAATGTGAAAACATGACTCTGTGTGCAGAGAGGAATTATAGGCAGAGATTTATTGCGTCTTGCTCTGGTGATTTCACAGTTGCATTAGATGGAAAGGGGGAGCGAATTTTTGGGGGAAGAAGCAGAGTCTTAGCACACACCCTTGTGCTTGCCATGTATAGTCATGCACAGTATTTACAAGCGAGTGGGGTTTTCAGGTTTCAGTCTGTAATGCAAATACATTCAGCATCACTAAGGCTGGTTGCCCTTGCTGTAGTGTAGCAGTCTGGACATGGGCTTTTTAAAAAATCTGAAAAGTGGTTTCATAATGTGACAGTTTGTAAAAGTGATTTTCACTTGCCCAAAAAAAAGAGCAGTTAGTGTGCATTCAAATTGGCATAGAAATTTCGTTTTGTGACTATTGTGAAAAGAAATGTAGTAATATATTTAAATACAATAAAGGAATTGTTACAGAGAATCGGTGAGATCTGTACAAATAAAACTTTAGAATTTTATTGGATTACCATTGGAAATTTAATCAAAAAAGAATTTTAAAATTACTATTTGGTCTAAAGGAAATGAAATCAGATGTATTTTGGAGTTATTTGAGATATAATATTGTGATTATACTTCTGAAACAAACATATCAGACGGTATTTTAAAGAAATAAGTATTGGTATTAGATGATATTTTTTTAGAATATTATGCATTTCTATAATGTTAAGTTTAAGTAAAAAAAGAATCAGGGCTTTTTTAATACAATCTTTGTGATTGTTATTTTTTTTTGCCCGCTGTAAAATGATGAATGCAATTGCTTTCACAATTTATAGTGAAATGCAATATATTCTGAAAACAGCAAAAATAAGGCAAAAATATTTTATGGAAAAAAATGTAAATATGTGTACTGTATTATAAAATGTTTTAAAAATATTAATACTTTTTTTCTTTTTTTCCAGATAAATATAGAAAATTTTTGAAAACTACAAACATTTTTAAAACTATTTTTAAAAAAAACAAATGAATAAATATTTTTTCAGTGAGTATGGTAAGTCAATAATAATAATTGTAGTCTCTCAAGGACCTTGTAATGTGTTTATTGATTTTTAGTGTTTTTTAAAAAAAAAAAAAAAAAAGTACGCGCACCGTACGCGTACGGTAAAAAAAAATAAAAAAAAGTTTTTAAAAACATATGTAAAAAAAAGATGAAAGATAAGGTTGGCTCTTAAAAGAACCGTTGTGTTCATGCAGGGACAGAGGAAAGGAAGCATGGGAAAATTATTCAAAGCGACAAATGTGTTGATCTATTTTGTTGTTCACTAGGGAAACACTGGTCTCCCTATAGCAAATTAGATCTTGACAAAATGTGCATCGAATATCAACCTTCCGAAATCGAGGGTTGATTTCCAGAGGGCCAGCAAAAGGAGATTCTCCCCCCACAGATGAAGGGCTCACCTGACCTGCAGAAGAAGGAGTCAGCCCTGCAGATGATGGTTCAGGCTGAGCTGCTGTGGATGTACTGGCTTGTCTTTCTGAAGAGTTACCTCCAAAAAGATGACCATGTGTCCTTCTGTGTACATCCTGGAGGTGTCTCTTCATGGTGTGATTCCCAAAGGAATACTTCCTGTTAGGATTACCTCTAGAAAGTACACGCTTACACAGCTTACAAGTCACTAAGGGTGCATTTACCTTTTGCTGGCCTTCAGGAAAAGTAAAATAATCCCATACATAAGAGGGCTTTTGTTTCCTCGATCTCTGCCTCAAGACAGTGCTGCTAGTGCTAGCCTCACTCTCAGAAGAGCTCTGCTGTTCTGCCATCGTATCCCAAAGACAAACCAGCCCCTTCTCCCAAGGGATCACAAGCAGAAATGAGGGGAATGGGTGTGGTGTAGGAGAGTTCTAGAACTGAAAGTAGTTTCAACCAATCAAAAGTTGTGTTTCATGATCACATGACCTACCGTACGCTTACGGTACGCTTACGGTACGCTTACGGCAAAAGTGCGCATGCGCGTAAAAAAGACACGCGCTTGCGCGCATGCGCATAACAGTCACTCCCGGCACTTCCGCGTAACGTGCGCGTGTAGCGTACACGCGTACGCGTCCCACGCGGAGTACGCGCGGCTACGCAAATTGGGTAACTATACGCAAGCAGCGTAGGAAAATTACGGACGTTGCGTAAACCGTACGCTTACCGTGAGCTTACGGTACGCGTACTAAAAAAATAAAAAAAAACATAGAAAAAAAGTACTGCAAATAAATTTTACATGTTTATTTTAAAAAATATATAAAAAAAAACATATTTAAGAATTTTAAAAATTTAATCATAGTCTTTATAAAAGGTAAGAAAATTAAAATAAAAATATGTTAGAAAAAATAGAAGAAAAAAAAAAATTAGCATTTAAAAAACCTTGCAAATTCACTGAAAAAACCATGGGTTTCACACACGTTATAGTTAGGAATTAGCATTTAAAAAACCTTGCAAATTCACTGAAAAAACCATGGGTTTCACACACGTTATAGTTAGGAATTAGCATTTAAAAAACCTTAGAAATTCAGTGAAAAAACCATAGGTTTCACACACGTTATAGTTAGGAATTAGCATTTAAAAAACCTTAGAAATTCAGTGAAAAAACCATAGGTTTCACACATGTTATAGTTAGCTGGACATTTTACTCGTAAAAAACCAATGAAATTCCCCCGTTATAGTTAGTTCAGCTAACTATAACTCGCGCGCCCGCAATGAACTGCTGATGACGTCACATATTACATCACTCATGACATGGTCAGTGACATCACTCATGACATCACTGATGACATCTCAAATGACATCACTGATGACCTCGTGGCTTCGTGGCCAGAGCAGGCCACTGAATATTCACATAAAGGTTGCTCGAACAGTGAAGCGCCTCACACGACGTTTTGTTTCAACCTTTATTCATCAGAAGGCAGCAGGAAATTACAGCGAACTCAATCCCTGCACAGTCTTTTCAGAGCCTCATGCCAGACGCGTTTCTGGAGCAGTTCTCCCTTTATCAATGGCAGGCTAATGGAGGAGGTAGACAGCTGCTGTTGCATCTCGTGCAGTTTTAAAGTTCGTAATCCCGCCCCAATGGGCGTATTCATAGCGTGCATTCTGGTCAATGTGGTCTTCAGATAAGTGACATTCTTACGCGGTAGCAGCTGTGACTCATACCTTCCAAAATGTCAAATCCTTCAAGTTGCTGGATAATCGTAACGCCGCATCTCTTGCTTTTTTCATGCCTTCCGATTCGGCAACGTCGTTCTTACAGGTATTCCCGACGTGAGAATGACCAGACCTGCTCTGTCAGCAGAGGGGCAGCTTCGTGGCCAGAGCAGGCCACTGAATATTCACATAAAGGTTGCTCGAACAGTGAAGCGCCTCACACGACGTTTTGTTTCAACCTTTATTCATCAGAAGGCAGCAGGAAATTACAGCGTACTCAATCCCTGCACAGTCTTTTCAGAGCCTCATGCCAGACGCGTTTCTGGAGCAGTTCTCCCTTTATCAATGGCAGGCTAATGGAGGAGGTAGACAGCTGCTGTTGCATCTCGTGCAGTTTTAAAGTTCGTAATCCCGCCCCAATGGGCGTATTCATAGCGTGCATTCTGGTCAATGTGGTCTTCAGGTAAGTGACATTCTTACGCGATAGCAGCTGTGACTCATACCTTCCAAAATGTAAAATCCTTCAACTTGCTGGATAATCGTAACGCCGCATCTCTTGCTTTTTTCATGCCTTCCGATTCGGCAACGTCGTTCTTACAGGTATTCCCGACGTGAGAATGACCAGACCTGCTCTGTCAGCAGAGGGGCAGCTTCGTGGCCAGAGCAGGCCACTAAATATTCACATAAAGGTTGCTCGAACAGTGAAGCGCCTCACACGACGTTTTGTTTCAACCTTTATTCATCAGAAGGCAGCAGGAAATTACAGCGAACTCAATCCCTGCACAGTCTTTTCAGAGCCTCATGCCAGACGCGTTTCTGGAGCAGTTCTCCCTTTATCAATGGCAGGCTAATGGAGGAGGTAGACAGCTGCTGTTGCATCTCGTGCAGTTTTAAAGTTCGTAATCCCGCCCCAATGGGCGTATTCATAGCGTGCATTCTGGTCAATGTGGTCTTCAGGTAAGTGACATTCTTACGCGATAGCAGCTGTGACTCATACCTTCCAAAATGTAAAATCCTTCAAGTTGCTGGATAATCGTAACGCCGCATCTCTTGCTTTTTTCATGCCTTCCGATTCGGCAACGTCGTTCTTACAGGTATTCCCGACGTGAGAATGACCAGACCTGCTCTGTCAGCAGAGGGGCAGCTTCGTGGCCAGAGCAGGCCACTAAATATTCACATAAAGGTTGCTCGAACAGTGAAGCGCCTCACACGACGTTTTGTTTCAACCTTTATTCATCAGAAGGCAGCAGGAAATTACAGCGAACTCAATCGCTGCACAGTCTTTTCAGAGCCTCATGCCAGACGCGTTTTTGGAGCAGTTCTCCCTTTATCAATGGCAGGCTAATGGAGGAGGTAGACAGCTGCTGTTGCATCTCGTGCAGTTTTAAAGTTCGTAATCCCGCCCCAATGGGCGTATTCATAGCGTGCATTCTGGTCAATGTGGTCTTCAGGTAAGTGACATTCTTACGCGATAGCAGCTGTGACTCATACCTTCCAAAATGTAAAATCCTTCAAGTTGCTGGATAATCGTAACGCCGCATCTCTTGCTTTTTTCATGCCTTCCGATTCGGCAACGTCGTTCTTACAGGTATTCCCGACGTGAGAATGACCAGACCTGCTCTGTCAGCAGAGGGGCAGCTTCGTGGCCAGAGCAGGCCACTAAATATTCACATAAAGGTTGCTCGAACAGTGAAGCGCCTCACACGACGTTTTGTTTCAACCTTTATTCATCAGAAGGCAGCAGGAAATTACAGCGAACTCAATCCCTGCACAGTCTTTTCAGAGCCTCATGCCAGACGCGTTTCTGGAGCAGTTCTCCCTTTATCAATGGCAGGCTAATGGAGGAGGTAGACAGCTGCTGTTGCATCTCGTGCAGTTTTAAAGTTCGTAATCCCGCCCCAATGGGCGTATTCATAGCGTGCATTCTGGTCAATGTGGTCTTCAGGTAAGTGACATTCTTACGCGATAGCAGCTGTGACTCATACCTTCCAAAATGTAAAATCCTTCAAGTTGCTGGATAATCATAACGCCGCATCTCTTGCTTTTTTCATGCCTTCCGATTCGGCAACGTCGTTCTTACAGGTATTCCCGACGTGAGAATGACCAGACCTGCTCTGTCAGCAGAGGGGCAGCTTCGTGGCCAGAGCAGGCCACTAAATATTCACATAAAGGTTGCTCGAACAGTGAAGCGCCTCACACGACGTTTTGTTTCAACCTTTATTCATCCTAGGACATGCTGGACAAACCGTACGTACCTATCACCATGACGATTTGCGTGATATTCATTAAAAGGCGACTATGCATGCAATTAATCCACGTGGAATGTATTTACACCACTAGTGAAGCTCTGACATGTCTGATGCTCTACCGTGCCTAATCCCTGTAGACACCCTTGTCGTTTATTTATACAAACATGGGTAGCTATTGACGGGCACATTTAATACACATGCACACCAAGCCATTCAAAGGGGATTCGACAAAAATTCGACCAAAACTATGCAAGAAACCCCCCTCACAGTTAATAAAACACACATCCACTGCCGGATGTGTAATACTTTTTATTTTACTCTCTGGAAAGGGGACGAACATCACTTGCGAGTCACAGCGCGCTCCTGACAGAGCCCAATGCTGTGTTACACCCACCATTGCCTGCCGAGTGTCACACACCTCTGTATTGTATTCCACTAGCTAGTGCATATGCTATGACACTCTCTAGCCCATGTGCACTGTAACACCACCCCGTGAAAATGTCATGCCACACTTGTCTTCGCACGGGTTATATTGCCCCATCTAACGTGCCTTCCTCGATGCCTATGTTATAACGCACAGTGCTATGCCATACATATTACAATTTGGGATCCATATCTTTGTCACAGTGCATATGCAACGTTACACTCCCCAGCACATATTTTATATTACAACTTTAGAGACTAGTTAGGTTACACAACACTGCCCTGTGCATATTACACTCCAAGGCGCATATCGCATAGCACGCGCTAGTGCCTGTGCTATCTCGCGCTCTCCAATGAATCTGTCATTGCGCACAATGTATTGCATATTATATTTCACGCCTGGTTCATCTTATATCACACTTTTTGGTGCATAGTTTATACCATACACTATATCTAGTTTTCATTTTCAATCGTGCTCTCAGGACTATGTTCTATATAACACTGTGTTCACCTACCCTTTTCACGGGCATTACATTTTGCGATAGGGGGTGGAGGGTCAAGGGGTGTTTTTGCCAAGTGAGCCCGGAGTCACAGTCACTAACGTCTTCTTCTTCCTGAATAAAAGTGAGATTATGCTGCATACTTGTTCATATTTTAAGTAGTTTGCACAGACAAAATGTTTTAAAAACAATAAAGTTTCTAATACCCGCCTTCTCTGAACAGTTAGCTTGCTGCCCCATCCCCCTCCTCCCTATCCTCTGTTGTGTGAATCCATGGACTAGCCTCCTCCCTCCTGCCATGCATGGTCTGATGTGCTGCCACTGCCCTCAATTTAGTATGATGTACCAGTCCACTCCTCCTGCCCTCCATTGCCCAATTCTATGCCCCATCATTGACCTCCTGCTTAAACTCTGTGCTTAGCTTGCTGCCCCTATTCTCCTTCCCCCTGCCCTCCGATGTCTTTGTGCATGCCCCTGCTCCATCCTTTTTGCCCACCATGTCCCATGGACCTGCCACTCCTATCTACTCTGAGTGTTCTGTTGAGCTGCCACTCCCCTCCCACCTGCCTAGCATTGTCAGATGACTGTAACCTGTCCCTGCCACCTCCACCCTGCCTGTCCACATGCCATGCCTCTATCCTCTTCCTCCTGTCCTACATGGTCCATTGTACTGCCACACCCTTCTGCCCTCCCTGGTCTGTTGTGCTGCAACTGATCCTCCTGCCTGCCCCGTGTGGTCTGTTGTGAGGCCCCTTCCCCTGAACTTTCTTGTCTGTGCACAGGTCCTGACCCTCCCTTCTATCCTCCATCGTCCTTTGTGCATGCCCCTGCACCCTCCTTCTTGCCCATCATAGCCAGTGTGCTGCCACTAACCCTCCCACTTGCCATGCATGGTCTTCTGTGCTGCCATGGCCCCTCCCACCTTCCCTGTGTGGTCAGTTAGCTGCCCCTGACCCCCTCCCACCTTCCCTCCATGGTCTGTGTGTATGCCATCACAGTCTCACTGTTGCTCTTCATGTTGTGTCTTGCTTCTAGTGCCCATCCTGCCTGACCTCCATGGCTATCTTGCTGCTCCTGCCCTGCCCCCTTGCCCCCAGCCCTCTGTTTACATGTGCAGACCCCTACTCCCTCCCTCCTGGCTTGTCTGTTCCATTGTAATGCCCCTGATCCGTCCCTCCTGCCCTTTATGGTCTGTTATGCTGCAGCCTTTTCTCCTGTCTGTCCATTATGGTCAGCTAGCTACCATTGCCTCTTGCCCCTCTGTTCTCTGTTGTCCATGTGCATGGTCCTGTCCCCTCCCTCTTGCTTTCTATGGATTGTTGTGCTGCACTCCCGTCCTGCATGCCCTGTGTGGTGTATTGTGCTGCTGCAAACCCTGATGCCTGCCCTGCAGGGTCAGTTTGGTGCACCTCTCCATGTCTCTCCTGTCCTCTGTTATCCAAGTCCATGTCCCTATCCCATTTCCTTCCATGATCCAATGTACCATACTTGCGAACATTTTGAACTTGGTAAGAGGGAGATTTTGAAAAAAAACTGGGGTATTGATTTTCCCCTTTGAGTTACATTGAAAAAGAGGATATTGTAGACAGGAGACAGATCAAATAAAGCCCATTTGAGCTTAAAAACATTGGACGTTTCCTGGCTGTATCGGGTCTGTTGGCATGTATGGTTGTACTACCATTGCCTCTTCCTTCTGCCCACAATGGTCTATTACATTGCCACAGCCTTGAAGGAGGGTAGATTTTGTATCACAGGGGGCCCCTGGCCCGTTCTGTCCATACCTGAAGTATGAGACCCTTGTCCTTGCCCTGCCAGCCGCATTTGTAGGCCGTATTAAATTGACCAGCGGGTCCTGTGTTGCTATATAATTATCCTGAGACATCCTTACCACTCAGCCAGCATAAAACCCCTGTGTAGGCCCTTCTGTTCAATATGTAGGCCTCTTTGTTAAATTGACCATAGCTCTGCAATTTTAGTGTATAGCAGTCTGAAGGCAGGTCTGCGAGGCCTTCTGCTCCAAACTAGTAGCCCCCACCCTACCCGAGTGCTCCGTGCTCGGTATCAAAGTTCAACATCCCCCTGAAGCTGTCGACATACAGTAGGCTGCATCCTGGACTGGTACTTGCTTCCTGGGCAGGTTTCCCGCTTTTAAGGAAGTGGCAACCGCAGAGCGTCAAGTTAGGAGAACTGAGGAGATTTTATACATGAATATATTGAATTCCTGTACAACACCCATTATTTTCTGCTTGCTCTATGGAACTTACGATAAGCGATTGGCCTGAGAGACTGACCTTTTCACCCAGTCCATTGTCAGCATTAAGTGGGTAAATGACGAAATGTCTGGTAAAATCTGCAGACGAAGCTTTTGGGTAGCATACGTAGGTAGATGTAGCGTGCAAAGGAGCCCACAAAATGATATAAAAAGGGAGCACCCACAGATATCGACGGACAACCTCGCCGTCTGTATGTAGGTTAACAGGCTGTGCAGGTTTTCCCCAAGAACTGGGAGCTCTTGTCTTCCTTTACTTAAAATGTCTTGCTCTGCTTTGCTTGAAGTATCTTATTCTATTTTACCTATATGAAATGTCATGTTATGTTTAACCATTGTTCTCTTTACTTTTGCATTTAAAAGATGTTGTATTGTAATTGCAGGAATGCTTGCTCTAAGAGTAAATGTGAGTGTCCCTAGGTAACATTTTCCTTGGTGTAACTTGTTTCTCATGATGCATTTATAGATGTGTTTTCTCTCTCTCTCTGTCAGTCCATTAATTGAGATACAGAGAATATCATGACAGCTGTATGATTATCTGGATTCTGTATTTTGTACTTTATGTCTCTATTCTGCAGTTTCTTTGAAGTTGCATCTTCTCATTAAACTGCCATTGTATTCTGCCTCCAATTCCATGTCTCATATGTCTGTTTTCTTCATTTTTGGAGCAAGCGTTCCTAGGCACCCCGCCTCAAATTAAGGTGCCCCTTTTGTCCCTGACTCACTCTCCTGCTCAGTTCTGTGGTGGCTCCCGGGGCTCTGGGGACCGCCCCTAGCTTCCTTGACCCGTAATAGATCTTCCCTCCAACAGCCTCTCTTGCAAGTCCTGTATTGTTGGTTTGTTGCCCCTGCCCCCCTTTCCACTGCCCTCCATAGTCTGTTGTGCTTCCACGGCCCTTCTTGCCTGCTCAGTGTGGTTAAATTGTTGCCTTTGCACCCTCCTACCTGCCTTCAATTTTCAGAGTCCGTGCCCCTGGCCTCTGCCTCTCAACAGTATCCTAAAGAACAACTAGATTGCTAACATTCTATATTTATTACAAAAGTGTGGAACGCCTGACATCATCTTAATGTAATCAAAACTGTAATACCTAGAGCATTCCTTTAGAAATTACATATATGAGAGGGTCTTATTGGCTTCAAAATTATGGTTAGTGCTCTAAAAGACTAAAATAAGGACATATTTTCTGAGTTTTCAAATAGCGACAAAGCACTTTTAAATTATTTGTTATCTTTATGTTTTTTTATCTAGTTGACAACTTGATTAAATGTTGCACTTAGGGGAGAGGATGTGGTGTTACTTCCAGAACTGCAGACTTTGCAACTGGGGAACCAGGTTGAAGTTTCTGCTTCAGCTCGACATTCTGTGATTCTGGTCAAATCACTTAGTCTCCCCATGTCTACAACCAACATGAATTTGTTCTTGTGTGATGTAACCAATGCTCATGTAAAGCACTCCAATACCTGACAAGTCTGCACTATATAACACTGCAAAAACACAAAATAATAAGTGTTTTGCACACTTCTGTCATTGGGCTATATTTGGGCTATATCTGGGTGATTTTGGGCTACATTTGGGCTCTTTTGTCTCCGGTGGCCATCTTGGGAGATTTATTTGTTATGAAGGTTCCTAATTTCCTCATGTACTGCAGTCTCCTCAGTCGGAAATGCTTTCAGTTTTTTACTTTGATTCCATCATGAAGGTATTCAGATATGTCACACATTTGCCATAAATTCTGAATGTTAGCACTCTAGTTGCTCATTAGATCACTGTAGTAAAACTACTGTTCACCATGGAAGTCTGCTCCTGGTATTAAAAGTGCATGTTTCAGTCTGCATGTCCGAATTTTTTAATGAAATAGAAGAGGATTTGAGAAGTCACTCAAAATGTGCCCTCATTTTCTTTCTTCAGCATTAATCATAATTTCTATGGCAAAATGAACCCCCTCATTGTGTTCCTTTTTAAATTAAATGTTTTAAGTGTTACCAGTTTATTCCAATCAAGATGGCTTCAGGTGTGCCATACTTTTGTCATAATGAAGACAGTAAGTGCTCTAGTTGTTTTTAAGAACATTCTTGGACATTCTGTCATTGGGCTATACTTGGGCTACATCTGGGTGATATTTGGGCTACATTTGGGCTCTTTTGTCTCTGGTGGCCATCTTGGGAGACTTATTTGTTATGAAGTTTCCTAATTTCCTCATTTACTGCAGTCTCCTCAGTAGGAAATACTTTCAGTTTTTTACTTTGATTCCATCAAGAAGGCATTCAAATGTGTCACACATTTGCCATAAAATCAGAATGTTAGCACTCTTTTTGCTCATTAGATCACTGTAGTAAAGCTACTGCTCACCAGGGAAAACTGCTGCTGGTATTGAAAGTGCATGTTTCAGTCTGCATGTCAGAATTTTTTAATGAAATAGAAGAGGATTTGAGAAGTCACTCAAAATGTGCCCTAATTTTTCTTTCTGCAGCACTAATCATACTTTTTATGGAAAAATGAACCCCCTCATTTTGTTCCTTTTTAAATTAAATGTTTTAAGAGTTACCACTTTAATCCAAGCAAGATGGCTTCAGGTGTGCCATACATTTATCATAAGTAGGACGGTTAGCGCTCTAGTAGTTCTTTGGAACACTCTGGAAAGCTGCAGTAGAACACAAAGGAATCAACTGACAGTCTCTGCCCTTGTTGGATGTACATGTTTTACTGAGAATGTCAGACTTCATTCTCACATGACTGAGAAAGATAATGTGAATTTACAGAAAATAAGCTCTCAGTTTAGCTTATAGATCACCTTCCAAACCTCTGTGGTAAAAGCATGAGAAAATATTTTTCTCTCAATCATGATATCCCAGCAGAAGGCTTTTTCACATGGTGAAATCACCTTAGAACATACCACAATTCCTAAAATGAGTATGGTACCATCAACAAATGATTTATAATGTAACTAAAGTCTTAAAACCTTCTATTAACTGCAATGCTTTTTAATGAGGTGCTATCATGTATATTGGTCCCAAGATGGCTGCCAACACTTCTTGGATGAAGTGCTGACAGCCAATCAGATCTCAGGATGAGATGTGTGGTTAGGCTCCGCCCACATATATATATTGATTTAAATGCTATTTTCTCAGGAACTACTGAACAGATTTACACCAGACCTACAAAAGGCACTTCCTTGACCTGAGGACTACCTCTCTGCCAAATTTCAAGTAACTCTGTTCAGCCGTTCGGGCTGTAGCTGTGTCTAAAGGTCCTATGGAAAAATGCATGGGAAAAACGCGTTTTGGGACCCCCCTTTTTTCTCAGCCCCCGCTTGACGAATCCCCCCGAGACTTTCAGGGTAGGAGCGGAGCGTAGCGCCCCACCTATTTTGAAAATTTCGCGAGGATTCATTGACCAGCGCCAAAGTTATTCCAAATAGAATGTTGCGGATTTCCTATGGAAACAGGGTCCTAACTATAACTTTCTACTGGCGACCGCCAGTAGATAATATATATATATATATATATATATTATCTACCGGCAGTCGCCAGTAGATAGTTATAGTTAGGACCTACTTTCCATAGGAAAAGCGTTTTTCGTTTTTCCAATAACTTTGGCGCCGGTCGAAGAATCTTCGTGAAATTTTCAAAACCTATGGCCCGCTCCGGTCAGCTCCTATCCTGAAAGCTTCGGGGTGATTTGCCAAGCAGGGGCCGAGAAAAAGGGGGACCCAAAACGTGTTTTTCCATGTTATTTTACATAGGAAACTTTAGACACGGCTACAGCTCGAACTGCTGAACGGAACTACACCAAATTTGGCAAAAAGGTAGCCCTTGGTTCAGAAAGAGACCTTTTTGTTAAATGGTGTAAATCCGTTCAGTAGTCCCTGAGAAATTAAAAAAAAAAGGTTGAAAAATGCATTTCCCATAGAAAACTTTAGACATGGCTACAGCTCGAACAGCTGAACGAATTACACTAATTGGCTGCCAACACTTCGATCTAGGAAGTGTTGGCAGTCATCTTGGTGCAATCTTTTTAGGTTTTGTCTAGGAACCCTGAAACACTACCCCCAGCATGACCCCCTACACTAACTAAACACCACTGCACTACCCTAAACCCTAACACATTACCCCCGCATGACCCCTTACACTACCCAAACACAACTGCACTACCCTAAACCCTAAATCGACCCCCAGCATGACCCTATACAGTATAGAAACACAACTGCACTACGCTAAACCCTAAAACACTACCACCAGCATGACCCCTACACTACCCAAACACCACTGCACTACCGTAAACCCTAAAACACTACCCCCAGCACGACCCCCTATACTACCCAAACACCACTGCACTGCCCTAAACCCTAAAACAGGACCCCCTACACTACACAAACACCACTGCACTACCTTAAACCCTAAAACACTACCCCCAGCACGATGCCCATCACTACCCAAACACCACTGCACTACCCTAAACCCTAAAACACTACTCCCAGCTGGACCCCCTACACTACCCAATCACCACTGCACTACCCTAAACCCTAAAACACTACCCCCAGCATGACATCCTACACTACCCAATCACCAGTGTACTACCCTAAACAGTAAAATACTACCCCCAGCACGACCAACTACACTACCCATACACCACTGCACTACCTTAAACCCTAAAACTGGACCCACTACACTACACAAACACCACTGCACTACCTTAAACCCTAAAACACTACACCAAGCACGAACCCCTTTACTACCCAAACACCACTGCACTACCCTAAACCCTAAAACACTACCCCCAGCATGACCCCCTACACTACACAAACACCACTGCGCTACCCTAAAACACTACCCCCAGCAAGACCCCCTACACTACACAAACACCACTGCACTACCCTAAACCCTAAAACACTACCCACAGCATGACTAGGCCTGGGCTAAAATTCCGTTCCGCTCGCGGAAGTTGCGATAATTTGACATTTTCGCGTTCCACGGAGAGCGCGAAAATGTCAAAATTTCCGCAATCCGCATTTTACCGGAAATATTTTGCTTGCTCGCGCTGTAAAATAATACATTCTCGCATGTGCGTGATCGCCTTACCTGAATCCCCGCGTTCGCCAACAAGTTTTCCCGATCCGGTCGCATTCTCCACGAGATGTTGGATTGTTGGTAGCCATTTGCGCTGTCTCGCGACAGTTCGCGCCCGTATTAATGTCATGCGTCGCGCGATCACGTCTTTCTTCTCGCGATCATGCACCACGAGACAAGTGAAAACAAGATGGCCGCGCCCGCAAGCAACCGCATGGGTAAGTTGGCGAGCCGCGACCACGCAGAAAATACCGCGAACGGGTGGGAAAAAAACCTCCGCATCTTCGCGATATTTCTGCGTGTTTGGGGAGATTTTTAACATTTTCGCGATAATTTGCGAAAGTAAATTTCGCAAATTCTGCCCACCCCTAATCACGACCCCCTACACTACAAAAAACACCACTGCACTAACCTAAAACCTAAATAACTACTCCCAGCACGACCCCCTAGACTACTCAAACAGCACTGCACTACCAAAAATCATAAAACACTACCCCCAGCACAACCCCCTACATTACCCAAACACCAATGCACTAACCTAAACCACGAAAACACTGTCCCAGCATGATCCCCTACAGTACCCAAACACCACTGCACTACCCTAAAACACTACCCTCAGGATGACCCCCTATGCTACCCAAACACCACTGCACTAAACTAAACCCTAAAACACTACCTCCAGCATGACCCCCTACATTACCCAAACACCACTGCACTACCCTAAACCCTAAAACACTCTTCCCAGCATGACCCCCTACACTACCCAAACACCACTGCACTACCAAAAATCCTAAAACACTACCACCAGCCCAACCCCTTACACTACCCAAACACCAATGTACTAACCTAAACCCTAAAACACAACCCTAAGCATGATCCCCTATGCTACCCAAACACCACTGCACTACCCTAAACCCTAAATCTACCCCCAGCACGACCCCCTACACTACCTAAACACCACTGCACTACCCTAAACCCTTAATTTACCCCCAGCACGACCCCCTACACCATCAAAACACCGCTGCACTACCCTTAACCCTAAAACACTACCCCAGCACGACCCCCTACCTTACCCAAACACCACTGCACTACCCTGAACAATAAATCTTCCCCCAGCACAACCCCCTACACTACCCAAACACGACTGCACTACCCTTAACCCTAAAACACAACCCCCAGCACGACCCCGTACACTACACAAACACCACTGCACTACCCTAAACCCTAAAACACTACCCTCAGCACTACCCCCTTCACTACACAAACATCACTGCACTACCCTAAACTGTAAAACACTTCACCCAGCACAACCCCCCAAACACTACCCAAACACCACTGTGCTACCCTAAACCCTAAATCTACCCCCAGCATGACCCCCTACACTACCCAAACACCACTGACCTACCCTAAACCCTAAATTTACCCCATCACGACCCCTACACTACCCAAACACCACTGCACTACCCTAAACCCTAAAAATTACCCCCAGCACAACACCCTATTATACCCAAACACAAGTGGGCTACCCAAAACCCTAAAAAGAAGCCCCCAGCATGGTACCATACACTACCCAAACATCACTGCAGTACCCTAAACCCTAAAACACTACCTCCAGCATGACCTACTACACTACCCAAACACCACTGCGCTACCCTAAACCCTAAAACACTACCCCACCACGACACCCTACACTACCCAAACATCACTGTGGTACCCTAAACCCTAAAACACTACCCCCAGCATGACCCCCTACACTACCCAAACAACACTGCAGTACCCTAAACCCTAAAACACTATCCCCAGCACCACTCCCTACACTACCCACACACCACTGTGCAATCCTAAACCCTAAAACACTACCCCACCATGACACCCTACACTACCCAAACACCACTGCAGTACCCTAAACCCTAAAACACTACCCCCAGCACGACCCCCCACACTACCCAAACACCACTGCTCTACCCTAAACCCTAAAACACTACCCCACCACGACACCCTACACTACCCAAACATCACTGTGGTACCTTAAACCCTAAAACACTACCCCCAGCATGACCCCCTACACTACCCAAACAACACTGCAGTACCCTAAACCCTAAAACACTAGCCCCAGCACAACCCCCTACACTACCCAAACACCACTGCCCTACCCTAAACCCTAAAACACTATCCCAAGCACGACCCCATACACTACACAAAAACCACTGCGCTCCCCTAAACACTACCCCAGCATGACCCCCTATACCACCCAAACACCACTGCACTACCCTAAACCCTAAATCACTACCCCAGCAAGACCCCCTACACTACCAAAACACCACTGCACTGCCCTAAACCGTAAATCTACCCCAGCATCACCCCTTACATTACCCAAATACCACTGCACTACTCTTAACCCTAAGACACAACCCCCTACACTCCACAAACACCACTGCACTTCCTAAACCCTAAAACAGTACCCACAGCACAACCCCCTACACTACAAGAAACACCACTGCTCTAACCTACACCCTAAAACACTACCCCCAGCACGACCCCCTACACTACAGAAACACCACTGCACTACACTAAACCCTAAAACACTACCCACAGCACGACCCCCCACACTACCCAAACACCACTGCACTGCCCTAATCCCTAAAACATGACCCCCTATTCTACACAAACATGACTGCACTACCCTTAACCGTAAAACACAACCCCCAGCACGAATCCATACACTACACAAACAAAACTGCACTACCCTAAACCCTAAAACACTACCCCCTACACTACACAGACACCACTGCACTACCCTAAACCCTAAAACACTACCCTCAGCACTACCCCCTTCACTACACAAACACCACTGCACTACCCTAAACTGTAAAACACTTCGCCCAGCACGAACCCCCAAACACTACCCAAACACCACTGCGCCACCCTAAACCCTAAATCTACCCCCAGCATGCCCCCTACACTATCCAACCACCACTGACCTACCCTAAACCCTAAATCTACACCAGCATGACCCCTACACTACCCAAACACCACTGAACTACCATAAACCCTAAAACACTACCCCAGCACAACAAGCTATACTACCCAAACACAAGTGGGCTACTCAAAAGCCTAGAACACGGCCCCCAGCACGATACCATACACTACCT
Organism: Triturus cristatus; assembly: GCF_964204655.1. NCBI lineage: Eukaryota > Metazoa > Chordata > Amphibia > Caudata > Salamandridae > Triturus > Triturus cristatus. The sequence continues at coordinate 247,917,425 of NC_140594.1, forward strand.
AAACATCACTGCAATAACCTAAACCCTAAAACACTACCCCCAGCATGACCCCCTACACTACCCAAACACCACTGCAGTACCGTAAACCCTAAAACACTATCCCCAGCACCAGCCCCTACACTACCCAAACACCACTGCGCAACCCTAAACCCTAAAACACTACCCCACCATGACACCCTACACTACACAAACATTACTGTGGTACCCTAAACCCTAAAACACTACTCCCAGCATGACCCCCTACACTACCCAAACAACACTGCAGTACACTAAACTCTAAAACACTATCCCCAGCACCATCCCCTACACTACCCAAACACCACTGTGCTACCCTAAAGCCTAAAACACTTCCCCACCACGACACCCTACACTACCCAAACATCACTGCGGTACCCTAAACCCTAAAACACTACCCCCAGCACAACCCCCTAAACTACGCAAAAATCACTGCGGTACCCTAAACTGTAAAACACTTCACCCAGCACAACCCCCCAAACACTACCCAAACACCACTGCGCTGCCCTAAACCCTAAATCTACCCCCAGCATGACTCCCTACACTACCCAAACACCACTGACCTACCCTAAACCCTAAATTTACTCCAGCACGACCCCTACACTACCCAAACACCACTGCACTACCCTAAACCCTAAAACACTACCCCCAGCACAACACCCTATACTACCCAAACACAAGTGGGCTACCCAAAACCCTAAAAAGAGGCCCCCAGCATGATACCATACACTACCCAAACATCACTGCAGTACCCTAAACCCTAAAACACTACCTCCAGCATGACCTACTACACTACCCAAACACCACTGCGCTACCCTAAACCCTAAAACACTACCCCACCACGACACCCTACACTACCCAAACATCACTGTGGTACCCTAAACCCCAAAACACTACCCCCAGCATGACCCCCTACACTACCCAAACAACACTGCAGTACCCTAAACCCTAAAACACTATCCCCAGCACCACTCCCTACACTACCCACACACCACTGTGCAATCCTAAACCCTAAAACACTACCCCACCACGACACCCTACACTACCCAAACATCACTGCGGTACCCTAAACCCTAAAACACTACCCCCAGCATGACCCCTTAAACTACGCAAAAATCACTGTGGTACCCTAAACCCTAAAACACTAGCCCCAGCACAACCCCCTACACTACCCAAACACCACTGCCCTACCCTAAACCCTAAAACTCTATCCCAAGCATGACCCCATACACTACACAAAAACCACTGCGCTACCCTAAACACTACCCCAGCATGACCCCCTATACTACCAAAACACCACTGCACTACCCTAAACCCTAAAACACTACCCCAGCAAGACCCCCTACACTACCAAAACACCACTGCACTACCCTAAACCGTAAATCTACCCCCAGCATCACCCCCTACATTACCCAAATACCACTGCACTACTCTTAAACCTAAGACACAACCCCCTACACTCCACAAACACCACTGCACTTCCCTAAACCCTAAAACACTACCCACAGCACAACCCCCTACACTACAAGAAACACCACTGCTCTAGCCCAAACCCTAAAACACTCCCCCCAGCACGACCTCCTACACTACCCAAACACCACTGCAGTACCCTAAACCCTAAAACACTACCCCCAGCACGACCCCCCACACTACCCAAACACCACTGCTCTACCCTAAACCCTAAAACACTACCCCACCACGACACCCTACACTATCCAAACATCACTGTGGTACCTTAAACCCTAAAACACTACCCCCAGCATGACCCCCTACACTACCCAAACAACACTGCAGTACCATAAACCCTAAAACACTAGCCCCAGCACAACCCCCTACACTACCCAAACACCACTGCCCTACCCTAAACCCTAAAACACTATCCCAAGCACGACCCCATACACTACACAAAAACCACTGCGCTCCCCTAAACACTACCCCAGCATGACCCCCTATACCACCCAAACACCACTGCACTACCCTAAACCCTAAATCACTACCCCAGCAAGACCCCCTACACTACCAAAACACCACTGCACTGCCCTAAACCGTAAATCTACCCCAGCATCACCCCCTACATTACCCAAATACCACTGCACTACTCTTAACCCTAAGACACAACCCCCTACACTCCACAAACACCACTGCACTTCCTAAACCCTAAAACAGTACCCACAGCAAAACCCCCTACACTACAAGAAACACCACTGCTCTAACCTAAACCCTAAAACACTACCCCCAGCACGACCCCCTACACTACAGAAACACCACTGCACTACACTAAACCCTAAAACACTACCCACAGCATGACCCCCCACACTACCCAGACACCACTGCACTGCCCTAATCCCTAAAACATGACCCCCTATTCTACACAAACATGACTGCACTACCCTTAACCGTAAAACACAACCCCCAGCACGAATCCATACACTACACAAACAAAACTGCACTACCCTAAACCCTAAAACACTACCCCCTACACTACACAGACACCACTGCACTACCCTAAACCCTAAAACACTACCCTCAGCACTACCCCCTTCACTACACAAACACCACTGCACTACCCTAAACTGTAAAACACTTCGCCCAGCACGAACCCCCAAACACTACCCAAACACCACTGCGCCACCCTAAACCCTAAATCAACCCCCAGCATGACCCCCTACACTATCCAACCACCACTGACCTACCCTAAACCCTAAATCTACACCAGCATGACCCCTACACTATCCAAACACCACTGAACTACCCTAAACCCTAAAACACTACCCCAGCACAACACGCTATACTACCCAAACACAAGTGGGCTACTCAAAAGCCTAGAACACGGCCCCCAGCACGATACCATACACTACCTAAACATCACTGCAGTAACCCAAACCCTAAAACACTACCCCCAGCATGACCCCCTACACTACCCAAACACCACTGCAGTACCGTAAACCCTAAAACACTATCCCCAGCACCTGCCCCTACACTACCCAAACACCACTGCGCAACCCTAAACCCTAAAACACTACCCCACCATGACACCCTACACTATACAAACATTACTGTGGTACCCTAAACCCTAAAACACTACTCCCAGCATGACCCCCTACACTACCCAAACAACACTGCAGTACCCTAAACCCTAAAACACTATCCCCAGCACCATCCCCTACACTACCCAAACACCACTGTGCTACCCTAAAGCCTAAAACACTACCCCACCACGACACCCTACACTACCCAAACATCACTGCGGTACCCTAAACCCTAAAACACTACCCCCAGCACAACCCCCTAAACTACGCAAAAATCACTGCGGTACCCTAAACCCTAAAGCACTACCCCCAGCATGACCCCCTACACTACCCAAACACAACTGCACTACCCTAAACCCTAAAACACATTCCCAAGCACGACCCCATACACTACACAAAAACCACGGCGCTACCCTAAACCCTAAAACACTACTCCAGCATGACCCCCTATTCCACCCAAACACCACTGCTCTACCCTAAACCACTACCCCAGCAAGACCCCCTACACTACCAAACCACTGCACTACCCTAAACCTTAAATCTACCCCAGCATGACCCCCTACACTACCCAAATAACACTGCACTACACTAAACCCTAAGACACAACCCCCTACACTCCACAAACACCACTGCACTACCATTAACCATAAAACACTAGCCCCAGCATGACCCACTACACAAACACCACTGCACTACCCTAAAGCCTAAAACACTACCTCCTACACTACACAGACACCACTGCACTACCCTAAAACCTTAATCACTACCCTAAGGAAAACACCCTACACTACACAAACACCACTGCACTACCCTCAAACCTAAAACACTACCCCCAGCACTAACCCCCAAACACTACCCAAATACCACTGCACTACCCTAAACACTAAACATACCCCCAGCAGGACCCCCTACACTACACAAACACCACTGCACTACCCTAAACCCTAAGTTTATCCCCAGCACGACCCATTCCACTTACCAAACACCACTGCACTGCCCTAAACTCTAAAACACTACCCCAGCACGATCCCCTACACTACCAAAACACCACTGTACTACCCTAAACCCTAAAACACTACCCCAAGCACAACACCCTACACTACCCAAACACCACTGCACTACCCTAAACCCTAAAACAGGACCCCCAGCACGACCCCCTACACTACCCAAACACAACTGCACTACCCTAAACCCTAAAACACATTCCCAAGCACGACCCCATACACTACACAAAAACCACTGCGCTACCCTAAACCCTAAAACACTACTCCAGCATGACCCCCTATTCCACCCAAACACCTCTGCTCTACCTTAAACCCTAAAACACTACCCCAGCAAGACCCCCTACACTACCAAACCACTGCACTACCCTAAACCTTAAATCTACCCCCAGCATGACTCCCTACACTACCCAAATACCACTGCACTACACTAAACCCTAAGACACAACCCCATACACTACACAAAAACCACTGTGCTACCCTAAACCCTAAAACACTACCCCAGCATGACCCCCTATACTACCCAAACACCACTGCACTACCCTAAACCCAAAAACATTACCCCAACAAGACGCCCTACACTACCAAAACACCACTGCACTACCCTAAACCCTAAATCTACCCCCAGCATGACCCCCTACACTACCCAAATACCACTGCACTACACTAAACCCAAAACACATCCCCCTACACTCCACAAACACTACTGCACTACCCTTAACCATAAAACTCTACCCCCAGCATGACCCTCTACACTACACAAACACCACTGCACTACCCTAAACCCTAAAACACTACCTCCTACACTACACAGACTCCACTGCACTACCCTAAACCCTAAACCCTAAAACACTACCCTCAGCACAACCCCCTACACTACACAAACACCACTGCAATACCCTCAAACCTAAAACACTACCCCAGCACGAACCCCCAAACACTTCCCAAATACCACTGCACTACCCTAAACCCTAAATCTACCCCAGTACGACCCCCTACACTACACAAACACACCTGCACTACCCTAAACCATAAATGTATCCCCAGCACGACCCAATACACTAACCAAACACCACTGCACTGCCCTAGACTCTAAAACACTACCCCTGAATGACCCCCTACACTACCCAAACCCCACTGTACTACCCTAAACCCTAAAACACTACCCCCAGCACAACACCCTACACTACCCAAACACCACTGCACTACCCTAAACCCTAAAACAATACCCCCAGCACGACCTCCTACACTACCCAAACACCACTGCACTACCATAAACCCTAAAACAGGACCCCCAGCATGACCTCCTACACTACCCATACACCACTGCTCTACCATAAACAATAAATCTACCCCCAGCACAACCCCCTACACTACCCAACACCACTGCACTACCCTAAACCCTAAAACACGCCCCCCTGTACTACACAAACACCACTGCACTACTCTTAACCCTAAAACACAACCCCCAGCACGACCCCCTACAATGCACAAACACCACTGCACTGCCCTAAACCCTAAAACACTACCCCCTACACTACACATACACCACTGCACTACCCTAAATCCTAAAACACTAACCTCAGCACTAACCCATTCATACACAAACACCACTGCACTACCCTAAACTGTAAAACACTTCACCCAGCACGAACCCCCAAACACTATCCAAACAGCACTGCACTACCCTAAACCCTAAATCTACACCAGCACAACCCCTACACTACCTTAACACCACTGACCTACCCTAAACCCTAAATCTCCCTCAGCAAGACCCCGTACACTAGGCCTGGGCAAAAATTTCGTTCCGTTCGCGGAAATTGCGATAATTTGACATTTTTGCGTTCCGCGGAGAGCGCGAAAATGTCAAAAATTCCGGTTTCCGCAGCTTGGCGATAATTTGTTTCTTGCTCGCGCTGTAAAATGATACATTCTCGCGCGCGCGCGATCGCCTTACCTGAATCCCTGCGTTCGCCGACAAGTTTTCTTGATCCGGTCGCGTTCTCCATGAGATGTTGTATTGTTTTTAGCCATTTGCGCTGTCTCGCGACAGTTCGCGCCCGCAGTGACGTCATGCGTCGCGCGATCACGTCTTTCTTCTCGCGATCATGCACCGCGAGAACAACTCAAAACAAGATGGCCGCGCCCGCAAGCAACCACATGGGTAAGTTGGCGACCCGCAACCATGCAGAAAATCTCGCGAACATGCCGGAAAAAAACTTCCGCATCTTTGCGATATTTCTGCTTGTTTGCGATAATTTTAAACATTCTCGCGATAATTTGCGAAGGTTAATTCCGCAAATTCCGCCCACCCCTACCGTACACTACCCAAACACCACTGCACTACCCTAAACCCTAGAACACGGCCCCCAGCATGACACCATACACTACCCAAACATCACTGCAATATCCTAAACCCTAAAACACTACCCCCAGTATGACCCCCTACACTACCCAAACAACAATGCAGTACCCTAAACCCTAAAACACTATCCGCAGCACCACCCAAACACCACTGCGCTAACCTAAACCCTAAAACACTACCCCACCACGACACCCTACACTACCCAAACATCACTGCGGTACCCTAAACCCTAAAACACTACCCCCAGTACGATCCCCTGAAATACGCAAAAATCACTGTGGTACACTAACCCCTAAAACACTACCCCCAGCACGACCCCCTACACCACCCAAACACCACTGCATTACCCTAAACCCTAAAACACTATCCGCAGCACCACCCAAACACCACTGCGCTAACCTAAACCCTCAAACACTACCCCAGCATGACCCCCTATACTACCCAAACACCACTGCACTACCCTAAACCCTAAAACACTACCCCCAGCCAAACCCACTACACAAAAACCACTGCACTATCCTAAACCCTAAAACACTAACCCCAGCATGATCTCCTACACTACCCAAACACCACCGCACTACCCTAAACCCTAGAAAAGTAACCCCCACCCCATGCCCAATCCCCCTTACCTGTCACTCCTCGTGGTTCCTGCTTCACATCGTCTCTGAGGGGTGGTGCATGTCATTGTGAGGAACCGGAACAACCTATGTTTCCTTACAACTACGTGAATCGTCTAAGTTGTTTTAGAATGCATGGTCATTTACCATACATACCTTTACAACGAAATTTGTTTTAAAAGCATGTGTGGTAATTGACCACGCGTTCTAAAAAAATGCATAGTAATGACTTACGATGTACAACACATGCATGGAAATGCATGCATTGTAATGGTATTGCGAAGTAAAAAAGTTGTTGTAACAGCTGTTTACCGATCTAAGTGGCCCCTGTTCTTCAGTGAGTCTTTTATTTTATTAAGAGGAAGGCATGTGTTTTTTTTACCGAAAAGTGCATTCCCAGCTGTTGTATTGTGAAAGTGTCCGCGTGGCCTGGTTTCACTTCCAGTGAGAGAGTGAAAGAGTCAGTTTCGATCTAAAGGAGTTCTGTTTTTGGACGGGGCCGGTGCGTCACGTAATCAGAAAACACAGCTGATGGAAAAAATCCTCCCCGAAGTGTGGAGCAGTGCCATGAGAGGTCAACAAATGTGCGTCCCACCGCAGTTTGACCATACTGTGCTGTTCTAGTGTAGTGAAGATCGTTATCTATATATTTACAATGCTAAGTTAGCACAACCGCGTTAGATGTTAGAAAGCCATCTTGCCGCTTTTGCTGCTTTTGCACACGACACTGTAGTCACATGGTATTAAATTGAGAAATGCTTACTCGACTTTGCTTCACATGAGAACTGTCTGTTGTTCACATCCCAAACAGTGAGCTGCGACCTTGGTCTGTACACAGTGTAAAGAAACAGTCTGGGTCGCTAGACGGTGCATGTTGTTGAGTTCAGGTTGATCGGCCCACTAGTTTAGCCATAACATGCACGCAGCTGCACATGCCTGAAAGTCGGGTGCTTTTAATATTGCAGTGTTACATGTTTTCATTACATTCGGAAGAAGAGCTTTCCCAGGAGCAGAGCTTAGCTGATCCTGTGATGTGATCTCACTGAGCTGATCTTTACGGTATGGGGTTCCCCATTCAAGCCTAGAGACCTTTTACTAGTCTAATAATAATACTATTAGTTTGCTAGCGAACGGAAGGTGGCTTAGATCCACTGTCATTTTAGTATGATTACTCCTTTCATTGTCTATGGTATTGTAACTATGCTGATGGTTTTGATTTTAATAGTTTGTCTGCTTATGTTAGCCAAACTGCTGCATCTTAGGACACGAGGTTTATAAAATAAACTCTTTAAACTTTTACCGTGTCTCTGTTTATTCTGTTGTGGACTGATATGAGAATAATTCCGAACAGGTATTTCTGATTCTCACCATTCCTGAGAAATATACTAAGTTGCTTGTTCTGGGTTGTCTATACATTGGGCCCGCCGAGCTAAACCTCGGATGACGAATGGGACACTGATGCTGGTCGGATAAGGAGTTCTGGGTTCTGAGGTGAGTTTTTGGTACACCAAAATTCACTGAGGGCCTGGGTTTCTGCACATAGTTCTGTGCATAAGCAGAATCCCTGCAACATGGCGCACCTAAAGTTTGGTCTATTGATTTGAAACGCCTTAGTAGTGCTTGTATTAGTCCACAACACCCTCACTCTGGTTTCCGGATAACAGGAGTGATGCTTTAACCTACCTGTGTTTCGACTAATAGGTTCTTTCAAGCTTGATCATTAAAAAGGTTATTTTTTCTGAACCCCAGTGCTACTGTTGATATCGTTGATACTCTTTAGTGTGTCCTGATGGCGGTTGACATAGCTGCGCATAGCCGTACACCTCTGCGCCGTCATTTGACGATGTATGGGGTGCCGGATGATGGGATGGCTGTAATTTTTTTGGTAAGCGCTGATGCGTCATACCCGTATGAGTTGTTTTACTCATGGGTGACTTTTCCAGTGGTAGACGACGATGATACGTTTCATACCTATACTGCCACACAGCTGCCTGCGGTCTATACCCCATAGAAATTCCAATCTCGGCCTGGCAGCATACTATTTGGTTTAATGGCGCCCTTCCCCATGCGGTTGCACCGGCGAGAATGGGCCCGTTGTCTTTTGCAGGGGCCACATGGCCGGTGCTAGCTGGCTTTACGCCTCATCCCCGCTATCTCACGGTGGCGGTGGCTGACTTGCGGGTACTACACACAGCCCTGATTACAGTCCATAGGGCTTAAGTGCAGTACGTGTCACGCAACGTGCAGGTGGGGGCACCTGCTGTTGCGGGACAACCTACGGACCACCACGCGGTGGTTATTAGTCCTGTTATGGTTAATTCGGTGGTCGGCAAGCGCCCCCAAAGTAAGGATGAATTTCCTTATTGGCTTGCTGAGAAATTTGACCAGCTGGAAGCGGTTTTTCCAAATTCAACCCCTGTGGAGAAACACAGGATCCTCACCATTACTTTGCCTAAAGACCTGGTCCCGGATATGGCCGATTGTGACAACTGGGGTAAAGTCTTTGCCGCGACCTATTAGAAGTGCTATGGCACTCCGTCTATGTCTGTGCTACCATCCGTCATCAAAAAGGTTCAGGAGAATCATGGTGCGGAGGCTGCTATTGAATTGGGAATGAGGCTTGTCGACAGCTTCGATGTGGTATGCTCCATGGTAATTGGCAACCTCAAAGGAGATGCCATGCAGTTCCAAGTTGCGAATATGATGGACCGCGTGGATGACGCCGATAAGCCCAAAGAGTTTGCTAAAGTAATTGCGAAGGCATATAGGACCGTGGGTCGTAGTGCCTTGGGTGTAAAACTGACTGTGATAATTCCTGATATAGTACAGCAAACTAAGGTGAGCTCGTTTACAAAAGACGAACGCCCCAACTTTCCTAAGCAAAGTTGGAGAGCTAAGAAACAGGGGAAACAGCAACAGAAACAGGGGTCACGTCCTGCCTCACCGGTACAGTCGTATACGGAACGCACATATGATCTGCGCGATCGATCTCGTATTAAGTCACCTGATAGATTTCAGGTTTCTGAACAATGCTCTCCTCGTTCTTCACAGGAAACATCGGCTTCACAATCCGGTGGCGGAGACCGTGGTAAAGGAAGGGGTGCCCAAAGTCGTGAGCAGCCCCGCCAGTCGGACGGCAAAGGCAAGCAGGATGAATCTCCGCGTCAAAGACCCCCGTTTCAGAAGAAGAAAGTTGCTGCGCTGACAGCGAGGTATGCCTCAGATGGTACGGACGCAGCTTCAGAACCTGACATGGGCGCTAACGCTGCTAGACAGCGCAGCGGAAGTCACAGTAGTGCGACAAGCACTGCGTCCATATCTGGTGGTGACAGCAACTGATATTTTCGTGAATATTGAAACTGCTGATACTCGGGTGTCTCCCCCTGATAGATTGTATATTATAGTCATTCACATTGAAGGTGACATACAACGTACAATTCAAGTTTTTTTGGGGATAATCTGACCACTTCCTATGATATTCTGTTGGCGGAGGCAGATTGGCCCCCAGCTTTCGTTTTAGATGCTCCTAGAGGGGAGGAGGTAATCCTCCCGTCCTTTGCACACACAGTGCCGAAGGTCCAAGCTAAAAAGTACGCCGAGGAATGGGCTCAGGTGCTAGCACCTGCGTTATATCGAAATCAGGTTGGCTGGGAAAAATTGTCTCCCGGCCATGAGATTCCGTTGCGGACTACGCCCTAACCACAGCCCCAATACCCCATGCATCGCGAAGCTAGACCTCACGTCGCGTCGATCCTTGAACAATTGGGAATATCAAGGAGTAATCGAAACATGTGTGTCACCTATGAATAATCCTTTGTTCACTGTGACGAAGCCTGACGGGTCGTACCGCCTAGTTTTGGATTACCGGAACCTAAACTCTCATTGCCGGACATGTGCAGTACAAAACATCCACAGTTCGGCTCTCGTCGATAGTCTCGTGAGAAAAAGGTTTAAAACCACACTTGACATTTCCAATGGCTTTTATAGCCATAATCTGTTCTCTCTTAGTAGTGAGTGGACGGCGTTCACCTCGGGTGGCAAACAAAAACAATTCAAAAGATTACCAATGGGCTATAAGAACAGCCCTGGAGTCTTTGCCACTCGCATGGTCTCTCTGTTAGAGGGCATAGACCCTGATGCGTACACGTATGTGGATGATATTTATCTCACAGATGTCGAGTTGGAAGCGCATCTCCGTCGCGTTGATCGCATTATCGATTTGTTTGCAGACTTCAGTTACAAATTCAACTTTGCGAAGTCTCACATTGCGGAATATACAGTGTTGTTCTTGGGGTATGAACTCAACAATGAAGGTCGAGGATTGGCTCCACACTTTCTAGAGAAGTGCGCATGCCTACGTGCTCCTACGTCACTGAAGACATTTCAATCTCTGCTGGGCTTTCTGAATTTCGGTCGAACTTACATTCCGGATTATGCCCAGCGTATCAATGCCTTGGTACAACCTACTTTTTCCAATATTGCAGTCATTGCAAGCTGATCTTCTCGCTTCTAGATACTTACTGACGCGTGATAACCACACTAACCTGGTCATAAGAATTGTGCCAGGCACAGTGGGTTTCACATACTTAACGTTCAATGAGGGCGACACCGTCCCCATTGCTTACAAATCTCACTTGTACACTTCGGCTGAACTGCGATTTTCCGCTGTCGAGAAAGTTCTGACGGTAGTGCAGATGGCGATTCTGAAAGAACGAGCGCTATCGCAAGGTAAACGCATGTTGGTGGTAACACCATATCCTGCCCTTGAGGCGGTAACAAGAGCAAGTGTTCCAAATTCTAAGGCTTTGCATCCAAGGTGGATACAATGGGCCACTTCCTTGACATCGCCGGACGTCACATATATCTTTGACGCGGCACTTCAGACTCAGGAGTTTTTGCAGTATGAATTCGTTCATCCGGCTCCTCTGTCCTTGCGCCCGCTCGAGGATTACCATTGTGTCATTTACACTGACGGTTCTGCGCAACCGGCAACTGGATCAAAGCACGCCTATTCAGCGGCTTGCGCAATTGTGGTCGGTGCTTTCGTAAATGGTGAATTCCAGTCCGATGTCGTTCATACGCAGTCATTGGGTGATTGTACCGCGCAGTTGGCGGAGCTTCGTGCTCTGGTGCTAGCGCTAGAGTTTGCTGATCCCCTTATAGTGAGTGACTCCTTTTATTGTGTCCAATCTTACAACGACAATCTATATTTTTGGTCTCAGAATGACTACCATGATTCCAAAGGTAGCACGATTAAGCATAAACTGCTTTGGGTTTGAGTGGCAGATCTTAAAGAACGTCTGCCTCTCGTGAATGTTATTCACACTCTTGGTCACCAACGAGTTGGTGTCCATGCTGTCGGCAACAGCCAAGCTGACGAGGCAGCAAAAACAGCAGTGGCAACATACTTAGTAGCAGCAGTTACAAGATCCAAAAGTAAGATCGATGATGACATCTTGGCAGCTATTGCTGCTACAGAGCAGGGAACGAAATTTCCGAGAAGTTTCCCTGCTCGTTACCATTATCGCTTAAGTCCTGATAACGTCCCATTAGTGAGGATTAATGATGTTGGTGACAGATTGATTCCCAACGCGGACTGCAGACCATCTTTGATATTAGCGGCTCACGAGGGCATGGCGTCCGTGCATGCCGGCGTTGCAGCTACTGTATCTCTGCTACAACAACGTTACTGGTGGTGCGGTTTGTATAAACAAGCCAGAGCTTATGTTCTTAATTGTGACATTTGCCAGCAGATTAAACCTTCAACTGCGGTGCGCCCACCACAAACTCAGTTGTACATATCTAATAAACCAATGGGTTGTGTTTATTTAGATAATTGCGGTCCTTTTACCTCTGATACTGCATACAAATACATCTTGGTTGCAGTTGATTCGTGCACACGTTTTCTGTGGGTGTGGCCACAAAGGAGTGCTGATTCCCGCACTGTTATAAAGGATTTGCGTGTCTTTCTTGGAAGTTTTGCGTGTGGTACCTTTCATTCTGATCAGGGCCCTGCGTTCGCCTCTAAGGCGTACAAAGAAGCCATGAGAAATTTGGGGGTCCAAGTCAAATTTTCGTCTCCATACTGGCCTGAGGGTAATAGTGTGGTGGAGCGAATGAACCGTGACCTAAAGCAATCTTTGACAGCCAGGGTTTTAGGTACTGGCTTGCTAGCCCACTTGTATGACATGCAACGTGCACTTAATAATCTCCCTCGAAGGTCTCTGGGTGGGCGGACCCCATACATGATGCTCTTTGGTGTACGAATGTTTGTCCCAGACCTTGATGGTCTAGACATGGCGACGTCAGCCGCACCCTTTGACGTAGATGAACACTGTGCTGTATTGCAGACTCTTCAAGAAGCCAGAGACAGTCTAGCGAAGGAACACGTACCCTCCTCATCTAATGCTGCGCTTCAGGTTCCGGTAGTTGGCTGGCTACCTCGAGTTGGTGATCTGGTCCGTGAGAAGGTGGAGAACAAGAAGGAGTTTGGCCCCTCTTATCGTGCACCAGTTCCAGTGCTTGGAGTACAGGGTACTAGAACAGTCATTTTACCTCCGCTTCCTGGTCAAAAGGATAACAGGTACATCTCAATTGACAATGTCAAGCTACAGCGAGTGGCCGATTTTTCTTAGTATGACTCCGGCAGTTTCTAACACCGTGCCAGATGTTGCCATCGAGATGCATACAGTTACTGGTCCCTTATTGCCACCGACACCTGGTGGTCTGCCTGAAGATGTTGAGTATGCTTATCCTGCGGATGTTACATTGCCTGTTTTACAATCCACCACAGTTTCCCACTCACAAGACTCTTTTGACTCTAATTCAATGACTCCCAAAGTTTCGATTTTTGTGGCCTGGTTCAAAAGACATTTTTTAATTCCCCCTTGGACTTACATTTGGCTGGTGCTCATATGTATTTTTTTGTTTATGTCCATTGGCTTTGTGGTAGTGTTTTTTAGACTTATCAATGGACACTACCTGAAAGAAAGATCTACGATTCGACTAATTGATGGAACTTTGGCCCCCCACTCCTCATCACATAGTATGAAAAGGGACCAGACTTTTGTGAACATTACTGCCTGGCCTGTACGTGATGGGATCGCTTGGGATGCCGTAAAATTTCTAATTCATGGCCCCACTGAAGTAATTAATGTGCCAAATGTATTTCGTGTTTCTATGGGTGATGTCGTTAAACAGAACATCCGCTCAGATGACTGGGATGTTCAAGCCATAGAAGCCCTGTTTTCTGATTTGAAATATTATGCTGCATTTGATGCTGAGGATTTATATTTAGATACTGCTAATTATGATGAGCAATTCTGTTATCAACATTATGGCACGGATTTCCTGCACAAAGCAAATACGTTTAGAAATTTTGTAAATTATACTCAATGGGAACACTGTCCCGCCCCTAGGCTGGGCAGCTCCGCCACGTTAGTGGACAAATTCACTTATTTTTCTGATTTCAGTGTGTCAAATCCGGCCTCCTTTTATGTTAAGGTTGCGCCTGAGTCTGCTTCTAAAGTTAGACTGACACACACCAAATTGTTGTATTCCAAGTCATTTATGGACGTGTTGGCAATTGGAGGGTATGATCTATGGAAAGCTACTATCGATCTTAAATCGGTTTAGGGCTCCAAATCGTGGCAGGTACAGGGAACAGAAGCTTTGCATCGTGCCTGTCTTATCCCGAATCACATGTTATTTTTAAATTCGTCCATTTTTCAGACCACCTGTTTTGGATTGGCTACTTCTAAAAAAATTACATTCTCCCTCCATTCTGGGTCTGGGTGCTTATCCTAATTGGGGTAATCATACGAATCTGTCCCTTCCAATGTTGCAGACATATGTTTCCAACACATCCTTCAATATTTCTGAATTGAATCCGGAAGGGTGGTTGGTGTGGCAGACGAGTTCGGACTCCTGTCAACATCGGTTTCTTGATTTGAAGCAGGGGTATACACAGGTTTGTGTAGACCCCCGTTTTGAATCTTCTCGCACTTTAACTACCTTCTCAGTAGGGAAGTTATGCCAATCGTGGCTGCAACATTCGACCTTAGCATCAGTTAAACTTCATTTATCACGATTGAACGACAAAATAGATTTAAATGATTTTGTTAAGGGTCCTGCAGTTGGCAGGTCCAAGAGATGGGTGTATGCTGTTTACAACGAAGTTTGGAAGTTGTCGCAAATTGAAGCTGCTTCCCGATTACGAGCAATTGACCAAGCCAATATGGAGAAAGTATTGGCTGTAATAGATAATAGCATTAACACCCTGTCTTCCAGAATATATACCTTAGACAATATTGTTTCTTCTGTGGTAGACATTGTGTAGGATGATTTGTCTGTATTGTATCATGGTCAAAATCAATTGCGTTCTATTATGCAGTTTGCATGGACCTTGCAAACGTTAAACGCAGGGAAAGTCCCTTGGGATTACATGAACACTTCATCTTTGTTCCTTCCTTTTAATTTAACTGCGAAACAACAGTTCATGTCCATGAAAGATGCTACATATTCATTACTACACATTGAGAAATTAGAACCTTTGCTTTTCTCCGTTGCTGAATTGAATTCTGCTGTGTGGCTTATACATGGGTTGATCACGTTACCGTTCCCCCTGTTTAAGTTCAGTTCGTGCATGAAACATTATGCTTTAGGCAGATATGAACAACTTGGTACTGCCTTCCTGCATGAAGTTTGGTCACTCCCATTCACGTATAGATGTGTGAGAGATGGCAAGGAGGTTTACTTGAAAGGTGAAGAGTGCACTTCCACTCCGGATCACTCTGTTGTGTGTAGGCACATTCAATTGCATGGTGCATGTAATGTGCACGCTCCTAATTTAGCTTGCGTCCTGAAAGGGATTCCTGTGCCAGTTATAACACCGTCTTTTACGCTGCTTGCTAACGGTAGTTATTTGCTATTAAATAATGAAGCTTGCTGTGGGATGTTAGTGGGAATTCCCTACATAGTGACTGTATCACAGAGAGGAGTTTGCTGTAATAACGTCCTCTTCCCGCCCCCGCATGGTCGGCTCGAGGTCTCCATCTGGCCTTCCATTCCAACCTTGAAAGCAGAGTTCAATAAAATGAGCAGAATAAGGGCTCTATTGTCCCAAAAAGAAGTCGCGTTGACTTCTTCCCGGGAAACATTTGTCCTTCACGTAGCAAACACACGCACTGAGGTGCAATCGCTTTTGAATACTGATCTCCCACTTCATTTTGGGAACCTGATTCAAACTATCTTCAACAAGTGGCATGGCTCCTATTTTTAAAATTGTGGGCTCCGGCCTTGGGACCTCCTTTCAAACTATTTTTGGTGTGATCCTGGCATTTTTTCATTCTATTTTTTCCAGCATCTTCGGAGGTCTCCCTTTGCTTCTCGCCCTCATAGCTGGAATCCTTTTGTTGATTTGTGCACTGCGCTATGGATGCACAACTTGTGTCACACGACAACATGTCCCGGCTGCTCCATCTTCGCAACCGGATGCTTGAGTACTATGGCACTTTACCACTGGCAACTCTAAGCATAGCCTATGGATTGTCCTTCCGGTTTCCCTACTTTACTTGTGTGCAGCCTGTCTTTCATTGCCTAGATTGTCCGTTCCAATGGGCTCTTGATTTGTGTCTGTCGAACTCGGTGTCTCCTGCCCCGGATTATGATCGTCTGATGAGCCCCTTAGTGGCTCATGAGTTGGACTGTTCTGGCGTCGGGATTATGGCCTGTGGAGCAGCACATGGAGTCCTTGGGAATTGGGACATCGGAACGGCTGTGATTGACTACTTAGCAAGAAGTTATCTTGAAGAACACGCCAGTTGTCCTCGCCTGGTGCTGGAGGCTCCGGTGGTTGAGGAGCATGTTTGTTCCTTCCCCGTCCTGAACTGGATGGCAGATAATTTTGCGGAACGTTCCAATGATTTCCTCTTGGAAGCTGTTGCAACTTATTGTGCTTATACATTGATGGATTGAATTTTGCACTTTCATTTCGTCCTACGTCATTAAATGCGTTTTTTTTTTTTATCCGTAACATGGGTTTTTTCACACCTTTTAAATTTTTTTCTTTATTTTTTTTTCTCTTCGAACTTTTTCACTTACCTTATATGGACTTACAGTTCATGCCCTTGGTTCCGTTCTATCAAACTTGAACTCTGCGTTCTTGCAAGTGCACCCCTACTGGTTAGTGGTTCGATCAAGGGGGTGTGTAGTGAAGATCGTTATCTGTATATTTACAATGCTAAGTTAGCACAGCCGCGTTAGATGTTAGAAAGCCATCTTGCCGCTTTTGCTGCTTTTGCACACGACACTGTAGTCACATGTTATTAAATTGAGAAATGCTTACTCGGCTTTGCTTCACATGAGAACTGTCTGTTGTTCACATCCCAAACAGTGAGCTGTGACCTTGGTCTGTACACAGTGTAACGAAACAGTCTGTGTCGTTAGACGGTGCATGTTGTTGAGTTCAGGTTGATCGGCCCACTAGTTTAGCCATAACACGAACGCAGATGCAAATGCCTGAAAGTCGGGTGCTTTTAATATTGCAGTGTTACATGTTTTCATTACATTCGGAAGAAGAGCTTTCCCAGGAGCAGAGCCGAGCAGATCCTGTGATGTGATCTCACTGAGCTGATCTTTACGGTATGGGGTTCCCCATTCAAGCCTAGAGACCTTTTACTAGTCTAATAATAATACTATTAGTTTGCTAGCAAAAGGAAGGTGGCTTAGATCCACTGTCATTTTAGTATGATTACTCCTTTCATTTTCTATGGTTTTGTAACTTTGCTGATGGTTTTCATTTTAATCGTTAGTCTGCTTATGTTAGCCAAACTGCTGCATCGTAGGACACGAGGTTTATAAAATAAACTCTTTAAACTTTTACCGTGTCTCTGTCTATTCTGTTGTGGATTGATATTAGAATAATTACGAACAGGTATTTCTGATTCCCACCATTCCTGAGAAATACACTAAGTCGCTTGTTCTGGGTTGTCTATACATTGGGACCGCCGAGCTAAACCTCTGATAATGAATGGGACACTGATGCTGGTCGGATAAGGGGTTCTGGGTTCTGAGGTGAGTTTTTGGTACACCACAATTCACTGAGGGCCTGGGTTCCTGCACATAGTTCTGTGCATAAGCAGAACGGGAGGCAGAAGCTGCATCCATCGCAGGTCCTCTTGTACACTAAAAAAGGACCAAACAATGCTTTCCTTTCTTTTCTTCTTCTGCTGCACCATCTGTTTTTCCTCCTCTACTGCAAGTGGATCAACTTCGGCAAACTAAAAGCCATAGTTTTATTAAAAATAAACAAACACACAAAAAAGGTATAACAATATAAAGAGAAGCAAGAAACAAGTCTTCTCTCTATCAAGGACAAAAAGTAAGGGAAATATCAGAAATATGGATCCTCCCTCTTTCACAATGAAATTGATTTCAACCAAGAAGATTTCTTTTTTCTTTTGCTGACATGAAGTCGCGTAGGGTGCACGCACTCTTCACGCACCCGCGAAAATCATATCTATCGTTATACACTATAAATAAAAATTTATATAAACTTTTAATAAGTATATTAGTAAAACTGTTCAGTCTAATATCATATTCAAACTTTCTATAGTAATTTTTTCAACTTTAAAAGTACACCAAAGTCTCGACTTCAGCTCACCCAGCGTGATCACGGCACGACCCCGGAAATACGCGTGGGGAGATGTTGCGCGCATTAAGCAGCCACACCACGCATTTCGTATCTTTACTTTTGGCAAAATTATATTGAAAATAATACTTTAAATACACTTTCATTAATAAATTTAGAAAAACACTTAAAGGAAAACTTTTATTTATAATTAATTTAAAGATATTTCATACTTTACAAATTACGCCAAAGTCGCCACCCAGCGCGTCTTTTCAAAATGGCTACAGGAATGCGCGCAGCCATCGTGTAGGATGCGAGAAGTGTGCGCGACTTCTGAATAATATTACAAAAAAAAGAATGAATATAGTTTTCCTAACTAAAAATTATTCACAATTTTTTTAAATATATATATATGAATAGAAAATAAAAAAAAACATAGGGTTGAGGTACATTAGACTTACACATTTTCATTTAAAAAAAACCTTTGAAATTCACTGATAAAACCAGAGGTTTCAGGCACTTTATAGTTAGAAATTAGCATTTAAAAAAACCATAGAAATTCACTGAAAAAACCATAGGTTTCAGGAACGCTATAGTTAGTTGGACATTTCACTGATACAAAACCATAGAAATTCCGATGTTATAGTTAGATCTGCTAACTATAACTCGTTCCCCCACAATGCACTGCTGATGACGTCACATATTACATCATTCATGACATGGTCAGTGACATCACTGATGACACCTCAAATGACATCACTGATGACATCCCTGATGATGTCATCCACGTGAAAATCTGATGCACCTCCTCACACCTGAATATAACCTTTGATACACCCACTCTATAATACAGACTACCATTTACGAAAAAATAGACACATCAATACCAGTTACTAAATATGCACTGACTGATTCCTAGGTCTACACACGCATC
This sequence comes from Triturus cristatus, assembly GCF_964204655.1. Classification (NCBI taxonomy): domain Eukaryota; kingdom Metazoa; phylum Chordata; class Amphibia; order Caudata; family Salamandridae; genus Triturus; species Triturus cristatus. Next base: position 247,937,015 of record NC_140594.1, read on the forward strand.
CACTCATTCACCCATACAGTCACTCATACATGCAGTCACTCATCAATACAACACTATCAGATGCACTCATACACCTATACAAATGCTCACACACTGCCACGTATCCAGAGTTACTCACACACCTAGTCAGTCATGCAAAGAATCAATCATACTTCCATTTACTCACCTATACAGTTATACAGACAACACCTCACTTATTCATACAGATACTAACACATAATTACTATCGTATAGAATCACTGATACAAATACACACTCATCCATGCAGCCACTCTCACAAGTACTGATTCTCACATATAGTTATTTATATACATCATCACAAACATATACTGCCTTTTACATATGTACTTACTTGCACATTTACCACTGAGACATCCATTCACTTACCAACACACTAATACACATACTCACCCACCCATACAGCTGTTTTCACATGCACTCTTGAACCCATACACCTAGTGAATCAACCACTCACACATCTATGCACAGAGTCACACACGTCCCACCCACCCATACACACACTCAGGCAGCCATACAAATACTCAGGCAAGCAATCAATAACCCATATAGACACTCCTGCAGCTACTCACCAACCCATGCAGCAGCTTACACAACAACAGACTGATTGATACAGACTTTCACACAGTTTAGTCACTAACCCATGCATTCAGAAAGACACATTTAATCACTCACTTATACAGTCAGTCATGTACCTACTAAATCCTCCATACAAACACGTATACACCCACTCATTCTTCAATACAGCTTGGCATATATATAAAACAAATTTAAACTTTATGGAAACACACAGTCACTGGATGATGTCATCAGTGATGTCATCAGTGATGTCATCAGTGATGTCACTGACCATGTCATGAATGATGTAATATGTGACATCATCAGCAGTGCATTGTGGGGGCGCTAGTTATAGTTAGCTTAACTAACTATAACACTGGAATTTCTATGGTTTTGTATGAGTGATTTGTCCAACTAACTATAACATGCCTGAAACCTATGTTTTTTTTTGTATGAAAAAAATAAATATATATATATATATATATTTCGTTCCAAAGCCTGCTTTCAAAGATTAAGACAGGCTCCAGCATGCACAGGGTTGCTCGTTGTGAGTGTTTATTCCAGCCTACTGTTAGGTAACGCGTTTCAACCGCCCAAGTGGTCTTTTTCATATATATATATATACATATCTATGCGAAATTTAAAGTGATGTCATCAGTGATGTCATTTGAGATTTCATCAGTGATGTCACTGACCATGTCATAAGTGATGTAATATGTGAGGACATAAGCAGTGAATTGCAGGGGCGCGAGTTATAGTTAGCTCAGCTAACTATAACTGCTCAATTTCTCTGGTTGAAATGCCAGACTAACTATAACATCCCTATAAACTTTTTTTATTTGTGAATTTCTAAGATTTTTTTTTCAATTCTCTTTCCTAACTATATCGACCCTGTAACCTTTGTTTGTTTCATTGATTTTTGAAGGTTTTTTAACTAGAAACTGCGTTTGCACAGTGATGGAGAAAGGGGCTGGGCCTCCGACTAGTTTTCATGAATCCCACCTTGAAGGAGTTACAGGAGGTACAAGCAGGGCTTCTTGTCCCCCAAGGTCACCTATGAGTAAAGTGGACTTCATGCCGGAACCAGTAGTATACCACGAGCCACGTTTTCAGAAAGTGGGCTTGCTCTCCGAAGACCTCTTAGCAATCTTGCTATGTGGGACTTATTGGGCATAACAGGAGGGGCAAATGGGGGCCAGCCACTTCTCCTGTTAGCTTCAGTATGTCTCATTCAGCGGGATAACTCAGACCTGATGGGAGGCCATACCCCTTTTCTCCACCAATCTGCAAAGGGCCCTCCTGTTGCACTAGTAGTTGGGGGATGAAGTTCACTTGGCTATTAAGGGTCCTTGGTGGCCAACTAGCCCACCTGCCATCTCCAAAAAAAAAAACAGCTGCAGAGACTTATATGGACTAGAAGTAAGGTAATTACATCTTGAACATGTTTTAAACCTCACTTTTCTCCACAAGTTTCCTTAGAGAGGTAGAGTTCGCAATGTCTCAATGAGTGTGTCAGTGCCTTTTAGGGGGTAAGATGAAACATGTAAAGAAGCATATAGGTAGTAGACTACATCTGTTTAACACTGCATGCTCTCCAAATGTGCGTAGTAAAAGCTACATGCATCACTTGCAGTTCATATGCAGGGCAACCACATATAAAGCTGTATGTTCAAGTGCTTCTGTGACTCCTGCCTAGCTGAGAGATCTGTTGCTGTGGGACTGAAGGCTGAAGTAACTCTGACAAAATATGTGCAGGGGCATAATAGACTGCACAGTTTTTAAGTTAGGGTCATCAGCTGCACCACATCTGTCAGGCTACATGTACAAGTGCAGACATATCTGGTAGTAGTCAGATGTTCAATCTTGACACGGCACACTTTCAGTTTAAATCACACATCTCACTAAGTATGGCCTACATGCAGAGTACCCTTGCAAAGACTTCTATGGACTGGGATAAAGGGTAATACATCTTGAACTTGTTTTAAAGCTTGCTTTTCTCTACCAGTTTCATTAGCGAGGCAGAGCTCACAATGCCAGGCCTAAGCGAAAATGAAAGGCCAACTCCCTACATGCCACTCTTCTGAGTGTTAGCATTTTTCTAGAGACCTCAGTGAGTGTGTCAGTGCCTTTTTAGGGACAAGATGACACATGTAAAGAATCCTATAGGTACTAGACTACCTCTGTTTCACACCACATTATCTCTAAATGTGTGTAGAAGAAACCGCGTGGGTCGCTTTCTGTTCATTAGACAGGGCAGTCGGGTAAGATGCTGTGTGTTCAAGTGCTTTCATGAGGTCTGCTTAGCTATGAGATCTGTGCTTCTGGGACTGAATGCTGAAGTAGCACTTTTGTATTTGATTTCTTTATTAATGAGGAGTTTGGAACGTTTATTTAAGAAATGCAGAAATTAATAGCGAATGTGTGTTGTGACATATGCCTCTGGATAGCACTTAAATGATACCTCATCAAAGCTGGAACACACATATTAGCTGTTCTGTCGGTTGTCAAAGCATGAGACTTGGTTTCTCATCCAATCACATCTCACAGTATTTTAATGTATTACAAAACATGTGCAATATTTACACCGGTGTATGCTTTTACAAGCTGTTTATCCACTCGGCACAGTAAACAAACAGCAAGAGGACTTCTGCTCAGGAACAGCACATTTGAACACTGTGGATTTAAAGGGTATATATTATGTTCATACCACTCATAAAATGTCACAAAAGACACCAATGTTAAAAAATAGACCTTTTCATCGGCTTCAAAAATGCAATGAAAGTTTTTAGGTCTAGTGTTAGCCGAGATTCTTTTTTAAACTAAAATAATATGCATATTCTACTCTCTTGTAAGGGTTTCCAGCCGGCCCTCATAAGTCACTGGTTTGTTGTTGTATCATTTAAAGTTTTCTTCTGCATATTAAAGCTTCCAGCATAGGGCAATCTGATTGTTTACAAAAGAGCATGTCCACTCACAAAGTACTTCCCTCCAATCCAGGGGACTGCTGTGGCAATGCATGCATTTTCAGGCCAAAGAAATATTTGAAAGTTTTAGTAATTGCCCCATCAATTAATATTACAAAAACCATAATAAAACATAACGAGCATTGACAAATCCAAAAGGCTAAGCACCAATTTGAGAGCTATTGGCCTTGTCAATGTGTGGTTTATCACCACTTTAAGTATAAGTCATTGATGTGTTTGTACCCTGGCTTCTGTTGCCGGTTGCAATTGATACCCTTGTCCAGCTGACAGCACACTATACACAGCAGAAGGAACAGGCTATGGTATGGAGCACATTAGCACTTCATACGAGTGCCCCTTCCATAACGCGTACAAAATCCACAATTTAGACAGGGTTTAGTCATTCTGTGCATGTGTGGATACATTCTGTTATTGGGTCAAGCAGGACAGGCTTCGGTGTGGGGCACATTAGCAGATCTTTCACAATCCATCACCAGTGTGGTTTACTGTGCACAACAGCTCACTTTTGCACTCTTTGCAGCTAGCAGTTGTAGGTGTGTACCTACATAACTCCTACAGGGTTCCCAATCAACAGGTTTGATTACTAATTCAAAGGCAGTTTTCGAGACATGAGTGATAATATCCCCAAATAATTGTTGGGTTTTTTGTGCAGACATAATTCACAACAAACATAATTGTACGCAATAACACAATTAAATAATACACCACATGCATTCTATCCAAACCACATAATTCAACATTATACCACTACACTTAACAGCACACCATATAATTAAGCTCCACTACATAACACTGCACCGTGCAAAATACCATTCCACATATTTGCACTCCATAATACACAATCCCACTCCACATAATTACAATACAATCAACACCACATAATTGCTATCCAAAGAATTCCACAGTCAGTCAGTCAGAATTACTTTATTCGGTTCATAGCAAAAACCATAAAAGTACGACGAACATAAAACAATACAACCATTTAAAAACATTTGACATAAAATTACAAACGTATTAAAACACATAGTTTTTTGCTCAGAAAACAAGAGTGATATACACTATAACCATGTGATCTTTTTCCTCAATCTCATTGATATTACTAAAAAAGTGGCTATGTTAAATATCTCCCAAGGAGAACCCAACATCTGAAGATACATGAGTGCTGGTTTTACCTGTCTGAAACCTTTATTTTTTAAAAGAGGAATGATGTATTTTTTACGGATTAAAGACAGGTGGTCACAGAAGAAGATAAAGTGCGTAGTGTCTTTTATGGAGAATCTGTCGCACGAACAGATCCCCAAATCCTTCTCCTTAGTCCAACCAGGAGAGTCAGTAAGTAAAAGGTGGAATTTGTTCATTCTGAACCTGGTTAATAAAAAACGATGGTTCATCTTATTGACAATACCCAAGTAAGGCTCTAGACTATTAGATGTAGTAATCAACTGGTGTGCCTTTACAGTGGGTTTGAGTAATTCCCTTTCTTCCCTTATTAACATAGCCCTCTGTTTATAGGTGACTTTAGCCCATTTTAAATCCCCCTTTACTATGATGCTTGGATTTTCAAATAACTCTGGTCGGCCCAAGTACCTGGCTAGATATTTAATATGGTTCAACCACGGTATAGTTTTACCATACTCTAAAGCTAAGCAATCTTTTAATATTGCATGGTTCAATTCTAGCTCAGGATTTAGCCAGATTGAAATCCATTTCAAAAGTGGGGCAATAGCTATGCGATCAGTTAAGTAATCAATCCCACACTCTTGGTGGACAATATAGCCTGATGTTGAACAGGGAAGGGATAATAATGATTTTAAAAATCTATTTTCTACAACCTGTAGATCAGAAATATTTTTAAATCCCCACAAGTCAGCCCAATATAGTGCGATGGAGATGCATTTTGCTACGTAGATGTTCAACATGGCTTGCATGGGCTTCACCCCCAATTTGCGTCCAAACTCTAAAACAGCAAGTGTGGCCCTAGCAAAAGCATTGTGTTTGGCAGCCAATTGTGGGGCCCAGGTGGACTTGTCGTCAAAAATGACACCTAAATAAGGGAATCTTGTGACCCGTGATAAAACATGACCTTCACAAAACATTGTTTTAACTCTCTTTGGATTGGAACCCACAAACATCACATGGGATTTGGAGAAGTTCACTCCAAGGTCAAGTGCAATCATGAATTTAGCAAAAGAATCTAAAAGATTTTGGAGCCCTACAGCCGTACGAGCTAAAAGTGCGGCATCGTCAGCATACAATAATGCTGGGATGGCAAATTTGCCTGCCCTAGGAATATCCTTACAAGACTTCGTTATTGTAGAACCCAAATCATTAATATATAGTGTAAAAAGCAGGGGGGCTAAAATGCATCCTTGCCTAACGCCGTTAGTGATTCCAATCTTATCCGTGGAATTCCCATGACGGTCATATCTGAACGTGGCGGTAAGATCTCTATGCAGATCCGCTAGGAAGTGAACAATATTGGCATCTATTCCACAGTTAAGTAGTAACCCCCACAATTTTGAGCGATTCACTCGGTCAAACGCCGAGGACAAGTCCATAAAGGCCAAATACAAGGCCCCTTTTTTTGCAATGGTATACTTGCCTATTAGGAGTTGGAGGTTCAGGCTCTGGTCTATGGTCCCGCGGCCCTTACAAAACCCATATTGTAGACACGAGAGAGTAGCTGTGTCTTCTAACCAATCAGTTAGTCTGCCCAGGACCACACGCCCCAGAACCTTCACAGCTGAATCAATAAGGGAGATAGGCCGATAGCAGCTGGGGTCCCCCCTGTTACCTTTTTTAAAAATGGGTATGATCACTGATTTGGACCAGGTGTCAGGAATCCCAGCGACACATACCCGGTTAAAAACATTGGTTAGAACTATGGACCAAGTCTCAGGATCAGATTTAAAGAGGTCCGCTGGTACGCCATCGGGGCCAGGGGCCTTATTTCTTGTCATTTTACCGATGGCCTCAACCACCTCTTGCTTAGAGACTAATAAAGTATATGGGTTCACGATGGTGGAAGAAATACTCGATTCACCACTAGTTCCCATTTCGTAGACTGATTTAAAATGAGAGTGCCACGATTGTTTCCCGATGCCGCAGTCTAGTTGATCATTTCCTGTATCGGAAAAAAAGGGTTTATTGACCACAGACCAAAACATTGCACTATTTCTTATTACATCCACACTGGAAAGTTCTTCCCATGCTTCCTCCCTAATCACCTTTTTCCTGGCATCCAAAGTTTTCTTATATTCTTTTCTCAACCCCGAGACCAAAATCCTGTTTACTGGCTTAGATTTCAAGGCGGCCATTAGCTTTCTATTGGCGGTTGAGCAGCTTTTATCAAACCAGCCTAGCTCTGCCTTATCCTTGTGTTTTCCAGGACGGCTCAAGTCTGCTAAGATCTGACTGCAAATAACTGAATATGCCGCTAGAACCTCATCATCCCCTGCTTCGAGGTCCAAGCAAGTTTTTAACTCAGATCCTACCTTACTTTTCAAGTTGTTGTAAAAGTCGCCTGGAATTACTTTGCTCCATCTAATTCTACGAGCCTGATCAGATGGGCGAATATCGGATTTATCCACTATTGTTGAAAGTTTTGCCGGTTTTTCGAAAATGTGGCAGAGACTTAGAGTCACAGGGTTATGGTCACTAAAATGGGACCAGGACGTCATGTAATTTTTAATATTAGCCCCCAAAACCGAACTAACAAAGATGTAATCAATAACTGAGTCTTTCCCAGTTCCTTTAAAAGTGGGGATGATTTCGCCCTCCATAGACGGGAGAAACAAACCGTGGTCTGCCAAAATGGATTCGAGAAGATGTCCCGCCACTGTGTGTTCGAAATGTGCAGCCCTCGATTCGATCGGTCCCAAGGGATCCGAGGAGAGACAATGAAGTGGACAGCCATGGATGTTAAAATCACCCATCACTATAGTAAGGCAATTCTTACTGTTAAGTTTATTAGTCTCCTTGTGATCGACTAAAAAACTATTTAGTGCGGCCAGGTGATCGGTCGTGGCAACTCTGTCATATGAGTTATAAAAATTGATTACCAGAAAATCAGGTCCCTCATTCATCCGGATAAAAATAGCCAAGCAGTTTGGCGAGCCTGTTTCTAGTTGAGAGAATGAGCCAGATATAGATGCTGAAATTAACGTAACCAGCCCACCCTTCGCCCTCCCAGAACTAGATGGGGTAGCGGAGACAAAAAAACTCTCATACCCATCAATGTACAATGTGTCCTCAGTGTCCCATGTCTCTTGTAAACCAATAATATTACCTGATCTAATTAGATCTCTCCAAACAGGGTCATCTAATTTACTTCTAAGACCAGCTATATTCCAAGAAATCAATTCAGAAAAAAGACCCAGTGATTCCTGATTTGGATCTAGAGAGATGGGACCAAGATTTGGGGGTTTCATAGATGGAGGGACAGGAACTTGTGTATCAGGAATGATGGTTTGGTCGCAGGGGTTTAGTCACTCGATATCATCCAGATTGGAGAAGACATCAAATCTATTAGAGACAGGGACGGTAAAGTTATTAATAGGGCCGAATCTAGGACCAAGTCTAGTTGGTTGGATAGAGGATATTGGACCTGTGTGGGATGGAGGATAAAAGAAACCCAAGGGGAGAATGTTCACGTAGTCTTTATGAATTCTCACAGACCCTGCCTGTCTTAGAATGTCATTTACCAGCCCTGGGGATCTGAAGCTTATAACAATACAGTCACCCTCTAGATGTTTAACAGTCTTTCCAACCCATGGGACCCTTCTGATCATCATAAAATGCTTATTAAGATGATGGCCCAGAACCGTTTTATTAGACAAGTGATGAAGGGCCTTGTTTTTCAAAGAGGACCAATGTTCCTTTTTATCTTGCTCCAGTTTAGGCACATTGGCTAAAATAATAGTGTAGGGGCATGCCTCAGCCGGTAAATGTAAAGAAAAATCCCCTCCATGCTGAGGTACAGGAAAATATAAGCCCCCCTCCTTAATCTGCATTTGCCCTTCCTTTCCTAGGGTCTTGCCTAAGTTGTCTATAACTGGTTGGAAAGTATTAGATCCTGAGCAGTTGGGCACTACAGGAGGGACTGGTTGTTGTGAGGGAGTAATCATGGAACTCAACAAGTTATCTACAGAAGCCGTGATTGTATTTAATGTATCCCCTACTACAGTATTTGAGCCTGTTTGGGGCACTTTGCCTCTAAGGTGAGATTCCATAATACTTATACGATCCTCAATACGTTTCAGGGTGACTATTAGGGGCTGAATAAGTGAGGTGAGATGTGCTTCCATGGTTGTGATAATACTAGACATAAGTGTCTCCCTGCTCTGGTCCACATCTACGTTGGGACTAGCATGCCTACTCTCGCCAGAATCTGCCCTATCTAAGTGAAGAGAACTACAATTAACTTCCTCCGACCCAGAAACAAAGGTATTAATCCTTGGTTGCTTTGCCTGTTTTCGATTTCCCGCAGAGTTATTATTAGCTTTTCTTTTACCTGTGACAGATTTCCCCCCATTACACTTCATAACATTTTTCAACCTGGACTGTCTAGTGTGAGTGGCCACAGGTGAAGGGGCTATGCTGTCTGTACTTAGAAGTGTGATGGCAGTAGGAATAGGAATACAGTCTTCCACAATTGACTCAGTAGGAATCACACGGGGGTACAGTACAGCCGGTGTAGCATTAGGGGAGGAAATGTCAACTAAGGGTAGCGGGATACTTAGATGTCCATTGGGCTCAAGAGATAATCGGTGTTCAACCAGTGCGATTTCGTTCACTACAGCAGTTTCAGCCTGTTTCAGATAATTGTCCAATGTCCCCATGCCTGCAGCCCTCGTACTTGATTTAGAGTGCCCTCTTGGCATGGCTCACACCGGTGTTTAGAAAAATACGTAAATAGTGCGTAGTGAGACTCACCCCTGAACAGATTCCACAGTTCACTATGCTACATTATTCCACTACACAAACCTACTCAAAACCACACATAGCCACGCCGCATCTAACCATTCCAAACCAACAAACATTATTCCAATACACACCACATAATCCACTCCACTCCATAACATATAGTCAAAACACATTTACAACATCAATACCTCTAACTCTCGTTTTACTTTATTTTCTAAAGAACATGCTTTTGCCTTAGGGGGTCTGCATCAATTACAAATTATGTGTTAAATCCTGTTGGGGGTAACTTTATAGGCCTTATCTGTTAGTTTGTCTAAACGTAATAATTTTTGTTAGTTGTAAAAAAGGTTTAACCCCTTCGATGCTCATGACGGAACGGTTCCGTCATGAGCATCGGTTGAGCTGTGCTCATGACGGAACCGTTCCGTCATGGCCCCGCCCGCGCTCGAACCCTTCAGCACCGTGGGGGAATCCGCGCAGCGCTGAAGGGGTTAAATAAACAGGACAATGAAAACATTTAACATGTATAGCTACAATTGATGTATGGGAGGGGGGGTTAGTGCATTTTTAAACTTTACAAACATTATCTAGATTTACACACACACAATTGCGCAGTTCCACATCACACAAATAAGCTCAACATGTTTCCATTAAACAACACATAATTCAACAGGAAACCACATAATTCGAATCAACAACACATTTACATAAAACACCAAAAACATACAATCCACACCACATAATTCAACATTGCACCACAAAATTACAACAGCACACCACTTAATAAAACTCCAATACATAAGAATCAACAACCCAAAGTATCATACCCCATAATTACGCTCCATAACACACAATCCCACTCCACATAATTCATGTACACTAAATGCCACAAAATGTCTTTCCACATAATTCAACTGCACAACATACAACATAATTCCATTACACACCACATGCTTCCACTCCATTCCACAACACATCAAGAAAGAAAATTACATTTACAACACCAATAGCTCTTACTCTAGCAAATGCGAGACCTATTGCATTGCAAATGCCTGTTTGACTAGTAGTTGCATTTGCAGAGTGGTGGAAAAAGGGAGCTGGGACTCCGAGCAGCTCTCAGGAATCCCGCTATGTAGGAAGTACAAGAGGAACCAGGAGGGCTTCTTGGCCCCGAAGGTCCCTCAAAAGTAAAGTGGACTTCATCCCCAACCAGTAGTGCACCACAAGCTGCATTTGCAGAGTGTGGAGAAAGGGAGCATTGCCTCAGAAGTCCTCTTAGCAATCCCCCTGTGTGGGACTTCTGTGGGAGAACAGGAGGGGTAGTTGGCCCCCAAGGACGTCCTTGGCGGCCAACTACCCCTCCTCCTACATCCGATAAGTCCCATACAGCAGGATTGCTGAGGCCTCATAGCAGGCCACGCCCCATTTCTCCACACCTCTACAAATGCACCTCAATGAGCACTGCTAGTAGAAGGATGTAGTCCCCTTGGCTATTGAGGGTCCTTGGGGGCCAACTACTCCTCCTGTTACCTTCAGCTTGTCCCACATAGTGAGTTTGCTGAGAGGTTTTCGTTGGCCATGCCCCCTTTCTCCTCCACTTTGCAACCGCAACTCCTGGTGCACTACCTGCAACCGCACCTCCTGGCGCCCTACTGGTTGGGGAATAAAGCCCCCTTGTCTCGTGAGGATCCTTGGGGGCCAACTAGCCCTCCTGTTACATCCAGTAAGACCAATACAGCTGGATTACTGAGAGGTGATCAGAAGCCATGCCCACTTTGTCTACCAATCTGCAAATGCGCCTCCAGGCACTAGTGGAGAAAGGGAATGGGGCCTCCGTGAGGAACGGCTTTTTAAATTTGTTTTTGTTTTTTACGAAGGGTGCCTCATGGCCCTCCTTCCCTGGACCATTTTGGGCATGGGGGACCCCATCCCCCAGGGCCTCATCCTTTTTAAAATGTTCTTTATTTAAGAAATGGGAGCGGGCCAAGCTCACCCCCTGGCCAATTTCAGCCCGGGGAAACCCATCCCCTGGGGTCCGGCCTTTATTTCTTTATTTTTTTAAGGGAGAGGGCCGAGGGGCTCCCCTCCTCAGGCCTAATTCTGCCCAGGGACCCAACCCCTCGGGCAAGGCTTTCATCATTTTTTTTTTAATTGGGAGGTGGGCCTGCACTGCCCCCCTGGGCTGATATCACCCCAGGGACCCCATCCTCTAGGAACCGTGGGGGGAGCCTCAAGGCCCCCACCATGCCATAGCAAACTGCAATGTCCCAGGGGTGGACACCCACGGATATTGCTGGAGCAGTCCCTGGGGGGTGGCTGTCCCCAGCGACATGCAGGGTTCCTGAAGAGGGGCCGTGTGGCCCCCTCTCAATTGTATATAGCCCCAGGAGGTGGCAGTCACCGGGGCTGGGGGGCAGCAACACACCCCCTTTATTAGTGTATGTGGGGTGGTGGTGGTCCCAGGGACTGCATGGTGGGGACCAGAGCCTCCCCACACAATATAATGGGATTTAGCCCCGGGAAGGTGGTTGTCCCCAGGGCAGGGGGGTCCATGAGGCCCCCGTATTCTTAAAATTTGCCCCAGGGAGTTGACAGTGTCTGGGTCAGGGGGTCTGCCAGCCCCCCCACAATATTGAAATTAGCCCCAGGAAGATGGCCATCCACAGGACAGAGGTGGTCTGCAAGGCCCCCATATTCTTTAAATTAGCCCCAGGGAGGTGGCAGTTCCCGGAGCTTTCATTAGCCATAGGATAGGGGCCCTGTGTGCCCCCTCCTATGATGAGTGTATGCCCCTGGGACCTGACCTGGGTAATTTTCAAGCGAACGCAGGAGACCGTGCTTGTTTTTTTTTCAGCAAATTTGAGATTATCTGCAGTTTATTTATTTTTTTTAAATGGCTTTGTGCTGTGGCTGGGTGCCAGAGGACCCCAAGACCATGGTTTGGGTGTCAGGGTTTGCATACTCTCCCCCCTCTTCTAAATTTTCACTGCTTTTTAGGGGAACTCAGCTTGAAGCCGAGATCCAAGATGACTGTCAAAACTTCCTGGTTGAAGTGTTGGCAGTCAATCAGATCAGTGCAATACTCGCAGGTTTCGGACTTACAGTGGAAAATGGAGGAAATGGAGAACAGGCTCCGAAGAAATAACTTGAGGGTCTTGGGGGTCCCGGAGGGGATGGAAGGGCCGGACATAAAGGCATTCATGATCAAGCTCTTCGAACAAGTTTTTCCTGAACTTTCAAGCTGGAACTGGGTCAACGAGATTCAACGAGTTCATCGCACCCCTTTAAAGATCCGACCCAATGCCAAAGAAGGCGATAGACCCCGAGCAGTTTTGATATTCTTCGGAAACTTCATTCTGAGACAAGCTATTGCTGAAAAAGCTCGACCTGACGCCAAGAGGAATGGGGACGGGTTCTCCTTCTTTCTTTGCCCGGACTATTGCCATACAACTGTGGAAAGAAGATGGCGTCTGAGAGAGATGATTAAACCATTCCAGGAGAAGAGAATGCAAGCCTTTCTTGTCAACCCGGCTCAGCTAAAAGTGATTAACGAGGGGAGAACCCTCTTCTTCGCATCAGAAATTAAAGCAAGGGAATACCTGGATTCTTTGGATAAGTAGATTGACTAACAAGTAGTTCGGTCTCTGAGTGATCAGTATGTTTAGATTGGTCCGTTGCTGGTTAAAATAGTTAAAAAACAGATATTTTCAAGTCTAGGGGCTTATAAGGGTTTCTACCTATTTGGTCTTTTTGGCTTTGTCCTCACTCGCTCACTGTACTTCCATCACATGCACAGACTTAGTCTGAGCGCTTCACTAAGGGGGGTGTTGGAGAGGGTTAGCGATGGGGGTGGGGAGGGAGGTCAGAGTGGGTGGGAGGGAGGTCAAGGTGGGGGGGTTGAGGGGGGTAAAAGGGTTAAAATTGCAGTTTGTTACATCGTGTTTATCTTTTTTTTTGGTCAAACAATGGCTTCAGTGATACAGAAACAGAGTGAAAAACAGGCTTATTGTGTTGTTCATTTTCTATGTCTAGATGGCTCGCATTAGGGTTTGTTCTCTAAATATAGGTGGACTAAATGACTGGAGGAAACGCTTAAAGCTGGGTTATTTTGCTAAGAGTAATAGGGTTGATATTCTTTGTCTTCAGGAGACCCACCTCCCCTGGTCTAAAAGGAAATTGCTGTCCCTTAGCGGTTTTGAGCTGGTGGCCTGTTCCACCCAAACATCTACAATTAGAGGGGTTGCGATTTTAGTTAAAAAAACTTTGGGTGGGGCGAGACGGACTAAGTCGGATAGTAACGGTAGATGGGTTTTGGTGGAACTCGAGTGTGGTCCAACACTTTGTGTGGTCTATGGTTCGAATGAAGATGATCCGGAGTTATTTGATTTTTTGGAATTAGAAATCGCATCCTGGCCAACTCCCTTAATTATGTGCGGCGATTTTAATATCTTCGCTGATTGGAGTGATTCTGCAAAGTATCTGGGCAGGAAACCAAGAGTGTTTAGGGCAATAAAGGCCCTTATTAATTCACATGGACTTAAGGATGTGTGGGATGCAAAAGAACCATCAAACCTGGGTTATACTTATTTTTCGAATCCTTATCAGAAATTCACAAAACTGGATTATTTTTTTATTTCCACTAATGAATTAAATAAGGTAGAAATAACGAAATCCCCGAAGGTATTATCTGACCATAACCCGCTTATATTATCTTATGAAATAGCTGGCTCTGCTAGGGCAAGGACTAGGTGGACTTTTGAGAGGCAACTCTTGGCAGATGTAAGATTTACTGGTCATATTTTGAATTGGGCAGATGAGTTTTTTGCTGCCAATAGATATAGCGCCTCTAGGAATGATGTCTGGGACTCTTTTAAAGCTGCTTTAAGAGGGGAATCCATAAGTCTCGGGGCTAGATTAAGAAAGGAGGATAAGAGGGAAGGCGAGAGACTAGTAGCCATTTTGTCTATAGCAGAAGAACAGCATGCGAGAGATATAATTAGGGGTAGGGACAGCATGAAGAGCCAGAGTGAACTGTTAAAAAGTAGGGCTGAACTTCATAAGTTGATGACCCAGAAAGCCTCAGGAGAGTATCAAACATCCAGGGTTAAGCGATATGAAACGGAGGAACAGGCGGGAAGGGTTCTAGCCTTACAAATAAGACAGGGGAGAGCTAGGAATATTATTTCTCTGATTGAGGAAAATGGGTAGGTATTTACACAGTCAAATGAGATCTTACAGGCATTTAAAGACTTCTACCAGCGCCTGTATGATGAAGAAATTCGTGATGATAATCAAGACATCGATGTGGTTGACAATGGTCCCCGCCTTAACACCTCGGAGAAGGATGAACTTGATAGGGAGATTAGTGGGGGAGAGATCTCAGAAGCTCTGCATGAATTAGCCTCTGGTAAGGCCGCCGGCCCGGATGGGATCCCCCTCGAAGTTTACAAAAGGTTAGAATCAGTAATTATTCCATTATTAGTGGATCTGTTTAATGGAATAATCTGCACGGGAGTGGTTCCAGCCTCCTGGCGCGAGACCAACATTGTGGTCTTTCATAAGAAGGGGAAACCCCCGGAGAAACTCGGCTCTTACCGCCCGATCTCACTTATAAACGCGGACACCAAGTTATACTCCAAGGTATGGGCTAAGAGGTTGGGCAGGATCATCGGCGGTCTTGTCTCCCCTTGGCAACATGGATTTATTCCTGGCCGCAGTACAACAGACCATGTCAGAAGAGCAATAGCGTTGTTTGATTTCCAGGTGGCAAGGGGAGGGGAGATCGCTATGATCCTGCTCATCGCAGAAAAAGCGTTCAATAGGGTCGTTTGGGACTTCCTACGGGGTGTATTGGTCGGAAGAGGGTTCGGCGAAAAAGTCATCAGAGCTCTCAAAGCAATGTATGTAGATCCGGTTGCTAGGGTGGTAGTTATGGGTGAGAGCTCTGGGACAATAGATATTAGGAGAGGCACTCGTCAAGGCTGCCCCGGCTCCCCGATCCTCTTTGCTTTATATATAGACCCTCTCATTCAGAAACTTTTGGGGTCCTCCAGGATCAGCCCAGTGGTATGCAATGGCCACATCAGCTAAATCCAGGCCTATGCTGTCGATTTGGCAATTATCACAGTGAATCCTCAGCAGGCACTCACGGCCCTAGTTGAAATAGCAGAGGAATTTGGTAAGCGGTCGGGCTATCTTCTTAACGAGACCAAAACCCAAATAATCTGCTCTTCTAATATAGCTAAAAGCGATGCAAGGTATGTGGACTCAGCAACCTATCTAGGGATTAAGATCAACGCCTCAGTTGGGGAAATCATTGCTGAGAACTATCCCCCACTCATAAATTCCATTGAAAAAGAGCTAAAAAGGATAGACGTGCTACATCTTTCCTTGATTGGGCGGGTGAATGTTTTAAAAATATCTATCTTCCCCAGAGTTCTTTATTTGTTCAGATCAATACCCTTATTTTTGGAGGAAAAAATTATTAAAAGGTTGGAGTCTATTTTCATTAAATTTGTTTGGCAATATGGCAGGATCAGGCGATCAACAAACTTTATGTCTCTCCCCAGGGAAAGGGGTGGTTTGGCCCTACCTAATTTGAGATTGTACCATTGGTCATGCCTGTTGACACAAATGTCCATCTTGTTTCAAAAGGAGGTGTATTCTGGTTGTATCAATTCACCAGCCCAGGACTTACCTTCTATCTTTGAGCTATTAATTGGGGGACAGGCCTTTGGGTTGTTGTGGCGTGAGGTGGACCGTAGATACTATAAGAGGCCTCGCCTGAAGATCCTGGAGGGGGTCTGGGAGCGATGGAGATCTATCTCGAAGATTTGTAAAATCCCAAAGGTAAATCGTTATCTCCAGATTTGTAACTCGAGCTTACTTCCTTATGTTGGGGCTGATAGTAATCTGTTGGTCTGGAGAAATTGTGGTATTAGGTCCTTCGGTGATATATGGGGAGACCAGGAACCGTTAGGATTTGACACCATCCGACAAAGGTTTTGCATCCCGGCCAATCACTGGTTCCTGTATGGTCAAGTTGTCCGGTCATTAAAAGCAGTGAGACCGAAGCCAAAGAATATGGAGGGTGTTCCCGTAATTGAATTGTTAATGGATGGGCGTAAAAAGATTAAAGCGGTATACAAGCTGCTAATTTTGGGAATACCAGATGATAAGGAAAAAGCAGAAGCTACTCTGGCTCGCAAACTGGAAAACCCTGATGTTGACCTAGATCTAGCCATTATCTTAAATAAAAAAGTTTTTAGATCTACCAACCTGAGGGCCCAGCATTATAAAACGTTATTTAATCTGTATCATACTCCAGCCAAATTATTCGCCTGGGGGGTCAGAGGGGATGATAGATGCCCTAGATGTAATGCTGTGCAAGCTGACCTCTTGCATATGTTTTTTTATTGCAGCACAAGCTTGTCTTTGTTAGTGAAGGCTTTACGGCCAGAGAAACCACTATAATCTTGGGCTTAAATTTCTCAAAAACAACTGAACAGATTTACACCAAATAGGCAAAAGTGTCTTCCATGAATCATCATATACTTCCTTGTCGAATTTGGTGTAAGTCTGTGCAGCAGTTTGGGCTTTAGCTGTGGCTACAGAATCCTACGGGCATTAACATTACAAACATACCCTTATTTCACGCCCCAAATTCTCAGCCCCCACTGCACGGATCACCCACAAACTTTCCATGACAAAAGGACCCACCTTGACACTTTTTTGAGAACATTTCATTAAGATTGGCAAAGTTATAGGCAAGTCAAAAAATGCTTTGCTTATGGAAATTAGGTCCTAACTATAACAACCTACTGGCAAACTCCTGTGCTTAAAAACTTTGATAGAAAAGCAAACATTTGAGGTGAGCAAATTTAGAGTGTTGCTGGTGTTGAACGAGCTCTATACAGAAGCTGCCTTCCACCTAAACTTGGGAACTACCCAGAGTTCTCTGCTTCACTTTTGCAATAAAGCTACAGCAATGTTCTCTCAGACACATTTCAACACTTCACTACCTTTGTCAACAATGGAATGCCATTTTTAAGGCATTTATATAGTCACATCTGAGTGAATGTAATGACTGTCATGGAAAAAATATATATGTGGTTACTAGTCCTTCCCATACAGCAGAAATAGGCTAAACAATCAAAATCCAACTTAAATGCGTGCCATACTTGATATTTCTCAAGATTACAGATTTTATGTTTTGTTCAGCATTTTAGTAATAATTGAAGTCACAAATTAACATTTGATTTGCAATGGTTAAAATTCAATCAAGCACCCATGACCTATTATTCGCATTTCTGAAGGTTCTATAAAAAATATATTCTAAAAAAAAAAATTGTTGATTAGAATAAATTCATTTTGCCCTAGTGGGCTTCTCACCTGTAACCAAAGTCTCTTGAATGTACTGGAACTTGGCACTTCTTCCTGTATCTACACCCTAAACACTCTTCAAAATTTCTATTGCTTGTTCACCTTACTCAGACTACCATGCAAAGAAACACACATAAAAATGAAGGTTATGCTTTTCTAACAAAATGGCAACCTGTGCTATGAGATTTAAAGGGCATTACAAATAATTTTAACATTTCTAAAATCAATATCGGGTTAAGAGCAGCACTTTATTTTCTCTCTTTAAAGATTTACATAAATCTCTTTATCATGGTTCAGTCCCCTAGGTTCTTTCCTATCTACTGATAAGATAGATCTAGTTTACAAAATAATACATTTCTTCTCCCTTTTTCCTCCTCCCTCATCACTCTTTACATCATTAATCAAACTGTATTTCATCCCTTCCATGCATTTCTTGGTAGTGCTTTGACACCAGGCAGCTTTTATCACAGTTCTTTATGGCCCTTAAGTGTTGCAGTATTCTTTTGTATACCTGAAGTGTTGTGCTGTCCACATACATTTCAGGCAACTGCATTTAATTTTAAAAAGGTATACCATTTATTTACTTTTGCAGGTGTAATGTCACTTGGTCTAATGGGTTTCACTTTCAAAATTTGTTTACATCAGATATCAGATGTTCACCATTCCTACATGCCTTGCACTTATTGCACTGTGTAAAGCCATATCTTGGTTGTAACCAACTACTTCTCTCTATTCTTATATCACTCGTTACCAACTTATCCCTCATAGATTCAACTTTTCTGAAAGTTTTCATGGGTTTCCTAGATATATCTTCTCCTACAATTGGATCACTTCTCAGCAGATGCCGATACTCATGCAGTATTCCCCTTATTCTTTGATATGAGGTATGGTAGGTGTTGATGAACCTCTGCTCTATCTTGCCCTTCTTTGCTTACCTTTGTTTTTTCAAAAGAATGCTCTCTCTGTGTGAGAGTTTGTGTCCTTTGTACTCTTCCTTAAACCTCCTTACCTGTCATCCTTCACTGCTTTGTAATTATGATCTGTACTGCATATCCTCCTTGTTCTTAAAACCTCAACATGCGGTATGCTCTCCTTTAAATGCTGAAGGTGGAAGTTGTTAGTATGTAGGGTTGCTGTATCCTGCACTAGGTCTCCTGAACAAAGCAATGGCCAATTGCTGCTCATTTAACTCAAACTTGACGTCCGAAAATTTTACTTCATTGTCACAAATGTGGCTGATGAATTTCAGGTTCAGAGGGTTGGAGTTAATCTCTTTAACAGTTCCCTCTGCTGTATATATTACTGCCTCTCCATCCTACAAAAAAGTCATCTGTAAAAGGGCGCCACAGAAAAATGTGGCTATTCGATGTGTCTGGGGATAGTTATTCAAAACTTGGTCTTCCCACCAACCCATAAGCAGATTGGCAGTCCCACATCTCTGCTCATACATGGTTGCAGTAAAAATTATTGTGTTTCAGACAACAACCCATCATCTCCAGTAGCATCATGTGTGCTTGTAAAACCTTATATGTATTGCCTTGAGAAAATTTTCCGTGGCCCTCTACACATCTTGATGGTGAATGCTGGTGTAAAGGTAAATTATTTCCAGTACCATAAGGATCATATCATCTCCCCAATTTAAGTATGTGTTTCAATAATTCTGTGTATTTTATCTATGAAGGTAACTCATCCCCAAAAGGTCTCTGCTCATACATGGTTGCAGTAAAAATTATTGTGTTTCAGACAACAACCCATCATCTCCAGTAGCATCAAGTGTGCTTGTAAAACCTTACATGTATTGCCTTGAGAAAATATTCCGTGGCCCTCTACTCATCTTGATGGTGAATGCTGGTGTAAAGGTAAATTATTTCCAGTACCATAAGGATCATATCATCTCCCCAATTTAAGGATGTGTTTTAATAATTCTGTGTATTTTATCTATGAAGGTAACTCCTCCACAAAAGGTCTCAGAAATGTGTCTATGTACTTAGACACATTCTCGAATAACCCTTCCTGTGCTCCTATGATTGGCCTGTTTGGTGGTTTCTTAGGGTATTTATGTATTTGGGTTCTGGTTGAAATAATGGGTTCTGGTTTGATTTCGCAACTTCCGGCACAACTGTGCACTCTCCATATCCGAAGCGTGCACCTCATATGCGGACCCCACGCTCCGCAACCAGAAATTACGTATTCGGGCCGTAACCTTCGAAATCAAACCATAACCCATTATTTCATACAGGAAATGACATACAGGAAGTGGGAGACAGGAAATACATCACAGGAAGTTGCTGACAGCCATTTTGTGTTCATACTGAGTCATCCTTCCTCACAGATCAGATCCTCTGCCATCCTGCTGCTCTTTTCAACCTTATTTCCCCCAAAAGGGCTGAGGGTTATGAGGAGAAAGCACCCCCTTTCACTGAAAGAGAATTAGACATTTTAGCTGAGTGGAGTGCTTCTCAAATATCCTCAGCTATATGTGGGGCCAGAAGTAGGCCTGGGCGGTAAATTCCGTTCCGCTCGCGGAATTTGCGGAATTCCGGTAATTTCGCGTTCCGCGGAGAACGCGAAATTGCCCAAAATTCTGCTTTCCGCGACTTCGCGAAATTTTTTCTTGTTCGCGTTCTCAAAATGCGTGTTCGCGAGATATTTCTCCCCGAGCATGCAAACAGCAACTGTGAACAGGAAAAAAGCATTGCGAACAAGCAATTCCGCGTGTTCGCGGAATTTCTGCATGTTCGCGGAGATTTTTTACCGTTTCGCGGAGATTTGCGTAACGCGATTACGCAAATTCCACCCACCCCTAGCCAGAAGACCAGCTGAGTAATGCAGTGCGGGCCATACTATGGGCCAACATTGATGAGTGCTGCAGTGCAGTTGGCGTTTACACCAGGAAGGCGAGGGCATGCCACAAGTGCTGGGAGGACCTAAAACGCTGGGCCCTGGCACAAGGCCAAGGAGCTACTGGCACACCTCCCCAGCACCTTGTGCATCGTGCCCTCCTCTCACCACTGTACAGGAGGGTCCTGTGTACAGCTTTTCTGACCCTCTATGCTCATCTGGAGGAGCATGAGCAGCAGAGACCTGGTAAGTGCATTTAATGCAATATGTGGTTGGAAGTATGATGTGAGTGAAGACAGAGCTGTACCATCGTGTGTCCCATGCCTCCATTCACATATTCTGTGTCTATGCAGCAGTTATCATGAAGCAAAAGGCTCACTGTAGCACATTGACTGTACAGGGCAGAGTGCATTCTGGGAGTTGTAGTTTCATTATGGCAACTGTGAAATTGAGCCATACATGTGCATTGGTACAGAAATGTGCACTGCCAGCACCACTAACAGTGAACCAAGGGAATCAAAACTGATGTGTACAGACACTGTCCAGTGTGTGTATGAGAGACCAATTGGTATTGGATGCTGTGACTTGCAATGCATTCGCTGAGTTTGGGTTCTAATTGAGACAGATCATCATGTGCCATGGAGTCATGACAGACTTTGAGATCCTTGCCTCACTCTTAACCCCTTCAGTGCCCATGACGAGCTGGACTCGTCATGGGCCGCGGTGGCGCTGTGCCCATGACGAGTCCAGCTCGTCATAGACCCCGCCCGCTAATGCAACGGCCGGCACTGGGCGGGGAAAGGGGCGGGCACTGAAGGGGTTAAGTGTTTCCAATTTTGCCAAGTGAGTCCACAGACACACGTCTACCCTCAGTGGCTTGTATGGCATTTTTCATGTACAGGGAGCTGTAACGAGCCACTACTGTTCTCCAGTGCACAGCACTACCTGATCAGTTTCCGAAGCCAATGTGTGGCACTGGATTGTCAGCTTTTGTGAGGGAATATCAAAAGGTTAGACTCACAATTTTGCAAACCTAATAGCCCAGACCCTATATGGATGTGTGACCCCAATCAGCATTTGTGTTGCCTCATGCAATGTTCACAGCAGATAACATTTGTCCAGATGAAAAAGTGCAGAGACTCCTTATCACTGGCCCATTTCAATACAATCTGGACTCTCTCCGATCTCCTTATGTAGACTTTCTTTGGAACTTCCCCATGTAGCAGTGACAGGACACACAGATCACAAGAATGGCAAAGTTGAGGGTTGGCCAGTACAGATGTGTAAGCCACCAAAAATCTTGTGAGATGTCCATGTCACATACATTAAGCTCATAAACACTGACAACTGTATAGTGTGATCAGAGGAGAACAAAATCTGACCTTGGCTCATCTATGTATGTGTCTTGTCCTGATGTGTACAACCACTACACCATAATTTGTCTTACATTTCAGTGGGGTCAGCTGGCCAAAAGGACCAACAGCAGGATATGGTTTGGAGCAGGACATCTTTGGTGCGCCGGCGGCTACGACCTCTTTCCACTAGTGAGGAAGAAGTGGATGAGGCGGGACCTTCGACATCAGGATCCAGGGGGATTTCACCCACCCAGACTGAGCAGGAAGACACCTCTGGTGCTATGGACTGGGTGGAGTCTAAGGACATTGAAGGGGGGAAGAACTGGACACCTCTGGACAGGGAGGGGAGATCTACTCTCCCCCGGACCATTCACCAGGTACTTTTGGAGATGTGTCCTCGGGACAGGCCACTACACAACCTGGACCTGCCATCAGCCCCTCCCTAACTCTAGAGGCCTCCAGCTGCATCCCCTGCAACCAGTCCCCCTCATCGTAGCTGCCAGGTCGACACCAACATTGGCTCTGAACCTGAGGCACCACACCCCTTATGGACAACCCAAATGCCTCACTGTGTTGGTCTTCCTGTACCTGTACCAGAGGACTTGATGAGGGCCTATGAGGGTCAGCCAGACATGTCCTCTCGCATCATGCTGCAGACATGTCTAGCGCTGCGCATGATGCAAGAGGAAACTGCCTGAGCTCTAGCCACCCTCACTGCCAGTGTCAATTCCCTGACTGCACCCATATGTTGTATGTCGTATCCCAACATCCCTCCAACACCACCGTCAATGTCTTCCTCTCTCCGTTGCACCACTCTGTTCCCCCATACTCCTCATGTGTGCCAATCCCGTGTGGTGCCTGGTCCTGCACCGGCCAGCCAGGAGCCCACATCGGATTCAGAGGATCTGGACATTGTGTACTAGAGGATGACCAGAAGGACACTTGACCTATTGAACAGACTGGTTCCCCTGATGCTCCGTGACATGTTATATTTATGTTGCCCCACCCCAGCCCAAGTTCCCTTCTCCTTCTGTAGTAGGATTATCCTTTTTGTTTCCTTTCTCCCTTCCAAATGGACTGTTGTTGTTTTTTTGATTCCACACTTTTTTTACATACAATCTTATTTTGAATCATACTTTCTCTATCTTGTTTAACTTCATTGTGAATGTCTTGTACAAAATATTGACATATATTTTAGGAGTCATCTGCTCTGCACATGAGGGTTTGTTGCAATGATGGGGTTACACTTGTACATGTGTCACACACACATACATACTCACATCTCTAGTAGGCCTGGGCGGTAAATTCCGTTCCGCTCGCGGAATTTGCGGAATTCCGGTAATTTCGCGTTCCGCGGAGAACGCGAAATTGCTCAAAATTCTGCTTTCCGCGACTTCGCGAAATTGTTTCTTGTTCGCGTTCTCAAAATGCGTGTTCGCGAGATATTTCTCCCCGAGCATGCAAACAGCAACTGTGAACAGGAAAAAAGCATTGCGAACAAGCAATTCCGCGTGTTCGCGGAATTTCTGCATATTCGCGGAGATTTTTTACCGTTTCGCGGAGATTTGCGTAACGCGATTACCCAAATTCCGCCCACCCCTAATCTCTAGGCCAACAAAATTGGTAAACATTTGCCTATCAGGACATGATATGCAACAAAGTCATGACGTGTGAAGAGAATTTCTTTGTATTTACACACATTCACACTGATCAAAAAGTTTTTGGGATGTGATCAATGGGGATTGTGCTTGCGACTTCGCAATTTTAGAGGTGAGGATCACTGTGAGGGGGAATGTCTGGGTTGTCGCTGAGGTGCAACTTGGTGTGGTGCATGTGCCTGTAGAGGGTAATTTCATGTGCAGGGGCGAATGGTGTCTGTACAGTGGGAGTTTGTGGGTCGACAGGGGGTTGTTGTGCAGGTGGTGGTAGTGCTGTTCTGGGGGTGGTGGTGGATGTGCAGGTGGGGGTAGTGCCTGGATAGGGTGTGTATCCTTGCTGTGGTCCTGTGCAGTTTGTGGTACAGGTGTGTTGGTGTGATGTGCTGCAGGCAGATGTGATGACTTCCCTCCCTGCATTGACTGTGAAGGGAGACTTTGGGTCGCTTTCAGCATGCCCTCTATCAATTAAATGGAGGAAAGTCTGAGATTGTACTCTTCGGCAAGGCCCAGGAACACTGGTCCCATGACTGGTGGCCTCCTAACCTGGGTCCTTGTCCAACCCCAAAACAGACGGTTCAGAATCTGGGGTTCCACATGGACAACAAACTATCAATGCAAAGTCAGATCAACCATCTAGTAGGCACCTGCTTTGGAACAATGCGTAGCCTACGAAAGGTTTTCAAATGGATCCCGACCGAGGCCAGAAAACCATTAGTCCAGGGACTAATAATGAACCTCTTGGACTATGGAAACGCTTTGTTGCCCTCAATTAATGAAGACCTTCTTACTCGGCTTCAGACTCTACAGAACACCGCAGCTAGGATGGTTGTCAATCTTCCGCCCAGATCCCCTTCGGCCCCCAGCATAAGTTATCTACACTAGCTTCCAATCAGAAAGCGGATTCAATTTAAAATCCTCTGTCTATTACACCAAAACATATACGGTATTGGCCTGGTATATTGTTCCAAAAAACTAAACTGGTACCAGCCTCGCAGGTCCCTGAGATCCAGTAATGAATCATCATTACTCACACCTTTCAGAATCCGCGCAGTCAGAAGCAGAGGTAGATCCTTCTCTTTTCTTGCCCCCACATTTTGGAACAAACTGCCAAGGAATCTGCACACAATCAATGATCACAATGGCTTTCGCAAGAAGCTAAAAACATGGCTATTTGACAACTAATCAAGCAATCTTTCAGAGCTGTCTACAAGCTCCATGAGACTTCCGAGTGATATGTGCGCTAAACAAATGTCCCTGATTTGATTTGATATTCATGGCCAATGCATGGTATCTAGCACTCTCTTCCCTTTGGATGGATATCATGCCAAGATTTATTCATCCTGTCCAAAACATGGGTCAGTCTGTCCACCACCTGATGAAATTGGCGCAAGTCCTGCAGGGCCTTAGACATGTCTGACAGGGTAGGCCCATGGCAAAAAATGTCTTGCCTCACATGTGCCTGCTGTTAGAAGAAGTCCTACTCCCAATTGACATCATGGCCAGGTGTAGGCCCTCTCTGCAGGGCTCGGCCATGGATGAGACCGCTTGGTCCAACAGCAGGGAGCGGGGGTAGCAGCTGGAAGCCTGTGGATAGGAGAATGGTGCCCAGGGGAGACCTGCACCACAACAGGGTTGTAACTTTCCTCAGATTGTGGAGAGAATGCCTGGGATACACTGTATATGGAGGAGTTTGAAGGGAACCACCATGCCTGTACTGAATGTGATGGCTGTGAGGGAATGATGTATGTGTTGGGGTGCATGTGAGCTGTGCCTGGTCAGCGCTATCCTGAGGACAGGCAATCTTTATTATTGGAAGCTGAGGCACTTTGCTGTGCGGAGGGTGTGAGGCCTGGCCAAATTTGTCCAATCTGGGAATTTTTCGGGCCATGGCATCTAATTCATCATTTTCTGCGAGGATTGACAGATGTTCTTCATCATGGTCAATTTCTTCAGCCCCTCAGGTACGTCATCCTCCTCCTCTTGCACAGTACTTGCAGCCGACATTACTGCCTGCAGGAGCAGTGGATTTCCCCCTTTGTTTGCCCGTCACCCAATACTCTGTGGAAGGTCCCTCCTCCTCATTGCATTGTCTTCATCACCTGGAACACAGTGTTTGCAACAGGATAAGTAATTGACCTGGTATAATATGTGGTGCCACCAAATCAAAAACCAAGTGAAACCCTGGGGTCTATCAAAAGTTTAGAAAATGTGAGAAGCTGCTACATCACTAATGGATCAAATGATCCCAAATGTAAAAATGAAACACCACCTAAAAACAACAATGGGCATATCCCTTAAAAGGACGAAATCCCTCACTCACCAGAGGTGACATGCTTCATCATTGGGATTCTCCATCCCAGAGGAAACCCCTAGTTCCTCTGGGGGCTACAACTCCCTCTCTGTGAGGGAGGAGCTCAAGGATGTTAATGGGATGTGCTAAATCCACAATGGCGAGCTAATGGTATAAGTGAGGGCGCAGCGCAAAAGAAAATATTTTTGATATTTATAATTTTGTAATTTTAAGTGTAAGTGAGAATAAATAATAGCTCAAGAGCGTGAAGCACAGCTTTATTCGTAATACGTCCTTGGCTAAAATTAAAATAATAGTGCACCAGCAGTCAACAATTTTTTAGACCGTGGTGATAGTGAAAATTGTCAACATGTTTCAGCCTTAAAGCCTCAAGTCGGGCACGGCTTTCGTCAGGACTAGAAACAGCTACTGCGTACAAAAGAACCCAGAAAAAGGATACTCTAGGTCCATGTTCTTATGACAAGTGCATCATTGGTAAAGACCACCTGAAAAAAAAAAAAAACACCAACATGATAATAAGAGGTGTTTCAAACAAAAGAGAGATTAGCCAATTTATTGATGACAGAAAAATAAAGAATGGGACTTACCCGTGAGTACTGGGTAAGTCAGCCCACCTCTCACTGGCAACTGCTCAGGAAAAGTGCACCGCTCTAAGAAAAGTAAGGTGATCACTGTTTTAGTAAAAATCAGATCTCTATCCTGAAGGGGTATATACATCTTAACCCTACAGAAGAGTCTGTCTAAGAAGTAAGGATAACATAATGTGACGACAGGAACTTGAGGTAAAAAACACTAAGATTAGCAGACAGCCTGAGTGTTGGTTGTCAGAAAAAATGAATGTTTAAGACATAAAATGTTAAGCAGAGTAGACAAACATTGATGGTAAAGCCAAAGCCTCAGCAAACCACTAGTTATATCCACCAAGGATGAAAACCACCCAGTGGTCCTCCTTATCTCTCGTAGTATAACTCAAGACAAATAAACAATCAAACCGCCTGATATTCAAAGCGGTTACTTGGTTCAGAAAATAAATAACAAAGAACGCACCCCAAACGACCTACCTGTCCGTCGGTACACCGGTGCCTCAATGAGCCTGAAGCCGGAGGTGCCGAGAACAGGAAGTCCTCTGCTTTAAGAAGGCAGTCCAACGAGCTTTAGTAACCAATCACGGGCTTGGATAACAAACAATCATGATAGAACGCGCCAAGAATGAGTATACTGCTGCGCATGTGCGTCAAAAGGACACTACTCTTCCGAGCATGAGTGTAAGCCCGATCCTGGTAATCTAACAGCGCATGTGTACAAGAACACTGCGCTCGAGAGAATCGCTTTCCACAAAGTGGGAAAACGCGTAACCATTACAACCTTGTGACAAGAAAATCAAGTAAGCCCGCATACACCGGTAACTGTAAACGGCAAAGGGAACTGCTTGAGGCAAAACCTTTTTCTTAAACAAAGCTCCCTGAATGATGAGCCTTGTGGAGAAAACCAGTCAAGTTATGAGTGTATCTTGCCAGTGTAGTAATGTAAGTGTGATGGATGCGTAAGTGGCCAGAGAGCCCTATCCAATTTGTTGAATAAATATAGTTTTTTGCAAACATACCCATGTAATCATGAAAAGGGCCATGTTAGTAAGGGAAGTTCCATCATCGTGCCCACACAGAACCAACAGTATTAATACAAGATTGATAATTAGTATCATATGTCAATGAAAGCTCTGAAACGTGGTCAGATGTCCTGGGGTTAGTGTTACAACAAAAAGTTACCAGGCTTATATTAACAACCAAGGAATCTGTATGTACATGTGTTCGAGTCAGAAAATGTTCTTAATATCATCATGGCTCTCTGGCCACTTACGCATCCATCACACTTAAAGCTACTGCTCACCAGGGAAGTCTGCTGCTGGTATTCAAAGTGCATGTTTCAGTCTGCATGTCAGAATTATTATATGAAATAGAAGAGTATTTGAGAAGGCAAAATGTGCCCTAATTTTTCTTTCTGCAGCACTAATCATAATTTCTATAGCAAAATGAACACCCTCATTTTGTTCCTTTGTAAATTAAATGTTTTAAGTGTTACCACTTTATTCCAATCAAGATGGCTTCAGGTGTGCCATACTTTTGTCATAAGTAAGACTGTTAGCGCTCTAGTTTTTTGTTTGAACACTCTTGGACATTCTGTCATTGGGCTATACTTGGGCTACATCTGGGTGATATTTGTGCTACATTTGGGCTCTTTTGTCTCTGGTGGCCATTTTGGGAGACTTATTTTTTATGAAGTTTCCTAATTTCCTCATTTACTACAGTCTCCTCAGTAGTAAATACTTTCAGTTTTTTACTTTGATTCCATCAAGAAGGCATTCAGACGTGTCACACATTTGCCATAAATTCAGAATGTTAGCACTCTAGTTGCTTATTAGATCACTGTAGTAAAGCTACTGCTCACCAGGGAAGTCTGCTGCTGGTATTGAAAGTGCATGTTTCAGTCTCCATGTCAGAATTTTTTTATGAAATAGAAGAGGATTTGAGAAGTCACTCAAAATGTGCCCTAATTGTTCTTTCTGCAGCACTAATCATACTTCTATGGCAAAATGAACCCCCTCATTTTGTTCCTTTATACATTAAATGTTTTAAGAGTTACCACTTTATTCCAATCAAGATGGCTTCAGGTGTGCAATACGTTTGTCATAAGTAGGACTGTTAGCGCTCTAGTTGTTCTTTAGAACACTCTGGGAAGCTGCAGTAGAACACAAAGCAATCAACTGACAGTCTCGACCCTTGTTGGATGTACATGTTTTACTGAGAATGTCAGACTTCATTCTCACATGACTGAGAATGATAATGTGAATAGGAAACTTCATAACAAATAAATCTCCCAAGATGGCCACCAGAGACAAAAGAGACCAAATGCAGCACAAATATCACCCAGATGTAGCCCACATGTAGCCCAATGACAGAAGTGTGCAACACCAAAACACTTATTTTTTGTGTATTTTCAGTATTATATAGTGCAGACTTGTCAGGTATTGGAGTGCTTTACATGAGCATTGGTTACATCACACAAGATCAAATTCATTTTGGTTGTAGACATGGGGAGATTAAGTGATTTGACCAGAATCACAGAATGTTGAGCTGAAGCAGAAACTCCAACCTGGTTCCCCAGTTGCAAAGTCGGCAGCTCTGGAAGTAGCACCACATCCACTCCCCTAAGTGCAACATTTAATCAAGTGGTCAACTGTATAAAAAAACATAAAGATTACAAATAATTTAAAAGTTCTTTGTCGCTATTTAAAAACTCAGAAAATATGTCCTCATTTTAGTTTTTTAGAGCACTAACCATAATTGTGATGCAAATAAGAACCTCTCATATATATAATTTCTAAAGGAAATGCCCTAGATATTACAGTTTTGATTACATCAAGATGACGTCAGGCGTTCCACACTTTTGTAATAAATATAGAATGTTAGCAATCTAGTTGTTCATTGGGATACTGTTGAGAGGCAGAGGCCAGGGGCACGGACTCTGAAAATTGAAGGGGGGTAGGAGAGTGCAGAGGCAACAATTTTACCACACTGGGCAGGCAGGAAGGGCAGTGGCAGCACAACAGACTATGGAGGGCAGTGGAAAGGGGGGCAGGGGCAACAAACCAACAATACAGGACGGGCAAGAGAGGGTGTGGCAATATAATAGACCATTGTGGGCAGAAGGAAGAAGCAGTGGTAGTACAACCATACATGCCAACAGACCCGTTTCAGCCAGGAAACGTCCAATGTTTTTAAGCTCAAATGGGCTTTATTTTATCTGTGTCCTTTCTACAATCTCCTCTTTTTCAATGTAACTCAAAGGGGAAAATCAATACCC
The DNA here is from genome assembly GCF_964204655.1 of Triturus cristatus. NCBI lineage: Eukaryota > Metazoa > Chordata > Amphibia > Caudata > Salamandridae > Triturus > Triturus cristatus. The sequence goes on from NC_140594.1 coordinate 247,966,908, forward strand.
CAGTTTTTTTCAAAATCTCCCTCTTACCAAGTTCAAAATGTTCGCAAGTATGGTACATTGGATCATGGTAGGCAGGAGGAATTGGGGTAGGGACAAGGACTCGGATAACAGACGACAGGAGGGACATGGAGAGGTGCATGCTTGACGGGAGTGCAGCACAACAATCCATAGACAGCACTAGGGAGGGGACAGGACCATGCACATAGACAACAGAGAACAGAGGGGAAAGAGACAATGGTAGCTAGCTGACCATAATGGACAGACAGGAGAGAAAGCTGCAGCATAACAGACCTTAAAGGGCAGGAGGGACGAATCAGGGGCATTACAATGGAACAGACAAGCCAGGAGGGAGGGAATAGGGGTCTGCACATGGAAACAGAGGGCTGGGGGCAAGGAGGCAGGGCAGAAGCAGCAAGATGACCATGGAGGTCAGGCAGGATGGGCACTAGAAGCAAGACACACCATGGAGAGCAACAGTGAGACTATGATGGCATACACACAGACCATGGAGGAAAGGTGGGAGGAGGTCAGGGGCAGCTAGCTGACCACACAGGGAAGGTGGGAGGGGCCATGGCAGCACAGAAGACCATGCATGGCAAGCAGGAGGGTTAGTGGCAGCACAATGGCTATTATGGGCTCGAAGGAGGGTGCAGGGGCATGCACAAAGGACGATGGAGGATTAAAGGGAGGGTCAGGACCTGGGCACAGACAAGAGAGTTCAGGGGAAGGGGCCTCACAACAGACCGTGCGGGGCAGGCAGAAGGAGCAGTTGCAGCACAACAGACCAGGGAGGGCAGAAGGGTGTGGCAGTAAAATGGACCATGGAGGACAGGAGGAAGGGGATAGGGGCATGGCATGTGGACAGGCAGGGTGGAGGTGGCAGGGACAGGTTACAGTCATCTGACAATGCTAGGCAGGTGAGAGGGGAGTGGCAGCTCAAAAGAAAACTCAGAGTAGATAGGAGTGGCAGGTCCATGGAACATGGTGGGCAAAAAGGATGGAGCAGGGGCATGCACAAAGACATCGGAGAGCAGTGGGAAGGAGAATGGGGGCAGCAAGCTAAGCACAGAGGATAAGCAGGAGGTCAATGATGGGTCATAGAATTGGGCAATGGAGGGCAGGAGGAGTGGACTGGTACATCATGCTAAATGGAGGGCAGTGGCAGCACATCAGACCATGCATGGCAGGAGGGAGGAGGCTAGTCCATGGATTCAGACAACAGAGGATAGGGAGGAGGTGGATGGAGCAGCAAGCTAACTTTTCAGAGAAGGTGGGTATTAGGTAGGGGTGGGCGGAATTTGCGAAATCCACTTTCGCAAATTATCGCGAAAATGTTAAAAATTATCTCAAACACGCGGAAATATCGCGAAGATGCGGAAGTTTTTTCCCCGTGGTTGCGGCTCGCCAACTTACCCACGCGGTTGCTCGAGGGCGCGGCCATCTTGTTTTCAGTTGTCTCGCGGTGCATGATCGCGAGAAGAAAGACGTGATCGCGCGACGCATGACGTCACTGCGGGAGCGAACTGTCGCGAGACAGTGCAAATGGCTAAAAACAATACATCTCATGGAGAACGCGATCGGATCAAGAAAACTTGTCGGCGAACGCAGGGATTTAGGTAAGGCGATCGCGCGCGCGCGAGAATGTATTATTTTACAGCGCGAGCAACAACCAAATTATCTCAAAGTTGCGGAATGCGGAAATTTTGACATTTTCGCGCTTTCCGCGGAACGCGAAAATGTCAAATTATCGCAATTTCCGCGAACGGAACGACATTTTAGCCCAGGCCTAGTATTAGGAACTTTATTGTTTTTAAAATGTGTGTCTGTGCGAACTACTTAAAATATGAACAAGTATGCAGCATAATCTCACTTTTATTCACTTGACAGAAACACCCCCTGACCCTCCACCCCCCATTCGCAAAATGTAATGCCCGTGAAAAGGGTGGGTGGACGCAGTGTTATATAGAACATAGTCCTGAGAGCACGATTGAAAATGTAAACTAGATATAGTATATGGTATAAACTATGCACCAAAAAGTGTGATATAAGATGAACCGATGCGTAAAATATAATATGCAATACATTGTGCGCAATGACAGATTCATTGGAGAGCGCGAGATAGCACAGGCCCTAGCGCGTGCTATGCGATATGCACCTTGGAGTGTAATATGCACAGGGCAGTGTTGTGTAACCTAACTAGTCTCTAAAGTTGTAATATAAAATATGTGCTGGGGAGTGTAATGTTGCATATGCACTGTGACAAAGATATGGATCCCAGATTGTAATATGTATGGCATAGCACTGTGCGTTATAACATAGGCATCGAGGAAGGCACGTTAGATGGGGCAATATAACCCGTGTGAAGCAAGTGTGGCATGACATATTCACGGTGTGGTGTTACAGTGCACATGGGCTAGAGAGTGTCATAGCATACGCACTAGCTGGTGGAATACAACACAGAGGTGTGTGGCACTCAGCGGGCACTGCTGGGTGTAACACAGCATTGGGCTCAGCCAGGAGCATGCTGTGACTCTCAAGTGAGGTTTGTCTCCTTTCCAGAGAGTAAAATAAAAAGTATTACACATCCGGCGGTGGATGTGTGTTTTATTAACCGTGAGGGGAGTTTCTTGCATAGTTTGGTTGAATTTTTGTTGAATCCCCTTTGAATGGCTTGGTGTGCGTGTGTATTAAATGTGCCCGTCAATAGCTACCCATGTATGTATAAATAAACGACAAGGGTGTCTACTTGGAGAGTACCCACCGGCGGGGGCGCCGGGATTAGGTAGGGCGTCAGACACGTCAGAGCTTCACTAGCGGTGTAAATACATTCCACGTGGATTCATTGTATGCATAGTCGCCTTTTAATGAATATCATGCAAAGCGTCATGGTGATAGGTACATACGGTTTGTCGAGCATGTCCTAGGTGTTTCTATAAATATATATATTTTTTAAAATAATAAAAAACAAAGGCCGGCCCCGGGGGATGGGGTCCCTGGGGCCATAAGTGGCCTGAGGAGGGGGGCAATGCAGCCCCCCTCCTAATTTTTTTTTAAAAAAAGGCCATGACCCGGGGGTTGGGGTCCCCGGGGCCGATTAAGGCCTTGGAAGGGGGGGCCACGTGGCCCCCTTCCAAATTTTATTTTTTCAACAAAAAAAAACAAGCATTGGCATAGCCAATAGGTCTCGCCTTTGGGACCTTATAAGTGTTTAGCCATGCAACAGTTGCATAACTAAATACTTATAAGGTCCCAAAAGCGAGACCTATTGGCTATGAAAAGCGGCCCTGCAGGCGCGAAAGTGAAAGTGATCGTGATCAAACATCAAAGCGTGAAAGTAATCGGGGTAAAGCGCGGCACGTGTGCCTGTGCACATGCACTGTAGCTCTAGGCTGGCCTGGTAGCACTTTTTTGAGCCCTCTCAATAAGTCTCGCCAGACCAGCGCATTCGCTGGGTCAGGCGAGATCTAATTAGGGTGCAGGTCCTGGGGGATGGGGTCCCCAGGGCCAATAAATTGGAAAAAGAAGGGGGGCCACACAGCCATCCTTCTTAAAAAAATTAAATATATAAAAGACCGGCATCGCGCCGGAGGCCATGCCTCCTCCTTGCTGCACTCTGCAAACGCGCCCCCTGGCCAGTTGTAAGTTGGGGAATTAATTCCCCTTCAATACTGAGGGTCCCTGAGGGCCAACTAGCCCAACAGGTATCTCCAGTATGCGCCAGGGAGCTGCGTTGCAGACAGGTGTTCTGAGGCCACACCCCTTTTTACACCTCTATGCAACTCAGCTCTGCGGCGCTTACTGGAGGTACCTAGTGGGCTAGTTTGACCCTAGGGACCCTTAGGATTCAAGAGGACTTAATCTCTCAACTTAGAACGGCCACAGGGCGCATTTACAAAGTGGTGAAGGGAGGGGGCGGTGCCTGAGGTGTTGTGTGCAAACACGCCATGTGGCGTGTTTTAAGTTGGGGAAATAATTCCCTTTCAATCCTGAGGGACCCTGGAGGCCATCTAGCCCACCAGGTGCTTCCAGTAAGCGCCACTGCTCTGCGTTGCAGAGAGGTGGTGCAGGCCGTGCCCCTTTTTACACCTCTCTGCAATGGCGCTTACTGGACGTACCTAGTGGGCTATTTTGCCCCTAGGGACCCTCAGGATTCAAGGGGACTTAATCTCCCAACTTAAAAAGGCCACAGGGCGTGTTTACACAGTGGAGAAGGGAGGGGACGGGGCCTGAGGTGACGTGTGCAAACACGCCCTATGGCGCATTTTAAGTTGGGGAAATAACGCCCCTTCAATCATGAGGGCCCCTGGTGGCTAACTAGCCCACCAGGTTCTTCCAGTAAGCGCCACTGAGCTGCGTTGCAGAGAGGTGGTCCAGGCCATGCCACTTTTTACACCTCTCTGCAACGCAGCTCTGTGGCGCTTACTGGAGGTACCTAGTGGTCTAGTTGGACCCTAGGGACCCTCAGGATTCAAATGAACTTAATCTCCCAACTAAAAACGGCCACAAGGCGTGTTTACACAGTGGTGAATGGAGGGGAGGGGGCCTGAGTTAACGTGTGCAAACACACTCTGTAGCGTGTTTTAAGTTGGGTAAATAATTCCCCTTCAATCCTGAGGGACCCTGGGGGCCAACCAGCCCACCAGGTGCTTCCAGTAAGCACCACTGCGCTGCATTGCAGAGAGGTGGTCTAGGCCGTGCCCCTTTTTACATCTCTCTGTAACGCAGCTCTGTGGCACTTACTGGAGGTACCTAGTGGTCTAGTTGGACCCTAGGGACCCTCAGGATTCAAGGGGACTTAATCTCCCAACTTAAAACGGTCCCAGGGCGTGTTTACACAGTGGGCAAGGGAGGGGACGGGGCCTGAGGTGACGTGTGCAAACACGCCCTGTGGCGCGTTTTAAGAGGTAATTTTAATCCCCTGCCCTATTATATACTAGGGGCTTACAGAGGAGGTCATGCTAATCACAGGGCTACCCCAACGCATAGTGTTCCCTAGTGTATGTAGGTGTTTTCACTGTATTCTGAGTGTCTTTTAACATAGCACTGGCTCTAGGACTGGTTAGTCAGACTCAGTTACCACCAGTATCTGTCTGAAAAAGTTGAGGGTACAGGATGATTTTGCAACAAGGCTTCTTTCTGGCCTTCTGTTTGTTCTTTCTGCATGTTATCCTTCTTCCTGCACTTTTCTTCGTTTTTGAGGACTTCTGTTGCTTCTTTCTGTATTCCTTTTTTTTCTTTCTGTGCGTTTATTCTTCTTTCTTCACATGTCCTATCTCTGTAGGCATAGTTAGAAATTAGCATTTAAAAAACCTTTGAAATTCACTGAAAAAACCACAGGTTTCAGGCATGTTATAGTTAGGAATTAGCATTTAAAAAACCTTAAAAATTCACTGAAAAAACCATAGGTTTCAGGGGCGTTATAGTTAGCTGGACTTTTCACCCATACAAAACCATTGAAATTCCCCCGTTATAGTTAGTTCAGCTAACTATAACTCGCGCGCCCACAATAAACTGCTGATGACGTCACATATTACATAACTTATGACATGGTCAGTGACATCAGTCATGACATCAATGATGACATCTGAAATGACACATTGTGCATTGCGGTCACGCAAGTCATAGTTACCTGATCTAACTATAACGTGGAATTTCATTGGTTTTTTACGAGTGAAATGTACAGCTAACTATAACTTGTGTGAAACCTATGGGTTTTTAAGTGATTTTGCAAGGTTTTTTAAATGCTAATTCCTAACTATAACGTGTTTGAAACCTATGGTTTTTTCAGTGAATTTGTACGTTTTTTTAAATGCTAAGTTATGTATTTATTTTTAATTTTTGCGCGCACGGTGCGCTTCGCGCACCGTGCGCGCGCTGTGGGCACTCGGTGCACTTCGCGCAACGAGCGCCCACATAGCGCATTTCGTACCGTGCACGCCTCACCATTTTTTACAAAATATCAATTGTTTTTTTCTCCCTTGGGGGTCCTTAGATTTATATATTAAATGTGATTGTTAATTCTTTTTTTTTTTTTTTATTTTTTTTTACCCTACGCGTACGGTAAGCTTACCGTACGCGCACTCCGCGATTTTTTAAAAAAATTATTCAATTTATTTTTCATACTTTTTGGTCCTTCGTGAACCCCCTGACGAACGCTAGGGGGTCTGCAACTCTCTTCGTTGCCCCCTTTTCATGTTATCAACCTTTGTTTTTCAGTGCGAGAGACAGAAAATGGCGGCCGATACTTTCTGATTTCGACCGATTCGAATGTTTACAGTCATGTAACCACCAATCAGAATTGAGCTCACGCACGGCACTGTACGCGTACGGTAAGCTTACCGTAAGCACACGGAGCGCGCTTACAGATCTATATATTGATTTAAATGCTATTTTCTCAGGACCTACTGAACAGATTTACACCAGACCTGCAAAAGGCACATCCCTGACCTGAGGACTACCTCTCTGCCCAATTTCAAGTAATTCTGTTCAGCCGTTCGGGCTGTAGCTCGGACTAAAGGTCCTATGGGAAAATGCATGGGGAAAACGCGTTTTGGGACCCCCCTTTTTTCTCAGCCCCCGCTTGACGAATCCCCCCGAGACTTTCAGGGTAGGAGCTGAGCGGAGCACCCCATTAGTTTTCAAAATTTTGCGAAGATTTGTCAACCGGCGCCAAAGTTATTCAAAATAGAATGTTGCGGATTTCCTATGGAAACACGGTCCTAACTACAACCTGGCGACCGCCAGTAGATAATATATATATATATATATATATATATATATATATATATATATATATATATATATATATTCCAACGTATCGTTCGGCAAACCGAAGCCACTTCAACGGCGGGCAACACCGCCGGGATGCCACTCCCAACAAATTCCAACGCAATCCAGTTTAACAGTTATAAAGAAAACTCACTGGTGCCGTGGCCTCTGTTTCAAGACGTGCTTTATTCAACGGATCTGCGTTGGAATATATATATATATATATATACATATATATACTACTATATATATATATTTGCAATCAGAGGTTTTTATTTTCCACAGCCACCAATGCGTTTCACCATCAAGGCTTGTTCATGGTGCGGGCGTGGCCAAGCCGTCGACCATGATGGCCAAACGATATTGAAACTCTGGCGCCCTATGCCCTAATCCTATCTGAAACGGCATGATTTACCAACACACACGTTGTGACCTCCGCGGAAGTTCTCTGCAATACAGCGGTGAGCATTCCACAGCAAAGAGACCACGGCAAGGAAGGCTCTGTAGCCCCGAGCCATGAGCAATATCATCGGAAGGAAAAGAGTGGAGGCCCGGCCCGCCTCTGAAGCCCCGTTGAGACAGGGTTCATGGGTGATCCTGAGACTGGAGACGCGGAGCTCGGCTGGGTTCCCCCCGCTTCACCGAGAACCCCTGCTGGCTAGAGAGTCAAAGTCGACCCTGTGCGAGGCATCGGCCTGCCTGAGCCGTGTTGACCAAGCTGGAGGACTGGTGAGTGTGGGAGGTGGGACACAGAGAGTTGAGAACAGCTACCGCAACTGCCATTGGGGGTTGGAATTGCTGAATGCGGTGGGCTAGGTTTGACCCACTGACTTCCAGGTTGGAAATGATGGGAGAACACCTAGATTGGCACAGCACCAGACTCGATAAGGCGGAAAAGAGCATATCCACCCAAGAGCTGGGACACGGCGCGTAGGTTGGAGAGGGTGGAGCACATGCTTAAAACAGTGGCAATAAAGAACGAGGACCTAGAGGCCAGATTGGGCAGAAATAATATCCACCTTAGGGGGCTCGCGGAGTTCACAAACATTGGTCACCTTGAACCCTTTATTGAGGCCATGTTAAGCAAGCTGTTTGGCGCTGAGAACTTCTCTAGGAACTTCATGGTTGAGCGGGCACACCATTCACTTTGCCCATGGCCTCCACCCAGGAGCTCCGCACTCCATCATAGTCCACCTGCTCAATTACAGGGACCGTGATACAATTCTTCGATTGGCCTGGAAGAATGCCCCGCACAATACCAAGGGACTGTGCTTTTTTTTTACCGTGATCAAACCATCGCAATACAGGAAGCCCGATTCAAATTCTGAAAAGCAAAGCGCCAACTGCGTTCAATGTGACTCAAGTATGCTATGCTCTATCCAGCCAAATTAAGAGTGTTGGTGGATGGTAAACCCCACTTCTTTGAGGATTCTACTGATACCCTGGCTTTTTGCAAGCAACGTCAAGGTGCAGCTCGCAGGAGCCCTACACAGTCCTCTGGCCATCCTCCCCAGACAGGCAGCTGGTCATGAGCACAGAGCTCTTTACTACGGAACGAGGACTTGGCTTTCATGATCGCTTATCGGCTAAATTGTCTAAATACGATGCCAAAATTTTACTTTGGAACTGTGGCGGTGTCTACTTTAAAGTTAAATACATTTCTATATCTGTAATCCACAAAATTACGTAGCTTAAAGTATGGGCATCGGACGACCGAGGCGTTGCCCGTTTCCTCTGGACGATTCTGATCAAAATTCTTTTGGGGTTTTTCTTTTTCCCTTTGTTTGGGTAAGTTGGGGAGGGACAATGTTCACAGGGCCCCTGAGACCAGGTGCGGGAGGTGGGTGGATTTTGAGGTTTTAGCTCAGTATGTCGATTATTGATTTATTGTATTGTTGTTCTTGGTATTTTCCCTCCTGTATGTCCCTTGGTAGATCCCCTACCTCCATTGCTCACGTTCTGGCCTATGTACATTGGCGTGGCAGGCACACACTCCCCTATCCATGGTTATGGTCGTAGACCCGGTGGAATATGTAAACCTCATCACTTAGAATGTACGGGGGCTCAATAACCCTAGGAAACGTAAATTGGTGTTGGCGTACCTCCTGAGACATAATGTCAATATAACATTCCTGCAAGAAACTCACCTCTCCTTACAGGGGACCCCCTCCTGTGCATCCTCCTGGGGGCCCCATAGATTCTTTGCAAGTCACAGTACCTATTCCCTAGGGGGATGTGTGTTCTTATCCACCATTCCCTCCCATTTACACACAAGGAGACTATAGCCGACACACAGGGGAGATATTTGCTGATGTTGGGAACACTGCTGGGTAGCATGGTGCTCTTCCTCAATATTTATGCGCCCAACGTGGACGACCCTGGTTTCTTTTGACACCTTCACGTGATGTTAAATCGGTACGACTGTGACACAATATTCCTTGGGGGGACCTAAACGGCTGGCTTGATCACAATCATGATTCTTCTAATCCACTCGCTACCACCAAACCCTATTCCCTTCAAGTGATGCAGGACCTCATATATTCCTTGGATTTGCGCGATCTCTTGCGCGCACAGCACCCTGAGATTGCGGGATGCACCTATCACTCAGAACCACATTCTACACAAACATGCATAGATTACTTGTCAGCAGATCCGCAGGGATGCCAATGGATTAGGGGCATCGATACGTTGCCACGTACTCTGTTAGATCATGCACCGGTGATTCTTCATCTACACATTCCACTCTGAGTGGGAGCGTAGATGGTCTTTTCCTGCAACTGCATTGTTGGATGAGGTGTTTCGGTCTGAATTGCAAGAGGCCATTACTGAATACTTTACCCTGAACACCGGTATGGTGGCCAAGTACACAATGCTGTGGGATGCCTTTAAGGTGTATGTTCGGGCTGTTAGTAAATCCGGGGTTTTAGCATATCCAAGCAGGCGGGTGTCCTGTGATCGATCCGCGGGTGTCTTGCTTGAGTCGAAACAGAATCAGCCCTACTGGATGCAACACCGCCCACACCACTTGCTCAGAACAAACGTAGCGCTCTCATTTTGGAGTTTAATGAGCATGCTGATAGGGAGGCATCCTTGTTTGTCAAGTTCCACATGGCACGCCGGTATAGTGAGGGGGAATGCCCAGGTATAACTCTGGCACGTCTGGTGCGGCCTCCGAGGGGAACTGGACACATAGCAGTGATAAAACATGTGGACGACTCCATAGCTACAGATGATACAGAAATAATAGAGGAACTGGTCGCATACTATCACTCCCTTTACACAACTACTCTCCCTAAAGATTTCAGTCAGCACTTGGCTTACCTAGAGGAGGTCGCAATGGTATGGCTTACTAATGGACAGGCAGAATTTCTGGCTGATCCCTTTACTGTTGAGGAAATTATGCTTGCTATGGATGCCTTGTCTGGTGCTAAGGCACTGGTCCTCGACAGACTATTGGGATATTTTACAAGACATTCAAAGATAGTCTAGCACCACAGCTCCTTGACGTCTATTCGGAGGCCCTGGAGGTCAGCACACTTCCCGCTTCCATGAGAGAGGCGGCCACCTCCTTCCTACTAAAAGCGGGTAATGAACACACAAACTGCTCCTCATACCGCCCCATTTCTCTAATAAACTTTGCTAATAAAATCCTGGCCAAAATGTTATCTTCTACACTATCGTTGTTATTGGAACACATCATCTCCCCAGTACAGTCAGGTTTTACTCCTCATAGGTCCATTGCATTAAATTTAAGAACCATCTTCTCTGTTATTAATCGAATAGAGCCTAGTACCGCTGCAGTGATTGCCCTCCTGGATGCAGAGAAGGCTTTCGATTCTCTTGAGTGTCCTTTCTTAACCGCTACGCTCCGAAAATTGGGCATCCTGGGCAACTTCTTTGCTTTGATTGTGTTGCTCTATTCATCACCAACTGTCCAGCTCCGAGTAAATTGCTCCATATCTTCTCCAATTCCAATTTCACGCAGGACCCGGCAGAGTTGTCCGCTGTCCCCATTGCTTTTTATAGTGGCCTTAGAACCTTTGATTCAACACTTACAAGAAAAACATATGTTTTGAGGCTTGCAGTTTCCCTCAGGACCTCTGTTGATGTCCATGTATGCAGACAACATTTTGCTTTTCATAAGACACCCCAGCACCAAATTGTAGCCTCCAATAGATGAGATTGGCCGCTTCGGAACCATATCTGGGCTGCAAATAAAATGGGGGGAAATCGGTGATGTTTCCTATCACTGCCGCCGCTGCTGCAGATGAGACAGAGCTCCCCCTGTGATGGGCAGTATCTTGTCATACACTTGCACAGAGATGTGCAACAGGTTATACACTTTAACTATGGGCCTGCAACCGAGCATCTTACCATGCAGGTTGAAAGATGGATCCAGTTGCCCTTGTCTATGGCCGGACATATCGCCCTTATTAAAATTAATGTATTGCCTAGGTTCCTATACCTATTCGTTAACATACCTATCCCACTTACAAACGCCTTCTTTCTTCAACTACTGGGATTGCGTATCCGCTTGGTTTGGGCAGGACGCAGACCACGAATCTCTTTGGACACCCTGACACTCCCATACAGCTGAGGAGGGTTCGCGGTCCCTGATATTCACCTCTATTTCTTGGTGGCATAGGCTCAATTTGCCCATCACTGGTTCCACCCGGATGCTTGTATACCTTGCACGAAACGCGAACGTGACCTGGCTGCTCCCACACCTTTGGAAGCCCTATTCCCACTGGGCATGCCACTGGATCCCCATGACATTCAACCCCTCTCGACCACATGGTGGACTTGGCGTAAACTCAACAAAATGTTATGCAACGGCACCCTATATTCCCCCGCCATCCCACTGCACAGCAACCCGTTTTTGCCTCTAACTTCTGCGAAGTTGGTACAACATACCCTTACCAAACTGGATTTATATGCCCTTGGCTCACTAGTTCCAGAAGGCTGGGCGCTCACCTTGATGGACATATCCACACACCCTGAGCTGACATACATGGATAAATGTATAGCTACCAGACTGCTTGGGACACTTCACTCATCGGTCACCTCCTTCCCATCCTCCCCTGCAGATTTCACACCACTGACTTTGCTTATTACTGATAAGGAAGGAAGTCACATGGTTACTAAGATGTACTGGGCATGCTTTGCACTCAGACAGGTCCGAGACAGGGGGTTGAGGCAATGTTGGGAGGACAACCTGGGTTATACATTGACTGACAAAGAATGGACTTATTGTGTTGATCAAGTACAGGAGGTTTCCCCTAATCATAGACATAAACTCCTTCATTTCAAATTTGTACACAGGACATATATCACTCCATGTCAGTTGACCAAATATGATCCTACTAAATCATCCAATTGCCTCAAATTTAAAGCGCTAGATGCCAACTTTGCCCACATGACCTGGCTGTGCCCCCAAATTAATGTATACTGGGTAGAGGTATTTCAGTCAATAGCTAATATAATTGCCGATCCCCTCCTCCCCTCTCCGAAGCTAGGTCTATTAGGATTGGTCAGCAATATTAAACTGTGCTAGCGCAGATTCGTAGCCATTGCATTGATGCTAGCAAAGAGGGACATAGCGATAGACTGGGGTGCTAAACATTGCCCAACAAAAACAGCATGGGTACGCAGCATGTCATATTGCGATCTCCAGTCCAACATTTATGCCATGTTTCAACCCCCAACCTCACGACCTAAGGACATATGGCATGTCTATCGCAATTACTTGCGGCAAACTCAAAACCCCACCTCGACCCCATCTCACGAACACCAAGGGGTTTCTGAGGGTTCCGTGTCCAGCTCCTCCCCAGTACCAGTTGATACTCAGATACCATAGCATCACATACGGTCCCACCAATGTCGAATGTGATGTACATGGACCTGGTATTACACGGCCCCTCATGGCCCACACTATGGTAGACATACATAACGCTCTCCCAAAGTGGCAGATAGAATACAACAATACATACGTTCCTATGGAGGCTCCTCCCCCATCTCCCTGCCCCCATGAGTAGTATTCAATTTCTGTGGTACTTTCTGTTTTTGTACTGTACAATTATTTGTGATCATTACATGTTTGTTAATGCTTTTCTTTATCAATAAAAACTTTTTTTTTTTTAAAAGGCTTCTTCACGGTTAGGGAAGTCTGTTGACTGTTTCCATTTTATACTACTACTCCCATGTGCCTTTCATGAGGCATTGTGGGATATGTGTTTTTTTTATGCAATGCAGAAAAGAAAATTTACTAAATACATTTTTACAATGTTCTCTTTCCCATTGTATTCATTTAGTTCTTTTGCAGCATATTTTCTTTTTAGTTGGTGTGATTATGGTTCTAATATTGTTTCATAGCAGTTCAGGATCACCTCCTTGTTTTCATGTCCAGTCTCAGTGACCAGTTGCATGTTAGATGATCGATTGTTGTAATAGTGTTCTTGGTTCTTGGTCTAATTATTGGTCAGTCCAATATGTATTGTCATTGTTTTCTGGATCCCGATTTTTACTTTCGCCTAAGTGGCTTACTCAGTCTTATTTCGCCTGAGTGGCGGATATGTCCTCCAACATAATGATGTTAGTTACTTGAAGATATGTAAATCCAAACTTTCTCTAATTACGTTTTCATAGATGGACAAATAGATCTTCTTCCGCATTCAGAAATATAAGTTACTGTTAGACCTGGCACCTTGGCGTGGGTCTTTCTTCCATTTTTTGCTGTTTCCTCATGTGTTTTTGCTGGTTTTAGATGCTTTGGGCACTGTGCCACTGCTGTTCAGTGCCACAGTGCAAGTGCTCCCTATTGTAAGTTGATGTGTATATTAGTGATTCCATGATTGGCTGGTTTGGTTTACCTGTCAGACCCTAGTACAGTGCACCAGGAGTTCCCAGGGCTGGTAATCCAAATGCTGCTGGTGGGCTTGCAGCACTGGTTGTGCCACCCACAGAAGCAGCCTGTAAAAGTATGTCTAAGGCTTACCATTGCAGAGCCTGTGTACAGTCTTTTACTGCAATGCTGACTGGGCAAGTGCACCCACTTGCCAGTCCCTAAGCCTTCCCTTGTCTTCATATCAGACACCCCTATGGTAGGCCCAAGGGCAGAGTGCACTGTAAGTATAAGGTAGGACAAGCCCTGGTGTGTGTGGCATGTCCTAATAGTGAATTACAGCCATTTTCGTTTTTCACTATTGCAAGGCTACCTGTTCCCCATAGGCCAGAATGGGCAGTTTGTTCCCCATAGGCCAGAATGGGCAGTTTGATTATTACATCCTATAATCCTAACGGACTCAGGGAACATGGTAGAAATTTGAGTTTAGTATGCCTGAACTCTTTTAGTGATGTTGGTTTTAACATTCTGTGGTTGAAAATACCACTTTTAGAAAGTAGGTATTTTCTTGTCTAACCATCCAAACCTGCCTCTGCTAGGTTGTGTATTCCTTGTCTGGCATTTGAGTGACAGGGGCTGGGGGATTCCAGGAGACAGGGTGAGTCAGCACAAGGCTGACTAAAGAGATCTGCATCTAGATGGATGGGAGGAGTTGCACCTGGGACCTGAAAGGGCTGTGCCTTCCCTCTTGCAACATCGAAGAAGTGTGTCACCGCGGCAGCCGCTGCCGTTGCATCACTCAACAAGGGTGTCGCCACTGCAGCTGTCGCATCAAGCCGAAGCATCTCGCATCACCGGAGAAGCATGGCGCCGTCACAGCTGCTGTCGTCGCATTACTGAACATGGGTGTCGCCGCTGCAGCTGTCGCATTGAGCCAAAGCGTCTCGCATCACCGGAGAAGCGTGGCGCCATCACAGATGCTGTTGTCTCATTACTGAACACGGGTGTCACCCTGCGGCTGTCGCATTTAGCCGAAGCATCTCGCATCATCAAGGAAGAATGTTGCTGCCATAGCTGCTGTCGTCGCGTCACTGAACAAGGGTTTCGCCGCTGCAGCTGTCGCATCAAGTCGAGACGTCTCACATCATCAGAGAAGTGTGTCACAGGGCCTGTCGCAGCTCAGAATAATCGTGAGTTGACGCACGGCCATCGCGCGTGCACGTATTGTGTTGCATCAAGAAGAAGACGCCATCTTTGTTTCATCGCACCGCATCTTCATTGCATCACGGCATTGCGGGCCGCATCGCCACGGAAGCGCAGTAAGAAACCGACGCATCACCGTTCCTGCATGTCAGGAATCAATGCATCACCTTCCCTGCAACAATTTTGTTGTATAGCGTTACGCATCCAAAGGTACATTGACTCAAAGTGTTGCATTTTAACACCTAAAGAGAACTAAGCTAATTCTACCATTTTAAGTAGAGTATTGTGGATTTATGTTGTTTATGGTCGTGTGTTAAATCTATCTAAAGAAGACTTATTTTTGATATAAAACTTGTGTGGTTTCCATCTGTAGTGTTGTCACTTGATTACTGTATGTGTTCACAAATCTTTACACACTGCCTCTGAGATAAGCCTGTCTGCTCGTGCCAAGGTACCAAGGGGGTGAGCAGCGGTTACTTTAGGACTGCACCCCCTTACCCTGACTAGACGCAATGGTCCCTATTTGTCAAAGGTACCTACCTCTGCCAACTAGATACCCCCAAATCTAACAGCTACTTTGCTCTGATTTTGATTATTAATTTTGACTTAAGTTGTCTCAGCTTTGATATACTCTTTAATGGTTCGGGACTTGAGCAATTCCAGTATGTTTTATGTTCTTCCAAGTGTAGTTCTCTTGAGTTTCAAAGGGTTTTGTTATGGCATAGTTAGTGTCACCATTTGTGATTGCTCTTATGTGTTCCAGAATCCTTTTTCTCATTGGGCAAATAGTGCTCCCGCATGTTCTCATGTATACTACGTAGTTGGTCTCACATGTGGTTCTGTGTTTGATGGTGAATGTTTGTTTTTTAAAATCTGTGAGGTTTTTGATGCTTTTACCAATTTTACAGGCTATTTATATATATATATATATATATGTAAATCCATTCAGTACTTTTTGAGAAATTTTAATATTTACAGATGTCTATATATGAGCGCTAAGGATCCGCGAACCCTCCCGATCTTGAGCCTGAGATCTGATTGGCTGCCAACACTTAAAAACTAGGAAGTGTTGACAGCCATCTTGTGACTCGGTTGAACTGAGTTACAAGAAAAAGGGTTACAAATGAAGAAAAGGGGGCAGGTTAGAAACACTCTGACCCCCTATGCTTGCTCATGGGGTCCCACAAGTATCCCAAGGGCCGAAAATCGCATTTTCTTTTTTACATTTTCGGCGAGAGTCACGTTGGGTACGCGAATCCCGTGGAAAATGTAAAATAAAAAAAAGTTTCATTTAAGCCCCTGGGTGGGACAGGTCCTGGGGCAAAGAGTAAAATGAATGCAGGAGCCCACTCGGGCCCTCATCCCCAGGAACCTCCACCTCCCTGGGACTTTTGTTATTAAATATGGGAGGCCACATGACCCCCTGCAGCTCCTGGGACCGCCCCCTCCCAGAGGCTAACTTTTAAAATATAGGGGGAGGCTCAAGCCTCTCCACACTACCCCAGACACCACCACCTCCCTGGGTCACACATTAATTAAAAATGGGGTTCATTGTAGACCCCCAGTCCGACTACCTCCCCGGGGCTTCAATTGTGTTGGAGGGGGGCCGCTTGGCTCTCCTCGTGGAGTCATAAATGGCTCTTGAGACAGCCACCTCCCAAGGGCCAGCTCCAGCAATGTCCCATGGTGCCCACACCCAGGACATTGCAGTTTGCTATGGGATGGTCGGAGGACTGCTCCCGCCAGCCCATAGCAAATAAGTGCTCCACTGTAAACAAGTGAGTGCATTTTGCTCTCACTTGTTCACAATGGATCACTCTCCTTTTTACTTCCAGGAAGCTGCTAACAAAATCAATGCCGGCATCTGCAGGACCTGGGAGCTGGCTGGGACTGAGAGGGCCTTGAGGCTACCCCCACGGTCCCTTTAAAGATGGCCATGCCCCGGGGGATGGAGTCGCCAGGGCAGAAAATGGCCGGCGGGGGCCCTACTTCCTTTTTTTTTTTTAAAGGAATCGTCGGGCCCCAGGGAATGGGGTCCCCGGGCCGTAATTAGCATTGGGAGAGGGGCTGCATGGCCCCTCTCCTTAAAATTAATTTTTAAACAATGAAATTCTGTGGCCCCGGGGGATGGGGTCCCCCGGGCCGAGATGGCCTCATGGTACTTGGGGGTATTTTTTATCTCTTGTGATAGGAGTTGTGACCCTATCGCTTCTCTCACCGTGTCCGCCCAGTGCAACTTTGCAGTGGATTCACGGATCCATCTTAAATAAATAATTAAATATCATCTAATTCAAAAGGTAGTGTTACAGTTATGGACTTTTTTATAGAGGTAGTGAGATTAAACTTCACAATTACATTAAAATTGTGAGCGTTTGATAATTTTTAAATGTAAATTAAAAGTTAAAGTTGAAAGGTTATATGTGTTGCAGTACATTGAATTTGTGCTTTTGTTTTGTGGATTCGCGATGGGTTCACGAACCAGGAAAATATTTTAAAAAAATAGTATATATGTTATAAAATATATAACTTTCACTGTTAGAGACGCTGTGTTTATTATGACTTTGTTGGCTTTTTTGCAGCTATTTATAAGTGCAGATGCATAGCATACGGTTGTTGAGAAACACTATGTTCCCTTCATCTGTGAAGTGAACTCCATCAGTTCTGTAGATGTTATGCATGTCAAAATGTAGATTGTTGTTATAGAGCCCATGTTATGGTTTCTGAGGTGAGCAGAAACAGCTTTATTGACATTCTTCCTAGCCTTCTCAATCTGTGGACAGAATTCATTTGACCACTTCCATTTCTGTCTTTGGCATATGTTAGAGTATACAAAGAGAGTGTGAGGGAAAATTGACATCAGTTAGGCAAAAGTAGCCTTCATTATGATTTCCAATCCTACTCCAGTCAATGTGCCTAGGTCAATGCCACCACAGTGCACAAACTTGAGGTTAGGGGGTTGGAGATGTAAAACGTTTTTAACCAAAGGCAGCAATAGGTGCCACTTTAATCCTCTCTGTGCAAACCATTTAATATCCACATTTTTCAAACCTAGGTCTTTGTCAATACCTCTGTGTTAAGCATACCTTTTGCCCCAGAAAACATAGCAGTGTCCTACAATCTATTCTGTCAGCATTTTGAAGGGATGAGTGTAAGGGATCCAAAAACATCTGTAGCTGAGTAAGTCAGTTGGTAGAATGAGAGGTATATAAAATTGTGGAGAAGATGCTAGTTTTGAAAAAGCAGATAACTGATTGGCTGTTCATAAACATTGTGTACTCAAAAACAGGATGCATGTTACTTTGTAGAAAAAGTAACTTTGTGATTAGTTATAGAAAAATACTTTGGAAGGTACAGTAGACAGGATAAGCTAACATTTGCAAAACTCAACCACACCTGTGGTGCGCATTTGTAAGCTAGTCTGCTAATCTTGATTATATGGAGAACTTGTGACCTGCCAGTACAGTTGAATGTTGCAGAAACTGTTACTATGGAAACTAGGGTTAAGGGAAATGGGGAAAGCGTTGCAAGTTAATTGTGGTTTTGAAATATGAAATGGTAAGTCATATATAAGTGATATGCTTTTAAAGTAAGTTTCTCCAAATCAGACTTATGTTTAGAAGTAGTATGTTCTTAAAAAGTCATATTATAATTGCCGGACATAGGTTTTTAAACTCCCGTCAGGATTTGCGACTCCTTTGCAAACCTACACTGCAGCACCGCGGTGGAGTTGTGACTCCAGTAATTTAGAGAAGTATATTAAGCACTTTTAGTAAGGAGTGATAAAGGGTTAATATGTGTATCCAATAGTAGAGGGTTTTTGAATTTGAAAAAATGAAGGGAGCATTTTGATTAGTTACTTACATTCTTTTGTGTGGAAAAAGAGAGGGAAAGTTTGCCATTACTGGTTTTGCCTTGTTGCAAGTCGTGCGCCACATTTATTTTGTTGAAAAGAAAAGCTTTTGGGAGTTTGTGACATTTTCATATTCTGCAATAGTATTTCTGAGGTGAGTCACAAATCTGTAAGGTGTGTTATATATTGTGTAGATGTGCTTCAATGTTTGTAATGATATTTTTAAGTTTGTAAATAATTATTTATAAAGCTTGCAAAATAGAGAAGTGTGATGTTTGAAATATGTTATGAAATGTAGAAATGTGTATTGTAGTTTATTTCATTGTACTGAAATGAAGATTAAAATGGGTTGTGCATACTAATATGTGTGCTTCCTGAGCCTCTAATGAAAGTAGTAGAGAAAAATGAGGTTTAAAACATGTTGGCAGATGTATTAAACTCTATAACTCTGTACCCCTGTGACCGGTATTTTGAAGAGAAAGTAATACATACACTTTGTTGTACAAATCTTCTCAGTTCTGCTCTGTCATTCGGTCGCACAGGCAGTCATGTGTTATTTATGTAGGTGTTATAGAGCCTCTCGGAACGACTGTTGAATACCCAGATGCAAAGGTTATATGAGCATAAAGGAATACATACGCTTTTGATCCAGCCCGACACCGGGGGGGAAAAAGGAGAGAAGGAGGCACATTTTCAACTATCCCTTCCTGCGTCGCAGACCTGACGTCAAACTAGCTCATTCACACAAGCATTCATTGGTTGGGCCCATAACACCAACACTCACACGTCTCCTACTCACGAGTCTGCACACAGGAGGGATGATAATGATCAAGCGCTGGACATGTGGGGGAATACCTTATTACCTATAGGGAAGAAAAGTTATTTTACAGAATATGCATTAGCATTACCCCTATAGAATCTTAACCTTAAACATCAAGGCACTCCACCACTTGGTCGATGGACCAATTAGTTGGACTGGTTGATGGTGATAGAGAACCAGCTAAAACACATTTAAGACCGGGAATTCTCTACTCTTCATTGAAAAACCACAGACTCGTAATTTCTGTTAATCAAATATTTGTTTATCTAAATATTGTTTGCAATTAATATTAGCATTTTTGGTCGATCACAATTTTGAAGTTTTGTTCAATCAGCATAAATCGCATGACATTTATATTTACCTATTCTTGCTATCTGGATTTTTTCTAATTCTTTTGGCTCTGCATAACTGAATTTAGCCGTTAAATTGTCCAAAGAAAGCAGGACAAAGCTCAAAGTCCGAAAGTTCTTTGCCCAGCACGTTACAGTCCCAGAGATCTCCAAAGGACCAGAAGTCGTGCAAGCATCTGTCATCGTCTGTGTGGTCGATAGGGGTTTGCGGTCATCTGTGGTAAATATTTCATTACCGGTACTATTTTTTTTTTATGCGGTAAAGTCTAGTAAGAATAACTCAGTAAATATAAGAGGCAGAATCCGTGGTATTAGAGGTTCTAAAAGGCTTTATTCCTCTACAAAGGAATTACAGTTCGAACTGCAGGCTTCAAATTCCATCACCATGAGGGTTCAGGAAGGAAGGCAATACATTATTGACAGGTAATCATTTTTATAAGAAATGCATTACAGTGAAACAGATGCAGGAGGCGTAACAGTTGATAAGATAGATAAAATATGCATACGTAACTAAAAAAGGCGGACATATAGGCGTAACTTAGAAAACGTCATTATACATGATGTCACAAGTGGGTGGATCCATAAGAGAATCCTGCAATGTCAGCAGAAATATTTGGCAGAGATGCGCGCGCAGCCGCATGACGTGTGATTGACGTGCAACTAGAGGGTGAAGGGGACTTGACATTTAGCTCTACATGTGGAGACAGAAGTCTGAGGGGTCATGTCAACCTAATCCCAAATCATATCTAATATCTTATGTTTAAAGAACTGTATTATCCAAAAGGAAAGGTCTCTCGGACGGAATCTATTCTATACTGACTGTTAGTGCGTGTACAAGCGTCTAAGTGTCTACATGAGATGCGAGGGGGCAGGAATCTTCCATGGTAACAGGGGCTATGAATTACTTGCATGAGGACAGCGAGGCCTGGCCCTTAGCACGGTAGCTGGAAGAATGTTTACCTAAACTACTAGACAGGAATGCATCGGATGAGGAGCGGAGCAGATAATCTTGAAGGTGAAATACAGTTTTTGGCAGGCAACAGGCTGGATCAGGCACCGTTAGCCGCGCAGGGAGTAGGACAAAGTTCATGGATACAGATGCAGGCTCGGACTGGAGCTTTCAGAGGCAGAAGGCAGGAAAAGGCTTGATGGCAGAATTCAGGGCCTACTCGCCTGAATCTGTAAAATGTGGAAAGTGAACCACATAAAGTCGGTGGCCTTTCATACTTAGGAATGGAATATCTGACCCATTCATGGCGGATCTGAAAGAGGACATGTTGACGGTGGACGCACATGTATTTGCGTCTTCATAACTGGAACTGGAGGGAACATACATGTACTTATAGCATGCACATGGAGCCGTTGGGGTCTACGATAGGGGACATAACTGATCACAAAATTCATATTTCCTCATTCCCTCCTTGTCCCCTACGGACCCTCAGGAGATATCGATCTTCATCAATCCATCGATCTGTTCATATAGCATCATTTGTTCTTCTTTCTTCTTCCGGGATCTTGAACGAAAACTTGGATGCGGGATACACGATGTGGCACACAGACCACAAATCGCTGGCCCACATTGTAGACATAAGCAGCAACTGAATAATATGAGAAAGCCAATACCTAGGAAGGATAGGATCCTCCATCCCCAGGCTGACAACACGCTCCAGAACCAACCGGACCAAGTCCAGGTGCCTGGACTCTGGTGTATCTGGCTTATAATCTTATGAAGGCGAGTTATGGCTTTATATACTGACGGCGAATTTTCTGGTATGAAAACACAGCAACTTGATCCGATGACCCTACAAGCTCCGCCCCTATCAGCCAGGATGACGTCAAGGACAAGACGATTTTGAAGCACAACAATCCGCATAGCAGACTGCTCTTCTGTTAAATTGCCTAAGGCGGAAGTAGTCTCGTTCACTACTGCTTCAAGGGTTCTAGTTAATCTACGTATCAGCTTACTATTAGTGACTGTACCTATATAGGGAAAGAAACCTTTATTGAAATCTGTATATTGCTCCCATGCCGTTTCAGTGTAATCGACAATCGGGAGATCTCTCTGCTGTCTATTGTGTACTAAATGGGTATTTCTGTGATAATCAGGAGGGGCTAGGAAAACAGGTGGCAGAAGGAATGCTATGTAACAGGTACAAACCCAATCTAGAGGTAGACGTATATATGCGGTCTGGCCACATATGAAGTAGGAATGACGGGAAGTTCTAAATGTAGACTTGCCTTGATCACTGAATTTTATTACAGTGGTGCATTTACTATGGCCCATGTGTATGGAACCATTCTTTCTTACACATAATTCCCCTTTAACTGGGAATACTGACATAGCGGGCAAGATTGGCGTAGCTTCGGATTCAACATTCAGAATCATGAGGTTAAGTGTAAAATGACCTAATCCATATACTTCATTTTCTAGATCAGTTCCTGTTCTTTTGGGAAGTCCCTCCTTGTTAGGGTAGCAGACTTTAAGCAAAACTAGGTTCAGGTTTCCCCATACCCAGTTGTCTTGATAAACTACTGAATTTGAATCTAGGGAATTAATCAAACTAAACCATGCTCCACAGGAGCCATTGTGTGTGAACGGATATGGAAAGAGGGGCAAAACTCCCTTATAGTTCTGATAGGGAGGGAGTCGGCCACATATCCAACAATTTGTAGCATTGCTGGTCTGATGGGAGTGATGTAACATACTAATAAAAGTGTTGTTGCGCAGCGCAAATCTATAAGACAACTCATGCGGAGGTAATTCGCTAAAAGAATGTTCAGCAGTAACATTGTAAGCACGTTTAGAAATAGGGTAATACATATGCAGCAATATACTAGAAATGATGATCAGAAGACTTAGAAAAAACAAAATTAATAATGTTACTGTGCAATGACTACGAAGTGATTTACAATACGCATGCTTTTTAAGCTGCATCTGTCGATTTCTTTCTCTATTCCGGTCTAGAGGATACATGTCAGAGACAAATTCAACCGATTCACCTTGGAGAGGACTTAAACAATCAAATTGTCTGACTTGCTAGACCTTAATTTCAGTTTATAAAGTTCGTGTTTTGTCGGTTCAACCAAGGGAAGCTTTGAGTCTGTCTGTGAGGGAATGCAAGGCTGAGTGTTCACATCGGACGGTAGTCCATAAAATTTCTTGATATGACTCGAGTGCAACCACCCTTTACGTCCCTCGATCTTCACGGCTGTCCTTGTTGTTAGTAAAACGAGTTTAGGCGATTTCCACCTAGGCTCCAGTTGGGTCTTCCGGTCGAAATTCCGCACCAGAACCAGGTCACCTGGAACCACGTCATGGGGCTTTACCTCTGTGTTATCGGGAAAGGCTGCAGCTACCTGTGAACGACAGGATTGTAGTGCAGACATCAAGGAAGCCAGGTAATCTGTCAGCATATTACAGTCAACATCAGTGATTTTGCGAGGTATAGGCGTCCCCCACATATTTGGTGGTCTACCGAAGATCACCTCGTACGGGGATAGCCCTGTTCGAGAATGTGCTACCATTCTCATGTAAAAGAGCGCAACTGGTAAGGCTACTATCCAATCGACTCCTTTTTCTCTACATATTTTGGACAATCTGATTTTCAGAGTCTGATTATGACGTTCCACGAGACCTGCTGCCTCGGGATGTCGGACACAGTGGAATTTCCATTGGTAACCTAATAGAAGTGAAACGTGTTTCATTAGTTCGGATGAGAATGGCTGGCCGTTATCTGAGTAGACAACACGTG
Organism: Triturus cristatus; assembly: GCF_964204655.1. Lineage (NCBI taxonomy): Eukaryota > Metazoa > Chordata > Amphibia > Caudata > Salamandridae > Triturus > Triturus cristatus. Next base: position 247,990,492 of record NC_140594.1, read on the forward strand.
GCAAACCGAATCGTGGGAAGAATTCTCGAACTAGCTGTTTGGCAGTAGTCGGGGCAGTATAATCTGAAACCGGGTAGGCTTCTGTCCAACGGGAAAGAGCACAAACAACTACGAGAACATATTTGAATCCTCGACATCGTTCCATCTGGATATAATCCATCTGGAGGACTTCAAAAGCATGATCGGGAGGTTGAAATCCACCCTGCTCTACGGGGATGCTTTTACCTGGATTAAACTGACAACATATCATACAGGTACGTACTTTCTGTTTGGCTGCTGCTCGTAAGTGTTTGTTGAACCAAATGTGTTGAATACTGTCTAGCATAGCTTTTTCTCCTAGGTGCGCTGGACTATGTATTGTGTTAATGATGACTTGAACCATGGAGTCGGGAAGAAACCATATAGATTTTTCCTTCGTCATCCATCCTTGATCCGTTTGGATCCCTCCTAATTCAGTCCATTTCTTTATTTCTTCTGGTGTAGCATGTGTCTGAATGTCAATTACATCAAGAGCGGGATCCTTAACTGTCATGCAATGTGTTGGTGTCAGAACTATTGTCTTTGTCGTGTCAGTTGTGTGAGTCTGATTCTGAGCAGTCTGTTTAGCTGTTCTGTCAGCTAGGTCGTTACCCTGAGAAATGACATCGGTAACTTTTGTATGGGCTTTGCATTTCATAATTGATATTGCAGTAGGTAGATGAATCGCGTCTAATAGGGCTTGGATGAGGGGTCCGTGTTGGATGTGGGCACCGTGAGAAGTTAAATAACCTCTCTCTCGCCACAGTACGCCGAAGTCATGGACGACTCCGAATGCATAACGTGAATCTGTGTATATGTTGACTTTCTTATTTTTGGCTTGAATACAGGCTTGTGTCAGAGCGATGAGCTCTGCTGCTTGAGCTGACAAAGTGTTAATACAATTTGTTTCAACGACTTCAGTGTCTGTTGTGACTGCGTAAGCGGCCACTAACTCTCCTGTACTTGTTCTCATACATGAACCATCTACATACAATGTCAGGTCTGGATCTGATAAAGGGATGTCTGTCAAGTCTTGTCTGGGTTTCGTCGTGATAGTAATGACTTCAATACAATCATGTGCTAATGGATCTGTTCCATATACTGGCAAAAGTGTGGCAGGGTTTAACGTATTACAACGTCTGATTTCTATATGTGGCTGAAACAATGTTAATTCATAACCGGTGAGTCTCGCTATAGTCAAGTGTTGTGTTTGTGTACGGTTCAAGAGAACCTCTACTGCGTGTGGTACTTGTACTATCAATTGATGTCCTAACACTATGGCATTGCTTTGTCTGATTGCTAAAGCTGTTGCTGCCACTGATTTCAGGCACGCAGGAAGAGCCTGAGCTACTGGATCTAATGTACTAGAGAAATAAGCACATGGTTTGTGTGATCCTGCTTGTTCCTGAGTGAGTACTGACAAGGCAGTACCTTCGCGTTCTGTAACAAAGAGTGTAAACTGTTTACTGTAACATGGTGTTGCTAAAACAGGTGCTTGGCATAAAGCTTTCTTTAAGCTTTCAAAGGCATGGGTATGTTCTTGAGTCCAAGGGAGAACAGTCGATGTGGCTGCCTCCTGTGTTGTCAACTGGATGAGTGGTTTTGCTAGAAATGCATATTGAGGGATCCACTGCCTACAGTATGAAGTGAGACCTATAAAAGCCCGCACCTCCTTTTGTGTCTTGGGTGGTGGCATGTTAGCGATTAACTGGATGCGATCAGGTGTAAGCTGTCTTCCCTCCTTGGACAGCGAGTGCCCAAGGTAAACAACTTGCTGGACACAGAATTGCAGCTTAGAAGGGGACACCTTGTGCCCCTTGTCGGCCAGAAATTTCAAAACCGTCAGTAACGCTGTTTCACATTCAGGTTCGCTTCGGGCGGTGATCAGCAGATCATCGACATATTGAAGCAAGGCAGTGTTAACTGGCATGTGGATACTGTCAAGTTCTCGTTTCAGTGCTTGGCTATAGATGCTGGGGCTTTCTGTAAATCCTTGAGGTGCGCGTGTGAATTTAAAACTTCGTCCATTTAAACTGAATCCGAACAGATATTGACTTTCCGGATCTATTGGGACGCTAAAGAAAGCATTCTTGAGATCAATTACAGTGAAGAACGTCGCTTCTGAGTCAATAGCTGTTAGTAATGAAGAGATATCAGGAACCACAGGGTATTGTGGTATAATACATTTATTTAATTCGCGCAGATCAATAACTAATCGATATACTGGTGGTGCTTTTGGATCCGTTCTTTTGAGAATCGGTATTATCGGGGAATTACATACATTGGAGTCGGTTTCGACAACCACTCCTTGTGCAATGAGCTCGTCAATGATTTGCAGCAAAGCCACAACAGCATCTGGTGGTAACTTGTATTGTCGCATTCGTGGTAGTACTACTCCTGTTTTTAGTGTGACTCGATATGGTGTAATGTTCATGCAACCAACATCAGTGGGGCCTTGTGCCCATAAATGTGTAGGTAAATTCTGCAGCCGGTGATCCATGTCTCTGGACACGTAGTGACCTTTGAAGTCACGTAAAAATAGTCGTACTCCTTCCGGAGAACAACATATTATGGCTCCTAGAGCTTTCAATGTTTTTATACCTAACAAGTTTTCTGGACATGATTTAGTAAGCAATAAATCTGTAGTTCGTGTCAATGGACCAACCGTAAGTGGAAGAGGTTGCGACACTTCATTAATGATAGGCTTTCCTGAGAATCCAAGGGAAATATTCTGTGAGCCTGAGAGGGGTGCCCCTGGAACTTCACTGCGTCGTATAGTTGTTCTGCTTGCCCCTGTATCAAGTAAAAACTTTCTGTCTTCCCCTAATAGTTCACTATGTACATAAGGTCCCTCTTGATCTACAGGAACCTCAATAAGGGGTAAGCCAACTTCCCTCTCTAGGCTATTTCATGTGTATCGCTGATAATCGGGATAATCTGCTTGTGCATACTGATACATCTGTTGCGTTGTTGCTTGTGTGGCAGCAATAGGCTGTGCTTGTGGTGGTGCTACCATCTGTTGTGGAGCTGCCTGTTGCGGAGCTAGTTGTTGCGGAGCTGACCTAGGTTGTGCATGCTGAGGGATTTGTTGTTGATTCTGATCCTGTCTAGGTGGACGTGGTCTTTCCTGGGTTCTACCTGTGGCAATATTATGTTTCAGGACTGGACAATCGTGTATATAATGACCTTGTTGTTTACAATAGTTGCATGTCCCTTTCGCCGGACCCGTGGAATCACCCTTTTTATGACCATCAGCTGGAACTGACTGGGCAACAAGCATTTTCATTTTCGTATCTTTCATACGTCTTTGTTCATGTTCTTGTTCTTCTCTAATTCTATTATGGTGATATTGTAACATCTGTAACATCTGTGACGGGGTGTTACCTTGCCAGGTACTCTCAAATTTCAATACTCTATTCTTAACTTGCGGCAGGGAATTTTCAACTAATTTTGTCACAAACAGATGTGGATATGACTCGCTACTTGCTTTTATGCCACTATTAATACCAAAACATTTTTCAAATCGGGAATAGAAATCACTAGTGTCTTCATCTTGCTTTTGTTTACAGGCTGAGATTGCACCCCAGTCCTCCTTTTTCGTAGTTAATAAACGTGGCAGTACCTGCACTAGTAATCCTGGTAGTGCTGTAGTCTTTTCCCCGAGCCCTGAACCTGCAGCTCGGGCCTTTTCTTCGTTTTCTAATGCTGTCCAATCTATCTTTTGGTCTCCCACCTCCCATTCTTTTTCTTTGAGTTTCTCGTAAACACCGGCAGGCATTAACACTTTCAATATTTTCATAATGTCGGGGTAGGTATACTCTCCCATGAGTAACATGTCTTTTATCTCACGGTGGAAACCTGCTGGATCCTTGTCATGGCTGGGTACTACTTTCTTCATTTCTAATAATTCAATTTTAGTTATAGGCGTGTACACAAACACGCGTGTAAAGTTATTATCTTCACCTCTGGTTGGGTGTACTTCGCGTAACGGATTCTGTCTATCTATGTGATACATTTTTCTTCCCATAGTGGGAACTGAAACGTGTTCTGGGCACACGAAAGCTATATACTGGTTTCGAAATTCTAGAATTTCTTTAATTAAATCAGTACCTGACCCTCTCCATTTATTCGTGAGTAGTTCTGTCAATATGTCAGGTAAGGGTCCAGGATCGGAGTGTTGGCTTTTATATAATACAAGGAGGTGTTGAATCATGTATATACTAGCTAAACGCTGTTCGTCTGGGGCAAGATTCAGAAACGTGTGTGCTAGTGCATCATCACTGTATTTGCTGGGACTGTCAGCCCATAGTACTGCTGACCTGGCTAATTCTTGTTCGTCCATGGAATCGAGCATATGGTACCCCCTTCGATCTCGGAGTAATTTATCAGTGGCTTGGAATAGGTGTTCAGGGGACCTTGTATTTAACATAGGGGTTTGAAAATGTCTATTACATTCTGGACGTATCGGACGTATCGGATCATTAAAGCATCTAGTATTATTATGGGGTTTTCCTCTACCTACGTAAGCTATCGTTTCTAATTGTTCTGATTCTTGCTCCTCCTCTCCCTCTGATTCAATTCTGTCTGCTTCTCGTCTTACTTTATGTATTCGTTCTACTTCCTTGCGGATCTTTCGATACATGGCGATTATACACGCCTGTCTATCATGTTTCTCGTCTGATATGTTCTGACCCCATTTGGCAAGTTTTTGCATGGTATCATGATCTGCCCCAGGCCTGTCTTGGTTCCTGATCACGCAGTTTATGAAAAAACGTAGTAGTTGTCTTTGTACATCCACTTTCTGGTATTCCATAGCTTCGTTAATACTTTCTGGGCCTCGCCCTGTTTGGACAAAGTGATATATATTGTCTAGGTGTTCAACCATTCCTGGTATCGTCATTAAATACAATGTAGCTCGTCTTATACGTAGTGATGATAGTAGCAATCTGTCCTGTTTACCTGGCACTGGATCATATCTACAATCCACAAGATGTTCTTTAAACATGTCGGGTGTCGCTAGTTGGGGTGTACGTTGGAGTGCTAAATCTCTAAGGGTCTGTTTATTTCGCGGCGGTGTGGCAAACATGTCTGTCGTACCTCCTGTAGCACCATCTGAGGTGCTGGGCAAGAAAGGATTCGTTGGACGTAAGATAGAAATTGTAGATGCGGGAAAAACAGTAGAAACGGATGGACCTGCGGGAATGGGTGTAGGAGTTTTTTATGTTGCGGGGATACAGACGGATGATCTTGACGTTGAACACCATCGTCATGCGGTGTGTGTGGTATGGTATTAGCATACTCGGGAGCTACGTCATCTAAATAGGAGGAAAGGAAAACGTCCTTTGCTGTTTTACGATGTGTTTTGGGATGTGCTTTTATCGGGAGCAATGGAGGAGTCAAGTCTTTTGGTATTTCCGGGGTAGCCTTAGGTAACCCTTCGGCCAAAAGAGGATACATACCATTCATAAGAGTGTTTCTTTGTCTATCTACTTGTTCTGATTTTACTCGGGTACCTTCCTCAATTAATAGATTTTCTCGGGTTTTATTCGAATTCTCCCTACCTTTCTCTTCCTGTCTGAGCGCTTTTTCTGTACGTCTATATGATTCTTTACGCCATAATTCAATGGCATCTTTCTGTGACTGTCTGGCTTTCTTTTTCCATAATTCTTCTTCTACTCTCATGATGCAATCTGCATCCCAGGTCCCCGCTGCGGGCCATCTCTGACTCTCTGGTAAATCCTTGGTGTCGTCCACCCATAAATCAAGAAATAACACGGCATCTAGGCCATGTTTATGATACATAAAGTACCCTGGAGTGTCCCTAGGTGGAATGGGAACAGCTTCTTCGAGTACCCCTTTTCTGGTTTTGATCTGTCTTAATTTCGAAAAGAGCGGCATTTTTAGACCTTATTACTAGAACACACTTTATACAATAAACACAATAATGAACAATCATTCACACCACAATATGTAGAACGTATTAAAACATTTAACATTTAACAGTTTAACGAACGATGATAACTAATAGAAAACTAGTTACTGATATAATACTGATACTGAATAATACTTAATTATATGCAAGACATACTAGATATACTGCTAAACAGTACAGATACACTGCTGAAACAGTGCAGACCGGATTTGTGTACCCAAACCCGTCTTGACCGGCACAACCTATGTGCACGTTTAAATGCCTCCCCGGCAATGGTACTCACCGGGTAGCACGGAACGGAAGGCCTCGGAACTGAACTGAAACTGGACCGGACTGGACTCGACTCGACTGGACTCGGAACTTCGGAACCTGGTGGGCCTCTGTATACATCGGATCTTGCTCTCTCAGCTAGGCTCTGGTCGGGATACTTCGCACTTCTCACCGCCTCGTCTGGGTGTTGATCGCAGCCTCAGTCGCCCCCGCTTGGCCGGAGGGAGATACAGGAAATCCTGCAGGTACGCGTTTTTGTCCGTTCAGCTGTGGCAGGAGACCGGGCCTGCAACGCACCTCCGGCGCGTGAGATGAGAAAGTGTCCCTGTTCGGGCGCCAATTTATGTGGTAAATATTTCATTACCGGTACTATTTTTTTTTTATGCGGTAAAGTCTAGTAAGAATAACTCAGTAAATATAAGAGGCAGAATCCGTGGTATTAGAGGTTCTAAAAGGCTTTATTCCTCTACAAAGGAATTACAGTTCGAACTGCAGGCTTCAAATTCCATCACCATGAGGGTTCAGGAAGGAAGGCAATACATTATTGACAGGTAATCATTTTTATAAGAAATGCATTACAGTGAAACAGAAGCAGGAGGCGTAACAGTTGATAAGATAGATAAAATATGCATACGTAACTAAAAAAGGCGGACATATAGGCGTAACTTAGAAAACGTCATTATACATGATGTCACAAGTGGGTGGATCCATAAGAGAATCCTGCAATGTCAGCAGAAATATTTGGCAGAGATGCGCGCGCAGCCGCATGACGTGTGATTGACGTGCAACTAGAGGGTGAAGGGGACTTGACAATTAGCTCTACATGTGGAGACAGAAGTCTGAGGGGTCATGTCAACCTAATCCCAAATCATATCTAATATCTTATGTTTAAAGAACTGTATTATCCAAAAGGAAAGGTCTCTCGGACGGAATCTATTCTATACTGACTGTTAGTGCGTGTACAAGCGTCTAAGTGTCTACATGAGATGCGAGGGGGCAGGAATCTTCCATGGTAACAGGGGCTATGAATTACTTGCATGAGGACAGCGAGGCCTGGCCCTTAGCACGGTAGCTGGAAGAATGTTTACCTAAACTACTAGACAGGAATGCATCGGATGAGGAGCGGAGCAGATAATCTTGAAGGTGAAATACAGTTTTTGGCAGGCAACAGGCTGGATCAGGCACCGTTAGCCGCGCAGGGAGTAGGACAAAGTTCATGGATACAGATGCAGGCTCGGACTGGAGCTTTCAGAGGCAGAAGGCAGGAAAAGGCTTGATGGCAGAATTCAGGGCCTACTCGCCTGAATCTGTAAAATGTGGAAAGTGAACCATATAAAGTCGGTGGCCTTTCATACTTAGGAATGGAATATCTGACCCATTCATGGCGGATCTGAAAGAGGACATGTTGACGGTGGACGCACATGTATTTGCGTCTTCATAACTGGAACTGGAGGGAACATACATGTACTTATAGCATGCACATGGAGCCGTTGGGGTCTACGATAGGGGACATAACTGATCACAAAATTCATATTTGCTCACATCGAGCAAGAAGGCTGCATAGATGTCGGGAAAAATGGGAAATGGGATAAATGAGATGCCCCTCCCTATTCTACTACCCTTTTTATAATAAAATTCGGGATAATATAAAACATTCTTAGGCAAAGAAGGCCAATGATTGGCTGATTGAAAACGTCCGATTTTACATCAGTGGATGTTCTCATGGATTTTGCTGGTTCATTTCCTCTGTCCATGTTGCCCTTATGCAACAATGTAGAAGGTTTGCTTGTATGTCCCAATTGTTCATTTAGACCAGAGTTTACTGACCGAAGTTTGGCAGTCATCCATGTTCCTATCCTTGACTAGGAACACTGTGACTTGGGGTCACCTGGGAGTTCACGGAGCCGTCCGAGTCTGCGCAGTAGACATCGCGCTCACAAGACGGTGGTCACTTCCTAACTCCATTTTGGACGCCATATTTTGGTAGGCCCAAATGCCAACTTAAGCGAAACAAACACAAAAGAATAATTAATACAAGGAAATGAAGATTCTAATGTTAAACCCTCACTAATCCCTTTATGTATTAGTATTTTCCTAGCTTATAGCGACATTTAAAGCAATAATACTCACCCTTACGATCCAAAACGGGAACACAAACATCCCAGAAGCAACATATATCATGCGATATCCTATTACCACATGTACTACGATTAATATGTGTACATAATTTAGTTATTAGAGTTATTTTGCCATGCAAATAGCAATAAGTCCCACCTGTAATTGGTGTATGCAAATGGTTGATTTAGTTTAACACAGCAAACCGTTAGCCAAATTATAATAAGTAGGTTATATAGTTAGTATTTTCATGCAAAATAGAGAAGGTATACAAAATTTTGCTTTACCTGCTCCATCACTTTCTTTTAAACAAATTTTGAGAGCATGCGCAGTGAAACACAGGTATTCAATTATTTGAATGGATCTTTTTGTGTCTCATGCCACTAGCAAAACGCACAGACAGACACATGCATGCCTTCAGAAACATAGTGAGAGTTACAACAGTGACTTGGGAAGGGTTGCTGTTTAAAACTAGGCTAGGTCCAACATTCGGAGCTGTGGGTGAAAACAGAAGCTGCTAGAGAAAAGTGAACTTTAAGTCATGTTGGCAGAGGGATTAGTGATTAGGCTACTTCGTATGAGTCTGTGGAAATGTAAATTTGAAGTAGGCCATATAAATAGGTATCTGCTTGAAATGGGAAGTGCAGTCTCTCAAGTTTAAAGTCTGCATGCTCTTGTGACTGAGGTATGTGTCTACTTGTAAAACTATTCTCACATGTTTTATGAATTTGAAAATGCTAGATGTTTGAAACACAGGTATACAACTATATGTATGTTTCTTTTTATCTATGACACCACTAGCAAAGGGCACAGACACATTCATGCATGCTTTCAGAAATATGGTGAGACTTACAAAAGTGACATGGGAAGGATTGCTGTTTCAAATTTGCCTACGGCTAACATTCTAAGCAGTCGGTGAAAAATGAAACTGCAAAAGAAAAGTTAGCTATAAGACATGTTGGTAGAGGGATTAGTGATTAGGGTACTTTGTATGAGTCTGTGGAAAGGTACGCTTGAAGTAGGCTGTGTTAATTTAGGTGTCTGCTTGAAATCGGAAGAGCAGTTCATACATGTATTCTCTCATGTGTTATGCCTCTGAAGATGGTAGCTTGAGAACCTGCCAGCTTTTGCTACCGGTAGACAAATCTCCTCAGTTCTGCTCTGTCACTTGGTCATACAGGCAGTCATGTCTTATGTATGTAGGTGTTATAGAGCCTCTCAATTAGACTGTTTAATACCCAGATGCCTTGTTTTATGAGCATAAAGGGATACATATTCTTTCTTCTACACAAATTTAGAGAGCATGCGATGTGAAGATAGGTATTCAACTATTTGTATGTTTCTTTTTATGTCTCATGACACTAGCAAAAGACACAGACAGACACATGCATGCCTTCAGAAACATGGTAAGAGTTACAACAGTGACTTGGGAAGGGTTGCTGTTTTAAATTTGGCTAGGCCCAACATTCTGAGCTGTTGGTGAAACATGAAGCTGCAAAAAAAAAGTGAGCTTTAACAGATGTTGGTAGTGGAATTAGAGATTAGGTTACTTCATAGGAGTCTGTTGAAAGGTACACTTGAAATAGGACGTGTAAATGTAGGTGTCTGCTTGAAATCGGAAGAGCAGTTTGTCAAGTTTAACCCCTTCAGTGCCCCGCCCTTTCCCCGCCCTGTGCCGGGCCTTTCATTAGCGGGCGGGGTTCATGACGAGATAGTCTCGTCATGGGCACAGTGCAACCGCGCTCCATGACGAGACCATCTCGTCATGGGCACTGAAGAAGTTAAAGGTCTGAGTGCTGTTGTGACTGAGGTATGTGTCTAATTTCACATGTATTCTCTCATGTGTTATGCAACTGAAGATGGTCGCTTGACAACCTGGTAGCTTTTGCTACCGGTGGACAAATCTTCTCGGTTCCACTCTGTCATTCGGTCGTACAGGCAGTCATGTCTTATGTATGTAGGCATTATAGTGCTTCTCAAACAGACTGTTCACTACCCAGGTGCCCTGTTTTATGAGCAGAAGGAACTCATAGACTTTCTTCTACACAATTTTAGCGAGCATGCGCTGCGAAACACAGGTGTTGAACTATTTGCATGTTTCTTTTTATGTCTCATGCCACTAGCAAAAGACACACAGACACATGCATTCCTTGAAAAAAATATAGTGAAACTTAGAAGAGGGACTTGGGAAGGCTTCCTGTTTTAGATTTGGCTAGGCCCAACATTTGGAGCAGTCGGTGAAAACTGAAGCTGCAAGAGAAAAGTGAGCATTAAGACATGTTGGCAGAGAAATTATTGATTAGGCTACATCGAATGAGTCTGTGGAAAGGTACACTTGAAGTAGGCCGTATAAATTTAGATGTCTGCTTGAAATGGAAAGTGCAGTCTGCCAGGTTTAAAAGCCTGCATGCCCTTGTCACTGAGGTATGTACCTACTTGTACATGTATTCTCACACGTGTTATGCATCTGAAAATGCTACACATGCGAAACACAGGTATAGAACTATTTGAATGTTTCTTTTTATGTATCATGCCACTAGGAAAAGACACAGACACATGTATGCATGCTTTCAGGAATATGGTGTGACTTACAATAGTGACATGGGTAGGATTGCTGTTTTAAAATTGGCTACACCCAAAATTCTCAGGAGTTGGTCAAAAGTGAAGCTCCCAAAAAAAAGAGATCTTTAAGACATTTTGGTTTACGGATTAGTGATTAGGGTACTTTGTATGAGTCTCTAGAAAGGTACACTCAAAGTAGGCCGTGTAAATGTAGGTGTCTGCTTGAAATGGGAAGAGTAGTTTGCAAAGTTTAAACATCTGCATGCTCTTGTGATTGACGTATGTGTCTTAAATATAAAGAACTTACTAAGAATATGTGACAACCAAGACATGAAGACAATAGAAATATTCTTAAAGACTTAAGAATTGGTGTCTTGACGGAACATGGTAAACTAGTTTTAGAAAATCGTCTTCTAAAGAACTTGTTTAAAACTGGAGAAACAGCAGCTGAAGTATTGTACATTATTCTTGTAAAAAACAAATCTATAGTTTGTCTAATACCTACAGTGGAAGAGTGTTCTACATTTAATCAACAACTTTTCAAACTAGAAAAAAAAACAGATTGTGGAAATTGAAGCTATTGACAAAATCGAACACCAGGGAGTGACGATTCTTCTCACTCCCTGGAAGCTATTGACAAAATCGAACACCAGGGAGTGACGATTCTTCTCACTCCCTGGAAAACTACAGAGTAAATTGGATTCTTTGAAAAAGTCTGTATCTAAAACTGCAGGATTATAAGAGACTTTACATGTATGTAAAAACCGTTGAGTAATTTTGTGGCGTAATTTGAATGTAGAAGCAGGAATAGTAAATGAAGCAATGGAAAAGTTTTTGATTTCGTGTAAATTTTCAAAATAGAGATGGAATAGAATTTTTGATTATAAAATTAGATCAGATTAATGAGGTAAAACAGATTGGGCGTTGTGTTGTACATTTTGTACTCGCAAAAGACATATGTTTGCAAACAACTCTTTCCTCTGACTCTAGCATATGTAGTAACTATTCATAAATCTCAGGGTTTAATTATAGACAGAGCTTTTGTAAATATTGGAAGTACGGTGTTCAAAGAAGGAATGGCATACATTGCATTGTCTAGAGTAAGAACATTGTCTGGTTTGCATTTGATAGATTTAGACACAATGGTTTAAGAAGACTTTATGCTCCTCATTTAGGTTATTATCCCATATCTGAGAAACATGTAGTGTGTCCAAAATGGAAATGTCTCAAACATTCAACTGAGGTTCACAAAAAGAAAACAACTGAAGTGAAAGTTGAAGGGATGAAGAAAAAAACCGTGGAAAGTGTTGACAATATCGTAGGATACCAGTTGGAAAACAGTTCAGGTATTAACTGTTATGCTGATATGATTTATGCTAATATGATTTATGGTGTAAAGTCGGACGACAACCGGCAGCAGCCAAGGGAGCAAAGCCCAAAGCCAAACATGGAGAACAATAGATGCCCCCGAGCAACTGAACAAGCAGCCCGGAGCCCCAATAGGGCAAAAACACCCACCGCCACCACCACCAGGACCACAAACCCACCCCGGAACCTCCCCCTGGACCACCACACAGGCAGCATGGACAATGGCAGCAGACCCACAGGAAACGCACCACCCTCACAGACTTAACACTAGAGGATGTCATTGCCCACTACAGGCTCAAAAGGACAACCATCCTATGCATCCTGACCATCATTGCCCAACAGGCCGATGGCACCAACAAAGCAGACAACCAACATCTCATCCCAGGCAAAGCTGCTGGCTCTGCTGCACCTGTTGGCCTCTGGTACCCCAAAACCAACACAAGCCAGAGTCGGAGGAGTCTCACAGCCAGCTGCATCCAAGTCCCTCACACCTGTCCTGGATGCCATCATCAGCCTGGTACCCCAGTATCTATACATCCACCACAATGCGCAGGATCCTCTGGAGACCAAGCAAGGACCATACGCCATAGCTGGATACACGCACATGTTTAGGGCAATCCACAGCACACATCTCCTCCTTGTGCCTCCTGGTGACACAGCACAAAATCACCGCAACAGAAAGCACACGTCTCACATCAATGTGCAGGCAACATCCGAACACCGTGGAATCTCCACCAACATTGTTGCCAAATACCCAGCCAGTGTGCATGATTCCTTCATCCTCCGACAGTCCATCATCAACCAGAGCTTCCAGGATGGCACCAATGGGAATGCACTGCCTGTTGTCAAGTACCAAATGAACACCCCACACACCTCAACTCCACAACCATGCAACTCACAACTCTGGCAATGCACACGTCACAAAATGACATACAACATGCAAAACAGCATGCCCACCCACCAGACGCGACAGAACAACTTACAATGGTAACCTGGGAAAGCCGTGACCATGAGCCATTAACGGCATGGCACCTCAGCCACACAATAGCGGAATGTGGGGAGATGTGGGAACCAGGCATGTGTGATGGAGTCAAGTGAACCATGATTGGGAAAGTACACAATGCCAAGAGTGGCGGCGATGTGCTGGACTGACTGCAGTACACACCCATATCCATGGCGACATACACCGCTGTTGTATAGAGTGTAGTGGACAGTGGACGCAACAATGTCACCCCAGCCAGTGGGGGAGTTCGCGGAAATGTTGCCTGTTACGTCCCTCCCGAAAGCGTGAGCGGAGTGGGATGGCCCGGCATATGCCAGGTCAGAATAGAGATGTGAATAAAAAGCATGTAGCCCTGGGCATGGCCCTCTTCCGGAATCCCAACGTCTCTTCCAAGGCAGCGCCTTACACCCTGCTCTGAGGCTGACGCCGTCCTCATGAGCAGAGTTGCCTGCGATCCTGTGTACCTGCCGTATCCCGGCCAGCTGGACCCCAAACCTGTCAGGCCTGCCTCTACGCAGCCAGGCCACACTGATCACCTGTGATCACCTGCCGACACCAGCGTGTGCCACAAAGGGCCCACCACGTGCTGGCGCAAGCTCCAAGCCCGAGGCCCGCGACTTTGGCAGCCTCCTCAGACCATCATGGCCTCCACGACACAGGCCCGCTTTACTCCTTTCTCGTTAACGTACTCTACTGCTGCATCCGGCCTAAACTACGGTCAAGTAGGTCACACATTTGGAACTGAGTCTTGATTACACGATGGCAGAGTGCATATGTTCATTGCAGATTTTATATCAGTGTACTCCCTTCAATGAGGTGCCACCAACTCTGTGCATGACATTCTTAAGACACATGTCTGTTGTCCACTGCTGACTGCTGCCTTCGGCCTACACTACGGACAAGTAGGTCACACATTTGGAACTGAGTCTTGATTACACCATGGCAGTGAAAATATTTAAGGCAGAATTTATGTCACTATACTCCCTTCTATGTGGTGCCATCAAGTCTGTGCATAGCATTACAACCACACGTGTCTGTGGGCCTACGTGAACTACTGCCCTCAGCCTACGCTGCGCTCGAGTAGGTCACAGAATTGGAACTGAACATCAATTATTCAAAGGCAGAATACATATCATTGCACGCAAGGAGAGGTGTAAGAGGATGGCGCGTTGCGGTCCAGAGGTCATAGGATCATCGTTAAAGAGGTGATCGAACTCTACTGACAACTGCCCTGGTGTCACTAACTCTGTGCATCGTGAGCCAACGACACGTGGCTGTGGGACACTGCTGACCGCTGCCTCCAGCCTACACTGCAGTCCAGTAGGTCACAGAGTCTTGATTTAGCAATGGCGGAGTTCATATCAGTGTACCAGCATCATCGCAGACTGCACCCCTTCCCAGCCCTGGTGCCACCAAGTCTGGTCCCCGACATTCATGGACACCCTCTGGTCATACATTGGTGCAGTCTGAGTCAATGGACTGGGGGTAGTTTTCATCCTCATGTGGCTGTCACCGAATTGGTGGTGGCAATGAGGCTGTCGCTCTCCACTCCTCCATTTGCTGCTTCTGGATAACAGCAGACCTCTGCATCATGCCCTGGAGGACACCTTCCACTGTCCCCCGCAACCCTCCGCCACATTCACCTTGGACATCGATGAGGACCCGCCCAGTCCGCATGGCCCTACCTCAGTGCACCACAAGTCACCATCCCATGGTGGTGTGCCTGTGCTGACCGCTGTGCATCCGGGGCCTCTAACTCTGTGCAGCTCACGTCAGGGACCCTGTCTGAATGAATATTGGATGACCTCTGTGACGGTGGTCCTAGGGTCATCGACGCCATGTGCATGTGGCCCTGTGCTGTCCGCTGCCTCCGGCCTCAACTGCGGACCACCAGGGCTCACACATCAAATCGAGTCCTGACCGGGCCGGACGTCGCATCACCGCAAGAGGCACATGCCACCATCGCAAGTGCCAACTCCATCCACCATCTGCCAGAGTCAAAACAGTGGTACTGGCAGACTAACGGAGTTGCTCAGACGTGTCATGGATGCCATCATCTGCCTGATCCCCTGCTGAGCACTCCAGGTGTTACTGATTCAGTGCACAGCAACCCATTTACTGTTACTGATTGAGTTTTGTGCTGTGAAGAGGTTGTGCAGCAATGTCACCTCAGGCGGAGTGGGAGACCTGGGATATTGATCCGGAAGTTGATGAAGGTGTTACACACCCCACTGCATCTGCATCAGCACTAACCCGAAGGGACACAATCCTAGCAGTTTCTTCACATGAGCGTGCTCATCTCTAGTGCCCCATTCTCAGTGCGCTGCAACTCACGGACATTTCTGTTTAAATGTTGGGTGACCGATGTCCGTGCTCCGGCTCCCTCCATGTTGCTCAGCAGTTGACTCTGTTATGCAGGTGTTTTCTATTTCCATTGCACTGGTGTCCACTGTTAAAGTTGTTGCCAGCACCAAGCACTCCGTGCAGGCTGGCTTATACTCACCCCACACACATCCAGCACAGGTGTCACTGTACATGTGGCCCTGCCAATAAAGGGGCCGGGCGCACGTGCCCATAGCCAGGTCAACATGATATATGCAGGTGTCCCTGTGGTCTTGCTGTATGCATGAGGGCCCTGGGCCCTACAACATTACATGTTTGTGCTGTGTACAGCGGATGCAGACCTGTCACCGCAGGCAGCGGGTACAACCTTGGATATGTAGCTTTGTCTTCAGCCACTCAATACATAAGAGGAGTGGACTGGGCTGTCGCACAGAGGACCAGCGTCGGGGATGATGATTCCATGGCTCTGGGAGTGGTTCATTGCAGGACATGTGCACATGCATGTGTATCTGTCGCGGTGCGGGTCTCCTTTGTGGGGTGTAGGTGGTCCCTGATGGGACTTCGACACCCCTTATGTGATGTAGTTCGGCTTCCATGAGCTCTAACCCCACCTGCACCTGTTCGGCCACCTCCTTTTGGAATTCTGACACCTGGCATTGGAATGCGATGTGTGCCTCGGTGAAGTGTTGGGAGCCAGCCGTGGTGGCAGGTGCTTCCTGCTGTGTGGTCTGTGCAGGGGCTGCGGTCTTCTCTATGTGGCTTGGCTGCCCTGCTCCTGGGGGTGGGTTGCCTGAGAAGTCCATGAGCTGTTGTAGGGTGTCGGTGTCAGAGGTGTGGTGGTTGTGTCCGGCATCACAGATGGTTTGTCTGGTCTGACCTGCTGGAGGTGTTTTTTGTCCCTCTGCAATGTGAAGGGGAGATGCATGTTGACATTGTGTTGACATTTATGTTTGCGCATTGTTCTTGTTTACATGCAGACTGTGTGACAATGTACATAGTGACTGTTTGGGCGGTGCTGGCAATTTGGGGGGGAGAGTGGACATTGGGACTACATGACAGATGTTAGTTTGTACCCGTGTATATACATCTCACAGTTCCCTGCTCTGTCCAACGTGATTGGCCTGTTTCTGCGCATTAGCGGACCCAATTGTTTCCACAATGGCTTGGCAGTTCGGGCTGGACTGTTCCCATGAGGCACAGGGGCAGACTGATTTGCATATGGCCATGTCTGAGCTGGGGTGGCAGAGTGAGCTAAAGAATGATGATGGATTAAACCCAGATCAGTTGACTGGGGGTGAGTGCTTGCATTGTTTAACACTCCGTCCATCATCCCCTTTGGTTTTGCTTTGTTCGCCCTAAGTTGGCAGGGTATGCCCAGACGTGGGTCACTAGCTCACTTTGCTACTGGATTCAAGCTAGCCTGGCTGAAGACGGCTGATTAGCCAGAAACCGGTCCCAGGATGCTTGTTTCCCATCCAGGGAAGACATGGCTTGGCAGTTCGGGCTGGACTGTTCCCATGAGACACAGGGGCAGACTGATTTGCATATGGCCATGTCTGAACTGGGGTGGCGGAGTGAGGTAAAGAATGATGATGGATTAAACCCAGATCAGTTGACTGGGGGTGAGTGCTTGCATTGTTCAACACTCCGTCCATCATCCCCTTTGGTTTTGCACTGTTCTGCAGTGTCAGTGTTGCACTTTGTGCCACATTGTCATGCGATGTGCTGTGATTGTTATATGTGTGTGCTGCAGTGTGCCACAGGGATGAGGGACATGATCCTGGGTCATTGTGGGTGTGGGTGTGCTGTGCTGTTGATTTTAACGTGCCCATTTGACGCATCCTCTGGTAACTATCCCATGATACCACCATGTTGTGAATACTTGGTTAACACGGCGTACATTTCCCACGATAGACTGCGATGTTGTAGGTTGCGTTAAGTTACTTTTGCGATGATTATCACACGTTCGTGAGAATATGCCCCATAGTGATTCTGGCTTTCCACATCTTTTAGATATATGTACTGGGTCAGTGACATTTACTCTAAACATAGAACAATAATTTCTAATGATCCTACTTGGATCATTAGAAAATTAAGGAATAGACATTGATAACTTATTTGGACTAAGTTACAGTGTGAAGAGTGTTCATTTACTCCTACCACTCAAATACAAACAGAACAATTTCTTTACTTAACAATACAAGACTGCAAATCAGTAGCATTTAACAAGTTGTTAAAAACAGCAAATCAGGATATGACATGTTCACATTGTAGATCAGAGATGAAGTCTACATTAAATATAGAACGATTTGGGAAATATCTCATTTTAATGTTACAACGTTGTACACGATTTGGAAGGAAATTAGTCAAATATCCATTTCAGGAAGAACATATACAACAGCGGCTATTATTTTTCATGATGTACCCATTACAACATCTGGACACTATACTGTTTATGTAAAGTGTAACAAAGGATAGACACATTGCAATGATGCCCACCTGGAATTCTAAGCTAGATTGCCTTATGAATTACCAAATTCTTATATGTTATTTCTGCAGCCAATATTTTGAGTACATCATTCAGCCTATTGGGAAAGATGTCAACAGAAACTAGACAGCACTGCAAACTATTAGTATTTATAATTAGTGTTTTGATTATTATTTGCGCTAATTGATATTACATTTGGAAAATTGTGTAAATAGTTTATATATTTGTTGTCTATATTGTCGCAGATGTAAAGGAAAGTGTACATTTTGTCAAATGCATTTGCGAGATATAATGGAGTTAATGTAAATGACAGAAGTAATTAAGTAATTGTAGATAGGAAAACGCGTATGTACACATATTGATGATGATGTTCTATGCTAATTTGTTTTTTTTCTACAATCAATTGGATTTTTTTTTCCCGCGCTGCTCAATGATAATGCTACATTGAAATCACTGTGTATGGCGATGTAATGTGAATTTGAAAACAGCAAAAAAGGGAAACTGAGAATGTTATGTACTTGTTTTTTATGTTGTGTTCTCAAAAATACAATGTTGTTGTAAGTTTTCTAATACATTATCATAAAATAACTTTTTTTCTTTGTTATATAGTAGCTACTGTTGAAGTTTGAAAACAGTTTTAATGTTATTTAGCATAATTCTACTAAAAAATACTTTTACTGATTAATGTATGTAAATTGCTTGAAAGGTAAGAATACATAATATACTATGCATGAGAACCTGGAAAAATGTTCAAAATGTAATTATATGTTATTTGTTTCCAATATAAATAATGTTCATCCTTTAGATTACTAAAAATGTATGGTCATATTTCTGTGGAGCAGTATCACACTTTTTACAAAAGTGCATAGACTAAAAAAGTACTTTGATTGTAAGCTATTTGCTCCTAATTATGCAGGACAGGTTTGTATTAAATTCTCTATCCAAGGACTTCTGAGATGCATACATAGATTATAAAAGTCTGCTTCTGTGACTCAATACTCTAGTAGAACTGATAACATGTGTTCACCTCTATAATAAACTACATAGTTTTTAAGTTAGAGTCATCAGATTCACAAGACGTGTCACAATACATGTAGAGGCCTACACATACTAGAATACAACTATTTCACACTGCATCTTTTCAAAATTTGTGTACAAGAAGATGTATGCATTACTTTCTCCTCCTTGTACAGGACAGGTGGGTATTGAAAGTGCTTTTTATTAGATTTGACTGTTTTAAAGTATGCTGTATTTCCTCATTTGAAGAAGTATTTTAAGACGTATTAGAGAGCTAATAGGCCTAAGTTTTAAAGGATAGAATCTACTGCATACGACACAACCCATACACTTATTCAATGATTCAAACACTATCCTTCCACTCATTCATTCACACTGACACTATGCATACACCCATCCAATCACCCAAATACTACTCAGGCACTCACTCAGTCACCTGGACAGTACTCTTTCACTGTTCCAGTCACCCATGCAATACCCATAGACTCATCTATTTACCCAGGAACTACCCATGAACTCCTGTATTTACCCAGGCACTACTCATGCACTCTTGGAATTACCCAGGGACTTCCCATGCACTCATGCAACTAAACAGATACTATGCATGCACTTATCTAATCACCTAGGGCCTACCCATGCACACATTCATTAGCCCAGCTACTGTCCATGCACTCATGGAATCACCCAGGCACCACGCTTGCACTCAACAATTCACTCAGTCACTACCCATGCACTTACACATTCACTCAGGCAGTACTCATGCACTCATACAATCACCCAGGCACTACCCATGCACTCATCCAATCACTCAAGCACTATCCTTCAACTCAACTATTCACTCATGCAGTATTCATGCATTTACTCAGGCAGTATTTATGTACTCATACAATCTCCCAGACACTACCCATGCACTCATCCAATCACCCAAGCACTACCCATACACTCATCCATTCATCCAGGGACTATCCATGCACGCATGGAATCTCCCAGGCACTGCTCTTGCACTCACCCATTAATCCAGCCATTACCCATGCACTCATCCATTCACCCAGGCACTATCCATGCAGTCATGCATTGTTCCAGGCACTACTCTTGCTTTCATAAAATAATTCAGACACTACCCATGCACTCACCCAATGAGCCAGGCACTACCCTTAAACTAATCCATTCACTCAGGCAGTGCCCATACACTCATCCAGTCACTCAGGCACTATTCAGTCACTTAACCATTTACTCAGGCACAGCCCATCTATTCCTCTATTCACTCAGACACTATCCTTGCACTCAACTATTTCCTCAAGCACTACCCATGTACTCGTCGAATCAGTCAGGCACTATCCTTTAAGACAACCATTCACTCAAGCAGTACCCATGCACTGATGCATTCACTTAGGCTTTCTGGTACACACTACCCATGCACTCATCCAATCACTCAGGTACCACACTTGCAGACATCCATGGACTTAGGCACTACCCATGCACTCATCCAATCACTGAGACAATACCTTTCCACTAATGCATTCACTGAGGCACATCCCATACAATCATGCAATCACTCAGACACTGACCATGCACTCATCAAATGAGCCAGGCAGTACCCATGCACTCATCCAATCACCCAGCCACTATTCATGTTCTCACCCAATCACCCAGGAACTATTTATACACTCATCTAATAACCCAGGCATTACCCTTGCACTAATTCAGACAACCCATACAAGTTTGTCTAACTTTAACCAAATAGGTGGTTCTAAAAAAAAACATTTGTTTCTTTTTTTGAGTTTTTCGAACACTTTTATTTAATTTTTGGGTGTTTTTTTAAAAATCAGATTATAAAAAACACAAGGCAATGAACTACAGTAAAGCAGTGAGAACATTTTGCAATTGTAACGTTGTTGAAAAAACAACCAAGAAACTAGCATTTATGATTTCTTGCAGCTACAATAACTGCTAGTTATTTACACTTGAAGCAGTGTTGCTCTAAACTAGCAAACTCAGGTACGAGCAATGGTGTATCAGAAGTTCATGTAGAACCCGCAGATGTACTGGGTGCTAGAACTTCAGCATCCTGTGATTGCAGTTGCAGTTATCGCTGGTTCTGTTCTTTTGGGAGACGGTTTGGATGCATTGTCTGCAGATGCTTCATCATTGATGAGGTTCCACAGGAGTATTTTTTCTTGGAGCCCCGAGATTTTAACTTTTAACACAATGTTCAAGTCACTTTCTGTGCATTTACATTTTTCTCCCCAGGTGGAATAGAGGAAAAGGTCCAGACAATGCTTTCCTTTCTTTTTCACAGATTCCTCCTCCTCCTCCACATCTTCAACTTCATCTGTGGGTGGATTTCCAGATGCTAGTTCTAGTGTTGAGTGAAAACACCCAAAAAATAAATACAGGCGTAACAGAGAACACAAAGAGGTGTTAATTCTAAAGAAGATTCTGAAAGAAAGAACAAAGTGGGTGGGTCCCTCAGTGCCAGAATAGAAAGATTATTAAACAATAAAATAATTTCTTTTGAAGTCACATGGGATTTGCGTACTGGACGCATATTTACAGCACACAGGATGCGATTTTGGAAAAGATGTATAAACAATATTATATATTTATTCCAGTTACAAATATAGCAGATTTACAAACATGGTATAATGTATAAAATAAAATTATATATATATGTTTTTTAGAACTGCATAATTTTGCGCAGGAGAGGCGAACCTATCGCGCACACAGAAATACATACAGGAGGGTACGCGGGACCATATCGGCTTCTAAATCAAATATTCAAAATATTTATATTACTGTAACTTTTACAACTCTTTCTATAAAATGCAACTCTTTGATTTCAAAATTCTATAGTATATTTCACGTATTTCAATTTTAAACAATTGAAAAATTTGGGAACCACGAAAATAAATTATATAAAAAAGGGCAAAAAAATTACGTTACCTTATAAATGTGAAAATATTTTGAACAAGCCTTCTTAACATGTACTGTAACTTGTACATTGTCCAATTCTTCAGAAATGGTTGAATATGTAGCGCCATTTGTGTTCCACTATGAAAATTCGAGCACTAGTTAAAAAACCTTAGAAATTCATTGAAAAAAAAAAACAGGTTTCAGGGACGTTATAGTTAGAAATTAACATTTAATAAACCTTAGAAATTCACTGAAAAAAACAGGTTTCAGAGAAATTATAGTTAGAAATTGGCATTTTAAAAAAACCTTAGAAATTCACTAAAAAAACAGGTTTCAGGGATACTCTAGTTATGCTGACATTTCACTCATAGAAAACCAGACAAATTCAGCTGTTCTAGTTAGCTGAGCAAACTATACCTCGCACCCCCACAATGCACTGCTTATGACTGCACATATTTCATCACTGATAACATGGGCAGTGACATCACTGATGACATCTCAAATGACATCACTGATGACATCATCCACAGAATCAATAACGCACCCACTCACCCCACCATGTAACCTTTCATATACCCACTGCAACTTCAACACTACCATTCTCGAAACCATTGACACTCCCATACCAGTATTTAAACACCCACACACTGATTCATAGCCCTACACATAAATCCACTCACTCACCCATACCGCCACTCGTTTACCAACTCCCTCACTAATACAGCCACTGACATATCCACTCATACAACCATACAGCCACTCACACTGTCAGTCACTCATAGAGCTACTCACACACCTATGCACTCACCCATAGAGTCAATCAGAGAGCCAACTACTCACCTACAAAGTTGTACAAACACACAGTCACTTACTGATCCAGATGAAACATATAATCACTGACCCATACACACCCTCACACATGCACTCACTAACCCATACTGCCACTATCACAATCCATCACTTACACATACAGTCACTAATATTTTCCAACACTTATGTATACTAACTTTCACATATACACTTACTCACCCATATACCTCTGACACATCCATTCACTCACCAACAAACCCATAGATACACTCAATCACTTATGCAATACTTCTCTTACACTCACTAACCCATATACCCACTGAATAATGCACTCACTCATCCATGCAGGCAGTCACAAACCTTCTCACCTATCCACAGAGACACTCACACATCCCTAGAGGTACTCAGAAAACCAATCAATGAACCAAACACCCTTTCATGTACCCACTCACCAACCCATTAAGCTACTTCAATACCAACTGACAGACTGATAGAGACATTCAGGCACTCTAGCCAGTGAGCCATACAGTCGATGAGGCACCTAATCACTCACTTATACAGTCAGTAACACACCTACTGAAGCATTGATACAGGCACTCACATACCCAGTGATTATTCAATGCACTTTAGGATATATATTTAACACTCATAAACTTTTTAAAAACACACAAAGTCACTGGGTGATGTCATCAGTGATGTCATTTGAGATGTCATCAGTGATGTCATCAGTGATGTCACTGACGATGTCATGAGTGATGTAATATATTAAGTCATAAGCAGTGCATCTCAGGGGTGTGAGTTATAGTTACCTCAGCTAACTATATGGCTGAATTTCTCTGTTTTTTATGAGTGAAATATCAGCCTAACTATAACGTCTCTCAAACCTGTGGTTTAAGTGGATATATATACACACACACACATACACACATATATATATATAGAACCAAAGTCCTGAACTCCCCAGTAAGACAAAGGGAGCTGCAAACAGGTAAGGACCTCTTCACCACGCACAATGCTGACGTCCAACAGTAAAAACAGCAAACGATTCCAAATTTTTCAATTCTGACTTTTTATTTCATTGTCAGACAAGTGTCCGCCTCAGACGCGTTTCGATCGCCTCCGCGATCTTGATCACCTGACGCGCTGGTGCCGGACCATACAATTTAAAATAGGGTTCACCCAATCACAATGCTCAGTGTTAATGAACATAATAGAAATACTGCAACTTAGAGTGTGTTTACTAGGCCTGGGCAAAAATTTCGTTCCGTTCGCGGAAATTGCGATAATTTGACATTTTTGCGTTCCGCGGAGAGCGTGAAAATGTCAAAAATTCCGGTTTCCGCAGCTTGGCGATAATTTGTTTCTTGCTCGCGCTGTAAAATGATACATTCTCGCGCGCGCGCGATCGCCTTACCTGAATCCCTGCGTTCGCCGACAAGTTTTCTTGATCCGGTCGCGTTCTCCATGAGATGTTGTATTGTTTTTAGCCATTTGCGCTGTCTCGCGACAGTTCGCGCCCGCAGTGACGTCATGCGTCGCGCGATCACGTCTTTCTTCTCGCGATCATGCACCGCGAGAACAACTCAAAACAAGATGGCCGCGCCCGCAAGCAACCACATGGGTAAGTTGGCGACCCGCAACCATGCAGAAAATCTCGCGAACATGCCGGAAAAAAACTTCCGCATCTTTGCGATATTTCTGCTTGTTTGCGATAATTTTAAACATTCTCGCGATAATTTGCGAAGGTTAATTCCGCAAATTCCGCCCACCCCTAGTGTTTACTTAAAAAGGTGCCGACAATCAATCGGAAACAAAAGTAGCCGGGTTGATGGAAGAAAATTGATACATGAAATGCAACAAACCAGCAAAACAATTCATAACAAATGAAATACATGGCTAGTGCCCCTGAATGCTAGAATGTGAATTGTCAAATCCTAACCACGGCTCGCATGTTTGGAAAGAAACGACAGCATGATTTCCTTTTTTATCCATAAATAGCACACTCTCAATGACTAAAGTTAAAGGGGAAGAAAAATAAATAAATAAAAATTACGAAGCATGAATAGGGATGAAGAAAATTAATGAATACTAGAAAGAAGAAAAATAAATAAAGATAAAGAAACTAGAGCAAGAAGCATTGGAATGAATATTCATACTGTAGAAGACTGCCAGTTACAGAAAAACCGCTCAATTGAAATTGTTACTGTTGTTGGAATAACCACATACAAAGTAAAGATAAACAGCCACAAAGGAAACACATTTACAGAAAGTTATGCAAATCCTCACTCGTATTCATCCCGTTTGGCATCTTGGTATCTAATAAAAGGATGAAGGAGGATTCTAACTGGCGTAATTGTTTCTCTCTGTTGCCCCCCCGAATTGAAGGTGGTACCGCCCCAATCACAAAGTAAGACAAGTCACTGACCTTATTGGCATGAATGGCCTTAAAATGTCGTGCAACAGGATATGTGGGGTCCGAGTTTACAATCGCACGAAGATGTTGTAAGATGCGGTTGAAAACCGGTAGTTTGGTACTCCCCACATATCTTAAGTGACAGGTACATTCTAACACGTAAACCGCAAAATCAGTGCGGCACGTGAAATGTTGTTTTATTTGTACCGGAACATTGCTAAATGCAGTGCAATATTCAGAAACATTAATTCCGAATTTGCACGCACGGCATGAAGCACATTTGAAAAAGCCAAAGCGTGTTAGCCACGTGATCTTTTCAGTGACTTCAGGATTGGATTTAACCAACGCATCCCTCATTGAGGGAGCTCTCCTGAAAGTAATGTCCGGTAGATTTGGCAGTAGAAATTTCAGAGTTAAATCGGTTAAAACAATAGGCCAGTGTTTGTAAATAATGTGTCGCAAGCTTTTGTGTTGTTTACAAAAAGTGGTAATGAGTCTGATGGGTTGAATGATCTCGGTATCCACCTCCAAACTTGGACAAATAATTTGTGGCTGTCCGGCACTAAGACAGATTTCCCGAGACCAAAGATTGGCCTTGTCAAGGGCTTTTTTAAGATTGTCTGGTTTATACCCACGGGCAAGGAACCGATTGGTGGCCTCCTGTTGGCATTTTTCTAAATCACATTGACGGCTACAAATGCGACGTAGACGAAGATACTCCCCGTAGGGAATGCTACGTATGAGATGTGGAGGGTGTGCACTGCTGGCATGTAAGATGGAGTTGCCAGCAGTGGATTTCCTGTGCAGTTTGGTCTCTATGTGTTGGTCCATAATGAACACTTCCACATCAAGGAACTCCACTCTCTCAGTGCTAATAGTAGCCGTGAATTGTAAATTCATTGAGTTGTTGTTAATAGAAGCCACAAATGAGGAGGCCTCCTCTTTGGAACCTTCCCAGACGATAAAAATATCGTCTATGTATCTGCCGTAATACCGGATGTGTGCATCCCATATGTCTTTATGGTTGGTCCTGAGGACATGTTCCTCCCACCACCTAACCAAAAGGCAGGCATAGGTTGGAGAGAAACATGCCCCCATAGCCACACCCCTCAGCTGTTTGTATAGAGCTTTATTAAACAAAAATAGGTTGTTATTGAGACAGAGCTCAATCATTTGAAGAAGCATGGTATTGTGGTCTTTGAAGTTAATGGAACGGGAATCTAGAAAATGTTTGACAGCATTTAACCCCTGTGAATGTAAGATACTGGTGTAAAGGGAAGCTATGTCAAGTGTAATTAGTACAAAGGTAGATTGCCAGCTAATCGCCTTGAGTTTAGTTAAAAAATCCCCCGTGTCCTTGATGAAGGACGGCAGAGCGGTCATATGGGGTTGAAGAAAGTAATCTACATATTTAGACATAGCTTCCAAAAGATTATTCCGTGCTGAAATAATAGGTCTACCTGGTACCGGATGAGTACCCTTGTGGACCTTAGGAATAAAGTAAAGGGTAGCTGTAGTTGGAAAATCATTTTTAAGAAACAGATATTCATTCTTTGACAAGAGTCCCATTCTTTTCCATTGGGCTAATAGGGAGGACACAGATTTCTTAATCTCACCCAAATGATCCCGACCTACTTTGCTGTAACAATTAGTGTCGGACAGATGGCGTTGTGCCTCTTGTAAGTACTCTTCTTTGGGCCAGAGAACTATGTTACCGCCCTTGTCAGCACCCATCACCACAATTTGACCATTCCCACGAATTTTCTTGATCAGTGCCCAATAATTTCTCATTTTTGCATTTATTTGTTTACACTTGGAGAAAGTGGATAGATTCAAACTTTTAAGGTCACTGATTACCATGTCACTGAACACATCAACAGAGTCCTTGGGCATGATTGGATAAAAACTTGAAGGAGGACGGAATGGACTGGCAGCCGCCAATCCTGTGTTAATTCCTTCCACTTGTTCCGGTACAATGCCAGATACAGTAAGATCCGAACTCTCCTTAGCCAAGGATTGCATAATTTGAAGTGTCTCAGAGTCCCGAACTTGCAGTGGATCCAACAGCAAGTCAGAAGTGGTGGCCGTGTTGATGGATTTATTCAATTGGAAGAATTTTTTGAGTTTAATTTTTCGGATGAACTTGTAAACATCTATGCGAGACTGTTTATAGGAAAAGTTAGACTCCGGACAGAATGATAGCCCCAATTTTAGCAGTTGTTGCTCAGCATTTGTTATATATATATATACACACACACACACACACTAAACAAAACAAAGGTTACGGCGACACGTTATAGTTAGGCTCAGGTTTCACTCATACACAACCAGTGTAATTCTTCAGTTATAGCCACATGAGCTAACTATAACTTATGCCCCCGCAAAGCACTGCTTATGACCTCACATATTACATCACTCATGACATGGTCAGTGACATATATGTCACAATAAGTACCCAACAGTTGTAGAGATAACATTAACTAACCCTGGTTAGGTATGGGATGATGAATACTGAAGCATCCTAGTTATTGCCCACCGGGTTGTGGGAAAAGAAAAAAATTCCTTTTGTTTTAATTACTCTCACACACCCTAGTGGTATCATGCTTCATCATCAGGTCACCTTGACTCCTAAATATCAGGGTGGGCTCGACCGTATTCCAGGGAGCTCTTCAAAGATGTGGCCAGGGGGTCTTAAAGATTAAAAATCCCCAGATAGTTACTGGTGTCCCTTTATTTTTGAAACCGTCTGGGATATTAAACTTTACAAGCAAATAAATTGTCACTTGGATGTTTGTGGTCCTATGACCCTAGTGCCAACATGTTTCAACCCGACAATTGGCCCAATGTAGGTCCTGGGCTTTCTTCAGGGCAATAGATAAAGAAGCTCCCTCCCTGGTGAGTGCATTGGATAACTATCACGCTACTCCTATTTTTTTTTTTAAAAATGGCAGATAGTTACTCCTTTGTGAGAACAAAAGACAAACTTATCTTTGGTTTTGAAGTTATAATTCTTTCCTCTCCATCTGTAGGGAAAAAAGGAGAGCAAAAAGAAGAGAAAACATAATGTAACAACATTTTTGTAGTGACTGTTGCTTCCCATAGGTGAATGTGCTTAAGAGGTACACCCATTCTCATCCATCTGGACCGGTGCTTGTAAGCCATCACCCAATGTAGAGTGTCATGTGCACACTTCTCACTGTTATCTTTTATCACTGTCATTATATTGTGGCAATTTGTGTTGTTTATCGTGCAGTGGAGATATACATCGCATTCTGAATCTAGTCAGTACTGGTATATGTGTAGTTGCTCTAGAGACACCAGCGTGCCACTCACATCAAATCACACAGAACAATAACCATACGCTCTTAGTGCATTCATTCTTAATATACATCCTTCTCTCCCTTACCCCGTTCTGGGAGAGGTATATCATCACGGGGAATTGTAGTGGAAGAGGTAGCCCTCTAGTCATACAATGAGTATCATGTTTGGATTGCCCGTGGCGAGTTGTAGCGTAAAAATGAGGGAGACAAAGAGAGATACATAGGCATGAATGAGCCTTTAGAAACTCTAAGTCGATTGGCAATGTCCCCACATACCTGTAGTAGAAGTGTCCCGCAGAGGGCAACATGCGATACTCACTTTGTCAAGGGTCCTGCCCCACATTTCATCCTATTCAGTCCTACAACCCTAGGCTTTCGCCCTGGACAGTGTCTGCCGCCTGTATTTAAAGGAAGCCGGAAGGCGCGGTGAGCAGCATATGGGGGGAGGGTCCCGGGTCGAGAACCACGTGACTGGACATGGCTTATCTGACGTGATACATCCGGGGAACATTGGGACATGTAGTGCGAACTATGTATATGAGCTAAAACGATGATCCCATTCATTGTGAATTTAATAGAAAACAATCTACTGATACTATAGGCTGATTCTGCAGTGACAACCAAGATTTTGTTAGGTTATATAGCAGCAGGATCACTAATTTGCGCTACCATTAAAACCGCTCCATTACTGTTTTTCCTTGGCATGTTGGAATAAAACTTAATTGGCAACTTCACCCTGAGCCAAATGTTCTGGTTGTCACTATCATTAGTGTGTCAACTACACCGATATGGCAGATTGCTATTATCATCATGACCCAATAAGTGTGAGAGTATATGTATACATAACGCATCATGTAGTTGTTATTAATGCTGTTATACATATTTTCACCCTCCCCGAGGCATACTCATAATGAGTTAGTGAGACAAATCAAGGATCATACTTGTTTGTCTATTTTTGATTCAGTTGGTTCCATAGGATTGAATCAGGCGGACAATAACGGCAACCAAGCTGACATCCCGTTACTTGGAAAAGAATCATACTGACAAAGATCTAAAATGGCAGAGCCTATGCAAAGACTAATTCAAACCCTTTACGAAATAAGGACACTTCAGTCATGCTGTTGAAAGGAAAAAGTCAAATATTCAGCCTATGAGAAAGGGGAAAGGAGAAAAATACTCAAGTGGAAATAAATGCATCGACCAATTGGAATGGGGGGATAATGTGTCCAGGAATAATGATACAATTGTTAACATTGTCACTAATGTGGATGGGGGTGTTGAGTCGCATACTGTTGAAGCCGAGCATGGAGGAGGAGACCTATTAGAATCCCAAAATCATCCAGTACAGTCCTCTGGGGGTCAGATTGGCTCTCCAGCCCTTTTGTTATCTTCAGGTTCTCTCCTGACATCAAACAAAAACCAGGAGTGCAGTTCCTCTGGGGGAGGGGAGGGTAAGAGAGGGACGGACCTTCGCCTTTTTAGACTCTGAGGCTGCTTTATATCACCCTCACGTCACCGCATCAGATACGTGCTTGAAAAGAATTTTTATTTCAAGATTTAATCCGCTGAGCCACTTCCCTGCACGTTTTTCCGTAACGTGTGTTTTGCATGCTCAACTACCCCTTCTGTGGGACATTATCTATCTTTGTCCCTTCCGCGCACTGATCGCGCAATAAAGTTTGTTGTCAGTCTCAAGATGGCCGCACAAGTTTGCGGTCTAGTCGTTCGCTCCCGTGCATTTGAGCACTTCCTTTATCTTGCACACACCCCTGCCGGCTTGCTACGGAAGCCTGAGCCTCGATAGGATCTCGGTTGTGCGCTCGCCCCAACTCTGTAAGTACAATGCATGTCCAGGGCGGTACCAGTGTATGGTAGTCTGTAGGGTACTCACTGCTCTCCTTCAACTTTTTCAGGGCGAGCCCTCTACGGCCTCCAGGCGAACCCGTACAGCATTTTCTGTTCCCCAGGGGGTGAGTCTCCCCACATGGGCTCCGTAGCCATCAGCACTAGCATTTTAAATCTGCGTCAAAATCACCCGCTACTCTAAATTTGAGGACAGCGTGGGTACACGTATTTCGGCCTTCCCCCTTGTTTACTATGTTCACAAATGTTCTCATAGAGCTGGGGACGACACATATCGCGATCCCATGCCAAAGAGCACTTCGTGAAGCATTTCATAGCATTTGGCACTTATGGTGGTTGCACAGTATTACGTATTTGGTAACAGTGCACTTCAACTATAACTTGCTCGGCCACATATCGCGATCCCATGCCATATAGCACTTCGTGAAGCATTTCATAGCATTTGGCACATATGGTGGTTGCACAGTATTACGTATTTGGTAACACCTATGCGATGCAGCACGATCTCCTCTGAATATTTTTTTTGTGTGAGCTCCCATTCAAACTGGCTAAGATGAATCACATTAGACGCACGGTTACCAACGGGAGCCAAACAGCACCCAATGTAAATGCTGTAATTTTTATGTGTCTGTGTTGTCTTTCTCTTTCTCTTCTCTTTTCTCTTTTAGGTACCGCAACAGCGGGTCCACTCCTCTTAGGGACCCAATGGATTTGCTTGGTGATGTACTTATAATTTTTCAATCACCCATTATGTAGTAGAGTTTATATTTTGGAGCACATTCTCACCTGGTCCTGATGAATTGCCACCGACCCGTATGGGCATAGAGCAAGAAACATGTCGACCTTTCTACCTCCCTGGGGAGCATTATAATCCCTCGGGGGTCACCGATTTTACTTAGGCTGGTATACCACCAGAATAAAATGGTTCATCGATTGGCAATACCATACCTATTTTAACCCACCTCACTATCACTCACTACACTTGTTGCACCTACCCCCACGCACCCATACGGCTGTCTCTAAAAAGATCTCCGATAAAGAGCCCCTTCGCGGGAGCCCGTCGGGCATTGCAGCGCCGGCCCGACGAGGAGCACAGCCCTATGATGAAGCATGACACCTTGCTAGGTGTGTGAGGGCATTCTATAGAGACTAATCGCTCTCCCCCCTCTCTTACCCTCCCCTCTCCCAGAGGAACTGCACTCCTGGTTTTTGTTCTCGATACCTTGGAGCACTGTGCAGGACCTCATTAAAAAGCTCTTGGTTCCTTCCTTTTTTGAAGCATTTACGTACGGCGGCTCAGCCGTGGAACCTTAGCCCGTGTTGGCTAGCGGATAATTACCGCTCTTTTCTCTCCCCTTTTCCCTCCCTTGGACACCCACGACCATGGAACAATACCAGGGACTATCCTTTGATGATGACCTTTTGTCTGAAATCCTAAGAACACCGTCCCTACTAGATGAAGACGGAGCTATGGCCACCACTAGCCTGGGCAGCGACTGGAACAGCATCACCAACATGAAACGTCAATTGATGAAGATCATCATGCACGGGGCAATCATGACCGAATATCTACGTGCCAATATAGCCCCCAATGGACTTATTGTCTCGAATATGCCAAGAATTTTTCTTGAGGATAAGCAATTCAAGGAGGAATGGTCCCTAGTTGCCTGGAAGTGCACTAGGGACTGGTTGATACTGATTATCAAGACAGCAAAACGCCTGGCTGACGATTTAATCATCCAGATTACCGTTGCCGAAGGAGCACTGAAAGCTACTATAACCATTGCGGCCTTCAAGGCCAAGCTATCTGAAATCAACAGTGAAATCGCGGAAAATAAGGATTACCTAATGCGACAAAAAATTAACAAACTTCAGAAAGACATTGGGCGCTTCAATAAAGAAAAAATCTACCCATATTTAAAAGATGATTTCCAACAAGCACAAAGTGATTATTCATCAGATGACAGTTCCAGTTCCCGTCGAAGAACTACCTCCAACAGTAGAAATTCCAGCACTGACAGTTGGAGAGGCCAACAACATTACCAACAACACGGCCCGCCTAACCCACAGTACTCCTACACTTTGCCCCCTTTTCCAGGTTCACACATGTGGCAACCACCTGGTTTCCAACAGGGACCATTACCTTTCAACCCCTATATACCACAACCTTTTTTAGGCAGGGGCAGAGGAAGAAGAAGAGGCGGTTACAATCAGCAAAAACAGGTCCACTGGCAGGACCAAACAGATCAAGGCCCGATGGAACTGAGCAGTCACAGAGGGAAGAAAAACTGATAGTGAATCTATCAGATCGGCAATTAAACCAGACAGAGAAAAGGTCCTTACTAAGGGGCTTGGATTCGTGCCAACACCACGACACGATGAATTCAGGACTCACTGCGAAATACATGATCTTTTTCGGAAAATCCGTCTGAGAAATTTCTTCACAGGTTCATCGATTGGCAATGCCATACCTATTTTAACCCACCTCACTATCACTCACTACACTTGTTGCACCTACCCCCACGCACCCATACGGCTGTCTCTAAAAAGATCTCCGATAAAGAGCCCCTTCGCGGGAGCCCGTCGGGTATTGCAGCGCCGGCCCGACGAGGAGCACAGCCCTATGATGAAGCATGACACCTTGCTAGGTGTGTGAGGGAATTCTATAGAGACTAATCGCTCTCCCCCCTCTCTTACCCTCCCCTCTCCCAGAGGAACTGCACTCCTGGTTTTTATTCTCGATACCTTGGAGCACTGTGCAGGACCTCATTAAAAAGCTCTTGGTTCCTTCCTTTTTTGAAGCTCTCTCCTGACATCACCAGAGACGGCAAATGGAAACCCACACAGAATTGGATTTGGAGCTCTGCAGGAGATACATCTCTCATGATGCTAGTAAGATCATGGATATGGCAGATACGCCAGTAGCAATAGCTCCTATAGTAGTGAAATTATTCAGCAGTACCCCCTCTAATAAATCTAACAATTCTCTCTTGCAATAACAATTCTCTTTGACTCCTGATCTAAATACCAGTGACACTCAACCCAGTCGATCTCTAAGGAAAGAGGTAATAGTCTTGGATTCACTAGCATGCTTAGAATGACTATTATTCTCTATCCTAAAGTTACTAGAAAAATGTGTAGGAGGTTCTCACTGTGTGTTGGAAACAGTAACTAAAATACTAAAGGTGCTGTTAAGAAGTAAACAGAAAAGGAAGATTGGTCTAAGTGACCATGTTGAACAAGTGGAAGTGGAAGGGATATTAGAGAATGTACTTGGTGGTGTTAATGGGGATACTGGTAGTCGACCCATTTGTAATGTCCAGGATGGTAATCCCCTAAACAATAGGCTAGCAAATAAAGTTGAGATGCCAGAGAAGACTCCTGAACCTATGCCTGAAGCCATACAAGTCATCTCTGACCCTGCACAAATAGTAAAAAGCTTGGAGGGCTCACCTAAAATGACAGATCAGGAAGTATATCCTGTCTTTAAAACCCAGCTAAGTGGTGAGAAAGATGATGTCTCAGGGGCCCCGCATCTGGAAAAGAATGGGAGAAAGGAAAAGAAGAGAGGAAAAAAGATGAAATCAACATGCAGATACTCTAAAAAAAAAAGCAAAGGAGAATTCGCTTTGAAGAAAACATAGAAGTTATTACTAGTACGGAGACTCTTATTCAGCCCCTGCAAAGTACATTACAAGATTTGAAGCCGGAAAATGAAATTGAATTTGTGAATTCTTAGGACAAAGAATTAATAGTAGAGCCGATAGTGGCTTATGAGGCCCCCCTCTCGAATATTCTGGTTCCCAAAGGAGATCATGTCAATGCCCCAGTTATGGGGCCTCTAGCAGCCATAACAGTAGAACGAAGGGGGTCTGTTAACCTTATTCCATCAGTACTTAACCCCTTGGCTGTCCTTTTCCCTGAATCCATTAAAATGAGAGGTAATTTAGAGATAAATGAGGTCAAACCCCTCTGGGAAAATATGGATTCACTAAGACTAGATTTTATTTTTCTACAGGCCTAATATTAAATAGGGCTTCACTACTTAAATGTCTGTCGGAGATTGAAAATGTGAAACTTATACAAAGTAGCGATATAAATCTAGTCTCCATCCTATCCACAAAAGTTGGTCATAAGTCGATGGTAATGTTGAATTCCAAAATTATTGTAAGTTTGATACTGCAATGGTCGGAAGACCTTCAAAGTAGGGGGATTGATGTTATTCCATTTTTTGAGGAACCCCGATACAGAGCCCTCAACAATAGGTCTTTGCCACCCCATCTATTTTCAGATAGTAGAGATTCCTTGCATGAAGCAAAGGAATTAAAAATGTGTATCAATAAAAATGGTAGACAAGTGTAATTTAAAGAATGCTCCTACCTTTCCATTAGACGTAACTCTAAGGATGAGAGCCCAAATGGAACTGGTTATCCAGTGCACTGTCGACTGGGTCTAATAGTAATCACTCACAGCGGCCATCCTACTAGAAATTAATTTAAAATGATATCCTGGAATGCTGCAGGACAAAAAAATGGTAGGGAAAAGTTACTGTATTTGAGTACTTTAAATGCTGATGTGTTATGCCTCCAGGAGACTTGGTGCACAGAGGGTTTGATATGTGTTGGGACTTTCTCATCTTAGACTGTAAACTAACACCTTCCAGGAGGGGACAGGCAAGGGGGGGTCTGGCATGTCTACTTTCGAATAAGATACAATGGAATTATGATTGCTACAATGATCCTAGCAATCTATTTCTGGTAGTAACGTTGTTCAGCCTGGCTGGAAATGCAAAAAGTCCACAATTGATGTTGATATATGCCTACATTCTGCCAGATGCTCCTTATGATGGTCTCTTAAATGCAGTCTTCTCATACAATAAAAACGTTAATGATACAGAAATTCCCACTCCTATAGTTTTGGTAGGAGATCTGAATTATAAGTTCTCTAACTCTACATTGGACAGATTTTGGCACAAAGTAAAAGAGGAATCCTTTGGATTCTGCAAGCTCTTTTCCCACAAAAAAATAATAACTAACCAGAGAGGGAAAATGTTTGCTGATGAATTAATAAAGGTCGATTGTAAATGGTAGACTTCCATCAGTCACACAGTTAGCTTTTACATGTAAATCCTCTAGGGGAGAGTCAATTTGAGACTATGTGATGATGGGAAGTGCCGTTTTTTCTGTTGAAAGACTTAAAGGTCTCTAATTCCAGTTTTTAACTCTCCTTATAAATTTTAGTTTGTCTCTGCCTGACCCTTGGGCATTAGATGGTGAATCTGTTAGTTTCGCCAAGAAAACAGGTAGATGGTTTTGGGATAACAAGGCTACTCTAGGCCTTGACAGTATCCTAGAGACTATCTTAGAGAAACTGCCTAGCTGGACAGGAACAGAAATTACAATTATTAACACATTCATGCAACAAGCAGTGAAAACTGCAAGGATGGTGAATCAAAGGAAAAGTCTTAAAATGGTCTCCCAATTCCTCCTGGCGTTAAATCTTAAATAAATGAACTAGTTAGGGAACAGTATTTGAATTATTCCTCGGAAAGATATTATAGAATATTACTATTGAAAAGGAGGAAGACTTGGGTGAAGGCCAGGTTAAGAAAAGAGAGGGAAGATAGTATTTGAAACAAACTGAGAGAAACAGCCTCTAAAAGGCCAATTAAGAACCTTCTGGTCTTTTATCGCGGAGGGTTGTGGAGGCAGAACCCGATCACTCCCTGTGAAGAACATAAATGTGGCCATTAAAGAACATAAATGGGTTTGTTTTATTCAGGATTTATATGCAGCCAATGAGGCGGCAATTAAGTACGTCGCACCAAAGGAAGACTTTACTTCCGATGGATCGCCCTCTGACAAAAAAATAGAAAATGTGATCAGGGGAATGCGTTCCTCAGCGCCAATTGGCCCCTATGAAATACCAATCAAAAGAGTATACTGTGGAGTAAAATTCTTTACCCTGTATTTAAGTATTGTTATGAAAATAAAATGGTTCCCCCTCCTGGAAGGGAAGAATATTAGTCCCTCTGTTTAAGAAAGGAGATCGAGATCTTCCTCATAATTATCATCAGATTGTGCTTCTTGATGCAGTGGGTAATGCCTTTTTACCCAAATTTGCGATTGGGTGGATGCCATTCAAATTCTACCGTTGGAGCAAACTGGGTTTAGAACTAAACATGGAACAATTGATAATTTAACTGCTCTACAGGTAACAAATGCAATATATGTCAAAATTAGAGGAGGAAGGGTATATACAGCTTTTATAGACTTCTCCATAGCATTTGACAAAATAGATCGTCCTCTGCTGTGGAGAAAGCTTTTAAATTTGGGTATGCTGGGTACCCTTTTGGAGTTAGCTTGTGCCCTCCATATGGATACTGGGTGTAGAGTCCTAATAAGAGCGGAA
Organism: Triturus cristatus; assembly: GCF_964204655.1. Taxonomy (NCBI): domain Eukaryota; kingdom Metazoa; phylum Chordata; class Amphibia; order Caudata; family Salamandridae; genus Triturus; species Triturus cristatus. Next base: position 248,027,338 of record NC_140594.1, read on the forward strand.
AGAGGTCTCTCACAAGCTATCCCTAATAAAAATGGTCTAAACAAAGGATGTTTATTGGCTCCCCTGATTTTCTCACTACATATCTATGATCTCCCTCACAATTTGGCCCAAAGTGAGGGCATTTCCCCGGTAATTGGGGGAAAACCGATTGTGTGTCTACTCTATGCAGTCGACATAATAATTTACCTAGGGGACATAAATAGTCATCTGCAGGCACTTCATAAATTTGCAGAGGCTCACCATTTAAAGATTAATATATCAAAAAGTACAATTATGTGTATGCTTGTAAGAAAGAAGCTGAAGTATAGAATTTTTGTATGGTCTGTAGGTGGCCAAAAATTGGAACTTGTAAAATCATATACCTTTTTTGGAAAAATAGTGTGTGGCAACCTAAGTGATAAAGCCCATATAGAAAATAACATCTCTAAAGCTACCATGCGGGAAAAAAGCATGGGTTCCCTTTATAAGTCTACCAGAAAAATACATTTTGCACTTTTATTGGAGGTGTTTCGTGCAAAAATCCATGCTTCCCTGCTGTATGGTATGGAATTAATCAATGTAAAGAAAAGTTTTTTTTTAAATGCAACGGAAGGCTGAATTTATGAAGTTTAGCCTCAGTTAACTCAGCATGTTCCGTGGCCGCCCTCAGGTTAGAATTTGGGTTGAAAAGCACCTGGGCACAGGGTCTCACAGGGATAGTGCATTGGGTCCCAGGGAGGTGTTGGTACATTAATATTTTTACTTCGGAAAGAAATTTGAGAATGATTAAAAGAACAGTCATTAATTTTGAGAAATTTAAGGACTGTGGTTGATTTGCCTCAATTAGATAAGTCCCTGCTGTTGACTTTATCGCCGCACCAATTAAGGGCTACCTTGAAACAGGCCACTCAGGAATCCATCCGGTAATTGATTCCTGCGTGATAAATAAAGTACAGGCCTACATTTCGTGTAACCTGCCTCATGGAGTGCGCCATTTTTAGCTAATATTGAGGCAGGGTATGCTCCCTTTAAATCTTTTATTGTCTAAATGGTATGGTTCATCACCGATTTGTAATTTTTTTCAATGGCAATCATAGCCTGCAGGATGTTAATCATGTGTTATTTATTTGCCCTGCATTATTATTGTGTCGCCGAAAATGGATGAGACCAATATGTTTACAACTATCTATTCTTTCGGCCTCTGCACTAATCGATTCTCTCTATGAGCCGCCAAATGAAATGTTCTGGCATATGATTTTTAACTTTTGTAAGTGTTTTTTAAACATGTACTGTTTGTAGGGAGCAACCGCTAATACTTGTTTTTAATCCTATGTCAATTACCTCCGACTTCTTTGCACTAAGGGCATAAAGGATATTTTGAATTATTTTATATTGTATATTATATTGCTATGTTTTAATCTGAAGATTTTTTATATTGTAGGACTTGCAGATGCCTTGTTGGATAGGAACTTTTTCTGTGCTAATTTTATATCAAAATAGACTCTCCACTATCTTGTTGTTGGTTTTTCCAGTTTATGTGGATCCCCACGGAGTTTCATAATCATAATTAAAATAAACTTGAACTTGAGTAGCACACAGAGAATATTGAGAGAATGGAATCTGGTTCTCCCAACATAACACAGAGTCAACCATAAACCATAAACCACAATGTAAATATAAGATATGGGAGGCGGTTGGAATGGGTGCAGGAGGCAATAGTGGTCAAGGAAGTTATTTCAGTAAGGAACGTAAAGGAACAACAGTGTCAATACTGACAAAAGCCCTCAGACAAAAGAATCCAGTAAAGGTCACACTAACATACGTCTTTCTCAAAGTGAAACTTCAAAGCACTTCTGTGAATTCAACAAATTAACCTGTTGATTGTTATATTGTTAGACTTGAAAGTGATAGAATGGAGGCCTGGGATTTGAAGTCTCTTCACCCTGTTAATTCTCAGTGGCTTGTTGTGCTATGTGGAATGCACTCAAAACATCAAACTGTGGCTAAAATCATGTTTTCAACTCCAATTTGTGTGAGGGAAAGTTCTGGAATCTACGGTTATCGAAATCCTACCACGCCTCAGAAGGAAAATATGCTCACTTCCTCTGCACTGGGGAGGTACTGCAGAGGACATGACCATCTAGTACAAAACACTTGGGGCTTAAGATAGGTCTCAGCCACAGTTTTTGGTCACACTCGTCTTATGCAGTTGAAGAGATGGAGCAACGTCCTTTGAACACCTTATACAACGGTGCGTGGCTGCTTGTCATAGGAACTTTAAAGACGTGGTGTACTGTGCTTGAAATGTAGCAGCACCTGTTGACATATTTGATGTAAACAACACAATGCAACACAATATCACACACATAGCAGCATTACATCAAAAGTCAATTAAAATAGTGAGGAACTTCGATTTTCGATTGTGATCGTATCTACCCGCCATTTTGTGCTCCGCCGCAATCTTATGTTGCCCTCACTCAGGCAGCACGGCGGTCGAAGTCTATTTCTGTTTTTTCTGCAGCTTTGTGTCAAAATTAACCTTCTGCCTCTATTTGCAAAGCTGATGTTAGGTTTGGCCGAGTACACTAATCCCTGTCTGGTTTTTCTAATCCCCGTCTCAACTATCTGTTGGTTCACACTATTCTCTTCTGACTTTATCTTATCGTCTGGCCTTCGCTGTTCTCTGCTAGCACTCTCTCGTTTCACAACTGTCCTCCAATACACACAAACGTATCTCGCCACCTGCAAGTTAGTTGTGGATCTGTTAATGAATTAGTTTGAAGGAGGGGTGACAAACACATTTGAAGGAAAGGCTTCTTCGAGTCATCTGATACTTTGTTTTTAAACCTTTCCTATTGGTTCTGTCCTGTTTTCCAACTTTCCTTATTGGCTCTTTCTTATGTATTCTGGGTGTGTATTTGGTTAATGTATATTTTACATATATGCTATAAAAGATTGTGCGCCACGGAGTGAAGTGGCAGTCTCCTGAGAACCTACCTCGTGTACTTCTGGGACAACTGTACTAGCTGCAGCTAATAAATCTGATCTTTTACGCCGACAGAGTGTCCCTGTGTCTCTGTGTAGCTAAGCAGGAGAACCCAGGAGATTAAGGCGTACCCTGCGCCGCCAGGTCCAAAAGGTTCTGGTTCTTCAACAGGAAAAGACATAACAAAACAGTCAAAAGGTGAACACAACCCAAAAGCTACAAAAGGAACAGTACTAAACAACAGCATTACATTTCTGTAATGCACCACAAAAGCAAAGCAACACAGACAAAATACATACACAAATATAATTTTCTCACATCACCTCTTCTGCAAATCATGCTTTCATATTACGGTTGTTAAAAGTGTTTGCACCAAGCATTGCCTTCCCTAGTCCATCAAGTGGAGATGTTTACACTTTTGGGGATTTTTTTCTACCTCTGTTATAGTCGTATCTGTAAATGAAATGTCAATAATTAACTTGTTCAAAGTGTCCGACGTTGTTGTGCTATGTTTGCAATAACGTTTGGTGGGTTTGAGGTAGATTATGAGACAACTGCTACCGATTTATATTTTTTTCCTCGAAAACTATGACGTGTGAGTTACAGTTGTCCATTGGCTCTAGGAAATATGTGACTTGCTTGCATTACATTGAACTAGTGAAAACTGCATTTTAAGATGATAATTTGGCAAAAACATTCCGAAATTCACATTATATATATATAGATTTTTGAAGACGTAATGATTAAACTAAATGCATATAAAACCTAAGTAAATTTAAATCAAATGTTATAGAATTGTTGGGCCACAGGATAGACCTGTGAAAAATATATACTTTTGCCGACTAGGGACAGATTGGGACTCATTAAGAGGTGCCTGATAATGAGAGAGGGAGATGCTTGTATGAAATTAATAGCTTCTATCTCCTCGTCGCCATAATATATGATACAATGTTTGGCTCATTTTCGCAGAAATGGCTTCAAATCGGGGAAAACATGCAAGGTTCTGAATTATCTGGGCTAAATTGTACATATTTTTTGCAATTCCTCAGCCAGTAATACGAACTTGTTTTGACTGGATGCATTCCCACGCCAGGTAAAACTTAAATGTTGTGGGGTTGTGACGCAGTACCTCTCAAGAAATACTGCTTGCGCAACTCAGAATGGGGCCTGCTACAGGGCAGTAGATAATTTGCATATATTTGCACCACTTTAACTGTGATTTGCAGATTTTAGATTTCTGGATTATACGTTTAACACATTATCTTGATTGCTGGACGGACTCACCAAGGTTAGAGGAAATGGTTCGCGGCACCAGGGTCCTCTCTTGTCTGAGAGGACTTCAGTGTTTGCAGAAGCACCCTCAGGAGGGTTCGGGGCCTTATCACTAGCATTCAAGGGCCACTCCACAATCTCGCAGTGCTTGACTCAGCAAGGTTGCCGGAAGGGGTGCCCAGCACCGGCGGAGCACTCTTGTTTGAGGGGATTTCACCCTCCAGCATTCAGGGCACCAGGAGGCACCTTTGCAGACCTAGACTCAGGAGGGGCTGGGGCCTAATCTCCGGGGCTGTGAAAGGTCAGCTGTGCCTGGGTGAAGCGAGGCCAAGGGCGGGTCTGTCCTGTGCCCTTACAGTGCCAGGAAGAGGCAGGGCAAGGCCACCCCGCTTGGTTTTCCTGTTTAGTGCCACGTCCTTTGCCCTGCACTGTGGTCATAGCATACTCCAAATAAATGTACTTGTCTTCACTGCAGCCTCCTACAGTGATTTCTTTTGTTAGAGTTGTTTGAGCATTTTGCAAGTGGAAATTCCAGGCTGAACTAGTTCGCATGTGGGACATTTTCTGGTGGAAACCTTGTCATTGACTCCCAGACCCCCCTTCCACGTTGTGATTCCAGGGGTGAAGGTGTCTGAGGGGGGTGGACTTTGTGAGACCTACCCTTACTTTTACAGTCCAAGAACTAGGGGAACTCCACTCTTTTTTGAGTGCACATATGGCTTTGATGTTCATCTGAAGCTACCTTTTGATTGGGGTAGTCTGATGTAACTCTTGTCCACTTATCCTGGTATCATTGTTTGGGTGCTACTGAATGCCTCCATCCCCCAGTTCTAAAATTGACAAAAAGAATGCAGCAGAAGGGGTCCCAGTGACCGCAAAAGCAAAAATGAAGACCTTATTCTCTGCAGCTGGTAACTGCGTAATGGACACAATTGATAATCTACCATCTGCATGTGAGGACATTTCCCTCCTCTAGCAGCAATGCTACTGAACCTACAATAGTGGTGCTTAACAAGTATATACCCCAAATGTTTAACAGACCCCTGGTGTGTGCTGGAACGCTGTGAGGGAAGACAACATTGCAACCTCTGCATCTGGTACAATAGAGAAGCCTCTGTCTGTATGTAATGATGAAGTAATTGAGTGTGGAAACAGCATCTCGGTCTTCTGCCCCAAGATTAACCTAAATAAGGAGCTCCGAATTGATGCAACTAGTGCCTCTATTCTGGAGTGTTATTCAATACTGCGTAGTTTGATGGGCGTTCGGGATCTGAGGGACCAGGCTTTGAAGAAGGGTTTTAAGAGTTTTGAGGAGAGGGATTGTAGGAAACAAATCTTTAAGAGAACCACAAAAGAGGATGGTGAAACGGTGGTAAACCTAATGAACAGTAATAATGGGGATTCCTACTCCACGCAGAATACTGGTATTACTCATCAGCCCTCAATGGGAAAAACTGTCCAATCTCCCAAATCCTCTATCCCCCTGCCCTATCCAAGCAAAAGCTACAGGCATGTGGGATATCAGTCTGGTTTTCTCGGGTTGGGATCCCCAAGGAGGGAGTTGAGGGAGGGCCCAGAGTGGAGACCAACAGCCATGAGTTTATGTGGACCCTCCCAGAGAGTTTCCATATTTCACAACTTAGAGGGACATTACAAAATTGGTTTTATATAACTGGGTATACAGGACACCATCAGGCCACAATCTACCTTACCCTGGTTGCCAAGTTGATGCTGAGAACCAAAGAAGATCGGGAATCACTTACCAACAATGTCACACATTGGTTTCTTGAAGTTCGTCACTGCTATTCCATTATTACAAGTGACATAGTGGGTGTAGGAAGGATCATTAGCCCTAAGGAACAACATGATAAAATGAAGGTCTGTTTCACTCACAAGAAGATTGTTGATGGTTTTATGGCCATTGATTCACAAACCATCCCTAAAGTTCATACCTGCATCTTGATTAAATATTGTGCCCTAGCAGCCAAAGTTTTTCAGAGGCTGAACTGTCAGTCCTCATGGATGAAATCATAAAAGGCCAGCTGTCCCTTGGTGTAAGCATGGATATGTTGCATGTAGAAAATGTTTGGCTCAGAATCACAACCATGTCTCACCAACAGATACATGCATGTGAATTCTCATATACTAACCTCATTCCAGTGTACTGACCATAGGCTGGCATTATGTCAGAAACATAGCAAATCATACATGAAAAAATATTCAGTGCCAGTGATCAGATTTTCAGTTGCCGACCTTAACAACATGGAAGTAGGTGTACATTAGACCATTTCCTATTGAATAGGTATAATAAAATTGGTCAATGTCATCAGCTGGAGCCATATAGCCTAGCTCACAAAAGGAATCCCACATCAGTAACACCAATAAACAGACACATGGCAGCACTACGTTTTCTGATCACAGGATCATTCCAATCCATTGTTGCAGTGGAATCTCACAATCACATTTTAGTGGTGTGCCACGAGCACTTTGGCCTACAATGAGGAGACAGCTACATACTCTTTACATACAATGCGGATATAGCCAATGTAAAGGGAAAATAGCATGATTTGGCCCCTCAGCAACATTTTGTTGGAGCACATGATGGCCCACATATTGCATTAGGACCACCACATAACAAGGAACAAGTCCAATGGATTCCTCATAACTTCCATCTTATCACAGTGCATGTGGTCTTGGTACAGGATTTTTACACCCAAAGTCTCTGACAGTCATTACCAGAAACAGCATCATATACCAGCAAATGTCACAACTGTGTAATGCTCAAATGAAGATGCTATGGTGAAGGTACCAAAAACAGAGCAAAACACAGGCATTAGCTATCAAAACATTCACATAGAACAATTCACATTGTCAACTCCTGGAGACCACAGTCCATGACAAAAAGTGAAAGCTAAACAAAGCAATGCGAACTAAATGACCATGTGTCAAAACCTTCCTCAACAAATACCTTTCACTTGGATTTTCCTAAACTTGACCTTCCTAATATTTTACCTTAACATACTCCTCACATCATCACAGCAAGAGTTGCTGTAACACTTAAAGGCATGACATTTCACAAAATACTAACAGTCATGAGAAGAAGTGGTCATCAAGATTTTGACGCAAATCAACTCTTTCCTATTTACCTCTGTCATCATCATTTAGCATTTCAGGATGCTCACCCGGTGGCACTTCATGGTTTTAATCCTCTGCAATATAAGGAATGTTCCATCACAGGACAATGTTGTGGAGCATGCAGCAGGCTACAGTGATTTTACACACCTTCCAGGGTGACTAGAGGAGGTCAAGACATCTACATCCAGACTTCAGTAGCCCAAAAGCTCACTCCACTAGCCGCCGTGTCATTCAATGGGCCTCATTGAAGTGGACTTCCTCTGCAGTTGTTAGATTCTTCAAAGGTACTAACGGCCATGGACAGTTGGGATACTGTGAGTCTACTAGATGGAAGGCAGACCTAAGTGCAACAATAAGTTACACACTTACTGATTCTAACACCTGACATTACCCACACAAAGTTCAAACAGATCATACTTACCAACAAAATAGGTACTCTACAGTAGTAGTTGTGATATCAGCTGGGGTGTGCTGCTGTTCCGCAGTATGAAGGAATCATGGGCTGACCCTTGGAAATGTGCACAGACGTTTGAGATATACAAATCTGGTAAGCAGACAACTTGCATATTGATAGAATGAAAGTGCTTCCTGCTATGGTAAACTTGTTCCCAGGCTTGCAGTAGTTCTAAGGCAATATGGGTGCCATCAATGGCTGCAACCACATGTGGGAGACGACCAAATCCGTAGAAGTCAACCTTCACAGTGGATAAATCCTCGTGCTTGGGAAACTGGATGTTGCCGTTAATGTGTCTCATCACTGCTGAAAGCACGTCTTGTAGTACACCACTGAACATTGGTTGTGACATACCGCCAGATATAGCCACAGTGCATTGAAAGGAACCTGTGGCCAGAAAATGCAATTCTGCCATAAGTTTCACAATTGGTGGGATACATGTGGGATTAGGGTTTTGAGGTAGGATATCAGGCTCCAACGGATGTCATAAATCGAGTTTTGTCTTCCTATTCAAACAAAACCTCTTGATGATATCCCATTTCTTGAATGGTCTGAAGGTCTGAAAATTGGCAGTACACTAGAGGCTTCCTCTCCCATGGTACCTATGTGTGAAGTGAAAACAGTATTGAGCATTGGTCACAGTGTCCAGAGTAACATATGAAGAGTAAGCCAAAAGTCATGTGACAAAACTTAACTGGTTCAGAAAACATTACACATTATTCACATAATGATTGTCTACTTCCAAACCTTCACCTATAATCCCCATTGTAGTCTTCACATGTGTCTGTGACATAAATGTGCACATTATGCATCCACAAATTTAATATGAGAACCTTAATATTTACATTTTTTAAATGTTCTGTCAAAGCTCTGCCACAGGCAGTGTACAGTGCACAGCACCAATATATCATTTATGCACAGTAACTCACTATACAGATGTTTGTGTAATAGAATTTACATGGCAATGAAGTAGTACATATGTAAAATTGTAACACCTCATTTGAAGTTGTATTGACACATTTAACGGTCACCAATACTGTACTGCCAACCACCAAAATGGCGGATCCCTGACATTGCTATTGGAATTTCTGAAACTGCCGGCGGTAGCAGAAATTGCCATGCACTGGGTCTTTTCATCCACGACGGAAACAGCCATAGGCTAATGTTGGTGACTGTGACAGAAGTGGGCCAATGGCTGTGTCCGTCTATGCTTATGACTTTGTACGTGGTAAACATGTATGTCGCGGTTTGAAAAATAACTCACTTGCCTCCTGACACTGCTGCTGTCCCCTATTAGAGCTGCTGGTTGCCACCTCTGAGAGCAATCATGCCAGGCCAAGCAGGTAAGAGGGCCCATGCCTTCTCTCCAGAGGAACTGGATATACCATTACCCTGTATGGCCAGATCTATGGTTCAAACAACAGTTGATGGACAGAATGCAGAACAATGGCATACATTCACCCCAGTACAGAGATCTGGGCCTAAATCCATTGTTTTTTTGCTCACCATGCCATTCCAGTTTGAACCCAGCCATATGCAAATCAGTCTTGACCCTGTGCCTCATGGGAACAGTCCAGCCCGAACTGCCAAGCCAGGTCCTCCCTGCACTGGAAACAAGCATCCTAGGACCGGTTTCGGGGTTTCACCCCTCTTCAGCCAGGATAGCTTGATTCCAGTGGCATGGAGAGCACGGGACTCATGTCTGAGCATACCCGTCCCACTCGGGGTGACAAATGCAAAAACAACAGTCGATGGACAGAATGCAGAACAATGTCATACATTCACCCCAGTACAGAGATCTGGGCCTAAATCCATCGGTCTTTTGCTCACCATGCCATTCCAGTTTGAACCCAGCCATATGCAGATCAGTCTTGACCCTGTGCCTCATGGGAACAGTCCAGCCCGAACTGCCAAGCCAGGTCCTCCCAGGACTGGAAACAAGCATCCTAGGACCGGTTTCGGGGTTTCACCCCTCTTCAGCCAGGATAGCTTGATTCCAGTGGCATGGAGAGCACGGGACTCACGTCTGAGCATACCCGTCCCACTCGGGTTGACAAATGCAAAAACAACAATTGATGGACAGAATGCAGAACAATGTCATACATTCACCCCAGTACAGAGATCTGGGCCTAAATCCATCGTTTTTTTGCTCACCATGCCATTCCAGTTTGAACCGATCTATGGCTCACCAGGGGAATAGGTAACTATCTGACATGTCTATTACTCTGTGTAAATCCCTCTTTGCCATATCAACAGGGTACAAGGCGCCCCTAAGTTCCAGAGTCACATCTATGTAGTGTTGAAACATTTGTTAGTCCTTACATAGGACAATCATGTTAGGGATTGTTGAGCACTATACATCATCATTGTGATGTGTAATGTGTGTGAATCCGTAGATTCTAGTTGGGGTGTATGTAACCATCTATGCCTCCATACATTGCAGGGTACCTGTGACAGCGTTACAACTCTGCTAAAGCCTATTGTGAATACAATTTTATTTCCTTAGCAGCATGCGGAGTGTATGTACTGTGTCAAGAGCGGATGAGGATGATGTGAGCTACGTGTTTAGTCCCACATATAACTCAGTGTAGAACTGGTCTCTTTAAACAGTTGTGTGGGAGCTCACAAGACCCTTCAGAGTGCAACATAGCCTTGAGGTCACTTGGATTGGCACAAGCTGACCTTTGTATTAAGACATGTAGGAAATGTGCTGGACTTGTGTCAGCTGCATGCTAAGCCTGCAGGTAGCAAGGGCTGACAATGAGCTGTGCCCAGTCCGAACCATATGCTAGGCTGGGACAGAGTATCAATGGCAATATGACAGATGCATATAGTTACACAAATGTTGACCTGTAAGTCCTTGGATAATCACAAATTCAGTTGTCGGAATTTGTATTACACCATATTGGTTTGACAAGGATTAGATATGGATCGATGAGTAAGATAACCCCTTGACCTGATACTTCCATCCATTGACATACATTTCCAAGGTGTCTGATTCCTAATGACTTTCACCTTACCCCCGCAGGTCTATTTTTCACTGTTAAATTAGTCATTTTAGCACTGCATAGGCCTATTTTACATGTGACAAATTCACACAACTGATAATTGGTAGCTTCATAAGACATGTTATCATGTCTTTTAGACTAGTCCTGTCATGTATGCCCCCTTTTACATATATTGGCCCATCCACACAACAATAACAGTCCTGAAAAGGTAGATTACAAATACGATCCAACATTGAAAACACAAGCGTTCCTGCAGTATGAACAAGAATACCTTCTCCCAAATGAACTCTTGTCTCTATAAAAATATGAGTACATCATTTACACTGAAAGTTCTGCTCAGCCTGCCATTGGAAGTAAACAATAGTATAGCGCAGCATGTGCCTTAGGAAAGGGACATATGTGGAACAGTAAGGTTTTTTCCATCAATATAACTACACAATCTCTAGGAGATTGTACAACGCAGCTGGCAGAACTGAAAGCCTTGATACTAGCACTACAATATATGGATCGGGAATTCCCCACAATGACAGTGTGTGCGATTCGTTCTACTGTGTACAGCTTTATTATGAATATCTTCATTACTGGGGCCAGAATGGGTTTAGAGATTCCAAGGGGTGCACAATTAAGCATAAATTGTTATGGGAACAAGTACCAAAGCTGAAGGGATGCCTGCCACAGGCTTAAGTTATTCACACCTTGAGTCATCAGCATGTTGGCATACACGTTGAAGGGAATTCACTGGCTGATTAAGCTGCCAAGGCGACAGTGTGAGCTTCTGCAATTGCTGCAATCACTCGTTCTAGTACGATGATAGACAGAGACATATTGATAGCTGTCAATGCCTCGAAAAACGGATCTGCCATGCCAAAGGGTTTTTCACTCAAGTACTCCTATAAATTAAATGTGCAAAATACACTGTATGCTCAAATTCCAGGAGTGGGGGATAGAGTTATACTAAACATGGATCGCAGATTAGGTTTGATTCTAGCTGCACACAAGGTTCTGGGCTCAGCACACACAGGACTCACTGCTACAATTTCATTACTGAAGGAGCAATACTGGTGGACAGTTTTGTCTAAACAAACCAAAGGTTATGTCCTGAAGTGCGACATCTGCCAGCAGATGAAAGATTCCACCGTAGCACGGCCTCCGCAAACACCATTACTAATTTCATACACACCTATTGTATGTGTCTATTTATACCACTGCAGCCCCTTAAATTCAGATGGGGCCTACAAGTACATCTTGGTGACAGTGGATTCATGCCCTAGATTCCTATGGGTTTGGCCTCAGCGCTCGGCTGATGCCTGAACTGTTATAAAGGATTTGCGAGTCTTCATCGGGGGATACGCAATCGGCACATTACATGATGACAGTGGCCCTGCATTTAGCTCACGGGCTTACAAGGAAGCCATGGGAAGTATGGACATGGCCTTGCTGTACTCCTCCCCCTACCATCCCAAGGGAAATTTGGTGGTATAGATGAAAAAACAGAACCTAAAGCAATCCTTAACAGCCAGGGTATTAGGTGTGTGCGGCAGTTGGGTCAATCACCTGAATGGGGGCCAGAGGTCACTTAACAACATGCCAAGAAAATCCTTGGGAGGACGTCACCCCTATGAGATCCTGCAGATGTAAACCATTTGAATCAAATGATTGTTTGGCTGTTTTACAGGAACTCAATGAATTCTGGATATTATAAAGCAACATCCAAGTAAAACGCACCGCCACTGGGGAAGTGAAAAAGATTCAGGCGAGGCTTGCCTGGGTCCCGAAGATTGGGAACCTGGTCAGAGAAAAGATCGTGGACAAGAAGGAGTTTGGTATTAAACACAACCTCTTATCTGACCTATTGTTATTTTCATAATGGTAATTACTCCTAAACATGACATTTCCCCATGAGCAAACAATTTATCACATATAGTTATTACTTTTTGGATTTTTTATTTTCTTACCACAAGTTATTTGTTTATTGTACATATCAAAAGTACTTTTTCTCAATTTTTTGTTTATATAGTCATAGAAACATTATTTACCCATCAATAAAACATTTACCATAAATTAAGACATTGATTTGAAGAAAACCCCTAAACAAGACCATCAAAACATGTATTCACAACTCTCATTTCCATCAAACATACTCTCAAACATACAGCACCAAACAATTAACAATAAAATACACATCTAGTTCTTGTTTACGCTTAAAATTACTTTTCAGGGTCATTGCTGGTCTAAAAGATGCAGCACTGGGTTCTCTCCTGATAACAGGTGAGTAAAATCGACACTTAGAAATTTTTCTGGTGAAAACCACACAATGGATTCCTATGGAAGGAAACACAAGTTACTGGTAAGTACGATAGAATTACTTTTTAGGATCAGTACTGGGCTCAAAGATGCAGCACTGAGGTCTCTCGTGATAACAGGTAAGTAAATCGGAATTCGTAGTTTGGCTGATTTTAGAGGAATATTTGCACAATGGTGAAGGAAGGGGGCGGGGCCTGAGGTGACATGTGTGCAAACACGCCCTATGGCGCGTTTTAAGTTGGGGAATTAATGTTAGTGACTACATGGCTTAGTGAGTAATGATTAAATATGTAAATATCTGTATATATATATATACAATTCACTGAAAAACCATAGGTTTCAGACATGTTATAGTTAGGAATTAGCATTTAAAAAACCTTAGAAATTCACTGAAAAAAACATAGATTTCAGGGCTTTTAAAGTTAGCTGGACATTTCACTTGTACAAAACCATTGAAATTCCCCCGTTATAGTTAGTTCAGCTAACTATAACTTGCGCGCCCGTAATGCACTGCTGATGACGTCACATATTACATCACTCATGACTATAGTCCAGCTAACTATAACGCCCCTGAAACCTATGGATTTTTCTGTGAATTTCTAAGGTTTTTTAAATGCTAATTCCTAACTATAACGCGCCTGAAACCTATGGTTTTTTCAGTGAATTTCTAAGGTTTTTTAAATGCTAATTCCTAACTATAACGCGCCTGAAACCTATGGTTTTTTCAGTGAATTTCAAGGGTTTTTTAAATGCTAATTTCTAACTATGCCTACAGAGATAGGACATGTGAAGAAAGAAGAAAAAACGCACAGAAAGAAAAAAAAAGAAATGCAGAAAGAAGCAACAGAAGTCCTCAAAGACGAAGAAAAGTGTAGGAAGAAGGATAATGTGCAGAAAGAACAAACAGAAGAGCAGAAATAAGCCTTTTGCAAAATCATCCTGTACTATCAACTTTTTCAGATGGATACTGGTGGTAACTGAGTCTGACTAACCAGTCCTAGAGCCAGTGCTATCTTAAAAGACACTCAGAATACAGTGAAAACACCTACATACACTAGGGAACACTATGCATTGGGGTCCCTCTGTGATTAGCATGACCTCCTCTGTAAGCCCCTAGTATATAATAGGGCAGGGGATTAAAACTACCTCTTAAAACGCGCCACAGGGAGTGTTTGCACACGTCACCTCAGGCCCCGTCCCCTCCCTTCCCCACTGTGTAAGCACACCCTGTGGCCGTTTTAGGTTGGGAGATTAAGTCCCGTTGAATCCTGAGGGTCCCTAGGGTCCAACTAGACCACTAGGTACCTCCAGTAAGCACCACAGAGCTGCGTTGCAGAGAGATGTAAAAAGGGGCACGGCCTAGACCACCTCTCTACAACGCTGCACAGTGGCGCTTACTGGAAGCACCTGGTGGGCTAGTTGGCCCCCAGGGTCCCTCAGGATTGAAGGGGAATTATTTCTCCAACTTAAAACGCGCCACAGGGCGGGTTTGCACACGTTAACTCAGGCTCCGTCCCCTCCCTTCACCACTGTGTAAACACGCCCTGTGGCCGTTTTTAGTTGGGAGATTAAGTTCATTTGAATCCTGAGGGTCCCTAGGGTCCAACTAGCCCACTAGGTACCTCCAGTAAGCGCCACAGAGCTGTGTTGCAGAGAGGTGTAGAAAGTGGCACGGCCTGGACCACCTCTCTGCAACGCAGCTCAGTGGCACTTACTGGAAGCACCTGGTGGGCTAGTTAGCCACACGTTAACTCAGGCCCCGACCCCTCCCTTCCCCACTGTGTAAACACACCCTGTGGCCGTTTTTTTAAGTTGGGAGATTAAATCCCCTTGAATCCTGAGGGTCCCTAGGGGCAAAATAGCCCACTAGGTACAAGCGCCATTGCAGAGAGGTGTAAAAAGGGTCACGGCCTGCACCACCTCTCTGCAACGCAGAGCAGTGGCGCTTACAGGAAGCACCTGGTGGGCTAGTTGGCCCCCAGGGTCCCTCAGGATTGAAAGGGAATTATTTCCCCAACTTAATACACACAACAGGGCATGTTTGCACACGTCACCTCAGGCCCCGTCCCCTCCCTTCACCACTGTGTAAACGCGAACTGTGGCCATTCTAGGTTGAGAGATTAAGTCCCCTTGAATCCTAAGGGTCCCTGGGGTCAAACTAGCCCACTAGGTACCTCCAGTAAGCGCCACAGAGCTGCATTGCATAGAGGTGTAAAAAGGGGCATGGCCTCAGAACACCTGTGTGCAACGCAGCTCCCTGGCGCATACTGGAGATACCTGTTGGGCTAGTTGGTCCTCAGGAACCCTCAGTATTGAAGGGGAATTAATTCCCCAACTTACAACTGTCCAGGGGACGCGTTTGCAGAGTGCTGCAAGGAGGGAGCGTGGCCTCCAGCGCGATGCCGGTCTTTTATTTATTTTATTTTTTTAAGAGTGCTGTGTGGCCCCCCCTTCTTTTTCTAATTTCTTGGCCACGGGGACCCCATCCCCCATGGCCTGCACCCTAATTTTTTTTGTTGTTAAAAATTAATTTGGCCCTCCCAAGGACTTAATCGGCCCCGGGGACCCCAACCAACCGCGTCATGGCCTTTTTTTTTTTTATTCTTTAGGAGGAGGACTGCGTTGCCCCCCTCCTCAGGCCACTTATGGCCCCGGGGACCCCATCCCCCGGGGCCGGCCTTTTTTTTTATTATTTAAAAAAAAAAAATATTTATACAAACACCTAGGACATGCTGGACAAACCATATGTACCTATCACCATGACGATTTGCGTGATATTCACTAAAAGGCGACTATGCATACAATGAATGCACATGGAATGTATTTACACCGCTAGTGAAGCTCTGACGTGTCTGACGCCCTACCGTGCCTAATCCCGGCGCCCCCGCTGGTTGGTACTCTCCAAGTAGACACCCTTGTTGTTTATTTATACAAACATGGGTAGCTATTGACGGGCACATTTAAAATACACACGCACACCAAGCTATTCAAAGGGGATTCGACAAAAATTCGACCAAACTATGCAAAAAAAACCCCTCACGGTTAATAAAACACACATCCACCGCCGGATGTGTAATACTTTTGATTTTACTCTCTGGAAAGGAGACAAACCTCACTTGAGAGTCACAGCGTGCTCCTGGCTGAGCCCAATGCTGCATTACACCCACCAGTGCCCGCCGAGTGCCACACACCTCTGTGTTGTATTCCACCAGCTAGTGCGCATGCTATGACACTCTCTAGCCCATGTGCATTGTAACACCACCCCGTGAATATGTCATGCCACACTTGCCTTCGCACGGGTTATATTGCCCCATCTAACGTGCCTACCTCGATGCCTATGTTATAACACACAGTACTATGCCATACATATTACAATCTGAGATCCATATCTTTGTCACAGTGCATATGCAACGTTACACTCCCCAGCACATATTTTATATTACAACTTTAGAGACCAGTTAGGTTACACAACACTGCCCTGTGCATATTACACTCCAAGGCGCATATCGCATAGCACGCGCTAGTGACTGTGCTAACTCGCGCTCTCCAATGAATCTGTCATTGCGCACAATGTATTGCATATAATATTTCATGCCCCGGTTCATCTTCTATCACACTTTTTGGTGCATAGTTTATACCATATACTATATCTAGTTTTCATTTTCAATCGTGCTCTCAGGACTATGTTCTATATAACACTGCGTCTACCTACCCTTTTCACGGGCATAACATTTTGCGATGGGGGGCTGGAGGGTCAGGGGGTGTTTCTGCCAAGTGAGCCCGGAGTCACAGTCACAAACGTCCACTTCTTCCTGAATAAAAGTGAGATTATGCTGCATACTTGTTCATATTTTAAGGAGTTTGCACAGACACACATTTTAAAAACAATAAAGTTTCTAATACCCACCTTCTCTGAACAGTTAGCTTGCTGCCCCATCCACCTCCTCCCTATCCTCTGTTGTCTGAATCCATGGACTAGACTCCTCCCTCCTGCCATGCATGGTCTGATGTGCTGCCACTGCCCTCCATTTAGCATGATGTACCAGTCCACTCCTCCTGCCCTCCATTGCCCAATTCTATGGCCCATCATTGACCTCCTGCTTAGCCTCTGTGCTTCGCTTGCTGCCCCTATTCTCCTTCCCCCTGCCCTCCGATGTCTTTGTGCATGCCCCAGCTCCATCCTTTTTGCCCACCATGTTCCATGGACCTGCCACTCCAATCTACTCTGAGTGTTCTGTTGAGCTGCCACTCCCCTCCCACCTGTCTAGCATTGTCAGATGGCTGTAACCTGTGCCTGCCACCTCCACCCTGCCTGTCCACATGCCATGCCCCTATCCTCTTCCTCCTGTCCTCCATGGTCCATTTTACTGCAACATCTTTCTGCCCTCCCTGGTCTGTTGTGCTGCAACTGCTCCTCCTGCCTGCCCCATGCAGTCTGTTGTGAGTCCCCTTCCCCTGAACTCTCTTGTCTGTGCCCAGGTCCTGACCCTCCCTTCTATCCTCCATCGTCCTTTGTGCATGCCCCTGCACCCTCCTTCTTGCCCATCATAGCCATTGTGCTGCCACTAACCCTCCCGCTAGCCATGCATGGTCTTCTGTGCTGCCATGGCCCCTCTCACCTTCCCTGTGTGGTCAGCTAGCTGCCCCTGACCCCCTCCCACCTTCCCTCCATGGTCTGTGTGTATGCCATCATAGTCTCAATGTTGCTCTCCATGGTGCGTCTTGTTTCTAGTGCCCATCCTGCCTGACCTCCATGGTCATCTTGCTGCTCCTGCCCTGCCCCCTTGCCCCCAGCCCTCTGTTTCCATGTGCAGACCCCTATCCCCTCCCTCCTGGCTTGTCTGTTCCATTGTAATGCCCCTGATCCGTCCCTCCTGCCCTTTATGATCTGTTATGCTGCGGGTTTCTCTCCTGTCTGTCCATTGTGGTCAGCTAGCTACCATTGCCTCTTTCCCCTCTGTTCTCTGTTGTCCATGTGCATGGTCCTGTCCCCTCCCTATTGCTTTCTATGGATTGTTGTGCTGCACTCCCGTCCCGCATGCCCTGTGTGGTGTATTGTGCTGCTGCAATCCCTGATGCCTGCCCTGTAGGGTCAGTTTGGTGCACCTCTCCATGTCCCTCCTGTCCTCTGTTATCCGAGTCCATGTCCCTACCCCAATTCCTCCTGCCTACCATGATCCAATGTACCATACTAGCAAACATTTTGAACTTGGTAAGAGGGAGATTTTGAAAAAAAAATGGGGTATTGATTTTCCCCTCTGAGTTACATTGTAAAAGAGGAGATTGTAGACAGGAGACAGATCAAATAAAGCCCATTTGAGCTTAAAAAACATTGGACATTTCCTGGCTGAAACGGGTCTGTTGGCATGTATGGTTGTACTACCACTGCCTCTTCCTTCTGCCCACAATGGTCTATTATATTGCCACAGCCTCTCTTGCCAGTCCTGTATTGTTGGTTTGTTGTCCCTGCCCCCCTTTCCACTGCCCTCCATAGTCTGTTGTGCTGCCACTGCCCTTCCTGCCTGCCCAGTGTGGTCAAATTGTTGCCTCTGCACTCTCCTATCTGCCTTCAATTTTCAGAGTCCATGCCCCTGGCCTCTGCCTCTCAACAGTATCCCAATAAACAACTAGATTGCAACATTCTATATTTATTACAAAAGTGTGGAACGCCTGACGTCATCTTGATGTAATCAAAACTGTAATACCTAGAGCATTTCCTTTAGAAATTACATATATGAGAGGGTCTTATTTGCATCAAAATTATGGTTAGTGCTCTAAAAAACTAAAATGAGGACATATTTTCTGAGTTTTCAAATAGTGACAAAGAACTTTTAAATTATTTGTAATCTTTATGTTTTTTTATCCAGTTAACCACTTGATTAAATGTTGCACCTAGGGGAGAGGATGTGGTGTTACTTCCAGAGCTGCAGACTTTGCAACTTGTGAACCAGGTTGGAGTTTCTGCTTCAGCTCAACATTCTATGATTCTGGTCAAATCACTTAATCTCCCCATGTCTACAACCAAAATGAATTTGATCTTGTGTGATGTAACCAATGCTCATGTAAAGCACTCCAATACCTGACAAGTCTGCACTATATAAAACTGCAAATACACAAAAAATAAGTGTTTTGCACACTTCTGTCATTGGGCTTCATGTGGGCTACATCTGGGTGATATTTGTTCTGCATTTGGGCTCTTTTGTCTCTGGTGGCCATCTTGGGAGATTTATTTGTTATGAAGTTTCCTAATTTCCTCATTTACTGCAGTCTCCTCAGTAAGAAATGCTTTCAGTTTTTTACTTTGAATCCATCAAAAAGGTATTCAGATATGTCACACATTTGCCATAAATTCTGAATGTTAGCACTCTAGTTGCTCATTAGATCACTGTAGTAAAGCTACTGCTCACCACGGAAGTCTGCTGCTGGTATTAAAAGTGCATGTTTCAGTCTGCATATCAGAATTTTTTAATGAAATAGAAGAGGATTTGAGAAGTCACTCAAAATGTGCCCTAATTTTTGTTTCTTCGGCACTAATCATAATTTCTATGGCAAAATGTGCTCCTTTTTAAATTAAATGTTTTAAGTGTTACCAGTTTATTCCAATCAAGGTGGCTTCAGGGGTGCCATACTTTTTTTTTCTTTCTTTTTTTTAAACTTCTGTTTATTGTTTTTCAATTCAACTAAGACTATTCCAAACATTATTGCGAGCATAAGACAACATACCAGTAGCATAGATGACTCATCAATCTTAACAATAGTGGCCCATTATACAATATATAACACTTCATCACATTATACTGACGACAATTTATGCTGCATTCACTTCATCCCACATTTCCATGGGCTCCTCTCCTTCTCACCATAGTAGTCACCTCTATCCGTTCTTGTAGGCATGACGGTCTGTATGTAGTCCGGCAATCTGTATGCATTTAGTTTAATCAGTACCATTAACCACTCCATGTGATCCCCATCAAGAAACCCTCCCACACAGACATGCGCATACCGGGCCAACGCCCCCCCTCTCTGCTGTATTCCACTGCTCTGCGTCAGCTCCCCCATTTCCATACACATCTCCAGGTGGGGACTCATGCCACCAGGTCCGGGCAATCTCTCGGGAAGTGACAGTCTGGTTATGGGAGGAACTCCCCCCATGGTATCTCATTCGCCCCTCCCATCATAGTACGCAGAATCTTTAGGAGGACCCTCTGCGCCCGATGATGCGGACCTCTGTCTATCCGACAATAGGTAGCATGTCAAAGGGGCCCATATATCCCTAGGCCTGGAGGCTCTGGGCAGCATCTCGGCATATGTAACTAATCTTTCTTGACAGTTCACCAAGTCCACGATCCATGTCTTGAACTTGGGTGCCCGCCCCCTACCCCAGCGACAAGCCACCCGTCGTTTGGCCATAAGCAGGGCAAGGGCAACGTACTTACTGTGCACCGCCTGCACAGGCTTAACATAGATAAGTAATGCCATCAGTGGCGTAGGTTCAATGCGTGTATTCGTCATCAGAGTCAATGCGGCAAAAACTTGCCCCCAATACTCATGCACCTCAGGGTATTCCCACGCTAAATGGATAAAATCTGCCCCAGGAGCGTGACATCTATCGCATCTATCCGAGTCCCGCAACTTAAACCTATGCATCTTGACTGGAGTGTAGTATAATCTATGGAGAAACTTATAGTGAAGTATACGGAGCCTGCTACTGACTGAAACCCTCTCTGTTTGCAAGCAACAATATTCCCATTGTTCATCTGCCAAAACTATTCGCAGCTCCTTGTTCCAGTACCCTTGTGAGGGCGTATCCGGTGTTACACTCTGCGCATGTACCGTCCTATATATCTGGGAGACGAGGCGTTTATTTGAAGCATTTTTCAGCATTGAGTGGAGTGGGGCTGTTGCCTGTGGCTCTGCCGGAAATTCCGGAACCACCGACCGTATCCCAAGACGCAGGCGTATGTATAGGAAGACGTCCAACTGTGTCTGTTGCACACCCTGAAAGATATGCTCAAGAGACCGAAAACGCCCATTATGAAAGAGGTCTCCCCAATTGGCAATCTTAGTGCGCTTTTGAAAATGATGAAATATGGTCTCCTGGAGCAGGGGTATTCGTGGGTGGTAACTAAGAGGCAACAGAGGGGAATAGAGCAAGGTTACACTTAACAAGCGTCCTATGCGCTGTCAGGCCCCTGCCGTGCATGTGATTGTGGACGGATCCCTGTGTCTGTGCATGACCGGTTCGTGCATCACTCCCTCCAATGGTGTAGGATGTGCAAGCCAGTGCTCAGCCGCAACATGCGGCATGTACCTTGGCTGCTTCACCCAAAACCATGTATAGTGTGCCTGTGCACTGAGATGATAAAGTTCAAAATGTGGTATTCCGAACCCACCTTGCGCATATGGTCTTATAAGTACCTTCCATTGCAGCCTTGGCTGTTTTCCTCCCCACACAAGACGTGTCAGCTCTGATCTTAACGTTTTGAAAAAGTAAACTCCTGGATAATACGGGATGTTTAAAAACAAGTAGAGCAATTACGGGAGTATTATCATTTTAATTAGGGAGGCTCGCCCCGCCATAGAGAGGGGGAGCGCTATCCAGCGATTGACATCTTCCGATATGTGAGTCATAACAGTCCCATAATTTAAGCGCATGAGTTCCTCCCTATCTTTGGTGACTCGAATTCCCAGATACCGTAGTTCATCTTCGCACCACTCCAAAGGGTAGTCCAGCGAAAATCTTGTCGCCGCTGTCAGCGGAAAAAAGCAAGACTTCCCCCAGTTAATTTGTATTCCCGATAGTACCCCGAATGTTATAAATTCTCTCAGTACCGGATTCAGATTTTGCTGCGGGTCTCGTATATATAGTGTGATATCGTCTGCGCACAATGATATGAGAATCTGCCGCATATTGCACCGCAAAGCCCTGTCATTGTGATGCTGTCTCAGTTTTGCCGCCAGGGGCTCTACTGCCAACGCAAACAACAAAGGTGATAGGGGGCACCCTTGTAGGGTGCCCCTGGTAATTTGGAAGGCAGGGGATGCGTGCCCATTGATAAGTACCTTAGCCACTGGCTTGTCGTACACTAGTTTTATCCAGGATAAAAAAAGAGGTGGAAAGCCCATCCGCAATATCACTCCAAAAATATAATCCCATTCAATGGAATCAAATGTCTTAGTGGCATCTAAGAATACTGCAGCTAAAGGCAATTCAGGCTCTTCCGGGCACAAAGTCCGACTGATCTGGGAGAATCAAGTTCTCCATAGGCAAACTTAGACGTGCGGCGATAAGTTTAGCCAGAATTTTGGCATCGCAGTTGAGGAGAAAAAGCGGCCTATATGAGTCGAATTGCCGGGGTGGCTTCCCAGGCTTCAGAAGAGAGACAATAATAGCCTCCCTCATGGATGTGGGCAACCTGCCCACTTCGAGGGATTCCTCGTATACCTCTCGCAATATAGGGGCCATTAGGTCTATATATGTTTTGTAGAATTCTATCGGGAAGCCGTCCGACCCTGCAGCTTTCCTGTATTGCATACTCATGATAGCGTCCTTGACCTCATCCAGCTCAAATGGTGCACACAAAAATTCCCGTTGTCTATCGCTCAGCCAGCCAAGTGCCACATCCCCCAAAAAATTCTCCAAATCTCCAAATCCAAGTCATCCCTCCCACTGGTGGTATATAATTGCTGATAATGCTGCGTGAATGTCTCCCGGATTTGGTCAGAGTCCCAGTAGGCCGTACCGTCTACATCCTTCAACTCCATAACGTAACCAGAGTATCAGGACTTTCCCACCATCTGCGCCAAAGCCCTACCAGGTCTGTCCCCCTCCCCTTAACAGCGCGCCACCCAATATTTGCCCCGGAACTGAGTCTCCCTCTGTGCCGTGACCATATATTCTGTGAGTGTCTCTCAAAACCTGAGCTGGGCGTCGCTACTTGGGTCTACGGCTAACTGCGTTTCCAAGGACCGAAGCTTCCCCTCCAGTTTGTTTAGCATATGTGATATGTCCTTCAACACCCCGGCCCCTTTTGCGATACAGAAACCGCGGAGCGTGGCCTTAAACGCCTCCCAAATAGTCTCCACGCTGTCCACAGAGTCCTTGTTATGAACAAAAAACTCCTTTATTTCATCTTGCAACTCAGTCTGGAACACTGTGTCTAGCACAATAGAAGCGTGCATGCGCCAAGTCCCACGAGGTACGTAGAATGCCGACGAGGCCGATGTGAGCTTAACAGGGGCATGATCCAAGTAAGTACGAGCCAAATGTTGCCCTTGCACTATCGCTGGAGCCACCCCCCTGGATACCAACCAATAGTCTAGTCGCGCCCAAGACGCGGCCTGTGTCGCGTAGTGCGTCCCCTCCCTTTCATGCGGATGGGTGTGCCGCCAAGCGTCGAACAGTTGATTAGCTTCTATGGTGTCTTGAATAACAGCCCGCGCCCTAGTGTAATGGTGTGGCGAAGGGTGTGATCTATCCAGACTGGGATCATACACTACATTAAAGTCCCCACCCCATATTATGTGACTGGAGCCTATGTCGAATATCTTAGACCATAGTGCAGTGAAGAAGTCAGGTGCATCCACATTTGGACCATAGCAACAGGCGAGTGTGACCGAAGCTGTGCCCAATCCCCCCATGCCAAACAGTCTCGTCCCTGCGGGTCACAAAGGGTTCCAGCTAATTGAAACGGTACCTTTCTTTTAATAAGAATTGCTGGCCCTCTCGCATACCTTGAGTAGGAGGAGAAAATCCTATACCACGCCCACCTAATCGCAAAGTTGCTCGGGCGCTGGGGAGTGAGATGCGTTTCCTGCAGCATGGCAATGTGCACTTTGTGCCTATCTAAATATGCCAATATTTGTCTCTTCTTCCTGGGGTCCCATATGCCTCTGATATTCCATGTGATGATATTTAGCGTTCCAAGGCCCCTATCCGTCATGGATCGAGATATTCTCTCCCAACGGGGCAGCAATCATTAAATAGTCATCCATGCTCTGTTCCTTATTAGTCTGCAATCTCAGAGATCGTATGACATGCCCACATTCCAATACATCAAGTAAAATCTCTGAGTCCTCCAAGTAGGAACCTTGCGTGAAAATCAACATCCGAATAGCCCAACATAACCAGACCCTGCCCTCCCCCTCCCACTGAAGCAACCCCAACCTGCCAGAAATCATCACCCTCCCGCCCCTTCCCAAGTCCCCCACACACAAACCAACCGCACTAACATCCCCACATACATCCTGAAATGAACATTCCCTGGGGCACACCCGCAGGGGGACTTTGCCAGAGGGCAGCACAGGCACCTCCCCCCCACAGAGCCCATCACTGGCTCCCATTCCAGGCTCAGGCAGGAGGAGGGTGCCCAGTGCATCGTTAATAGTGTTCAAGAAAGATGGTCCCCGCCCGAAGAGCAGGAAAAAACATATTCATGTCACTGCTGAAGAAGTCACACCCCAATGCAGCTTACGTGTCGCTCTCAGCACAGGGCACCGATATGTCCCAGGGACCGCTGATCTCATTAGGCCTCTCCCGCTCCAGACTGTGAGGATCGCTGCTGCGCCTCCCCACCTCCCCCATGCGGTTCCCACGCTTGAGTCGCTTAAGGAAGTCCTCCACCTGCTGCGGCTTAGTAAAAAATTGTTGTTTCCCCTGGTGAGTTACTCGGAGCCGTGCTGGATAGAGTAACGCATAATCGATCTGTGCGCTCCGCAATTTAGCCTGCACCTCCATTCGCTCCTCCTGAACCAACAGCGTGAAATCTGGAAAAATGATAAACGTATTCCCTTCAAAAGTTAAAGTCTGTTTGTTTCTTGCTGCCCTTAGAGCCACATCTCTGTCTCTGTAGTTCAGTAGGCGAGCTATGATGGGCCTAGGTACGCTGCCGGGCGGGGGGCAAGGTCCCAGGGCTCGGTGAGCCCGCTCCACTATGAACTGATTGGAAAAGGACTCAGCTCCAATAGCAGATACAAGCATTTTCTCTACATACTCCTCCATTTTCCATGTGTTGGTGGACTCGGGAATACCCATTACGCGAACATTGTTGCGCCTACTGCGCGCTTCCAAGTCCTCATTTTTTTGCAGCAATGATTTTGAGAAGCTTGTCCATGTGGGCCAGCTGCGTCGTGTGGCTGGACGTTGTGTCCTCCGCGTCGGAGATCCGCCGCTTCCTTTAGGTAGTCATCATGCCCCTCCAATTTGTGTGCTATGGCGTCCATTCGGGTTGACATCCTGTCCACCTTATCAACAATGGTGGCGAATCACTGTTGCACCTCCTGCAATATACTTTGCATGTCTGAATTCGGGGGCGCGGCCCCCCCTTGGGCCACTACCCCCCCGTCGATGTCACGGTCATCCGGCAACACCCGGAGAGTCTTCTTCGCCGCCTCGAAGTTCAACTTGGGCTGCTTGTTGTCTGATTTGAGGCTTTGTAAAATAATTTCTGTGTGTAGGCTTACTCTATGATGTGTTAACTTTATGTTAACTTAGTGAAAGATTCATTCTAAGACAACCATTGATGTTGTTTGTGATTAGGAAATGAATTCCAAATGAGTTCCTTGTGAACATTGTTTTTCAGTACGTTGTACTTACCCGGTTCGCAGGGACATTAGGGTTGCTCTTGTGATTTTGAATATATGTTGTCTGATTTGCCCATGACCGTATGGGGCACCGAGCTTCCACTGTGTGCCAACCTCCGTCTGCCGGGCCCTGCCTCGCACCCTACGTCCACTCCTCTTGGCACCGGGGGGGTGGGGGGGATCAGCCCGTCGCACCCCGGGCCCTCACCTCCTCCCTCCTACACCACCTGGCTTGCAGATGCAGGCTTTCGAATTCTCCTTACTCAACGCTCAGTGCCAGGGATGGATTCGGGCCAGTCTCCTCCACTCCTTCGTTCACCCAGACACTAGTGCGGCCAGTGGAGCATCCACGGCCCCTCCTCCACAGGGCAGTCTTGGTCCCCCGCGGCGTCCTAGACAAAAACGCCAGCAGTCAGGCAGTGTCCGTCAGTTCAGTCGCCCACAGAAGTCCTCCAGCCGTGATCCAAGGAGGAGACCCCAAAGTCCAGTGCAAGAGCGGCGCACATGCCGCGTATTAGAGTGGGAAATGCGGGCCCCCCTACCCCGTCAGGGTTGGTCCGCTAATGCCCCGCTGCCCTGTTTGCGGAGCTCAGCAGGCAATGAGTTGAAGGGGAAGTGCGCCGTGGGCCACCCGATTACCACAGCATCCTGGCGGGGACCCTTGCCTGACTCTCACCGCTGCACGGCCCCGGGCCGTTGATCCGCTTCTCTTCCCGGGTGTCCCCGCCGCCGCCACGCACTGCCTCCACTTGGATCCTCACATGGGGTTCAGCGTCCCCTCTCGGGCCCCCCACCAAAGCAAGTGCACCGCTATAACTTCCTCCAGCGCGGGCCGCAGAGGCAGGCAGCGCCTGCCCGGTGTCAGTCCCCGGCTGATTCCCGGCAGGTCCCCGGGCTCTGTCTCCTCCAAGTGCCACCGGCAGCCACTTCACTCGCCTGCCTGCCTACTCCATGGCACGGGCCGATACCTCACCCGCCGAAGCCGCGGCCGGCAGAAGGGACTCACCCGAGGTAGGCTGCCACTCGCCACTCGCAGTTCTCCTGGACGCCGGCCTGATCTCCACATGTGCAGCCGTGGCCTCGCGTTACAGGCGAGACCTCTCCGGGGTACCACAACACTCCGTCCGCCTGCGCGGGCTGATGTTCTTGAGGTCCATGCTGGGGCAGAATCAGCCCCTCAGCTCTGCAAGTCACAGCGAGTCTGCAGACAGTGCCGACCCGTCGATGTCCCAAGTTTCAAGGCAGGCAGATAACTTCTTGAGCAGGATAAATGTTGGATAAGGCACCGGGCCGCCAGAGCCTCACATTTGTGCGGCCATCTTGCGTGCGCACCCTCTAGCGCCCCCTTCAGGGGTGCCATACTTTTGTCATAAGTAAGACAGTAAGCGCTCTAACTGTTCTTAAAAACACTCTGGGACATTCCTGTCATCGGGCTATACTTGGGCTACATCTGGGTGATATTTGGGCTGCATTTGGGCTCTTTTGTCTCTGGTGGCCATCTTGCGAGATTTATTTGTTATGAAGTTTTCTAATTTCCTCATTTACTGCAGTCTCCTCAGAAGGAAATACTTTCAGTTTTTTACTTTGGTTCCATCAAGAAGGCATTCAGATGTGTCACACATTTGCCATAAATTCTGAATGTTAGAACTCTAGTTGCTCATTAGATCACTGTAGTAAAGCTACTGCTCACCAGGGAAGTCTGCTGCCGGTATTCAAAGTGCATGTTTCAGTCTGCATGTCAGAATTTTTTAATGAAATAGAAGAGGATTTGAGAAGTCAAAATGTGCCCTAATTTTTCTTTCTGCAGCACTAATCATATTTTCAATGGCAAAATGAACCCCCTCATTTTGTTCCTTTGTAACTTAAATGTTTTAAGTGTTACCACTTTATTCCAATCAAGATGGCTTCAGGTGTGCCATACTTTTGTCATAAGTAAGAGTGTTAGCGCTCTAGTTGTTCGTTAGAACACTCTGGAACATTCTGTCATTGGGCTATACTTGGGCTACATCTGGGTGATATTTGTGCTACATTTGGGCTCTTTTGTCTCTGGTGGCCATCTTGGGAGATTTATTTGATATGAAGTTTCCTAATTTCCTCATTTACTGCAGTCTCCTCAGTAGGAAATACTTTCAGCTTTTTACTTTGGTTCCATCAAGAAGGCATTCAGATGTGTCACACATTTGCAATAAATTCTGACTGTTAGCACTCTAGTTGATCATTAGATCACTGTAGTAAAGCTACTGCTCACCAGGGAAGTCTGCCGCTGCTATTCAAAGTGCATGTTTCAGTCTGCATGTCAGAATTATTTTATGAAATAGAAGAGGATTTGAGAAGTAAAAATGTGCCCTAATTTTTCTTTCTGCAGCACTAATCATCTCAACACCCAAAACCATCCAGTGGCGTGAACAGTTGTTAGCAACAAAACTGAATCCCTCCTTGAATTTGGGTAGGTCAACAAAGATTGCTGGCTCATTCCTGACCTGGAGGCCCACAGGTATGATGTTTGCCTGTAAATACTTGGTCAAGAGATGCCCATGTAGCCTAGTTCGAATGAGCTTCTTTTCTAGCCTCAATACATTTTGGGCCCTTCCCTTTTGCGGGTACTTGGCCCACCCATACAAGTGAGGAAACCTGGGGAAATGCTGGGTGGTGGGAAATTTGTTTCAGCCCACAACTTTTCCACACAGAAGCATGAGAAAAGTGTGATTTTTTTCAGCTAAATGTGCGGGTTGTAGGGTATTCTGGGTAGGAACACGTTGGGGGTCCACACAAGGCATACCTCCCTGCACTCCCCTGTGTGTCTAGCTTTCAGAAATATCTGGGTTTGGTAGGTTTCCATAGATGGCGGATGAGCCTGGGGCCAAAAACCCAGCCAACACCCCTTGCAAAACCATTTTGTTTTCTTATAGGTAATGTTGATGTCTCCACAATACATTTTGGGTCCTTCCCTGCTGCGGGCACTTGCCCCACCCACAAAAGTGAGGTACCAGTTTTATTGAGAGACTTTTGGGAATGCTGTTGGGTGGAAGTTTGGGGATCCACACAGATTCCAGACATTTCCATCACAGAAATGTGATGAAAATGTGGGTTTACATTTTTTTTTTTTATAGGTTTACTAGGTTTCCCTAGATGCCAGCTGAGATAAGGTCCAAAAACCACAGCTAGGCACATTGCAAAAGTTTTTACTGGAAAAATGTGAGGTGCCTTCATTGCGTTTTGGGCCTTTTCCTGTCACAGGCACTAGGCCTACCCACACAAGTGAGGTACCTTTTTTATCGGGAGACATAGGGAAATGCAGTGTGGGTGGATATGTGTGGATCCATGCAGATTCCAGAACTTTCCATTACAGAAATGTGAGGAAAATGTGTGTTTTTTTTATTTTTACAAAGTTTGAGGTTTGAAAGAGATTCAGGGTAACAAAATCTGGTGAGAGCCACACAAGTCACCCCATCCTGGATTTCCCTGGGTGTCTAGTTTTCAATAATTTACAGGTTTTCTAGGTTTACCTGGGTGCCAGCTGAGCTAGGAGCCAAAAACCACAGCTAGGCATATTGCAAATAAAAGGGTCAGGTTTCACTGAAAAAATGTGATAAGCCCATGTTGTGTTTTGGAGCATTTCGTGTTGCGGACACTAGGTCTACCCACACAAGTGAGATACCATTGTTATCAGTTGTTTTAGGGGAAAACAGAATAGTATAACAGGTGTTATTGCAAAAATGCCCCCTAATTCACATGCTGGTATAGATACCCACATATTCGGTGTTGTGCAAATAACCACTGCTTGTCAACTTCATATGTCGTTCCCATTTCAGAAATACATAGTTTTCCTTGATATCTATTTTTCTCTCTTTATATTGTACCAAGTGAATTGCTGTATACCCTCTACACAATGAAAAACCATAGCAAGGCCCAGCTCAATTATTGGCTCTAGGCACTTTGGATTCTTGGTGAATCAATAAGTCCTATATACCCCTGCATTTACAAGGACCCAGTGGACATAATGGTATATTGCTTTTAAATATCTGTCATACTTAGAAGAATGTTACAGGTGAAAACGCAGGTACAAATGGCAGTTTTTTCCAACTTGTTTTGCATATGTTTTTATTTCAACTGTTACTTTCTAAAGGAAAACCTTGAAAGATCTACACAAATGATCCCTTTCTGAATTCAGAATTTTGTCTACTTTTTTTAAATGTATAGTTTTCTGGGATCCATTATTGGTTTCACATCAATTTCTGTCACTAACTGAAAGGAGGTTGAAAGCACAAAAATAGGAAAAATAAGCATTAAAATACGAAACATGTGTAGAAAATGTTGGTTTACGGACAAAAGTCTGCCTGTTCCTGAAAGACGGGAAGAAGGTGATTTTAGAACTGCAAACGCTTTGTTGGTACCATTTGCAGCGAAAAAAACAGATGCCTTCTTCAGCACTTTTTTCCAATTTTTCTCCCAAAAAACCCAACTTTAGCTGTATTTCGGCTAATTTCTCAGTCCCCTCTAGGGGGAATCCACAAACCCTGGGTACCATTAGAATCCAGAAGATGTTGGAAAAAAGGATGCAAATTTGGCATACATAACTTATGTGGAAAAAAAGTTATGAAGCCCTAAGCACAAACTATCCCAAATAGACAAAAAGGGCTCAACACTGGAGGGGGAGGGGGGGAGGCCCAGCAGTTAAGGGGTTAATACATCTTGGGAGAAGTATTAGTGATTGGGCTACTTTGTATGAGTCTGTGGTAAGGTACAGTCGAAGTAGGCCTCTTTCTGCACCTCTGTTGCTTCTTTCTGCATGTTTCTCCACCTTTCTTCCTCTTTCAAGTCTCTCTTGCCTCTTTATGCATTTTTCTTGCTTCTTCCTAGGCCTTTCTTCCTCTTTCAAGTTCTACCTATGTAGGCATAGTTAGGCATTAGCATTTAAAAAACCTTAGAAATTCACTGGAAAAAAACACAGGTTTCAGGGACGTTCTAGTTAGGGATTAGCATTTAAAAAACCTTAGAAATTCACTGAAAAAATCACAGGTTTCACGGACATTATAGTTAGGCTGACATTTCACTTGTACTAAACCAGAGAAATTCAGCCATTATATTTAGCTGAGCTAACTATAATTCGTGCCCCTGCAATGCACTGCTGAAGACATCACATATTAAATCACTCATGACATGGTCAGTGAAATCACTCATGACATCACTGACGACATCTCAAATGACATCACTGATGATATCATCCACTTAATATCTGATGCACGACCTCACACCCTAATATAACCTTTCATACACCAACTCTAAAATACAGACTACCATCCTCAAAACCAAAGACATGCCAATATCAGTTAGTACATACCCACTCACTGATTCAAAGGTCTACACACATCACTCACTCACTCATACAATTACTCATTCACACAGTCACTCATCAATTCAGCCACTGACATATGCACTCATATACTCATACAGACACTCACACAGTGCCACTCACCCATAGAGTAACTCACACACCAGGTCAGTCACCCAAAGAATCAATCACGCTGCCATTTACTCACCTATACATTTATAGGCACACCACCTCACTTATTCAAACAGATACTAACACACACTCTCTAATACAATCACTGACACAAGCACAGACTCATCCATACAGCAACTCCCACAATCACTCACTCTCACATATAGTCACATGGCTACTCCAACACTCACATATACTGCCTTTCACATATGTAGTTACTCACACATATACCACCGAGACATCCATTCACTCACCAACACCGCCATACGCACACCCACTCACCCATACAGCCCATCGCAGATGCACTCATGAACCCATAAACCCAGTTAATCTCCCACTCACACATCCATTCAGTGAGTCACACCCCCCACCCACCCACACAGACACTCAGGCAGCCATACAGGTACTCAGACAGCCAATCATTAACCCATATGGACACTCATGTAGCTACTCACCAACCCATGCAGCCACTTACACACCAAATGACACCTACATATCTAGGTAAGGTACATTTAGGCAAATTACATAGGAAGCCCATTATAGGGGTATTCAAGTGCTACTGTTTTATCTGAACTGTATATGAACATCTTCTTAGTGCTATGGTAGAAATGTATCTATTGTTTACTATATTAGTATTTGCAATTTCTTTCATATGCTTCTGTCTCCCGAATGTCACAGCAAATATGTTTTACACAAGTGTCACGCTGGACCAGGTGGCGTGGCTTTGCTGCAGAACGTAATGGCGGCCAGCTAAACTAGCTCTGTAGCAAACCCGACCGCCTTCTCTAGATCTGTCTAACTAATCCGTTGCCCATGCAGAAGAGGGACCACCGGAACCACCACTGAGGCTGACGAGCCAAACAACGACTCAGTTAAACCCCCAGAAAGCAGAGAAATCGGCGTTCAAAGCTGTGGCCTTATTGAGACCGGAGGCCAGGAATTGCTGCTCAGGGGAGTTGGGCGTAGTGCTTTGGTCGACCCGGCACCTCACCAGTGTGAGGCCGTGGTCGTGCCAGCTGTCGGGCCTGTGGCAGCGGAGAACGCAGACCGGGTCCCGAAAATCCTGCCTCCGATGAAAGTAGCCTCAGCTCGATCGCTCGTGAGAGCCTTGAGGTGCTCCCAACGGGGTTGCGCAATTGAGGCCCACAGGGGGTGCTGCAGTGAGGAGCGCCAACGGAGGTCCCACCCGGCATCCCCACCCCTGCGACATCCTGAGCACTGGAGTACCAGCCGATCGGGTGATGTGGAGGTTGGAAACAGCCTTACTTCGGGGGCAGCGAGGTGCAGAGGGACTATAACGCAGCATCCAGCGCCGTGGAGCACCTTGTCCTGGCTTGGCTCATCAGCCTTCCGGAGGACGGAAGCTGAGATGGCACCTGGGAACCATCGCTGATCATGTTTCTGAATGCGCCTGTAGAGGGCCGAGGCCTGGCTGAAAACCCCACTTGAGCGCCCGACCATGGAGGCCCAGCCATACCACCGCTATTGCCGCGGCAGAGGAGACCCAAAAGGCACATTGGTCACCAATAGCACGAACCACATACCCGCAGTGACCTCGTGAGTAAAACCCCTCCTCCGTGGGTGCTGGTGAAAGAGGGACACTGTTCGTGAACTACAAGTCAAGAGTGGGTGCTGCTGAATGGAGAGCATTACCACTGAGGGGGGAGAGGCCTGGAGTCTACATGAGGGCTGGTCCTGGCTGGTCCAGAGACAAAATGTCGGGTGCCAAGGGCACGAAAGTGATGCAGCAGACAAAGTCAGACAAATATGCATTGGCGAAGAAGGCTGACCCTGAGCACAGTGACAAAGGGAAAAGGAAGACTGGATCTGAAGGGGATCTTACGGACCCACTGTTAAAGGATGTCATGGATGCCATCTCATGTGTGCGCTCCTCACTAGAACAGTGGATGGACACCATCATGTCTGAAGTGATACTGATCCAAGCTGACCTTACCAAAACAGGGGAGAAAGTGAGACAGATGGAAATCATCACCGCTAACCTCATGGGAGACCCAACGCAAATGCAGCAAGATATGAAAGACCTGCAGGCCTTTCGAAAATTTGCAGACGACAAGTTGGATGACTATGAAGGGTGCACCAGAAGGAATAAAGTGAGGATAATTGGCCTGTCGGAGAGGGCCGAGGGCCCTGCCGCGGACCTTTTTGTGGAAGAACTCATACTTAAGCATCTTCAGCCTAAAGGTTTGTCCAAAGATTTTGTGGTAGAAAGGGCGCATAGAGTTCCTGGGGGATGCCCGAAATCTGGTGCACCTCCCTGCCCTATGTTGGCGAGACTTTTAAACTTCAGAGACAGAGATGTCATATTGCAGACTTCACATTTGGGCACCTCCTTGACGTTTGAGACCTCTGAGATTTTCTTTTTTCCGGATTTCACCTTGAATGTACAGCACCAGTGTTGGTCCTTTTTGGAGGTGAAGAAGAGTCTTTGAGACAAAGGGCTTAAGTATGCCATGCTATTCCCGGCCCGGCTCCACGTTGAAGCAGATGGCAGGATCTGTTTTTTTATGCCGCTGAGGCGACTGCAGACTGGCTTGAGGGTTGGAGAGCTGCAAAGGATCATAATGCCCGCTAAGTAGAGGACCAGGCCATCTCAGCTAATGGCTCAGTCTGAAAGGAGTGTGGTGCTGGAGGCCAGTCCCAACGCCTCATCAAGCAGTGCCTTTGATCTAAAGCAGTGGCAGAACTTACACGATGGACTATGGTTTGATTGAATAAGTTGATTGTCTTATACATCCTTTTGGTATTGGGTAGGCCCCTCTGGCAGGGCACAAGGTTTTTGGGCTTGGGGAGGTGGTTGGGATGGCGGAGCTTTCACCCCCTATTATATTCTACTTTTAGTTCAAGTTTGGGCGAGAGGCACTCTGCATAGCTGATTCATGAGCAGTTTTAGGCCCAGAGTGCAGGGGAGCAGGGAGGGGGATAGCTGGGGTGGAGGTGGGTTGTTTTATGTTCTATCAGAGAGAGCAACATTGCATATTGCTAGAATAGAGATGGGATACGTAATCTGTGATATTACACATGGGGATGCATTGGGATAAAACCTTTAAGCGCCTAAGTTGGAATGTAAATGGGCTCAGTGACAAAGTAAAACATAGTATTGTGTTACAGTATGTTAGGCGACATACCCTGGTGCTGGTGCTTCTCCAGGAGACGCACTTAGTAGGTAACTCCTGCAAGGCCATGAGCAGATGGGGCTATAGATTGGTGGCTCACTCTGGGTTTACCACGGGCTCCAGGGGAGTGGGCATCTTATTAAAAAACTAATTTCCGCTGTCAATACAGCACACTTGGACAGACAGGATGGGTAAATATGCAGCAATTTCCAGACAGTGGGAGGGAAAAACACTCATGTTGGCATCAGTGTATATCCCGCTAGGGTTGCAGGGTCAATCCTTCCGGGACCTGGGTAAAATCATGTTGTCAGTCCCCGAAAGCTACCTGGTCATGGGAGGAGATTTTAATTCCATAGCATCTGGTTCCCTTGACAATTGTCCCCCCGTACCATAAGCCCCTCGCATAGATGGCTCCCGGACTTCCTCGAAGCCTTGAGCCTCATGGATACATGGAGGGTATACCACCCGGGACGCATCCAACACACTTTCCATTTCGCGGATCACAATAGCTTATATCGTATTGACTACCTTCTTACTCCGGTGTCCCAAGCAGGGAACAATAGGGAAATCAGACACCTCGCTCGAGGTATATCTGATCATTCCCCACTGTGGGCAGAAGTGGTCTTGGGTGAGAAGAGATTGGGAAGAATAGCGCCTGTTAACCCATGGTACTTCTGGAACTCAGTGGTAAAAGACAAGGTGGTAACAGCTATCGGAAATTACTTTCTAGAAAATAGGGAATCAGAGCGTTCCTCCCAAATCCTATGGGAAGCCTTTAAAACTGTAATGAGGGGACAGGCAATCTCGCTTATAGCAGGGGTATTGGAAAGAAAAGTCAAAAGAACTAACTTGCTTAGAAGATGAAATCCTCCTCATGGAGGAGGACAACCAGGGGCCAATTACACAAGATAGACTTCATGACCTGAAGCTTAAGCGAGATGAATATAAATCCATAGCAACTGACATGGCCAAGTCATTGAGCATAGACAAAGAGGGTAGGTTATATGACCTGGGGGACAAGGTCAGAAAGTTACTGGCATGGTTGGATAAAAAAGAACTGGTGAGCAGACTGGTTCCGGTACTACTGAAAGGATCAGGGGAAGTTACTAACAATGAGGTTGCCCAAGTAATTAGAAGCCGACCAGTCCGGTAAGGCTCTGGGCCCCAGCGGGCTGCCAATTGAGCTTTACAAGCTGAAGCTGGATCTAATTGCCCTATACCTGTGAGCCATGTTTAAAGAAAGCCGTGAATCAGGCCTGCTCCAACAAGATCAAAGGGTTGCTACATTAGTCACTATACACAAAATAGGCAAGCCCAGAAAGTGCATGCTCGTCCTATAGGCCCATCTCTCTATTAAATGCTTAGCACAAAATACTCACAAAACTACTAGCCAGATGTCTGGTCCAAGTTATAGGCAAGCTAGTGCACCCAGACCAATCGGGTTTCATGCCCCGCCGAAATATTGCACTAAACTTGAGGAGACTACATGGCGTATTGGGGTGCCAGGGAACGATCCAAGAAGCAGCAATCGTGATTTTGCGTGATGCCGCAATGGCCTTCCACACCATAGAGTGGCTGCATCTGTTTGTAGTCTTGGCCAAGATGAGATTCGGGCCCAATTTTATAAGGTGGGTGAACATGTTGTATGCAGAGCCCTTAGCACAAGTGGTCGATAACAATAAGAAATTGAGAGTATTTGAACTGAGCCGTGGGATTCAACAGGGTTGTCCGCTGTCTTCCCTGCTTTTTGCTCTTACCGTGAAGCCATTGGCGGCGTGGATTCGTAGAGACCCGGTAATCTGGGGACTTAAGTGGGCTGACACGCGGGAGGACCGCATTTTTCTCTATGCAGACGACATACTGCTTTGCCTTGCATCCCCCAAGTCATCGCTCCACAAAGTACTTAATATATTCACTAGGGCTGGGTGGTAAACTCTGTTCTGCTCGTGGAATTTGCGGAATTTGGGTAATTTCGCGTTCCGCGGAGAACGCGGCATTCCCAAAAATTCCACAATCCATGGCTTTGCGGAATTCTTTGCTTGTTCGCGCTTCAAAATGCGTGTTCGTGAGATATTTCCCGGTGAGCACGCAAACAACTTTCGCAAACAGGAAAAAAGCATTGCGAACGGGCGGAAGAAGCAATTCCGCGTGTTTGCGGAATTTCTGCGTTCTCGCGTAGATTTTTTACCGTTTTGCGGAACTTTGCGTAGTGCGACTACGCAAATTTCACCCACCCCTGATATTCACCAACTTCGGGAAATACTCTGGATACACAATCAACTGGGGCAAATCCCTGATGTATGTCCTCAGTGGCGAGCTACCTCCCCTACCGAGAGGGTGTCCCATGCAGGAAGTGAAAGAGGGCTTCCAATATTTGGGAATTTTTGTCACAGTAGACACCCAAGGTAGCTATGATCGAAACCTACTCCCCCACTGCAGAGGCTGAAGCAAGACATAGCCAATTGGAAGATTCTCCCCATCTCATTATTGGGGAGGGCTGCATTATTCAAACTGATGTCTCTGCCATGTTTTCTATATGCGCTTCAAAATTTCCCAGAGAAATATTTTTAAGATGTGGAAAGTCTGCAGAGGGAACTGCTTTGGGATGGTTGCCCTCACATAGCTCTTCCAAAATTGGTCTTGAGTTGGCATGAAGGGGGGATAGGGCTACCCGACATTAGTAAATACTACTGGGCGCCCAACTTGGCAGACAAAAATCAGTGTATGTACTGGTAGGTGGACGACCCAGGTTACAAGATGGACAAATGGTTATTACCTGAGGGTAACTACAACATGGCCCTTTACTCTAAGCTCAAGAAATTTTCTCTAATGGGACCGACTAGACATTCTGTGCACGTATGGCACGCAGTTAACAGAAGCCTGGAGTGGGAACAGAAGCTCACTCTGGCTACTCCTTTGTGGGACTCGGAGCAACTGGGCACCCTGAGAAGATCAAAGGGGTTTGATAATTGAGACCTGATTGGGATCACGAAAAGAGGAGACCTATGACAAAAGGGAGAAATGTTCTCATTCACCACACTGCAACAAGAATACGACCTTGCAAATACAGAATACTTTATGTATTTACAGGTGAGACATGCACTAACATCGCTCTTGCAGAAGGGAGTGTCCCCCCCAGAAGCTCTCAAATTGATCCGGGAGCACTGGGGAAAAGATGGGTTGGAGCTTGACGACGAGGAGTGGCAAGAGGTGGTGGCCTCCGCATGGGAAGTAGCAATCTCCTCCGGGCTGCATCTGGTCCACTTGAAGATTCTCCATAGAATTTATATCACAGGGACTCAGCTTGTCAGTATGGGCAGGGTGGACAAGGGCATGTGCAGAAGGCAATGTGGTCAGGAGGGCACGTTTATGCATATCCTGTGGGAATGTGTCTATATCCAGAAATATTGGAAGGGGGACATGGCGGTTTCGGAGAGGTCCTCGGATTTGTGATTGGAATTGAGGCTAAGAGATGTCTTTTGAATGTCTGGGAACGCACAGTTTTAAGTAGGAAAGACCGAATATGGGTTACACTGGGGCTGATGGTAGCTAAAAGGAACCTGGCTAGATTGAGGGGGGCC
This sequence comes from Triturus cristatus, assembly GCF_964204655.1. NCBI lineage: Eukaryota > Metazoa > Chordata > Amphibia > Caudata > Salamandridae > Triturus > Triturus cristatus. The sequence goes on from NC_140594.1 coordinate 248,065,276, forward strand.
GTGACGCTGCCCAAAGTTTAGGAGTGGAAAGCAGATCTGGACTGGTATATGCTACATGTCGCCCCGGTTGTTGCCTCTTTGGAAGATCCTGTAACGCCATAGCGATTGCCACACTACTATATCATACACTGTATTGTATAACGGTGACAAGTATGACTAAAACTATGTAATGTGATTTGCCCTATCGAATTGTGAATGGAAATGTCGTCTTTTTGTTGTTTAATAAAAATAAAATAAAAATAAAAAATAGACTGACGCTGGAACAATAAAAACTTTATTGAAAAGTCCTAACCGCCATCTTGTGTATTTTCCAAGAATAAGTAAGCACGAGTGACTGAGCAAAAAGTACTATACTGTCCTACACGATCCCTGAGTAATCAGCGTTGTCATGTTCATTGGTTGCCAGAAACTACCTACACCACTGTAAGATAAGATACAGGGGGGTGTTAGTGGCACTGTAGAGCTAGCTGGTCTAACGGCTGACATATCCTGTGGGGGTGTCCAGAATCAGTTTGGACACCAAGACCTTAGTTTAGGTCACCCAAAACTCAGAGGTCCTAGGGATTCCTAGGAACTACATGACACTTCGGAATAGCAGAATCATCAGCTTTTTCATAATCAACCAGTAAAACAGAATATACAATGGTACATTTATGCCATTCCTGTAACAGTGCCCCATATGGCAAAAGGTGTGTCCTGTAATCAGCCATAGTATGCTATGCTATCCTATCTATGAGTACAGATGTACACACATCCCCAGAGAGCAAGCTCTGACTTACACACACGTCATAACTTAGACAAGGACCTATGTCATAGGATGCAGCCTATTGTACTGTACCAGGCTCCATGCACCATAGGCATCTATTCAAAGTGCCTGGCAGTAAATGTGTCTGTACACTCGTGATAAAGTAGTTTAGCCATCATTAGGTCACAATGTTGTCTCCTGTGGCATAGTAGCTCACATCACAGTACATGTGAGTACGTGTGGGCAAAAGATGCGTAGTCGCGCTACGCAAAGCTCCGCGAAACGGTAAAAAATCTCCGCGAGCATGCAGCAATTCAGCAAACACGCGGAATTGATTGTTCGCGATGCTTTTTTCTTGTTCGCGAACTCTGTGTGCTCGGGGAGAAATATCTTGCGAACACGCATTTTGAGAACGCGAACAAGCAAAAAATTCCGCAAACCAGGACTGCCCACCAGACGTGCAGCGGTCCCACCAGCCCAATTAGGATGCACCTGTATGGCGGGCACATCATGGCCCCTGCTCATTGCGGATGGTGCTGCTGGCTGCAGCACCGTTCGCAATGCGCAAACGGCACGTAGTGCATTTCCATGCACAATGTGGCAGGCACCACGTGGTGCCTGCCACCTTGTGCATGGAAATGTAGGGGGGTACCCCCCAGTGCACACAGACCCTCCCCCCATACAGAGGGGGCCCGCAATGGGCCCCAGAACCCATCATCTACCAGCCTTTCCATGGCGATGGAACTGCCATGGTACGGCTGGCTGACGCCAGCTTGTAATCTGGCAGGCGGTGCCTGCTAGGCACCATCGCCATTTCACACATGCTGACCTCTCTGCCAGTCAATCATGACGATTGCCGTGGCAGCAGCGTGGAGGGCGGTCTTTGTGACCACTGCGGTCAGTAAGCGATTCCCCCCACCATCCTAATGTGGCGGGGGAAATTGGAGGCAGATGGCGGAGGGACCGCCACCGCTGGCCCGGCGGTGGCCGTCCCTCCACCATCGTAATGAGCCTCTAAGTTTTCCAACAGGCCGCGAATTCTGGAACCACGGGGGTTGTTCCTTTTTGGATTAAGAGCCCTCACACACTCTTGTGAGTGTCATGCTTCATCATAGGTCTGTGCTCCTCATCGAGCCAGCACTCCAATGCTCAACAATCACCCTCTAGGGGGTTCTTTGGCAGAGATCATTATCCAAAGCTGTATGTGAAGTCTGTAGGGCCCTTGGTGTAGATCTGTAGGGAGTGAGTGTGAGTGCAAGTGACTAAAAAGGATCCAGTGGATCTCAAGACCAAAGACTATTTATTCAGTGAGTTCACATGTCTGATTAAAATAACGTGTGCTCCACCCATAGAGGCAATGATCTCCGGTGGATTATTAATATCATGCTATCAACATGTTTCTTGTGTAGGTTTGTCAATCAATGATTTGTGGCAATTCTTCAGGAATTCTTTGGAACCTTATGAGGCTGACCTGTAAGGAATATATAGTTTTACTTCACATGCGTTACATCGCATGCCTTTACAATGCAGTTGTTACAACTAGTGCGTTGTTACAACGCAAACTATTACATCCCAAGTCATTTCAACCACTTGCTGAAGGGGGTGAGCTGTACTTAGGAATAGTATAATTTACTATTCCAATTCCAGTTTGTGCAACAACAGGGAAGGTGTTGGATTCTAAATCCAACACCAGTGCGCCCCCAAGAGCAATTCGTCGAAACGACTTGCGATGTAATGGTTTGCGCTGTGAGAACGTGGTCGTTGTAACGACAGTGTTGTAAAGGCATGCGAAGTAAGGCATGTGTTGGTATGGCTGTTTCCCCCTGTAAGATTAGGAAGAAAACAAGGGAACAAATTAAATAAAAATTGTGAGGCATACTCTAGGTAATGTGCTATAAATCAGCTAGTGCATGCACACTTGGCATGCTTGATACCTTGGGAAACACGTAGTGTGATGATAAAACATTTTTAAAAAGTGGAAAATCGTGACCACACATTACACATAAACCTACAAAATTTCAACAAATGGTCACAAACATTGCGGAGAGATCAGTGGAATAACCACTTACCCTATTAGGGTTATGTGTATGCCTCCTTGAGGGCATCTAGAGGGCTACACTGTATTTCAGCATACTGTGACGAAATAGAAAATATAAATATCAGCAAATTTACTGCAGAGTTATATATAGCGGCCTCAGCCTGGTCAGAATATATTTACAATGTCCTGGCGACAATGTTGCTGCACCTACCCTGTCTCCAGCGCCTCGGGAGTGAGGACTGTGGGTGGTCAGCCTCTTAAGAACCAGGAGTTTTTCCTATTATGCACTGGTGAGTAGCTGCGTCCCAGCCATGAGTCATGTACTGATGTGATTGCCTGGACTCAGATGGCACCGTTGAGTGGTATAGGGAGAGTTGGCCATAATGGGCATCATCTTTGAATGTGAGAGTTCAATACTATTGCACTGCATTAAAAGACGTGTACATGGTTAAAATTGCAGACATGAACAGAACTTATCATTAAAAAAACAGGGTGAGGCAATTGACTATTCACGGTCTCATTTAAGAGTACAGCGCTATCAAACAATGTTTAAGATGCATGCATGCTCACTCTTTTTTGCAAGTGATAGCAGGGTCAAATTAAACCTTTATGAAGAAAGAGTGAGACGTAGAGCTGTTCACTTTCTCCAAATACTGGTTGTGAAACACTTGGGCTCATTGCATGTGCAGTAAATGATGCAAGTGATGTATGAATCAAAGTTCTCAGTAAAGTACTATCCAAGATACCGGTGGCAAGGGGCCATGGGTACACTGCTGTGATTTTGCTATTGGCCTATGTGGAAGGTATGTCCATGGCTGTAATTTGAGAAGAGATGTTTGTATGTAGGACATAGTGTTGTGCCCCAGATATTGTGTGGGGACCAAGGTGTTGGTGGGTTGATGACTAGGGTATTCTTGGTACCTATTTGTGCACCTTATGAAAAGAGGGGTCATAGGTAAATATCCACACAAGGGATGTCCTCATCCAAGCCATGTAAATGGGAGGATAATAGGAAAATCCAATTCTGCTCCCTTTTGAAAAGGGCACCCTTCGTGAGGTGGGGTAGGGATTCAAGTATGGTCCAGTGCAGGTCATCTGCTGAGAGTTTGAGGTTTACAAAGTGGGCACACATCTTGGTGCTAGTTCTCTGACATCTCACATTGCTGAGATGTTCTGTAATGAGTGTTTTCACAGGGTGAGTTGTCATCCCGATGTATCTTTTATCACACGGATACGTCACTGTATGAATACAGTTCTCTTGGTGTTACAGTTGGTATGTGATTTTTGGAGTCCAATTGAAGATTCTCGTGCGCTTGATTTCCTTAGTGGCTGTAGTGAGGTGGCATACTGAGCATGAGCTGCAGGGGAAATGTCCTTTCACCGGAGGTAAAGACCACAGGGTATTCTGGTTGGAATTGCTAAATCTCTGTAGTCTAGTGTGAATCAACATGACTTTGATGTTGGGGGTTTGGTTAAATGCGAACCTCTGGGAGGTAACCTCAGGTTACCTGAACTTAGAATGTTCCAGTGTTTTCTTATTATCTTAAATATTCTATTAGAATCAGCTGTGTATGTGGTATCACAGGTAGGCATTTCGGTAGGTGGTCTCTCAGTGTGTTCCAGGAGAACATTTCTGTCATTTTGCTTAGCCCGTCGCTTGGCCATTTTGACAGAGTGTGTTGGGTAATCTCTAGCTTCAAGGTTTTTAGATAGTTCTTGTGACTGGGTATCGTAGTCGGTGATGGAGCTGCAGTTGCGGTGCAATTGGAGAAATTGGCAATATGGGAGATTTTCTCATAGTGCTTTGGGATGGTGCGTCCCAAAGAGTAAGAGATCGTCACAGTCTGTGGGCTTTTTTGAATGTGGTAGTTGTTAATTTTCCATCTGTCCCCAAGTGTATCATCAAGTCTATAAAGGGTAAGGCCCTGTCTGACAAATTTCTCATGAAATACAGGAAGGAGTAGAGGGAATTAACCCATTCATAGAAGGCCTCAAATGTGGTCCTGTCCACTTTCCAAGGGATGAGGATGTCGTCGATATATCTGTGCCAGAGGGCAATATTGCTGGAATGTAGATTAGTATTTGATAAGATATTCTCGTCCTCAAAGGCTGCCATATATAATCAGGCCAGACTTGGGGTAAAGGTGCTGCCTATGGAAGTCCCCTGGGTTTAGTGGTATATATGGTCACCGTTTTGAAAAATGTTTTCAGTCAACGCGAGTGTGGCACATTCCGTTATGAAGCTCACTGGGGTTTGAGCCATTAAATTAACAGAGCAAAGGGCCTTCTCCACCACTTCTAAAGTAGCGGTCTGGGGGATACTAGTATAGAGGGGCTCCACGTCCAACAAGAAAAACAAATGGAATTGGTATGTATCGTGGGTGTCTTCAAAAAGCCTGAGAGCATTTCTGGTATCTTGCAGAAAAGAGGGGGTTGTTTTCACTAGGGGTTGCAAATAGTAGTCGAAAAACCTGGATAAGGGTTCAAGTAGGGAATCAGTCTTACTGGTGGTGGGTTGACGCTCTTATGGATTTTTGAGAGGACATAAAAGTAAGGAGTCCTCAGTTGAGGATTGATTAGGAATTCTAACTCATGCTTGCTGATCCAATCATTAGTCTCTGCGTTCGAGACCAAAGAGACAATCTGAGTGACTGAGATGTTTTGAGGGATCTTCAATAACCAGGGTGTATTAGTTGCTGACAAATGCATTCAGAATCATAATGAGTGGTTGACATGATGATGATAGTGCCACCCTTGTCCACCTGTTTTGTGGTGATCTGCCTGTTGTCAGCTAAGGATTTTATTAGGATTTATTAAGATTATGGATGGCCAGCCACTCCTCTTATTAGCAATTATTTAAGGACTGTTTGTTTAAAATTCAAAACCTCAATTGGTGTTATGTTGCTTGTGCGGAGTGAACCTTGAGGGGTTCTTTAGACCCGAGTCTTTTTGATGTGGGGCGGGTTTATCCTGGAAAAAAATATAAGCCTTATTTTACAGAAGAAATGGTGGAGTTCACAGTTCTTCCTGCATTTGTCAGTTTTTGGTGTAGGGACAAACCCAGGCCTTTTTTCAGGACCTCAGTCTCTGAAGTACTCAGGGATCTCTCAGGTTGACAAACAATTTGTCTTCCCCGTCTGACTCCTTGTTAGTACCTGCTGTTGTGGGAGTTCTTGCCACTGGATCTGTTTTTGTCCTCTTCTTTGCCATCCTCCTCTGCCTCGGACTCCGCAAAAAAAGAGGGTTCAATGGTTGAGAGAAGAATGTTTGTCCTTGTAGGAACATGGGGTATTTCGAGAATGGCTGTGCCTGAAACGGAGGCATCCTGTAATTGTGGAACTGCACCGAGGTTCCTCTTCTGCCACCCCTGGAGCTCATGCCCTAATTGTCAGTACTTGAATTACTATTGGAGGAGGAAGAATTTCTTCTTCGGGAAGTATGGCTCACATCCAATGAAATATCCTCTACTGTGGACACATAGTCTTCTTTGAGGTAAGGATAGATTTTTTTCTTTGTACATTTTTTGTGCATCTTTCTGTAGATTGCTGATTTTTTGCTTCAGCAGATAATCCTTATTTTCTGCAATTTCATTATTAATCTCAGCCAGTCTCGTTTTGTATGCTGATAGTTCGAGGCTTGTCTTAAGTGCCCCTTCTGATATTTGAATTATAATCAGTAATGCATCACCCAGGCGTTTGGAGACATTTATAATCAGTACTAACCAGTCCCTAGTACACCTCCAGGCTACCTGAGACCAGGAAGATATGAGGGATATTGAATACCAGTACTCTTCTGAGTGAGATGTTAGCCCTAAGGTACACTGTCACAATGGCACCATGGACAGTTATTTTCACCAATTGCCTTTTCATTACTTATAATTCTTATACTTATAATTATTTTGGGATTAATGTTAATGTTAATTGATTCTTATATAGTGCTAATCACCGGCGGGTCTCTAAGCACTTATGAGAGAGTGCCAGAGGTCGTAAACGGGTACATGGCTGCACAGTAAAGCCAGTTAAACAGTTCCCAGGGCCTCCTTAAACAGGAGCGTCTTAAGCTGTTTCCTGAATGGGAAGAGTGCCTGTTCCTTACATAAGTAATCAGGCAGTTGGTTCCATAGTTGTTGAAGCAAGACGGAAAGGGCTCTAACCCCTTTGGATGCCTTTGGATGCCTTATTGCATCTTGGGATGGCCAGGCGGCTGGCCTCAGAAGACCGCAATATGCGGCCCGGAGCATAGTTCTTCAGGCGTTCCTTGATGTAGGCCTCTCTGCTTGATGAGGAGCCAATGTAATTTGCACAGCTGAGGGGAGGCGTGGGACCGTCTTGGCAGCCTAAAGACCAGTCTCGCTGCATAGCTCAGTACCACCTGTAGTTTATTAATACATTTTTGAGGGAGGCCAATATACAAGGCATTGCCATAGTCTAGTCTGGAGACAATTGTGGCCGATACGATCATTTGTGAAGAGGCAGTTGAAAGGAGGGGGACAAGTTTCCGTAGCTGTCTCATAAGCCATATACAGGTGCCGACCACTGTAGTGACTTGGTTAATCATGAAGAGCTCTGAATCAATTTTTATGCCAAGGCTTTTCATGGTATATGCTGGTGTGGGGGTGACACCCAGGTCCTGGGGCCAGAAACGGTCACTGCAGGGGTTGTCATTTGTGGGGATGACAAGGACTTCCATTTTATCAGGGATGATTTTTAATGAGTTGACAGTCATCCAATTTACTGTGAATCTGAGGATGTTTTGCGCTGCATCCTGGGCATAGTTGGAATTATCAATCCGGAGGATGAGCTGGGTGTCGTCCGCATGGTTGAAGACTCGGTAGTCCATGTCGGCTAGGGCTGTCACCAGAGGCTGTAAGTATATGTTGAAGAGGAGCGGGGACAGTGCAGAGCCTTGAGGGACACAGCAAGTGAGGATGCCACTGTCTGATACCCGCTCCCCTAACTGGATCCTCTGGGACCACTCAAACAGGAAAGATTCTAGCCACTGATATGCCGGCCCCATGAATACCCAGGTCCATTATTCGAGCCAGCGGCCGAGTTTGGTTGACCATATCAAACGCCGCTGAACGGTCTAATAGAATCAGGGCGCTCGTTTTTTTATTGTCAGTCATAATTCTGAGGTCATCAAGAACCGACAGCATCACCAGTTCCGTGCTGTGGTGGGCTCTGAACCCAGCTTGTCGCATCTGGAGTAGTTGGTGTTCCTTCAGAAACTATGACAGCGTATTGAGGACATGTTGTTCTGCCACTTTCACCAGGAAAGGGAGCTGGGAGATGGGCCTTTAGTTCTTGAGACTAGCGGCATCTGCTCCAGATTTCTTTAGGAGGGGGGTGACTCTGGCCTCCTTCAGATTGAAAGGTAGGAGTCCTCACACACTCTTTCTGGAACCAGAAGTGTCGTTCCTCTTTGGATTAAGAGCCCTCATACACTCTTGGGAGGTTCATACTTCAGTATAGGGCTTTGCTCCTCGTCGAGCCAGCGCTGATTTGATCACGCTTGGATCATGCGCCCTACATTGATGGTTGTAAGTATTATGTAGATCATATTACCCCTCCCTTTGGTCCTGAAGAATTGCCATAGATCATTGATTGACAAACCTAGGGAAGAAACATCTTGACCTCATGATATTTTTAAGCCACGAGAGATCATTGCCTCTATGGGTGGTGCACACATTCTTTTAATCGGACAGTTGGACTCACTGTATAAATAGTATTTAACCTTGAGATCCACCAGATCACATTTTAGTCACTTGCACTCACACTCACTCACTACGCCCAGGGCCATACACAGGCACTTGAAATACAGCCTTGGATAAAGGTGTCTGCCCAAAAGCCCCCTAGAGGGTGCCCGTCAAGCGTTGCAGCACCGGCTTGATGAGGATCAAAACCCTATGATGAAGCATGACACTCGCAAGAGTGTGTGAGGGCTCTGAATCTAAAAAGGAACCTTACCCATTTAGCTACAGGGACGAGGATATTCAGCAGACTGATACAAATGTGTTTATTGAGGTATTTATGGTAGTCAGCATGTGCATTGTACACCTGTTGCATGTTCACTACTGATTTCAGCTTGAGCTAGATGTATTCAAATTGTCTGCCATCAAAACAGATATACATAAAACTTACAGGTGCAATCTGTTTTGTTAATCTCTTGTATCCATGCAGTTCTACACCCCTCAAAAGCGTAACATATGGATTGCCATTGGCAAGAAGGTGCAGACCATGGGAGTGTACAGTTGGTGCAGCATCCATTGCTGTAAGAGGTGGGAGGACCTGAGATGCTAGATCTAGAAGATCGCAGATATCCAGCTGTGGAAGTCCTCCCAACGCGGGTGGGGCATGTGCAGCATTCTGACCTCCCCAACGGACTGTAAACTTGCGGTGGCCTATCCAGAAATTGATGGGCAGTTGAGGGCCCAAAAGCAGTGTCAAGGGTGGGTAATTCATGACCAGAGTTATAAATGTTATGTTACCACAATTCTTTGGTTACAGGCAGATATTTCCCCATATACATTGAGGGTGTCCCAAGACTGGCACACTAGAAGAGTTCTCAAATGTGTAGATCTGGTGTTAGGTGCATGATGATGTGCTTTGCCTTTGTCTTTATCAACCTCGAACACATCAGTAAACAGTGAACTTCTAATATCCTGTCTTGAGCTGTCAAATGGCTGACTAAAGTTATGATTCACGTCATGTTGTTTGATCTTCTGGGTGACTGTTGCCCCACACAGGCCACTTGTTTTCATTGCGTAATGAGTGATGCTCCCTCCTTGGTAAACTAGGAATCTACAATGACATGAGTGTGCTGACACAACTGGGTTCATCTGTATTAGGGCCTACACTTTGGCCTGTGAACCTGTCCCTGTTGTTGTTTCATTTGCAATACTGTTTCAGACATGAATGAACTGGCTTCTTATGTTGATGACTGAATCCATCACAAATATGTGTCCCGGCCACTGTGAATTATTAAGAGTTAATTGTGTTAGTTATACAGTTAATATGTTACCACAGACAGGACTCTGTACACATTGGCAATTGTGTGACATATACCCTGTTCCATTACTCAATATCCTAGGACATGTCCAACTGATGAAGCTATGAAGGACTTGAGAGGTAGACTTACAGTAATGTGTCAATATATGTATTCCGATGGCATCACTGTGGTAGTCATCAGTAATGTGACCTGCACATGTTGATGTGTAAAGGATAATTCACTGACTGGTGACATGCACATTTGCAAGGATCATATGTAAGGATGTTCACTCCGTATTCAAAGGCAATTGGTGTCTTCAATACAAATAGGTACTGTGACGTGCCTTCACATTGGTGCCAAAGTTACACCACCTCTTGTTTTCACGGATAGTCACCGAGACACAAAACCTTCAATGGTCTATTGTCTTATGGTAATGGTATGTAAGAATGGGGTTGTCAGCCAGTGCCAAGACATAATGGGGATGTTCTTAGAGCTCTCTGAATTCCTATGCTGTGGGCATTGGTTGACAATTCACACAAATCTGTGCCCATGAATGTCTCCACTCACCTTTTCTGTACTACATGTGATGTGACACATAGCAAAGATACTTGAGTTCAGCTTTCCTTGGAAAAATTCTAGAGCGGACAATAGTTAATTTTTAAGTTGAATGTTCAAACAGTGTGAAATGATAATTTTCATGTGACATGAGTTCTCCTACTGCACATATTACAGCAACATAGCTATCTAACTTGACAAGCATTACATGTGGATGTGTCATTAGATATGTGACCATTTGTTGATATCAGGGGCCTTGTGTTTTATTCCCTTATTAATATTTTAGGTCAGTCAGCTTTTGTATCCTACATGGGCCAAAGTATGCAATGTAGTCTGCAGTCCCATTAGATACATTAGGATGGAGTGGAGTCAACCTTATGCATGGTATTGTAGCTGTGTGAGGTTCTGACATCACTGTGAGCAACAGTTTACAGGCTATGCACTATGCATGCATGTGTTCAGGCTAACGTTGAAGCCAATAATGTGGAATTTGAAGCTGCTGTCACCTGGCCACCTTTGAAATGCTTGTGTTACCAGGTCATGGCAGGTGAGTTAACACAGATGTAATAAACCGATTGTTGATGTATTTTCAGATAAATCCAGAGCAAGCAAAGGAGAAGGGGCCAACATCATTGGCAGTGACGGCAAATTTCATTGCGCGTGCATCGAAATTCGTTTTATTAATTTTTTTCATAACTTACTTGAACTCGGCCGTATGCCGCATTTTGCAGCCCCCCACCCTGCCCCTCCTCTGCGCAACGTCACCGCCCCGGTAAAACCCCCTACACGGGCCGTCACTGATCATTGGGAAAGCAGCTGGCCACAGTGGTTTCAGTCAAGAAACAACTGACACTGGTGGACCCAGTGGCTGACAGAGTGTGGGGAATGCCATGGAGGATGGCAGCTCTACATCATCTTCTGGTGAGTCATCCCAGAGTGAACACTCCTGAGGGATGACAGACCCCACAGGAAATTTACCAACATCGTCCTTGTCTGCCACCCCAAGTTCCATCTCCACCCTCTTTGTTGCTCACCAACCAGTTGTCTGGGCCTAGTCCCCTAGGAGGGTAAACATCTCCTTCGCTCCAGGCACTTCAGCCGCTACTACTGTCCCTCCGCTGCACTGAGTGAGGATGCTATTGACATCCAGAGGCACATGTCTGTGGGTAAGACTGTACTCCTGAATGTCATCCTGGGGTAAGGCAGCCATCTACAGCATATGGTGGTCTACCTGGAAGGCATTCACAGTGCCATGACTGGCCTACAGAGATCTTTTCAGGCTCTGGCCTTCTCACGAACCGCAGCATCCCTTCCACCCCAACCAACCTTGTTTTCCTCTCCCTGGCCCTTACCCATCCAAATACCCTACTTCCAAACCTGTCCAAAGCACATGCACACATTCCCACACATTCATAGACCCATGCAGCATGTCCACACACAAGCGCACATCAAAGAAAAAGAAATCACATGTATCCAAACGTACAGCCACCACACTGACCACTGATAACACCACAGCCACATACTCACACCACTCCCCATCATAATTCTACATAGCACAGGAGACACCACACACATATATGCACACACCCCACCCCACCACCACATCCCCACCCAGCACATACACCTACACACCCATATATACCCTCACAACACCAATAACTTCCATATAGACGCCATAGACATCCACAACTACAGTCATCACCCCATCAGCAGTCACAACACACACACACTGTGCTGTCACTGCACCCACAACCACAGATATACCACTCCCACTATACACACCAATGAAACTCAGACAGAATGAATCACACACACAACATAAACCAGAGAAACAAGACACACCCATACTTGCTGCACATACACCTGACACACATGCACCTGCACCCACACCAGCCCCAACCACATCAGGCACTCCCTCTACCTCCAAGACCCCACTCCCTCCCAAAGAACCTCCCAAGTTCCCTACTAGGAATTCAACATTTCACCTGGCCCTCTGCCCACCCAACCCTCCTACCACCCTTTCCACAGAGGTTCCAACCCCAGTTTTTGGAACTGGCACATTCTGCTCGGCTGAGGTGAGGCCCTAGCCTGGCAGAACTTGCCACTCCCATCTTGGGTGGGTGATTACACTCAGTGTGTAACCTGTGCTCACCCTTGGGTAGCTTGGCACTAAGCAGTCAGGGTTGTCACAGAGGCAATGTGTAAAGAATTGGCACAGCACTCTCACACAATAAATACACTGAGCATCACAAAATAGACTTCACACATGGTATATGTAAATAAAGTGTGTATTCAACACAAACATTATCCAACACAACGTGAACAGCATGTATTTCTGGGTGTACATCTTATTCAGAAATATCACTAGCAGTACCAGGCCCAACCATGTTAAACTGACATCAGTAATATGCACACTTGTGAAGATCCTATTTTACCCTCAGCACTCTTATGCGATGTGAGACATTGTCAGAATGAAGTCCACACTAGCAATTATTAGAATTCAATATCACACAGTTATAGGGTGCACCCCAGATCACAACAATATCACAGATGTGTACACACAGATAAAAAAACCTTTAAACAGCACCGTGGGTCAAGGCCACATGGGTAGATACCAATGTCAATTTTAGTATTCTTTTGGCAAGGAATCAACATATAAAGTAACACCACTGTGCTGTGTAATGAATCACAGGTCACTCCCACACAGTCAATCTGCACCATTATGATGTGCCATGGATATTAGGCAGGTCCGTATGGAGTGTGTTCATACACACACACACACACAGCACCGTAATGGGGTGCAACTGATATCCGGCAGGTCAGTTGGTAATGCATATGCAGACCCCGTGGCCCAAGCCCTCCTCCACCCTTCAGCTCACCCTTACTACCCTACAACCACAGGCTGGAGATCAAGAAAACCTTCCCCTGATTCTAGGCTGATCACAGCCAGAGTCATACTTAGAGTCCCAGGGAAGAATGTGGGGGTAGGTATCAGGGCTAATTATGTGGCAGTTGACAAATGGAGATTTGCCACTTCTCTGGAAGTTCCCCAACGGTATGCAGAGCAGAAGTGAGCTGAGGCCGATAGTGGTTCAATTATAGGATTCCACACTGCCTTCCGGCACCAGCCCAGTTCTGTGAAGCACAGGGGGGTCACAAAGTCTCTTGACCCATTTCTGTTCACTCTCAGAAGCATTTTTTAGCCTGATCAATTACTCTCACCACACCAGCCCAGCCTGGGCAATACTACCTAGCAACACGAAGTCGTCGAGCTGGGTGAGGAGAGGGAAGTTGGTCCGCTGCACTGAGGGCAGAAAATACAATTCCAGTCACACGCAATGAAGCGTTGAAAATTCCATACCTCTCTGTAAATGAGGCACAGTGCTTGGTGCTTGTTGATACAGGTTGCACAAGAAAATTCTGATCAAACACACTGGCACAAGTTCAGCAGTGCTGCATGAGGCAGAAGGGGAGAGGATGGGGAGAGGATGTAGCCTAACGGTTAGGGCGGTTGACCTCAAATCTGGGGAGAAAGGGTTCGACTCTCAGCAACAAGACTTAACATGTGATTTTGGGCAAATCACTTAATCTCCCATGCCTAACAAAAATGAATGTAAAATGAATGTAATGCAACTGGTGCTCATGTAAACCGCTCTGATACCCGATACCTTCGGGTCAAGTTCATGCTTTATAAAAAAAACATTGAGAAAAAAAGAAATGAGGCACTGCTACTGGTATACCCTCACCTCTGAGGGTTGCAACCTGTGACTCGGACAAAAGCAATGAGTACAAGAGATGTGACATGAATAACAATGGAGTTCACGCTGGATCTTACAACCTTTGAATCCGCTCACCACCAACAAGATGCTTTATGCGTGTTGAGGCCCCACGATGCAGGGGCCACACTCCTTAGATGCAAGCAGGACTTTTGATGCCCCACACAAGGCAATCCAATCTCCAGACACAATACTTATTCCACACTAACACCACACTAGCAATTGAGATTCTGCAGATGATGTGGGCTCCGCACTCCAGGTCAAACAAGTAGATGATGTGGGTCCCTCGTGGGAGCACTTTCATGTCCCTGAGACTTCCATAAGCGAACAGGGGACAAGCCAACAACTCTTGGAGAGCACACTTCAGGGAGCCACACAGCAGTAGGTAGTCAGTCCAGGCTAGCCACTATTCAGCAAGGGTGCATGGTCCCTTCCACTGGCAGTAATCCTCCTTGTGCACAACATATTCCTATGGTAGTGTGCACCACGTAGTTCGAGGATCATTGGTCCCATGTCCCCACAAGTGTATCCCTACCCTGTTGAACTATTGCACCACTAGTTATACTGTTGGATGCCTTTGAAGTTGGGGATGGTTCAGGGGGTATCCCTTTGAACCACAGAATATCTTCCCTAAATCTCAGTCCTGTCTGCTATGCGACTGTAGAAAGCAGATCTTAGTCTTTAGTGAAGTCATGATCTGGCTCCCAGAGGCCAAGTCAAAACCTCCTCCTCCAAACTATCCAGTCAGTCCCTCAAATGGCAGAGGTTATTAATATTACTTTAGAGGTCTGTCACTCCAATTGCATGCCCAATGTTTTTAGCTGTCTCTGGGGAATGCACTGATGTGTTTCCTCAGCCTCCAGTGTGGACCGGTGTCGAACTAAAATGAACACAAAGAGTTTTAGAGCAGAGAAATGCTCTCATTCTAGAAGTGGCATTTTTAGGCTGTTAATGACAAATTCATTCCTCTTTACCACAGGAGAGGGTTTGTCATTGTGAATCCAATGATAAGAAACAATATGAGGCTGCTCCACTGTAAGGCACTATTGCAGCTTGAAGTAATTTCAGCCATTCTACCATGTTAACCCATAGGAAGAGCAAAGCTCATGGACAGTGTAAACACACATGGGTATTCTTCACTTCCTGGGCAGGGACCACATGTGGACCTTCTCTGACTTTCACCTACCACTGGCTTCACTCCTTAATACTTACCTTAGGGGTGCCCTAGTGGTAGTGAAAGGTCCCCTCAGGATTGGTCAGTGGTTTAGAAAGGCCAACCTGAGCATAAGTGCAATAGTGCACACACAGGTCTGCAATGGCCGGCTTGGCACCTGTTTAAAAACACCAGAAGTGCAAATGTGCACCCACATACCTGCAATGGCAGGCTTGAGGCATGTGTAAAAACATCAGGTAAGCACCCCTTCCTAATGTGTGTAGGAAGGGGATGCACAATTTCACACTGCATTTACAGTGGGGAAGTGCCAGAGCCCTAAGGCCACTAAAAGAGAATCAGCAAAACCCCTGAGGAAAAGCAAACATTTTAGGGAAACATTACCAAAAGCGTATCAGGTCTAACACCCTGCATACCCAAGACCACCCCTTCCACCTCCAAATCCACTCGTATTCCACACCCATCCGCCCCTTCCTCTTCCTAGGGTCCACTGTCAAAACGTCAGTCCGCCCCTTCCAAATATCAACCTCTCTCTTAAACGTCAGTCCACCCCTTTCTCTTCAAAACCCCCACCTTCCAAACCCAAGTACCCCACTTCCAAAACAAAATGTCCCCCTACCAAATGACATCTCCGAGGTGCCAGGCATGCAAAATGGATGTCCCTCAGTGAGGAGGTTCATTGGCAATTTCATGATGTGCCGGTTTAGTAGAACAGCAGTGTGCTGGGCAACACAGTGTGTACATGGACTGGTTATTGGCCTTTTGATTACTCCATCTGGTTGTTTTCGAGATATAAAAACATTTGCTTGGGTCAGAACTCATTAGTCCTACAATCACTTTTCTGACTATTTGATGTTATAGGATACTTTGAGAGATGTGACTGCAGTTTTTGTTTCACCCTGATTGCTAATACATTTGAAGTGGTAAGTATGATCTGACCTTGAAACCTGTGCTGGAGTTGCATAGGACAGGGGGAATTAGTCAATGGATGGATATGTGGGATGAATTCCGATTGGGCCTGACACTGCATTGTGTGGTGTTTCATATGGTAAGCATTTCAGTTTGACAGGGGTCCTGCAGGAAAAGGAAGATGGTGGATGACTCGGTTGGGAGGAGCATGTCCACTGAGGCCTCCGAAGGCGATGCCGGCAAAACGCTACTGAGCGGCTTTCTTTCTCAGCTTGGCGAGTTATACACGAACCCAAAGCTCTGTATGACAGTAATACTAACCCATTAGATGTTGCGTTGGTGTATCCAGCCTGCCCGTCGTTTATGGAGTTTATTTGTGAGCTCCCGCCAGCTGTTTGGCTCCGGCGCTGGCTTCTCGGCCCGGTCTGTCTGCAACCTACGATATGGCTCCTCCCAAGGTCGGATCTTCGAAGAGCAGGCCTCCCGCTCGGAACTCTGCAACTGCTGGTGCCACACTAACTAGACCAACTGAAACCGCCAAAACTATAAGGATTGTCTGTCAGGAGTATCAGGCTAGAATGAACAAAAAGAACATGCCCCGTATGGGGAAAATAATCTGGAAAAGCAGACAATATTTTCTCTGCTGTCCTTGAAACAGCCATAGCGGACACTATAATGGATGTGATCCACTTAGGTTGCAGGGGAAAGCCTGATAAGAGGGAGGGAAGCTCTGACGGCTTACAAAATGTACTAGATACCATGAACTCTGACCCAGCAGACTCAGTGGGCGTTTGCTCTGAAGCTCCTTTGAATGAGGTGCTACAGCTACAGCTGCAGCTATCGCCGCAACAGACGGCTAAGCAGCCTGCTACTAAGGAAGAGGTTAGTCACAATGCTACTTTCTCTAGTTTGGGCACTGCTACTTCTACATTGTGGCAACTACACATGCCTCTGCTAATGCCAGTTCTAGCTGAATCGTTGGGTAACATCGCAACCTGTGCTTCACTAGGAGCCAATTTGGGGGCTACAGTTATAACTGATCTAACTGTTCTAATTACTGGACCAGACATATCCAGACCAGACTAGGGCAATGGCATCCTCTCAAAAAAGAGACATAAGGCAAATGGTTTTGGCTGAACAATCAAAAGATGTTCTCACTGGACCACTTGATAAGGCTGATGTCTCTCCTGCCTCATTCTTACTATCACAGAGTGGTGATTAGCCAGTGCCAGATGCTTTGGAGGACTCTAATGATTTGATTAGTGTTTCTTCTACAAAATAAAAAAAAGCAACTTTAAGCTTGCCAAACCTTTTATAAATCTTAAAATTAATACAAAGCTTCAAGGTAAGCCGTGATCATATCGCACTACAGTACCACATGAGAAGGGAGGAGCAGAGGGGAGCCCCTTCAGCAAATGGGTTACTTCTAAAGGGGAGGTAAAGGCAATTATAATGAGACTCTAAAACTCCGGATTGGAAGTCGGACCTAGTAGTAACTTGAGCTCTGCCTCCCTCTCAGAAGCACACAATAACATACACCATCTAGCGAAAGATACTTTGACGTCATCTAACCCTTCTTCATTGGTAGTGAACCAAGCCATCATACCTACTATATCCAGTAGTAAATCGTCAGAGTCGTCAGAGCTATCCCTTTGGTCTATCTTATGGGCCCTGCCGAGGCATAGGAACACTATGCGCAGCTCAGGGCAGACAATCTATTGATCCAGAAATCACTACTAGAAGTGACTAGTAAGGTGGCCTAACTTACTAATGATATGATGGAACTACATCAGTGACTTGCAGATATTGAAGAAGCTGTGACAGCCACCACTCAACTAGCTCACACTTGTGATGATCCGCTAGCTGCTTTACAGGGGAAAGTTGAAGATATGAAAATCGACAGCATCGGAACAACTTAACGCTGTTTGGAGTTCTCGAAGGGAAGGAGGGTTCCTACCCACATGGATTTGTTGTGCAGCTGTTTCAGAAAGCCTTCCCAGATTTGGCAGAGTGGGGCTGGAATTCACAAATTCAAAAGTCTCATAGGCTACCAATCTTTCTAAATCAATCTAACCAGTTCAACCTATAAAAATCTTCCTCCAATTCTTATTTATATTGGCATTTTCTTCTACGACAAGCAGTTGCTATTAAAGCTCAGCCTTCTACACCAGTGCTGGCTGAATCAATTTCCTTCTCTGTGAGGTCAGATTTACATAAAGCCACAATGGATAAGAGGTGGAGGCTGTGATAGCTTATCAACCCTCTGAAAGCGACCTGGGCACAGGTGTTTCTGCAGGAACCAGCCCGCTTGAAGGTAATTAAGACTGGGCAGTCCCAGATTTTTCACTCGGACTAGGACTAGCAAAACAGGCTCTTAGCAGCTGGCAGCAATACTCTTGGAAATAATTGAGCCACTGTCAAATGAAGGTTTCCCTAAAAGGGCTTAGAACTTTGAACACTGCTGACCTTGGGTTCTTTCACTCTTTCCGACTACTCATACTTGGATACTAGCTTAACTCCGTTACAGCTTGCAGTTTTTATTTCTTTACTTTTACTTTTCTTAATTCGCTTAACTGTTCACAATAAAGCCTTCACTAGAGGGGAAGCTCTGGGACACTGGGATCCTTGGGGACTTTCATCCATCGATAGCCAAGAACGGGAGTGATTCCTTTTCTAGATCACTGGGAGGGAGGGTGTGGGGGCAAGGTTAGGAAAATGGAGGGGGTGGGTCAAAGGGAGGCCTGTGCTCAGTCCAGAGGGAGGAGTTGGGGGGGTAACCAAAGGGTAATAAGCAAATATGATACAAATATTACACAGTTTGCTATTTTGACTATGGGGCACTTTTCTTTCTGAGATTTTGTTTTCTTAATACTTTCAGTAGAGCACTTTTGCAGTGACATTGGCAGGGCTTAGGCACTGTTTCACTACATATCTTGCACTTTCTGAAAGTACTAGTGCTTAAAGATGGGGGCAATTCGATGTATGTGTTGGAATGTAGCTGGGCTGAATGTGGCAACAAAGCATCAGCTTTAAGGGAGGAGCTTAAACTATACAAGCCCATATTGAACTTCTCACAGAAACTCATTTGGCCTACAAGGATAGAAGTCTTCTTAAGCAGTTGGGCCTTGAAACAGTTGACTGTACATCCCAGGGCGTTGCAAGGAGAGGGGTAGCTATTCTAAAAGATAAACGCTTAAAATGTAATATTTTTAAGGTCTCTTCCGATCACCATGGTAGATGGGCAATCTCGCAATTAGAAATGTATCTAATAAAATATGTATTATGTGCTGTGTATGGGCCCAGTGTTGATGATCCCACTCTCTTTAATACATTAATGCTGGAATTGTTGGATTGCTCACAACAACACACATGCCAATACTCTTACTTAATCATATATCATTCCATGAGATCACACGTGACACTCATTGTGACTTAAGAACATTTCTTTGTTTAATATTTCATTTCATTGAGTTTGAACTTCAAATTGAAGACTCGATTTTTGAGAGTTTCAATGGTTTACACAAAACATACATAGGACAAATTTTACATAAACCACACTTATTTATACACGTACATTACATGTATTACATATATTATGCATCGCCATTATTGGACAACGCAAAACATGACTTACACAACAAATTCAACATTTCAAAAGGTAACAAGCTCAAGTACCAATTTTAAAAAATGTGAACGTAACAACGGAAACATTGAAAAGTGAAACAAAGAGAAAAAGAAGCCCAAAATGGTTGCAATGTTTTTGAAAAAAACTGTTTTTTAACTACCTTGGGCTGGGAAGTGACCAAACAGTGTCCTATTCAGGGTACCCAAACTATTTCAACAATCTTTCACAAAAAATTATTTTCATAATGAATAGGAGCATTATCCTGATAGTGTACTTTTACACACTTGTTTGGTCATATTGTGGTTAAAGCGCTATGAACCAAAAACATTATTTTGTGGGGCTCTCCTCAGGACCTAGAACTCCTAAGAGCTTTTATTGAGATCTACCGATCTCTGCTGTGTAGTTGATTCAATGTTTGTCTTATTATCACTAGTTCAAAAATTATAACATCCAAGATGATTTGGTGTGGTGTGCTCACACAAAGTGTAGCTTTTGTCCCTAAACAATTAGTTTTTTTGTGTGATGTCACTTATGGACGAATACCCTCTTGTGTTTGTGAGGCTTGTGCTTTGAGCCTTTTTGGTTGGGAGGTCACACATTTTTCAGTCTCAGACAGTCCCTTTTAGCATTCTCCTTTGTCTTCTGATGTCCGTGTTCATTGAATGGAACCGCTCCCGAGTGGTACCGCTGACCACTCGGGAGCGGTTCCATTCAACGAACGCGGACATGTAATGTATGGTGTGGTTTATGTAAAATTTGTCGAATGTATGTTTTTGTGTTTCTCAAAAATCGAGTCTCCAATTTGAAGTTCAAACTAAATTAAATGAAATATTAAACAAAGACATTTTCTTCTGTCACAATGAGTGTCACATGTGATCTCATGGAAGGATGTAAGATTAAGTATCAGTATTGGTATGTGTGTTGTTGTGAGCTTTATAATATTGGCCTAGCCTTACTGTCAGTCAGTCAGTCAGTCAAACCACTTTAATCGATTAATTGAAATCACAAAAGTACATCACAGTGCTACATATAATTAATTAGACACAAATACAATATAATAACAACATTATAAAAATTCATCCCGTCAAATGCAGATATCACTAAAATCATAAGGTGAGTTGTACGTCAAGTTTTTTCCTTGCCCGAGCTGCGGCAACCAGAAAGTTAGCGATGTTAAAAATGTTTCAAGGGCGATTTAATAATTGCAAATACATCAAAGCAGGTTTTACTTGATAAAAACCTCTCCCTTGCAACGATGGTATGATGTACTTCTTTCTGCTTTCAACATAATATTTACAGAAAAAATTAAGCGCACAGTGTCTTGGAGTGAGCAACCATCACAGTTACTAAAAGCAGCATCTACGGGTTTACTCCATCCTTGAAAGCTCCCTAAAACAAGGTGAATCAGGTTAAAACGAAATCTAGTCAACAACCAACGATGATAGTGGTTCCTGACCAGCTTAAGGTAGGGCTCAATCTGGGGAGAGGTTATTAGTAAAAAATGAGCCCTTACCGAGATTTTTGTAAGCTCCTCTTCCTCCCGCTCATGAGACCTTAAGTTTAAAAACTGAACTTTAACCCAGCCGATATCCCCCTTAATAATTGTTTCTGGGTTCTCATAAATCCCTGGATGCCCTAGCTTATAAAACATTTTCTTGATATACAAGAGCCAAGGGATATCGGCCATTCTATCTAAACCGCTGCAGTCTTTTAAGATCAATCTGTTAAGGGAAAGTTCAGGGTTCAACCATGTTTTCAACCAAAATGTTAGGGGAGCCACACTTATATGATCAGAGACAAAACCCATCCCCAATTCTTGGTGTATTGAAAAAGTTGGAGATGATTGGGGGATGGAGAGAAGTGAACGAAAAAATTTATTTTCCGCCATCTGAATTCCCTCCGCTTTTTTATACCCCTAAATAGCAGCACCATAAACCGCTATGGCTAGACATTTTGTCCTGTAGATGGCAAGAACTGTGTCACATGGTTTACCACCCAAACGTCGGGCAAAACTTAATATAGCGGAAGATGATCTACCTACACTATTCTTTTTAGCTATAAGCTGAGGGGCCCACGAGCATCTGTCATCAAATATGACCCCCAAGTAGGTAAATACCTTAACTCTAGTAACCTCCACTCCTTTACAGTAACATTTTTTAACTTTATTTTTCTGAGTACCCAAGGACATCACATGCGATTTAGAGCTATTCACCACAAGGTCCAATGAGCTCATGAAATCCCCAAAGGAGTTCAATAGTCTCTGTAATCCCAGCGGGGTACGAGCCAGGAGGACAGCATCATCCGCGTATAGAAGAGCAGGTAAAGTACTGTTCCCTATACGCGGAGTGTCCAGACTGGCCTTACCTAGAGTTAGATCTAATCTATTAATATAGAGGGTGAAGCGCAAGGGGGCCAGGATGCATCCTTGGCGTACCCCTCTACCCGATTTAAAGTGACATGTGCATTTGCCCTCATGGGAGACCCTCACTGCAGCGTACAAGTCTTGGTGCAATTCCGCTAAAAAATGCACCAGACAAGGGTCTATCCCCAGGTCCAACAGGATCATCCACAGCTTCGCTCTGTTCACCAGATCAAAAGCTGTGGATGAATCCATGAATGCCAGATATAAGGATCCTTTAGTGGCTTTGGTATATTTATTAATTAACAGGTACAGATTGAGGCACTGGTCCATGGTACCTCTGCCTGATCTAAAGCCATATTGAATCTCTGATAGAATCCCCTTCTCCGTCACCCAATCTGAGATTTTGTTCAAGATCACTTTACCCCAAATTGTGACCGCTGAATGAATTAATGAAATGGGCCGATAACATCTCGGGTCACCCCTATCTCCCTTTTTAAAAAACGGTATAATGATTGATTTGGACCGAGACACCGGAAAACCATTCTCGACACTATCATTAAAAACATTAGTTAAAATAGTGCTCCAAAGCTCAATGTCCCCTTTATAAATATCCAATGGGACACCATCATTGGAGTCTTTTATGGCCTTCCCCACGTCATTCTTATTGAATATCAGCTGGTTGAGGGGGAAGAAGGTTTCAGGGACCTTAAAAGGATCAGGGATCAAATTGCTAGCATAAATTCCTTCAAAGTGAGTCAGCCACTCCCCCTCTGGGATGTTAATGTCGAGTGGGGCATTATCATTCCCTGTTAAAAATGGGCTGTTCACTATACTCCAGAATTTTGCGCTATCCTTAAGGACCTCAACCGAGGTTAAGGCGTCCCAGGCCTCCTTCTTTAGTTCGTTTTTCCGGCACTGGATTATGAATTTGTAATCTTTCCTAAGGGTAGCTATTAGGGCCTTATCACAGGTAGTTTTTTTAAGGCAGTTAATAAGCTTTGATGGGCCCTAGAACAACCAGCATCAAACCACTTGTTTCCCTGTAAACAACGCGGTTTGCTAGGGATGGTTAAGTCTAAGGAGACCTGCTTACAGATTGAATCAAAAGCAACTATTATCTCACCACCCGATTTAGAGGGGTCCATACACTTCCTAAACTCAACACTTGTTTTCGCAATTAGGCTCTCCATAAAATCCTCCGGAGCTACTTTAGCCCACTTTACTTTCCTACCTTGTTCACTGGTGACCAGGGTAATAGAGGGAACTGGGGCCAGTGGGGCCTCCTTGGGGCAGAAAGCCTTATCTAGATCTAGGATCACAGGGTTGTGATCACTAAAGGGAGAGCGAAAAACATTATACCTGTGAACCCACCTTAAAAGCGCAGGGGATAGGAAGATATAATCAATAATTGATTCACTATCCCTTGCTTCAAACGTCGCTGCCCGTTCACCCTTAGATAGAAAACATGGCTCAAAGAGATCCGCCGACGAAAGGAGCTCCTCAAGGGCCTCACCCTTAATCGAATGTTCAAAATGTGGGGGGACCGAGTAGGGGGGACCAAAAGGGTCAGCAATCTTACAATTAAAATCACAGAGATAAATATTAAAATCACCCATAAAAATAATTTGTACAAAAGTGGTTTGACGAGCATCATACAAATCTAAAAATTTTGCTAAAAAACTAAGGTGCTCATTCTCAGGTACACAATCCCCTGCGTTATAGAAGTTAATAAACAATATTTTGGATTGGGACTCAGTAATGAATTCCACAATTAGGCAGTTTCGTGAGGCAGTGTCTATCTGAGATATCTTGGCCTTGAGTTTTATGGAAAAAAGGAACAACATCCCTCCCTTTGCTCTGCCTGCTACAGATGGTAAGGCAGGCTGGAAATAAGATTTAAATCCATCGATCCACAGGTTGTTGTCCCTAGCCCAGGTCTCCTGTAGAGCAATGATATCAAAACCTGCCACATACTTTAACCAGTTTACATCTTCTTGTTTAGATCGTAGCCCAGCTATGTTCCAGCTCATGAGCCTAATAAAAACTCCAGAATCCACAGAATTAACACTTTCCTTTGCAGTACTACTGATTTTAGGGGCTGGAGGATCTAGTCAGTCATTTAAATCTAGCTAGGACAAGGGTGAGAACCTGTTAGATGTGGCGATAACATCTGTAGACCTGTCTCTCCAGTTATTTCTGGGATTAACCTGAGATGAAAGTTTAGGGAAATGCCAGGGCGCAGCCTCTTCACTAGCTGCGGCGCAAGACACAGGTACCAAAGTGTTCTCTGATCGTGGTGCAGGGCGATAACTCCCTCGGGGTCTAAAAAGTCTAAGGGGCGGTGGGTAAAAAAAGCTTAAAGGGGCAGCCCTTATATTACCAACCTCCCCGTCCATATCTGAGGCATCCCATAACATACGTGTTACGACGTAGGAGTTATTAAAATTAACAACTACACAGTCCCCTTTAAATTTTTTCTGGGTACCTCCGATCCATCCAACTCGCCTAGCTGTTAAAATATGGCGTGAGATATTGGCATAACCTGAACAATTCTGATCACACCATTTCCTGGTGACTGACAATAATGCTTCGGTTGATTCAACCTTACCGGGTGCTAATGGCGGTATGTTGACCAAAATAACCACCAACGGGTCAGCCTCAGGAGGAAGGTTGATACAGGGTTGAATTAATGTACTACATGGAATATGACCGCTAACAGGTTTATCCTGAGGCCTAGATTGGTCTACAGGCCTAGTCTGCCTAATCAGGTGCCCCTCCGAGTCTATTGCTTCTAAAGTTGTTAATCTGGCACTCAACTTAGGGGGCACAACTGTAGGCAAGATCCTAGAGGGGCCCCCCACTAAACTACTATTTGGACCTTCTATTGGTGGGTAAGCCAATGTAGGTGAGGTACTGTGTTGCGGAGGGGTGCAAACCTTATTTATAGCTAAAAGGGTAGAATCAATCTTGGCACATTTCTCTAGAAGGTTGGCAACACACAAATTCAAAGTGTCAACAATGTCTTTTGCCACACTGGTAAGAGTCTCCTCAAGCCGGCTAGAAAAAATGTTCTCCACCATATCCCGAATAGAGGAGTAAAGAAAATCCATAGACACAGGGCTACCCTCCGATAAGGTACAAATAAATGTAGGGTCCCGCTTATTTTGCTTTTTACTCACTCTCTTTGTGCCCTTTGAATGAGGTTTTGATAGCCTTTTTTTTACAGGGGCCTGATGGAGCGTAGGTTGGGGAGTAATCATAGGTAGAGTGGTGGCCGGAACTACACTTGCAACACCGAGATGTTACAATGCCTGAGCTGGGGGACCTAAGACAACAACCGGCTCCAATGGGACGGGGTTTTTCCCTTTAAGCTGCGAGGGGCCAGTTTGTTGGTCTTCAGTGGAATCAAGTCCAAGTTCCCTCGCAGCTTGCGCAATGTCTGAAGTTAATACCCCCACAGCTGAGGTTAAGTATGAAATAATAGTACCCGACTTCCTGGGAACCTTGGCTTTGGCTCCCCCCTGATCCTGAGTAATAAGTAGTTTCCGCTTACCCATTCCTGGACCTTGGTCTGTACAAGAAAGAGAATTGGCCCGGCCTGGCCTCCTCTGGCCCCGGACGGCCACAGATGGCCCGCCCTTTGCCCGGGCTTAGCCTGGCACCGCCCATGCGCGTCCCGCATTGCGGGTGGCGCGAGCCGCAGATAAGGTGTCCCTGGTAGCAAGGGGCGGGGCCTCAGGTGTTCGCTCTGCCCCTCAGGGTCCTGGGGCGATATTTTCCTGGCGCTGACTGCTGCGCTGGGCCCTCATTTCAAACGAAGCGTCTCCCGCGAAGCGGGAGGCACGAGCCGCAGATAAGGTGTCCCCGGTAGCAAGGGGCGGGGCCTCAGGTGTTCGCTCTGCCCCTCAGGGTCCTGGGGCGATATTTTCCTGGTGCTGACTGCTGCGCTGGTCCCTCGTTCTAAACGAAGCATCTCCCGTGAAGCGGGAGGCGCGAGCCGCAGATAAGGTTTCCCCGGTAGCAAGGGGCGGGGCCTCAGGTGTTCGCTCTGCCCCTCAGGGTCCTGGGGCGATATTTTCCTGGCGCTGACTGCTGCGCTGGTCCCTCGTTCCAAACGAAGCGTCTCCCCTTACTGATTAAGGGCCAATACCCTCTATAGTTGATTATGGAATTGTTGGATTGACAGGGAGAATTGATAATTATAGGAGATTTTAACTGTACCTTGAATTATGGCATTGACTCCACTAATATGGCGGCCTCTCTGAGAATGGCAAAGGTCAGAAATTCAATTTTGGAGATGGCTCAACTTCATTGTTTGTGCGATGTATGGTGGAGACTCCATCCCACACTACCTGGGTTCACTTACTCTTCCGCCCCTCATGAGCAGTACTCCAGAATCGATCTGGTCTTTGCTAATAACAGTATCCTAACATCAGCCAAACTTGAGGTATGCCACCAGATTACTTCAGATCACAATGCAATCTTGCTTAGTTTCCAACCGGGGATGGCAGATACGATTAAATGGACTTTTTCATTTCTTAGGTACTTGCTGACTGATTAGGAATTATTTTGTTCATTTAAACCTCTTTAACTGAGTTTTTACATTCTAATATGGGCACTGCCTCTCCTTTAATTGTTTGGGATACAATGAAGGCCTATGTAAAAGGAATTACCCAGTAGTACATTATCCTTCAAAATAAAACCAACAAGAACCATATGAAAGTAGTCTGCCAGGCACTTACACAGCTAGAAACTCTCCATGCTGAGGAGATTAGGCTTGGGGATTTAAATCAAGAGCAGTTATATATCTCATTAATAGATAAACGTTCACTCATGGGCATGATCTTAAAAGAAGGGATTGCATCCGATTTAATAAAAATCATTCTCTGCAATATGAATATGGGGATTGAGTTTGGAGAGTCCTGCATACCAACTAGCCAATAAGAAATCTAAAGGGCAGATAAAGGCTATAAGGGGAGAAGATGGAACTATACATACATCACCTCAATTAATAATAGAACAATTCTCCCAATTCTATCAGAGACTTTACACTCCATCCTGCTCACCTGATGTAACTGAACTACTTAAAAAGCTGCAATCTGCCAAGTCTAAATGAAGAAGAAGCTGCCCTTCTTCATCGTGATATTACTAATGAGGAGATTTTGACAGCCTTGGCTGTCTTACCTTTGGGTAAGGCTCCAGTGGATGATTCTTTGCCAATTGAGTTTTACAAAACATTCAAGAACCTTATTTTACCGCTATTAAGCCATGTCATACATCGGATTGGGATCCGAATGGAGGTACCTAATTCTTGGGATATGACCAATATCGTTTTTAACAAAAAAGGGAAAGACGTCTGACGACTGTGGATCATTCCGCCCTATATCTCTTATTAACACGGATGCTAACATCTTTGCTAAAGTTTTGGCTAATCGGCTAGCTCCTCTTATGTTTGGCTAGTTTTGAGCCACCAACATGGGTTTATAACAAGTAAAGACACCATGGTCCTCGTAAATACAGCTATCACTGCTTTAATATAGCCAAAAAGACAGCGCTTAACATAGGGATGGTGTTAATAGATGCCGAGAAAGCATTCAACCGGGTGGTATGGGACGATGTATGGGCCACAATAAAGGCTAATGGTTAGGATGGTCAATATAGGAAATGGGTCCATGAACTATATATTATCCCACAGACCAAATTAATATATACCAACCTGCGCTCGGCCTCTTTTCAGACACACTGTGGTACTCGGCAGGGGTGTCCACTCTCTCCATTGCTATTTGCATAGTACATCGAGCTGTTTATTAGATCACTTAATCTTAACGCTCACACCCTCCCATTTAGCATTGGGTCACATGAATGAAAAGTCACTGCCTATGCTGGCGACATAGCAGTTTTCTCCTCCGACCTGGCGATGGCACTTGCCTCAATTCAAGAGGAGGCGGGAAAATGTGGTTGTCTCTCCGGTTACAAGCTTAACACCCACAAAACCCAAGTTCTTCTTAACTTTCATCCTGCTGTACCAATTATGAGGGGCTGCATGACTACAACTTATCGAGGGGTTTTCATTTCCCCTCGGGTCGAACAGATACGGAGGCTTAACTACGAGCCACTGTTGCAGTCTATCATTCAAAGTTTGAAAAATGTGAATAATCTTCCAATTACTATAATTGGCAGATGTAATATTATTAAAATGACGATCTTATCTAAGTTTGTATATTTATTTTGTACTATTCCCTTACGCGTTCTTAATTTTTACTTTCAGAAACTGGAAGGTGCGATAAAAAGTTTTTATGGGGATATAACAAGCACGCCAAGCTCCCTATAAACAAGGAGGGCTCCAACTTCCTGATTAAAAATTCAATTATTGGGCAGCATTCTCTGTGCGCCTCTGAAGTCTTTTGTCCATTGAGATCCACCACTTTTGTTTTTATCTTGCACTTGGATCGGATAGTAATATTTTTCTGCCTAAAGTTAATGACTCAAATTATTATAAAAGGGTTCGATTCAAGACGATTAGAGATATAGTATGCACATGGCATGAAATCTTAAATCACTGTTCTCTGTCCTCGAATGACTTGTGGTGCGACTCCAATTTTCCTCCTTGGGACAACCCTATCCTCCCGGAAGTATTTCATGATGCTGTTGGCCGATGCTGGGCAGGCTATGGTATTGAATGGCTCGGGCAACTGTATGATCTTAATGGCTTCCAAATGTTTGCGAACTTACAATCTACGTGTAATTTTTTAAAAAGTATTTACAGTTAAGAGACTATTTTCTAAGATGACAAATGATTCGAACACCACAGAATTCTGACTTATTGGCATACCTATTGGATATTAATCAGAAACCACAAATTAGCACTATGTAACTACATCTCTGCAAACAGAGGAAGAATGATAGTCAGCGCCTCACCACTGAGTGGAGTCAAGCTTTAGGCATAGACATTACTCCTGTATGCTTTATTACACTCCTGAAAAGATCACGAAATAGGCACAAACGGCACAGGGAGATTGGGGAGACAGGAAGCTTTGCCCGAAATGTAGAATGACTGTAGCTAATATTGTACATATGTTTTGTATTTGCCCCAAGCTTGATACATTCTGGGAGGAAGTTACTCAAGTTATTGGTAGTCTCCTGGGGTTGGATTTTTCTCCCACTACAAAAGAAATTATGTTAGGTCACAAAGAGGAAGCTAACAGGGGGATGAGAATTTTTTTTCTATAATTTTAGTGGCAGCCCTCCTCTGCATTGCAAGAGCATGGATCTCGACGAATAGTAATACCCCTGTTTCATTAGAATGGTGGACAATTATGAAGGATCTCTATGAGAGGGAGTGAGCGTTAGCTAAAACTGGTTATGGAACAGTATTGTCTGATTTTTCTTTTTTCTTTTCTTCTTCGTTCTTCTGTCTTCATGGGGAATGCAATGTATATGTATTAACTTTTTCTTTATACATTATTTTGTATTTAATTTGAAGATTTTTTCGTCTTTCTGTACCCTTTGGCTAAAAAATAAAAAATAAAATAAAAGGTAAGTATTTCAGTCTGGCCTGGCAAATGTCAACATCATTTAGCTTGCACTTCACCAAATGTGTGTGATATGTGCAAGTTACTTATTTGTGTATCCACACATGGAGGCTGTCTTTCGTCAATGAAACCATAGGCATCATAATAAGGTGGGCGGACTGCCAACTGGGCAGCGGTCAATCCAACATTGTTTCGACGGCAGTGCCATGACCGCCAAACTTGCAATCCTGCCCTAAGTGTTTAGAAAGCGAGAGTCAAATGCTGTTGGGAAGTTGAGTACATGCCTTGTGCCTATGTGCAACAACACACATGTTGATTCAGAGCGGCAAGAGGCGCGAGATACATCTGCTGAGCCATAAATGTACGGATTAAGCCAATATTATTGTAATACGTGTGATTGTGTTCTACATGTTTTTAACTTTTCATCATGTTATGGAGTGAACAATACAGTTTGTATTTGTTTTTAACAATCCTAACATTTTGGGAAGTCAGAATTTCGGTTCCCATATGGTCCCTAATGCTAGTGATATTGGCAATGCACTGATAATTTATCCTTAACAAAACTTCTGATATGTTCTTGATATACAATAAGCAATGTGCAAGAAATTGCCAAGAAGCATATTATTTTGTATATTGCTGACCTGAGTCGTTGGATACTCCGACACTTCATGTATTTATAAGTGTGATTTAATAAAACTGTACTTACAATATTCCATTTTTATCCATTTGATTGTTGAACCTTTATAAATATGTACTTTTTATTTTTGAAGTATGTGTTCTCATGATCTTCGGGCTGGATGCACAACCGTTTTTTGCGGTTGCAAATGGGTAATCGGCCCATTTGCAACCACAAAAAAGGGTGTTGACATATACAAATCGATGACTTGAAAATTAGTGTTTGCGAGTCGCTGTTAGAAAGGGACGTGCCAAGGGCGTCTCTTCCTAATAGTGAGTCAGAATGGTATGTACTATTATTTTGCGACCACATTTGCAGTTTACCACCTTCTTCAAGTAGGTAGTAAGCCACTCACAAATGGAAAGGGGTCCTTAGGGGACCCCTTCCCATTTGTGAATGGGTGCGAATATGTTTCTTAAGAGCAGGCAGTGGTCCCAGGTACCACTGTCTGCTCTTAAAAAGTGAAACGTAAAATGTTCATTCTTTTTTTTTAACACATCTCATTTTCCTTTCAGGAAAACGGGCTGCATTTGAAAACAAAAGTTGCTTTATTGAAAAATCAAACACAGAAATGGGAGTCTGCTGTCCCCAGCAGGCCACCATCCCTGTGTTTGCAGGCCAGTCCCAATGGATCGCAAATTGCAACTTGCCACATGGATATAAATGAGGCACGTCCCTTGTGACCCATTTGAGAATTGCAAACAGTGACTCAGACAATGTTGTACATTCCATTTTGCCAGTCGCAAATTGCGAGTCGCAAAATATCGCAATTTGCTCATTGTAAAATGAAAAGGTTTTACATCTGTCCCTTAGTGATCAAATATAAAGTTATATAAAATTATTACTTATATTTTCACTTCAAATAATGCCTTTTTCCTGTTAAAGGTTAATTTTGTATGTTTTTTGCTTGCACACTTTGGTGCATACCATGGTTTCAGATGTACAGTTCATTTTGTGATCACATAACGGTCCACTATCCACCAGCTGGCGGTGCCAGTATTTCTATTTTTAACTTGATGCACTTTTGCATGTACACTAAATGATGGATATTTAGACCACTTCTTACTTGTCATTGCCATCTTTATTCTATTTCTAGAAGTAAGCAAACCATTGTCGATTTGTATATTCCACTTTCAAGTTGTATTAATCAGCAAAATGCCACTCTGGTTTATTTTCATTGAATACGACTTGAAAAAAACAATATGACTAATCACCACTTGAATCATCAAGCACAGTAAATCCTTGTTATGAGAAATACATACTTTCTAAGTGAAACCTAATCTTGATAACAGCAATGGAGACAGTGGAGGGACATTTTAATAGTATACTTGGAGCCCAAAGTCTGTGTGCAGTTGAAATAGTCAAACTAATTCTTTTGGTACTGTGATTATTGCTTACGACTGTGGTCAAATGCTTACAACCTGGGATATTATTGCACATGAATGTAATCCCTCTACATTTGTTAACAGTGAATCAGTCTAATTCTGTTTTCAAAGATAAATTGTGTCACCTTTGCAATTCTGACATTCAGGATTTTAATCATGTATTATTTGTTTGTCCAGCACAGTAGTAATCTCACCGTTACTTTTTGAGGCCACAGTTTTTTTTTAAATTATGGGGGATAATATCTCTTCACACGGCAACAGTGGTGCAGATTGAAACCTCCATAAAGCAATGCATCCTGGGCGTACTCCCAACACCCAAGAAGAGGACTAAAATCAGATATAAGTTTACGTAACTGGAGCTGGTCCTAGCAAAAAGACGGATAGCGCTCCACTAGATCCGCCCGCCCCCCCCACGTGGGATAGATGGAGGGATGACCTGCATAAGTTGGGTGTGGCAGAGGAGTGCAATCTTAGAGCAGTAAGAACAGATGAGAATTAACCCTGGGCGTAGTTCGCGTAGTCGCGCTTCGCGAAGCTACACAAAGATGTACTTGTACTACGCGAGCTACGCGTAGCTTCGAGAGCTTACGTAGTTGCTTGGGGCGCCCGTTCGTGATGGCTTTTTCTTGTTCGGGAGCATGGTGAGCGTATTCGGGGAGCTGTTTGCATGCTCGGGGGATAATATCTCGCGATCTTACCCAAGCGGTCGGCAATGGGCGCGGCCATCTTGTTTTTCAATTGTCCCGCCCACTCGCGATGCCTTATTTTATGTTCCGGTTCGCGGATAGCGTGTTCGCGATGTGCATTGTCGTGTTCGGGAGCGCATTTTACTTGTTCGCGATCAATAATGCATGTTCGCGAGAAATATCGCGCAAACTTACCCACGCGGTCGTAAATGGGTGCGGCCGTCTTGTTTTTCACTCTATGCTATGGTTCTGGGCCTACTTTTCTATCCTCCCTTTATCTTTGTAATCCTTTGTATTTAAAGCATTTTTTCTGACTTTTTTTTAGTTATCATCTATCTCTCTCTTTGCCTAAGTTTATATTTTGCATTTTATTTCTACTTTTACTGTATTTTTTTTACTTTTATAAAGTTCTTTCTTTCTTCTTCCCCCTAACTTTTTTTTCCCCTTCTAACTTTCCTTTTCCGCCTCCCACCCACCCCAGAACCATGGCCAAGGGCACAGCTAGTGCCAAGGGAAAGGGACCTGCAGGAGCAGACAAGGGCCGCCTGCCTTGAAGCAGAATGCGTCCTGCAGGGGTGCAGGCCCGGCAACTGTTTGGGGAGGAAGAGGTGGCCGCCCTTGTTTTTTCATTCAGCGCCACCTCCCCTTGACCTTGGCAGCAGGCGGCAGGCCCGGCTCTGGGTAAACTACCCAGGAGCTGCACCGTCGGTGGGCGAAGGTGCGCCGGGCAGTGTTCCGGTGCTCTGGGGTCCGGCGCACCCATAATCAGCTGGCCCACCGGTGGTCTGACATCTTGGACCGGGAGCAGGACCTGTTGGACCTGCTAGGTGTCGAGGTCGTCGTGCTTGGTGAGCAACTTATTGTGTATAAATTAAATTTGACGAACATCAAGATTACTGCTGCGTGCTACGCGTTGCTGGCAAATCGTCTTTGATTTAAGGACCCAGGTGCTCGGTGGTACTCCTACTTGTTTGCAACTTAGTTTGCGCTAGCTTGTGCTGAATATGTAAAAGTTTATTTTAGAGAACTGAAGTTAGGTAATGCGATTTGCTAGAGAGACTCTAGTCCTTCCATTGTCCTACTGTGAAATAGTGGTGGATGGATATTGGATTCTAGGTTTAGTTTGTTAGTATTAGTTAATAATTGTTTTATGCGGTCTGCGTGACGCGTCCTCTGTCACTGAGTGCTGCTTACCCCAGTCCTCTGTAGAACCTTTTGTACTTTGTTTAGTGAGTGGTAGGCTTAGCATGATCATTCAGTAGCAGATCTAGATCAGAATCATGCAACCAACCCACAATTTGTTGTATGTATGTATGCACAAATGTATGCATGTGTCCTCCATCTCATCTATGCATTTTATGGCTGAAAAAAATGGAAATGCAGACTTAGTGAACAATTGGCCCGTCTGGAATAGGTGGTGTAGGTCAGGTGGTACTTACTAGGCTTCGTTAGTATTTGTAATCAGAATGATTATGGAACACTGGAGTGTTCATAAATAAGTAGACGATCCGTGAATGCAGGAAGAAGCCAGTAGTTGATCCATCTGATTAGATAGGTCAATTTTATTGCAATTGTTGTTTCCCAAAATGTTGTTTGACTTATTTTTCCAAATGATTTATTATTATTTGTTTCACAGCACTCCTTAACCCCTTGTGTGCCCCGCCCTTTCCCCGCCCTGTGCCGGGCGTTGAATTAGCGGGCGGGGTTCATGACGAGATAGTCTCGTTATGGGCACAGCGCAACCGCGGCCCATGACGAGACCATCTCGTCATGGGCACTCAAGGGGTTAATGTTTGTCTCTTTCTTTATTATATTTTACATGATCATCAGCACCACCCAGAGGCAAGAAGACGGGGTCGGAGTCGGCGGGGGAACCACAGGACCGCTCCACTACCGAGGCTCCTGCTGCTGGCCCCAGTAAGTCCTCCTGTGGTTATATTGACATTTATATTTCCCTAACTTTTACTGCATCTTTTTTTCCGAACTATAAATTATGGTTCCACTTTCTAATTCTATTTTTTACAAAAGCTTCTTTGACCTTGACTATCTGTTTCCAAATTCTGTTTATCCCTGCCTCTAACTAAGTTCCTTCTAACTGCCTCTGCTATGACTCTCTGTACTACTACTACTACTATTACTATTACTCTGTCTGTAGCGAAGCTTGCACAGTTGCCCACTCTTTATTGAGGGTTTTCTTTGGAATAATAAAACTCTGATTGACCAATAGCTCTAGCCACTGTGTCCTGTCCTTTGGGTTGTCCTCTTCTAGTCTTCTCAATGTTGAGGCTTTGACAATTACCACAAACAAAATGGCCAACCAGATATTTTACTAGTATTTTGGATCGGATAGTACATGATACTACTATTGTTGTAGTGATTCTGCAGAGCCACATACAGAACTATGCACAACAAAATAGGATGTTGGTGATGGGAAGTTGGACCTTACTGATCACACCTCAGTCCGTAGAACCCACGATCCCCTGACCGACTAGCTATAGTGTCTCACATTAGGGTCCCACTCCCGACCCCTCCCACGAAGAAGATACACAATGTTGATGATGACTGAGACAGACAACCCAGAACATAATAACACCATTTTGCTCACTCACTTGTGTAAGTCCACCAAACTTCACCAAATACCACAGAGTCTATGTGTAAGTTCGAAAGGTTTATTTGAAACAAGTAACAAACTCTAGTCTGTACATCGTTAATATGAAATTTAATTTACTGCAGCCATCGTCAATAAGCCAGCAAAAAGCCTAAGATTAAAACAGTAAACATTTACAAGTGCATGACAACAAGAACAAGAGACAAGAACTTTTGAATCCTGGAAGACCCCTCACCGTAGAACGTAGAAATACTGGTTACATCATGCATCATAAGCTCTGTAAATCTCTGGTTTGTAGAAGGGAATCTTCCGCCTATTATATGAGAAAA
This sequence comes from Triturus cristatus, assembly GCF_964204655.1. Taxonomy (NCBI): domain Eukaryota; kingdom Metazoa; phylum Chordata; class Amphibia; order Caudata; family Salamandridae; genus Triturus; species Triturus cristatus. Next base: position 248,100,660 of record NC_140594.1, read on the forward strand.
ATGCTGCGTGTTAGCCAGTAGATAGTATACTGGTGAATGCAAGCATTTTACAGTCATGGCAAAAAGTGTAACATGTATGTGATGCTAAGCAATACGGACTAACCAAACTCAGTAAGGGTGCTGTTTTTCGACCTCTACACTTGTACGCAACTGTCAAGTGGCCTCAAAGGACTCTACTGCACATGTCAATAAGCTGGCAGGTCTAATTAAACATGTGCCAAAAGAGTAGTAGTCGACATGATGAATCTAAAAGGGTTACACATGGCTCAGGCTAACTTTCAAAAGAGTAGAGTAGGACTAGATGACCCTAGGAACCATATCACTACTACTGTCTGTCTACTGGCTGTACTTGCCGTCTAGTGCTGATGTATGTTGTATTAACTTTTTTTTCAATGTTCCAAGTGAACACTAATAAAATAGGGGGAGGTTTTCAGGCATCTAAAAATTTGTGATGTTTTTTTCTAGGCACACTACCATCCACCAGTGCCAGCGGGGCCAGCGGCGGTGTGGCCATTCCGGAGGGGGCAGGAGAACTGGCGGCACCTGCAGGAGAGACAGGGGGGGAGCCAGAAGCAGTGGCCGGCGGCGGTAAGTTATATTCATTACTTCTTGACATTACTACTAGATGGAAGTGTGTTCACTATTTCACTGTACTATGCGACTTATTAAGTTGTAGTGAACATTATACAACGTTTGAAGAAGACACCCTTTACTTAGCATTAGCAGCGTGAGTTGAGTAACCAATGGCCTCTTCCATTTGACTCCAAAATCAGCTGTGAAGGTTTTATGGAGAAGACAAACTCAGATCATATGACCATGATGGATGTGTTGAACAAAGAGGGAAACAAGGGTGGAAGGACGGGTGAGATAAATAATATGACTGACTGGCAGAGAAGGATATGTTGTTGGAAGCATGCATAGGTGGCTGATAGTAATCAGATCAGATGCATGGGTTGTTGAAGGATGGGTGGAAGGTGAAAGAGAATGTCTGTCTGGGTGGGTGACACAGTATGGGTGAATAGTGCTAGATAGCAAGAATCAGCGGTGTTTGTTTCAAACTCAAAGCCAAGGCAAGCAAGAAAGGAGCGGAAGCATGGGTGGTTGGTGCAACCAAGTAAGTATGAGATATATAAAAAAGAAGGATAAATGTTTACTTTAATGGATGTATGCCTGGATGTACTATCATCAATCGACAGTATAGGTGGAAAGTGTCACTGGAGAGTCTTACTTTGAAGAAAATGTAAAAGAAACTGCACCACAGTAGCAAAGCGTAGGGGAATATAGGTAGTATTATCAGAATACAGTTGACTCGCAGTAGTTTGCAAGCACGTCATATATATATATTTATATATATATATATATATATATATATATATATATATATATATATATATATATATATATATATATATATATATATATATATATATATTATCTACTGGCGGTCGCCAGTAGATAGTTATAGTTAGGACCCTGTTTCCATAGGAAATCCGCAACATTCTATTTGGAATAACTTTGGCGCCGGTCGACGAATCTTCGCGAAAGTTTCAAAACTAATGGGGCGCTACGCTCCGCTCCTACCCTGAAAGTCTCGGGGGGATTCGTCAAGCGGGGGCTGAGAAAAAAGGGGGGTCCCAAAACGCGTTTTCCCCATGCATTTTTCCATAGGACGTTTAGACACAGCTACAGCCCGAACGGCTGAACAGAATTACTTGAAATTTGGCAGAGAGGTAGTCCTCCGGTCAAGGAAGTGCCTTTTGTAGGTCTGGTGTAAATCTGTTCAGTAGGTCCTGAGAAAATAGCATTTAAATCAATATATATATCTGTAAGCGCGCTCCGTGCGCTTACCGTAAGCTTACCGTACGCGTACGGTGCCGTGCGCGAGCTCAATTCTGATTGGTGGTTACATGACTGTAAACATTCGAATCGGTCGAAATCAGGAAGTGTCGGGCGCCATTTTCTGTCTCTCGCACTGAGAAACAAAGGTGGGGAACGTGAAACGGGGGCAACGAAGAGAGTTGCAGACCCCCTAGTGTTTGTCAGGGGGTCCAAGAAGGACCCAAAAGTACGAAAAATAAATGTAATAATTTTTTTTAAAAATCGCGGGGTACGCGTACGGTAAGCTTACCGTACGCGCACGGCAAATTAAATAAAAACAAAAAAATAAAGAAGTAACAATCACATTTATTAAATAAATTAAAGGACCCACAAAGGATAAAAAAACAAATGTTACTGCGTAAAAAAAGGCGAGGCGCGCACGGCATGGACTGCGCAACGTGGGCGCTCGGTGCGCGAAGCGCACCGTGCGCCCACAGCGCGCGCAGGGTGTGCGGAGCGCACCGTGCGCGCAGGGTGTGCGCATAGTGAAAAACCAGAAAAAAAAATAAAAAATAAATACATAACTTAGCATTTAAAAAACCGTACAAATTCACCGAAAAAACCATAGGTTTCACACACGTTATAGTTAGGAATTATCATTCACAAAACCTTGCAAATTCACTTAAAAAACCATAGGTTTCACACATGTTATAGTTAGCTGTACATTTCACTCGTAAAAAACCAATGAAATTCCACGTTATAGTTAGATCAGGTAACTATAACTTGCACGACCGCAATCCACAATGTGTAATTTCAGATGTCATCATTGATGTCATGAGTGATGTCACTGACCATGTCATGAGTGATGTACTATGTGACATCATCAGCAGTTTATTGTGGGCGCGCAAGTTATAGTTACCTGATCTAACTATAACGTGGAATTTCATTGGTTTTTTACGAGTGAAATGTACAGCTAACTATAACATGTGTGAAACCTATGGTTTTTTAAGTGAATATATATATATATATATGAATGCAAATCGCCACTGCCAGTGCCTTGCTGAGACATAGAGACGAAAAGCGGACCCAAAAGATTTGTGCCAATTAAAGTGCTTTATTCAGTTGCCCAGCCAGTCCGTCATAACGCGTTTCGACCCCCACTCGGGTCTTGATCACATGACACATTGCTAACGGAAACAGTGGTATTTAAAGACATAAACAGGAAATGGCTTTCAGGTGTTATGGCAACTACATAGACATAGAAAAAATACTGAAACATGTCATCACGTAAATGTTGTATCACAGAAAGATCCATCAATGCATAAATATATAATATATAAATACATACAAAAATATATAAATCTATAAAAAAAACCTGAATGTATATAAAAACAGATTTTCCTGTGATTGTTCATATTTATTATTCCTATTTGAAATAACAAATATGGATATATTGCGACATCAATGAATTTGTTGTTAGGTATCTCAATAGAACCCCCTAAATTGTTTGCATTCCTTTTCAGTAACTTCTAAGTTAATATGTTACCAACACTTCCACAAATAATGTGACCATCAATCTTATTCTTTATCGAATGAAAAAATAAAGCCCAAGTGGGCCATTATTGTGAGCCATTCAACCCATTCCTAAATCTAAAAATATATGACCACTTAAAAAGATTTTGTGCAAATAGTGCAAAATTGTGCAAAGGATATAATCCTTCCCCTTAAAAAATACCAGATAGTTTCCCCATTTAAAACAGTTAAAAAGATATATGGGATTGATGTTTATATTTTATATTACTATCTCTTGATAATACTTTATTTATTTAATTCCCTCAGATTTCATTTATCCCATTCTTATTGCTGTTTATAAAAAAGCTGTCCTATATCTCACGTAAGTCATAATACGAACCCGCCATATACAGAACGTACAGAGACTATAAACAGGTAAAAAAGTCTTCACTAGCATTCAATCCAGCCGGATTTTTAGTATTGAGCTCCAAAATATAACGTGTCTCCAAGAGGCGCAGTTTGCCCTCACGATTACCACCCCGTTTCATTGGTGGGACCGTGTCTATTACATAGTAGTGGAGAAAATTGGGGTTACTATCATGTAACAGCTCAAAATGTCTAGGGACGGGATATGCCTGATCCCTCCCTGTAATGGCTCTAATGTGCTGGAGTATCCTTTTGTGGGCCGGTAACCTGGTGCTACCCACATATTTCAGCCCACATGGACACTCCAGCACATATACAGCAAATTCTGTTTTACAAGTCGTTCTTTTCTTTATCAAAATGGGTTCAGATTTAAAAGGACTAATATAATGTGTCTTATTTTGTCCGAATTTACAGGCCTTACAAGTAAAGCACTTTTTAAAACCCTTAATCTGTGACATCCAAGTTGTAGGAGTGGCTAATTCAGGACAATTGCTGACTAACCTGTTGCTCATCGAAGCTGATTTTCTAAATGTCAGAGCTGGTTTATTCGCCACAAGGTCACCAATAATGGGATCCCCCTGCACCAAATTCCAGTTACGGGAATAGATTTTCCTAAGCTCCTGATGTTGCCTACTATAGGTTAGAATAATCCTGGATTGGGCACTTGAAGTATCCTCACTGGAAGGATTTTGTTTCATTTTAGGTACCAAGATCTCACATCTAGATAAGCCTCTTGTTTTCCTAATCGCACTGTCTACGATTTTGTGTGAGTAGCCCCTTATCAAGAAGCGTTGTTTACTAGCCTCTTGTGCACAAATGCAGTCCGCATCTAAACTGCAAACACGTCTAATACGCAGCATCTCGCCATATGGGATGCTGCGTATTAGGTGCTGCGGATGGTGGCTAGAGGCATGAAGAATTGTATTCCCTGCAGTGGGCTTTCTATATAGTTTTGTGACCAATTTGCTGTCCTCAACATATAACTCCACATCCAAAAAATACGCAGAATTCTTACTTATGGCTGATGTAAAATGCAAATTCAAACAATTGTTATTGAGTTTATCCACAAATGCCTGTGCATCTTGTTCCGATCCCTTCCAGATAAAAATCAAATCATCAATAAACCTTAAGTACAAAACAGCATGTTCCACCATAATATCCTTGAACTCGCCCATCAGGACCCGGTCCTCCCACAGTCCCATGTGGAGACATGAATAACTGGGGGAGAAGCAGGCCCCCATGGCGACGCCCTGGACCTGATGGTAGATCTGATTATATATATATATATATATATAACCAAGCGGAAGCCCCTTCCTCCGATTCTGGGAACCACTCCCTACCTATTGATGTATTTTCGATTGGGTCAGCCAGCCTGCAAAGGGTGGCCTATCTGTTGTTTATGGTTACACAATCGATGAAAGCAAAGTACCCTCTGCAGTAGCGGTTGGTGGTGGGAGTGCTGGCAGGCGGTGACATGGGGAGGGGCAGGGTGGATGGCACTGGCAAGTAAACTATGTATTACGACCAAATACAGGTAATCAACATAAAAATATATAAAATTATTTTCATTGTGCGCACTGCACCGCCGAATGCGATGCAGTGCGTGTAACAATTTTTTTTATTTTTTTTAATGTATTGTTTAATTACCTGTGATTGTCCTTAATCCATAATTTACTATCCCCACCCTGCACCTTCCCACGTCACCGCTCGGCAGCCCTCCCACCACCGACCGAGTACTGACCTGATGTCGTATTACCATCTATAATATGAATATAAGCAATGATCATTGGATCAGATAAATAATCAGTCTTTTTGTAGTACCCAGGGCAGGGTGTAAGTGAAATTGTTCATTTGCCCTCATGTAACAGACAGAGTATGGCCAGTGCCACCGGCCGTAAGGCGTCATACAAAAATATGAGCTTCCCCACCTGCAGACAGTAGTAGTAAATAAAACTAACGTGAGCCTGCATCATGTGGCTCATATCTGTTTCTCTTGGGTGCAAGCTTAGCTGACTGAGCTGGCATGCCGGCTACAACAAGGTTATGTAATTGCGCTAAACTAGAGATAAGAACAACACAACTGGTGTACCGGAGTACATAGTACGATTATAATGTCGGAAACTCCCACAAATGTTAGAGTCCAAGGAAGTAGGAGTAGAGATACTTACCACCAAATCACAAATGTTATGTACTGTGCTTGCTAGTGATACTGTGAAACTATGTGTTGAATGATTTTAGTGTTTCTGTTTTGCTAAGAGTATTGGCTACAACATGTTCTTTTTCTTTCTTGATATAGATACTCCTTCCACATCCACACCAAAACCATCTAGGAAGGAGTTGGCCGCCAGGGCCCGGCGCCGTAAACTGGAGGCCATTTGCGAAGAATATCGCCGGCTGGTGGCTCAGGCGGAGGAGGAGGATGAGGTGGCTGCAGCTGCAGCCTCCTCCAATGCCCCGGGCCCCAGTCAGGTCCTGCCTCCAGTTTCACGGTGCCGTGGTCCGGCAGCCGCCCGCAGCCGCACCTCCATCTCAACCACTGCTGCCCCCCACCCTGCATGTAACTGCAGGGCATTTCGCCGCCAGCTGCTCCGCCGGATGGCCCACTTAGAGGAGAACCTAGAGGAGCGGGTAAAAATCCTGAAGGACCACCGACTATAGAGGACCTTGTCATTTGCCCCTTTTTTAATTCCTTTTGTTGGTGGGTGGGTTTCTGGGCGTTGGGGATTCATTCGAACATTGGGACTTGGACTTTTGTTTCGTTGTGGACATTGGTTGGGGTTAGGGAGGGGGGTGGGTTAGGTCAGAGTGGGATAGTTTATTTTTGTTAGGGAATATTACATTTTATACTATTTACTCATACGATGTTAATGTTTTGCGGTGTGTTACTGTGTTCCGAATTCAATCTAAGTTACATGGTTTGTTACTTTGTTTCCGTGCTGCTGCATGCCCACAGCCAGTGTTTGATTTAAAAGATCTGCCGATTTTGTAACACACAAACCGATAGATGCAGTACCCCTCACTGAGTTATTTTTAATTGTCATAATAGTACTGTCAGTCTCTCCTCCTAGTCCATACCTCCCACCAAACTTATCTTACCTGTGATTGATGATGATGAAGTTCGTCACACTGATGGCTGCATGGCTGGTTACCCAAATGAACAGAAAAGATGCCATTATTGTGGTGGTAGTAGTAGACACTGGCAATAGCATTTGAAAAAAGAAAGAGAAAGTCACTTGACTGAGAGACTATGGGAAGAGTAGTAGAACAAAGTAAACTACAGCATGGGTGGGCAAGCAGAAGAAGATCCTAGCCCTGCCTTAGTTGAAATTCAATTAGTGTTGCTTTCACCACATCTGCCCCAGCAAGCGTGTGATCAATTGTTGGTGTACATTTAATGTAGTCACATCACACCTCAATATAAATCACACAGCCCGAGGGAAGAGGGTTAGAGATTGATGAATGGATGGGAAGTGAGGTTTTGGGAAAGGTTTGAGAAAGAAAAACAGACAGTATGCATGGACACAACAAAAGTAAAACACAACCTTGGAAGACGACCATGATCCATTATCAAAGAAATCAAAGTATAAAGTGAGAAAAAGGAAATGCATGCATGCTGAGGAAGAGAACTTGATGGTTAATAATAATGAGTTGTACTTACTAACTACCACTACCCAATGAGACAGTACAGGGAAGAAATTATTAATATGAAATTTGCCTTGCCTGTCTGCCGCCCTCAGAGCTTAGACCGAACCAAATTACATGCTGTACCGGGCTTACTTTTATTTTTCAAGCTAGCAAAGGAAATGAAAAAATAGTTGTAGAGATCAATTACCAAACAAATCACAACACACAGTCGTAATGATTGAAGAGAAAAAAGGAATCAAATACATTTAAAGACGAATGATGAATGATACTAAAGTTACTGTATTATCCTGGTCCAAATGTGGAGTTGCATCATTCTCGTCATTCCTCTTAGTCCTCCCTTCCATGGACACTCCGCACATCAATCTTGGGTACCACTGCCTGCCTGATGCGGATTAGTAAGGTAAGTGTGAGTTGTTTCTCCCACTATAGCACAGGTTAAAGGCCGGCCTGTAAGTGTAGATGGAAAAACAAAAGGGGTATTGAAAAATTACTGCATTTAAAACAATAAACTCAATTACAGTAGAGTGCAAGAAGAGAAGACAAGACTCTTGAGAGAACACTTTCAGACTGAGGCAGCTTGAATAGGATACATAGTGTCTACTCTACAGCATTAAGCTACAACAACAACGGGACAGGACTCAGGAGTCAGCACAGCCACAGAACAGGAGAACCGCGGCACAGGCCAGGCACCCTACCCCTTACCTTACATTTTGACCGAGCCAGACAAATAGCATATGCACTGCAGCAACATAGCATTTTCCAAATGAAGTGATTAAATCAATGCGCCACTGTCCCTCATACCACTACACTCTACTCCAGTCCACACCACTACACGGACATCTAGCCTAGGTCTGCTGTGGTTCTTGTTCAAACTGTTTACCTTTTAAGTCAGTCCATGAAACACAGGTATTCTATCAATTATCTCCGATCCAACTGACTGACTGTGTGCAAAGATAGTATGCTCAACAGCATCATGATGACCGTGTAGTATGTGTTCTCCAACACCAACTAAGTCTGTAGTGACTGATTAAGTTTATAATATGTTCCATACTACAAAATTGCAACGGATATTGGCCGGCACCTGCAGTGGTAGGAGTACAATGTGGTTATTAAACAACAAGGAAACATTAACTGTCACCTGACCTGAGTCACTTTTACTTTGTCGATAAACTAGTATAGTTCTACTTCATGCACATTCATTCGTAGTCAGCAAGAATCCAATGCAATGCACGCCATTCATTCACAATAATCACTCATTACCTGTCTTGCTGTTTTCTTTGGCTGTCAGATCTGATGCCTGCCTAGCCTTCTGACAGTCAGTGATTAGTTTCTTTCGGCTTGGAAACAAAACGGAATATAGCTGGAGTCACGTTTCACTTCTTATGGAGGGACTGTTAGAGGCAACATGTATTGTACTATTCTCCATCTCCATCCAATGTCTGGCTTGCTTTAAATGTATTTAGGGTTGAGTAAGGAAGATGGAGCAGGACCCTGAGGAGTGGAGTGGACAGTTATGCACAGACGTGCAACTCCAATAGGGAAATAAAAAGAGGAGACTGTTGATGGATTTGTTGTGATTAGATTTTGAACCAGAAAAACAGATACACAGTCACACACAAATAAAAGGAAGACAGAACAATTTGAAAGCCTAGTTGTCAGGGAAGAGGAGCTCGTCCTCAAACTCTGGTGGTTCGGACAGAAGTACCTCTAACAACCCACTACTTATGTCATCGAAGTCGCTCTCCTCTTCCTGCTGTGATTCACGTATTTTGTACTCCGGTGGTATAAAGTGTTGATTCATTTTGAACATGGTTAACCTCTCCACGCTTTTGGGCGAGAGACTGGTCCTTTTCACAGTAACAATGGCACCAGCAGCACTGAAAACACGCTCTGAAGAGACACTTGCAACAGGGAAAGCCACATACTTTATCACCAGCCTGCTGAGCACTAGCCATTGGCTTCTTTTCCCATACCAATACACCAATGGGCTTTGCTCCTTGAAGACCTCTGTTGTGTCATCTAGATAGGCCTGAACCATCCGCTCAATGCTCACGGGTGCTCCAATTTGCTTGGCCTCTTTTGCCTTTGCATCAGTTATGGACGTACAAAACCCTTTCCATAGAAACCAATCACCTGCCGTTTTTTTAAATGTGGCTGATAATCCTGTTGGTGCTGTTGATGTTATTGCTGGCAGTGTTGTTGACTGCAGGGACGCAAACGCACTGCTTTCGGCCTCTGAAGTAGAACTTGACTCTGGGTGCCCTGTAGTACTTTTTATGCCCTGGGGTGGCGGGCCTATAATTAAGATCCACTCGTTTTCAAAGTCAGTGGCTTCCTCAGCTATCAAAGTTTTGTACTTGGCAACATCCACTTCTGAAAAAGGAATTACTTCATTACTGCTCAGCAATAATTTGTAACGTGGATCCAAAATTGAGGCAGTAATGTAATGTCGATGTGACACAATGTTATTTTGAATCCTTGTATTGTCAGATAAGCGAGTGGCTAAGGCGTCCACTAAATAATATGCGTTTACTTTGTCATTCTCACCTGCGTACATTTCTGACACCTCCTTCAGCTCTTGCTCTAGCATGTACAACTGTGGGATAGCTTGGCCCATAGTAAAGTCCTCCCTGCTCACTTCACGTGTGAAGCCCTCAAAAGGAAGTAGCATCTCTGTCAGGCATTTGATGAGGTCCCATTGGGCCATCTCAACGGTCATGCTTTTCACAGTAGGATCTCCTGACCTTTTCATAACATAGGGGTAAACAAGAAAATGCCAATGCTGATGACTCATTCAAAAGAGTAAATAAATCATGGAAGAAAACATAAAACAACCACGACTGAACTGATTAGTAGTGTTTATTTCAATTAAATCTTCAATGTATGAAGTTTGAATCTATCTTGTATGAAAATTATTTGAATACAAGAATGATGCACCGTCTACAATTTTATGTACACAAACATATAAAAAACATATAGAAAAATTTGACTCAAAAAACTATTCTGCCATTAAGGCAGATGTACTACCTTGAACACACATTCATACACCACTCCTCATACATCCAAACAAACATTCAGACAAAAATGCCTTCGGTAACCTATTTGCCGCTTTTGCTAAATTACCAAAGGGCCATCCAAACCTGGTGAATGTTGATCAAAACTGTTTAGAGGTGCATATCAGCAGTTATTCATAAAGTTATTTTACAATTAAAGCAAAAAGATTTTTTTGAGTGCACCAACAAGATATGTTTACACCAGTGTTTGTTCACACAACAGAAAAAAGGTTGACGCGTTTCGAACCCATATTAATTAACACAGGGGGGTTCTCCTCAGGACCAAGACACTGAAAAAAGAAGAAAAAGAGGAAAGGGTGTAACTACACCTAATAAATATACAATGACCTCAGAGTGCAAAAACGCCTATAACCATTCGAGTACCACAAATCTTACCGGAGTGGCAGTGCAAACATGCCTTTTCTTTAATGAAGACAACTACAAAAGCAAGAGAGGAACTGAATTAATTAATTGAAATAAACACTACTAATCAGTTCAGTCGTGGTTGTTTTATGTTTTCTTCCTTGATGTATTTACTCTTTTGAATGAGTCATCAGCATTGGCATTTTCTTGTTTTCCCATAGTTTAGGCTCAGCCTTGCTGATTCGAGCCACACCCATTGTTGTTCCCAACTTTTCATAACATAAGCATTAAGTGGTATGTACTGCTCAAACAGACGCTCAAGCATGTAATAAGTTGAGTTCCAACGTGTTGGCACCTCCTGAATGAGTGCTTTGACTGGCATTTTATGCTCACGTTGAATGACCCTCAGCTGCTTCCGGGCTTTAAAAGAATGGTTGAAATGTGTGCATATTCTTCTGCAGGTGGTCAGTAAGCTGCTGACTTTGCTTTCATTTTTCAGAAAGTCTTGAACAACAATGTTAATGCAGTGTGCCAAACATGGGACCCTGAAATAGCCACCATCTTTCATGGCCCTAACTACATTACTGCCATTGTCCGTGGCAACAAAACCAATGGTAAGAACTCTTGGTCGCAGCCACTCAAACACCTTGCTGTTAAACTCATCCAAAATTATTGCAGCATTATGAGATTTCTCCATAGCAAACATGGCTACAGTTGCATGTTTGCGAGTGTCTTTAAAAATCTCAGTGATGTCAACAACACCGTCAGATATCTTATCTTTAACACCCGAAAAAGAGACCCAGTGTGCAGTGATGCACATGTAATCAGTGGCTTGGCAACTGGTCCACATGTCTGTTGTCAGGTGTATACTCTGAACAGCACTCTGTTTTAAGGCTTTTCCAAGCAATTCCAGCACGTTGTGATGTAGTGCTGGAACAGCAACTCTTGCGAAATAGTAGCGGCTGGGAACTTTCCCTTTTGGGCAGATGGTGGTCACAAATTCAAGAAAACCCACCCCTTCAACAAAAGAAAAAGGGAGAAGGTCCAGTGCTAACATTTTAGCCAGCTTTGCATTGTACAAACGTGCTATTGGGTGGTTGCGTTCGTACTGCCCCTCCGGCCTAGTAAACATGCTAAGAATGGTAGGCAGCATGGTATTCCTTCCTGTGCTCAACGTCGCACTTTTTTGGCAAGCAGTACTCCTTGGTGTCTCAGGCTCACTCTTACTCTTGTGCCAATGAGATGTGGTTGAGGATGTGGGCATTACCACTGCAGTGCTGGGGACAGGGCTACTTGTGTACCACTACCACAGAGAATGTCTCTCTCTTCTTCCTGTTCCACTGTGAGCGGACTTTCTACTCATTTATGCCCAACAGCAATGGTTCCAGTTTTTATGCAACTAAGGTGCTCCTCCCACTGGATTGCATGGTGTTTTTTCATTTGGCCTCCGGTACCATAGTTTGTACCAAGCTTACCATGACTAACAGAGGTATGACAAACGGAGCATATAGCAATGTTCTCCTCCTTTCCGCTAACCGTTAAGAAGTCCCACACTGGGGAGCTTAACTTTTGTCTCCTGCTGGAGGTGCCACTTCCAATGCCGGATGAACTGGAGGGTGTGTGTTGAATTTGATTCTTTGCAGTACCACTACCTACTTCTGCTGAGGTGGTGCTTGTGCTGGATGTAGGACGCTGCCGGGCCTTTCCTAATGTAAATATGGAAGCTGGAGGTCGTGTTGGTGTTACCTGTATTGGAGGTATGCATGCTACATCCCTCGCAGCCATTTTGGATAGTGTAAAAATGTTGGTCTCCATCTCCTCTGGCCCGGGAGTGATGTTTGTGATGACTGGCTCATCATCATCATCATCATCATCATCCTGCTCTTCTACATCAACCTCCATAAGTGTAAGGCTTTCTGGAACCTTCCTTTTCCCATGCCTGCTCTTGTGACCTGTTTCCCTCTCAGACTCAGTTTGTCGCTTCCAAGTGGCATCTAGATCATCAGAAGGGGGGCTTGGTGAAGAACTTGATGTACTAACCCTCCTTTTCCTTGCTGGGGATTTGGAAGCCAATGGAACTTCTAAAGGAGTGGCTTCCTCTTCTTCCTCTGCATGAGGCTCAATTTCCTGAACTGCCCCTACTTCGGGAGGAACTACAGCTACTGTTGTGGGCGGTGGTTGCGGCTGTTGACCACTTATCTGCTGTGTTCCCTCCTGCGTTGATTGTGTACTACATTGAGATAGTGATAAGTTTAGTTCAGGCTCAGCATCACTGCTTTCCACCATAAGGCTGACTACCTCTTCCACACTCATCTGCTTGGGCCTGGGTTGGTAGGTTGGGCCCACTGATGTGGAGGTGCTGCCCCCAGCTTGGCCCCCCGACACCGCTGCTGTAGGCGTCATTTTTGGGGTCCCAAAAAAGGTTTTGGGAGGCACACCAGACTTAAGTGACACTTCTTTCTTCTTCTGTTCCTTCTTCTCCATGGCAACTTTCTTGGTACCGGAGGACCTGCTACCTGCTTTCTTTGGAGGCATCTTCTTCAGATGTCAAAACAGCACTCAGTTACACAAGTTGCAGAGATGCCTGGTCAGGTCACTCACACGTCACGTCGTGTACAGCAGCAGGACGTCGGTCTGGCACCACAACGGTCGATGATGATGACACACCTCCTCCGTCTTTTGTGCACCTAAAAGCAAAAAAGCCAGAAGAACATCAGTCAAAAGATCAATAATATAATATATAACCTCTTAGTGGCTGGTGGGTGGTCACAATTATTAAATTTTATGAAGTCAGTGAACAACAACAGTATAGCCATTTATGAGACTGACAAGGCCAGGGCTCCTGGTGTACTTGTACTCTGTACACTCAGGAAGAAGAATAGCGAAGAACAAAAACATAAATGTAGTGCAGCCTGTTTGCCCTAAATAAAAATGTGTGCATCTTATGGGATGGATGCAGCATCAGGGAGCAACAACAACGAACATATACACATAAAAACTAAAGGCATTTATTTACAACACCCAAAAAGTGAAATGTACCCCCGAAAAAAAGTAAAGCCCACATTTTACAATTCAATCCAAAGCCATACATGATGTTGAAATTTAACGCACATCACAAAAACAGTTGTTTAAATTCCATGCACCTGTGATGATTGATGAGTAGTACCCCTGGGCCTACTGTACGACTAGGCCACAAACTTGGAGGCCTATGGAAAAAGCACAGTGGCTGGTACCACAAAATGGCTGCCACCACATGGCCAGGAAGCTCACAAAAAACAAGAAAAGGTCAGGAATACAAGACAGACAATGCAGGCCTATTGGAAAAGCACAATGCCTGCCTACACAAAATGGCCGCTACACATGCTCAGGCCACCCACCACAATAATAACTAAAAAGTGATTACAAAGGACAGGAACAGGAAATTGTAGTCTCTGTGGGACTTACTTCCTCTCCTAAAAATATTTTTTTTAAAATAACAGTGACTCCATGCTCCAAAACTACAGCAGAATGACAACCTGAGGAGTTTTTTTAGCAAAATGCACAAAATCAGCGTTTTCGAGAAGGATTTATGTTGCTCGCAAGATATTGTTTGCCAGATTGCAAATGCTGCGTGGTCGGGATCGCGAACTGTACAAAAAGGCTTTATCGCGTGCGCGAACATGCATATTGAGAGCGCGAAAATGACAAAAACTGTAAGTCCGCGATGTCGCGCTGTGCAGAGTTACCGAAAGTACGCGAGCTGAATCCCTAGGGTTACCTACTGGCTGAAAAGCCCTATTTATTTAACACACGCCCAAAAACTGCTATTCCACCCCAAAAAACACCTTTTGCAATTCATTCCAAAGCCATCCATGGTGTAAAAAAAAATTCAACAGACAACACAAACTGTAAATTTCAATAATGCACCAAAGATTTGAGGATGACTACCTCTGGGTCTACTGGCAGACTAGGCCACAAGCTTGGAACAGAATGGCAAAAGCAAGCACACTGCTTGGATGGCTCCACAAAATGGCTACTACACACCCACAACAACAAGAAATGGAAGACAGACAACGTAAGCCTATGGCAAAAGCACAATGCCTGCCTTCACAAAATGGCCGCCACACACATGGCCAGGACACAACAACAACAAGCATAAGCCAAGGGGAACAAAGAAAAGAAATGGAGGCCTTTATGGAAAAAGAAACACACACTACTAAACTACCACCACAAAATTGCCACAAGCCACATGCCCACTCACAGTCACAACAGGCCATGGAAAACAATGAACTGAAGCAGGCTTATATATGAATGGACAAAGGAGGCCTGCTAAACAACACAGCTTTAATACAAAAATGAAAATCAACAGGGCTACGGAAGGATTGGAAAGAAGTTACACATCAAGCACACACATCCAAAAAAGGTATTTCACACCCACACACAAACAGTGAAATACACCACAGCCACATTTAGCATTTCAATCCTATGCTATCTATGCCCTACATGATGTTGAAATTCAACCAACACCACGAAAAATTGACCCATGGGTACCCTACTGGCTGAAATTGCAGAGAAAAACAACTAGGCCCCTATTGAAAGTATAGGACACCCACAACAATAATTTTTTATTAAAAATGAAAATCCCCCAAAAATGTAGGTACACTACAAACAAGCCCCAATGAAACAAACACACCAATTCTCCAACTTACTTGTAGTAAATTAAATCTCAAATCAAAAAGTCCTCAAATAAATCCAATCCATTGGTATGATGCAGCAGACAGACACAAAAAGTGATCCTTCTAGCTCCAAATCCAAATGAAAGTGAACAGCACATGGACAAAGCACTGGGTGGAGCCTGCTGGACAGGAACAGGAAGTTGGAGACTTAGGGGCACTTCCTTCCTCTTGAAAAAAAGAGTAAAAAAAATTAAAGGATTCCTTACACAAAAGACTACAGCAAAATCACAATCTGAGGAGTTTTTCTGAGCAAAATGATCATTTTAGAGAAGGTTTTATGAAGCTTGAAAGATATTCTTCGCCAGATTGTAGTTTTTGCATGTTCAGGATCGCGATCTTACCAAGACAGCCGCCAGAAGTCAGCTCGCGGGCTGGGGCAGCCATATTACAAATCTCGTTGCGCATGCGAACGGACAGAAAAGCAAGTTGGCGAACGCAGAATCACGGTAAGACGTTACCGCACACGCGAAAATGAATATTGAGCACGCGAGGAAGCAAAACCACTACGCTACGCGCTAGATTGCGTAGCAATCTGCAACTTCGCGCTCTACGCGAATCGCGAAGTTGCCTAAACTTCGCAAGCTCCGCTAATGGAGCGTAGTTCAACACCCAGGGTTAATGAGAATGCAGAGAGTGAGCTACTAGATTGGGGCCAAATGTTAACAGAAGTGTCTGCAGCAACAACTCAAAGCGAGAATGAAACTGCACACAATTCCCATCCACCTAGCTCTCATTGAATCAACATAAGGGCCCTCTCACACAACAAAAACCCTTACATTTCAAACCAGTTTCATGTAAATTGCCAGATTGACCTTATCAGGAATAGTGATAATTGCTGGTCGCTGCCGGGGGTGGGGGTATTGGAGGGGTGGGGGTAGAGAGGGGGGTATTTACTCTTTTTCGAATGTTGTTCTTGTTTTAATGATTGTGATCACTATTCAATCAAAAATGCACTGTTTCATGAAGTAATTTGTCTCATGTGCAGTGGGGGTGAAGCAAAGAGAAGTCATGTCATTTACCCATTGCAACAAAAACAGTTGTTGAGATGTAAATGCATGAGCATGACAAATGTTACTAATTTCCTTTAATGCAAAGTTTAACAAAAACAAGTTTAAAAAAAATCAAAAATTATGGGACATAATTACAAGCCCCATGGCCACCAGTCGTCACTTTTTTGATGCACCGGGAGTGCTATGTGGTGCTCCATATTTACATGGCCACATAAAGCCACCCAGTGTGACTTCTCGAGGCCTTGTAAATTCAGAGCCTTTTCATGCAACTCTTTGCGTGAAAGTGGCATGCCATGGGTGTTGCTGTGGGTGTTCCCAGGCAAAACCCCTGGATTCTGCCGTATCCTCAGATTTACAACATTTTGTAATCCTGAGGAGGTGTAAGGAGGTGCAACAAAGAAAACTGCCTATATTTCTCCTAGTTTTAACTCTTTCTATGTGTGCTGCATACCATTGATCCTGTCCGAGGCAGCAGCCCTACCTCGTGACCTCTGCAGTCCAGCTTGCTGCATTGTAATGCAGCAGTCAGACTGATGTCCTGGATGACGGACGGACCACCACCGACAGCCTGTCGGTGACGGCCCACCTCCAATTTGTAATGGGGACCATAGTCTGTGCCCTGGAAATCTTACATTTTTTCAGTATGTCATATACCCACTTGCAGATTTTCTGCATTGCATACAAATTACAGATTTAGGTATATGGTTACTGTAACATTTCATTCATTTGACCCCCCCTATCAAAATTGGGGTACGGGAGGGTGCAAAAATATGAGAAATTCTATTTTTGTTATGCTGCTGTTTTCAGGTCTGTTATCTGGGCATCTGATATTAAACCTATGTGGGAAGAGTAATGGAAACAAGGTTCATGTGCTCTATCCAAAATAGGAAACATGTTTTTAATCTTAGATTGTCACTACTGACAGATTGGCCTGTAAAACTGTAATTGGCCCAGAAGATTTTGAACAGTTTCTATAATTCAGCTATGTGAGTGAAGGGAATGCTTTCTTCACTTGCATCTGACAAAAATGTAAATGAATGTTTGAAGCATGTGATAGTGGTATGTGTTTTAAAAGTGCATCCTGCCTTAAAATATATATTCCGAAGTTATATCTGAAATTATGGAGAACATAAATGTGTATCTTCTATACGCATGTCTATTCACTTTCCTGTTGCTGTCTACCTGTGTTTTTGACCTCAGTTTCCCTTTCATTATTTTTATTCACTTGGCCTGCCTGGTATTATAGGCCAGCTCAATCAAAAGATGCAGGAATGGAGATCCAACATGCTTATCTAACACTGGTTATATTTCTCTGTGAAAGGGAGCACAAAACCTGGGGAGCTAATCACATTCGGAAACAGAGGGCAGATCAAGCCCAGAAGGCTGAGGGTTTCAAAGATCTTTGATAGGAGCAACATTTCATTCCAGTGAACACGTTTGAATAAATATAGATAGAGGAGAACAGAAGTGGCACAGATGGCTGTCATATTTCCCTTCTGCACTGCTAACAACTTTGGTATAGTAGTTTCAGGAAAGCACAATTCCCCAAAAATCAATGCAGCTTGATTTGCCAATGCTATGTAGAAAATAGATTTTTTAATGTATTCAAGTTAACCTCCGCATTGCTTGACACAACGTATGTTGAGTTGTTGCTTTGAATCCTGAATCTCAGTGGCCATTTTGATGATAGTTTTTTCTATAAGTACTAAATGGCCACCGCATAGTTGAATGCATTGCATGATTTTTTGCATGATGCAACATGATGATGCAACTCACATTGAGTCAAGCAAAGCAGTGATCAACTTGTAAAAATAATGGGACTGATATAGAGTTGTCAGACTCGGTCCTCCACTCCAAACGTGATGGAGTACCCTGACCTCCAAACTCTCAATCATCCCGCCTCTCTTAGAAATGGGCAGACATTATGTTTTTGGTCTGCGGAGTACCTTTTGACCATCATACATTTTGTACATTGAAAGGAACAACAGTGATGGTGTTCCTTTCCAATGTGGATAGATAACCACTGGACTTAAAATCATCTCTAAATTTGACAATCAGTAGACCATTAGCCAAAGTATAGATGAAGCTCAAAGTTTTCTATAATTTTGACATGGTGGTTGCCAGTGCCAGCATATTTTGAAAGCCTGCTTCACTTGCAAAGCCAATAGCGGCTAGCACCATGATGTAAGAGAGGGAGATGGGGGACAAAGATATTCAGCAAATGACACAGTGAGCAGAGAGTGCAGAATATCCTGAAGACAGAGAAATCTGTAGCTACTCAGAAGGGAACTAGTAGATTGGTTGCAACTGAACATGCCTTCAGACTCCCCATATGAAACTCCATTCCTAGGCATATGTTAGGAGACAGGTGCGTAAAGCATTTCAAAACACCAATACATGAAGTAGGACACAATGCACCATAAAAATCCAACAACAATTTTTATAAAAATAGGTTATATTTTTATGAGCAAACGGACCCCAAAATGACAATCATTCAATGTAGGGAACCAGAGATATGAATGCATGTTTAAAGATCAAAAGTAAAACTAGTGCTTAAAAGCAAATAGCACTCAAAGGGTTATAAAAGGTCACGCTGGACTGGGACAAAGCACCAGCCAAAGGTTCAGATGCTCTGATTTGCCTCTTGGGGTCTGTGACTGCAACTTCTACATTGTACCTGGTCAACTTCTGGAGCTTTTTTTCAAACATTGTTCCAAACATATGGAACTTCTTCATGAAGTTCCCCTTTAGGTTTAAAAGTGTCCAGAACACAATTCCATGTGTCTAGAAGCTCTGAGATGGTCCTTGGGATGTTCAAACTACATATCCAACAATGCACCAACCTGGCCAAATCCTTTAAAGTTCCCTGGACACAGTTCAGCTGGGTTGTTCTTGGTAGACATTGTGCAGTTGAAGCTCTTTTAACCTGTTGCTTTTCAAGGTGTTCACTCCTTTCACTTTCTGAAGCAGGGCAAAGTTCTAAGGGCTGAAGTTCCAAAGTGTGCTGCGGATGCATCATTCACAGTGCAATCCTCTTGGTGCAGGCCAGGTTCCAGTAGGACAGTCCTTCATCTTCTTGTAGTTTCAGGCAGGGAACTATTGTAGCCCTTTTGGACTGGTTGCTTTCAGAGAGTCCTTCCTTAATCCTTTTCAAGGAGGGCAAAGCCCCCAGGGCTGTTGTTCCAAAGTGTGCAGCAGGGGCAGTCTTTATGAGTGCAGTCCTCTTGGGGTGCCGACCCAGAGTTCCAGCAGGGCAGTCTTTCTTCACTTGATTATTCCAGACAGGGATCTGATTTGCTGGGCCACACTCCCTCATGCATTCAGAGTTCCTGGGTGTCAAGCTGGGGGCGGGGCTGGCCAATGTGATGCAGCTTGACACCCAGGTGCGTGACCACTTCCTCCAAAGTGTGGCATATTCTTGACCCAGAGAGCACTATTCTTCCAAAAGACAAAATGGAGAAACTCTCTCCTGGAGGTTTAGATTTGGCTAAGTCAACCCACTGGTGTGTCTACATTTACCTAACACTCCCCTTCCAGTCCATTCACAAATTTAACTATTGGGGCTGCTGTCTGGCTGAGGGTGCAGGATGTGGGGGTGAGTCTGTGCTGCCCTAAACTGCCATTCTCTCTTTGAAGACCAGTTTGGCCACTCCCCCATCCTGCCTTTAGCTCTGAAACTTGAGTTCTCCTCCCACAAGAAATCCTTTATCTCTAGTCAGGCCACTTTACACCGACTTCTTAGATCAACCTGGCAGAGGCTGACAAATTGGAGCATGGCTGCTGGAAGGCTGGATTTTGGCTTACCAAAAGGAAAGTTGTATAACTTCTTTTCTGTGATAGTTATAATACACCATCCAATCAAGTTTTGGGGTTTATTCTAACTATAATTTTGATACTTTGAAGTATATTTTTAGCTTCTTTCTTTCAGTAGTTATACTTTAATACAGATTTCCCATGTTAGCATATGGAACATTCAGCTACAATAGGGAAAACCAAAATTGGCAGTTTGTCCCTCACCAGGGCATATAAACCATTTTATGTAATGTTCCTGCTTATAGTTTACAAGGCACCCTACCCCTGAGGCACAATGATGGGACCCTAGGGGTAACTTACATGCAAAATAAAGTAGTAGTAGAAATACCTTTAATTCCAAAGTTGATTTTGCACATAATTGTTTAAAAGCACCTTGACAGCAGGAACCACAGTGGTGTACACTTAAGTGCATGCAATATACTGTGTCTCTAAACCTACCTGCCCTACCGTATACCAGGATGTTACATGTAGGTTGTCAGTAACAATTGTAATTATACCTAATTACCATGTACTTTTAATCAGAGCACAGGACCTGGGTCTGGTTAGCGGAGCCCGGCCACAATCAGAGACAGAAAACCAGCATCTAGTAGTCCAAATGGGGGCAAAACGTGGGGGGACACTGCAAACAGGTCCTGGTTTCTCACAAAACTCCATTCCTGTTTTAGAGAAATGATTATCTTCCTGTGAAAATAGGGAACTGGAGGCTGTGCAATAGAATTCTCACAACAAGTTGTCACTGGAAACATCTTGCTCATGAAGTTCGGAAGACTATGTCTATAGAAATTACAGATTTTTTTATTGAAGTTGACAAATTGTCATACATGGTGGACTGGGACAGATGTCTTGCCCTCTCTATTTTAGGTGTTTTGTTATATTCTGAGTGGGCAGTTTAAGGTTTTGGACGGATCATTAAAAAGCAGTATCAACCCTCATGGGACACTGCCAAGCTACAACTTCAAGGGTTGACTTTTCTATAGATTTTTGATCTTTAGAAATAGTCTATGCCCAAAAGTTAAAATTTTGACTGTGATAAACTACCATATCATGCCCAAACTTGCTGCATTACAGATAGGTCACAAAGGATGCTTTGGTGTTGACCCTTCCCACATTTGACTATGATGAATTAACAACTTTAAACCAAATACATTCCACCAATGGTCAGCCATGGAGGGTGCCTGGAACCAATCACTCCTTCCGAGGTAGTACCAGTACATTTTGGTTTTTTTTCATTCTCTCTATAAAATACATTCGTTTTCATGATAACTACCTTCATTGTATTTTCATGTTCCTGTAATTTCAGTCAACAGCTGGGACATTGTAGGTGATGCTGTTGAACATGTTCCACATGTTCTCTGAGGTACGCCTTTGTTATTGTGGAATGCAAAAAATGGTGAACCGGGTCGTTGTCACAGAAACGCATGTGCCAAATAGAAGTGAGAATGATTTTACTTTAAAAGAGAACAAAGACGTTGTATATCATATGACCTGTCTCCCCATTTGCCTTACCATCAGGCAGAGGTCTTCAAACTTTTTGACGCTGAGACCCCCTTGTCAAATATTTTTAGGCGTAAGGACCCCCTTCTGATGAAAATTTCGAGAACCTGGTACTCCTCATCATAGACAACTATCGACAACCATAAACGCCCCTAATTCCCACAGCAAATAATTTTTATGGTAGGGAAATATTATTAAACAGTGTTTAGCAACCCAAAGGTCAGTGAGCATGGGGGGTAGTCAAAGGTGTAGCTAAAAACAAAAGGCCTCATTTATCAGGAAATGGTGTAGAAGACTTGCGGTGCTGCCCTATGTCAATGTGAAAGGGCAGGAATGCACAGTATTTCTGAAATAAAGTGCATTTCTGTAATTTTCCTTTGCGTTGGCGCATAAATTGCTGCCTAGCACCAACATAGACAGGATTGTTTTGTACTGGAAGGAACACCTTCCTTCAAAAAAACAATCCTGAGTGGCGTTTTCCTCTTTCGATGTGAGCTGCAGAATGCAGCACCCATGGAAAGAGGAAAAAACTAGAAGAAATTAAAGGGAAATCTATCGAAGGTCTAATATGAATGAGAGTATCGTGCCCCACCGGCCCTGCCTGGACCAGCCATCCTAATGACCACAACAACCGCTTATCGTATGAGATCGAAGAGCAGCATGCTCCACCAGGCCTACCTGGACCAGCCATCCCAACTGCCACAGCCGCTTATCGTAAGAGATCGAAGAGTAGCATGCTCCACCAGGCCTACCTGGACCAGCCATTCCAACTGCCACAGCCGCTTATCGTAAGAGATCGAAGAGTAGCATGCCCCGCCAGGCCTGCGTGGACCAGCCATCCTAATGACCACAACAACCACTTATCATAAGAGATCGAAGAGTAGTGTGCCTCATCAGGCCTACAACCCACATGCCACTGGTGAGCCTATTCGAGCCAGGCTGGCGTCCGTGTCCTCTTTTCTCTCCCTTCCCTATATCCTGAAAGGTGCAGCGGGATAGTGTACTTAACTCTAGTCCAAAAGCCTGTGTTTATTTATACATTTCCTACACTGAGAAGGCACTTTGAATGAGACAAGGGCACGTTTATCTACGAGCTTAGTCTGTAACGTGAAAGCATGCCCTGTGCGGCCTCCAGGGCCTCTTTGTTTTGCAAATTTGTTTTATTGCTTTCATTATGCACCCGGGAATTTGAAGCCTGTCTGTCTATAGTTCTCTGTGCTTGGATGCCTGTGTGTTAGTCTGTGTGCATCGGTGCCTGTTTGTCTATTGTTCTCTGTGCTTGGATGCCTGTATGTTAGTCTGTGTGCATCGGTGTCTGTATGTCTATTGTTCTCTGTGCTTGGATGCCTGTGTGTTAGTCTGTGTGCTGTGGTGTCTCTATGTCTATTGTTCTCTGTGCTTGGATGCCTATGTGTTTGTCTGTGTGCATTGAAGTCTGTGTGTACATTATTCTCTGTGCTTGGATACCTGTGTGGTGGTCTGCGTGGATTGCAGTTTGTATGTCTATTATTTTCTATGCTTGGTGATTGTATGTGTAACAGGTGAAATGTTGATATTATAGTCTGTTCTAGCACTGAGAGGCCTTTGGGTAACCACGATCCGTGTGCATCGGTGTCTATCTGTTAGTATGTGTGCCTTGGTGTGTGTGTATGGTAGTGTGTATGCAAGTGTTTCTATATGCCTACTGATCTGTGTGCCTGGTCTGTCATGGGTGCCTGAATGTGGACTGTGTACATGAGTCTTTCTGTGTTTATTTCTCTGGGTGCCCGCATTCATTTTGGTCGCTTATTTACCTACCTATGCAAGTGTGTGCCTAAATGCCCATTGTCCTGTGTGCACCGGTGTCTGTATGTATGCTGGTTAATGTGCAAGGGTACTGGTATGTTTGGCTGCCTCTATGCATGTGTGTGTTGGTCTCCGTGTATGGGTGCCCGTTTGTTTCTGTGCGTATATGCGCGTGTGATTTATGAGGGTACCACAGGTACAGGAAGCCGGAGGCTAGATGACGTCTGTGCATACTGGGAGAACTTTACAGATGGGCAGATCGGAGATTCATCAATGAATCAATTATCGTAAGCTTTAACCAGCTATAAAACAGCGAGTATTTATTGTGAGCATTTATAACTCCCTGGAATCTAGGGTGTTACAAGTGAAGCTGGGGAAGGCGCGACCCCCTTTAAAGGCCTCCACGGCCCCCCTGGGGGTGGCACCCCACTGATTGAAGACCAGGTTACATACACCTGCACTTTCTGACACTTACTACATCAATTACGCCTGTTCATTTAGCGCTAAATATAGATTTGTGAAGGTAATATGAGAATCATATTGCAAATGTATGAAAGTACTCAAAAGGATATGACGTTGTAGGCTTTCACACCATTCACATTTTCCACACTTATAACAAGAGGCCAAGTAATGCATTTTACCACTGCTATCTGTCACTCAGTACTGTAGACTAATCAGCGCCAATGTAAGCTGCTCTGCATTTGTTAATGACAACTCAGCGTGCACAATTCTGCAAATCCTATCAGTGTGAACGTGAAAAATAATATATGTGCTGGGATGCAACATTCTGCATTTATTGATTTATGTTTATGTACAGGAAATATTTTAACCATCATGAACATGTATCACAAAAACTTTCACTATACCAGCCCATCTAAAACATCTGTTCAATATTCTGCCAACTTTAAACAACTCATTTCTTCAGGCAGAAGGGAGGACGCAATTCTGCAAGACTGCACCAATACAGTGCCAGTTTATACCAGCATGTGAAGCAAATGAGCATTTAAAAATTGCATTCATACGAAAAGACATGCTTAGGGGTACAGCTCAATGTATGTATGCATTTATGTATGTATGTATTTATATATGTATGTGGTACTTGTATAACGCAAACTTATACTAAAGCCAGATCAGTAAGATACAGAGTCAAAGCCAAAATACAGTCAAATACTGAGAAGCCGCCAGTCTTTCGGAGCTAATGTATGATTTTACTACACCATTGTGTGGTGTTCTATGAAGAGTTGTTTCGATAGCTCCTTCCTAAATGCAGATCGGATACGGTGGTAGTAATGTATATGGAGTGTAGTTCTCGTGCATAAGTGCGGAACACCTGTTGTCCTGCTAAATCTTATTGCACTACTTCAGCTCTAGCCTGGCGGTGATCTTGTCTGCTGGTAAGCTGAGATCCATTTCAAGTGGTGAGCTTGCCAGTGATTGGAGGCTTACAGTGTATACTGTATATGCATTTACACTGGTCATATTACCTAGTAATACGACCCACCCACATACAATTGTGGGACGGTTGTAGTTTGGGCCACCAAGGAAAATAGGTGGTATTCATTCATGGCGGGAGTGATGTGCGCATATTAATTATAAGCCCCTTATGTGGCATCTAGGCTGTCTCTAATTGGGGTCAGTAAGGGGCTCACAAGGCTGTAGATCGGGGCATTGCCACTTCCGAGATGAGAAAAGGCGGCTTGAACTTTAGTTATGAAGTTAGCTTCTGAGAAGAAGCCTTTCGCTTTCTGCACAGCTGACAAGTTTGCACAGCTGAAATGTTTTACCTCATTTTTTTATAACAAATATCGTTTCCACACCCGACCATTGGTGCAGAATTGAGTAATATATATCCTCAGTGACATGAAAACATGATTATATGAATTGAGCGAAACACAATGAAAAAATATCTCAGAGTGTAATGCTCTGCTTCCCACTCTTTATTGCTCCGTTAGAAATTACCCCCTGTTCATGTTATGCAGTTTGAGCAAGTATACAATACAATGGGCAGCATATTTTTATAAAAAGAATGCACCAGATATTGTGCTGTACCAACATTGAACAGGAATCAGACATTTTGGAAAGTGATTCTTTTAGCTCTAGGTGTCAAAGGACATGAGTAGATGTACTCGCATTCATTTTCATTTACTCACAAAATTTAGGGAAGTTACCACGTTTCTGAAACTATTTGTAACTATTGCCCACATAATAATTTCATGCAAGTAATCTTGACAGTCGAATTTTTAGAAACATAAAGCCATATTGTTGCAGGGATATGCAACTGAGGGGGATATTCTCAACAAATGATGAAAACTATTGCTACCCTCAGTTAGCGTGCGTTATTTTATCAACGTGTACCACGGGAAACTACCGCCATGTTAGCGGCGTATTCACAACATGCCGCTAAGAGGCGATAGTTTCCCCTACCGGGTGAAATGTCCAGCGATAAGATTAGCGGCACGGCAATAAAAATGATCATGTCAGAAAAGTGGCGTTAGGCGGGAAAAACCACTATAAGCAGCCCAAACAAAAAAAAAGAGAAACAATTGAGAAGAACTATGGAGGGAGCTGGACTCAGTACAGAAGCCAACAACAACCCCCCAACCACCCAGGAGGACCAGTCAGAGACCTTGGGGAAGGCCAAGGAGAAGAGGAAGACGAAGACCCGGTTCAGTCCGCAGGAAAACCAGGTCCTGATTGCGGAGGTGACAGAAAACCAACAACTATTTGCCAGCTACACAGTGTCATTGGGCACAAAAAATGCAATATGGCAGTCCATTGCAGCCAAGGTGAATGCCACCGGAGAGGTGAGGAGGACAGTGCACGACTGCAAGAAGCGCTGGCATGATGCTAAGCGCAAGACCAAGCAGAAACTTGCAGCCAATCTGAATGCAGCAATGCAGACTGGAGGTGGGAGGCCAGCACTACAGGAGGAGCTGGATGCATTAGAGTAACAGGGGTCCCAAGTCATCTGCGAGGAGACGGTGGTTGGAGTTCCGGGATAGGATTAAGGGTGGGCGACAATTTCCATTCCGCTCTTGGAAATTGCGAAAATTCGTCATTTTCGCGTTCCGTGCGGAACGCGAAAATGTCGAAACTTCTGCGATCCGCAAGGGAACGGAAATTGTTGCCTAGGCAGGTGTGCTGCTGTCTCCCCATATCTACCATCAGCAATTTGCTGTCATCCTTGATGGAGCTCTGTGCATCCATGGGTTTCTCGAGCGCAATCCCTGTGTAGTTCCTGACACCAGGAGGTTCTGTCTCCCCATCTGCTGCTCTGATCCGTCTCTGGCCCTTTATAAACAAGAGGCATGTGAACTGCATGGAAGCCCTGCCCGTTTGGCCCCGCCCCTCACACCCTTTCCCCCACTATGATGGACAGCTCACTCGAGGGACCCCGGCACCCGTTGGCGAGGTAGCAATGTTACAGACACACATGGTCGCTGTAGACAACACTTCTGGCCCTTTACGCAGCTGTAGTGTAGGAAAAGCACATACATTTACCCAACGAGGTAGCACTTACTAATTAGCCAGTAGAAAGTACTCCAGTTGAGTTGAGGTATTGCACAAAACGGTGGCATCTTCTTGGGCGCCCGTTGGCGCAGTGGCAACGTTACAGACACACATGGTCGCTGTAGACAACTCTTCTGGCCCTTTACGCAGCTGTAGTGTAGGAAAAGCACATACATTTACCCAACGAGGTAGCACTTACTAATTAGCCAGTAGAAAGTACTCCAGTTGAGTAGAGGTATTGCACAAAACGGTGGCATCTTTTTGGGTAAATATGCAGGGCAGGATTCATTCTGGCACGATGCTCCTGTCACAAAAATTAAACCCCAACAGGAAGCACTTTTATTTGACCTTCAACTCGGGCACCTGCTTTATTTATATCTGTAAGACCTACAGATATAATTATAAATAAAGCAGGTGCCCGAGTTGAAGGTCAAATTCAGTAACTCTTTAATCAGCACACCAAAATCTCTGCGATCACGCGAAATTTCGCGTGATCGTGGAGATGTTTTGCCATTTCGCGATATTTTGCGAAAGGCACTTTCGCTAATTCCGCCCACCCTTAGACAGGATACTGCTCAACATGACCAGACACAACACCAACAGGGTGATTAACATCCAGGCACTGGGGGGACGGGGGGAGATGGGCCTAATGGCACCCATGCACAATTAAATATATTGCAGTGCACACCCACAACGACTGCAGATCTTGTCCTGGATACCATTGGCCCTGGTGGCATGGACACATATCACCCTACTCAACCAATACATTGCAAGACACATATTGGTGGTCTCACAGACCTTGAAATGTGCACACAAATGTCATCAAAATATAGCCCGAGTACCATATAAGAACACAAAATAAGAGCTACATGAAAGAGCAAAGGGCCACATTGATTGGAGATGCGGCAGGGTGTATAAAAGGCCACCTTGCCTCAACACGACGCATATGCATTTTCCCGTATGTCTCAGTTGTGTGCAAGATTGTGCATGTGCATCAAGGGTGACACTACTGCACATACACAAACTTGCACACAACCCAGACACATGGGCACAATGGTGCATGTGTGCTGATTTTGCAGGCGGCATGCCCACTCATGCACATGATCAGTCACATACACACTGCATCCTCATTTTTGCATCAGAGAGATGCGGGCTGGTGCAGACCAGTCAGTCGTATATGCATGGTGTTGAGGCAAAGGGGTCATGTAGAAATCCTGCCGCATCTCCAGTTAATGTTCCCGCTTGCTCGTACAGGAGATGCAGTCCTGTGCACACCAAGTGAGAAAGCTTCTAGTGATTCTGCATACCATAAACACATGCATTGTCACAACAAAGTTTTCATGTAGCCTACTGGCTAAAAGGTGCATATCCCACAATGCACAGAATAAGCAGACCTGAGTCAAAATGTGATGTACTACAATGAGCGGGGGGATATGCCTACAACACTACAGTGCATGGAAAATTAATTCCAGGAATGTGTCACCCAAATATGTACCACATTACTTGTCTGTGTGCCATACTCACAGAACTACAATCTCACTGTATAGATGTATGACAACATAAGTATGACAACAAGCAAGGATAGCAAAGTAGCACCAAATAATGACAAGTAGCTGAATGGCACCATAGCCCCTTAGGTCAAATAGCACTCCTCCACTATCAAGTGTACACATTTGCCATAAAGAAAGCTGCATTCCACATCAGTCCTGGTGTGATTTGCCCATTACACCATTATGTGCATGTAAACCTATCAGTTTGGTAAGTCAACAGTGTCAGTAAAAAAATATGCAGTCATGGTCCTAATCATACACACGCAAAGCCTGGCATCCAATAATCTGAACCAAGACAACATGTATCATCCATGTGACCATCCGCGTAGCAATAACACATACACACATCACCCTGCCATTGGCATCTTTTGGGAGAGGGGTGGAGACAGGGCCTGAGCACCACTAATACGCCTTAGTAAATCCACATCCATCAAATCCAGACCACTCATATACCACACGTGGGGTCAACATTGAGTGTAATGGGTGTTGACACTGTCTGTACAGCCAGCATAAACAATGGAAACTCAACCTGCACCATACTCACAACGGCTAAGCCAACAGGAGGGCAGTAAGCAATGCATGCAAGAAAAAACATGACTGACGACATGCACACAAGATAAAACACAATAGCCCAAGCTAGCTGGATGCACATGTGCACCGCATTGTGCAGCACACATAGAAACAGCAAGTAGGCCTTCATTGCAAATTTGCATAAAGGGGGCCCTCCTCACACATGACCATTCTCGCACCAAACCCATGCACATGTGCAGTACCCAGCAAAACTGGCTGTCTGTGAGCCACACTGACAAAGCAAGTGACAGTGCATGATGAATAGCATGCCTGCCCCCCAAACATTTTAACATGGTGCAGGCCATGTCACTGAACTGCCTGAGTGTGGACTTCATCCTTAAAGGAGCAGGTCACACTCTGACACATCCTCGAGTACATACAACCCCTGATGTAAACAAGACATCAGCTGAAAAACAATGCACAAGTGTCCCAACTCTGACCAAGACCCATATTTGCCCCACCTTGCAACATCTCACCATTGTAAAGGCTCAGGAGTGAAAGGCCCACTGCCTGAAAGGGATAAGGGGCAGCAATACCAAAGCTACTGGGGCAACTCTACCACAATGCAGTGCACACACACATAAATCTGAGCTACTCTACATTGACTACAATGTGAGACAAACTGCATCACTTTCACAGCTTAACAGAGGGCACAACTGGTGCCGCTTGTGTGTAGAAATTAGCCATTCACATGTGTCATAGCTGTAAACTGTGAGATGACAATGTACAACTACAAAGTCACATCCATGACGTTGCACTTATATTCACTATCCGATAACAAATATGCATCTCCTCCCAAACTGCCACAATGGACATTGTCATGCAGTCTGCTTGTAAACTCATCCAATGCATGTTCATACATGAAACACACAGTTAAACTGCACCTCCCCTTTATATTGCAGAGGGAGAAACATCACCTCCTGAACAGCAGCCTGTCCCACTCTTCACTGATGAAGAAGAGGAATTTGCCACCATCAACACTGACACCCTCAGACAGCTGCTAGACTCACTCAGCACCCCATCTCCAGGAGCAGGGCAGTCCAGCAGCATTGTGGAAACTCCACCCCTGCAAAAACCACACAGCAGCAAGCACCTACCACAACAGCTGTCTCACATGACCTTGAGGACTCACTACTGGCATTTCAACACTGCGGTAGAGGTCCAGCAGGAGATGGCTGAGCAGGTGCGGGTGGAGTTTGACAGCCTGGTGGCCAAACTTGATGCCATACGTGGGTGTCTGAGTCCCATTCGGGACCACCTACAGAACATCACAGACACCCACAGTCCGCTCCATGCCCTCCAACATTCTATGGATGACATTGCTGGAGTCATGATACACAGACAAGAACAACTGTCCAGTCAGAGTGGCTCCAGCGATGGCAGCCAGGAGTTGGACTGCATGCCACAAATAATGGAGAACATGGAGCGGATGCAAGTGGAACAAATGGCTGCCACGGCTGCACATCAACACAATGTAGCTGGAATCTTCCATGCCCTGCAGCTGATCATCACTGCAATGCTGCAGCAAGGTTTGGCACAGATGAATGCTGCTGCAGCTTCTACATCCACATCTCCACTCCCTGATATGTCCGTGCCTCACAGTGCTGAAGCCAATCTGCCACCAAGCCCATGTGAGGCACATGACACATCAGAGGATGAAGATGTAGATGAATCTGCATTTTTGCAAAGAAAAAAGCAGTAGCATTCATCTATGCCAAATGGCCTGTTTCTCCTTGGATCTGGGCTTAGCATCATGGCCCGTAACATCATCTTCCACTGTACCCTGATACGTTCTGTGACACTCACCTTGGACTTCAACATGGACTGCCATATTATGTCTTGTTCCCAATGACACTGCAATCAGCCTGCAGACTGAACTCTGCCTCTTCCTCAGGACATTTTACCCCAAAAGGACTCTGACTGGCCCTCCACTGGGGATCAATGGAATGTGGGTATTGTTTTGCCAAGTACTGGTACAGTCTTCACTAATGTCAACAGACTTGTAAATAAAATATTTAACTCACACAGATGTGTCTTGTCCATGATCAATCAAGTATAGGGTTTCCTAAAAATGTAGGGCCAATGAATCCACCAAAAGTTACACCAAGGGTAATAAGGGAAGTGTACATGTTTAACTGTGACCCAGATAGGCATTGAGATGACCGGGTATGTTAGAACTAGCTCTGCCCTCATTGCTCCAATACAACAATCTAGCAACATCCCAACTTAGCACCGCGTCCATTAAGGAAATAGGCATGTTTGCAAAAATGTCCAAGTCGGTTGCAGGCTACAAGTAGTGTCCCACTTTACAATTGCTAAAAAACTATCTCTTGCCAGATCTACTCATACTCAACGGGGTGGACAAAGCCTGTTGTGATGGTGTGCATTGCATGTCACATCCCAAGATGGTGCACACCATATTCACATTGATGAAGATTCGTAAGGGCACATGTCTACCAGACACAATTGGAACCACAATGTCTGCCTCAGTTAAGTAGAGTTGGCAATAGGGATTCACCCCAAAGTGCAAGGCATCAGTCAGACCCTTCCTGTGGATGAACAATGCTTACAAATTTAGGAAACCTCACATGCTGTGACGACTGTGACCAGATAGGGCAATGTGTCTAGGGATGTGTGGTGCACTGAACTTAGCATTTAGTCAGATGTAGTACCCCTATTTCAAGGGTGGCATTACTGTGAGCCATTGCCAAAAGTCACAGCTGGAGGAAGTGGCTAGGACACTGGCATTACAGGGAGCAATGCTACATTTCCCCTCTTGTGTGCAGCAGAACAGTGTGCCGGCACAAAAACGATATCTGGGACGAAATCATAATTTACCAACTTTAGTGATTCACAAAGGGCATTTAGGAGAAGTGAAGTCAGAATACCTAACTGTACTACTCCTAAATGCCATTTGTGAATACCGGAAATGCCATATGCCGTGCTCAATGGACCCACGAAAAGACTACTGATGTCCCGGGGGCTGAGCCTCCATGCACATGAACATATAATTCGAATGAAGCTGACACACCTGCACTATGCAGCAAGTGTGCCATGTTCTGTATGTTGTAGATGGACTCTGCGCCAGGAGCATGTGATATGCAGGGGCTTGACGGAATCTGTGGTACCCGGCGCATACATCCATCTCTCTGATGGATAAGAGTTGCAAATGCAATATCGACCCAAGGCCATGGCCCTACGTTGTGTTGTAAATGGGCAACAATGTGTGCCGACCTGACAAGGAGCAGCCCATCTGATAAAGCATGACACCTTGCCGGGTGTGTGAGGGCCCTATATTCCAAGATGAGGAATCCTCATCATCCTACACTTTATGACCACGCAGAACCAGTTGTCCCTTGTCTCATATTTAGGAACAGCATACCTTCTGTCTCTTTACTAATAATGGGACATGTACTGTCACAACCAAATGAGACTGTCAGTGTCAAATGATGGTGCTATGACACACCCTGACTGGGGGTGACATGTACAAGGAATCGGAGAAGGGAGGCAATAGCCCTCCATGTGTAGCGCCACCCTCATTCCCTCCTGTAACACAGTGCTGCATCCTATGTACAGTGCTCATTGGCAGCCCTGCATGTCCCCCAGCAACTGTGTGCAGTTCATCAAGTCTGTGCAAACACAGGCACTCTTGCACAAGAGTGCACAGGTGTCTGTGTGAAGGGGGGCCTGTTAATGTGTAGGAAGATTTCCCTATATGCACAGGAGCAATCCTGGAACAACCCTACTCACACTTTCATCTGTGCTGCATCATGCAGCACACATGGAAAAAGGTCAGGTGGCTGAACACTCAATTGTACTTGAAGCGCTTGCCCTCTCTCCACCACTACATCACAATAGGTGACACATTGCTGCAGAGAGGGGGAACATCGTTTCCTCAAATTTGTCGATCATGCTTGTCTTGCATCCGCTATGATCACTCCGTAGAACTTTTTAACTATGCAGGCCTCTACAACGCTTACTATTACAAATCATTCCCCATTGTAACGGCACCCTGGAGTCATAATAGTTACTGTCTTGTAATGGGTAATGCTTTCTCACAGATAGCATTGTAGAGCACTGCATTGTAAAATATATGACACAGCAATAAATGCAGAGCTAAAGCATGCGGTGTAAATGCATGCGGAGTACTGTCACCAATTTGGACAGAGGGGATCATACACCTGAGCCTGAGTCGACCAGGAAATGACCCCAAGGAGACAGCTTGACAACACCATTGCAGTGGCCAAACATGCCAATGAAATTCATAGGCCCATCTTTGCTAGGTGTTTGGGGAACATGCCATTGATATGCTTGGCTCAAAGCTATGCACTGCTACTTCAGTTAAGCTGGTATGCAGCATATCTACGAAATCACACTTCCGACCGGTGTCTGAGCACGCACGGCCTGAAAACGACTGCCTCCTTGTGCATGATCGGGCCCACTTGCACAGTCATCTCAGTCAAGGATGTACATGCATTCCATGTCTGCCCATACTCATCATCATCACCACTTACATGTCTCCTCTCCTATCTGTATGCTCTATAATCCACATGCATGTGCTGTTGTGACAGAACCCATAGATCAAATTTCCATGTGTATCAGTGACTAGGGATATGCAAAGTTATTACTGGAAGACAAATGCATTACTCTAACTTCACTTACATATTTGTGCACACTTCTGACTTTCAAAATACATCATCACAATGTAGGCAAGGTACATTTGATACACACCCATACTGCATAATACAACATCTTTCATTTGACCCAGACATTCATGAAATGGAAATATGCCAATTTATGAGGACCGAACTCACCAGTGGTGTGTGGGTCCTTGAAGCTGTCAATGTCCCCCTGTTTGATGAGAGGTCATCCAGTTCTGAGACATGAAAAGATGTGTATTTTGTTATCAGACGTAAAAGCACACAGGTCATATTCCTCATACAAATCATCACCATAACTGACAATGCTCCGTAACTGTACGGTTTCATTTCATGTTGGCTACATGATTGGGTCTACTTTGCTTGCCATTCACACAAGACCTGTGAATGCTGAGTTGGCCCAAACAAGACAATGATGCTAGCAAACTTGCACATACTAATTGTGTGACACATTCACAAGGCCCCATTTGTACACGCAATATGATGTAACACATGCTCAGTGTACTATAGCATTGCTGCGGATCTCGCAAGATCGCACAAGGCTGTTTCACGGATGTTGGTGTTGTATGACACTCTGCAAATGTCCTATTACCTTTGATCAATTGGTCATATGGAGCCTATGTACAAGGTCAGCGTAGGAAACGCACAAAATAATGTTGAGGACATCATTTATACACTTCCTTTTGTTCAGCACACAGGCCCCAGAAACAATGCCTTGGATTGTTTATGTACAGTCACCCTTCCTGTACACAAACAATCTTTGTCATGCACGCAGTATTGCACAAGGATGCCAGCCTTGGCACTACAGTGCTAAGTAATATGCCAGCACAGTGGGTAACACAAACCTGTACCCTATGCTTGTCAATATGAAGCAGCGTTGTGTTGCTGAAGTTCCAACATTAGACGTGAATGCATGACATCCCCCGGCTCCCGATGCCACTCTTCTACACTTGGAAAATTGTGTGTCCCACACAGCATTTATGGGATAGCATTACAGTGTTAGTATTTAAATTTAGAGGTAGAACTCACCACACTGTAGGCCAACGATGAGTCCCAGGTGGTCCAATAGGTCACCCTCACTGCCTAGGCAATCCTGCCACCGATGCTTCCATTGGAACGAAGTCTGGGTCCACGCCAAATACACGCAGCGTTTGCGCCCGCTCCCACCTGACCTTCCGCACACTCACATCCCCTCTCCACCATCAAGTGTAGGTAAAACTTGATGAGCCAGAGGAAGCCCCCCAATGCCCCCTCTGACATCCTGCCCTCCCTGCCCACAGCCACCATCTGCCTGAACACACCTAAATCCACTGCCAAAAGTAAATAAACCCAATAGAATACCCCCAACAAATACAAAGAAAGTTACCTACCCCAAGACAAACACCCAACAATATTGAGGACAAGAGACAAAAAACCTATAAAAACAAGTACACCACACTTCACAGAGACACTATCAACAGGACACAGGACACAGCAACACTTTCTAAATCCCCAATCTGCACCACACAACACCAAACACCTCCAACACTCTCCACATTCACCAGCAATGTGCTCAAAAGAGAAAGTGAAAGTGCACAGCACTCCTACAGTAAACAGGAAACATGCAGACACCACTTCCTGTGTGTTTGTGACCTGTTTTTTGACAAAGTGGTGAAAATCTGCATGCAAATAGGCTTAGGGGTAATATTTTGTATTGTTCAATGTGTTTAGCGATGGTTTTTCCAATGCGAGTATGAAAAAAACCTTGTGTTGACGTTATTACAGGCAGATTTTGCACGCTAACTGCAGATTCTTACACAGATGATCAGTCTTAGATTAATTTTCATTTTGGCCCCCCAAAACACCATGAGGAGCTTGTTTTAACCCCCAAATGACACCCTAAAATACATGATTTACCAAATATAACACCCTAAAATCCATAATTTACCCCAAATGACACCCTAAAATTCATAATTTACCCAAAATGACACCCTAACATTCATAATTTACCCAAAATGACACCCTAAAATCCATGATTCACCCCAACGACACCCTAAAATTCATAGGTAGCCACAAATGACACCCTAAAATTCATAATTTACCCAAAATGACACCCTAACATTCATAATGTACCCAAAATGACACCCTAAAATCCATAATTTACTCAAAATGACACCCTAAAATTCATAGTTAACCACAAATGAGACCCTAAAATGCATAATTTACCCAGAATGACACCCATAAATTCATAGTTAACCACAAATGACACACTAAATGTCATATGTGGGCCCACATGACACTCTAAAAAGTAGATTTTAGTACCAGAATTGACACCCCACAAAGTCTAGTTTTGCACAAATGACACCCTAAAAACCGACTCTCTGTAGAGAGGAGACATACCCACTATCAAATTACAATTGTGATATTATTACCTCTTTATTTTAAACTTACACTTGTCAGAGTGATGTACTTACGCAGAGGATAAACATGCACACAGGGTATGTGTGTGGTGTTTGTTATTTGCACATACTGTGCTTGGGGTCATTTTGAACAGATATATGATTGCTTACGACAGTTATGATGTGCCGTGCTCAGGTGAAGATATAGTTTATGATTCGGGTCCTTCAGGCAGTTCCTGCTACAGAAGCTGTGGGGTGTGCTCCACCTGCCTTAACTTCCTCATCATCCAGAGCATCATCCGGTGCATCTGGCTCCATGGGGCATTGGTGTGTACACATATATTGTGCAATACACAACATGCTGTGATTATCTTGCATACTATTTCTCGGCTGTACAACAGTCTGCCACCTGTGATGTCAAGGCACCAGAAACGTGACTTTAGCACACCAAATGTGCGCTCCACAATGGACCTAGTGCGTCCGAGGGCCAATTTATACTGCCTCTGGAATCTGAGTAGTAGTGGCTTGGAGGAGTGTCATCATCCATGGGGTGAGTGCATATCCTTGATCACCTGTGACATGTAATGGAGAGATGTGTCCATTAGTAGTTATGCATGCTGTGTTGGCAGTGTTAATAGTTTTGTGATGTGTGATTTGTGCTACTTTGGAATTCATGTTTGCCATATGTAGCTTCTGACAAATTACCAGCATCAATGTAAATTACATTGACTCACAGCTACTCGTTCCTCCCCCGAGACTATTTAATTGTGTGCGCTGCGGTTTTGCATCACTATCACTCCAATGTCAATCCTGTCTGCGCATGTCTGCAAGCCTAACACCAATAGCAGCAGTGACCCTGGCTCTCCTATTGTCTAGCGCTACCACTCACCCCCCCCCCTCGCAGTCAACGCCAGGAGAACATTTAAATGCCAATGGGCTACACTGGACACGTTCAGTTCTGCTGTTGCTGCTGCCGCCAGACCTTCCCCACCGCCAACACCTGCACTTTCCGATCCAGACCTGCCACAAAGCAACAGTCAGTGGCACCCTTACCTGCAGGGCCCACAGAGGGTGGGAACGCTTCGCCAACAACATCAGCTTCATCACACACCACTCCATCTACTCCATGGACTATGTACTCATTCCTGAGCGGAGCCACCATCTCACATACCACAACAACTCCAAATCCATTACCCTCTGGCAGATGCTTGCTAACATCGAACTGAGCCAACTCTTCACCACACTAAGCCACAGGGCAGGGCACACCTTTGATCCCATCTTTGCATGTGGAAACTGCGTCCACTTCATCAACACCACTCAACGCCCATGGAATGACCAGCACTATGTACACGTCCTCGTTGAGAAACACCCAAACCCACAGCAGTCACCACACAAAGTTACTGGAGCTGAGTCACTGAGGAACTGGTACACTCCACCATCAACAGCAACAAACACACCGTTGCAGCCAACACCAACAGTGCTGCTCAGGATTTCCACACATGTATCTCCAACTGCACATACACACTTGCCCGAATATGCTACTCCAAAATACAGCGTGCAATGAATGCCACCTCAGTCACCAACAACATCCAAGATGACAGGTGCATCTGCAGACGCCTGGAGAAGAGCTGGAGCTACATGAAGGAGACCATTAGCATCACCCCCTACAAGGGCACCAAGTTCATACTCTCCCTCACCAAGCCACCCACACACACCAGACTGGGCTTTCAGGGAGGACTGTAGCAAGTTGCAACATGGATGATCAACAGCTGGGGGGTGCTCTACAAAGAGGAGACAATAGTCCTCATGCTCGTTACCACCCCATCAGCATGTGGCAACACCTATTGGGCCACTGCCATCGGCAGCTCCTGACAACTCTAGGTACCTATGCATCGTACTCGAGTCCTCCTTCTCCATGAACAAACAGGTCTATGCAGTGGCCTGCAGCTGCTTCGACAGCCTCTACATCCTCCATGCGATTTCCACATGGTACCTCCCACCAGGTAGGACAGTCACCAACGCAGTCCTTGCCTTCAGGCTGGACAACGGAAACCCAATATATCGCCACATGTACATGTCTGTGGTCTGCAATCGCCAGACTGTCCAGCACACCACCGCCACACTCAGCCTTGTGTACATACTTTCTTCATAGGTCCATCGCACATACTTGGTTCCCACCTCTCCCCATATTTGGAAATGTGTGGTGGAGAGGCTAGGCCTTTAGGGATGGTTTGTCAGGCTTATTATGGCATCCAAGACAGTTGGGGGATACTTGGATAGGGCTGGCTGTGAGACTCCTCAAACTCTGGCAGTTGTTGGTTGGAAGGTACCAGATGTGCAGCACAGCCAGCATCTTTGTTTACGGAGGTATGTTGGTTATCCGCTGTGTTGGTGCCATCAGCCCGTGGGCTATCTGGGTCAGGATGCAGAGGATGGATGTCCTTTTGAGCCTGTAGTGGGCAATGACATCCTCTGGCGTTAGGTCTGTGAGGCTGAGGCTAGGCGATGGACCCACTGTCTTATTCGGCACTGCCTTGGTGGTGGTCCTGGGGGAAGTGGCAGTGGCTGTGGTTGTTGTGGCTTTCTTGTTGCTCCGAGCTGCATAAGTAGTACCTCCATGGCATCAGTGGGTCTTCAGATGAGACTCTGGGCTAGTCTCCCTTATGTACTACTCTTATCACCATTTTTAAGACCTCCTTTTTCTGGTCTTAAGTCCCAGCCACTAACGGGCCTTTAGAGGCTGTTTTTTTATTGCATCGCAGGTCCGGGTAGTGTTGTGAATATAGCAAAGTGAGGTTAGTGTGCGTTTTTGCACGGGAACGCCTACATTGCATATCATTAGCGTTAGTGATCGCTACCATCGTTGGCGATGCTGGATGTGGCCGCTATCGCCAGAAAGCTGTCGCTAACTGCTGTTAGTGACAGCTTGGTAATACTGCCACATTAGCAGCAGAAAAGTGCTGCTAACACCGAAATCACTCTTTGTGAATATGCCCCTGAAATGGAAGGATTGCAAACTGTGTGGAACTGTGTGGTAAGGAACAGTAAATGCATCCATTATTCAAATAATCTTCAACACATTTAACTCATAAATTTAACTCTGGGAAAAGGTTTTAAAGATAAAGACAGGAATGTGTATCAATCATATGCGTGTTAATTGATTGATAACTGTAAACTTGCTTCTGATATGTTGGGTAGTATTGCAGAAAAAAACGTTGTTTGTTTCTGATTGGCCAGCTTTAGGGCATTCCGACCGGTGCGGCTGCACTGGGCGCATCAATAAAAATGTCACAATAACTCCTGCGAATAATATTCCAGCTAGAGAGAGAGATCAGAGTTTTGTCTAGTGGCAGTTTTGACTCGCCATAAAATACTGAAAAATATGTTTGCTGCAAATAAGGCATACCATACAAATCACAAATCTGTATTTTTTATATGGATGTGAATTTCTGCTTCTATCACAGAGATCCTTTTGTTACCACAGTTCATAAGCTACAGGCCTAATATAGAACAGCGACTGTTATGAACTATCATCAAGACTTGCATGCACACCACATAAAATGCATTAGGATGTTATTTTTTTCCCCAATCTTTAATTATCTATTCCTAATGTTGCTGAAAAATGTTTGTTCGGGTACATATACTTTCTTAATAGTAAAAACAGCCTGTTCCCGAGTTTTAAAACAAATGAAATGTATGTGAGAGAGGGGTATGGAGAGATGAGGGGCACATTTATCCGGTGGTTGTGAGGGAAACTAAAGATGACGTCATGGGGGGGTGCCAAAAATTATTGTCGCACCGGGGAAGTAACTATACAGTGTTTCATTACAGTGGAAGGGCAGGAGACTTATGTTCTGAACAGTTTAATGTATAATTGTACATGAAACCTTTAGGGATTTCTCTGGTTCTTAATCAGTCCACTCATGGGCATATGTAGACCTCGCAGAGTTTTACTCCGTGTAATTCCATGGAGTTACTAAAAATCTCTGTGAGGTTCTGCGGTAGTCCACAAATAGGAGGAAATTATGCAGCACACGCTTGCCGCATTGAAAATTTGCGCTGGGAGCCGGAGATGCACAGAAAATCTTCGCAAACGACACAATGCATTGAGCAAGAATAAGTGCCTATTTGAGCTGATTTTGCTGGTGCTCGAGTAGAAAATCTAATCGAGCAGCAGCAAATCTCCTCAAACGGCAGCCTTCTGACTGTTACTGCCCGCATTACAAAACCATGCTAGGGGACAACATATCTCCCTCGTGCTCATCAGCTCTCATATTCTGGATCTTCTGGAAAAATTCT
Source organism: Triturus cristatus (assembly GCF_964204655.1). Lineage (NCBI taxonomy): Eukaryota > Metazoa > Chordata > Amphibia > Caudata > Salamandridae > Triturus > Triturus cristatus. Next base: position 248,141,259 of record NC_140594.1, read on the forward strand.
ACCATGCATAGATAGTAGGAATTTGTCCAGAATTCTGTTTTGAAGAGTAATGCAAAGTGGCCAAAATTCCACCATTTCAGCGAGCGGAACGGAACATTCCAGGCACCCCTAATTGGTACCTCTGGCAGGACACAGATGCTGTTTAGGTCTGTGGAATATTGACATCTAACACAGACATAAACCACATCAAACAAAATAAAAATAACCCCAATCCAGTAGATGGCCAAACAACAAAAAAACACAAGAGCTAAACTGAATAACATGTCAAGACAATCAAAGTATTCCATAAGTAGAGCATGCTCAGGAGAACACTACAATGCAACTGAACATAACTGAAAACAACAACTCAATACAGCACTGCAAATAATAGAAGACAACACTACAAAACACAACCACAGCACAACAAGAATCACAGAACAACACATTTAAAATAACCACAATACCATACAATGACAACACTAGAAGAAACATCATACATGCATCTCAGCAGAACAACCGTATTACATCATGACACAATGGCATAAAACACATATGAATCGTTATAACACACCAGTGAAAAAAGGACAACACAGCAAAAAAGTAATACAAAGAATAACAAAGTAAAATCACAACAATAGAATACAACAACCTGGAGATACAGTAAACTTTGCCAATGGATTCAAGCTAGGCTGGCTGATGAAGGATGTTACCCAGAAACTGGTCCCAGGTTGCTTGTTTCTGGTCCAGGGAAGACATGGCTTGGCAGTTCGGGCTGGACTGTTCTCATGATGCACAGGGCCAAGACTGATTTGCATATAGCTGTGCCTGAACAGGGGTGGTGAAGTAAGCTAAAGAATGATGATGGATTCAACCCAGATCTGTGACTGGGAGTGAGTGTCTGAAAAGTTTCAGTGCTCCATCTGTCATCTCCTGTGTTTGCTTTGTTCATCCTAAGTTGGCAGGGTATGCCCAGATTTGGGTCCCTTGCTCACTTTGCCACTGGATTCAAGCTAGCCTGGCTGATGAAGGGTGTTACCGAGAAACTGGTCCCAGGATGCTTGTTGATGGATTCAACCCAGATCTCTGACTGGGGGTGAGTGTATGAAAAGTTTCAGTGCTCCATCCATCATCTCCTTGTGTTTGCTCTGATACAGTAAATTCAACAACACTGCACAACGTCAACACTAGATTCCACAGCACAAATAACCCAATATAAAATAAAGGTCAACACCACAAAACAGTGCAGAAACACACATTATCTCAAAAGCATAGCACAATAAAGTATCTAAAAACCGTGTCCACCAACCTTACACCTTCCAGAACTTTTGACTTTAATGAAGTAGACATATACTATTCTCTTCTATGATCAGTGTCAGTATTTTCATTATTTTTTCAGTATTTCCCGGTGAACAATTTTATCACTGAACTGCATAACCGTTTGAATTAGGACTTAAGCAATATAAAAGGATGAATACAAGGATTCTGGAATTAACTGATTTCATGTGTTTTTGTATGAGATATGAACCTGACTCACGATAATGATTTAATTTTCTCTTCAACCTCACTTTTCATCAACCACATTCTTTATTCAGAGCTTTGAGTGGGATGAAAAAATGGGGGGAAGGTTTTCTTTAAAGGGGCATGGTTAAAACAAAGAAATTTCGTGCCATATTTACAAGGCCCCTGCTCCAGGGAAGCATCACTTTTTTTGATGCTCCAGCGGCGCATAATGCTGACCCATATTTACGAAGCCACGCAAAGCCACCCTGCCTGACATTTCATTCCCTTGTAAATATGGCCCATTTCAAGAACTACTACATGGGTGTTGCCGTGGGTGTTCCCATGCAACACCCATAGATTCTGAATTATTCCCAGATTTACAAGGTTTTGTAAACCTGGGAATGCATCAGATTTTAATGCCTCTCCAGGGGAGGTGTTAAACTGGAGCAGCAAGGAAACATACCTTTTTTGTCCTCGTTTTTTTCTCTCTCTATGCGTGCTGCAGAATGCAGCGCACATAGAGAAAGGAAAATGCTATCAATTATTGTTTTTGTGCAGGAAGGTGTGCCTTCCTGCACAAAAACAATCATGCCTGCAATGCGGGCAAACTTGCACCATAGTACAAGGATGCCTGTATTGGCGTTAGGCAGCCAATGTGCGCCAGTGCACAGGAAACCACAGGGATGCTTCATATTGCTCTAAATATGACGCATCCCTGCACTTTCCTAATGAAGCAGCTCGGCACAGCAGGATGGCTTGTAGCGGTGTGCTGTGGCATTTTATAGTCAATATGCCCCTACATTTCTGTGTTCAGACAGTGTGTCACCTGACTGGTCTTTTGGATTTTAGTTCTTTTGTCAGCTTTATCTTATTTCACCCAGAATTAAAACAGAACAACTGACATACACCCAAAACCAGTCAGGATTATTAGCGGTCAATGGTTGTTAGTCACTTAGGATAAATAAGTAACACCAGTGATTATGTTGTAAATAACTAATAAAGAAAATGTTTGAGACTGTAAAGAAACATTGTGTGGCTTTTGGGAGAAGTAGTGGTCTTCAGAGTGTCTCAATCACTCCTGTTAGGATTGACATGTATCACCTTTTCTCTCCAAACCTCGTTCATTTGCATATATTAAAGCACATCTCTTTCCTCTTCGTCACCCTCTTTTCACTCTCTCCTGAATGCAGTTTTTTGCATTTCCTATACTTCTTGAACCCCAAACATGCAACACACCCACTCACTTTAGGCACTGCATTTTCTTTTACTTTCACCTGATCACTATTTTGAGAACTGCACACCTCCTTCACACGCATGCATATATACAGAACCATAATAGCAACTGGAAGCCATGAAAATTGCTCTGCGATTGGATAACCATGTATTCCGACCACCTTTTTGACTCTCTGCCAGGCATAGTGAGAAACTTTAACTGCCTTCAGCTTACACTCAGAGCTCTCAGTTGTAGCCCATTAAAATCATCTCTAGATGAGTCAGTTCAAAAGTGCACTATAAAAGATTAATATGATACACAAACAAAATGCAGAAATATAACATCTTGTAGATACCAACAACTCTAAGGGAATGCAAGAGTAAGTACTGCATATGAAATATAAACTGTTACTAAATTGCAGGCATGGATTACTTTGAGGTTTTTTATGTTCATTGTTCAGAAACTAATCAGTATTTTTGCCACTATAGTTAGAAATGAATATAGAGTGCGATAGGCAGTGGCTGCTGGCTAAAATAAAAATTCAAGAGCACTGGTGTAGCACTTCTTTTTGCTGTCCATGAGCAGGAAAAGGAAGGACTTCCTTCCTGCTAGTGAAATGCAACTCCAACCAGTCCTGGAGTGGCTCTCATGCTGTGAAAGCAGCTCCATGATTGGTGGGAGCAGGCTCATACATCGCAAATTTTGAGGCTGGGGGCCTGTACCAGCAGTCCCCAGGCTGTTTCGCAGCCTTTGGATTGCTGGGTCTACAGTGTGCATGTTGGGCTGGCCCTCATAAGACGGCCAGTCAATCTGACTTGCGCACTGTAGACCTTTGTTGTCATTATCCATTGGCAGGATTCAGCCCCACCTTAACCCTCATGCTGTACACAGCGCAAGCCGGTTCAGTAGCAAATAAATAAAATGGCATTGTCATTTTATTTATGTGTGTTTGCCTGCTGCGCTTGCAGCAGGCGGGGCGACACTCCTCCGCTCCTGAGGAGGAGCCGGCCCTGATGATAGGGACCTATTTTAGTGCCCATTTTTACTTACTACTGGGTCTGAAACATGGAGCTGCCCAGCCCTTTCAAAGCTCTCTCCTCATCGTTATTTTTAATTCAATAAAATTGTTATCGAAATATAGGTGACATTTCCTTTTACACTTCTGTTTGCAACAGAAGACGATGAACGGGTTGGACCGTTAGTTCTGGATCTATGCTAGAGACTCTATAGGATGGTTCCTTTTAGCAGCATGAAAGTGTAAAAGGGAGAACATTTGTCATTACTCCAATCAATTACCAAGAATCCTTTTCAACACATAGTAACCACAGACAACTACATAAAGTTAGTTTGATTTACTACAAAACCAAGAATAACTGAACACAAAGACACCTCAAGATGAAAGTGTAGAAATACATTGGAATTAGCATAAAGCCATATCTGCATATCCAATTAAACAATAAAACTAATTAAAGAAGCAGAATGAAGAGGATTAGAAAGCATGAGTCCAACTTTCCCTGCATCAAGAGTTTGTGAGTAAAAAGCATTACTCTATCCCTACACTAACACTGAAGTGATATCCCTACTTAAGCATCTTCAGGAAGAAGGATAAAAAAAAGTGCCAGCACGTGGAGTCTTCCTAAGAAGTCTCTCCACCATGGATGGGTCAGATAGCGTAACGCTATCGAGACATAGCTTGTTCTCCGATGCTCTCTCTCCAAAGGCAGAAGAAGAAGTGGGCACTTACCCTACTCCAGTCATTACATTATTTGTAGATAACCTTCCCAAGATTCAGTGCGGATCACGCCATCAGCACAAGGTACGATCCTAAAGATGTTTTCCCATGGGACAAGGATGTTCTTTCCTTGCAACATTTTGCCCTTGGTTCCCATGACTTCTCCTGTATGAAGAACAACGACCTTCCTTTATGGACTCAAGCAGCACAATGTACTTTCTTCTCTCCTTGCCTGACTAGTAAACAAAGGACATTATTCTAGCTAACAAGAATGCTTCTTTCACCTGCAACACAAAACATGAGAAAGAAAAAATTCCACAATGCACATGAAATTCAGACTGTTAATTCTAAATCAAGAGTTTCCAGGGAACTGCATTTCAGGCATACAAAGTTTAACTAACATAAGAAAGCATCACATAAGCTTTTAGGAGCTTGCATAGGAAATAAGGCCCTTTCAGTTAATGCATTTACCTACATATAAAATGACATGCTTAATAAACATTTTTAGTACATGAATAATTTTCAATTTGACAACACAATTTCTTCATGTTAATGTTTTTTATTAGTCACATTTACCGTCAACGTTAATTTTCTCCATGTTAGTTTTAAGGGGCCTAAACACCTTACGTTTCAAGTGAATACATTTCTTAACTCTAACACGTCATATTAACACAACAAAGGATTATATGCTGGTGCGCTCTATATGTGTGATTATAATGCACCCCTTCAAACAAAATGCGATGTCCGCTACATCAATGTGATAACAAAAGACTTCGACTCAATCAGTGATTATAGTAGGTTTTTAAACACTTACTATTAACAACTCGAGGCTGCAGCATGTTAATAACAGTGACCTCAGGTACAAGCACAAACACCCACCTAGTGAAACTAACAAAAGCTAAAGTCTTATTGATAGTTAAAATATTAGCTGTCAGCTTTGTAGGGCTGTAAGGCAGTTCTAATAGGTTGCATGCAGCAAAATTATAGTCGAAAGTTCGAGATCTATTTGTCCCTTAGTACAGGAATGGTACAAAGATTTCCAGGGCTGCATGCAAAATAGAAATGATCCTTAAAACATGGCTTCTTGGGTATTTTGCAGTTAATTAGGCAGCACCACTAGGTGGCATCCGAACGCTGCTGCCTTACCTGACTTTACTGAAGGGCGCACCTTTCTGAAAGGCAACCTTGCTCCCGACTTTCTTTTACCAATTGCTTCTTCATTGGTATTCCTGTGCTATTTTACGATACATTTAGGTATGGCCCTTCTTACAAATAATTTGAGATTTTGCAGACCACCCTCGGAAGTTTGGCTTTCTTAAAATTGCAAAAAAATAGTTTTTGTTACTTGTGAAAAGAAGGCGGAAGAAACCGATAAATATTAAGCACTTTCAAGCTCATTAAGCTCGTCGCTTTCAAAGATATCCCATGTTTTGTCATGGTAGCTTGTGTTTCGTGTTTTACCAGCAATGCATTCAGATTTCAGAGGTTCTTTAACTACCGTAAACCATTCCCTCTGCTTGTGTGGTTGCCTGCTACGTCCCCCTGGGCATGTTTATTTGCATAACAATATTTGCATGTTTCCATGCGAATGAATATATTCAAAAGCTTATTCCCATAGCAACAATGAAGTACTGTTTAATTTACTGTCCTGCACTATGATTACTTTTATAATGTATGTGGTCATTTGAATTTTTCTAGGGATAATATTAGAGTAAGCGGTAGAGTGATAGTGCAGGTTACTGTAAATTTAACAAATACCATCCCATCAAAATAGGAATGTAGTGCCAGGAGAGCACGAGTTTGTAAAATTATGCAGTGGGGCATTATACAGAGCGAAGAATCATAGCATACCATTAAAACAGTAGTTTAAATGACTGTCACTATTTTGGCTTGGCCAGTGCTTGTTTTGTTTTGTCATGGTTTTTGTTGGGCGAACTGCCAGGCTCTTGCCAATGTAAAAAAAAAAAACTTTTTGAAAGCAAAAATAGAATTTTGGTCTCAAAAAGCACATGTTGTTATGGAACTCCCTGGCTCTGAAATGAACTCCTTTGTGTGTTTATCCATCCATCCATCCATTAATCAATCCATCCATCCATCCATCCATCATTATCTATCTATCTATCTATCTATCTATCTATCTATCTATCTATCTATCTATCTATCTATCTATCTATCTATCTATCTATCTATCTATCTATCTATCTATCTATCTATCTATCTATCTATCTATCTATCTATCTATCTATCTATCTCTCTCTCTCTCTCTCTCTCTATCTATCTATCTATCTATCTATCTATCTATCTATCTATCTATCTATCTATCTATCTATCTATCTATCTATCTATCTATCTATCTATCTATCTATCTATCTATCTCTCTCTCTCTCTCTATCTATCTATCTATCTATCTATCTATCTATCTATCTATCTATCTATCTATCTATCTATCTATCTATCTATCTATCTATCTATCTATCTATCTATCTATCTATCTATCTATCTATCATCAGATATAATTCACTGAGCTATTTAGAACTGTCCAGTGTTTTCATCAATAAAGTCATTTGAGATGTTACAAGTGATGTCGTCAATGTCATTGAACATGTCATGGGTGATTCAGTGTCTGAGGTCATAAGCATACACAAAGCATATGCAGCACACAAACACACTCAAACAAAATCACATACATATATACACACACAAACAGCAGCACACAGGGTTGTTCAGAATAACACTTCCTCACAGACAGTGAGACAGAAACACATAGAAGCAAACACAGACACTCATACACAGATTTTGACTGAAAAAGGTTAAAGTGATGTTACAGTTAGGTGTAGAAAAAACATCTTATGTTAAATACAAAAAACTCAGAAACTCACTGAAAATACAAAGGGGCATTATCGTTAGGCAATAAAATCACACACTCAGAACAAATCAACCCAACCCCACAGACAACCAAAAAAAAAGCAACACCAACTTCAACACCTGGATTGGGAAGTGCACCATCTCCCTCGCTCCCATCAAACCAAACAAGCAAAGTAAGGTCCAAAAAGCAAGCCAGATGGTACACAGAGCATCAAACAGGACTGTAAACAACTAGAAAGGAAAGGGAGAGCCAAAAAACCACTACCAGAACCACCTACAGACTCCACCACCAGCAACTAAGAGACACCAAGAAAAGGGTGCTAGCTAACGGCATCGAAGGAAGCTCCAACCACAGCATTCCCTCCCGAGAGCTCTGTGATAACCTATCAAACTTCATCCACTGCACAATCGCAAAAAACGACAGCATTTTCACACACTAACCTGACCCCAGCAAACTAAACACCAACCTACTCATCATCAACCAAGAGGGCCTCCTTACAGACTGGATAACCCTCATCAGAGAGGACACAGCAACGGACCGAGCGGCGCTTCCGTACTCCCCGCTTCTGCCGTCGGTGGGGTTCCCCAGGGGCCGAGCACAGTATACAGAGAACGTGTTGCAAATCTGGACAGACCACGCCGTGACGGAGGTGGAGATGTTATACTTTGAGGGGCGACTACGGACATTTGATGAGCTGGTGGAAGATTTGAGCTCCCTAGGGGTCAGTTCCTGAGGCATAGACAGCTTCTCACAGACTGTCGCACACAGTGGCGAGAGATTGACACGGAACCCTCCACACACCCGGTCATCCACGCGATAAGACAGATGGGAGCCGGGCGACACCTAGTTGCTTGGATATACAGGGCCGTACGGACCCTGCGGCAACCCACACTTGCACCCCTCAGGGAACAACGGGAACGGGACTTTCGTAGGCCCCTACATGACAGGGAATGGATCAGGGCCCTTGAATACACAAAAAAAGTATCCCGTAACTACCGCTTTAAGATATCCTACACAAGGCGTACCACACTCCTGAAAAACTGCAGAAATACTTTCCTGATACACCGTTCGCCTGCCCTAGGTGTCTTGAACCGGCTGCCTCTTTCAAACACATGTTAGGGGATTGCCCGACACTTCATAATTATTGGGGAGTGGTACATACCGCCATTCGTGCAGTCACGGGGTTGCAGGACCTATACACATGGGAGGCCAGCGCCTTAGGCATACACGGGCGACACAAGAATAAGAAGGTGGAGAGGCGTTTTGCTTTCTTGGGACTTATCCTGGCTAAACGATGCATTACTATGCACTGGAAGGCGCCGGAGGGACCTCCCATGGCGGCATGGGTGGGGGCAATTAAGAAGTGGGGAAAAGCGGAGGAAACGTTGCTTCGCACGGAGGAAGCCCGGGGACACCGCAAACACCCGATTTCCATGCCCTGGGTGATGCTCATGCATTCCTTCGCACACGAAGCGCTGCCGGCGGCGGACCCGCAAATAGTTGGCTCCCAGGAGGCCTCCACGAATCCGGGGGGCGGCGACCAGGGGGCCCGGGCACCCGGTGGGCCCTAACCTTAAACTGTAGCTGGTACCCTGTTCGGCCCATGCACGGACAGGGATTTATACTCCCGCCATCGACTCCTGCCCCTCCCCTCCCTCGAACCTTCCGCACGTCTGCAAGCACCTAGCATCGCGATAGGCAAGGACACTACTCTCCGACGTTCGATTCACAATGTCTATACTTCCATATAGGGTGCACTCCCCAGTTTATATGTCCCCAGTTCGTTAAGAATAATTAGTTGGCCGCGCTTCAATGACCTGAGGGACACCTAACTCAGGGGACAGGGATACATATAGCAGCCCTCATGTAGTGCGGCATCCACAGCGCACGTCCGTGGGATGGGCCCAGACATACGATAAGGCAGGAACCTTTGACACTCTGAGCCTGTGAGATCCGCTGACTATACTAGCAACAGCTGTACACGGTGGTCCAAGGGCACATGAATACTGTGAATCCGAATCCACATCATCAACAGATTAGGAACATGCCAAAATCAACGCCCTCCTCAAAAAACCATTAGCAGACCTTAACTAACTGAGCAACATCTGACTCATCTCCTCTACCTAGCCAAATGATTGAGAAGGCCAACAAAAAATGAGTTTATCCTACATCGAGACTTCACCACTGGTTGAACTATACCCAATCAGGATTCAGAAAGAACCACAGAACCGAAACAACACTCATCATGGCCACCGACAACATCTGGACAAAAGTATACTGAGTAGAAACAGTGGCCCTCATCCTGCTAGACTTCTCTGCAGCTTTCAACACTGTCTCCCACAACACCCTATTCAGAGGACTCCACGAGATTGGCATCCAAGAGCCCCTCTCAACTGGATCTGCTCCTTCCTCAAGGAAAGAACTCAAAAGGTAAGACTGCCACCATTCACGTCAGAGACTAACAACCTGATCTGCGAAGTAACCCAGGTATCATCCATCAGCCCCACCTTTTTCAATGTCTACATGACACCACTCGCCAACATCAGCCAATCCCAAAACACAACCATCTTCTCCTATGCCGATGACACCCAAGTCATCCTCTCGCTGACGGACAAGACAACCACCACCAGAACCAACTTCACTAACTGCGTGACCATGCTATCAGAGAGGATGAAGATCAACTGCTTGAAGCTCAACTCTGACAAGCCGTAAGACCTGATCTTTAAAAATAGGACTTCACCATGGGAATCATGACGGAAACACATCAAGGCAGTGTGCATCTCCTGTTTCCACATCCTACACATGATATGTAAGATCTACAAGTGGCTGCCGTGCGACACCAGATCGAATGTTGACTGTCACACAAGCACTTCTCACAAACAGGCTTGACTACAGCAATGCACTATAAGATAGAATCTCTAAGCAACTCCTACACAGACCATCCATAACACCACCGTAAGACTCATTCTCGATCTTCCATGCCACACCTACATTGCACCTCACCTCAAGGAGCTTTACCAACTGCCCACTCATGAACCCCGCCATTTCGAACTTCTTACGTACACATACAAAGCCTTACACAACACTGGACCAACATACCTGAACAGCTGCATACATTTCCACCAGTTGGCCAGACACCTATGCTGTGCCTCACTCTCATTTCCATCCCCCCACATTCACAAAAACAGAGCAGGTGGTTACTTACTTCGCACCCAAATAATGAAACAACTGCCCTCAACACATCAGAGCACCCTCCTCACTTCTTGAGTTCGGAAAGAAGTTGAATGGCTCCACTGGGAACATACGCCTACGCACCTGCTTATTAAGCCCAAGGGTGACTAGTTGCATCATAAAAATTGGCATAACATAGCATACCAACAAAGCTGCAATTCACCAGTAATATGTCAGAGAGCTAACTATGACTCGTGCCCCGCCATCCAATGCTGGTGATCTCACACATTACATCACTTATAATATGTTCAATGCCTTCATTGATGACATCACTTAAGATATCTCAATGACACTTATGCTGTTTTCAGGGTGGAGTTGGTGAAGAGTCTACCCTGCTGCCAGGCTCTGTGCCCAACCCCCTGCGGGTAATAAACAGTGTCATTTTAATTAAGACAGACCAACTGGCTTTGTCAGAGGGCCAGAACACTAACATATAAAAAAGCAGGGGACTTGGCTTTATCAAGAGGTCAGCAGATCAACATATAGAGCAGACCTATTGGCTTTGTCAAAAAGTCAACACTAACCATAATCAACTGTATATTTCATAAATTCATAAATTGCAATGATTAATTATATTGATTGTCACAACATGTTTTTTCAATAAATGATTTTTAAATAAAAATAATAAACCTGTATTTGACTCGCATTAAAGTACAGCCATCTGTAAGGGCACCCTGCACTTGACCTGAAGACCCTACAACTCCAGCTTGGTTCACTGACAGAATATTGATGTAAAAATTATAGATGAAAAAATATTGATACAATAAAAAATATAGAATGCAAATGTATCTACTCCCTACACTTAAACAGGTAAGTACAGAAATATTGGAAAAAAACTATTGATGTTAAAAATATAGTTGTACAACATATCGATTTTTATTTATAAATAAAATAAAAAAATGAGCTGGCACCTCAGATACCATCAGGCCACGGGGGTGGCCACGCCCACTGAGGCAGGGTTATAATCATTTTGTTGGTGCCTGAAAAACTGCTGTGCCTTTGCATCACGTGTCCGTGGCCTTTGAGGAAGTGTTTTACATGAAACGCATCAGGCTGGACCTAACATGTGGCTGCTGAGCATCTTCTTCTTTGTTGCTGCTGCCAATAAAGAGTTTAGCTGATAGTTACTTTTTCGTGGGCTCCTCTATTACAGGCAACTCTTTGGTTTGGATTGTTGGTGGCTTGCCTGAGCACGGGAGCAAGTCCTGGGGCTGTTCCAACCCACCAGCAGAGATGTCAATCACCGCCGCCACATTTGGGAACAAATTGCTTATTGTTGGAAGGTGATAATCAGCACTGGGATTAGTGCTCTGCCGCACAACCCACTGTGGTTTTATTTGAGAATGTTATTCTGGGGCACGCAACTCACTTGCGTAGGAGCTGGCACTACAGATACCATAAGGCCACAGGGGTGACCACGCCCACTGAGGCGGGGTTATAATTATTTTGTTGGTGCATGAAAAGCTGCTGTGCCTTTGCATCACGAGTCCGTGGCCTTTGAGGAAGTGTTTTACACGAAACGCGTAGAATGGACCTAACATGTTGCTGCTTAGCATCTTCTTCTTCGTTGCTGCTTCCAATAAAGACTTTAGCTGATACTTACTTGTTCGTGGGCTCCTCTATTACAAACAACTCTTTGGTTTGGATTGTTGGCGGCTTGCCTGAGCCACTGAGGAAGTCCCGGGGCTGTTCCATCCCACCAGCGGAGACGCCAATCAACGACGCCACATTTAGGAACAAGTTGCTTATTGTTGGAAGGTGATAATCAGCACTGGGATTAGTACTCTGCCGCACAACCCACCATGGTTTTATTTGTCAATGTGATTCGGGGGCAAGCAACTCAGTTGAGCAGGAGCTGGCACTACAGATACCATCAGGCCATCGGGGTGGCAACGCCCACTGAGGCGGGGTTATAATCATTTTGTTGGTGCCTGAAAAACTGCTGTGCCTTTGCATCACGAGTCCGTGACTTTTGCGGAAGTGTTTTACATGAAACACGTCAGGCTGGACCTAACATGTTGTTGCTGAGCATCTCCTTTTTCATTGCTGCTTCCAATAAAGAGTTTAGCTAATAGTTTCTTGTTTATGGGCTCCTCTATCACAGGCAACTCTTTGGTTTGGATTGTTGGTGGCTTGCCTGAGCTGGAGAGGAAGTCACGGGGCTGTTCCAGCCCACCAGCGGAGACGCCAATCGACGCCACCGCATTTGGGAACAAGTTGCTTATTGTTGGAAGGTGATAATCAGCACTGGGATTGGTGCTCTGCCGCTCAACCCTCTGTGGTTTTATTTGACAATGTGATTCAGGGGCATGCAATTCACTTGAGTAGGAGCTGGCACTACGGATACCATCAGGCCACGAAGTGGCCACGCCCACAGAGGTGTGGTTATAATCGTTTTGTTGGTGTCTGAAAAACTGCTGTGCCTTTGCATCACGAGTCCGTGGCCTTTGAGGAAGTGTTTTACATGAAACGCGTTAGCCTGGACCTATCATGTTGCTGCTCAGCATCTTCTTCTTCGTTGCTGCTTCCAATAAAGAGTTTAGCTGATACTTACTTGTTCTTTTTCTCCTCTATCCCAAGCACAACTTTGGTTTGGATTGTTGGTGGCTTGCCTGAGCCGCAGAAGAAGTCCTAGGGCTGTTCCAGTCCACCAGCGGAGACGTCAATCAACACCGCCGCATTTGGGAACAAGTTGCTTATTGTTGGAAGGTGATAATCAGCAGTGGGATTAGTGCTCTGCCGCACAACCCATTGTGGGTTTATTTGAGAATGTGATTCTGAGGCACGCAAGTCACTTGAGTAGGAGCTGGCACTACAGATACCATCAGGCCACGGAGTGGCCACGCCCACTGAGGCGGGGTTATAATTATTTTGTTGGTGCCTGAAAAACTGCTGTGCCTTTGCCTCACGACTCCGTGGCCTATAAGGAAGCGTTTTACATGAAAAGCGTCAGGCTGGACCTAACATGTTGCTGCCGAGCATCTTCTTCTTCGTTGCTGCTTCCAATAAAGAGTTTAGCTGATACTTACTTGTTCGTGTGCTCCTCTATCACAGGCAACTCTTTGGTTTGGAGTGTTGGCGGCTTGCCTGAGCCACGGAGGAAGTCCCAGGGCTGTTCCATCCCACCAGCGGAGACGCCAATCGACGAAGCCGCATTTGGGAACAAGTTGCTTATTGTTGGAAGGTGATAATCAGCACTGGGATTAGTGCTCTGCAGAACAACACACTGTGGTGGAGTTATAATCATTTTGTTGGTGCCTGAAACACTGCAATGCCTTTGCATCACAAATCCGTGGCCTTTGAGGAAGTGTTTTACATGAAACGTGTCAGGCAGGACCTAACATGTTGCTGCTAAGCATCTTATTCTTCGTTGCTGCTTCCAATAAAGAGTTTAGCTGATAGTTACTTGTTCGTGGGCTCCTCTATCACAGGCAACTGTTTGTTTGGATTGTAGGCGGCTTGCCTGAGCTGGGGAGGAAGTCCCAGGGCTGTTCCATCCCACCAGCGGAGACGCCAATCGACGAAGCCGCATTTGGGAACAAGTTGCTTATTGTTGGAAGGTGTTAATCAGCACTGGGATTGGTGGTCTGCCACACAACCCACTGTGGTTTTATTTGACAATGTGATTCGGGGGCACGCAACTCACTTGAGTACAAGATGGCACTACAAATACCATCAGGCCAACGGGTTGACCACGCCCACAGAGGCCAGGTTATAATCGTTTTGTTGGTGCCTGAAAAACTGGTGTGCCTTTGCATCACAAATCAGTGGCCTTCGAGGAAGTGTTTTACACGAAACGCGTTAGGCTGGACCTAACATGTTGCTGCTGAGCATCTTCTTCTTAATTGCTGCTTCCAATAAAGACTTTAGCTGATACTTACTTGTTCGTGGGCTCCTCTACCTCAGGCAACTCTCTGGTTTGAATTGTTGGCGGCTTGTCTGAGCCACGGAGGAAGTCCCAGGGCTGTTCCAGCCCACCAGCAGAGATGCCAATTGACTCTGCCGCATTTGGGAACAAGTTGCTTATTGTTGGAAGGTGATAATCAGCACTGGGATTGGTGCTCTGCTGCACAACCCACTGTGGTTTTATTTGACAATGTGATTCGGGGGCACTCAACTCACTTGAGTAGGAGCTGGCACTACAGATACCATCAGGCAACGGGGTGGCCACGCCCACTGAGGCGGGGTTATAATCGTTGTGTTGGTGCCTAAAAAACTGCTGTGCCTTTGCATCATGAGACCGTGGCCTTTGAGGAAGTGTTTTACATGAAACGTTTTAGGCTGGACCTAACATGTTGCTGCTGAGCATCTTCTTCTTTGTTTCTGCTTCCAATAAAGTGTTTTGCTGATACTTACTTGTTCATGGGCTCCTCTATCACAGGCAACTCTTTGGTTTGGTTTGTTGGCAGCTTGCCTGAGCCACTGAGGAAGTCCTGGGGTTGTTCCATCCCACCAGCAGAGACGCCAATCGACGACAACGCATTTGGGAACAAGTTGCTTATTGTTGGAAGGTGATAATCAGCACTGGGTTTGGTGCTCTGCCGCACAACCCACTGTGGTTTTATTTGACAATGTGATTCTGGGGCACGCCATTCAGTTGAGTAGGAGCTGGCACTACAGATACCATCAGGCCACGGGGTGGCCACGCCCACTGAGGCAGGGTTATAATCATTTTGTTGGTGCCTGAAAAAGTGCTGTGCCTTTGCATCTCGAGTTCGTGGCCTTTGTGGAAGTGTTTTACACTAAACGCTTTAGGCTGGACCTAACATGTTGCTGCTGAGCATCTTCTTCTTTGTTTCTGCTTCCAATAAAGAGTTTAGCTGATACTTACTTGTTCGGGGGCTCCTCTATCCCAAGCAAATCTTTGGTTTGGATTGTTGGTGAGTTGCCTGAGCCGCAGAGGAAGTCCTGGGGCCGTTCGAACCCACCAGCGGAGATGTCAATCAACGCCGCCACATTTGGGAACAAATTGGTTATTGTTGGAATGTGAAAATCAGCACTGGGATTAGTGCTCTGCCGCACAACCCACTGTGGATTTATTTGACAATGTGATTCTGGGGCATGCCATTCAGTTGAGTAGGAGCTGGCACTACAGATACCATCAGGCCACGGGGTGGCCACGCCCACTGAGGCAGGGTTATAATCATTTTGTTGGTGCCTGAAAAAGTGCTGTGCCTTTGCATCACGAGTCCGTGGCTTTTGAGGAAGTATTTTACATGAAACGCGTCAGGCTGGACCTAACATGTTGCTGCTGAGCATCTTCTTCTTCGTTGCTGCTTCCAATAAAGAGTTTAGCTGATAGTTACTTGTTCATGGGCTCCTCTATCACAGGCAACTCTTTTGATAGGATTGTTGGCAGCTTGCCTGAGCTCGGGAGAAAATCCCGGGGCTGTTCCATCCCACCAGCGGAGACGCCAATCGACGACGCCGCATTTGGGAACAAGGTGCTTATTGTTGGAGGGTGATAATCAGCACTGGGATTGGTGCTCTGCCGCACAACCCACTGTGGTTTTATTTGACACTGTGATTCGGGGGCATGCAACTCACTTGAGTACAAGACGAAAGACTAGGGTCTATTGAAAGCAGACTTGTGTGCATGGAACTGGCATGGTCTTCGGCGCGGCAACGGGTTGACGGAAGTGGCTTGAATAGCCAACTGGGATGTGTCAATGACCAAACTGGATGCAACAAATCCAATTGCACTAAGAATACCCAAGTTAAAGTCAATGTTGCTGCAAATACCGAAACACAAAGGCCAACAGAACAATGCGACACAGTGGAAGAAGTCAACCAGCAAAACGGAAAAATTAATCCAAAATCTAATTCAGCTGATGATGGAACAAATAGAACTTTATCCACCCTAACAAACAATGCTGAACAGTCCGTACAGGCACAATCTCTGGCCCAGTCCCCCTCAGATTTGATTGATGTACATCTCCCCCCCGAGGCTGCATCATATGTAGTCGTTCTGACCGGTGTCCCACCTTTGGCAAATGGCATTAGGGAAACATATTGGGCCTTAAAAAACAAATGTATATTTTGGCTCAACACTAAACGGCCACTGCCGGACAATATGCGAGCCGAAATTCTATTCGCCAGGAGGGTAAATTGGGTGGGCAGCAAACCTAAGACAACTAAGGGTGACTGTGTCATTATCAATTTTAGGGATAAACACTGTGTTGATTATATTTGTGGATGGTCCCAGATCGTTGATATCTCATCCCCAGTTAGAACAGTGCCACTGTCTTACTTTTACGCTCCATCATCCCAACCTTTGTTAAGGTCATTTGGAAGGAAAGATATGCGCATGGGTCAATCAATGGGGGACATTAGGTCCTTTAATCGATATGATGTGTTGTCTGGTCTGTCTGATTGTGATTGACAGAAGTGTAACAGTGGTTGCTCTAGTCTTGTAAAGAAGTATGCGGCCCCTGAGATAGCCCATGGAAATAAATTGGTTGAGATGTTGAGAATGGTGGACCCTAGAGCTGACAGCGATATAAACATGATTGCTGCAACAAGTGATATTACTAGAGATGTAGAGCAAGTCCCATGCCTTGTGTCTGGACAGGACATACCAGCTGTAATGCCATCTGTTACGAATATAGGTCAATCTAAAGGAACCCTTGGTGCTGCAGGATGTACAACATTTTTATCCTGGAATGTGGCTGGTATAGGATCCAAATTAGCGTCACCTTTATGGACTGATTTCATTGATGACCATGACATCTGCCTCTTCCAGGAGACATGGTCGGTAGAGCCAGTGTTCAGGATAGGTTATCTGAACTTCTATGTCCCTGCAGTCAAAAGGCCAAAGGGCCGTCCAGTAGGAGGCTTGGTCATATGGATTAAACAATCTCTAAAGTGCAAAACACATCCTTTCCAAAACCAGCATAACGATATCCTAGGCATAAGATTACATTTTCCACCAAACTCATGCATAGACATTTATAATGTGTATGCTAGAGGATTGCCGGGGGGTAAAAAGTCGGAGGTGGTAACTACACTTAACTTTCTTGTTGAATCAAGATCTACTAATATATTCCCACTAGTTGCAGGTGACTTCAATACGACCTTCGAACCGTTGGGTCACCATGACTTGCATTTATCGGAAGAGGAGGATATAAGATGGGGTATCCCACAGCTCGAGACTAAAATAGTAAGTAAATGGACTGAGGCTGCCCTATACCTAAAGGGGTTCTGCCTGACCAACCAACTGAGGGCGGCAAATGGCAGGACACCCTCTGACAGAACGAGGTGTAAAACCTTTGATAATGGTGTTAGGTCTAGCACAATAGACTATATCTTGGTCCATCTTGGGATGTGGCATGGTCTCGAGGATATGATGGTAAAACCTCGAATCGAAAGTGACCATAACCCACTAGTAGCCTACTTTAGATCAGGCATGGGAGAAAGTATGGTAAATGTAAGTGTTATGGAAGGTCTGCCTGTTCGGCTTACAAATGACGAACGTCACCTGAAGTGGGAAAACGTTGTACAGCAACCCGATCTTGTCGACAAAATAAAAAGTAGTTTGGATGAGGTGTTGTCACTAATAGGGACGGATTGTAATATTAGCCAATCTGATATAACTGTAGAGAATACATACACTACGTTTTTTGCCAAACTTAAAAACTATTTCTGCGAAAAAACTTTAGCAAAACGGTCCTACAAAAAAAAACAAGAGAATTGGTTTAATACTAATTGTCAGCAAGCACGGAAAGAACTAGGAACTGCGCTCAAATCTAAAGATTTGAGCAAAATAAAGCAGGCACGGAGTAACTATAAGAGGGTACTATGGAACGCCAGAAAGGAGTGGGAGGAGAGTGAATGGCAAAACCTTAAGATCGCGTGTAGCGTAAAGAATCAAAAGAAGTTCTGGGACATTTTTAAGTGGAAAAGGGGGGAAGTTATAGAAAGCCCACATAATTATGTTCCCCAGGACGCTTGGATAAAGTTTTTTAAAAGCCAGTATGCTAAGGATACTGACGATAGTCAGTTTGTATATGAACCCATTTTTTATAGCGAATCACCTTTTAGTGTTAAAGAGGTTGACAGAGCTCTCGATACTGTAAACTTAGGCCGGGCACCAGGTATGGACCCAATCCCTGTAGACGTGTTTGTATATGATAGACAGAGATGGCGCCTTTATATTGCCTACCTGGCCAATGCCATCGCTCAGGGTATGGCAATACCACAATCTTGGAAAGGCGCTGAAATAGTCCCTATATATTAAAAAGGGGACAAGTCTTTGGCTAGCAACTACAGGCCTATTAGCTTAATAGACGCCATACAAAAAATTATTGGACGGCTGGTGTTGGGGAAAATCCAGTCCTGGATGGAGGATGCAAATATCCTGAGTCCTCTACAGGCTGGTTTTCGCCCCAAGACCAGTACTATCGATCAGGTTTTTAGATTTCTAATGCTGTATTGGAGGACAGTGGTTTTAGATAAAGGTGTCTTGTACGCAGTATTTGTCGACCTGCGGGCGGCATTTGATTTGGTCCCGTGCGGCAAACTGTGGCAAGTACTCAAGGAGCTGGGGATGGCGCCGGAGTTGCTGGCACTTGTCGTCCGCTTACATGAGGACAATTTTGCTCGGGTACGTTGGGGTAAACCCGGAGAGGTTACCGAACCTTTCCCCGTTGGGAGGGGTGTGCGGCAGGGTTGTGTCTTGGCACCTACCCTGTTCTCACTCTTCGTCAACGGGGTGGCAGAGTTCCTCTCCAGGGTCCCCACGGATGCCCCAGCTTTGGCTGGGGCTCGTGTCCCGGTCCTCATGTTTGCGGATGACACTTTGTTGGTTTCGAAAACTCCGATTGGCCTCCAGCTAACCTTGCGGCGCTTCGAAGAGTTTTGTCTATCGCGTGGACTGGAAATCAATGTCGCAAAGACCAAGTTCATGGTGCTCAACGGTCCTAGACCCAATAAAATGTATAGACCATTCAAAGGTGCAATACTTATGAATGGATCCTCACTAGAACAGGTCGATGCATTTACATATTTGGGAGTAACACTGCAGAAAAATATGCACTGGAATAACCATATAGAACTCTCGATACTAAAACACAAACAACAGTCTGGTATTCTAATGAAACGGTTTAAAGCCTCGCAGTCTCAGCCAATGGAGCCATTTTTAGAGATATATACGATGAAGATCCGTAGTTCGGCTCTATACGGGTCTGAGCTGTGGGGGTATGGCAAAAACCCACAGCGTTTGAATACCATGGAAAAGGAGTATATTCGGAAAGCTGTTGGTGTTCCCCAGAGCACCCCCTTGTTACCCCTTTTTCGCGATCTTGGCTTAAAATCCTTGCAGGACGTAGCTTATCTGCGTCCTTTGCTATATTGGCGCAGGGTATGGACAACCGATGAGCTTAGCCATTATGCAATGGGCCTAAAGGAAATCATAGAAAAAGATTCCTCTCATAGGATTGAATGGTTGAAATCTCTAAAATCATTATTATATCGTATGGGACTGAGAGATCTTTGGGACGACCCCTCTAATGCAGACTTCCCTTCAAAAGACTTTTTGAAAAATAGCTATTGGGAGATGATTGGCTTAGAATCATATATTAAGGGGTGCTCATCTACTTTAACTGGCAGATTTCTGGAATTCAAACCCGACACCAGACTGGAATTGTTTCGGGGCCTAATAGAAGTTCCTTCTGATCGCAATTTTTTTTCCCAGTTCAGGATAGGCTCACTTCCGGTGCGATCATTTACATCTCATTGGGTAGTGGGGTCAGAAAGCAGATGCCCAAAATGTTTAGACAAGCACGAATCTATGAGCCATTTTGTCCTCTTTTGTCCGCTCTATACCGTTCCACGTAAGAAATGGGTATTACCTGTTTGCCGATTGTTGGGAACCCGAAGATACGAGGTAGCCATGAGAATTTTGTCAACTGATCCAAGCCCGACAATCTCTATTGCAATGGCAAAATACATTAAGTGGGCGTGGGCCATTCGGTCTAAATTGATCAAATGTCAAAGTAATTTTTAGTGGAAATTGACCGGATTGCTATATTTATAGGTTGGCTCGTCAATGTACCCATGCATACTGTTATTTTATCATATGCTTTTTTATATTGCGATTTTTAAATGTAAAAATGTGTTGAATTTTTGTGTATACTGTTTTTGTCACTTTTACAACTTAATTGTTGAATAAAGTATTGAATTGAATTGAGTACAAGATGGCACTATGGATAACATCAGGCCACGGAGTGGCCACGCCCACAGACGCAGGGTTATAATTGTTTTGTTGGTTTTGAGAAACTGCTGTGCCTTTGCATCATGAGTCCGTGGCCTTTGAGGAAGTGTTTTACATGAAACGCTTTAGGCTCGACCTAACATGTTGCTGCTGAGCATCTTCTTCTTCGTTACTGCTTCCAATAAAGAGTTTAGCTGATACTTACTTGTTCGGGGGCTCCTCTATCCCAAGCAAATCTTTGGTTTGGATTGTTGGTGACTTGCCTGAGCCTCAGAGGAAGTCCCGGGGCTGTTCCAACCCACCAGCGGAGATGTCAATCAACGCCGCCACATTTTGAAACAAATTGCTTATTGTTGGAATGTGAAAATCAGCACTGGGATTAGTGCTCTGCCGCACAACCCACTGTGGTTTTATTTGACAATGTGATTCGGGGGCAATTATCTCTGTTGAGTACAAGATGGCACTACAAATACCGTCAGGCCACGGGTTGACCACGCCCACAGAGGCCAGGTTATAATCGTTTTGTTGGTGCCTGAAAAACTGGTGTGCCTTTGCATCACAAATCCAAGGCCTTCGAGGAAGTATTTTACACGAAACGCGTTAGGCTGGACCTAACATGTTGCTGCTTAGCATCTTCTTCTTCGTTGCTGCTTCCAATAAAGACTTTAGCTGATACTTACTTGTTCATGGGCTCCTCTACCACAGGCAACTCTTTGGTTTGGATTGTTGGCGGCTTGCTTGAGCCGCGGAGGAAGTCCCAGGGCTGTTCCAGCCCACCAGCGTAGATGCCAATTGACTATGCCGCATTTGGGAACCAGTTGCTTATTGTTGGAAGGTGATAATCAGCACTGGGATTGGTGCTCTGCCGCAGAACCCACTGTGGTTTTAATTGACAACGTGATTCGGGGGTACGCAGCTCACTTGAGTAGGAGCTGGCACTACAGATACCATAGGCCACGGGGTGGCCACGCCCACTGAGGCGGGGTTATAATCGTTTTGTTGGTGCCTAAAAAACTGCGGTGCCTTTGCATCATGAGACCGTGGCCTTTGAGGAAGTGTTTTACACGAAACGCGTCAGGCTGGACCTAACATATTGCTGCTGAGCATCTTCCTCTTCGTTGCTGCTTCCAATAAAGAGTTTTGCAGATACTTACTTGTTCATGGGCTCCTTAATCACAGGCAACTCTTTGGTTTGGATTGTTGGTGGCTTGCCTGAGCCACCGAGGAAGTCCTGGGGTTGTTTCATCCCACCAGCGGAAACGCCATTCGACGACGACGCATTTGGGAACAAGTTGCTTATTGTTGGACGGTGATAATCAGCACTGGGATTGGTGCTCTGCCGCACAACCCACTGTGGTTTTATGTGACAATGTGATTCGGGGGCACGCAACTCACTTGAGTACAAGATGGCACTACGGATACCATCAGGCCACGGAGTGGCCACGCCCACTGAGGCGGGGTTATAATCGTTTTGTTGGTGCCTGAAAAACTGCTGTGCCTTTGCATCACGAGTTCGTGGCCTTTGAGGAAGTGTTTTACACGAAACGCTTTAGGCTGGACCTAACATGTTGCTGCAGAGCATCTTCTTCTTTGTTGCTGCTTTCAATAAAGAGTTCAGCTGATACTTACTTGTTCGGGGGCTCCTCTATCCCAAGCAAACCTTTGGTTTGGATTGTTGGTGACTTGCCTGAGCCGCAGAGGAAGTCCTGGGGCTGTTCCAACCCACCAGCGGAGATGTCAATCAACGCCGCCACATTTTGAAACAAATTGCTTATTGTTGGAATGTGAAAATCAGCACTGGGATTAGTGCTCTGCCGCACAACCCACTGTGGTTTTATTTGACAATGTGATTCTGGGGCACGCAACTCAGTTGAGTAGGAGCTGGCACTACAGATACCATCAGGCCACGGAGTGGCCACTCCCACAGAGGCGGGGTTATAATCGTTTTGTTGGTGCTTGAGAAACTGCTGTGCCTTTGCATCACGAGTCCGTGGCCTTTGAGGAAGTGTTTTACACGAAACGCTTCAGGCTGGACCTATCTTGTTGCTGCTGAGCATCTTCTTCTTCGTTGCTGCTTCCAATAAAGAGTTTAGCTGATAGTTACTTGTTCATGGGCTCCTCTATCACAGGCAACTCTTTTGATTGGATTGTTGGCGGCTTGCCTGAGCTCGGGAGGAAGTCCCGGGTCTGTTCCATCCCACCAGCGGAGACGCCAATCGACAACGCCGCATTTGGGAACAAGTTGCTTATTGTTGGAAGGTGATAATCAGCACTGGGATTGGTGCTCTGCCGCACAACCCACTGTGGTTTTATTTGACAATGTGATTCGTGGGCATGCAACTCACTTGAGTACAAGATGGCACTATGGATAACATCAGGCCACGGAGTGGCCACTCCCACAGAGGCGAGGTTATAATCGTTTTGTTGGTGCTTGAGAAACTGTTGTGCCTTTGCATCACGAGTCCGTGGCATTTGAGGAAGTGTTTTACATGAAACGCTTTAGGCTGGACCTTACATGTTGCTCCTGAGCATCTTCTTCTTCGTTGCTGCTTCCAATAAAGAGTTTAGCTGATACTTACTTGTTCGGGGGCTCCTCTATCCCAAGCAAATCTTTGGTTTGGATTGTTGGTGGCTT
Organism: Triturus cristatus; assembly: GCF_964204655.1. NCBI lineage: Eukaryota > Metazoa > Chordata > Amphibia > Caudata > Salamandridae > Triturus > Triturus cristatus. Next base: position 248,164,625 of record NC_140594.1, read on the forward strand.
GCCTGAGCCGCAGTGGAAGTCCTGGGGCTGTTCCAGTCCACCAGCGGAGACGTCAATCAACGCCGCCGCATTTGGGAACAAGTTGCTTATTGTTGGAAGGTGATAATCAGCAGTGGGATTAGTGCTCTGCCGCACAACCCACTGTGGGTTTATTTGAGAATGTGATTCGGAGGCACGCAACTCACTTGAGTAGGAGCTGGCACTACAGATACCATCAGGCTGCGGAGTGGCCACGCCCTCTGAGGCGGGTTATAATCATTTTGTTGGTGCCTGAAAAACTGCTGTGCCTTTGCATCACGAGTCCGTGGCCTTTCATGAAGCGTTTTACATGAAAGGCGTCAGGCTGGACCTAACATGTTGCTGCTGAGCATCTTCTTCGTTGCTGCTTCCAATAAAGAGTTTAGCTGATACTTACTTGTTCGTGGGCTCCTCTATCACAGGCAACTCTTTGGTTTGGATTGTTGGCGGCTTGCCTGAGCCACGGAGGAAGTCCCAGGGCTGTTCCATCCCACCAGCAGAGACGCCAGTAGAAGAAGCCGCATTTGGGAACAAGTTGCTTATTCTTGGAGGGTGATGATCAGCACCGGGATATTTGACAATGTGATTCGGGGGCACGCAACTCACTTTAGTACGAGCTGGCACTACAGATACCATCAGCTACAGCGGTGGCCATGCCCACTGAGGCGGAGTTATAATCGTTTTGTTGGTGCCTGAAAAACTGCAGTGCCTTTGCATCACAAGTCAGTGACCTTTGAGGAAGTGTTTTACATGAAAAGCGTCAGGCTGGACCTAACATGTTGCTGCTGAGCATCTTATTCTTCGTTGCTGCTTCCAATAAAGAGTTTAGCTGATATTTACTTGTTCGTGGGCTCCTCTATCACAGGCAACTGTTTGTTTGGATTGTTGGCGACTTGCCTGAGCTGGGAAGAAAGTTCCGGGGCTGTTCCAGCCCACCAGCGGAGACGCCAATCGACGCCGCCGCATTTGGGAATAAGTTGCTTATTGTTGGAATTTGTTAATCAGCACTCGAATTGGTGCTCTTCCACACAACCCACTATGGTTTTATTTGACAATGTGATTCGGGGGCATGCAACTCACTTGAGTACAAGATGGCACTACGGATACCATCAGGCCACGAAGTGGTCACGCCCACAGAGTCCTGGTTATAATCGTTTTGTTGGTGCCTGAAAAACTGGTGTGCCTTTGCATCACGAGTTCGTGGCCTTTGAGGAAGTGTTTTACACGAAACACTTTAGGCAGGACCTAACATGTTGCTGCTGAGAATCTTCTTCTTCATTGCTGCTTCCAATAAAGAGTTTAGCTGATACTTACTTGTTTGGGGGCTCCTCTATCCCAAGCAAATCTTTGGTTTGGATTGTTGGTGGCTTGCCTGAGCTGCAGAGGAAGTCCCGGGGCTGTTCCAGCCCACCAGCGAAGACGTCAGTCGCCGCATTTGGGAACAAGTTGCTAATTGTTGGAAGGTGATATGTAGTACTGGGATTGGTGATCTGCTGCACAACCCACTGTGGTTTTATTTGACAGTGTAATTCGGGCACTCAGCTCACTTGAGTAGGAGCTGGCACTACAGATACCATCAGGCCACAGGGTGGCCACGCCCACTGAGGCGGGGTTATTATCATTTTGTTTTTGCTTGAAAAATTGCTGTGCCTTTGCATCACAAGTCCGTGGCCTTTGAGGAAGTGTTTTACACAAAACGCGTCAGGGTGGACCTAACATGTTGCTTCTGAGCATTTTCTTCTTCGTTGCTGCTTCCAATAAAGAGTTTAGCTGATACCTGTTTGTGGGCTCCTCTACCACAGGCAATTTTTTGGTTTGGATATATATATATTATATATATATATATATATATATATATATATATATATATATATATATATATATATATATATATTATCTACTGGCGGTCGCCAGTAGATAGTTATAGTTAGGACCGAGTTTCCATAGGAAATCTCAAAATTCTATTTTGAATAACTTTGGCGCCGATTGACGAATCTTCGCAAAATTTTCAAAACTAATGGGCCGCTCCGCTCCGCTCCTACCCTGAAAGTCTGGGGGTGATTCGTCAAGCGGGGGCCGAGAAAAAGGGGGGGTCCCAAAACACGTTTTCCCCATGGATTTTCCATAGGGACTTTAGTCGCAGCTACAGCCCGAACGGCTGAACAGAATTACGTGAAATTTGGCAGAGTGGTAGCCATAAGGTCAGTTTGGTGCCTTTTGCAGGTTTGGTGTAAATCTGTTCAGTATTTTCTGAGAAAATAGCATTTAAATCAATATATATATCTATACGCGCTCAGCGTGCTCGCAGGGTGCGCGCACTCGGCCGCCCGCGAGCGTACTTCTGATTGGTTGTTACATCTTAGTAAACATTCGAATCGGTCGAAACCAGGAAGTGTCGGCCGCCATTTTGTCTCTCGCACTGAGAGGGGGGTGAAACACAAAGGAGAAAAACATGTAAAGGGGGCACGCTGGACAGTTCCTGACCCCCTAGCAGGGGTCAAGGTGTCCCAGGAGGTCCCCCAAGGGCAATTAAAAAAATGTAATTTTTTTCGGTAAATCGCCGAGTGCGCGAAGCGTGCGCGCACTATAGGAATGAAAAAAATTCCGCGTGGTTCGCGCAGCGTGCGCGCACGGTGTAAATGCTTTTTAAAAAAATTCAAATGTCAGTCCCCCCGTGTGCGCACGCTGCGTGCAGCGCAGTGTGCGTGCATTGCTTTTCTGTATTGAACAGTTTATGCCTAAACCCTTAACAACAAAGCGTATCATGTGTCCTCCTTGTGCGGATGGTGCGCGAAGCGCACCGTGCGTACATGGCCCATTAAGCGTAACGTGGGCGCACGGTGCGCGTAGCGCACTGCGTGCCCACCGTGCGTGCACGGTGCGCAAAGTGCACCGTGCGTGCACGGCACTAACTGCGTAAAGTGGGGGCACCGCGTGCTCACCGTGCGCGCACGGAACGAACTGCGTGAAGTGGGCGCGCGGTGCGCAAAGCGCACCGCGTGTCCACCGTGCGCGCACCGTGCGCGACGCGCACCGTGCGCGCACGGCACGGCAACTATGTGTGCAGGCAACTATAACTCACGCGACCGTAATCCGCTGCTGATGACGTCAGATATTACATCACTGATGACATATGTGTCTTTCTGAAAAAAAAAAAAATATATATGTGTAGCTAAAAAAAAAAGGAAGACGACATGGGTTTATAAATGTGTAAATACAGTGATGTAATATCTGACGTCATCAGCAGCGGATTACGGTCGCGTGAGTTATAGTTGCCTGCACTAACTATAACGGGGGAATTTCATTGGTTTTTCACGAGGAAAATGCCCAGCTAACTATAACATGTGTGAAACCTATGGTTTTTTAAGTGAATTTGCAAGGTTTTTTAAATGCTAATTCCTAACTATAACGTGTGTGAAACCTATGGTTTTTTCAGTGAATATATATATATATATATATATATATATATATATATATATATATATATATATATGTATATATGTAGTTTAATGGTACCCATGAAGCTGCTGAATGTGCTGCAGCCTTTATATGAAAAATACTGATGAAGAGTGCGGCCTGAAGCTTTGGGCACTTTGTGGAACTGCATAAATTCACGGCAGTCCTGCTGTAAGGACTGCACCACCGCTGGAGAATGAGCGGGCTGGTGGGTTACCTATGTGGGAAGCCTGTGATCGGTTCATCAGTTTGGCAGTTATTAATGTGCAATGCACTAAGCAGCCCATGAGGAGCCCACTAAATGGCTGAATTGAACATTATTTGGAAGGGTCAGAAATAGTTTTATTATGAACTGTTGGGTGCCGATTCCGATCCGGGTAAAATATTTTGCGTACGACTCGTATCGGTATATTTTCACGTACGAATCATACAAGTACCGTACAAACTGCGCAGTACGATTCGTACGTGAAAAATACATACGAATTGCGTCGGGAAAATGGTCCGAGAGGGAGCCGTAAATGTTTACGTCCGAATAGCGTTGGGAAAAGTGTCCGATAGGGAGCCGGACATTTTTACGTGCAAATTGTAAAACAGAAGTCCGAGCGCGCAAGTACGATCTGTACCACCCGTCCGAATACACAACCGCATGTAAAAGGCACCGTACGGAGCGAACGCTGTAGCACACATGTACATGGGTAAACTTGTGCCCGGATACGAGTCGTACAGCTCCCCCTCACCCCGCACATGTCAGCACCGTACCCCCATATGTCAGCACCGTACCCCCCTTCGCACCGTACCCCAACACCGTAGCACAGCCCCGCACCAGTACGCACCATACCCCAACACCGTACCCCAGCACCCCACCTGTACGCGCCGCACCCCAGGCTCCTACCCCAGCCCCGTACCTGTACGCACCATACCCCAACACCGTACCACAGCACCCTCACCCAGCATCGCGTATGTACGGACCTTACCTACGTGAAAAATACTCGTACAGAACCAGGACACTGTAAAACAGCACAAGGAGGGTCAATTCGACTCGCACAACACCACAAAACACGTCTACATGACAAAATACATCTCAATGACTACCTGGCACATCCAAACAGGCAAACAGAGGCCCTGAATCACAACCACCTCTTATAACACATCGACCACAAATTCAAACCCAGCCACACCCACAAATGGACCAATAAAAAGGGCCCACACACACAACCCATGAACCTTTGCAACAAACCCACTGCTGCCAGACCCCACAGACAAACAACTGCACCTTACTTACACCTTAACTACACCTTAACTTACACACCTTCACACAACCTCCTTCACAAACACCACCTCTTCACATTCACACACACACCGTCACATTCACACCCACACACCCACAACCATCCACACCCACACCCCACACCATGCCCACAGACAAGAATCCAAAGTTCACAAGGGCGGAGCTGGACCTCCTCATCAACAAAGTCATCAGAGTCGAGCCACAGCTGTTTGGAACATTGGTCAGACAGACCAGCATAGCCCAAAAAATAAGCCTGTGGCAGATGATTGTCGATAAGGTGAATGCTGTTGCGCCCATCTGTAGGACCAGGCATGAATGCCAAGCCAGGTGGTACGATCTGCGCAGGGCAGTCAAGAGGAAAATGAACGAGGAATACGCCCAGAGTAACATCACTGGAGGCGGGCTGCCCCGCAGGCCCGTACATTACCATCCCTGGGAGGAGAAGGTGATGGCCTTTCTTCCGCCGGTGGGAGTACACGGTGTCGAAGGAGTCGCAGAGCCTGGTGAGTACACAAACAACTCACGTAACATGGGGGGAATCCACATCCACACCACAAATAAACAAAATGCACGCAACTTCCCCCAAGCCCTCACTACACACAACCACACTCAAAAACCCCGATCATGCCACTAACGTCTCCATGCCCCATTCACAAATAAAGGCAATGCCATGTCCCAGGCCACACCAACCACAAACCCAAGACTGGATGTCCGGGATGCTGGGAGGGTGGGGCTCACACAACACATTGTGCAACTCCGAAGCAGACACCAATGCCCTCAGCCCATATGGCCTAGGTACATACCCATGCACCATGCCCAATGCACAGGGACTGGCAAAGTACTGACAAGGTAGCTGACACTTGGCCCTGCTGTATGCAGCACAAGGCCTTCCTGTGACCACTGTACACTCAAACACCAACTACACAAGCTCAGATATCTAGCACAGGCACTCAAACTCACTGTCATGCCAGCATGCACCATGAGGGGACAGCCACATCACCTGGGAGACCCAATGACAAATCACACTCAGCAGGCCCGGTCACACACCCCCCTCACACAAGCACACACCCCCGGGGCAGCTAACGGATTTTCCCACTCTCACAATGGACATGTGACACAACAAGACCAATCCATCGCCAAATAAGCATCCGAGCCAAAATTCTACTGGTCAAACACTCAGGAGAACATACCAATCTGTCCCCCGCAACATTCCCATCCCCAAGTGTACATTGAGAGGAATGCTAGGCACATCCAACTACCTGGAGGATCTGTGACAACTTGAATATGTATGAAACATGGATGTGGCATGAAACAGCATTAATATTGTCTCTCTCTCACACACAGGCCAACGTCATCGACCTCCCCCCAACAATGGGGGGGAACAATCACAGTCCCAGGCTCAGCGTGAAGATGATCCCACCGGCAGCGATGACTCTCACCACTCCGTGGATGACCCCGACCAACCTGGCCCCTCTGGTGCCCAAGCCCCTGCAGCACCTGCGTCAGGTACATCTGTGCCAACCCCCACCCCCATTCCTGCCACATCCCAGGAGACACACAGGAGCCCTGCTCGCACTGAACGACACAGCCAGTCTGACCAGGAGGGACATGGTTCTCCGGGCACCCAGGAGGAGGCAGACAACCCTGCTAATGCCATCCCTCAGGGGTCCCGTAGACCCAATGTTCCCACAACGGCAGGCCAGGCTCGTGTGGGCAGGGGTGGTGGCAGTGGAGGCAGGCGTAGGCGAGAACCTGACCAGGTAGCTGAGGGAACCGGTATGTCACACATACGCCACATCCTGGACACATACCGGCGTGACACCAGGGGCATCAGCCAGGTAGTGTCTAGCCTCACAGAGATGAAGGGGACCCTCGACGAGATGAAGAACCTGCAGGCCGAGCAACATGCCAGTCAACAACAACACCAAGGACGGATGGAGGCAAGACTGGCTGAGCTCCTGGCGGTGCAAACGGACATGAGCCGTTCAGTCCGTCGGATCGCTGACAACATGGGCAACCCTCCCTGTGCCACCAGGCGAAGACCACCACCAGCCACAGGGAGGGAGGAGGAGGAGGATTCTTCCGACGGAGCATCACATACATCGTCAAGGCCTGCATCTGAGGGTCCCCCCAGGAAGGTGGGTCGTCCACGGAAAAGTCAGTGAGAATCAGCGGACCATCCACATCTCCCAGGTCACCTGGCCTGGCATCTGGCCCTCTGGCGCAACAGCAGCACCTCATCCAATGACATTCTCTGCCACATGGACTTGCTGGTCACAGTCTGACCAACGATGACCAACACTGTGGTCTGGACTCTGATGACTTCCAAAGCAAAGGATCCCATCTCCCCCTGTGAACTTTGGATTCTATGCACCCGGTAGAGCACCTTAGTTTATCTACCAAAACACGCACCCCACCCTAAATAAAAATCTTTATTCTTTCATGAGATGTTGCTGTCTTTTTGCATTAGTCCACAACATATGTGTGTGTAAATGTCAAACTATGCCTGAATGTTGAACTAACTCCAGCCATCCATACCCTGGGATCTGAGTCTGGTACAGGACACACATGGGTCACAATTTATCAGTCAATGCAGACATGGAGCACAATACTCACCTGTGATGGCCTCAAGCTGCTGAGGGGTTGCTTGCAATACTTTGCAGACAGATCTATTTGGAAGAGTATCATTAAGGCGTAGAGGTCATGCCTCATTTGGAGGTTCCCGGGGAGGGAGTCCCAGGTATGTGTTCCCAGGTGGGAGAACTATGTCCTTCCTCCTGAGTGTGGGTGGGGAGTCTGAAGGTCATCCTGCAGCACACAGTGATCCATTGCAGCTATCTCTGCTGGACGGTGATGTGGCTGGGGCGCGGGATGTTGCAGCTGAGGTGTGCAGATGCAGCCTGGATGTGGACAAGTGTCATGGGAGTTTGGATGTGGCTGCCCCATAGAGGGCAGGGCAGTATTTGACACGGATGTTGTTGTGGACCTGGGGGATGGTCCGTCTTTCCTTGGAGTGGATCTATCTGGAGATCATGTGCATAATGCAGAGGGTGTTGCAGTCTGAGGCACAGATGCTGGTGATTACCGTGGCAAATGTGAGCAAGCAATCCATGATGCGCACCATCTTGTGTGCATGGGGACTGGGTGCTTGTGCGGGGCTTCTGCGGGTGGGACACAAGCAGTTGACCCAGCTGTAAGGGGACAATCCTCAGATGTTGACCTCAGTCCTATACAAGTCCAGCCTCAGGTGGCTGCTGTTCTGCCATTCATCATTGGATCTCATGCAATCTAGAATATTGGAACTGGCAATGTCTGCGTCCTTGGTGAGGGTGAGGAGCACCTGGCTTTCAATGGCATACGAGTTGATGATGAGGTTGTATGCGCATGTAATGGAGGAGAGGGGGGTCCTGGACACATTGTAGATTGACACGCTGAGAGATGATACCTGTGCCATGTGCCTCACATCGACAGCATACTACATGCAGAAGCCTTGAGTCCCACTCCCATGGCCTTGCCCGGGTACAGATCCGGTGGGGAGTAGGAGGGACATGACCTGGTGGGTGTGACAGGTCCTGGAAGGCGTGGCAGCGCTGTGTAGGCAGTCAGAGTTGCACACTCATCATGCAAAGGTGTTGTGTGTGCGCTTAGTGTATGCCTGAGAGCTGGCGGCAGATGTGTGGATGGACATTGCTTGGAGGGTGGCTGCAACATCAGACTGTAGTGTGATGTGGGCCATGATGTGCACGTTGCATGTGCAGACGGTCCAGCCTGTGGCACCGCGTGGCCGCAACTGTGGCACAGACAAGCTGATGACAGCCAAATGAATGGGTTGATGGAGGAAGGGAGGAGCATCTTTGATGTGTGTGTGTTGCCAAATCAGGAAACTTTGTGTGCCCTTGCTGCAGTGGCTGCAACAGCAGGCGACAAGTCCTGGGTACTATGCCACAATTTCCACACAAAGACTAGGATGTCAGAAAGGACTACTGCAACAGGTGTATGTCAAGGAAGGAGTGAACGGTTTTCAATGGCACACCCAGAGACAAAGGATGCACAACCCCCAAAGATGACTGACACCGGATCATGAAACTGAAGGCCAAGCTGCGCACAGGAAACACACCCCAGAAGGTGTTGAAGGCCCGTTGTGGGGACCAACATACCAAAACACATACACAGCCATGGACTTCATGCACAGTAGAGAATCAAAAACATGTAGAACAGCATGCAGGTTGCTAATCTACACATAGACTCATATGCACAATCCTTGACAACCATGCCAGAGATGGCGCATGCACAGTGGCAAGAGACCTGCATTGACAGAGATGAGGCACCTTGGAGGCTGAGGAACACCTTTATTACTCAGGCTCACACCTATGGCAATGCATCAATATTAACAGACTCACAGGTCATTTGGATTAACATGTGGGACCTACACTGGACACCCCCTTCACACTACAGATGCTGTAAATCCATGGGAGTGGCACACAAGTGAAGGGGGTGAGCCAAACATCCCCTGCTGCACACGGAGAGGCTGCAATTCCCCATGGAGCCTCTTATGGGGATGTCCTGCAATATGTCCACCCGTAACCTCCCGTATGTTTCCGGGGGAAGTTGTACACACATTGATGCCTTCATCAAAAACCACAATCCCATAACAGATGACTGTCACGAAGTGTGACTATCAATTCATGTGAGTCATGCTACATGTCATGTGCCCCATGGTGTGTCGACATGTATGCATAGTAACCAAACCTGCACAGGAGCAGTCCCCACACATTACAAACAACTACCACACCCAAAATGCCTTGCTGCAATCCTTACCCAAAGGACACTTTTCACCATGTCCGTGCATGTAACGCTGATTCAGCACACGTTGCATTACTCATGAGGAATAGCAGGAGCACAACGATGCCACGAGGAGACAGCATGCGCAACTACCTGGGGATGAGAGACACACAAGAAGTCATGAAAAACAGTCATCCGCATGCATGGTCATGTACTCTACATGAATAAGGTTGACACCATGTTAGTTGTCAATTGAGTGTGTCAGCTAAAATGTGCGGAATGACATCAGCACTCGAGTAACACATCAGCACACACCTCAAAGTCACTCAGCATACAGTCAGCTGGACACACACATTGCAACACATGCCACACAAGGCTCCAAGCGTGCACACTCAGACCCAGGGACTCACCATTATGAGAAGAAGTTGCGTATGAGCTGACTCCAGATGTCCTCCTCCTCCTCCTCCTCCTCACTTGCCTCGTGACCAAGGCCGTCATCCTCCACGGGTGGATGTTCCTGCTCATCGGGATCCAGGATGAGTGGCACAGCTTTCTCCACTGCCATGTTGTGCAGCATGCAGCACACAAGGAAGATTTTGCAGACCTTCACCGGTGCATATGGGAGGGACCCGCCGGTCTTGTGGAGGCAACGGAATCGGCTCTTCAGGAGGCCAAACGTCCTCTCAATCACTCGCCTGGTCTGCCCATGGGCGTTGTTGTAACGGTGATCTGCAGCTGTTCTCGGGTTGCGGAGAGGCGTCACCAGCCATGGCATGTTGGGATAGCCAGAGTCCCCTACATGGAAACATCATGTAAAGAAGTGGGTCAGGAGATGCCGTCACATACTAAGATACCACTGAATACTGGGCAAACAGAGTCTACCCACCAACAAGACATGCTCGTTCGTTGTGCAGCTGCAGCATCATTTCTGGCACCCTGCTACGCCTCCTGATCTAGGCATCGTGTGCTGACCCTGGAAGACGTGCACAGACATGGGAAATCAGCATGTTAGCAAGACACACCACAAGGGCATTAAAGGAGTGATAATGTTTTCTGTTTCTATAGGCTACCTCCTGTGCCTGTGGTGCTACCAAAGCCACATGTGTCCCATCAATGGACCCAATTACATGGGGCATCCCTCCCAGGGCATAGAACTCACTCTTGATACCTGTCAACTGCTCACGAGTTGGAAAATGGATGAATTCATCCAGGTGCTCCAACATGGCTTCTAAAACATCATGCAGGACACGGCTGAACATGGTCTGGGACATGCCACCCACATCAGCTATGGTGAATTGAAACGTACCGGTGGCAAAGAAATGTAGGGCTGACATCACCTTCATCTTGGGGGTCAGCGCAGTCGGATAACTGTGTAGCGGTTGGAGGTGTGGTGCCAGCCTGTTTGTCAGGTCCTCAATTAACTGTTGGGAGAATCTGTAGCGGCGTATGCAATCACGTTCCCTCATGTCAGCCAAGTCTGGCATTGGTTGGGGGAGAGGCGGTGCCCTGCAGAAATTTGGAAGGAATAACCAAGATTGAGTACATTACTACACCAATGTCAATGAACTGAGCACATGTTCAACAGTTTATAAACATATGCTACATACAGAGTCTGGCCTGTGCAATACATCCTGCACACGTATGCCAGCCAGGTGATACTCCTACCAAGAGACAGCAACAAACGTGGATTGTCAAGGTCTACATGACATGCCATGAAAGTAGCTGTGGGCCAGTGTGAGTGAACAGCCAGACACATTACAGGAGTGACATACATCCACATATGTGCATTTGAAGGATGCTATCTCATACAGACAGCTGCCGGCAAGCTAGACGCACAGGACACATGTCATGGAAAAAGGACAGACCACACACCTTGCTATGAAGGGGTACATGTCAAAAATGATCACACAGACATTGAGACTACGCAGATATGTCCTAAGCTCGCAAGTCCCTGTTCGATGCATACAGACACACGTTATGTGTTATTCCACATGTGTCCTGGTGTGCGTAATAGTGTGACATGGGCATCTACACACAGACACATGTTGGATGCAGCTACAGCAGATGCCGTTGACGGAACACCAACAGCAAGATCATGGGAACACATGACACACACATGACATAGTCACATCGTGGCACGCTGGTAGTGAGATGTCAGGTGTCATCATCCGTGTGACTGTGCCATGCCAGTGATGCAGTGCTTGACAAGTTTGAACTACATGCACACATGTAAAAGGTGTGAAGGGGAAGTGCGCCACATAGTGCCCCATCACACATGACATGTGTACACAGGTCATCACACAACTATTGGGTTAAAACATGAGGAGACATGTGCCAGCTCACTGTCTGACACACCTAGGCCCTACACATGAAGCACTGCACTGACAATGACTTGATGTCCATCCTTGTGCAAGTCAGACACCTCCATTCCTTTCCTGTGCACCTCCTATCACCAGTGTATGCTGTGAAATGCACCGTACACACGCTCTGAGGGCGTGTGTACGGTCGTATCACTATATGGGGTTTGGGTAGGAGAACGCGTGTGTGTACGGACCGTACACACGTACGTGTACACACTGGTCCTATCCCTATGGGAGTGTCGCCGTAGGCGTACGCCATGGAGATACGGCCCGTACACGCGTGTGTAGGGCCCGTAGCACTATGGTAGTGTTGGCGTAGGCGTACGCCATAGTGCTATGGGCCGTACCAGCGTGTCTACGGCCCGTAGCACTATGGTAGTGTTGGCGTAGGCGTACACCATAGTGCTACGGGCCGTACACGCGTGTGTACGGCCCGTAGCACTATGGTAGTGTTGGCGTAGGCGTACGCCATAATGCTACGGGCCGTACACACGCTCCCCCCCCCCCAGGCCCAAAATAAAAATTATCAGCAATTCTTGAGGCGATCCTGGCGGGAACTAAATAAATAAATTGCAGTCCAGGGCCGTGTTAGTTTGAGGTGAGGGGGCTGTGTGGCCTCCCTCCATGAGCCATCTCTAAGGCTTGAGGAGGGGCGGGGCATGCCTCCAACCCTAATTAACATGATCAGCCTTTTGTGATGGGGCCCCAAGGGCCCATATAACTCTCAGGGAGGGGGCTGTGAGACCCCCTTCAATATAGAATATAAAAATGGTTACCCCCAGGGCCTTGCCCAACCTGGAGAGGTAAATGTTGGTGCCAGTGGTGGTCCCATTTGGACTCTCCACCAGGCCTATGGTGGCAGGATAGTCCTACCTTTCCCCCTATATGTATTTTTTTTACTTTTCTACTGGATGGAGACCTAGTCTTCGGGACCTAAAATGGCTGCCACCACACCATAGTTGATGTGGTGGCAGTCAATCAGATATTATCTTAAGATCTGTCAGCTTCTTGGATATTCCACATGTGAAATGCAATAAGTTTTTGAACCTTATTTTTTCTAAAACTACTGAACAGGTATACTCCAAATCATAAAAGGCATGCTTTCTGGACCAGTATCTAGCTTTCTGCAAAATTTGGTGTAATTCCTTTCAGCCGTTTTGGCTGTAGCGTCAAATTTTCCTATGGAAAATGAAAAGAGAGAATGTGTTTTGAGACCCCCTTTTTTCACAGCTCCTACTCAACAGATCACTCCAAAACTTTCCAGGAAAGAGCTGAGTGGAACAACATTTTTGGGGAAATTTTCATAAACATTTGTCAAACAGTGCCAAGGTTATTAGCAAACCAAAAAATGCTTTTCCTATGGAAACGTGGGTCGAACTTTAACATTGCCAGTGACGACCAACACTGGGGAATATGCCCACACTCACACACACAAACACACACACACGAACACACACACTTTCATATATCACTGATGTCATCAATGATGTCACTTAGAATTTAATGTGTGATGTACTGTGTAAGTCCCTAGACAGTACATGGCAGAACGCAAATGACAGTTACTTCACTGAAATATAACTGGCAAATTTAGTGTTTTTTGTGGTTTTTAAATATTTGCTTTTTACTCCAATGTAACCCCTACAAGTCAATGTAAACTCTGTTTTTTCAGCGATTATATATGTATACATTCATATCATTTTAATAAAGGTATTGGCTAGCCCCTATAAACTACACAATTGGTAATGTATTTTTTGGTCTGAGAGAACCAGCCTGTTGTTAAAAAAAACAGCCCACAGACAAACATGATTAGTACATTAAAGAAACATTGTAAGCATTAGATATTACTCAATACATGTGTTTTTAATACCCTAGATGTGAAATTGAGCACAAAAACACTGCAACGAAAAGCATTTTCTTCAGGTATTGTGTATACTTTTGCAATGATGTATAGCTCTATTTCAAATATTAAAACCCACAAACTGTTTTTACATAAGTGTTACATGTCATTACTAATTTGTTTGCAATTAACAGTGCCAACTAACACCTGGCAAACACTGTCTTAATGGTAGTGTTCCTGGCTAACACCGATGCGAAAGGAATTTGTGCTCAGTTCAAACTAGGTGCTCAAATTGAAACTGGTGATTGTGGTCATTTACACCGTTGCCAACCATGCCTATGTGAGTTCCTCAGGGCAATTTCAATTTATAGAATTTAAACGAAGCATTGCATGGGAGATGCAGAAAGATTCACTAAGCCAAGATCATCTTTGTTAAAAAAAATTTCAGCTGGTATTAGAACACTTTTGGGAACATTGCAATACAGGACTAACACCATGTTTTCTCCCAGTGTTTTGCTTGCATGGATGATATTCACTACCTGGCGATAGTGTGACTTCCAAGGTGGAGTGGGCCAATGGAAGCCAGTTTAGGAAGGCCCAACCCAAAGGAGAAGGACTTCCGAGGTGGACAAGCCTGTGGTGGGTGGGCTTCCAGATTACAGTTTCTGACAGCCAGGCCAGCGAGAAACAGGTGGTGTCCACCATACAACGAGTCAGGCGAACCGCTGTTTTTTTAGTTTGGAAATCTTTCAGGTTCTGGTGACTGGTCCAACTGACAAATCCTAAATCACACAGTCTGTCTTTTACTCTATGTTTTGCAAGGGCTGGTCTCTTCTTCAAAACCTTCGAGTCAAACAAAACACACATCAATATTCTTTATCAACTAAGCCAGACATGAAAAAAGCCAACGCAACCATACTAAATGCAACATAGTTACGCATTTTATACTATTTATGTAGCTCTAAAATATCAGTGCTGCACAACAATATACCTCTTGACACGCAAAGCTATTTTCCACTCTGCATTCTTTTTTAAGATACAGAAACCCCCAAAGAATTTGTGTACTTTACCATTGCAATCACAATAATACTACATTTTTAGCTGCCAGATTATACTGTAACTTTGCCAAAGATAAAATGACACATTTCCTTTAGAAAACGATAAGCAAGACTTCATGTCAGAAACAGTAACAACTGAAGTTTTTTGTTTAACACCAGCTGTGCTACTTAATCAATATTTTGACAAAGATTGAGCTCTCATCATTTTAAATTATAAGAAGTACTTTTTTTATAGTGATGTTTCGTACATTTTACTTGGGACGATTATAGATATATTTATTGAATATTGTGAAGTTTTCTTTAACATTAAGAACACCCTGAGGAGCATCAGTGGAATCTCGAGAGCACTTTATGTAGAACAGTAGTAATTCAGTAGTGTCTGAGAAATTAAGATTAAAAATATTTGGATATCTGGACGGTTGGGTTCGAGGGACTCTTGCAAGAGTCCCTCAAACCCAATTTTAAAACCAGAGCATTTTGAGTGACCCAGGATGTTTTCCCCCTTGGGCCAATTCGCTCCTGTGGGAGTCAGATTGGCTGCAAGCAACATCAGAAAAATGTCGCTGGCAGCCATTACAGGACGTGGGGACTTAGTTCCTTATACTGAAGTAAATAAAACAAAATAATATAAAGTGGTGGGATAGGGATGTCCTGACTCCCTACACCCCGTTGGAGGACCCAAAGGGATACCCCCCCCCCCCAGGCCCAAAATAAAAATTATCAGCAATTCTTGAGGCGATCCTGGCGGGAACTAAATAAATAAATTGCAGTCCAGGGCCGTGTTAGTTTGAGGTGAGGGGGCTGTGTGGCCTCCCTCCATGAGCCATTAAAGGTCCCAGGTTGCCCATCCCCTGGGGCCATGTGACCTACTTCCTGAGGATTCTATGACCTGGGGATGCCATCCCCAGGGGCGGCTCACATATTGTGTCCCAGATACCCACACCCAAGACACAGCAGTTTCTCTGCATGTATCGGCATGGACAGGCTAACTTGTGTTAGCTCCCACCTGGCGAAAGCATTTTTAAATATCCTGCTGCGTGGGAGCAAATACAAAGCCCCAGTGGTTGGGAGCTTTAAAAATGCTCCTGGTGGCTAGGAGCAGGCTTTTGATCTGTTTCCCTGACTACACTGATGCAGGCAGGGAAATAGATAAAGAAATTTCTCCCAACGGGATGTAGCAGCATAAGCACCTGCTCCCTGTGGATGGGAGTAATGCTGGCTTCTGCAACAAGAAGGAAGCCTGGCTTGGACTGTGGGGGCTTTGGGGCTCCCTCCGTGGATCGCATCATTGAGAATGGTGGGTGCCCTGGATGGGCTCTAGGGTACCCACCTTGAAATAATCCCGACCTGTGGGGATAGGGTCCCGGGAATATAAATAGCTTAGTGAGGAGGGCCGTGTGGCCACTCTCCCATGCTAGTTAAGGGGGCCCCAAGGGCCATTTTAAAGCTTGGGGAGGGAGGCGGGTGGTCACATCCCATTTTTTGTAGGTTTCAGCCCTGGAGATTGGCTCACTAGAGCCTATAATTGCTCAGGTAAGGGGACCAAATGACCCCCAACCCCTTTAATAAAAATGGGATGGGGTCAGTAGGGTCCCTTTCCCATTTAAAATGTATAGGATCCTGGGGAATGGCATTTCCAGTGCATAATGAGGCATGGGGGAGCATCTGGGTCCCTCCCCTCTAAAATGCATAGAGCCCTGAGGAATGGAGTCCATAGGGCCTAATGAGGTTCAGTAAGGTTGGCCCTTTGGACCCCTTTAAAATACATAGGGCCCAGTGAGATGAGGTTCCCAAGGCCTTATGAGGTTTGGGGAGGGTGGCCACATGGCTCCCTCCCATTTTTTATTGATATTGCTCTAGTGGATGGAACCCCCAGATCCAAATAAGGCTTGGGAAGGGGAGACATGTGACCCTCTCCCTTTTGTCTTTTATTTGGCCCCAGATGGGGTCCCCAGGCCCGAAAGACAACCTTATGGCAACCCTATGCTGCTCACGGCAAAGGACATGTGCAGCATGAGGTTGACTGCTGCTGCTGCTGTCTATCTCCTGCCATGCATGGACAAAGATGGAAAAACAGTTAGAACAATGCGGGCAGAGACACGCATGTTCCAACTTTGCAAGAGCTACCACACTTACCTTAGCTATGCATATGCCTTAACCACGCATATGCGCAGTCTATGCTGGCTGGCAGAAGCAGAAAGCAAGAAGGATCATGAGAGGATGCATCTCTGTGAGGTAAGTGGTGCTGGTGCCGGGTTTTAGAGAAGGTTAGTTTCTATGGTATGAGTAATTTTAAGGGCTGGGGGACAGAGCAGTTTTCAGGGCTGGGGGATTTTAGGTAGTTTTCAGGGCTGAGGGTATGTGGGGTAGTTTTCTGGGTGGGGGTTGGGGTATTTTTCGGGGCAGGGGGGTCGGGTTGGTTTTCAATGCAGGGTGGTCAGGGTTTGTTTGGAGGTTGGGGGATTTGGGTAGTTTTCAGGGTTGGGTCAGGTCGTTTTCATGGCTAGGGGAGGGGACAAGGGTAGTTTTCAGGGATAGGGGGAGAGGGTTGTTTTTTAGGAGGGAGGGGTCGTTTTAGATGTCAGGTTTTAAGGCTTAGGGGCAGTGTAGTTTTTAGGGTTAAGGGGGGTTCAGGAAGTTTTTAGGGCTTAGGGCAGGGTGGGGTAGTTTTTAGGGCTCGGGAGTCTGGTTAGGTTTTAGGGCTTGGGAATGGTGGGGTAGATTTTAGGACTGGGGATAGGGTGTTTTAGGACTTGGGGGTTGGTTTTCAGGAGGGAAGGGGTAGTTTTAAGAGTCAGGGAGGGTACAGGGGGTTAAAACTTACCTCTCGAGTTTTAACCACAGATATGTCCTTACCATACATGCCTTAACAATGCATAATTTGTTGTGAATGCATGCGTGGTTAAGGCATATTCGTAGTTAAGACTTACGTTGTTCAGAAGGCGTGGAACCGGCATGCGTGCTATACACATAAGTGGTTCCATCATACAACCCCAAAGATGCACATGGTGTGTCTTCGGCCTTTAACCGTCATTGCACACAGTGCCCTTTTTTGTTCACTTCATTTGTGAACATTCATTGAACGCAGTGTTCAATCTGTATACAACTGTTCAGAGAAAGCCAGGTTTCTCAAAATACTCAGGTGCCGATTACGTTCCTGTAAAAAATTTCCCCGTACGACTCGTATCCGGTCTTTTTACCGTACGAATCGTACAAGTGCCGTACAAACTGCCAAGTACGATTCGCATGGGAAAAAGTCCATACGAATCGCATTGGGAATAATCCCCCACACGCCCTCGGGTCGGAAAATGTGTCCGACACTTCCCCGGACGAATTACCGTACAAATGTGAAAAGTGAAGTCCGACCGCGGAAGTACGATCCATCCCGTGCGTCCGATGTTACAACCGGATGGAAAAAGCACCGTCAGCATTGAACTCCCATAGCAACCATGGAGACATGTGCCCGCATACGCGCCGAACACCCCCCCAGCCCCCGTATGTACGCGCTCAACCACCCCCCCAGCCCTCCTATGTACGAGTCGAACCCCCACCCGTGTATGTACACCCGTGTACGTATGAGTCGAACCCCCACCCGTGTATGTACACCCATGTATGTACGAGTCGAACCCCCACCCGTGTATGTACACCGGTGTACGTACGAGTCGAACCCCCACCCGTGTATGTACACCCGTGTACGTACGAGTCGAACCCCCACCCGTGTATGTACACCCGTGTACGTACGAGTCGAACCCCCACCCGTGTATGTACACCTGTGTATGTACACCCGTGTATGTACAAGTCGAACCCCCACCCGTGTATGCACACCCGTGTATGTACACCCGTGTATGTACGAGTCGAACCCCCACCCGTGTATGTACACCCGTGTATGTACGAGACGTACCCCCACCCGTGTATGTACACCCCCGTACGTACGGCCCGTACCCCCACCCGAGTATGTATGGAGCGTACCCCCACCCCAACCGTGTATGTACGGCTCGTACCCTCACCCGCGTATGTATGGAGCGTACCCCCACCCCAACCGTGTATGTACGGCTCGTACCCTCACCCGCGTATGTATGGAGCGTACCCCCACCCCAACTGTGCATGTACGGCTCGTACCCTCACCCGCGTATGTATGGAGCATACCCCCACCCCAACCGTGCATGTACGGCCCGTACCCTCACCCGCGTATGTATGGAGCGTACCCCCACCCCAACCGTGTATGTACGGCTCGTACCCTCACCCGCGTATGTATGGAGCGTACCCCCACCCCAACTGTGCATGTACGGCTCGTACCCTCACCCGCATATGTATGGAGCGTACCCCCACCCCAACCGTGCATGTACGGCCCGTACCCTCACCCGCGTGTATATGGAGCATACCCCCACCCCAACCGTGTATGTACGGCCCGTACCCTCACCCGCGTATGTACGGAGCGTACCCCCACCCCAACAGTCTAAGTACGGAGCGCACCCCAGGCCCCAACACCAGCACCTTCACCCAACATCGCGCATGTACGAGTCGTACCAAGGCAGAGACAAGGACAGCACTGTACAACAAAATGGCCGATGTACACACCGTACACACGCTAAAAACACACTTACACAACCAGGACAAAGCAAAACAACACAAGAATACTCTATTCGAATCGCACAAAGCCACAAAACATGTCCAACAAGCACAAATACAACACATTCACTGACCTCCAACTGCCAAACTCCCAAACAGAGGCCCAAATCACAACCACTCCTTATAACACACTCACCCAAAGTTCAAACACAGCCACACCCACCAATGGACAAATAAAAAGGGCCCACAGACACAAACCATGAGCCTTTGCAACAGACTCACTGCTGCCAGACCCCACAGACAACCCACAGCACCATACTTGAACCTTTACTACACCTTACACTTGCACACCTTCACACAACCACCTTCACAAACACCCCCTCATCACATTCACACACACACCTGCACAACCACACCCACACACCCACAACCATCCACACCCACACCCCCCACAACCATCCACACCCACACCCCTCACCATGCCCACTAACAAGAATCCAAAGTTCACTAGCCAAGAGTTGGAGGTCCTTGTCGACGAAATCCTCAGAGTCGAGCCACACCTCTTTGGAACATTGGTCAGACAGACCAGCATTGCTGAAAAAACAGCCATGTGGCAGACGATTGTCGATGCTGTGAATGCTGTTGCGTCCCCCAGAAGGACCAGGCATGAATGCCAAGCCAGGTGGTACGATCTGCGGAGGAGGGTCCGAGCCAAAATGACCGACGACCAAAACCAGGCCAACATCACTGGAGGAGGGCCGCCCCGCAGACGCGTACAATACCATCCCTGGGAGGAGAAGGTGATGGCCATACTGCCGGTGGTGAATATATAAACAATGGGGTGACCCAGTATCCCTCAGAACCTGGGCAATGATATTTAATATGAACAATTGATTCTGTTGGGTAAAGGTAATTTCTTTAAAGCCCTTAAACCAGTCATTGGTTTACTCATAGGAACAAATAATTCATCAAAAACCACATATAGGTAAAACACCAAGAGACACCATAGAGGGTATTCAGAAGTTTTATAAATTACGTCATTTAAGAATACCACCATTGATTCACGAGGCTGTCAAAATGTAAGAACACAACATAAAATGCGTTGTAATTTTGTGACAAAGTGAATATAGTGCTCAGTGCAGTGGTGAAGGTGCACAATATATACAAAGTGAATTTCAACGAAATGTCGTTTTTGAAAGGCCAGAAAAACAACAATGTATGAATAGCTCTGTGGATTAAATGAATAGGTCTTGACACAGAGTCTTTCAGCTGGTCCAGGGAGAATGTCGACGTTTCAACCCAGGGAGCATTACTGTATTAGTCAATGCGGGTCTTCATCAGGACAAGTACAAGCGGGACAGCCTAAGGAGTAGTAAGAGTATGGGTCAGGTGTGTTGTAGTGATGGATGCTAGGAATAGTCATAGAAAGGGCGGCGGAAGACTCACCTAAAAGGCCCAGTAGGACTCAGGGTCGTGTATAAGTTCATGCAGCTACAATATTCAGCTGTCAATTGAAGAATAATCAACCAGGGGACCCTATTGATGAAATGAAGCATATTAGGGACCGGAAGAGCCAATGGTGTGGAGTAAGCACCGAATAGTCATTTAATGAGGACTTACCCCAAGGGAATCAATCAACCAAGATGGCATAAGGCATTGAATACCAAGGAGGAGGAACAGAGGGACCTCACGTCTCCTATGTAGTAGAGCGCAGCAAATGCGCGTTTCTATATGAGAAAATTATTAAAAAGAGAATTAGCTCCTTCCGTGAACCCGCATATACTCGGGATCTTCCATAAGTGAATGTCATCTTCAATAAGTGAATGCTCACCTCTTACGAAGATTAGGGGGCCAACCCAGACGGCAGTCGCAAACGTCCTGTCTCGTGCGTGGTGAAGACGGGAATGCCGATTAAATACAGGTTAAACGGGTGAAGGCGCATGTACGTAACGTAGCGTCTTTGGGTAGGTTGCTAGGCAACGCATGACGTGCTATGTCATGCGGGAATTCATGTCTCAGAGCTGAGAGAGTAACATTGTTATTGGGGAATGATACGAGTAAACCCATTGGAAAACGACAAGTTGCTATGCAACGCATGACGTGTTCTGTTATTGGGAGGATCACATTTCTCTGTGTCAAGCATCACGTAGGCATTCCACTGTAATATCGTGGGATTGGAAGACTATGGCTATCGAGCTGAGTAGAGTTAACAGTGATTCTCAAACTAGGAAACACATTAGCCTAGGTATAAATGAACTTTAGTTAACATTTTGCGCGGCCCATGTGAGAAAATCATTACGAGTGTGCATAGACTTCATCGATACATCAAGTAAGACAGAAAGTGTAAGTATTTCGGCAAAGATCACAGATATGCATCAAAGGTATGAGTAAATAGCACAATCACAGTAAAAATTATTAACCAATCATTAGCTGGAGATACACCACTGGCCTGTAATATGGGACTCGTAAACCGAGTAAATGTCAAGTATGCGGTCAAGTGTACTTAGTTTAGTGGACCCTCAGGTATGTGTGAGATTTCTTAGCTAGAGTGGGCAGGGATAGCCATAATCTCATCCGTGTCCCTGTCTAATACGTTGAACAGTCAGAAAGGGTAACTCATCTATCTCTATGTCAGATATGCGATTTTTAACCCAGACTTGGGCAAGAATTGTTATAGTTGCCCCATTTGTCTAGTAGTCTCTTCTATTTCGTTCAACCCATTCTGGATTGAGTTGAGCGAATGAATCCATCTGCATTCCTTGTAGTTCAGCACCCCAGAGATTGCGCCTCCCCTTGGGTTGGGACAGATCTTCTCAATAATCAACCATCTTATGCTGTCTGGAGAATGGTTGTGTGTCAAAAAATGGTCAACCGTGGGTGTGCCCTGTACTTTGCACCCTATCCTACTCATATGCTGGAGGATTCTGGTTTTTGCTTTCTGGATGGTTTGCCCCACATATACCAGATCACAAGGGCAGAGGATGGCATAAATTACATGGGAGCTATTGCAATTTGTGAAGTGCGGTTGTCTGTACGTTCTGTTGTTATAGGTAAAAGTCGTTCCTTCTTGACAGAAATCACATGGTTTGCACTGTCCGCATTTATGGTGTCCACTTAGTGATGGTAGTCCAAAGTAGTTCCTTATATCTGGTTGCTTGGGTGGTTCCAGAAATGCTCTCACAACGGTGTTCTTGATGTTCTTGCCTCTCTTGAAAGCAAAGATCGGATCTTGTTTGATCATGAGTTCACTTGCCACTAGATTCCAATATTTCTTGACGATCTTTTTAATGTCATTACTCCTGGTGTTGAAGGTCGTGACACAGACAATGTTATCTGATTTGGTGTCCTTGGTCTTAACTTCCAGAAGTTGGTCGCGTGGGCAGTACCAAGCTCGTTTTTTCGCTCGTTTAAGCAGTCCTTTTGGATATCCTCTCTCTCTCAGGCGACTCACAAGGGTATCTGCTTCTTTGAAGAAATCAGTGCGCCTGGTGCAATTCCTTCTGAGTCTGAGGAACTGCCCATACGGCAGGTTATCCCTCAGGTTACGGGGATGGTGAGAGTTGTACATCAACAGTGTGTTTCTTTCCATAGGTTTCCGATACAGGTCACAGTACAGGAGACCTTCTTCCACCCGAAACGTGAGATCCAGAAAATCAATTGACTCATTGTTACTCGTCATGGTAAATTGCATGTCATTCGATCTGGCATTAAGCCAGACATGGAACTAATTCAACTCCACCGCATAGCCTGCCCACACCATTATAACATCGTCTATGTAACGTTTCCAAACTGTGATCCGATCTAGAAATGGATTCTCATTGCTGTACAGGTGTTCCTCCTCATAGTGATCCATGAAAATATTTGCCAAGCTCGGCGCATAGGTAGCTCCCATCGCTACACCCTTGCATTGGAAAAAGAATTGTTTCTTAAAAACAAAATAATTTTTCTTCATTGCAATCTCCAAGAGCGAGATCAGGAAGTCTGTGGGGATCCAGTGGGGTCTCTGTCGTCCATCTAGCGTGTTTTTGATGACCATCAGTGCCTCATCCTGAGGGATTGATGTATAAAGAGACGATACATCAAGTGTAACCAGCAGTTGTGTCTGTACATCAAAGGCCTGTCCCTCCAAAAGTTGTATGATATGCATTGAGTCACGTACAAAAGATTTTGTTTTTGGAACCCAAGGCTGTAAAAAATGATCAATAAATTGGTTCAATGTTTCAAGTATAGAACCGCAACTGGACACAATCGGTCTGCCTGGTGGTTTACTTAACCGCTTATGCACTTTAGGTAATGTGTAAATGTTTGGAATCCGAGGTTCTTTCTTGTTAAGGAAATCATGTTCATGCTGGCTTAGGAATCCTGAGGCCATACCTTCCTTTGTCACGTTCTCTATCATGGATTTCAGGTTCGGCGTGGGGTCACGTGGTGTCGGTTGGTAGCTCTCCCTGTCACTCAGTTGGAGGTTTATCTCATCCACATAGTCAGCGGAGTTTTGTAGCACCACTGCCCCACCCTTATCTGCAGCTTTAATCACAATGGAATCATTATTTCGCAGTGAATTAAGAGCAAGTTTTTCCTCCTTGCTAATATTATACTGTACATATTTTCTTTGTTCCAGGAGTAGCATAGTCTCATGGAGGACAATTTTCTCGAAGGCCAGTATTTTTTCATTTATCAGGTGTGAGCCTGGTGTGAAGGTGGAGGCAGGTCTGAATCCGGTGGCCGCTGGTTTCGGACTGTAGGTGTTCAAACTGAAGTAATATTTCAATCTGATCTTCCGAAAAAATTGTTGGAGCTCAAGTTTAACTTGAAAAGAGTCAGGTACAACGGTCGGCACAAAGGAGAGCCCCTTAGCAAGGACACGTCTCTCGGCCATAGACATAACGTGGTTTGACAAATTGATTATAGGTTCGTTCTGGTCTGACGTTGTGATTTCATTGGGTATTGCTGTTTGTCCAGATGCACCATTAAACAGTTCTACTGGTGTTGTAATATTGGTGTGAGGTGGGTTGAGAGTTGTGTTGGGAACGGGGTTGGTACTTAATATGTTGACAGAGATCAATTCTTGGTTTGCCGTAGTATGCATGTCAACACTATTGTTGTCAATAAGGTTAGATCTAATCTGTGATTCAGTGTTAGCACAATTAGTCCTTTCGATTTCTACCACCTGTATGTTTGTCTTCGGGTTGAGATCTCGCTGTGCGTTTCTGGTTGGTAAAAACGCACTCGCGATGTTCCCCGTTGGTTGTTCCTGCCTCTGTTCCAACCCCTTGGTCTTTCCCAGTTCTGTGATCTCCCTCCTCCTCTGTTGGTCTGTTGGTAACCTTCCTCTAAAAAATGGGGACCCTGATTACCCTGGTAGCCCTGATTACCCTGGTAGCTGGTGGAGGGTCTCTCAAAGTCAGAATCCGAGCCACTTCCTGCCGAGGAGTTTGAAAAAGTTTTAAACCTTCTGGGGCCTTGTCTGCTTCTGTTGGAGTAAAAGCCCTGACTATCCTGCTGATAGTAATCGTCAGACAGATAAGGATAGGTTACATTCTTGTCATAGCTTCTTATATCCTTTGCCAATTTGTCTAATTTTCGATTTAGTGTGATTGTATTAAACTCGGCAAGTGTTTTTTCTGCTCGCTCTAGGGCTTCTCTGGCATTCGAGAGGGCTCTATCTTCAAGAATTTCTTTCTTGAGATCAGTGATTTCCTGCGTGAGTTTTTTAACGTACTCAATCGCAGTTTCGATACCAAGGACCATCCAGTGTCGAGAACAGTTGTTGGCAACGAAACTGAACCCCTCTCTGAACTTAGGGACGTCTATAAATATAGCTGGTTCATTGCGCACTTGCAACCCTTTAGGAATTATGTTGGAATGCAAGTATTTGGTTAATACATGTCCATGAAGGCGTGATCTGATGAGTTTCTTTTCTAGACTCTCAATCTTAGCCAATTTCTCATTCAGGCCTACATCTATTGAGACTCTTTCTGATCCTAGAAGCAAGTTAGAAGCACCTTGGTCTTGAATAAGCCTTGCTATGTAGTCTTCGCTATATGACAGAGTTTCTTTCTCAGACATACTACAACGAAAGAGGATATAATCTAAACAATTTAAATAACAAATAAATGAGAGCAAAAAACCCTGGCAGGTGAAAACCTGCACTATTCTGAATATATAAACAATGGGGTGACCCAGTATCCCTCAGAACCTGGGCAATTATATATAATATGAACAATTGATTCTGTTGGGTAAAGGTAATTTCTTTAAAGCCCTTAAACCAGTCATTGGTTTACTCATAGGAACAAATAATTCATCAAAAACCAAATATAGGTAACACACCAAGAGACACCATAGAGGGTATTCAGAAGTTTTATAAATTACGTCATTTAAGAATACCACCATTGATTCATGAGGCTGTCTTAACGTAAGAACACAACATAAAATGCGTTGTAATTTTGTGACAAAGTGAATATAGTGCTCAGTGCAGTGGTGAAGGTGCACAATATATACAAAGTGAATTTCAACGAAATGTCGTTTTTGAAAGGCCAGAAAAACAACAATGTATGAATAGCTCTGTGGAGTAAATGAATAGGTCTTGACACAGAGTCTTTCAGCTGGTCCAGGGAGAATGTCGACGTTTCAACCCAGGGAGCATTACTGTATTAGTCAATGTGGGTCTTCATCAGGACAAGTACAAGCGGGACAGCCTAAGGAGTAGTAAGAGTATGGGTCAGGTGTGTTGTAGTGATGGATGCTAGGAATAGTCATAGAAAGGGCGGCGGAAGACTCACCTAAAAGGCCCAGTAGGACTCAGGGTCGTGTATAAGTTCATGCAGCTACAATATTCAGCTGTCAATTGAGGAATAATCAACCAGGGGACCCTATTGATGAAATGAAGCCTATTACGGACCGGAAGAGCCAATAGTGTGGAGTAAGTACCGAATAGTCATTTAATGAGGACTTACCCCAAGGGAATCAATCAACCAAGATGGCATGAGGCATTGAATACCAAGGAGGAGGAACAGAGGGACCTCACATCTCCTATGTAGTAGAGCGCAGCAAATCCGCGTTTCTATATGAGAAAATTATTAAAAAGAGAATTAGCTCCTTCCGTGAACCCGCATATACTCGGGATCTTCCATAAGTGAATGTCATCTTCCATAAGTGAATGCTCACCTCTTACGAAGATTAGGGGGCCAACCCAGACGGCAGTCGCAAACGTCCTGTCTCATGCGTGGTGGAGACGGGAATGCCGATTAAATACAGGTTAAACGGGTGAAGGCGCGTGTACGTAACGTAGCGTCTTTGGGTAGGTTGCTAGGCAACGCATGACGTGCTATGTCATGCAGGAATTCATGTCGAGCTGAGAGAGTAACATTGTTATTGGGGAATGATACGAGTAAACCCATTGGAAAACGACAAGTTGCTATGCAACGCATGACGTGTTCTGTTATTGGGAGGATCAAATTTCTCTGTGTCAAGCATCACGTAGGCATTCCACTGTTATATCGTGGGATTGGAAGACTATGGCTATCGAGCTGAGTAGAGTTCACAGTGATTCTCAAACTAGGAAACACATTAGCCTAGGTACAAATGAACTTTAGTTAACATTTTGCGCGGCCCATGTGAGAAAATCATTACGAGTGTGCATAGACTTCATCGATACATCAAGTAAGACAGAAAGTGTAAGTATTTCGGCAAAGATCACAGATATGCATCAAAGGTATGAGTAAATAGCACAATCACAGTAAAAATTATTAACCAATCATTAGCTGGAGACACACCACTGGCCTGTAATATGGGACTCGGAAACCGAGTAAATGTCAAGTATGCGGTCAAGTGTACTTAGTTTAGTGGACCCTCAGGTATGTGTGAGATTTCTTAGCTAGAGTGGGCAGGGATAGCTATATTCTCATCCGAGTCCCTGTCTAATACGTTGAACAGTCAGAAAGGGTAACTTATCTATCTCTAAGTCAGATATGCGATTATTAACCCAGACTTGGGCAAGAATTGTTATAGTTGCCCCATTTGTCTAGTAGTCTCTTCTATTTCGTTCAACCCATTCTGGATTGAGTTGAGCGAATGAATCCATCTGCATTCCTTGTAGTTCAGCACCCCAGAGATTGCGCCTCCCCTTGGGTTGGGACAGATCTTCTCAATAATCAACCATCTTATGCTGTCTGGAGAATGGTTGTGTGTCAAAAAATGGTCAACCATGGGTGCGCCCTGTACTTTGCACCTTATCCTACTCATATGCTGGAGGATTCTGGTTTTTGCTTTCTGGATGGTTTGCCCCACATATATCAGATCACAAGGGCAGAGGATGGCATAAATTACATGGGAGCTATTGCAATTTGTGAAGTGTGGTTGTCTGTACGTTCTGTTGTTATAGGTAAAAGTCGTTCCTTCTTGACAGAAATCACATGCTTTGCACTGTCCGCATTTATGGTGTCCACTTAGTGATGGTAGTCCAAAGTAGTTCCTTATATCTGGTTGCTTGGGTGGTTCCAGAAATGCTCTCACAACGGTGTTCTTGATGTTCTTGCCTCTCTTGAAAGCAAAGATCGGATCTTGTTTGATCATGAGTTCACTTGCCACTAGATTCCAATATTTCTTGACGATCTTTTTAATGTCATTACTCCTGGTGTTGAAGGTCGTGACACAGACAATGTTATCTGATTTGGTGTCCTTGGTCTTAAATTCCAGAAGTTGGTCGCGTGGGCAGTACCAAGCTCGTTTTTTCGCTCGTTTAAGCAGTCCTTTTGGATATCCTCTGTCTCTCAGGCGACTCACAAGGGTATCTGCTTCTTTGAAGAAATCAGTGCGCCTGGTGCAATTCCTTCTGAGTCGGAGGAACTGCCCATACGGCAGGTTATCCCTCAGGTTACGGGGATGGTGAGAGTTGTACATCAACAGTGTGTTTCTTTCCATAGGTTTCCGATACAGGTCACAGTACAGGAGGGTGTACTGTGTCGGCCATAGACATAACGTGGTTTGACAAATTGATTATAGGTTCGTTCTGGTCTGACGTTGTGATTTCATTGGGTATTGCTGTTTGTCCAGATGCACCATTAAACAGTTCTACTGGTGTTGTAATATTGGTGTGAGGTGGGTTGAGAGTTGTGTTGGGAACGGGGTTGGTACTTAATATGTTGACAGAGATCAATTCTTGGTTTGCCGTAGTATGCATGTCAACACTATTGTTGTCAATAAGGTTAGATCTAATCTGTGATTCAGTGTTAGCACAATTAGTACTTTCGATTTCTACCACCTGTATGTTTGTCTTCGGGTTGAGATCTCGCCGTGCGTTTCTGGTTGGTAAAAACGCACTTGCGATGTTCCCCGTTGGTTGTTCCTGCCTCTGTTCCAACCCCTTGGTCTTTCCAAGTTCTGTGATCTCCCTCCTCCTCTGTTGGTCTGTTGGTAACCTTCCTCTAAAAAATGTGGACCCTGATTACCCTGGTAGCCCTGATTACCCTGGTAGCTGGTGGAGGGTCTCTCAAAGTCAGAATCCGAGCCACTTCCTGCCGAGGAGTTTTAAAAAGTTTTAAACCTTCTGGGGCCTTGTCTGCTTCTGTTGGAGTAAAAGCCCTGACTATCCTGCTGATAGTAATCGTCAGACAGATAAGGATAGGTTACATTCTTCTCATAGCTTCTTATATCCTTTGCCAATTTGTCTAATTTTCGATTTAGTGTGATTGTATTAAACTCGGCAAGTGTTTTTTCTGCTCGCTCTAGGGCTTCTCTGGCATTCGAGAGGGCTCTATCTTCAAGAATTTCTTTCTTGAGATCAGTGATTTCCTGCGTGAGTTTTTTAACGTACTCAATCGCAGTTTCGATACCAAGGACCATCCAGTGTCGAGAACAGTTGTTGGCAACGAAACTGAACCCCTCTCTGAACTTATGGACGTCTATAAATATAGCTGGTTCATTGCGCACTTGCAACCCTTTAGGAATTATGTTGGAATGCAAGTATTTGGTTAATACATGTCCATGAAGGCGTGATCTGATGAGTTTCTTTTCTAGTCTCTCAATCTTAGCCAATTTCTCATTCAGGCCTACATCTATTGAGACTCTTTCTGATCCTAGAAACAAGTTAGAAGCACCTTGGTCTTGAATAAGCCTTGCTATGTAGTCTTCGCTATATGACAGAGTTTCTTTCTCAGACATACTACAACGAAAGAGGATGTAATCTAAACAATTTAAATAACAAATAAATGAGAGCAAAAAACCCTCGCAGGTGAAAACCTGCACTATTCTGAATATATAAACAATAGGGTGACCCAGTATCCCTCGGAACCTGGGCAATGATATATAATATGAACAATTGATTCTGTTGGGTAAAGGTAATTTCTTTAAAGCCCTTAAACCAGTCATTGGTTTACTCATAGGAACAAATAATTCATCAAAAACCACATATAGGTAACACACCAAGAGACACCATAGAGGGTATTCAGAAGTTTTATAAATTACGTCATTTAAGAATACCACCATTGATTCATGAGGCTGTCAAAACGTAAGAACACAACATAAAATGCGTTGTAATTTTGTGACAAAGTGAATATAGTGCTCAGTGCAGTGGTGAAGGTGCACAATATATACAAAGTGAATGTCAACGAAATGTCGTTTTTGAAAGGCCAGAAAAACAACAATGTATGAATAGCTCTGTGGATTAAATGAATAGGTCTTGACACAGAGTCTTTCAGCTGGTCCAGAGAGAATGTCGACGTTTCAACCCAGGGAGCATTACTGTATTAGTCAATGCGGGTCTTCATCAGGACAAGTACAAGCGGGACAGCCTAAGGAGTAGTAAGAGTATGGGTCAGGTGTGTTGTAGTGATGGATGCTAGGAATAGTCATAGAAAGGGCGGCGGAAGACTCACCTAAAAGGCCCAGTAGGACTCAGGGTCGTGTATAAGTTCATGCAGCTACAATATTCAGCTGTCAATTGAGGAATAATCAACCAGGGGACCCTATTGATGAAATGAAGCATATTAGGGACCGGAAGAGCCAATAGTGTGGAGTAAGCACCGAATAGTCATTTAATGAGGACTTACCCCAAGGGAATCAATCAACCAAGATGGCATGAGGCATTGAATACCAAGGAGGAGGAACAGAGGGACCTCACGTCTCCTATGTAGTAGAGCGCAGCAAATGCGCGTTTCTATATGAGAAAATTATTAAAAAGAGAATTAGCTCCTTCCGTGAACCCGCATATACTCGGGATCTTCCATAAGTGAATGTCATCTTCCATAAGTGAATGCTCACCTCTTACGAAGATTAGGGGGCCAACCCAGACAGCAGTCGCAAACGTCCTGTCTCGTGCGTGGTGGAGACGGGAATGCCGATTAAATACAGGTTAAACGGGTGAAGGCGCGTGTACGTAACGTAGCGTCTTTGGGTAGGTTGCTAGGCAACGCATGACGTGCTATGTCATGTGGGAATTCATGTCTCAGAGCTGAGAGAGTAACATTGTTATTGGGGAATGATACGAGTAAACCCATTGGAAAACGACAAGTTGCTATGCAACGCATGACGTGTTCTGTTATTGGGAGGATCAAATTTCTCTGTGTCAAGCATCACGTAGGCATTCCACTGTTATATCGTGGGATTGGAAGACTATGGCTATCGAGCTGAGTAGAGTTAACAGTGATTCTCAAACTAGGAAACACATTAGCCTAGGTACAAATGAACTTTAGTTAACATTTTGCGAGGCCCATGTGAGAAAATCATTACGAGTGTGCATAGACTTCATCGATACATCAAGTAAGACAGAAAGTGTAAGTATTTCGGCAAAGATCACAGATATGCATCAAAGGTATGAGTAAATAGCACAATCACAGTAAAAATTATTAACCAATCATTAGCTGGAGACACACCACTGGCCTGTAATATGGGACTCGGAAACCGAGTAAATGTCAAGTATGCGGTCAAGTGTACTTAGTTTAGTGGACCCTCAGGTATGTGTGAGATTTCTTAGCTAGAGTGGGCAGGGATAGCTATAATCTCATCCGAGTCCCTGTCTAATACGTTGAACAGTCAGAAAGGGTAACTCATCTATCTCTATATCAGATATGCGATTATTAACCCAGACTTGGGCAAGAATTGTTATAGTTGCCCCATTTGTCTAGTAGTCTCTTCTATTTCGTTCAACCCATTCTGGATTGAGTTGAGCGAATGAATCCATCTGCATTCCTTGTAGTTCAGCACCCCAGAGATTGCGCCTCCCCTTGGGTTGGGACAGATCTTCTCAATAATCAACCATCTTATGCTGTCTGGAGAATGGTTTTGTGTCAAAAAATGGTCAACCATGGGTGCGCCCTGTACTTTGCACCTTATCCTACTCCTATGCTGGAGGATTCTGGTTTTTGCTTTCTGGATGGTTTGCCCCACATATATAAGATCACAAGGGCAGAGGATGGCATAAATTACATGGGAGCTATTGCAATTTGTGAAGTGTGGTTGTCTGTACGTTCTGTTGTTATAGGTAAAAGTCGTTCCTTCTTGACAGAAATCACATGCTTTGCACTGTCCGCATTTATGGTGTCCACTTAGTGATGGTAGTCCAAAGTAGTTCCTTATATCTGGTTGCTTGGGTGGTTCCAGAAATGCTCTCACAACGGTGTTCTTGATGTTCTTGCCTCTCTTGAAAGCAAAGATCGGATCTTGTTTGATCATGAGTTCACTTGCCACTAGATTCCAATATTTCTTGACGATCTTTTTAATGTCATTACTCCTGGTGTTGAAGGTCGTGACACAGACAATGTTATCTGATTTGGTGTCCTTGGTCTTAACTTCCAGAAGTTGGTCGCGTGGGCAGTACCAAGCTCGTTTTTTCGCTCGTTTAAGCAGTCCTTTTGGATATCCTCTCTCTCTCAGGCGACTCACAAGGGTATCTGCTTCTTTGAAGAAATCAGTGCGCCTGGTGCAATTCCTTCTGAGTCTGAGGAACTGCCCATACGGCAGGTTATCCCTCAGGTTACGGGGATGGTGAGAGTTGTACATCAACAGTGTGTTTCTTTCCATAGGTTTCCGATACAGGTCACAGTACAGGAGACCTTCTTCCACCCGAAACGTGAGATCCAGAAAATCAATTGACTCATTGTTACTCGTCATGGTAAATTGGATGTCATTCGATCTGGCATTAAGCCAGACATGGAACTCATTCAACTCCACCGCATCGCCTGCCCACACCATTATAACATCGTCTATGTAACGTTTCCAAACTGTGATCCGATCCATGAAAATATTTGCCAAGCTCGGCGCATAGGTAGCTCCCATCGCTACACCCTTGCATTGGAAAAAATAATTTTGTTTTACTTAACCGCTTATGCACTGGATCCCCACAGACTTCCTGATCTCGCTCTTGGAGATTGCAATGAAGAAAAATTATTTTGTTTTTAAGAAACAATTATTTTTCCAATGCAAGGGTGTAGCGATGGGAGCTACCTATGCGCCGAGCTTGGCAAATATTTTCATGGATCACTATGAGGAGGAACACCTGTACAGCAATGAGAATCCATTTCTAGATCGGATCACAGTTTGGAAACGTTACATAGACGATGTTATAATGGTGTAGGCAGGCGATGCGGTGGAGTTGAATGAGTTCCATGTCTGGCTTAATGCCAGATCGAATGACATCCAATTTACCATGACGAGTAACAATGAGTCAATTGATTTTCTGGATCTCACGTTTCGGGTGGAAGTAGGTCTCCTGTACTGTGACCTGTATCGGAAACCTATGGAAAGAAACACACTGTTGATGTACAACTCTCACCATCCCCGTAACCTGAGGGATAACCTGCCGTATGAGCTGTTCCTCCGACTCAGAAGGAATTGCACCAGGCGCACTGATTTCTTCAAAGAAGCAGATACCCTTGTGAGTCGCCTGAGAGAGAGAGGATATCCAAAAGGACTGCTTAAACGAGCGAAAAAACGAGCTTGGTACTGCCCACGCGACCAACTTCTGGAAGTTAAGACCAAGGACACCAAATCAGATAACATTGTCTGTGTCACGACCTTCAACACCAGGAGTAATGACATTAAAAAGATCGTCAAGAAATATTGGAATCTAGTGGCAAGTGAACTCATGATCAAACAAGATCCGATCTTTGCTTTCAAGAGAGGCAAGAACATCAAGAACACCGTTGTGAGAGCATTTCTGGAACCACCCAAGCAACCAGATATAAGGAACTACTTTGGACTACCATCACTAAGTGGACACCATAAATGCGGACAGTGCAAAGCATGTGATTTCTGTCAAGAAGGAACGACTTTTACCTGTAACAACAGAACGTACAGACAACCACACTTCACAAATTGCAATAGCTCCCATGTAATTTATGCCATCCTCTGCCCTTGTGATCTGATATATGTGGGGCAAACCATCCAGAAAGCAAAAACCAGAATCCTCCAGCATATGAGTAGGATAAGGTGCAAAGTACAGGGCGCACCCATGGTTGACCATTTTTTGACACACAACCATTCTCCAGACAGCATAAGATGGTTGATTATTGAGAAGATCTGTCCCAACCCAAGGGGAGGCGCAATCTCTGGGGTGCTGAACTACAAGGAATGCAGATGGATTCATTCGCTCAACTCAATCCAGAATGGGTTGAACGAAATAGAAGAGACTACTAGACAAATGGGGCAACTATAACAATTCTTGCCCAAGTCTGGGTTAATAATCGCATATCTGACATGGAGATAGATGAGTTACCCTTTCTGACTGTTCAACGTATTAGATAGGGACTCGGATGAGATTATAGCTATCCCTGCCCACCTCTAGCTAAGAAATCTCACACATACCTGAGGGTCCACTAAACTAAGTACACTTGACCGCATACTTGACATTTACTCGGTTTCCGAGTCCCATATTACAGGCCAGTGGTGTGTCTCCAGCTAATGATTGGTTAATAATTTTTACTGTGATTGTGCTATTTACTCATACCTTTGATGCATATCTGTGATCTTTGCCGAAATACTTACACTTTCTGTCTTACTTGATGTATCGATGAAGTCTATGCACACTCGTAATGATTTTCTCACATGGGCCGCGCAAAATGTTAACTAAAGTTCATTTGTACCTAGGCTAATGTGTTTCCTAGTTTGAGAATCACTGTTAACTCTACTCAGCTCGATAGCCATAGTCTTCCAATCCCACGATATAACAGTGGAATGCCTACGTGATGCTTGACACAGAGAAATTTGATCCTCCCAATAACAGAACACGTCATGCGTTGCATAGCAACTTGTCGTTTTCCAATGGGTTTACTCGTATCATTCCCCAATAACAATGTTACTCTCTCAGCTCTGAGACATGAATTCCCGCATGACATAGCACGTCATGCGTTGCCTAGCGACCTACCCAAAGACGCTACGTTACGTACACGCGCCTTCACCCGTTTAACCTGTATTTAATCGGCATTCCCGTCTCCACCACGCACGAGACAGGACGTTTGCGACTGCCGTCTGGGTTGGCCCCCTAATCTTCGTAAGAGGTGAGCATTCACTTATGGAAGATGACATTCACTTATGGAAGATCCCGAGTATATGCGGGTTCACGGAAGGAGCTAATTCTCTTTTTAATAATTTTCTCATATAGAAACGCGCATTTGCTGCGCTCTACTACATAGGAGACGTGAGGTCCCTCTGTTCCTCCTCCTTGGTATTCAATGCCTCATGCCATCTTGGTTGATTGATTCCCTTGGGGTAAGTCCTCATTAAATGACTATTCGGTGCTTACTCCACACTATTGGCTCTTCCGGTCCCTAATATGCTTCATTTCATCAATAGGGTCCCCTGGTTGATTATTTCTCAATTGACAGCTGAATATTGTAGCTGCATGAACTTATACACGACCCTGAGTCCTACTGGGCCTTTTAGGTGAGTCTTCCGCCGCCCTTGCTATGACTATTCCTAGCATCCATCACTACAACACACCTGACCCATACTCTTACTAGTCCTTAGGCTGTCCCGCTTGTACTTGTCCTGATGAAGACCCGCATTGACTAATACAGTAATGCTCCCTGGGTTGAAACGTCAACATTCTCCCTGGACCAGCTGAAAGACTCTGTGTCAAGACCTATTCATTTAATCCACAGAGCTATTCATACATTGTTGTTTTTCTGGCCT
Source organism: Triturus cristatus (assembly GCF_964204655.1). NCBI lineage: Eukaryota > Metazoa > Chordata > Amphibia > Caudata > Salamandridae > Triturus > Triturus cristatus. Next base: position 248,200,118 of record NC_140594.1, read on the forward strand.
TTCAAAAACGACATTTCGTTGAAATTCACTTTGTATATATTGTGCACCTTCACCACTGCACTGAGCACTATATTCACTTTGTCACAAAATTACAACGTATTTTATGTTGTGTTCTTACGTTTTGACAGCCTCATGAATCAATGGTGGTATTCTTAAATGACGTAATTTATGAAACTTCTGAATACCCTCTATGGTGTCTCTTGGTGTGTTACCTATATGTGGTTTTAGATGAATTATTTGTTCCTATGAGTAAACCAATGACTGGTTTAAGGGCTTTAAAGAAATTACCTTTACCCAACAGAATCAATTGTTCATATTATACATACTGCCGGTGGTGGCAGGGAGGGAGTAGAAGGACTCCGAGAGCCTGGTGAGTACACAAACATCTCACCTCACATGGGGGGAACGTCATCCACAACCAAACTCACAATCATGCAGGCAACCACCCCAAGCTATCGCATGACTCAACCACACTCCATAAACACGCACATGCCACTAGCGCCACCATGCCCCATGCACCCAGCTGGACAATCCCAAGTCACAGGCCACAGACAACACCAACACAAGATACGGTAACCCGGATGGCGGGAGTGTGGGCCTCAAAAATCACATAGTGCAACTCATAAGCAGACAACAATGCCCTCTGCCCATATGGCCTAGGTCACAGCCAGACAAACAGTGTGTCCCCACACAGGAAAGACTTGCCAGCAAATGGCGGACGCCTTGCATTAAGACATGGGGGTGAAGGTACGTTTTGCACATGACAGCAGCTAATGAACAGCCAACACTGTGAAAGAGTGGCAGCACACACCACCACAGCAGCAGCGCAGACACAGACACTACACCCAATGGGTGCCTGGAGATCAGAAACAAACTCACATGAACAAGCCAAGGGCCATTCACAGATCTGCAAAAAGCGTGTGCCTAGGAAGCTGGGCTGAGGTGACAGAGGGTGACACACAGAGGGAGGGAGAGGGGGAGAGAGAGGGAGGGAGACACAGGGAGACGGACAGAGGGAGGAGGCTGACACAGGGAGGGAGGGAGAGGGGGACAGAGAGGGAGTGAGAAAGGGATACACAGGGAGACCAATTCAGCCTTGGGTGGTGTGGGAATGTCTGATCGTCAGCAGGTGGACAGCGTGCATGTAGACAAGGGTGGCCAGTGCCTGAATCCCCCTCTCTTCTCCATGGCAAAACACTGGGCCATGTCTCAACCTGTGCACGAGCACAACGCCAGCTACCTGCATCATATAAGTGTGTGGAACTACTCCATTTGCCCACGTACAGTGCAACACGGAAGGCGCCAATGCATGGCTCGCCACACCTTCTCACTCCACTGCTGACTGCAGTCACAATTGATGCAGCAAGTAAGACTGTGTCACACATAGGTGAAGTCTCAAAAGCTGTGGCCAAGGGACATACCCATGCACAAGTGCACTGTCAGTGGAATGCAAGACATATCCAAATAACCAGAGGAAATGTGCCAACTTTGAAACAAATGAAACATGGATGTAGCATGGAACAAAAATAACATTGTCTCTCTCACACACAGGTCAACGTCGTGGATCACCCCCCAACACTGGGGGGGAAGACTCACAGGACCCGGCTCTGCGGGATGACGATCCCACCGGCAGCGACGACTCTCACCACTCTGTGGACGACCCCGACCAACCTGGCCCCTCTGGTGTCCAACCACCTGCAGCACCTGCGTCAGGTACAACTGGGCCAACCACCACCCCCACTCCTGCCACATCCCAGGAGACACCCAGGATCCCTGCCCCACCACCACAATGCAGCCAGGCTGACCAGGAGGGACACGGTGTACCGGCACCCAGGAGGAGGCAGGCGACAACGCTAATGCCACCCCTCAGGGGTCCCGGAGACCCGATGTGCCCACAAGGGCAGGCCAGGTGCAAGTGGGCAGGGGTGGTGGGAGTGGAGGACGGCGGAGGCGCGAGCCTGACCAGTTGGCTGCGGAACCGGTATATTCCCATGTCAGAAACATCCTGGACACATACCGGCAGGACACCACCGGCATGAGCCAGGTTGTGTCCACCCTCAACGAGATGAAGGGGACCCTCGAGGAGATCAAGACCCAGCAGGCCCAGCAACATGCGGAGCAACATGCCTGTCAACTGCGACACCAAGGGCGGATGGAGGACAGACAGGCTGAGCTCGTGACGGTGTTCACGGGAATTCACCGTACACTCCGTCGGATGGCCGACAACATGGGCAACCCTCCCTGTGCCACCAGGCCAAGAACATCACCACCCACAGGGAGGGATCAGGAGGAGGAGGAGACATCCGACGGAGCATCCCAAACATCGTCACGGCCTGCTTCTGAGGGTTCCCGCAGGAGGGCGGGTTGTCCACGGAAAAGACCGTGAGGGTCGGCGCAACAGCACCATCTCCCAGGACACCTGGCCTGGCACCTGGCCCACTGGACCAACAGCAGCACATCAGCAATAGACATTCTCTGCCACATGGACTTGCTGGTCACTGTCTGACCAATGTTGACAACGACTGTGGCATGGACTCTGATGATTTCCAATGGCAAGGACACCAACTCCCCCAGTGAACTTTGGATTCCACACACCCGGAAAGCCCCTCTTGTCATACCCCCCCCCCCACATACCCCAACACAAATAAAAAGTTACACGATAAAGAGATGATGCCTACATTTTGCATTATTACCTTACATGTGTCTTGTAAAGTCTAACCATGCCTGAGTTCTCATATGACTTCAACCATCCACACCCTGGGGCCTGAGTCTGGCACAGGACACACATGGGTCACAATGTATTAGGCAAGACAGACATGGAGCACCATACACACCCGTGATGGGCCCAACCAGCTGAGGGGGTGGCCGCACAACTGTGGCGACAGACAGATTGAGTACAGCAACAGTCATGCGCAGAGGTCAGGGATCATGTGGAGTGTCCTGGGGGGCACGCAGGTATGTGTAGACAGGTGGCAGAACCATGTCCTGCAAGCTTGAGTCAGGTGGATGCAGAGAATGGTGGGCTGGCGAACGTTGGATGCATGGGGATGGCACATGTCACAATACCCACACAGTCATGGACATCATGCACAATACAGAGTCTAATCCCACACAAACAGCTTGCATCTTGCTACTCTACACATAGACACATAGCCACTATTACGGAAAACCATGCCAGACATGCCCTATGCACCGTGGCAACACACCAGCATTGACTGAGAAGAGGCACCTTGGAGGCATAGGGACACCTTTATTAGTCATGTATTCCGGAATACAGAGGCAACTCGGAGTACACATACACAGGTCATGTGGAGTAACATGTGGGTCCAACACTGGAACCCCCCTTCTGCAGCACAAATGCGTGATAGCCATGGAACTGGCACACAAGTGTCGGGTAACAGCTAAACACCCCCTGCTGCTCGCGGAGAGGCTGCCATACACCATTGATCCTCTGATGTGGAAGTCCCACACCATGTCAAGCCAATGCAAACCGTATGTGTCCGAGGGCAGTGTTACACACATTGATGCCATCATCACAATCCACTATCCCATCACAGATGACTGTCAACAAGTCTGACTATCTATTCAGGTGTATCCAGCTACATGTAATGTGTCCCATGGTGATGCGACATGTCTGCAGAGGAACCAAACATCGACAGGGGCAGTGTGCACACATCGTAAACAACTGCCACACCCAATACACCCCTGATGCATCCCTTACCTAAGGATACTTCCAAACTTGTCCGTGCGTGTAACGCTGAGTCAGCACACGATGACGTGTCCATGAGGAATAGCAGTGCCACAACAATGCAACCAGCAGACGGCATGCGCAAGTACCTGGGGATGAGAGACACACAAGAAGTCAGCCACAAAAAGCACAGCCACTTGCATGTGCATGTACTCGACACATGTAAGGATGACAACATGCTAGGTCACAATTATGACTGTGGAAATACACTCATCACTGGCACGATCACTTGAGTGACACATCCACACACACCTCTGACTCACGTGGCATACATGCAGATGGACACACACATCGCAACACATGCCACCGGGGACCAATGCGTGCACACTCAGACACTGGTACTCACCACTAAGCAAAGAAGTCGCGTATGAGCCGACTCCGAATGTCCTCTTGCGGAACCACATCCTCCACATCACTAGCCCCATTGCCAAGCCCTTCGTCCTCCACGGGTGGATGGTCCTGATCATCTTGATCCAGGATGAGTGGCACAGCTTTCTCAACTGCCATGTTGTGGAGCATGCAGCAGACCATGAAGATTTTGCAGACCTTCGCCGGGGCATATGGGAGGGCACCGCCGGTCTTGTGTAGGCACCTGAATCGGCTCTTCAGGAGGCCAAATGTCCTCTCTATCACTCGCCTTGTCCGGCCATGGGCGGTGTTGTAGCGGAGCTGGGCCGGCATGCTGGGGTTGCGGAGAGGTGTGATCAGCCATGGCATGTTGGGATAGCCAGCGTCCCGTACATTGGAAAACACATGGACATTAGTAGGACAGGAGAAGCGGTCGTGCTGGAAGTCTACGCAAAATACAGGACTGACAGAGTGTACCCACCAACAACACATGCTCGTTCGTTGCGCAGCTGCGTCATCATTTCAGGCACCCTGCTATGCCTCATGATGTAGGCATCATGTGCTGATCCTGGAAAACGAGCACAGACATGTGAAATCACCATGTTGGACAGACACACCACAAGGGCATTGATGGAGTGGTAGTGTTTGCGATTCCTGTACGCTACCTCCTGTGCCTGTGGTGGTACCAAATCCACATGTGTCCCATCTATGGACCCAATGACATGGGGCATCCCTCCCAGGGCATAGAATCCACGCTTGACCCCAGTCAACTGTTCAGGAGTTGGGAAATGGATGAACTCATCCAGGTGAAGCAACATGGCCTCTAAGAAATCATGCAGCACACGGCTGAACATGCTCTGGGACATGCCACTGACAAGAGCTATGGTATATTGAAAGGTACTCGTGGCAAGAAAATGTAGGGCTGCCATTACCTTTAGCTTGGGTGTCAGTGCCGTAGGATACCTGTGCAGCGGTTGCAGGTGTGGTGCCAGCCTTGCCGTCAACTCCTCAATCAACGGTTGTGGGAAGCGGCAGCAGCGTATACAGTCATTCTCCCGCATGTCAGCCAAGTCCGGTATTGGTCGGGGAAGAGGCGGCGCTCTGCAGTAATTTGGAAGTGACAAGGAAGAGTGAGTGCACTACAACAACGATATATATGTACTGAGCACATGTTAATCTATCAATACACATATGCTACATAGGGAGTCAGGTATGTGCTACATGCCCTGGACACGTATGGCTGCCAGGTGACACTCCTACCAAGACCCAGCTACACACGGAGATGCTGAACCTCCACATCCCATGGCATGGGACTAGCTGTGTCCCAGTGTAAGTGAACAGCCAGACGCAACACAGGAGTGACATACATCAACACATCAGCAGAAGTAGGATGTCGATTGCAGAGACAGGTAGCGGAACACTAGAGCCACAGGTCACATGACATTACACTAGGACACCCCACACACCTTGCCATTAAGGTGTACATGTCATGACTCACCACATATACATTGAGAGGATGCAGACAGGTCCTTGTTACGCTACTCCGTGTCCCATGCATACATACACACCTTACATCCGATACCACATGTGGACTGGTGTGCGTAACAGTGTGCCATGGCCATCTACACACACAGACACATGTTGGTTGCTGCAACAGCAGATGCCTTTGAGGGAACACCAACATCAAGCTAATGGGAACACACCACACATACATGACATAGACACATCGTGCACCATGGGTAGTCACATGTCTGGTGTGGTAACCCCTGTAGCGGGCATCAGGGGACACTTGCGTGTGTTGTTGACTGTGCCATGCCAGTGACGCTCATCCCAAGTGTGCAGTACGACATGCACACATGTCAAAGGAGTCAAGGCCATGTCTGGCACATATTGCACCGTCACACATAACATCTGTACACATCTCATCATACATTTATTGCCTTCACAACTCAGGAGTAATGTGCCACATCACAGCCTTTCACACCTGTGCCCCACACATGTAGTACTGCCCAGACAATGCCTTGATGTCCATCCATGGACAAGTATGTCAGCTCTATTCCTTCCTGTGTGCTGCCTGTCACCACTGTGATGTGTGAAAGGCACCGTACATTCGCTCTGAGGGCGTGTGTACGTTCCCTATCACTATGGGAGTGCTGCCGTAGGCCTACCAATAGTGATAGTGAGCGTACAGGTGTGTGTACGGTCCGTATCACTATGGGTACGCATACGCGAGCACACCCATAGTGATAGTGAGCGTACAGGCGTGTGTACGGTCCGTATCACTATGGGTACGCATACGCGAGCACACCCATGGTGATAGTGAGCGTACAGGCATGTGTACGGTCCGTATCACTATGGGTACGCATACGCGAGCACACCCATAGTGATAGTGAGCGTACAGGCGTGTGTACGGTCCGTATCACTATGGGTACGCATACGCGAGCACACCCATAGTGATAGTGAGCGTACAGGGGTGTGTACGGTCCGTATCACTATGGGTACGCATACGCGAGCACACCCATAGTGATAGTGAGCATACAGGCGTGTGTACGGTCCGTATCACTATGGGTGTGCACACCCATAGTGATACGGACCGTACACACGCCTGTACGCTCACTATCACTATGGGTGTGCTCGCGTATGCGTACCCATAGTGATACGGACCGTACACACGCCTGTACGCTCACTATCACTATGGGTGTGCTCGCGTATGCGTACCCATAGTGTTACGGACCGTACACACGCCTGTACGGGCCGTTGCTATGCATTTGGGGTGCCCTAGGGCCCCGGAACGCACCGTACCTGTGTGTGAATCTCCAAATTACATAGGGGACACATGAGGGACAAGTATAAAGGCCTACATGCATGCTGGTTGTCATGGAGACCAAGTTTAAAGTATGAATTTTTTTCTGCAGGTGCCCAGGAAAGAGTCGGTTTGAAATAATATACTTTGTGGCAAAGTTGTTGTTGAAATTACATCATGCAGAATTCTAAAAAAATCTAACCCCCTCACAGGGGTAGGTTTTAATGGATTGGTGGAAACATAGGGTGCAAATGTGAGTGACCAATCACTCTGTACTCCTGTGCATGAAACAGGCCAGCAAGGCAGATATAAGGCAGCCAGGTCCCATGAGAGAGCACTTGCCTGCACATGTTTGGATTCTACGACCCAGCTGCTGCTCGTGATTCCCTGGAACCATGTCAAGGTCTGTGGAGAGGGCCCAGCCTTTCACCCTGGAGGAGAACCTGGCATTGCTGGATGTGATCCTCCCACAGTACCCCCTGCTGTATGGGCAACCAGGGTATCAGGTGAGTGCAGAGTCCACTAGCACAGACTGTGTCCCTTTTTTGTGACTGTGACTTCTGGCATTGTGTCCAGGTGTGACACACATGCAATGTACTGTAGGGGGGGATTGCCTGATGTCTCCCAGCCAGAGCATGCTGTGGTGCATGTCTGCCGTCCTCACTTGCATTGTGTTTACTGTGACAATCACTGCATGGTGCATGCCACATTCGGCCTGTCTTATCCTCCTGGGAATGTTGCCTCTACAGTCCTCATGTGATTATGTGGTCAGCCCAGTGTGACAGGTGACTGTACCCACAGATGTGTGTTAGTTCTGTGTACCTGTGCTGAGAGTGTCCACATGATGTGTTCGTACCCTGGACATCGGTGTGTGTGTAAGTCCCCTGTCATGTGGGTGGGTGCATATGTGGAGTGTAGCACCCAAGCTGCATGAGGGATGGATATGCCCTGCCCATCTGATGTGAGCAGGGAGCAGTGCTGTGTGTCTGACGTGCAGAGCCAGCCCCACACCTGTGAGCCCCCCCCGTCTAGTGGCACATGTGCAGAGTGAGGTTTGTAGCTGCATTTGGCAATGGCAGGTGAATGTCCTGTGGCTGTGTGTGTCTGTGTACTCTGCTGAGGTAGCGTCAGTGGCCTGTGGCATGTTACTGCTTTGAGGTGCTGCACATATTCCTGGTGTAGCTTGTGATGCACAGTGTGAGCCTGGATCATTGATTGTGTCGTTGCCCTCATTCCACCTGTGTACTTTCAATGGCACGTACTGCTTTTGCCCTTCCCCAGAGGATAATGTCCCTATGACAAAGGTGCAATGCGTTGGATGCATACTATGCCTTGTTGTAACCAGCAAATTTGTTCTAATATGTGTCTCTGTGACATGTGCCAGGTGTATTGATGTAGTGTCACTTGTTCATCCTCACAGGTAGGCGCCTCTGCCAAGAAGCAGATCTGGATGAACGCCGTCAGCGCCGTGAGGAGGACGGAGGGTCGCAAGCGGCGCCTGGCCCAGGTGAGAAAACGCTGGCAGGATATCCGGTGCTGGACGCGGAGGATCGCACGGGTCCTGCTGGGGGACTCACCTGAGACCCATAAGAACCGTGAGCGCCGCCGTCTGACCCACATCCACAAGCGTGTGCTGGCGGTGGTCTTTCCAGACTTGGACAGGCACTTACTGGAGAAGCAGCAGCAGGAAGGGGGTAGGTACATGTGTGTTTGTTGTGTGTCACCTGCATTTGTAAGTGCGCAGTTGCATGGATACACTGCCAGGGTTTAAAGGTGCTGTGCAGATCCTGTTACCCACAGTACAGCGGTGCTCTCCTGCCTCCCTTCCCCTCCTTGCAATGTGTTCCCTGGTCTGTGTGTAGTCACTCCTTCACAAGGTTATCTAGGCTGGCAGTTTATCCACATGAACAATGCCTGTAGCATCATGTGTGGGGGTGGTGTGTAACAGGTTTTGGGACCTTGCCTGTGACCTGTCCAGTTCAGAACTTGTGGGGTCCATGTCAGTTGGCACTGATGCTGAGTCCAGACATGGGAGTTAGTCTCTCAAGTGTCATGCCTTACAGCACGCATGTCCTATGTAGTGGCCTGTTACATGATGTGCATGAGTGTGCGATACGCATAGTGCAGGGATGGTGGCGTGTGTTGCAGTCATTCCCATTCATGACCATGGAGTTGTGTGGCCACTACTGTCCCCTGGTGCATATTTTCCTAGGTGTCATGTGTGTCATCACAAAATGTGGACATTCTCAGTGTCTACAGCATAGGTTGTGCTCTGTGCCATTGTCCCCTGGCAGCATGTATATTGACGTAAAATGTAGTACAAGTGTCCACTGTACAGCCTGACCTGATTTTCCTTGTTCATACTCACGGTGGCCAGTGCCTGTGTGTCTTGTTACAATCATCTGATGATGCCAATTTGTACATGATTATTTGGACAGGTGCACCTTGGGTATTTTGTGTCCAATCTTGCATTTTTCCTGCCCATATGTATTTCACCCAGACTAAGAGATGTAAGTGCTTCCTGTGTCTCAACAAATTGTCTCATGTAGGGGGTGGTTGGTGCGGGTAAAGCCTACATGTCGACACCTGAAATCTCCTTGCTAGGTCTGGCCAGTGTGTGATGTTTGTCTGGACATACACTCAAGGTGCAGTGAGCCAGTCATGGTGGGCATGTTTTCAGTATTACCTATGCAGCATGTGCCTAAAGTTCATGGATATGGTCCCTGCTCATCCCTATTTTCGGCAACGCTGTGTGGTGCAGATGCAGTGCTGGATTGTCCCCAGAGCCTGGCTCCTCTGTCAAAATCCATTTCATGTCATTTGCTATTGTGTCATGCTCTCCATAGTTTTTCAGTGTCATGGTGGGTGAACCAACTGTGTGTTGCAGGGCCTACATATGTACCTTGTTTTGTAGATATTACTCATCTTTCTTTTCAGGCTATGCACTGTAACCTATGTAGATTGGACTCATGTGACATATGTATACAGGTGTATGATTAATTCCTGTCTCTTCACCTTGCCCACAGCATCGTCGGGGGACATGGATGGAGACATCAGCACAGACCGAGAGGAGGGACCGAGCACCAGTGCCAGCGGTGACATCTTGGCTGGCACATCGAGTGTAACTGAGGCGGAGGGGAGTGAGGCGGAGGACCTGTCCACTGCCACCACAGAATATGAAGCTGACGGGTCCGAGGCTGAGCTCTCCGAGTGGGCGGAGGCTGCACCACCAGCTGACAGAGGCACAACATCTCTCCTCGCCCCCTCCATTGCCATCAGCCGCCTCCCACTTGCTCGTGTCCCTTCCCAGCGTGCCCGGTCACCACATGTCTCATTCCTGCCAGGCACCGCACCCCCTGCCCCTGTCTCCACTGCTGCCGCCAATGCCGAGTCTGTGGACATCCAGCGGCAGTTGCAGGTTGGTCAGGCTGCGATGCTTAATGTCCTCCATGGCCACAGCCAAGTGCTGAACAACAAGGAGGCATACTTGGAGGGCATTTTCTCATCGCAGGCTGACCAACGCAACTTGCTGAGGTCCATTGACTCGACACTGACTGCAGCAGTGGGTCTCCTGCAGCACTTCATCCAACCCCCTACCCCTGACCCATCCACACTTCCCACTCCCATGCCTGTCCCACGTAGACCCAGACGTCAGCATGCACCCACCACAACAGGCACAGGCACCACACCAGCAGGGAAGGTCAAACGCACACCTCCTGGCACGCATACACAGGGTGAAGTAGGCACACCCACTGGGTCGGGGGGCAAACGTGAGACACGCAGCCAGAGTGGGAGTCCGCATTCCACAAAATCCACTCCCTCCAAATCCCCTTCCCTCAGCTCTCCTGGCCAAAAGTCGGATACAGGGTCAGTCCTGCCCAGTCTGTCCATCAGCCCGAGTGTGGCACCACCCCGCAAGCGTTGGAGGCAGGACACCGGCAGGGGAGTTGAGTCCCCCCCTGTCCACACCCTCCCCCAGTGGCGCTGCGACCCATCCTTCCGACCCCCCCCTCCTTGGGGCCTGTGGTTCCTTCGGGTGCAGGGGAGTCGCTGGAGGACCTTGCTAAGGTGTGCAGCGCCATTCTGACCTCCGCCTTTGGTGCTGCCCCACCCCCTGTGGTGGAGTCCTCCGTCCCTGCACCCACGACGCCTACCCTTCGCCCTCATGTCCCTGCGGTGCCTGGTCCTCCCCCCCCACATGATGCCCCCCCCCCTCTGGAAGACAAAGGAGTCTGACTGTGCAGGCAAGCTAGGGGACACGCGTCCCACTGTGTCCCCCACCTGGATTTGAACTTTGGATTGCCCTATGGGCATTGTACATTTTGAACTTTCAAGGGACGAACAGATTTTTGGATGCAGAAGAAAGCAATTTCTTTTTCCTTAGTACACTACTGTCTATCTGGTCTTGCTGTTGGTGGACCTGCTCCATTATTTTGGGTGGTGATAATGTGTTGGGTGTGTGGGAATTGTCGTCTTGTGCTGGTCATAGGGTGGACCCTGATATCTGTTTGCCATCACAAGCTGTTGGCTACATTACGTTGTTCATGTAAGCAGTTACTGCATGGTGACATCGTCCCAAGGTGTGTTCCTTCCTCTGTGTAACCTGTCATCTTCCCTGCAGGGTAATTCCAATATGTGGTGCTGAGCTGTGTCTACATTGGCTGGGTGTGTGACGGACTCGTTAGACTTTGGCCATGCATGCTGAGCGATGTCTCCACCTGCATCATTCGTGGCATCCTTGGTGGTCACTGTACTTGTGTATGTAGACTGTTGACATGACTTCATGTGGACATGTTTTCTTTTTGGCGCTATGCATGTGTATACTCCCAGCCTCGCACACATGTGGTACATGTACTGCAGGATCTTTGTGCAACTGACTGACATTTGTGGGCATTGGATCTGTGGGTACTCCACCCTTTTCTTTGCAGGGGCACTGCTGTGAGTGTTAGGCACCCACCTCTCCTGTGTCTGGGCACTGCTGGGAGGACTCTGCACCCACCCCTCCTGCATCTGGGCACTGCTGGGAGGACTCTGCACCCACCCCTCCTGTGTCTGGGCACTGCTGGGAGTGATAGGCACCCACCCCTCCTGTGTCTGGGCACTGCTGGGAGGACTCTACACCCACCCCTCCTGTGTCTGGGCACTGCTGGGAGTGATAGGCACCCACCCCTCCTGTGTCTGGGCACTGCTGGGAGGACTCTACACCCATCCCTCCTGCATCTGGGCACTGCTGGGAGGACTCTGCACCCACCCCTCCTGCATCTGGGCACTGCTGGGAGGACTCTGCACCCACCCCTCCTGTGTCTGGGCACTGCTGGGAGTGATAGCCACCCACCCCTCCTGTGTCTGGGCACTGCTGGGAGGACTCTACACCCACCCCTCCTGTGTCTGGGCACTGCTGGGAGGACTCTACACCCACCCCTCCTGCGTCTGGGCACTGCTGGGAGGACTCTGCACCCACCCCTCCTGTGTCTGGGCACTGCTGGGAGGACTCTGCACCCACCCCTCCTGTGTCTGGGCACTGCTGGGAGGACTCTACACACACCCCTCCTACGTCTGGGCACTGCTGGGAGGACTATGCACCCACCCCTCCTGCGTCTGGGCACTGCTGGGAGGACTCTGCACCCACCCCTCCTGTGTCTGGGCACTGCTGGGAGTGACAGGCACCCACCCCTCCTACGTCTGGGCACTGCTGGGAGGACTCTACACCCACCCCTTCTGTGTCTGGGCACTGCTGGGAGTGATAGGCACCCACCCCTCCTGTGTCTGGGCACTGCTTGGAGGACTCTACACCCACCCCTCCTGCGTCTGGGCACTGCTGGGAGGACTCTGCACCCACCCCTCCTGCATCTGGGCACTGCTGGGAGGACTCTGCACCCACCCCTCCTGTGTCTGGGCACTGCTGGGAGTGATCGGCACCCACCCCTCCTGTGTCTGGGCACTGCTGGGAGGACTATACACCCACCCCTCCTGTGTCTGGGCACTGCTGGGAGTGATAGGCCCCCACCCCTCCTGCGTCTGGGCACTGCTGGGAGGACTCTGCACCCACCCCTCCTGCGTCTGGGCACTGCTGGGAGAACTCTGCACCCACCCCTCCTGTGTCTGGGCACTGCTGGGAGTGATAGGCACCCACCCCTCCTGTGTCTGGGCACTGCTGGGAGGACTCTACACCCACCCCTCCTGTGTCTGGGCACTGCTGGGAGTGATAGGCCCCACCCCTCCTGCATCTGGGCACTGCTAGGAGGACTCTGCACCCACCCCTCCTGCGTCTGGGCACTGCTGGGAGAACTCTGCACACACCCCTCCTGTGTCTGGGCACTGCTGGTAGTGATAGCCAACCACCCCTCTTGCGTCTGGGCACTGCTGGGAGGACTCTGCACCCACCCCTCCTGTGTCTGGGCACTGCTGGGAGTGATAGGCACCCACCCCTCCTGTGTCTAGGCACTGCTGGGAGGACTCTACACCCACCCCTCCTGTGTCTGGGCACTGCTGGGAGGACTCTGCACACACCCCTCTTATGTCCGGGCACTGCTGGGAGGACTCTGCACCCAACCCTCCTATATCAGGATATGTACGCTTAGAACATACACGGGTGTGGGTTCGCTCCATGCATACGCGGGTGGGGGTACGGTCCGTACGTACACTGTTGGGATGGGGGTACGCTCCATGCATACGGGGGTGGTGTTACGGTCCGTACGTACACTGTTGGGGTGGGGGTACGCTCCATGCATACGCGGGTGGGGGTAGGTCCGTACGTACACTGTTGGGGGGGTACGCTCCATGCATACGGGGGTGGGGGTACGGTCCGTACGTACACTGTTGGGATGGGGGTACGCTCCATGCATACGCGGGTGGGGGTACGGTCCGTACGTACACTGTTGGGGGGTACGCTCCATGCATACGGGGGTGGTGTTACGGTCCGTACGTACACTGTTGGGGTGGGGGGTACGCTCCATGCATACGCGGTGGGGGTACGGTCCGTACGTACACTGTTGGGGTGGGGGGTACGCTCCATACATACAGGGTGGTGTTACGGTCCGTACGTATACTGTTGGGGTGGGGGTACGCTCCATGCATACGCGGGTGGGGGTACGGTCCGTACGTACACTGTTGGGGGGGGACGCTCCATGCATATGGGGGTGGGGGTACGGTCCGTACGTACACTGTTGGGATGGGGGGTACGCTCCATGCATACGGGGGTGGTGTTACGGTCCGTACGTACACTGTTGGGGTAGGGGTATGCTCCATGCATACGCGGGTGGGGATACGGTCCGTACGTACACTGGTGGGGGGTACGCTCCATGCATACACGGGTGGGGGTACGGTCCGTACGAACACTGTTGGGGGGACGCTCCATGCATACGGGGGGTGGGGGTACGGTCCGTACGTACACTGTTGGGATGGGGGGTACGCTCCATGCATACGGGGGTGGTGTTACGGTCCGTACGTACACTGTTGGGGTGGGGGTACGCTCCATGCATACGTGGGTGGAGGTACAATCCGTATGTACACTGTTGGGGGGGGGGCGCTCCATGCATACGGGGGTGGGGGTACGGTCCGTACGTACACTGTTGGGATGGGGGGTACGCTCCATGCATACGGGGGTGGTGTTACGGTCCGTACGTACACTGTTGGGGTGGGGGTACGCTCCATGCATACGTGGGTGGGGGTACGGTCCATACGTACACTGTTGGGGGGACGCTCCATGCACACGGGGTGGGGGTACGGTCCGTACGTACACTGTTGGGATGGGGGGTACGCTCCATGCATACGGGGGTGGTGTTACGGTCCGTACGTACACTGTTGGGGTGGGGTATGCTCCATGCATACGCGGGTGTGGCTACGGTCCGTACGTACACTGTTGGGGGGGGTGCGCTCCATGCATACGGGGGTGGGGGTACAGTCCGTACGTACACTGTTGGGATGGGGGTACGCTCCATGCATGCGCGGGTGGGGGTACGGTCCATACATATCCGTACCCACGCTGTGGAATGCTTGTGCGGGCCGTACCCAGGCCTTTGCCACGTGGGTACGAGCCGTCCCGCCATTGTTGGGGTGACGTAGGTGTGGGCGTGGTACGACTCGTACCCACGCTCTTCAGGCGGGGGTACGGGACGTACCTGTATTGTTGTATTACCGGTTTGCGTCGTCAACCACTTCCGTTGTGGCGGACGCTGGCTTTGCTGGACACGCCCCCACCCCCTCGTAGTGACCAGGGCCTGGGGGTCAGGTATGTCCAGGGCATGTGTGCTGTGTGACTTGGGTGGGGGTTTTGTGGCCTGCCCCTGCTCCTGCCCCCCCCTTTCCCCCCTCCCTTTGTTGTTCTGACCTTCTGCGGCGTCTGCGTCGGAACCTGTAGAGGAGGTCGACTGCTAAGAGGGCCGGGATGACACGTAAGTTCGGGTCCATGTCTGTCCGTCGCATGCAGGTACTCCTTGTTCGTGTCGTCCTGATTTCCTGGCAGTTTTTGGCTGCCGGAAAATATTCTTGGTGCGGGATGACGTCGGTGCGAATCGCACTTCCTGGTTCGTGAAAGCCAGGCTGTGTGCGTCCCGACGTCACGTCGGCGCTTTCCCGGATCACATTTGTATGTATATTTTCGACGGTCGGTGTTTTGTACGAATCGTACGGAAATAGTATTTCCGTGCGAAACGTACTTCCATGTTTGTATATTGTTCCGACCGGGTACGCGTCGGACGGAGAATATGCTCTGTCCGACGGTTCGTACCCGTTTTTTACAGGATCGTAATCGGCACCTAGATGTCTGTTCCACAATGAATGCCCTACTAAACACAGTTTTGATCTGTATCAAACCCCTCACAGTCACCAAACCTACATTGCGAAATGAAGTTGATATGAGTAGAAAAGTGAGTACTGTAAACAGTTTTTACTCTATGGAGAGAGTTTACTCTGTACTGCACTGTTTGCAGACAGTTGAACACTCACGAGAAATACACCACTGCGTATTAAAAAGTATCTACAAAGAATAGTGTACACTTTATGCAACACTTGTTGAAAAAGACAAGTAAATGGAGCACATTTACAAGCTATTACCTCGTGCACACAGTCTTCTACGTTATGTAGAAATTGTCATGCTAAGACAATTCTGCTTATTAACTTAAGGCTGCTTACTATATTTAGTATCTACAACATAGAGTATTTGCCCTGTTGGAAACGTTTTCTGCAGAACAAAACCACTTGCTCGGAAAATGCTGGATACAAGTCTTCATCTGTTTTCTGCACATAGAGTTACTTGTCAATACAAATATATATATTGTGTTCATTACTTCTACGCACCTCTAATGCATTAGCAGTAGATGTGTTTTGTAAATACTTACAACCATTAGCTGGACACAGACAGTACAATATTAATTAGATGAGTAATATGGAAGTTACCCTCAGCTATGTAAACTATAAGACAAATTAGCATACTCATTAGAGGATGTCATCAGTGATGTCATTTAAGATGTCATCAGTGACGTCATAAATAGGGGTAGGTAATATTTGAGGAATTTGAAAATCCATGTTACTCTTGTAATACAGAATTACTGATAAAGTTCTGACAATTATTCTGCAGTGGCTTTAAATTTAACAGGGATGGAAGAAGGAGCAGTCCCTCTGAGTTTATGATTTAAAATTTAAATTTCTTTATTTTGAATTCAATCATGGCATATAACAATAGCTTAATAGCCAGTAGGTCACAGGATGCTTTGCATACAGTTATATAAACATCTCATAACTCCCCCCTCCCTCCCTAACCCGGACCCAGTCTACCTTGTACTAACAAGTAAAGGATATGTCACACTCTCCCACCCAGTCATGTTCCAATTCAGGGCCTTTGAGTGGAATCTATAGGAGCCTCTGACAAGTGCAGAATGCATAGATACTTGTGGCAGGTACGTTTATGGAATTCCGACGTCAAGAGGTTCAGAAGTGGTTTCCAAAGCTTGGGGAATGTTGAGCTTTGGTTCACAGTGTGAGGGTAATTCTCACCATCCCCATGATGTACCACAATCTATGCAGCCTCCTTGGTATGTCGAAATGTGCTCTGTGCCCCAGTGCGATAATATGTTCTGTAGGGATGCCATTTGTGCAAGCCTGAGCTGTCTGCCACTGCGGGATTTTAATGGGAAGATAAGAGTGTTGGGGAGACCTAGAAGGATGTAAGTAGGGAATCTCTGGAGCTCTGTGTGTACCAATGTTGTTAAGGACCTGTGTCAAACATGAGGCTACTTTTGGTCAACCCCATAGTATGTGTGATAATGTGCCGGGGAAGCTGCATTGGCGCCAGCAGTACGGAGATCTGGATGGTGTGTATTTGTGTAATCTGATGGAAGTAAGGTAGCAATACGTAATGGTCTATGTTGCTGTTTCGATCCCTGGTATATTACGGACTGTATGCCAAGAGCGGTAGTGTATATTCTCCCATTTTTCGAGGTCCACTCCCGCCCAATCTCCGATTCCCTGCTAATTTGACCTGGGGATTTGATTGGTGTGTTCGTTGTACTTATGAGTCTATACAGGTGTGTGATGAGGCATGAGTTCATAGAGTTTGAGAGCAGTCAGTGTTCGAAAAGGGTGAGATGTCGTTGCACCCCCTGGTGAACCAATGGTTGCATCACCCAGTGGCGTATCTGTGTATAGTGCCAGCATTCGCCTATAGGGATTCCGTGCTCTGCACAGAAGGACTCGAACGGAATGGGGCCCTCAGTGTCCGACAGGTGTCCAACTGATCTACATCCCGGTTGGTTCCAGCAGTGGAATGCCGGGTCATTCAAGGCCATTTTGACTATGGGAGTCAGAGGGTAAGGGAAGGAGATGAGATCCCTCCCGGTCACTAGTTTGTCCCATATAGTTAATACTGGTTTAGTGATTAAAGAAAGATACAGGTTAGGGGGTTGAGCATTTTTAGGGAAGAAGAGAATCCTCCAGAGGTTGCCCTGCCAGGGCCTTGTCCATGACCAGACTGTGCTTCTCGGACTCCGCACGGGACCACTCAACAAAAATTCTTAATTGAGTTGCCTGGTAACATCGGGTTAGGTCGGGGACTCCAGCGCTGCCCTCGGAGGGGGGGTGCGATATGCTAGGTCTCTGTGGAGGCAAGGTCGTTCGTTTGCCCAGATAAAGCAATTTATCTCATCTTGAAGAGAATGAAGTGAACCTGGTAGGGGTTCTGCTGGTAGGGCCTGGATTAAGCATAAAATAGGGGGTAAGATCGTCTCCTGTAGGGCTTCTGTCTGGATGTGTCTTTGCGCCCATCTATCAAGATCGTTATCAAAGACAAGATTGAGGTCTCCACCCCACTATGATTGAGTGTGGGACCCAAATACCTCTGTCAGAGCCATCCAAAGAAAAGCCGCCTGTCTCTAATTAGGCGCGTATAAGGTGGCAATTTGGAGTGGACTAACATCTTGCCATTTATCTCAGCCTCTTTGGAGAACACCTTGCCCCTGAAGTGCCAGGATATCAGAATAGCCACTCCTGCACTTTTGTTTGGGAGGGATGAAACGTACTGATGGGGGAAGCTTTTGGAGCAGAGTCTGTGTTCACCCCTAGGGAGGAGGTGTGATTCTTGTAATAGCCAGATGTGGGCCCCAGACTGTTCCAGGTATGATAGGATGGAGTTTCTTTTAAAAGAGGGATTAAGGCCATTAACATTTAAGGTGAAGAGTGTTAACCGATCTGACATTGAATAGTGAGAGGGCAATTGTTACCACGGTCACTTTTAGGCATCCATGCAAGTGTATGGGCAGGTGGCTAGTGGGTACTGGTATTGGGAATGACAACGTCAGAGGCTTGTGTAGGTAGTTCCCGGGTCCAACCAACAAAAAACAATAAATCGCCCAAACTTGCGGCGAGAAACAATAATCAGACCAGCCTAACATATGTGATATCAGAGTCTATTCCCCGCTTACCCATAGTGTGTTCTCGAAGTGTGGTCGTGGATGCGTCCCTCCCCCTGCATGGCCCACCCAAACCAAGAGCAAAATGCATTGTAGCAAGATTGGGGTGGAAAATAGAAGAGGAACATCACAAAATGGAAGGAGTGCAGGACATGAGCCGTTTTGCTCAGTGCGGATTTAGGGAGATGCCGGTCTTGAGGAGTCCTGGGGCAGAGAGACTATGGCAGCTTGTTTCTATCTAGCTATGGTTTCGGGTCTGGGCAGTGCTCAGCAGGGTATGCTCTTGTGTTTCTCTGTCCTCGGTTGCCCATTGTGTCGGAGTCCTGTGTATTACCCTATGTGAGGTTAAGAAGTTGGTCTGTCAGGTCCAAGATGCGACGAGCCTCCTCCAGCGATCTGGTTTGGTACAGATTTCCTTTTTTCTGGAAGATTAAGTGGAAGGTGTGCCGCCAATTATAGCGTTTTCCTACTATACGGAGGTGTGCATGGATTGGGTGAAAGGCTTTGTGTTTTTGGATGGTCATGGCTGCTAGGCAATGATAAAGAACTGGATGGTAGCCCTGATATTGCAGTGGGTGTTTAACTCTCGCCCATTGGAGGATGCGTTCCTTCAGGGAGAAGTCATGTACACAGGTGAGCATCTCAGGTGGTGGGTCAAAATATTCTGGCTGACTCGAGGATGGATCTGAAGAGCTCTTTGACGAATACACAGATGTCTGATCCCTCTGCTCCGGAAAGAACGCCTCTTATGCGGATGTTATTTTGGCGTGATCTGTTCTCCAGGTCTTCGGTGTGGTCTTGGAGGTCCAAGTGTTGATCTCTTAGTATTTCTTGTTAAAGTTGTTCTGTCTCCTCCTCCCTGCGTGTCTCATGGTCCCCCAGTGTGGAGATCCTTTCCCCAAGTCCGTCTAGGTCTAGGTCCCGCCAGGTGTCTTTGAGCTCCTGTATGAGCTCCTTCTTGAAGGACTGAAGATCTTCGTGCAATGTTGCAAACAACGACTCCAGATAGGGGTGAGTGCCCGGCTCATATGGCGTGCCTGTACCGGTAGGCCCCTCTGTGGGCACTATCGATGTGGCATTGTTCATCTGGTCCCCGGTGGTTTTAAGGAGCTTGTCTTTAAGAGTGCGATCTTTCTTTCCCTTTGCAGATGCCATGTTGTGAGTTGAGTGATAGTCCAGGGAGCAGTCTAGATAAGTATTGTTGAGAACTTAAAAGGCCCCTTTTGAGTGAATCTGCTGTCCCGGGGAGTTTAGTGAAGACCTCTTTTCCGGATTCACCTCTCCAGCCTTAGTGATTGACCAGACTAGGCCCCTTTGCTGACCCTCACTGGCTCGATAATTGATGGGTCCGAAGCAGACATCGCAATAGCCTCAGGGGGCGCAGAATCCGCTGAAGACACTTTCACTCCAATTGCAATACCTCTCCTGCTGAATCCGTCCTGAGTGGGACTGGTATACTTCAGAAAGATGGGGGACCGTTTGTGTGGTGATAGAACAGGGTAATGTCCAGACTGGGCATTCCTGCAAGGGTTTCAGAGAACCATGGTCTGTGGGCTTGCAGGGTCTGTGCCCATTACCGGGCCCCTGCAATCGTTAGGGGGCAATGAGCCACGTTCCCCTCCTCTAAAGTTCAGTGCATTATGGCTTTGTCATTTAGGAGGCACAGATCCTAGAAGGCAGGACATCCAGAGGACTGTAGGCCATTGTTTATTGAGGGGGCCCGGTGTGAGCCAGACCTGTAAGGGATTCACTGATCCCAGCGTATTGATAGATGGCATGTTCTGCACTGGGCTAGACCCCTGTATAGGATACCGGGGAAGTAGTGCTCTAGCCAACAGGAATCTATAGGACCCTGAGGGGTGTTGTTGTACCTCTGGGTCGACTGCTTGGTTTCCCATGGGATATGCCTGGGGGGGAGTGGTACATTCTCCCCTCTCCTGGGGGGGCTTCGTACTGCAGTTTCTGTCCTGACTCCCACCTGACCCCCCTATTGCTGTTAGGAGGGCACTCTCCGTCTCCCTCAAGGCATTTCCCTCTGTGTCAGGGATGATTTCAGGCTCCCTCCTGTGTCGAGCTCACCATTTCTCCAACTGGCTGCTTGTAATCTTGGGTGCCTTGCCAGTCTCCACCAGGTCTGCTCTAATGGGAGCTGCCTATTCCCTCCCCTCCTCTGCTGGTTTGGTACACTCAGCCATGTATCAGGAAGTAGGTTGTACAGCCCGGGTGTGGTTGCTGACACCCTCTCAGTGTTGGGGAACGTTATAGGTCTTCTCCCGGGTGCCCTCACCATCTTCTGCCAGGTCGGCAATCGTCCAGGGTGCTTTAACGGCCACCACCAGGCCTGCATGGATGTGAATCCTCTCCCTCCTCCACCCGGAGGGCAGCAGTGGAATCCAGATGCAGATCTGTGGCTCTTCAGCTCAACATCACAAGGAGAAGTGGGGTGGGCCGACGACGACGAGTGTGCCAGTTTTCAGTCACCAGTCTCCAACAGCTGGGCGCTCACCCTGGCCGTGTGTGTGTAGGCCTCAGTGCTCGCAGCACTGATGATCCGCTCTGAGGGTCTGGAGCGACACACACAGACAACCCTTGCCGCCCTGGAATATCCCCGACAACCCAGCAGGGAGGTGGTGTATTTTGGTGTGTCTCACCTCCAGGCAGTGCTACTCTGCTACTCTGGGTGGATAGGCCCGTGGCGAGGAGCTGAGAGACTCAGGAACACGTCTCACCGATCCGCCGTCTTGGCCAAGCCCCCATCCCTCTAAATTTAAAGAACACAACAGATAAAGTTTAATCTGCAGTTGTTTTTAAACATAGAGGGACCGCTCCCTCTTCCAGCACTGTTTAAAACACTGCATACTAGTGCATACCCTTTGGCACCCTTACATATATAAGGTCACTAAGGTGTAAGCATTGTATTGTATACTAGCATACCCCTCAGCATTCTTATATATGTAAGGATGTTGAGCGGTATGCAGTCCAGTGTATACCCTATGGCACCCAGGAGTGCATAAACCTCGGTGCCCTTACATACTCATAATGAGAGAAAGGATGGATGGATAGATGGATGTGTGGCTGAGTGAAAGGATGAATAGATGAGTGAAAGGTAAGTGGATGGATGAGTCGATGGATGAATGGATAGAGTTAAAGGCTAGATGGGTGGAGTGAAAATGTGAATAAATGAGTGAAATGGTGGATGGACGTACGGATGGATGGATGAGTAAAAGAATGGATGGATGTGTGAAAGGGAGAGAAGAAGGATGAATGGGTGGAAAGATGGAGGAATGAAAGGGTGAATGGATGGATAAATGAGTGGGTGGATGTGTGGGTCAATGGATGGATGGAAGGAGTGAAAGAGAGTATGGATGGAGTGGAAGTTTGCAAGGATGAGCCGAAAGATGATGGATGAATAATTGAAAGGATAGATGGATGTGTGTAAGGGAAGATAGATGAATGGATAAAAGGGGGATAGATAAATGAAGGATGGATGATTGAGTAAAGACGTGGTTGGATGAATATGTTTGATGAATAATTTGAAAGATAGGTTTGAAGATGGATGAATAGGTTTGGATATGGCTGGGCGAACGGATGGAGGGATGAAATGGTAATAGACTGATTGATAGATGAATAATTGAATGCATGACAGAATTGAGGAAATTTGATTTTCGATCACAATCGTATTGAGCCCCCATTTTGTGCTCCGCCGCCATTTTGTATTGCCCTCACTCAGGCAGCACGACGAACTAAGTCTTTTCTGCTTTTCCTGCAATATTGTTAACCCTGGGCGTAGTTCGCGAAGTAGCACTTCGCGAAGCTACGCAAAGTGAAGTTCGCACTACGCGAGCTACGCGTAGCACTTCGCGAACTGCGTAGTACCTTGTTCGCAGTGTGCCAGATGTCGTTTTCAATGATTGCACAGTGCGGACAAGCAACCGGCACTGTGCAATCATTGAAAATGGCAACTTGCACAGTACGAGCTGTAGTTTTCTGCTGCTCGAGTAGATTTTTACTCGAGCGGCAGCTTTCTCAATGCGAACTGGTAGTTTCTCATCGCGAGTGGTTGCGAGCATACGCGACCACTCGCAATGAGAAACCTGACCTCCTCGCATTGGGAATCTCGCCGGGAGGTTTATTTTCCATGCTCGTGATCGCCAACTTGATGTTGCTGATCGCGAACAAGGAAAAAGTCTCGCCGGGATGTCATTTTGCTTGCTCGCGGTCGCCAATTTGACGTTGAGGACCGCGAGCAAGCAAAAAATGACTGCAGCACTACGCAACACTACGCTACGCGTGTTCGCGCTGTGCTACGTGCAGGTCGCGTAGTGTGAAGTAGCGCGAACTTCGCAAACTATGCAAGCGTAGCGTAGTGCTTTGCCCAGGCTTAAATATTGTGTCAAAATAGCCTTGTGCCTCTGTTTACAAAGCTGGTGTTAGTGACTGGCCGAGTACACTAATCCCTGTCTGGTTTTTCTAATCCCTGTCTTAACTATGTGTTGGTTCACATTATTCTCTTCTGACTTTATCTTATCTTCTGGCCTTCGCTGTCCTCTGCTCGTATTCTCTCGTTTCACAACTGTCCTCCAAACTCACAAACGTATCTCACCACCTGCAAGTCAGTTGCAGACGTTAATACATTAACCTGTGGGAGGGATGGCAAACACAATTGGAGGAGAGGCTTCTTCGGGTTACTCGATACCTATGTTTTCCAATCCTTTCTATTGGCTCTGACTTACTTCCAGACTATTCTTATTGGTTTTTCATGTATGTCTTAGGTGTGTTCTTGGTTAAAGTATATGCCACCTATGTACTATAAAAGATTGTGCGCCACGGAGTGAAGTGGCAGTCTCCTGAGAAAATACCGTGTGTACTTCTAGGACAACTGTACTAGCTGCAGCTACTAAAATCTGATCTTTTACGCCGACAGAGTGTCCCCGTGTCTCTGTTAGCTGAAGCAGGTGAACCCAGGAGATTAAGGCGTACCCTGCGCTGCCAGGCCCATAAGGTTTCTGGTTCTTCAAATGGCGCCCAACATGGGGCGGCTTCAGAGGTAGTGGTTCTGCCTGAAGGTCGTGAGGAACCCCGCAAGAAAAGTCTGGAGGAATCGCGAACCACGTCAAGCGACCCCTGTATGTCGAAAGTGGTCCGAAGGTCTTATGCAGCGTGGTTACTCCTTCCTGACGGCTACTGACGACTGCTGCCCTGACTGCTGTCCTGCCTTGGCCCTCTTTTTTGGTGATGTATGGTAAAGCGAGACGATAGACGGGCCTCTGTTGGTGTAAGAAGACATCTTAGTTAAGTATTGGTGAGTCGCTCCCACATTTGGTTCTTTGGTTCTTAGGTTCTTTGGGTCTTTGATTCGGTTATTGCAATAACCGAAGCCGAGGGGTAAGTACATTTGTGCTGTGTTAATTGAGTTAACCCCCTTGATGTTTGTGAACAGTCCAGTGAAATAATGATGCCTGGTCTTACTAAGTTTAAGAAACTTTGTTGCTTTGATTGTAATAGGGATTCCCGGCTGGAGGACTCTTGTCCGATTCCTTCGGTTGGAACTCCCACTTATGAGCTCTATTCTAAACATGGTGTCGGCCCCATTGCCTTTAACGAGACATGGATCCAATACACAAAAAATGATGGTGTTCTAAAATGGCCAGAAAATGGTAGTTTTGAGCCTGACATACTAGATAATTTGGAAACTATTTTATTCAAAAGAAAAGCCCGGCCGGCAATGTTTGACTCTTTCCGCCTTTGGCGTAAGGAAGCCAAACAGAGAAAAATTAAGCAAGAAAAACGAGATAGGAAAGCACAGGGTATGACAATTATACAGGCTGCCCGGCAATTTAAAGATGATGAAGTTAACAATGCGATGGAAATTTCAGAGAGACAGCATCGTATGGCGACAGATAAATGCTATCCGATGTTGCCAGCTTCCCCTTCTGATAAAAGAAAGGACTTAGAGGAAGATCCCTTGATGTCTCACCTATTGAGATTGCCTCCACCCTATGTACAAGGTGCTAATGCACCCCTGTTGTTACAGCCTGTTCAGCCGCCAGTTGCGCCTCCGCTTGCTTCGGATCTTCCACATTTGCCCCCTCAAGTATTGCCGCCTCTGCTAGCTTTGCCTTCGACTCCTTTTCCTTCATCTTCTTTGCCCTCTGTTCCCCCGGTAATTACTGATTCTTCTCTAGTTAGTTCGCCTAATACCCTGTCCCCTTTCCTTCTGTCAAATTCTCCGTCTATGCGTAAACGACTCACAGATATGGTCTCTGGTCTTTTATCTCCTTTCTTTGAAGCGTTAAATGTGTCTCCGGCATTTTCTCGAAGACAGTCTCGTAGTCAGTTCCCAGCTTCCGAAGAACGAGAAAGGTTGGACTCTCTCGCTCGAAAATGGATTGAGAAGGGTCCTCAGTATAGTGCACCTGACATTATGCCTACCTTCTCACAGTGGAATGCGCCTACGCAGAGATATGTTTTCAATGTTATGTGTGATACTCTTGTTAAAAGTTGGGAGGGTATGGACTTGGGTTCGGTTCCTCAGGGTCTGTTAGATATTCAGGCTAATTTTGATAAGGGTCTCATTGTGGGTTCTAAGGTTGAGGACGCTGTAAAGACACTTGTTACCTTTAGAACTTTATTTACCTCACAGACTTTTCTTGACTCCGATC
Source organism: Triturus cristatus (assembly GCF_964204655.1). Lineage (NCBI taxonomy): Eukaryota > Metazoa > Chordata > Amphibia > Caudata > Salamandridae > Triturus > Triturus cristatus. Next base: position 248,225,582 of record NC_140594.1, read on the forward strand.
CCTCAGTTAGGTTGACACTGAAAAATTACCCAGGTGCTAATCAAGCTATTCCTGCTCACTTCCAGCGAATATGGGTACATGTGCCCTGGAAAAGATCTGAAGTTTTGGCTCTTAAACAGTCTCTACCGGATCCTTGTAAGAACCCTGCAGGTTATTATAAAGAATTGTCACAGACTGTTGATGCCTGCATTATGAATTTAGCAGATATTGATATGTTGATGGGGAATGTAGTCCCACAAGCGTTATGGGCTAGGATTCGTAAGGAGAATCATGCCCAAGAATTAGGTGGAGACTGGGATGCTATAATTGCCGCAGATAGAGTCCAAGTGGGTGGTGCAAAGCCTGATGCTTTGATTTCAGAACTCCCTGGTAGGATTATTACATTAATGAAAACGATGATGCCTGCCTTGAGAGTTAACTGGGATAAACTAGCTGCGTGTAAACAGAAGAAAGATGAGAGTGTCTCCGATTTCTTTACTCGTTTCGAGGAGACATTCATTGATCACAGTGGTCAGGAAATGACTACAGAGGGTGGACAGTGATCATTTGTAGATAAGTTTGTATTTAATTTGCTACCTGAGCTATCGCATAAGTTGAAAGACTCCGAAAGTTCATGGGCTGTTTCTTCTTCAGCCCAGATATTGGCGACTGCTCAATATTATGAAAATAGAGATAAAGAAGAAAGAGATAAGCAAGAGAAAAAGACTAAAGAATTGAAAACTAAGGTTCTCTTGCAACAGGCTTATCCACCTCGTTATGCTCAGCCCCAGTTTCAACAGCCTCCACAGTTTCAGAGGGTGTATCAAAAGCCTGAGCCATATACTCCACGACCTTTGTTAGGCCCTAATCACCGTGCCTATTGTAGAGAGGAAGGCCATTTTAAGAATAGTTGTCCGGTTTTATTACAGCGCAATGGGACACTATCTGCTCCACGAGGTCATGGTGGCCTCCAGTCAGCAAACAGAGGTAGAGGTCGAGGTATGTTGACCCAAGAACAGCGTTCCCTTCCTCCTTCTAATTCTGTGAACTACTTTGATCAGCAAAACGTTCGGTCTACACAGTATTACAATGAGGATTGTTATGTTGAAGGCGAGAATGAAAGTCTTCATGTTGACTAGGACAGCTATGGACAAAGTGAGGGAGTTGTGTCGATTCCAGTAGATCAGAATGGACCTTATGTTAATGTCACTACAATGGGTGTTTCAGAGCCATTTCCTTTAGATACTGGTGCGATGAGAAGTTCTATCATTCATTCAAAACTCCCTGGGGCACCTTTGTCTGGCTTAACGAATGTATCTGTAGGTTTTTCTGGTGCCCCAGTTCGTAATCCGGTTTCTTGCCCTTTGCCTATTTCAATTGGCCCTTATGATTTAGAAATTCTGCTTCTCTTAACGAATGGTTGCGGCGAGAATCTATTGGGCTTGGATCTATTGAAAAGATTGCATGCAACAATATATTGCTCTCCTTCTGGTGTATATCTTACTTTAGGACAGAAACTGACTTCTCCAATGTATTTGTCAAAAGATCAATTCCCACCTGAATTACTTTCTCTTCCTACAATGCTTTGGGCCACGGGTCCAAATGATGTTGGTTGTCTTGAAATTCCACTTTATGTTGTTACTCTCAAACCCAATGCTGAATTGCCACGCGTTCCTCAATATAGAATTTCCACTGAAGGTGAAAGAGCGCTTTTGGAAATCATTCATGATTTTATTCAGAAGGATGTGGTTGAGGAAACGAGAGGTAACATATGTAATAGCCCTATTCTTCCTGTTCTTAAACGCACTGATCCTTCTCAGCCTCCTGTTTATCGCTTTGTAATTGATCTTCGGGAGATAAACAAAATTGTTGTACCACAGTTTCCTGTCGTCCCAGATATCACTGCGTTGTTGACGATGATACCTTCTACAGCGGTTTTGTTTTCTGTTATCGATCTGAAAAATGCTTTCTTTAGTATTCCCATTGCTGAAGAGAGTAGGGACATTTTTGGCTTCTCTCTTGGAGGCCGAAGCATCCGGTTCAAACGCGCACCTCAAGGCTATTGTGAAAATCCCTCTATTTATAGTCAAGCTCTGAAATGTCATCTTGATGCTTTTTCCTTGCCTTCTGGTGCTGCTCTCATTCAGTACATGGACGACTTGTTAATCGCTGCTGATTCAGAGGATATATGTAAGAATGTGACGGTTGCATTGTTGCGACACTTATCCAATCTTAATCATAAGGTTTCACCTTCGAAGCTGCAATATGTTCGCCGAGAGGTTACCTACTTGGGTCATCTCTTATCAAAGGAGGGAAGACGATTAACCCCAGAACGTATCCAAGCTATTGCGCAAATGTCTGTGCCATCCACACAAAGAGAGGTACGTGCCTTTCTGGGCATTACTTCCTATTGTAGGCAGTGGATCCCTAACTTCTCTCTGTTGGCCAAACCTTTGTTGGCACTCAACTTGAAAGATACGCCTCAGCCCCTTCCATGGACTGACGAATGTCAGAGGAGTTTTACTGATTTACGTGTTGCTCTGTGTTCCGCTCCTGTGCTAGGTACTCCTGATTACAGTAAGCCTTTTACGCTCTATGTTCATGAAAGAGAAGGTGGTGCGTTGTCAGTCTTAACACAGCGATTTGGAGATAAACAACGACCATGTGCCTATTTTACGGCTACGTTAGATCCAGTAGCTAAAGCATTACCTAGTTGTCTTAAAGCGACAGCAGCAGCAGCAATTTCTATTCGAAAGGCTGCTGGAATGGTGCTAGATAACACTCTTATTGTTATGGTGCCACATGCAGTGGATACTTTGCTAAACAGAACAAAAACACAGCATCTTACGAGTGCTCGTTTGTCTGGATATGAGCCGACGCTCTTGGCTAGTCACGTGCATATCAAGCGATGTAATACTTTAAATCCAGCTACTTTGTTGCCTCTTCCAGAAGGGAAAGGTGTTCAAGAACAACATGATTGTTTCTTCCGTACTGAGGAAGAGACAAAGGGTAGAATTGACTTAACAGATACGCCATTAGTGAATCCGGATGGAACGCTATGGGTAGATGGTTCTTGTTTTAAGCTTCCTAATGGAGAGACAACTTCAGCCTATGCTGTTACTACCTTGCATACAGTCGTGGAAACAGCATGCATCAGACATAATTCAGCTCAGGCAGCTGAACTGATAGCCTTAACCAGAGCGTGTGTGTTATCCAAAGGAAACAGAGTGAACGTGTATACCGATAGCCAGTACGCTTTTGGTGTGACATTCAATTTTGGACGTTTGTGGAAAGAAAGGGGATTCCTTACTTCCCACGGCACTAAGATACAACATGGTCAGTTGGTGACTGACCTTCTTGAGTCACTTGCTTTGCCAACCCAGATAGCAATTGTGAAATGTAGCGCACATAAGAAGATTACGGACGATGTTGGTCGCGGGAATGCATTTGCGGATGAGGTAGCGAAAAAGACAGCCAGAGATGCTACAAGACGCATGTATGTTGCGGGCCCTGCAAATTGGGTCAGAGAAAAAGGAATGTATGAGGACACAGTAGAAAGTGTGAAATCAATTCAAGAAGAGGCTACAGAGAAAGAATTGAGAAAGTGGAAAGAAAGTACAGGAATGTTAGACGAGATGGGATGTTGGGTGGAATTGTCCGAGCACCAACGTTGGCTGTAACCAGATGCTTATGTACTACCTGTAGTTACTATGGTGCATGGTCCAGCCCACCTAAGTCCAGAAGGAATATGCAAGCTTCTGGCTCCAGTGTGGCAAAACGGAGGAATCCCAAAGTGTGCAGAAAATGTAGTGAAACATTGCATTATTTGCTTAATGTACAATCCGGGAAAGGGAACCCCAACTCCAGCAGGTCATTTTGCTCCTCCGACCTATCCATTTTAGGTGTTGCAAATCGATTACATTCACATGGAACGATGCAACAATCTCAAATATGTTCCAGTGGTGGTATGTGCCTTTTCCAGATGGATAGAGGCTTACCCCCTGAAATACAATACTAATTTATCTACAGCCAAAGTACTTCTAAAAGAATATTTTCCTAGATTTGGTTTGCCGCGCATTGTCTGGAGTGACAATGGGAGCGAATTTGTGGGCCAAGTCATGCAAAAAGTTTGGGCAGGTCTTGGTATAAAACAGAAGTTCCATGCGGCAAACCATCCACAGTCAGCGGGTCTAGTGGAATGCTACAATGGTACTTTAAAGCTTAAGCTTGCGAAAGTGCAGGCTAGTGCAGGCCTTAGTTAGCCCGATGCCCTACCTTTGGCTCTTCTATCCACCAGAACGGGTGTGCATTCTCGTTTGGGACTTAGCCCTTATGAGATAGTTTTCGGACGCCCAGCTAATGTATGGGGAGTCCCTTGCCCTAAAAAGTACTCTGATATACCATACCCGATGTTGATAGATTATTTACACGACCTCACAACTAAATTATGTGTTCTCTATCAACAGGTTCAGAGCAATTTGCCAGAGGCCTCCACAGACTCAGGTCATTCCATCCAGCCAGGTGACTGGGTTTGTGTGAAGAATTTCCAAAGGACGAAGAATTTGGAGCCTCGCTAGAGAGAACCCCGTCAGGTTCTCCTAACTACTCGTTCAGCAGTAAAGGTTGAAGGAAAGAAGAACTGGATCCACGGCGTGCACTGCAAGAAGGTTCCTTTGCCTTTGCCCTTTGATCAGTGGGTCCGTAAGGGTATAAGTGACTCTGAAAGCGAGAAGGTTCCCTGATTTATAGTACCTTTTAGTGATGCACGCTTGAATGGAACACTGTCAGAAAAAGAAAACAACGACATTCTCCAAGAAGCTGTACCACCACATTTTCGTCTGAATACCACAAATCCACGAACATTGTTTCAGGATCAGACTGTACCTGATAAGGCTCATTACGATTTAAGACCTAGATTGAAGAAGAAAACTTGAGATTCTCTCTTCCATGTAGTTTCTATCCCGGTTGCAGGGTCACGGTAGGAGTCTTGGTTGTGACCTGAGTATTGGCAATAGGCCTGCAGGACTTGCAGTGTCATAGGACGGCAGACAATCGTGACCAAGTGATTAAGGAAGATTGCCGTGAGCATCCATTTAGAAGATGGAAACTACATTAGTCGAAAGAGAGAGAAAGAACAAAATGAAAGACAATTATTGTAAAATAATATACAGTCGTTGTGGGATAACTTTATGTGTTTTTATATTATTGCAAATTATCAAAGGGAGGGAAAAAGAAGCTGTGGTCCATTCGGCTTCCTATGTATAATGCAAAAAATCAAAAGGGAGTGGACCACTTGTCCTGTGTAGCCAGGGTCTTGTTTACTGTTCTTTCCTTCGTAAAAGAACCCTCATAACTATACACAGGTACCAGAGGCGGCATGAACTGGGTTACCGCTTAAGTGTAAAGGTGCAGCATCATCATCGGGTCTTTTTTTGAGTGTACGCTGCCCTCCACCTGGAGGAAGACCTTCTGGTTTAACAGTAGTGTCCAGACATGAAAAACAAAAAATTGTGAGAGGGTTCGCATTTAGTGGGTTAAAAACTCTTGGTCATTGTTTCCATAGTGACTTTATTCTTGAAAGCTTGATCAAAGAGTTAAAAGAAAGGAGTGCGGGGTGAGACAGGGTTACTAGTCTTCCGTACTCGTCATGATGTAGGGGTCAACATGTTTCAGCCTTCTGCAAGGGTCTAAAGGCTTTCATCAGGACCGTGGTTTTTAGGAATGCGCTTTGTCGCTCCTAAAGTGAGAACACTTGTCACTTGTTTTGATTAAAGGGGTCAGATCAGTAGTATATGTACCTATAAAAGGGAAGAAATGGTTACATTCACCAAAATTTTCTTAATCAAAAGTCATGATTTGTTGCTTCATGCGGTCGTCTAGGGCAACTACTTTTGTGTGGGGAGGTAAGGGAGGATAGTGTGTAAAAGCAAAACAACTAGGCGGAAGTTAGGGACAGTTACGTGAGGTAACGAGATCGTGATCTCGGCGAGATGAAAAATAAAACCACTGTGGGACATTGCTTAGTTCATAACAAGACGTTGTGGTTAAAGAATTTTAAAGCCATGTAGATAATATCTAAAGTGTGTTAGTAAGCAATGGACTCTAATTGTTGACACAAGTATTCATCAATAACGATTTGCCGCTTGCTGCTACGTGAGTGAAATAGACTATATTACTTGTGAACAAAACAATCGTTCGTGTTTCCGAACAACACGTTGCAGTAATATGTCAAAGCGTGTTTACCTCAAGCTGGATTGGTAACATTCATACGTGGATGCCCGGAGGCAGGACGAAAATTCATTTCTGTATTCAAAATCAGGACAGAGAGGTAAATTAGAAAGACCTTACTTGAGTTTGGAAGTGGTACCATCACTGCGGAGGCCATCGGAGCTTACCGATTCTCGCACGTTTAGTGTCTGCATCTGCCTCTTCTCGCGGTGCACCCAATCAGATTAGTCCGGTTAGATTCACCGTTAAGAGGCGAGGACGTAGTGAAGGTCAAAGAAAGACTTCACGTTGTACGGTAAAGATTGGCAAGGTACCGTGGTTGGCACGGTACACACGTGTGTTCGAACCAGTTAAATGAGTATCGGTTATTTTTTAGTGGTATTCACTAAAGGAGGCGAGACATTGTTGTACGTGATTTACAAATGCATTATGTTAGTGTATTATCTTGCCAGGTCAAACTATCACGATTGATTTAGAATATGTTGGTAGAGGAACTACGATGCTCTCATAATTCAAAAAATGGTGGGATGAGAATGCGTTGTGCGTTGTGAGCGTGCCTTGGTGAATGATTAGATCCGATATTACATTCTTGTTTGTTACAAAAAATTCTTGTAATGGGATGTTCACGTAGCTAAGGTATACCATGGTATATTATCGTTGAGGCCTTGTTTGTCCGTGGACAAGCGGTCAATCCAACGTTGTTCTTTTTCATACAAGATCCCTTCGGCATTGTAGTTGACAGTCCTTAAACTTTCTAGGACTACCCATTTGAGGTCAATGGTGGCATGGTTGTGCTCTATGAAGTGTCTACTCATTTTGGTGGTAGCTCTTTTGCAGTTCACGTTGCTTTTATGTTCTGTGATTCTCAATTTTATTTTTCGACAAGTCATTCCGATATATTTGAGGTCACATGGGCAGGTGATCATGTAAATTACGTGGGTAGTGTTGCAGTTAGTGTGCGTTCGCAATGTCCACGTAAGGTTAGGAAGGAGTTGGATGGTTTTGGTCACTTTTGTTAGACTGCAGACTGAGCACGTCCCGCAAGGATAGTGTCCTGTGATTGGTGCCAAATTCCATGCTGCTGTTATGGTTCCTGTACTTGTTTGTAGAGCAGGTCTGGTATGTACTAGTAGATCTTTTATGTTCTTTGTTCTTTTGTTGGCAAACCTTGGTTTAGGCCATTGTAAGGTGTCAGAGGTTAGAATTCTCCAATTTTTGTTCACAATCTTTTTCACTGTGTTGGACATAGTATTATAGGTGGTGACACACGTTAGTAGGTCATCTGGTTCTGCCCGTGTTGATGTCTGTAATAGGTTTTCTCTCGGTTGGTACAATGCTCTTTTCTGACACTTCCTTATGATTTTTACTGGATAGTCCCTTTTGATTAGTTTCTCACCCAATTCTTTTGCTTGAGTTTTATAAGTTTGGAGATTGCTACAGTTCCTCTTGAGTCTAAGGATCTGACTGAATGGTAGATTGTCTCTGAGAGGACGCGGGTGGAAGCTATTGTAAGACAGCAAGCTGTTCTTTGCTGTTGGTTTGTGGTACGTCTTGGTTTGGAGAAGATTGTTCTCTGAATAGATAGTTATATCTAGGAAGTCAAGTTTGTGTCTGTCAAAAGTGCAGGTGAATTTTAAACACTCGTCTCTGGAGTTGATCCATAGGAGGAAGTCTCCTAAAGATTCAGCAGTATCTTCCCAAATCATTATGACGTCATCTATGTAACGTTTCCAGAATTTTACTTTGGTCAGGTACGGATTGTCAGGGTTGTGAATATATTTTTGCTCAAAGTCACTGACATACAGGCCCGCCACACTGGGAGCAAAAGTACTGCCCATCGATGTACCGTGACATTGTCTATAGAGGGTGCCATCGTACTCAAAAAAGTTTTCAGTTAGAGCTAATTTGCAACACTGAAGTATGAAGTGTCTCGGTGTTGAGTTGGTTCAAGGTTCCGAGAAGAGCACATTTTCAAGTGTGTCTAGTGTCTTCTGTTGGGGGAGACTGGTGTATAAGCTCTCCACGTCTAATCCCACCAGGTACATGGTGTTCTCATTATATACCTGGTTGTCCAGTTGGTTGAGGAGGTCACGTGTGTCCTTCAGGTACGTTGGTGTTCGTTGTACAAGAGGTTTGAGGAAATGATCGGCAAATTGTGAAAGAGGTTCCAGCACTGATCCAATTCCTGAGACAATTGGTCGTCCTGGTGGTGGGGTTCTATTCTTGTGTGTTTTTGGTAGGGAATAAAAAAATGGTATTCTTGGTGATTTGGTCATAAGGAAATCTGCCTCGTGTTTTGATATCCACTGGTTCGTCTCAGCTTCTTCTATCATGGATTTAATGGTACTTTGCAGTCTTTTTGTTGGGTCAGTGGTAATCTTTTCATAGAATTTATGGTCTGATAGTAGGTTTTGGCATTGGGTGTCGTATCCTGATTTGTTCAAGAGGACGATTCCTCCCCCTTTATCCGCAGGTTTAACAATTATGTCTTCATTGTTGTTTAGTTCTTTTATTGCCAGCCTCTCTCGCTTGGTGATGTTCATAAATGGCCTTTGGGATGAGGGTTTGATATTGTCCACTCCTTTGAGGATAGCTTGTTCGAAGGCTAATACTTCTATGGGGACCAGATGTTTTGGTGGACAAAAATTGGATTTTGGTCTGAGGCCGGTGTCACTTGTTGGTGTATCGTGCTGTTTGTTTTTGAAAAAGGCTTTCAGTTTTATTTTTCTACAGAATTCTGAGAGTTCGCACTTGACTTTGAATAAATCTAAAGGGGGGGTGGGGACGAAACCTAGTCCTTTGTTCAGTATTTCCTCTTGATCTTGGGTTATCGTGGTGTCCGTTAGATTTATCACCAGGGATTCATGTTGCTGGGGCCTGGTTGGTCTCTGGACATGCTCCTGGTGTATATCTGTCTCTCTTGATCGTTCCAGGATATACTGGAACGATCAAGAGAGACAGATATACACCAGGAGCATGTCCAGAGACCAACCAGGCCCCAGCAACATGAATCCCTGGTGATAAATCTAACGGACACCACGATAACCCAAGATCAAGAGGAAATACTGAACAAAGGACTAGGTTTCGTCCCCACCCCACCTTTAGATTTATTCAAAGTCAAGTGCGAACTCTCAGAATTCTGTAGAAAAATAAAACTGAAAGCCTTTTTCAAAAACAAACAGCACGATACACCAACAAGTGACACCGGCCTCAGACCAAAATCCAATTTTTGTCCACCAAACCATCTGGTCCCCATAGAAGTATTAGCCTTCGAACAAGCTATCCTCAAAGGAGTGGACAATATCAAACCCTCATCCCAAAGGCCATTTATGAACATCACCAAGCGAGAGAGGCTGGCAATAAAAGAACTAAACAACAATGAAGACATAATTGTTAAACCTGCGGATAAAGGGGGAGGAATCGTCCTCTTGAACAAATCAGGATACGACACCCAATGCCAAAACCTACTATCAGACCATAAATTCTATGAAAAGATTACCACTGACCCAACAAAAAGACTGCAAAGTACCATTAAATCCATGATAGAAGAAGCTGAGACGAACCAGTGGATATCAAAACACGAGGCAGATTTCCTTATGACCAAATCACCAAGAATACCATTTTTTTATTCCCTACCAAAAACACACAAGAATAGAACCCCACCACCAGGACGACCAATTGTCTCAGGAATTGGATCAGTGCTGGAACCTCTTTCACAATTTGCCGATCATTTCCTCAAACCTCTTGTACAACGAACACCAACGTACCTGAAGGACACACGTGACCTCCTCAACCAACTGGACAACCAGGTATATAATGAGAACACCATGTACCTGGTGGGATTAGACGTGGAGAGCTTATACACCAGTCTCCCCCAACAGAAGACACTAGACACACTTGAAAATGTGCTCTTCTCGGAACCTTGGACCAACTCAACACCGAGACACTTCATACTTCAGTGTTGCAAATTAGCTCTAACTGAAAACTTTTTTGAGTACGATGGCACCCTCTATAGACAATGTCACGGTACATCGATGGGCAGTACTTTTGCTCCCAGTGTGGCGGGCCTGTATGTCAGTGACTTTGAGCAAAAATATATTCACAACCCTGACAATCCGTACCTGACCAAAGTAAAATTCTGGAAACGTTACATAGATGACGTCATAATGATTTGGGAAGATACTGCTGAATCTTTAGGAGACTTCCTCATATGGATCAACTCCAGAGACGAGTGTTTAAAATTCACCTGCACTTTTGACAGACACAAACTTGACTTCCTAGATATAACTATCTATTCAGAGAACAATCTTCTCCAAACCAAGACGTACCACAAACCAACAGCAAAGAACAGCTTGCTGTCTTACAATAGCTTCCACCCGCGTCCTCTCAGAGACAATCTACCATTCAGTCAGTTCCTTAGACTCAAGAGGAACTGTAGCAATCTCCAAACTTATAAAACTCAAGCAAAAGAATTGGGTGAGAAACTAATCAAAAGGGACTATCCAGTAAAAATCATAAGGAAGTGTCAGAAAAGAGCATTGTACCAACCGAGAGAAAACCTATTACAGACATCAACACGGGCAGAACCAGATGACCTACTAACGTGTGTCACCACCTATAATACTATGTCCGACACAGTGAAAAAGATTGTGAACAAAAATTGGAGAATTCTAACCTCTGACACCTTACAATGGCCTAAACCAAGGTTTGCCAACAAAAGAACAAAGAACATAAAAGATCTACTAGTACATACCAGACCTGCTCTACAAACAAGTACAGGAACCATAACAGCAGCATGGAATTTGGCACCAATCACAGGACACTATCCTTGCGGGACGTGCTCAGTCTGCAGTCTAACAAAAGTGACCAAAACCATCCAACTCCTTCCTAACCTTACGTGGACATTGCGAACGCACACTAACTGCAACACTACCCACGTAATTTACATGATCACCTGCCCATGTGACCTCAAATATATCGGAATGACTTGTCGAAAAATAAAATTGAGAATCACAGAACATAAAAGCAACGTGAACTGCAAAAGAGCTACCACCAAAATGAGTAGACACTTCATAGAGCACAACCATGCCACCATTGACCTCAAATGGGTAGTCCTAGAAAGTTTAAGGACTGTCAACTACAATGCCGAAGGGATCTTGTATGAAAAAGAACAACGTTGGATTGACCGCTTGTCCACGGACAAACAAGGCCTCAACGATAATATACCATGGTATACCTTAGCTACGTGAACATCCCATTACAAGAATTTTTTGTAACAAACAAGAATGTAATATCGGATCTAATCATTCACCAAGGCACGCTCACAACGCACAACGCATTCTCATCCCACCATTTTTTGAATTATGAGAGTATCGTAGTTCCTCTACCAACATATTCTAAATCAATCGTGATAGTTTGACCTGGCAAGATAATACACTAACATAATGCATTTGTAAATCACGTACAACAATGTCTCGCCTCCTTTAGTGAATACCACTAAAAAATAACCGATACTCATTTAACTGGTTCGAACACACGTGTGTACCGTGCCAACCACGGTACCTTGCCAATCTTTACCGTACAACGTGAAGTCTTTCTTTGACCTTCACTACGTCCTCGCCTCTTAACGGTGATTCTAACCGGACGAATCTGATTGGGTGCACCGCGAGAAGAGGCAGATGCAGACACTAAACGTGCGAGAATCGGTAAGCTCTGATGGCCTCCGCAGTGATGGTACCACTTCCAAACTCAAGTAAGGTCTTTCTAATTTACCTCTCTGTCCTGATTTTGAATACAGAAATGAATTTTCGTCCTGCCTCCGGGCATCCACGTATGAATGTTACCAATCCAGCTTGAGGTAAACACGCTTTGACATATTACTGCAACGTGTTGTTCGGAAACACGAACGATTGTTTTGTTCACAAGTAATATAGTCTATTTCACTCACGTAGCAGCAAGCGGCAAATCGTTATTGATAATACTTGTGTCAACAATTAGAGTCCATTGCTTACTAACACACTTTAGATATTATCTACATGGCTTTAAAATTCTTTAACCACAACGTCTTGTTATGAACTAAGCAATGTCCCACAGTGGTTTTATTTTTCATCTCGCCGAGATCACGATCTCGTTACCTCACGTAACTGTCCCTAACTTCCGCCTAGTTGTTTTGCTTTTACACACTATCCTCCCTTACCTCCCCACACAAAAGTAGTTGCCCTAGACGACCGCATGAAGCAACAAATCATGACTTTTGATTAAGAAAATTTTGGTGAATGTAACCATTTCTTCCCTTTTATAGGTACATATACTACTGATCTGACCCCTTTAATCAAAACAAGTGACAAGTGTTCTCACTTTAGGAGCGACAAAGCGCATTCCTAAAAACCACGGTCCTGATGAAAGCCTTTAGACCCTTGCAGAAGGCTGAAACATGTTGACCCCTACATCATGACGAGTACGGAAGACTAGTAACCCTGTCTCACCCCGCACTCCTTTCTTTTAACTCTTTGATCAAGCTTTCAAGAATAAAGTCACTATGGAAACAATGACCAAGAGTTTTTAACCCACTAAATGCGAACCCTCTCACAATTTTTTGTTTTTCATGTCTGGACACTACTGTTAAACCAGAAGGTCTTCCTCCAGGTGGAGGGCAGCGTACACTCAAAAAAAGACCCGATGATGATGCTGCACCTTTACACTTAAGCGGTAACCCAGTTCATGCCGCCTCTGGTACCTGTGTATAGTTATGAGGGTTCTTTTACGAAGGAAAGAACAGTAAACAAGACCCTGGCTACACAGGACAAGTGGTCCACTCCCTTTTGATTTTTTGTTTTTATATTATTGTGCATTTTGTTGGCGTGTATAGGTTGGATTGTTCATGCTATGCAGCAAAAAGTTGTCCCTTCTTCTATTACTGTGCCTTCTTATTCTACTATCTCTCCGCATCTATTTCATACACTTCCTCAACATGAACTCGTTAGAAGAATTTAATATTACAATAATTCATTTATCCAGTTATTACACCAACACCAATTAGTAATTAATACAACCGATTGTTGGGTGTGTGGACTAACGCCTCATACCACAGAAAAAGGGATGCCATATTTAGTCCTTCCGTTCATTTGTAGGTATGTGAGTGGTGCTGTGCGTCTGTTAGTGGGTGTGTAAGTACCTGTGTGGGTTTGTGAGTAGGTGTGTGAGTGCTTTTGTGGGTCTGTGAATGGGTGTGTGAGTGCCTATGTGGGTCTGGGAGTGGGTCTATGAGTGACGCTATGGGTCTGTGAAAGGGTGTGTGAATGGCTGTGTGGGTCTGTGAGTAGGTGTATGAGTGGTGCTATAGGTCTGCTAATGGATGTTTGAGTGGCTGTATAGGTCTTTGAGTCGGTGTGTGAGTGCCTGTGTGGGTCTGTGAGTGCCTGTGCGAGTGCCTGTGTGAGTCTGTGACTAGGTTTGCGATTTGTGCTTTGGGCCTGTAAGTGGAGGTGTGTGTGACTGTGTGGGTCTGTGAGTGGGTGTGTGAGTATCTGTGTATGTCTGTGAGTGGGTGTGTGAGTGGCACTATGATTTGGGGCATTTCCATACTTAGGGTATTTGAAAGGGAGAACCATGGACTCTGCTCTCACCATGAGACGTCAAGAAAGAAATCATTTGTCACAGTAATAGAGATCAGATTGCGCTCCTTCAGATCAATGATGCATTCAGCTCCACTAAGGATTTCAGATTGCTTTTCAACGTGAAATACGAGAGGAAACACATTTTATTTACCTTGGTGAAGCCCAGGAAGTAATGAACATTTGTGCTTTACTGAAGTGGAACTTCAGCTAGGACACTTGCTATGTTTATATTTATAAGTGCTTCCCGTTGAGGTTTAATTTCTGTGAAATGTGCAACTGGACCAGACCTGAACGTTATTTTTTCCCAGAAAGGTCACCGGTTTAGCCAACAATGTCTACTCAACTGCGGTACTTTCATCTGCTTAATTAGTAAGTGTTACCTCATCAGTTAAATGTCTTGTGCATGTTCTGCACTACAGCCCCATTAAAGGACCACAGGGTAATGTCTCCAGTGAGCTTGTGTGCATGTAATTTTGATAATGTGATTGTTCCTCACACATCTTAATTCATAAATCTGTGATAGCATGAATCCATCTCAAGAGAAGATGGCGAGACTGCAAAAAGATGACTCCACCAAACATGGATACTTCCTCTTGACTAAATTAAGTAAGTGCTTATTTATTTGGAAGAGATGTCATCATATTATTCTGCACCTTAAAGGTGTCACCAACATCGGCTGGAAACACCCTTGATTCCTTTAGCTGTCCATCAATGTGGGAAAAGGCATGAAGACCTTTATATACTACTAACAAAACAGGGAGGGGGGACATGCGGCCCCCCTTCCCTGGCCATTTTAGGCCCCAGGGACCTTATCCCCCAGGAGCCTGTCACATCACCCTGAGTACCCTGGACCCACCCAGGTCACCCAGTGTGCAAGTTCGGGACTGGGGGGAGCCTAAATGTCCATGGGAGCTGCTGGAAATGCAGCTCCCTGCATGTGAGAGCAATACTTTTATCTACGTCTTTGCCAGCATGTCTGTGGGCAGGAAAAGAGATGAAAACTCTGCTTCCAGTAAGAGGGAGCACTTTGAATGCTCCCGCATGGTGGAAGTGAAATGTTTGCTTTTGTTTGGTGGGGGCTGTCACAGCTGTCACAGCTCCTGCCAAGCAAAAGCAAACATCTATCTCTCGAGCGTGGGCATCTCTGGAGATAGCAGGATCTGGCTCTAGTTGTGGCAGTCCCCCAGGTCATATATGGTTACAAAGGGGAGCTGCATGGCCTACCATCTTTGTTATGCATGGACAGCCTCTGGGAGGTGGAGGTCCCTGGGGATCTATGTGCCCCATAAATGGGGCCACGCAACCGCCCTGCGTCTTTCTAAAATAATAATTATCCCTGAGGAGGTGGTGATCCCTGGGGCTGTGGGGGGGTCCACGCAGCACCCCTTATAACACTTTTTTTATAGCTCCTGGGACATGGTGGACCCAGGTGCACAGGGGGGTCCATGCAGTCCCCACTTAATATTAACATTAGCCTGGGGGAGGTGGTGGTCCCAGGAGCATAATTAAGCCCATTGAGATGGCCCTGTGCACCCCTCTCCATGTTATTTATTTAACTCTGCATGCCTTTTGGACCTGACCCAACTAGGGGGTATAGTAAAACCAAGCATGAGAGACCGTGCTTGTTTTTTCCTCAATTGACACCGATATTTGACATAAATATACATATATATATAAATATTGTTTCCCAATTGCTCTCAGCATTTGAAAGGTCACTCGACTGTGCCCCTACCATCTGGCATTAAATTCCTCGCTGCTGCTTGCCTTCAAGTTGCCACACATTACACTCATGGCCAACGCGTTTCGAGGCAACGCCTCTTCTTCATGGGCAACAACACGCATAGAAGGTCATCTCATTTCCGGTATCCTTTTATTAGAAACTGAATGGCTTTTGTTTCGTGCATAATGATTAGTGCATTATGGGTATTATAGTCTAATGAGATGAATTGCAATATACATATATACATACACACAAATATATATATTTTTTTTCTTGCTTTGCCAGACGATGGGTGAGGCGATGAGGTCCTCTAGTGTCCTGAGGACACAAGTGGACTTCATTCTCCAAGCAGCAGTGCAGCAAGAGGTTTGTTTGCAGAGTGGTGTAACAAGGGGGTGTGGCCTCAGACCATCTCTCAGCAATCCAGGTGTGTGGCACTTACTGGAGGTACCTGGTGGGCTAGATGGCCCCCAGGGACCCTCAGTGTTCAAAGGGACTTATTCTCCCAACATAGAACGCACCAGGGGGCTCGTTTGCAGAGTGGTGGAGTAAGGGGGTGTGATCTGTGTCCACCTCTCAGCAATCCCACTGTGTGGGGCTTACTAGAGGTAAGTGGTAGGCTAGTTGGCCCATAAAGGACCCCCAGCAGTGAAGGGGACTTCTATCCCCATAAAGAGCATGCAAGGGAGCGAGTTTGCAGAGTGTTGGGCATAGGGTGCATGGCCTGGTATGGGAACCTAGCAATCCTGCTCTGTGGTACTTCTGGAGGTAATTGGAGGGGAACTTTGCCATCCCAAGGATGTCCTTGGGGGCCAAGTACCCCTCTTGTTACCTCCAGTAAGTCCCACACAGGAGGATTGATAAGATGTCTTCGGAGGCCATGCCCCCTTTCTCCACCACCCTGTAAATGTGCCTCCTGGCAGACTACAGGATGGGCGATGAAGTCCACTTTACTCCTGAAGGACTTTGGGGGCCAAAAAGCCCTTCTGGAACCTCCTGTAAATCCTATGCAGCAGAATTCCTGAAAGCTGGTCGTAGGCCCTGCACCCTTTCTCCACCACTGTGCAAACGCGACTACTAGTTAAAGAAGTGTTGCAATGTAATAGGTTTCGCATTTACGAGAGTTTGAGCTATTGGCGTTGTAAATGTAAATGTTTTTTACTAATGTTTTTTGTAGTGGAGTGGATGTACATTGTGTGTAGAGGAATTATGTGGTATGGTGTGCATGGAAATTATGTGGATAGAAAGTATGTGGTATTTAGTGTATAGGAATTATGTAGAGTGGGATTATGTGTTATGGAGAGTAATTATGTAGTATGGTAGTCTGTGTTGTGGAGTGGTAACCTCAGGTTTAGTCTTCCTCGCTTCTATTGAAGCTCAACTATGAAATCAGTGAGACAAAAAAAGAAGGAATCACTGAGGAACACTTGTGGACCTAGTCAGAGGTATGAGCAGGGCCACTGGAATTATGCGATTGTTTGGCTACACCGAATTTCGCACAATTATACATTTTCTGCATAAGCCACATAATTCATCATCTGCTTTTCTGCTCCCTAATTTGCAGATTTGAGCAAAAAAAGCCATGTTTATAGCTCAAACGACCACTTTCTGTACCTCTCTTGCCTCTTTGTGCACCCCTCCTATCTCTTTCTGCACACCTCTTGCCTCTTTTTGCACTTCTGTTGGTTCTTTCTGCACTGCTCCTGCTTCTTTCTGCACTGCACTTGCCTCTTTGTGCACTTCTCTTGCTTATTTCTAAACCTCTGTTGTTTTTTAGCAATTCTCTTGCCTCTTTCAGCACTTCTCTTCCTTGTTTCTGCACCTCTCTTGCTTCTTTCTGCACCTCACTTGCCTCTTTCAGCACCTCTGTTGCTTTTTTCTTCAGGTCTCTTGCCCCTTTATGCACCCCACTTTTCTCTTTCTGTATCTCTCTTGCCTTTTCCTGCACTGTTCTTGCTTGTTTTTGCACCTCTCTTGTATCTTTCTGCACCTCTGTTGCCTCTTTCTGCAATTCACTTGCTTCTTTCTGTACCTCTCTTGCCTCTTTCGGCACCTCTTAATTCTTTCTGCATCCCTCCTGCCTCCTTTTGCACCCCTCTTCCCTATTAGTGCAACTCTATTGCTCTTTCTATACCTCTCTTCCCTCTTTCTGCACCCTTTGTGCCTCTTTCAGCCCTTCTGTTGCTTCTTTCTGCACTCCTCTTCATTCTTTCTGCACCTCTGTTGCTTCTTTCAGCAATTCTCTTGCCTCTTTCTGCACTTTTCTTCCTTCTATATGCACCGCTCCTGCCTCTATCTGTTCCTCTCTTGCCTCTATGTGCACCCATCATACCTTTTTCTGCACCCCTCTTGTCTGTTTTTGCACCTCTGTTGGTTCTTTCTGCACAGCTCTGGCTTTTTTCTTCACCTCACTTGCCTCTTTCGGCCCTTCTCTTGCTTCTTTCTACACTTCTGTTGCTTCTTTCAGCAATTCTCTTGCCCCTTTCTGCATTTCTCTTCCTTTTTTTGCACCCCTTCTGCCACTTTCTATACCTCTCTTGCCTCTTTGTGCTCCTCTCCTACCTCTTTCTGCACACCTCTTGCCTTTTTTTGCACTTCTGTTGGTTCTTTCTGCACTGCTCTTGCTTCTTTCTGCACTGCACTTGTCTCTTTGTGCACTTCTCTTGCTTATTTCTAAACCTCTGTTGTTTTTTAGCAATTCTCTTGCCTCTTTCAGCACTTCTCTTCTTTGTTTCTGCACCTCTCTTGCTTCTTTCTGCACCTCACTTGCCTCTTTCAGCACCTCTGTTGGTTCTTTCTGCACTGCTCTTGCTTCTTTCTGCACTACACTTGCCTCTTTGTGCACTTCTCTTGCTTATTTCTAAACCTCTTATTTTTTTAGCAATTCTCTTGCCTCTTTCTGCACCTCTCTTGCTTCTTTCTGCACCTCACTTGCCTCTTTCAGCACCTCTGTAGGTTCTTTCTGCATCTCTCTTGCGTCTTTCTATACCTATGTTGCTTCTTTGAGCACTTATCTTGCCTTTTTCTGTACCTCTTGCCTCTTTGTGCTTACCTCCTACCTTTTCAGCACCCCTCTTGCCTCTTTTTGCACATCTGTTGGTTCTTTCTGCACTGTTCTTGCTTCTTTCTGCACCTCACTTGCCTCTTTCTGCACTTCTCTTGCTTCTTTCTCAACCTCTGTTGCTTCTTTTAGCAATTCTCTTGCCTCTTTCTGCACTTGGCTTGCTTGTTTTTGCACCTCTCTTGCATCTTTCTGCACCTCTGTTGCCTCTTTCTGCAATTCACTTGCTTCTTTCTGCACCTCTCTTGCCTCTTTCGGCACCTCTGTTAATTCTTTCTGCACCCCTCCTGCCTCCTTCTGCACCCCTCTTCCCTACTTGTGCAACTAGTTGCTGTGTTCTACAACTCTCTTACCTCTTTCTGCACCCTTTGTGCCTCTTTCAGCACTTCTGTTGCTTCTTTCTGCACTCCTCTTTATTCTTTCTGCACCTCTGTTGCTTCTTTCAGCAATTCTCTTGCCTCTTTCTGCACTTTTCTTCCTTCTATATGCACCGCTCCTGCCTCTATCTGTACCTCTCTTGCCTCTATGTGCACCCATCATACCTTTTTCTGCACCCCTCTTGTCTGTTTTTGCACCTCTGTTGGTTCTTTCTGCACAGCTCTGGCTTTTTTCTTCACCTCACTTGCCTCTTTCGGCCCTTCTCTTGCTTCTTTCTACACTTCTTTTGCTTCTTTCAGCAATTCTCTTGCCCCTTTCTGCATTTCTCTTCCTTTTTTTGCACCCCTTCTGCCACTTTCTATACCTCTCTTGCCTCTTTGTGCTCCTCTCCTACCTCTTTCTGCACACCTCTTGCCTTTTTTTGCACTTCTGTTGGTTCTTTCTGCACTGCTCTTGCTTCTTTCTGCACTGCACTTGTCTCTTTGTGCACTTCTCTTGCTTATTTCTAAACCTCTGTTGTTTTTTAGCAATTCTCTTGCCTCTTTCAGCACTTCTCTTCTTTGTTTCTGCACCTCTCTTGCTTCTTTCTGCACCTCACTTGCCTCTTTCAGCACCTCTGTTGGTTCTTTCTGCACTGCTCTTGCTTCTTTCTGCACTACACTTGCCTCTTTGTGCACTTCTCTTGCTTATTTCTAAACCTCTTATTTTTTTAGCAATTCTCTTGCCTCTTTCTGCACCTCTCTTGCTTCTTTCTGCACCTCACTTGCCTCTTTCAGCACCTCTGTAGGTTCTTTCTGCATCTCTCTTGCGTCTTTCTATACCTATGTTGCTTCTTTGAGCACTTATCTTGCCTTTTTCTGTACCTCTTGCCTCTTTGTGCTTACCTCCTACCTTTTCAGCACCCCTCTTGCCTCTTTTTGCACATCTGTTGGTTCTTTCTGCACTGTTCTTGCTTCTTTCTGCACCTCACTTGCCTCTTTCTGCACTTCTCTTGCTTCTTTCTCAACCTCTGTTGCTTCTTTTAGCAATTCTCTTGCCTCTTTCTGCACTTGGCTTGCTTGTTTTTGCACCTCTCTTGCATCTTTCTGCACCTCTGTTGCCTCTTTCTGCAATTCACTTGCTTCTTTCTGCACCTCTCTTGCCTCTTTCGGCACCTCTGTTAATTCTTTCTGCACCCCTCCTGCCTCCTTCTGCACCCCTCTTCCCTACTTGTGCAACTAGTTGCTGTGTTCTACAACTCTCTTACCTCTTTCTGCACCCTTTGTGCCTCTTTCAGCACTTCTGTTGCTTCTTTCTGCACTCCTCTTTATTCTTTCTGCACCTCTGTTGCTTCTTTCAGCAATTCTCTTGCCTCTTTCTGCACTTTTCTTCCTTCTATATGCACCGCTCCTGCCTCTATCTGTACCTCTCTTGCCTCTATGTGCACCCATCATACCTTTTTCTGCACCCCTCTTGCCTGTTTTTGCACCTCTGTTGGTTCTTTCTGCACAGCTCTGGCTTTTTTCTTCACCTCACTTGCCTCTTTCGGCCCTTCTCTTGCTACTTTCTACACTTCTGTTGCTTCTTTCAGCAATTCTCTTGCCTCTTTCTGCATTTCTCTTCCTTTTTTGCACCCCTTCTGCCACTTTCTATACCTCTCTTGCCTCTTTGTGCTCCTCTCCTACCTCTTTCTGCACACCTCTTGCCTCTTTTTGCACTTCTGTTGGTTCTTTCTGCACTGCTCTTGCTTCTTTCTGCACTGCATTTGTTTCTTTGTGCACTTCTCTTGCTTATTTCTAAACCTCTGTTGTTTTTTAGCAATTCTCTTGCCTCTTTCAGCACTTCTCTTCTTTGTTTCTGCACCTCTCTTGCTTCTTTCTGCACCTCACTTGCCTCTTTCAGCACCTCTGTTGGTTCTTTCTGCACTGCTCTTACTTCTTTCTGCACTACACTTGCCTCTTTGTGCACTTCTCTTGCTTATTTCTAAACCTCTTGTTTTTTTAGCAATTCTCTTGCCTCTTTCTGCACCTCTCTTGCTTCTTTCTGCACCTCACTTGCCTCTTTCAGCACCTCTGTTGGTTCTTTCTGCATCTCTCTTGCGTCTTTCTATACCTCTGTTGCTTCTTTGAGCACTTATCTTGCCTTTTTCTGTACCTCTTGCCTCTTTGTGCTTACCTCCTACCTTTTCAGCACCCCTCTTGCCTCTTTTTGCACATCTGCTGGTTCTTTCTGCACTGTTCTTGCTTCTTTCTGCACCTCACTTGCCTCTTTCTGAACTTCTCTTGCTTCTTTCTCAACCTCTGTTGCTTCTTTCAGCAATTCTCTTGCCTCTTTCTGCACTTGTCTTGCTTGTTTTTGCACCTCTCTTGCATCTTTCTGCACCTCTGTTGCCTCTTTTTGCAATTCACTTGCTTCTTTCTGCACCTCTCTTGCCTCTTTTGGCACCTCTCTTAATTCTTTCTGCACCCCTCCTGCCTCCTTCTGCACCCCTCTTCCCTACTTGTGCAACTCTATTGCTGTGTTCTACAACTCTCTTTCCTCTTTCTGCACCACTCGTGCCTCTTTCTGTACCTCTGTTGCTTCTTTCAGCACTTCTCTTGCCTTTTTCTGCACCCTTTGTGCCTCGTTCAGCACCTCTGTTGCTTCTTTCTGCACTTCTCTTCCTTTATTCTGCACCCCTTGTGACCCTGTCAGCACCTCTGTTGCTTCTTTCTGCACTCCTCTTCATTCTTTATGCACCTCTTGTGCCTTCTTGTGCACTTCTGATGCCTCTTTCAACACCTCTATTGTTCTTTCTGTACTGCTCTTGCTTCTTTCTGCACCTCACGTGCCTTTTTCTGCACTTCTCTTGCCTCTTTCTGCACCTCTCTTGCTTCTTTCTGCACCTCACTTCCTTCTTTCAGCACCTCTCTTGCTTTTTTCTGCAGATCTCTTGCCCCTTTATGCACCCCACTTTTCTCTTTCTGCACCTCGCTTGCCTCTTTCAGCACCTCTCTTGCTTTTTTCTGAAGATCTCTTGCCTCTTTCTGTACCTCACTTTTATCTTTCAGCACCTCTGTTGCTTTTTTCTGCAGACCTCTTGCCTCGTTCTGCACCCCTCTTTTCTCTTTCTGCACCTCTCTTGCCTCTTTGTGCACCCCTGTTTCTGCACCTTTCCTGCCTGTTTCTGTACTTTTCTTGCCTTTTTTTGTACCTCTGTTGCTCTCTTCTGCACTTCTCTTGCTCTTTCTGCACCCTTCACGCCTGGTTCAGCACTTCTGTTGGTTCTTTCTGCACTGTTCTTGCTTTTTGCTGCACCTCACGTGCCTCTTTCTGTACTTCTCTTGCTTCTTTCTACACCTTTATTGCTTCTTTCAGCAATTCTCTTGCCTCTTTCCGCACTTCTCTTCCTTCTTTCAGCACCCCTCCTGCCTCTTTCTGTAACACTCTTGCCTCTTTGTGCACCCCTCTTACATTTTTCTGCACCCCCTTGCCTCTTTTTGGATCTCTGTTGGTTCTTTCAGCACTGCTCTGCACCACACTTGCCTCTTTCTGAACCCCTGTTCCCTGTTTCTGCACCTTTCCTGCCTGTTTATGCACCTCTCTTGCCTCTTTTTGCACCTCTGAGATAGAGATACTGTTAGCGTGGTGCAGAGCGGGTGGACCAAACTCCGGAGTAAATGTGTAAAGCATCCACGCCGCACACAGAGGCGTCACACGAGGCACACTACAAAAAGAGACCACACCAGTTGGGGTGAAAAACAGTATGTGTATTGTAAAATAAACACATCAGAAGGGAATCACTGGTGCAGATAAACTGTGCCAGCCGGCACCGGGTAATAATTCACAGGGGGACTATATACAGGGCAGCGCCAATCGGGCCGCTGCCAGAACCAAAACAAAGGATACAGAATAGTAAATGTGGAGTCAATCAATGTTCATGTAACCGCCTGTCGCTGCTGGCAAACCCCTGCACGTAGCATAAATCGCTTTAGGCCTATGTCAAATTGGCATTAGGCATGCAACGAAAACATCTCTGCCTCTCGGTAGGCATACAAAATATCGGGGTATGAGGCATTAACCATGAGCCTAGAATGAAAACGTCAGGTCAGCACATAAACTAGGGGTGGGCGGAATTTGCGAAATTCACTTCGCGGTGCATGATCGCGAGAAGAAAGACGTGATCGCGCGACGCATGACATTACTGCGGGCGCGAACTGTCGCGAGACAGCGCAAATGGCTACCAACAATCCAACATCTTGTGGAGAACGCGACCGGATCGGGAAAACTTGTCGGCGAACGCGGGGATTCAAATAAAGCGATCGCGCGCACGCGAGAATGTATTATTTTACAGCGCGAGCAAGAAACAAATTATCGCTAAGCTGCGGAATGCGGAAATTTTGACATTTTCGCGCTTTCCGCGGAACACGAAAATGCCAAATTATCGCAATTTCCAAGAACGGAACTGAATTTTGGCCCAGGCCTAATATAAACACATTATGCGCAAGCCTGGAAGGAAAACATCATGGCATGAATACGTTACGCATACATTGCAATCAGCATAAAAGTATTAGGCATAACATATTTGCATACATCACTTTAGGCATATACTAAGTAGGCCTTGGGCCTAGAACCTTACACAGGGCATCAGTAAGCAGGAAAACATTAGCATGGGTGCACCTGACACAAACCCCACTCAGGCCCGGGATCAGCAGCGGCAACCTTTGGGAAAAATATATTAGGCAGGATCACAGCACCTCCTAGGGCGCGAAAACACAACGTGCAGACCTTCAGCATGGGACCTACACATGAGGCCTAGAAGGAAAATATCCCTGCATCATCATATCAACATCAAAGCATGGAAGCAGTAGGGCTAATTCTTGGATATAGAACACAGTATGCCTTCTATCTGCATACGTCACAGTGTGCATGAACTCCTGAGCATGGGGCATAAGCCTGTCGGCCCAGGGCATCCTTCTTAGCCTCAAAGCCTGAGCAACACATTAGGCAGTAAATCATCGCATAGATGTATTAGGCGCAACAATAGGCATCCAAGCATGAAGTGTAAGACATATTAGGCGTAACCTCAGCACCTTATGTAACTACACCTAGGCATGAGAGCAACAACCTTAGGGTAAGAACACGTTATGCATACATCATAGCATTAGGCGTCCTCAACTACCCTATGCACCAATCCTGGAGTATAAACTCCTTAGGCATGAATCTTTGCAGGTACATTAGCCAATGAGAAGAGTTTGAAAACAAGATATAACCAATGAGAAAAGTTTGAAACCAAGATATCAAGTAACCCAAATAAACCTCTCTTCCAACTGTTTTTGTCACCCCTCCCCACAAGTTGATTAGTGGTAGTGTCTACAACTCAACTTGCAGGTGGCAGGATACATTTGTATGCTTTGGAGGCCAGTTGTGAAATGAGAGAATACAAGTAGAGAATAGCGAAGGCCAGAAGATAAGACAAAGTCAGGAAAGAATGGTGCGAACCAACAGACTGTCGAGACAGGGTTTAGTCAAACCAGACGAGGATTAGTGGACTCAGCCAGTCCCTGACCTTAGTTTCGTAAACAGAGGCAGGAGGTTATTTTGACACGTCGCAGTAAGATCAGCAGAAAAAACTTTGTTCATTGTGCTGCCTGAGCAAGGGCAACAAAATGGCGACAGAATACAGAATGGAGTTAAAACTGAATTACCTCAGACCCTCCTTTTGCCATTACTCAGGCAAATCCTAATTCATTGCAAGGTGAGCATTTTCCATTCTACACATTTCATTTAAGCAGGTATATGTAAGCTATCAACAGGGATACAAAGAGAACAAAGCATCGGGTCATAATTAACATTCAGATAGCAGAAGAAAGTAATGACCATTATTACAAACAGGATTATCATTTTTTCACAACCCTAGGCAAAAGCAAATCCTAAAATTATTTAGCGAACCTTTTGTATTGTATTGTATTGTATATCGATTTGTATAGCGCGATTGCTGCCCCAAGGGCGTCCAAGCGCTGAGGATGTAGACAGAGTTGGGAGGTACAGCAGAAGTTTAGGACAGGTTGGACCTAGCAAACAAAAGGGTCTTCAATTGTTTGCGAAAAGAGTGCAAGTTGGGGTTGGACCGGAGTTGTAGAGGGAGTGAATTCCACAGTTTTGAGGCGTTCAGAGTGAACATTCTGCCTCCAGTTCTAGCTCTCTTAACTTTCGGGACCACGGCCAAGAAGGCTTCCGTGGAGCGTAGATTCCTGTTTGGGTGATAGCGGGTGACTAGATTGTCATTTATTGCTGGACCTGTTTTCCAGAAGGCACGATGTGAGATACATAATGCCTTAAAAGCCACTCTCTGCTTCACCGGCAGCCAGTGTAGACTTCTTAGTCCAGGTCTAGCTGACTGCGTACGTGGAATCTTGAGCAGGATACGGGCTGCGCAGTTCTGCACAACCTGTAGCTTCCGTAGAGTCAGCTCTGGGGCTCCCACATAGAGAGCGTTATTAAAATCCAGCCGGGACTGTATCAGGCCTTGTACTGCCACCTGTTTGGCCTCCATTGGTAAAAGGGGCAGACCTTTTCTGAGTGTTCTGAGCAGGCCGAAACATGTGGTAGATAGCTTGGTGGCCTGGTGGGTGAATGTAAGACTTTTGTCCAACCAAATTCCCAGGCTCTTTACATTCTCTTTGGGGATAGGGGGAGTACCCAGACATGAGGGCCATAAGGAGATAAATGGTACTGGTGACGCTGGGCCCAAGAGCATGAGCTCAGTCTAGTCTCCGTTGAGTTTTAAGGAGGAAGCTGTCATCCACCCTTTAACCTCCTCCAAACATTTCATCAAGCCGGACGAGGTTTGCCTGTTGCCTGTTCAGGGCTCCTATGCATTTCAGTGACTATTGTATACTCAGGTGAAACAGTGGCGATCCTTATCAATGCTCTCAGGTGAAATGGAGATACTCTTCAACAGAGGATAGACTTCATTCTGCTCTTACTAAATAGAATACTACTCTAAAGCAATGCCAGCAAAACAATAAGAATCAGTCTCCTAACACCCATTCTATGCAATTGCACGGGAACCGCTTGTGCAACCATAACTATGCCCAAAGTCCGTTCCAAGCCTCTCTGGTAGGCTCCTATCGTCCATCAAATCTGCTTCAGTTGTTTTCTTCCGCATTGGGCCTCTTCATTCAGGCCTTCCATGAAAATAGTGCTTCTCAGTATCCGTTGGAGTGCCCTCCTGGCAAACACTCACAGCTCACTCGAAAGTCTCAATGTCTCAAGGCAGTGCACCAATATATTTCCTCTGCGGCAGGCACTACAGATATCGTGCTCTTCGTTGGTCATGGGCACAGATCATCTTGTGCAGACCCAAGTACTATTAATCGGAAAGAGCAACAGACTTTCACGCTCAGCAACACTTTCAGACTCCAACACTCGCTATTCAGTGTCAGAGGATGTTCGGGCTGCTCTTTCATTTAATTTTCCTTTCATCATGTAGTGCCTTAGATCCTCCGGTGCACTGCCCTTCCGTTGGAGCAAAGAAAAGAGGGGGGGGGGGTGACCAAAACTCAGGCCAAGGGGCTCAAGGGACTGCACACTGTCAGAGGTTACGAGCACATGACAGGTAGAAAACTGAAGCCTCAAACCAGCCCTGCCATCAACAACAGGGATCCTTCTCTTTCGCTCTTTTACACTGAAACTCTGGTTTTGTGATGTCCAACGCCGTCTGATGGAGCAAGTATGATGCTATGGAGATACCATTGATGGCGCGCTGGCGATCGCTGTCCAGCCTTGCTACTTTCTGGGTGCTGGGACTGTTGGGCCAAGATGTCCGCCTTTCATCTGTAGCTGTCACTGATGGGAATTAGGCTTAAATCAGTGTTCTGCAGGTTATTATGACTTAATTCCCGCAGAATCTAGTGATGTAGGAAATGTGACACAGTTGTTAGTTTCCTTCAGTTTAGTATAAAAACAGTTCATTGTATTTAACAATGGGACTGCAAGCAGCTGGCCTACAATCTGCAAGGGAGTGACCATACGCCATAGGACAACTCTGGTCTAGAATACACTGTCATTCTCAAAGGCAGTACTTCTAGTCTCTTCAATTTGGGTACCCTTCATTATCCTCTGCCATCTGAGGGTAGATAATTACATGGGAATACTATCACATGGTGGCATTGCATAATGGGGTAAACATTTTTTTTTTTCAATGATTACGTCTAGGTGTTCCTAAATTCCTTATCTAGAACACCTCAAAAGAGAAATCACATGACACAGATTATCAGGGACATGTAGATACCTCCCTTTAATAACTGTGCATCAGGTGCACTATGCAATACACAGGCTAATAAACAAATGTGGAAACAAAAGACAAGAACTAGAGAGTCCTGGTATTTCCATGATTTAGAACACATCTGATCCCACCGAAAATTAAAGAAGCAGGAACAAAAGGGTAAAAAACCAAATTAAAATAGTCATTGAAAATTTGTCATGTTAAAAAAAAAAAAATGTAAGGTATCTCCTATTGAGGTGGAAAACTTGTCTTACTATAGTATTGAGTCAGTTAACCAGTCCATCACTACCCTGACAGTCAGACTGGAAAACATCAAAGTAGGCCTAAAGAAAATTCTTAAAAAACAGTCTGGTCATACAAAAAGGTAATTATACATAATATGGGGGTCCCTGGTACATTACTACAGTCTGGAAGTGTGAACCTGAACAATACACCAATAATAATAAAAGGGCTGACTGGTCAAAGGAATACGGAAAAAAAAGAGAAATGGGACTAGGACATAGCTAAAATCCCCAATAACTAGGCACAATGCAACATCAATCAGGGGAGAAGCGGCAAAAGAAAAATCTATAGGAAGAACGAGAAATTACTTGGGTGATAGTGAAGTTTGTGACACAATACCAAGAGTATGGTTGATACACAAAAGTCAAAATAGTGCACAAATTTTAACTCTACCGCTGGCCCCTACACCATATACGGTAATCTCAGCTAATGTTTCAGTTCCTCACAACACCATGTCATGTACTTTATGCACTATGAACCTGCAGCCCAAAACCCAATATTCGGGCCTGCTTAATTTGTCAGGCTTAAAATGAAAATTACACTTTTTTACTTTCCCAACCCTCCGTTTGACAGCTGGTCACCAGTTAGTGGTGACCGGCTGTCAAATATAACTTACTGTGTTGCTTCTGACACACAGGACCAGCAGGAACAATCCATAGAAGGACAAAATGCAAAAACATCGAAAACACACAAACATTTTGTTTTGTTTTCAAAGGAGTCATACAAAAAAAAATCATCTTGTTTCAACCTACTGCTGATACTTCACATAACACACACAATATCAATTGTAACCAACCATCTTAAATTAAGGCAACTACATGGACAGTATTTTCAAAAGCAAAAATATGAATGTATCACCCCCTTTGAAGCCCTGCTTTGAGCAAGGCCATGCAGGAATGCACTTCTCGACCTTGCACAGTCCTCCAAGAGCTAAGAATAACACCTTAGCAGAATTTTCTGGGCTGCTATCCAGCCTCTGCCAGCATTCTTGGTCCCCGCCACTTTCAAGGTTCCTATAGTGTGCAAGCATTAATGTCTTCTTGTCAGAGAAGCTTTTCCAAGCAATGGTTTCTTCATCTGTTTACACTCACTCCTAACTCCCACCTTACTGACCTCAAGGTCAAAATCTGCCTCGCGCTCTGCGCTCCTCAGCCCTGTCTCTCTCCTCACCCTGAAGCTTGTCACAAACAAAAAAACCTTCCTAACTCTTCCTAACCTGCAATAATTAACCCTATTTAAAAACACATGTTATATATATTACTTCTTTTAGGGGCTACAATTTATTTCTATTTTTAAATTATTAAAACATTTACTGTGAATAACTCACAGAACATAATAACATAACATACAAGCTTTAGAACAAATGTTTGTTACTACCCTATACAACGGTACTTAGTTCATCAACCTTAAAAGGATGAACGTCTCAGTAGGTCTAGCTAGAGTTAGAACCTTCAATCTTGATATTAAACACAAACCTCTGCACTGGGCACATTGGCTCACTGAGAGATTAAAAGCAACCCCAAATGGGAACAACCTGCACATTTGTATTATACCTAAATATATGCATTTACTGAAGCCTAAGGCACTTTAAAGCTATTGAAAAGGGCAAGAATGCTGTTTAAATAGTCTATTTTACCCAATTTCAACTTTGATATTTTTATTTGGGGCACTTAAAAATAAATATCCTATAATTGTGCTACATATTAATCATCCTCAGAATGTTCTTTACAGATATTAGACATATCTCTTGCAAATCCTTTAGAAAAATGAGTTTTTTAAGCCTGCGCCAAGTGAAATTCCATATACAAATGTCCTCATTATGCAGTACAACACAACTTAAATTAAATGATAATGCTAGGAGGTCACAGTATGAGTATTAAGCTTTATAAATAGTAAAACAATTAATTTAGAAGCACTTATTTTTAATAATTATTTTTCATAATTAATAATTATTTTTGATAAACCCAATAATTTTTTATAATTTCACATATAAAAGCAAGCTGCATCCCTTGCCTATCATTTTAGATGCATTCATTAAGCACAGAAGCCTAATTTAAAACATGACAAATTTTTGCGCCACTTTTTTTTTTTTTTTTTAACAGACCAATTATTTTAACATTAGAACCAAGAATATTCTTATAAAAATGCTTAAAAAGAAGAAACCCTTAATTGAAATGTCTTCCTGTAATACAAAATAATGAACCTTAGTTTTGGAACCTTTTTAAAACAACATTTTGAAATGCAAAGTTTCACCCGTGTTCAACTGAGGGCGAAGTCCTGGCTGAGTAAACCTTCCTGTCTATTGGATGGAGCTGCTTGCTTAGCGACAATAAAAGCTTGTCTCTCAGTGTTGTAACATGAGCACGGTGGCAGTCTTTTTCAAACTAAGACATATCAATGCGTGTTGCATTTGAGTTCAGCAAAAATTTACTTCAGCTGAAGTGATTGCCTGTTAATATCTAATACAATGTATGTAAGTAAAAAAATACTATAAGTTTATTTTTCTACAAAACACACAATTTCGTTTTTGAGGCCATTGTATTCCTAGTGAATGTGAATTTTAATTTTATTTTTTAAGCATTTAACAGTTTGTACATGTGCATAATTGCTTACTCTATAAATTATATAGCAACATATAGCTATTTAGCATATCACATGGTTCATTTCTGGATTTTTATTTAATTTCTACTTAATATTAATTAACTGACATTTTGCTTAACAGACTGAAAACATCAAGAAAAACCACAAACACACATTGAGCTCATTTCAGACATAAACAGAAAGGGGTCAAACACTCAGGACACATACATTTAACCCACAGAAACACACATTTTAACCCACAGATCAACACTTAGGACAGAAACAAAGGACAGCCCACAGACTGTACTTAAACCAAACCATTTGTAAATACTAGTTGCAAGTCATATTTACAAGAAACGCTTCTTAATAGTGTTCCAAAAGACTGAAAAAAAACCAGCCCAACAGACTGCTATATGTCCTGCCATACGATGTTGTCTATCTAAAACCTCAATTGTATAATCATTCTCATTATCTTTAAACTGCTGAGCAGCCTGTATAACAGTCATGCCCTTTTCCTTCCTATCTCTTTTTGCTTGTCTTATTTCTTTCTGTTTGGCTTCCTTGCGCCAAAGGCGGAAAGAGTCAAACATTGCCGGCTGGGCTTTTCTTTTAAACAAAATTGCTTCCAAATTATCTAATATGTCAGGCTCAAAGCTACCATTCTGTGGCCACTGCAGAACCCCATCGTTCTTCATGTATCGGATCCATGCCTCATTAAAGGCAATGGGGCCAACACAATGTTTAGAATAAAGCTCATAAGTGGGAGTTCCTACCGGAGGAGTTGGACAAGAGTCCTCCAGCCGGGAATCCCTATCACAACCAAAACAACAAAACTTTCTAAACTTACTCAGATCAGGCATCGTTATTTCACTGGACTGTTCACAAACATCAAGGGGTTAAATCAAATAACACAGCACAAATGTACTCACCCCTCGACTTCGGCTTTTGCAATAGCCGAATCAAAGACCCAAATCAAAACAAAATAGTGGGAGCTACCCACCAATACTTAACTAAGTGTCTTCTTACGCCAACAGAGGCCCGTCTATCATCTCGCGATACCATACATCACCAAAAGGGGGCCAAAGCAAGGTGGCAGTCAGGGCAGAAGTCGCCAGCAGCCGTCAGGAAGGAGAAACCGCGCTGAAAAAGACCTTCGGACCACTTCGACATACAGGGGTCGCTTGACGTGGTTCGCGATTCCTCCAGAATTTTCTTGCGGGGTTCCTCACGACCTTCAGGCAAAACCGCTACCTCTGAAGCCGCCTCACAGAGGGCAACAATTGAAAAACCAGGGCCTTATGGGCCTGGCAGCGCAGGGCACGCCTTAATCTCCTGAGTTCACCTGCTTTGTTGAACAGAGACACAGGACACTCTGTTGAGCGTAGAAGATCAGGTTTATTAGCTGCAGCTAAGTACAGTTGTCCCAGAAGTACACTCGGTATGTTCTTAGGAGACTGCCACTTTACTCCGTGGCACACAATCTTTTATAACACATAGATTCACCAAGAACACTCCCAATGCATACATGGTTAGCCAATGAGAAGATTTTGAAAACAAGATATAACCAATGAGAAAAGTTTGAAAACAAGATATCAAGTAACCCAAATAAACCTCTCTTCCAACTGTTTTTGTCACCCCTCCCCACAAGTTGATCAGTGGTAGTGTCTACAACTCAACTTGCAGGTGGCAGGATACATTTGTATGCTTTGGAGGCCAGTTGTGAAATGAGAGAATACAAGTAGAGCATAGCGAAGGCCAGAAGATAAGATAAAGTCAGGAAAGAATGGTGCGAACCAACAGACTGTCGAGACAGGGTTTAGTCAAACCAGACGAGGATTAGTGGACTCAGCCAGTCCCTGACATTAGTTTCGTAAACAGAGGCAGGAGGTTATTTTGACATGTCGCAGTAAGATCAGCAGAAAAAACTTTGTTCATTGTGCTGCCTGAGTGAGGGCAACAAAATGGCGACAGAATACAGAATGGAGTTAAAACTGAATTACCTCAGGGGTACAGTTGGGTACAGGGGCCAGCACACAGGCCCATGCGGCGGTACCTCCTGGCAGAGTGTCCCCTCTCATTCAGGTCCAAGCTCAGTCTGAACACATGGAGGCACAGCTCCTCCACATATCCACTCCTCCTTCCACCTACTAGCAAGGACTAGAATCTTCAAGAAGGCTCCTGGCAGTTCCCAACTGTCACGTGGGGGAAGTGTGGAGCACCTTGTCACTTCAAACACTAGACCGCCAAACCACCTCAGGCAGGCGGCACAAAGCACACAGCAATAGCGTCCATTTTAAAAGTGACATTTCTGCAATGGTGAAAATAAAGGTGCATATGCCATTGCACAGCATTTATTATTTTCCTCTCACACCACACATGGCATATAACTTTCTTACCATGGGGGAGATGTGCCCTAAAGGGGGCGGGGGTCCTAATATAAGCATATGTAAGGCAGAAAGCACCCCAAACAGGGTGACATTTTAAACGTGACATTTTTAAACAGCGCAAATAACCCTCTGCACACCATTGCGCAGTATTTAACATTTTCCATTCAGCCACCCCCTGTCAGTAGAAAGGCTAGGGGGAAAAGCAACAACAATTCAGGAAGCAAGGGCCAAGTCCAACAGATACCTTTAATCCCCCTGCCCTATTATGTACTAGGGCCTTACAGGGGAGGTCATGCTAATCACAGGGATATCCCAACCAATAGTATACCCCAGTGCATGTAGGTGTTTTCATTGTATTCTGAGTGTCTTTCAGCATAGCACTGGCTCTGGGCCTGGTGAGTCAGAGTCAGTTACCAACAGTACCAGTCAGTAAAAGGTTGGGGTCACAGGATGACTTTGAAGCAAGGCCTCTTTCTGCACCTCTGTTGGTTCTTTCTGCATATCTCTTACTTCTTTCTGCACTTTTCTTCGTCTTTCTGAATTTCTGTTGCCTCTTTCTGCATTTCTCTTGCTTCATTCTGCACCTTTCTTCCTCTTTCTTCATATGTCCTACCTCTGCATGCATAGTTAGAAATTATCATTTCAAAAAACCTTTGAAATTCACTTCAGGGACATTTTTGGTTAGTTGGACATTTTACTTGTTCAAAACCAGAGAAATAGTTGAGCTAACTATACCTCGCGCCCCCGCAATGCACTGATGATGACGTCACATATTACACCATTCATGACAGAGTCAGTGACATCACTGATGATATCACTTATGACATCACTGATGACATCACTGATGACATCATCCTCTTTATAATCTGATGCACCTCCTCACACCCTAATATAAACCTTGATACACCCACTCTATGATGCAGATTACCATTATTGAAAACATACCAATACCAGTTACTACATACCCACTCATTGATTCCTAGGTCTATACATACGTCCACTCATTCTCCCATACAGTTACTCATACATGCAGTCACTCATCAATACAGCACTATCATATGCACTCATACACATATACAGACACTCACACACCACCACTCACCCATAGTGTTACTCACACACCTAGTCAGTCATGCAAAGAATCAATCACACTCATCTATATAGTTATGCACACACCAGCTCACTTACTCATACAAATACTAGCACATTCTTATGCTCTTATACAATCATTGATACAAGCAGACACTCATCCATACAGCTACTCTCATAATCACACACTCTCACTTATAGCCATTTATATACTCTAACACACATATATACTGCCTTTTACATATGTAGTTACTCACACATGTACTACTGAGATATATATTCACTCACTAACACACCCATTCACACACTCACCCACCCATACAGTCCATCACAGATGCACTCTTGAAACCATGCACCCAGTGAATCACCCACACACACATCTATGCACAGTCACACACACCCCACCCACACAAACACTCAGGCACCCATACAGATACTCAGACAACCAATCAATAACTAATATAGACACTCATGTAGTTATTCACTAACCCATGCAGCCGCTTAGACACCAACAAACAGACATATACAGAGATTAACACAGTTTATTCACTAACTCATGCATTCAGTAAGATAGGTTTAGTCACTCACTTATAGAATCAGTCACGCACCTAGTAAATCATCCATTCAGACTCATTCTTCAATACGCCTTTCCCTATATATATTAAACATATTTAAACTTTAGAGAAACACACAGTCACTGGATGATGTCATCAGTGATGTCATCAGTGATGTCATTTGAGATGTCATCGGTGATGTCATCAGTGATGTCACTGACCATGTCATGAGTGATATAATATGTGACATCATCAGCTGTGCATTGCGGGGGCGCACGTTAAAGTTAGCTGAACTAACTATAACGGGGGAATTCAGGGGTTTTGTACGAGTGAAATGTCCAACTAAGTATAACGCCCCTGAAACCTATGGTTTTTTCAGTGAATATATATGTGTGTGTGTGTGTGTGTGTGTGTGTAGAATCAGATTACCCTACAATGCCAGTGACACCTCAAATGTCTGCTTTTCTATCGAAGTTTTTAAGCATGGAATTAACACAGTGCTATCCATGCAGAGATACAAAGGGACAAAATATTTTGCCATTTCTACAGCAAAGTCTTTAAGCATAGATTAGCACAGTGCCGAGCTGTAAAATGACAAAAGCTTTTTACCACTCCAGGCACAGGTCATTTACCTGTGGAAAATTGCAGAGTTGCAGTGTAAAAAGCATATCTTCAAGTCTGTCACAGCAGCCAAAGTGTGCATTTTAGACTTGGCCCTTTTGCAGTTTTAGCTCCAAACCTTTTGCCTTTTGCCTCCTATCTTTTTGACCTGTTTTTGTTAGTGTTAGGTCTCTGGATACTTTACCACTACTTATCAGTGCTAAAGTGCATATGCTCTCTGTGTAAATTGTGATTAAAATTGGGTATCCAGAATTGGCATATTGAATTTACTGGTAAGTCCCTAGTAATATGCGCTGTGTGTGCCTATGGCATGTAAAACAAATGCTATTAGTGGGCCTGTAGCACTGATTGTGTCACACACACCAGGAGCTTTTCAAATGTGTCTCAGACCTGACACTGCAGTGTCTGCATGCACAGTTTTTAACTGTCATGTCACCCTGGCAAGTGCACCCACTTGCCAGGCCCTAACCTTCCCTTCTCCTACATATGTGTCACCTCTAAGGCAGGCCCAAGTCACCCCCAATGGCAGGGTGCAGTGTATGTTAAAGGTAGGACATGTACTGGTATGTTTCTACATGTCCTGATAGTTAAATACTGTGCATTTTGTTTTTCTCTATTTAAAGGCTGTCTGTCCCATAGGTTAACATGGGAGTTGCTTTATAACATCTTACAAGAGTAACTTTCCTTTTGGACAAGATATAGAGATTGACAGAATTTGTTAACACACCATTTTTGTAAAGGTGGTTTGTAATTTGCAAGTTTGAAAATGCCAGCTTTAGAAAGTGGGCATTTTCTTGCTTTGCCATTCTTTGTGCCTCTACCTGTTTTGTATTCATGGTCTGGTTTTGAAGTGACATGAGCTGGGGATGTGCATTCACTCTAGACAGTCACAAAGGGGATTGAGGTGTGTCCTGCCTTTCCTGAGTGACTCATAGCCAGGCTGATATATCTGTCTGCATTTAGAGTAGTGCGAGGAGTTGTCACTTGCACCTGAATGGACTGTGGCTGCCTTTCACAAAGCATCTCCTTTATTGAACCTGGCCTGATCAAGGAAGAACTGGTTTATATGTGCAGCAGAGTCTTTTCTTTGTGTTGCCTTCGATGAGAAACATGGTATAAATATTGGGTCTCTGGCCCCAGCACTTTTATGATCACTTCTGGAAACAAGAGGGTCCTGCCAAGAAGAGCTGAAGAACTATGTGAAGCCTGCTGCCCTTTTTTGCGTGAGGGGTAGGTTGGCCTGCAGTTGATGCTTCTATCTTTGGACAAAGGAAAAGGAATGACACTTCTTGACTTGCTGTAGTACCCTGCTTGAGAAGATCTCCAAGGGCTTGATGCATAGTTTGCCTCCTGTTTGGAGTCTGAGGGAAATCGAATACTTCAAAAGATAATTTCTGGATCAAAAGGAAGCTGCCCAGAAGAAGACCTGGGCGAGCTTTTTGAGGAGCACTGCCCCTTAATTTGTATGAGGTGGGTCTGCCTGCAGTACCTGCTTCTGCCAGGAGCAGGTGAAGGACTGGACTGTTCCTCGCCTTAGAAAAGATTCCAACTGGAAGTAGCCCTGGGACTTATCTGTCTGGCAGGGGACATTCCAGCATGTGGAAAGTACTGTTCCTGATTACTCACAGCACAGGGCTAGCGCTGTTGTCTGCTCCTGATTCAGTGCATGGTGAGCACTGTTAGGGGCTCCTGGTTGCTGCCAACTAGCGCGTGTGGAGTGCTGCTGGCAGTGGGATGCCCCGAATGAATCCTCCAGTGTTTTCCTCCTCCTCAGTGCACCTGGCTCTCATTGCTAGAGAATTGATTGTCGCACTGCAGGGTCCCCTGAGCAGGGCCCCATCACCAAGAATGACATGTGAGAGGAGACAATGAAGGAAGCCAAGCTGTCCTGGAGAATCCCCGGTGCTGCAGGATGTGCCTACACCAAAGCCTCAGCCCAAGGAGTCTTCACCTGGTGGACCTGAAGCGGTCCCAGTGAGTTGCTGGCACCCATACGTTGACCAGAGCATTTCTGCATTCTCCTTGCCCAGAGCGGTTTTGCTGGGTGGTCTCACTCTGGTTGCCTTCCCCGCTGCCTCGTCCCCTTTACCTGTTGGGGGCAAGCAGCTACCTTTCCATTGTGGCGGGGGGACCTGCTGAAGTCTCCCCACCTACTTTGGCATTTCTAAGTGAAGGAGCAGCCCCATACGATCTTGAGATGCTACACGCCAATTCCTTACACACTGGGGACCCAGAGAGGTCTTCCTGTTGAGTCATAACTTGTTGGCATCACAGGGACAACCCTTGACAGAGGCCCCCAATTCCTTGTAAAAGGGGAGCAGATACTTGGTGCCCCGCGTTGTAGATGGGAATTACCACATAAAGTGTAGTAGTAGTGCAAGGACGTTGCACCGTATGCGTTATTGTGATGTTTAGTGATACATATGGTTCTGCTGTATTTATGCCTTGATGTTGTGGGATTTGTCGTTTTATGCCTTACAGTGACAATGTAATGAGTATTATTGCAGGATTGCATATTATGTACAGTGGTGTTGTGTGTAACATAAGGCTTTACTTTATTGCACTAACTTATGTTATGACAATCGCCTTGTGGGCCAAGTTGTATTGTGATATATGTATGTTGTATTTTTGAGGTTTTGGTCTAGTTTCGCTTAAATAAAGATACCTTTTTTTCTAAAATGATGTGGTGTCCATTTGTAGTGTTTTTACTGTGTTACTGTGTGGTTATGTACAAATGCTTTACAGATCGCCTCTGAGATAAGCCTTTCTGCTCGTGCCTAGCTACCAAGGGGGTGAGCA
Source organism: Triturus cristatus (assembly GCF_964204655.1). NCBI lineage: Eukaryota > Metazoa > Chordata > Amphibia > Caudata > Salamandridae > Triturus > Triturus cristatus. Next base: position 248,263,124 of record NC_140594.1, read on the forward strand.
GGGGTTATCTAAAGGGCGTAACACCCTAGAAGCAAGAGTCCCTACTTGGAAAAGGTGTATACTTCTGCCATATAGAGACCCCTCTTCTAATATTGGAGTTTTGAAACTGCAAGTTTGACCATTTGTTAGGCCTAAACCTTTACTTTCTAATAACTAACTATACGTCATCTTTAAAAAAGGCAGTAAATTCCCATAGAGCAGGATATGCGTATTACGATTTACATGTCTTGGCAGTGAAATCTCTTTTAGTCACAGTGGAAGGGCTGGTTTTCCATGGAAAAGCTCTGGGTTACATTATAACACCTTATAATGTATCACAACAGTATGGGAAAAGCTAGATCAATGATTAAAGGACTCAAAATAATAGTCATTTAAGATCCAATTTAATGCTCAAGTTGGATTTTAAATTACTATTGTGAAAATAGCTCTTATAGAAAGTTGGTATTTCCTGCCTAGGCCAAATATGCACCCAGACAGTAAACAAGTAGCATTGGGAGGGATTAGGTGTGACCTCCTCCTGACAAGATGGCCTGGGGCAAGTGCCCACCAACCGCACAATCTTCAAATGGGCATCTGCTGTCAAAGGCAGATGTAACTCATATCTACACCTGCACCTTCCATTGTCCAGGTAGCCAGAGGGGTCAACATTCCCATTGGGGAGAGAACCTGAATCAGAATTGGTTTGCTAGGGGAGTTTCTCATTTCTCTTGACACACTTCAGGATTGTGCCCAGAGCTCTGCCCAGAGATAAACGGTTCTGTTATGTTGGATTTTGGCAAACTGATGTACTGTGACATAGTTTAGGTCCAAAACCCTAGGAAGTGATGCCAAAGTGTGTTGGGTTGCCCTGGGAATGTTTCTGTATTGGTCAGGTAATTACCCCTACCTAGAAGCTGGTGCCAGGCATTTTTATTGCATCCCTGTATACCTTCTTCAGAACATCTCCGGACCTGTGGAAGACGGAAGAAGAACCGCACCTGCTGCTTACTCTGTGGAGAGAAACCCTAAGGGCTGGACTAGCTCCCACTTGTACCCAGGGCAGAAGAGTGGACTCCAAAGGTGAGTTTGTTAGCATCTTGTCAATTTCCAAGAAAACAAAAGCTGCAAGTAGCCCAAATCTCTACCAAGCCCTGCAGGCCAGTTCCAACTGGATTTGCCATGGACACTGCTGGTGGCTTCTGGGAGACTGAGTCATAATCTGTAAGGGGTTTGCAAAAGGTCAGGACTCTTGTCTGGTGTCAGAGTGTGTTCTTTCTCCCATCAAAATTGCAAGACTGAACACTTACAACCTTTTTCTGAACTTTTTTCCAAAAGAATCAGCGATTACCACCAGACAGCCACCTAGCTGCCGCAGCCGATGTCAAACTGTGGGTCAGATTAAACTTGCTGGTTAACCCCAGTGGAAGGTTCATGACTTCCAGAAAAGTCCAAACTTAGAGGACTTCACTGGGACAACACCTAGCAGCACCCTGTAGTCGGATACAATCTTGGCTGGAGAACTTTAGTGCAGGCTATCTTGATGGCATAGTTGTCTGTACCTCCACCTGTCAGGAACAATTGACATACAACAGGCAGGAATGACTGTCAAGGCTGGTAAGTGCTAGCTAGGGAGGGGTCTGTGGTGTACCCAGGCTACCTTGTTGGTCTAGGACATTTGCCTGCCCAGATTTGCCTTTTTGCACTTTCTGGTGCTAGAATTATTTAGAACTTCTAAAAACCATGTCTCCACTTCGCTACATCAGATTTTTGTTATTTGTAATGTCTCTATTTTTATAAATTGGACTAGGTTTTCTATTGTGTTGTATTTTCTACTTTTTAACAGTTTTTTTTATGATAAATGCCTCACATATTTCTTTTAAGTTAAGCCTGTCTGCTTTGTGCTGCAGCTACCAAAGGTTGTGCTCACGTTTGAATTAATCCAACCTAACAGCACCTCTTAAGGAATAGTGTCCTTGTTACTTGAACAGTTCTTATTCTGGTACTGGGCGGCTTCTAAACATGTAAGGGTCCAAAAATCTTCAGTTCATACAAGGTAATAGCATGTGTTAATTATTAATATTTATTTGTTTCAGACCGAAGATCATACAAAACATACAAGTTAAGCAAAGTGTTACAACATGAAAATTATCTTCGGCAAATATTCAAAATAAATTAATAATAAAATAAAACCTTTAAGATGTTCAACCACTGATTCCAGGGGGATCTTAGAATACACCAGTCATCTGACAATTTCCTCAGTCTAGGGTTGATGATTAGTTCTGGTCAATTTCCAATGTTGAAAATATAAAGCACCACCTTTTGAAATACGGGTTCTAGCTCAGTTTAGAGGCATAGTGACAGTGTCTTGCTGAACTTCCTTACATTGTGATTTAAAAGCAATGGTTGAAGGATCTGCCTTAGTAGTCCCAGAATGTGTGTGCATAAAACTATGAAATGTGTAACAGACTCCTGACCACCAAATTTTCATGTGCAATTATCTGTGATGGTTGTACTGTTTGATCATTGTGGGTATATGTTAGCACTGGTAGAAATCTGAACCTGAATTTCAGATAAAGAATTTTTTCTTCTCTCGGACTAAGATACTTAAGTAAGGTTCGTAAGTGAGTAAGGACTTGATATCCAAGTATGATTGAAGTACTCTTATGGTAGTCCACAATGTTAAATCCACAAGGTAGACTGACTTGATTGGACCACAGAAACACGTGGCCCAGGTTTGGAGCTTATCCCAGCCTCCTATCCACTGATAGGTGACTTACTATGTTCTCAAATACTAAGGGCACTACATTTATTCAGCCATGCTTTTCAATATTTATTTGGGGACTGCCAATCAAAACTACACGCATAGTTGCACATGTGACATTTTAGTTTTTTATGACAAATGCGTATCTTTTAACATATTATTGAAATCATTGTGACAATATAAAACTATTTTTCCTTGAAAAAGTCGCTGTTGTGATGAAACACATTGTCTGCCTTGATATTATAGTGCAAATGGAAATTTAGATCTGTTATGGACTATAATTGGAATAAATACCACTGATTTTTTTTTCCACATCTCCTCCCTTGTGGATTTAATGTTTTGGACTACAATAAGAGTGCTTCAGTATCATTCTGTATCCGACTATTGTATGATAAAACCTGGGGTTTATTATTCAGCAAACACCCATGAGTAGAAGGGTAGTGGATACCAGGTGAGCACCACCACACACTAAACATCTCCTCTTAGTCAACCCTACATCTGGTTTTGCAAGAAGGTGAGGTTCTTACACCATAGCTACTCATTTTTGTGTCTCATTCGTGACTGGAGTAGATGACCTCCCAGCTAGGCCTTCTGGGTGATCATGTGGCCCGTATAGAGCTTCTTAATAGTCTTTACACTATATGCGGACATAGTGAGGGGTTTGTGCCACAAATCTGGGCATTCTTTGACCTTTAATGTTGAGACATCATGGTCCAGCCACAGAAGCTTAATTGAGCTTTGGTTTTCAAGGATATCAAAAAGGGTTGCTTTATAACAGGCCAGGCACTTGTTATCCCACAGCCTGACACAGTATAGGATTGGCTTGATAGAAATTAATGCTTCTATACCTAGAATAACCGGCTCAGCCTTGAGGGTTACCATAGGGATGCCAGGACCAAGATGTAACATCCGCTTTAGGACTTTATTCTCCACCAGTTGCGAGTTCATTAATCCCCTGTAGCCACATATTTTGGTCCTATAAGAGCCAACCTACATTACGTTATCTTTGTAGTTGTGGATAGCTGACTCAAAAGCTCTGCCACCAAATTTGTTGGCAAATCAGGGAATTGTGGTGCAGATCAGAGCTTCCGAAACCCCTCTACTTCCATGGACGGAATGATTTCACAGTCACACACGCATACACACATCACACGCTGGTGGGGCCCATTTCACCAACATTCACCCTAAATCACTCTATCCGTGCCCTGTAAAGGAGAAAACACCTTTCACATATGCTCTATCTAATCTGCCTGTACTTTGAGGTCAATGCGACCAGCTAGTTGCTTGTGGATCTAGCAAAATACATTTCAAAGAATACACAATAAAATCAATAAACATGACCAGAAATAATCCCCCGAGACAGTAATTCAAACATTTATCTAAAATTTCAAGAAAAGCCAATTAAATGCAAAATTCATTTCTCTCATATTTACCTATTCTGTCTAAAAGTCAGATCCTAAGTCAGAACCGGTCCTCTGTAGAAGATTTAGAGTCTTCTGTCGTCATGTAGAGTCATCGTCCTCTCCGTCAGCATAGGGACCTCGCATCATCAGCTCGGGAAGAAGTGGTGCTAAACCTCTCTAGTCTACCATTATTTATACTAAAAATTACATTCCATAAAGTAACTTTTCGTTATTCAGAACGGATGAATGGCGGAAATAATGTCATCTTGGTACTTTTTCGATATTGTGCGAGACTTTCTCACACATAGATTGTCCCAAATAATGAATAGCAGAATTGAACGTCCATGACTAATTTGCTACTTTTACGGATGTTTCCACTAGGTGAAATTGTTTCAAAAATGGGTTCGTATCAACTTTTCCGTCTTTCAGGGGCTTTTGGCAGATATCCCAGACTTGTCATCATACTTATGGCTTTTCAGTTCATTGGAGGTGCAAGGTCACAGGCAGAGCGAAGCCTTTCTGTAAATTTCCAGCAACTCCAATGCAGGCTGCGGGTGGTGGCCATTTTGTGGCAGGCCACCATGGACAACTTTAAGCAAAATAGACATAAAACAGAATTACTCCATAGAAATTATTATACAGTGTTATTCCCCTGCTAATACCCTTATGTGTGTGTATTTATCTAGCCATTTGCGACATAAAAATCCATTAATGCATATTAATTACAAGCGCAAAACACCATAACATCACTTAAACAACATCGTTTTCTGTCAGTTTGCTCACCAACTTAGTTCACTTGCTATTTTAGCCATGCAATAGCATTCCCACGTGTAATTCTCTTGTTAATAAGGTTGACTAGTCAACATTCGACAAACTTCTAATACTTAATAATTAATCAGTAGTACTTTTAGTTATAACATGCGAAAATGAAACAGGTATTCCGTTTCAGAGTAAAAACCCTGCTCCATCAATCCCCCCTTTGGTGATATCTAATCACCACAGAAAAATCAAAACCCCAAAAATCAATTTAGTTTCCCCTTTTAGAAGAATTTGAAATGTCTTGTTGTTCTTGTTTTTAGACCCTAGTTTCCATCTCATCTTCCTTTTTAGTTTCTTTATACATGCTTTCTCTTAGCTCTTCTAGTTCTATTTCTTGTGGATCTCTTTCTGATTTCTTTTGTCTCTTTTTAACATTTTCTTTTATAATTTTCTTTTTATTTCTTCTATATCTACAACACATACATCCTAATCTAATGATCAATAATGCAATTATTACACAAGTTAATGGAAATAATATCTTACCAAAAATGGTACTACCTATCTTAGCTACAAAGTTCTTAATAGCAATCATCTTATTAGCCATTTTAGTCCAGGTACTTTCAGCTTCCAGTGGTACTAATTCTTCATGCAAATCAGTAATATTTTTGATATAGACTTTTAGATCTTTACTTTCATCTGGAATGTAAGTGCAACAATGTTGAACTTTCAGCATTCCACAGACTCCACCCTCTTTTGCCAAAAGAATGTCAAGGGCAAGTCGATTTTGCATCGCCATAGCACGCAAAGCAACCATTTCCGTATTTACCAAAAGAAAGCCTCCAGCGGTGCTTGTTGACAAGCGATCCACCACTGTTGACAGCTTCCGAATGCCACATGCATTTAAAGAAATTCCCACTGCTGGAATTAAAGCTCCAAAAATATCTCCTACAATTTCTGTCCATGTTTCTCTTTTATAGCGTGTTAATGTGTTAGGATGTTCAGCATCATCTACTCTATCCATCTGAAAAATCTTTGGAAAGACCAGGCCAATATAACATGTACCAACCCAATGGTCAGGCAAACGGTAATAAGCCTTGTTCCCACAAATATAATACACTCCCGGAAAAACTGGATCTTCTCCTCCTCTAAATCCCCATCCGGTTGCAATAAAGTATGTATCATGGCACTCACTAGTCCCTATGAAATAATAATCATATTGGGATCTCTTCCTGGTAATGCACAGTTTTCCTTTCTGTGGGGCATCTATAGCCATAGTTGGACTGGCTCCATTTTTCAACTCCTTTTCTTTTTCAATATCCCACATTGTATCACTCATTTTATGCCCTTCTGCTTTCTTGTGCATGTTCAACCTTCTTCTCTCAACCATGTCTAGAAAATTCTTCTCTTCTCCCTTCAAACTGCAAGTTAAAATATTTCTAAAAACATAATCTAACGTTAATTCTTTCGTTTCTAGAAAAATCTCACCTAAAGTATTAGCATCCTTTGCAGGATTCAGTGCTTTATTCATAGGCAACTGCCCAAGAATATTATCTATATTAGACATATTGTAATCTAATTTCCCTAATTGATAAAAAATACTAATCAACACACTACAGGAAATTCCATACATAGCCGGAAGATGATGATAAGTCAGTCCTTCCGAAACAGAGGCAGGTAACTGCATGCAGACGTAGCAATCCCTTACTTCCATTGTCTTTACGTACTCATACAACAATTTAGAAAAAACATTGCTAGAAAAATCATTAATTGACCTATCTTTATGTATATGTACATTACTAGTTCTAGTCGGAACTACCTTTAATGGACTCTTCCCTATATTAGTCTTGTTCTCAGTATGACCTTCTAAAGTGTCTATAGTGACTCTAAATGAAATCAATAGAGCAAGCACACTCCAAAGCAGCATTAATAAACCTGTACAGCAGCAGCACATTTTGCACCATCTTTTCAGAAAGGTACATCTACTTTTATTCTCAGTGTTAGCCATTTTGTTAATTTGACCGTGTCTTTTGACTTAGCCTCTTCTACTCCTCTACTGAACTTTTAAGGGCAGCTAGAACCCAACAGATTATTACAATCTACTAATTTTTAGTATTTCTTCTTCTTCTCTTCTCCAAGTGATTTCTCTTGGATTCACTCAATTTGGATTATCATCACTTTTCACTGTCTCTTCATCATCATCAAACTGTATCAGGTCCTGAACATCCATCTCTTCTCTAATGTCGGACAAGATAACTCTCAGGATTCCCACAGCTTCTTCTTCAGCAACCTCCTTCAGCAGAGCCTCCTCTGGACTTCCTTGGCTGTCCGCCTCTTCTCCTTGTTCAGGCAGTGCCACATACGTCCATTCCGGTGACTTGTACCTTTGGTTTGGTTTTCTTATTCTTTTTGCTCTTTCAGGTGTCTTTGTTTCTTCTTCTTCTTTAGTTGGATTCTGACTTGACACTTTGTTCACTTGTTCAGCTCTCGAAGAGTTAACTCGTGTCAGTCTGTACCTCAGTCTCTTTATCTTATTTGGCCAAAGATCACCTTTAGCATTTCTCTTTTGTTTCACTTCTTTATTGTTTCTTTCTCCAAGCCAAGTTCTCTTTCTCAGAATTCGTCCTCCATGTATCTCATTGTCACTTTCATCAGACTCTGTTTCAATTGTTTCTGGTTCGTTAACAGCTTTCTTTTGTTCGACAACTTCCTTTTCTCCAACAGTCTCTTTTTCCACCACTTGAGATTTCCCTATTTCTGTCCCTCCTCGGGTCTCCGACATGCAACCTTCTTGCTGTCTGCTTGTCCCTTCTCCTAGCTTGTTGTTGATGTTCCCTACACCTCCTCGGGGTTTTTCCGCAGTCTGTCCCTCTCTGTCTCTGTCTGTCCCTTTTTCTTCAATATTTATCTCAGGTGGAACGTGTCCAATTCCTCCATGTGACTCAGGTGTCTCTTCTGTTGGAATGTTCTTTTCTTTTCTTTCTTTCTTTTTGTATTGTTTACTGTCAATTTGAACCTCAGGCAATTCTTCAGAGTCTGAACTTGCTTCTGCAGTTTGCACTGTTCTCTTCAGAACCTCTTCTGGTGGGATGAAAATTTCTCTCGACTCACTTTCCCCACTTTCAGGATTCTTTTTCCTTCTTACTGCCTCACTGTCTGCATCATCACTGGAGTCTGATTCTTCAAAGTATTCTTTTCCAGTACCATCTCTTGGATTTGGAACTCTCAGTGTGTGGCTTGCATGTATCCAATTCTTCACACCAGCACACTTCACAGCTGTCGTTGTAGTCAAGATGACTTGTCTTGGCCTTCCCCACCTTGGAACCAGGCAATTCCTTCTTCTGTGGACTTTTATCCTTACCCAGTCCCCTGGGCTCAGATCATGGGCTGGTTTCTTTTCAAGTGTGGTGGCGTCATCTCCAACCTGGTGAAACACAGAATGAACTGCGTCAGCCAGGCCTTTGCAGTAATCCAAAATCATGTCATCAGTTATAGTCATCAGCTTGTTCACTGGTACATATGCATGCCTCATAGCACGTCCCATGATAATTTCATGTGGACTCAAACCTGTTGTTCTGTCTGGAGTAGACCTAATGGTCATCAAGACTAGAGGCAAGACATCGGGCCATTTCATTCCTGTGGCTAAGCACATTTTGCTAATTCTGTTTTTGATAGTACCATTCATCTGCTCAACAACCCCAGAAGCCTCTGGTCGGTAGGCACAATGTAACTTCTGCTGTACACTCAATGCTTCACAAATTAGACTCATGATTTCATTATAAAAATGTCCTCCTCTGTCTGATTCAATGGTTACTGGGAACCCGTACCTTGGGATGAATTCTCTTAACAGTAATTTGGCCACTGTTATCCCATCATTTCTTCTTGTTGGGTACGCCTCCACCCACCTTGAGAACAAACAGACCACCACCAGGACATACCTCAACCTGTTGACTGGGGGCATTTCAATGAAGTCTATCTGCATTCTTGTGAAGGGTCCTCCTTCCCTGCCTATTGTTCCTAGGCTCACCACTGTTTTCTTTCCCGGATTGAATTGCTGACATATCAGACATCTCTGGCAGAGGCTTTCGGCTATCAGTCTGAACTTTGGACTACACCAGGTTTGCTTAAAGGCTCTTATCATAGCATCCCTCCCCAAGTGTCCTTGGCCATGATACATCCTTGCCATTGTTGATAGCATGCTGTTCGGCATGACTGGTCTTCCATCCCTATAGACCCAAACATGATCCTTTTCTCTAGGTGCACAACCTGCCTTCACCCAATCTCTCATTTCATCATCTTCTGCCTCATCCTGCAGCTGTTTTACTTCCTCCCATGTCCCCGCTTCATTAGTAAACATTTCCCGTTCTTTGCTCCTGTTAATTGAGTGATTGTTCCTTGCACAATATTGTGCTATGTCATTGTCAAACTTGTTACCAACTGTTACAAAATCGTCACCATGACCATGAGCAGCACATTTTACAACTGCTAGTTCTTTAGGCAGCTGTATCTCCTCTAGCAGTTTTCCAACCACTTCAGCATTCTTTATGGGAGTTCCACTTGAGGTCAGGAAACCTCTTTGTAGCCATAGCTGGCCAAAATCATGGACAACTCCGAAGCCATACTGGCTGTCAGTCATCACAGTCACTCTCACATTTCTCCCAATCTTGCATGCTTTTGTCAGTGCCACCAATTCTGCCACTTGAGCGGCTTTAACTCCTTTCAAGGGTGATGCTTCCACAACTTCCGAGACTTTGCACACAGCATATGCAGCACTCAACACTCCTTCCTCTGTTCTCAGACAAGATCCATCCACAAACAACACATGATCACTTTCAGGCAGTGGCAGATCTCTTATGTCTGGCCTTGGCTTTGTGCAGTAATCAAGTACATCCAGGCAATCATGATCAACATCATTTCTCACTCCCACACATTCAGCATCAGGTAATAGTGTCGCTGGATTCACATTTACACATCTCTCCAGACTTACATTGGTTGCACCAAGAATGACTTTCTCATATTTAGTCAGCCGACTATGAGACATGAACTGTGTCCGGCTCCTTGTTAAAAGGATTGCCACATCATGAGGTACGAATACCCGTACAGGGTATCCCATTATGATTCCCTCACTTTGTTCCAGACTTTTGCATGTAGCAGCTACTGCTTTTAGGCAACCTGGCAAACCCACAGCTACTGGGTCAAGAGTTGCTGAGAAATAGGCAATTGGCCTTCTCAGATGTCCGTGTTTCTGGATTAACACTTAAAGTGCACATCCATTTCTCTCACTACAGTACAGCTCAAATTCCTTTTCATAATCAGGCATCCCTAGGGCAGGAGCTTCACAAAGTCTGTCTTTCAGCTCTCTGAATGCAGCCATTTCTTCTGGGTTTAGTTCTAATGGGCCTTTCACCTCACTTTTGGTCAATTTAATCAATGGTTTGGCAATCAGGGAAAAATTACTTATCCACTGACGACAGTAACCCACCATTCCCAGGAACATTCTCACTTCTCTTTGTGTCATTGGGGCTCTCATTCCCTTAATGATTTTGATTCTGTCAATAGTCATTTTTCTCATGCCTTTCTCAATATTGTGTCCTAGATACTGAACTTCTTTCTTAGAGAATTGTAATTTGGCTGGAGATACCTTTAACCCTCCATCTGCCAAGTGATTCAGTAATGCAATGGTATCTACTTCACAAGCTTCACGTGTTTTTGATGCCACAAGTAGGTCATCAATATATTGGACCAAGACTGAATTTTCAGGCATTGTCAGACTTTCCAGAGATTTCTTTAGCAATTGATTAAATATTGAGGGGCTCTCTGTATACCCCTGTGGAATTCGGCACCATGCCAAAATCCGTTCTCCAAATCTAAAAGAAAATATCGGCTGGCTGTCATGCTGCAATGGGATTGAAAAGAAAGCATGACACAAATCAATTACAGTGTACCATTCTGCATCATGGGAAATCTGATACAAAATCACTGATGGATTTGGCACAATGGGACAACATGGCACGACAATCTTGTTAATTTTTCTCAAATCCTGTACTATTCTGAACTTTCCATTAGGTTTCTTCAGTCCCATTATCGGTGAATTACATGGGCTGCTCAATATTTCTCTCAACACTCCTTGCTGGATCATTTTCTCAATTAAGGGTGTTATTCCTTCAATTATTTCAGGTGTCAATCTGTATTGCGGTATGTTTGGGTAAACCACTCCCTCTTTTACAGTAATCTTTACTGGATCTACATTTCTCATCAGACCCACATCTTCTCCAGTAAAATCCCAAACTGCTGCTTTCACTGTCTGTTTCAACTCTGGGGGTAATGCATCAGGATTAAATATTGCATATGTTCCCAAAGCCTCACATTCTCTGTTATCCATGATCATTCTGTATACCACATCCTCATCAGGTGTTTCAAAAGTTATACCATCTGGAGTACAGAAAATAGTGCAATTCATTTTGCACAGCAGATCCCTGCCTAACAGGTTCACTGGACTGGTGTCACACACCACGAATCGGTGCATGTCTGAAAATTTCCCTATTCTAACCCTTACTGGTTCAGTAAGTAGCGTTTTGATCTGTGTGTTGGACACACCAACCACTTGGATCGCTTCGTCCGAGAGAGGAAGATTCTTTATATCAGCTGACCTGACAGTTGATCTCGTGGCCCCAGTATCAACTAGGAAAGTGATGCTTTCACCATTAATTTTCCCATCTACAAAAGGTCCCGCCTGGTCTATTTCCAGAGTAGCGCCAAGTACTCACTCCTCCTCCTCTCTTCGGCACCGTCAGAAGTCTCCCTCAGAGTCACTTCCCTCATTTTTCAGCCAGTACTGAGATACAGCTCTTGCGCGTTTTGGTTTGATTACCTGCTCTTCATCGTAGAACCCCGATTCTTGGCTGTACTTCTGGGATCCTTTTCTCTGTGGCAAGGGTGGTTTTGGCACCTGATTCTGCTGCTTATCAGCCTTCTGCTGTTGCCGATGCTGACCACACCCCTCACTCTGCACCTGCGAATTCAATGATGAATTATCATCGTTAGTGGATGGTGGATTCTTACACTCGGATTTCCAGTGCCCCAATTTTCCACAGTTGTGGCAGGGGAACTTTTTCTTTGCTTCCTCTATATTCCCTTTTCCCTTTCCTGGACCAAATCTGGGCTTATTTCCTGGGTTATTTGCCTGTTCAACCAGCTGAGCTTCCTGTCTTTCTGCAACTTTCACCTGTGCCCACATTGCCTTTTCTTTCAGCTTTCTCTGCTTTGCCTCAATCTCATCACTGAAGTATTTTGCATGTCTCAAAATCTCATCAATCTTCTTACTCTGCCAGTCCACGGTATGCTGCCGTATCATTTCACTGATTTCAGGCCGCAAGCCGTACACAAATCTGTACGCAAAATGACTCAGATCCTTGTCACCCAGGTGTTCATCTCCACTGAACTGCTTAAAAGCTAGTATCAGTCTTTCATAGTAAGCATGAACTAATTCTTTCAATTCCTGATGAGTTCGGTCTATTTTAACCCAGTCTGTCTCCTTGGGGGGTACTTTATTTTTCAAGAAGGCCATAACCTGCTCATACTTTTTCATTACCTCCGGGTCTGGAGCTCCTGTTTTTGGATCTCTCCGGTATTCCTTAGTAGGCCAGTCTATGACTATTTTACATTCTGCCCACAGGTCTGCTGGTACAATTATATCAAACAGACTATTCAGGTCAATCCACAGTACTTTTGACAGCTTTACAAATCTGTCGACTTGTCTGTACCACTCCACAGGCTTTTCCCTTAGTCGAGGGAAATCATTCGTAAATGATAAAATATCCTGTCTGGTCCATGGGACATGTACGTACCCTCCTCCTGGAATCTCTCTCATAGGGTAAGCTGTCACTGCCTTCTCTTTTTCTGTCAGGGGAAATGCCGAGTAAGTTCTATCTGCCCCACCCTCTCGCTTTCGATACCATCTGTCTTTCCATCTTTCTACATCTCCCCATTTCTTCAACAAGGCAATCATTTCTTTAATCTGTCCTTTTCGGCCTGCATTGTTCAGATTCTCAACATCCTTGTCTGAAAAATCCACTCGGTATGTTTTCTGTAAAGCTTTCACCTTATCCATGTCAATTCCCACTTCACTGGCTATTCCTTTCAACCTGTCATTTATGTTCTTTGCTCTCCATGTGATACTCTTACATAAAAAGAGGATCTCCCCTTCCTGATAATTCTTCAGTGTGTCCGTAGGTATGGTTCCTACTATCAATTCTTCCATTTCCATACGTAGCCTAGCTACATCAATTCCCTGTGACTCTTTCTCCTTTTTCTGTAATGTTTTCAGCCAATCATTCAAATCTTCAGCAGTTATCACAGATTTTTCCGCACCCCCTGGTTCTGTCACCCTTTGCGGTTCCAAAATTGATCCTCTATTCCCTTCCATACATCCAGAATTCAAACTTGAGTTAGTCTGCACACTCATTTCCCCTCCACATATTGTCTATCTCCACTGATTGTCTCCTGTTCTCCACTGAGTTTCTCCCACTCTCATTTCTGCCTGTTCCGGAGGTACAATCAACCTATTGCCCACATATGGCACCGTCAAACCATTTTCACCCGTCCTCTGCTTATCAAAAATCGGCATAACCGGGCCTATTGTCACAGGCCCTGTAACAGCCTCAAGATTTTTTGTCAGCTCCCTGATTTTCTCTGTTAGTTCAGATGTAGTTCTTGCTAGTTCTCTGGTCTTTTCATTTTCACGTTCATTCTCTCACTCTATCTCTCTTTCTCTCTCTCTCTCTCTTTCTAACTCTCTTTCTCTCTCTCTCTCTCTCTCTTTCTCTCTCTCTTTTTCTATCTCTCTCTCTCTCTATCTCTCTTTCTCTATCTCTCTCTCTTTCTCTCTCTTTTTCTCTTTCTGCCAGAGAACAACCGCTTTTCAGCTCAGGAGCTGTAGCCTTTGTCTTTATAATCCGCAGGGTGTTTCTCATTGGGGTAACTGCTGTTCCTACCTCTGGTTCTCTTCTATACGGGGTGGTCTTTTGTAGAGCATGTCCTCTAAGACATCATCATCAGACTCATTTGCCCCATATCTTCTAGTCTCTACATTATGTTCTTTCTCTGTACACTTTCTCCCTCCTGATTCCTCTGCTGTTCTTACAGGATATAACCCCTCGGTCATACTGGCATCTCGCCACCTTCTCATTCTGTCATGATGGGTTTCGCGATCATACTTTCGCCCAAACATGTATCGGTAGCTACCCCCACCCCTCTGCTTTTCTCGTTCGTGCATTTCGTCTTCCCATTCAGTTAATGCTTCAAATTGCGTCGGCCTAGGCCGAGGCTCTAGGTTCATCATCTGCTCTCGTAAGTTCCTCAGTATGGCCAGATTAAATGAACCATGTTCTGGGAACGCTAACACTCCGTCGTCTTTAGTGTATGTCACCCAGTTATCCAACCAAATACTGGTATGATACCCGTATTTCGCAACCATGAAGGATGCCGGGGTTCTTATCGGGGGCAATAACTGTCCTTCCCTTGTCACTATGTCTTTATCCTTGTCAAACCAGGTTTTAACCTTACTAAGCAAGGATTTTTTCTTCTTTTCTTCAGCATGGTAATACATCTTTCTTAATTTCCGCTAGCTGTTTACTCTTACTACAGCTGTACAATCTTTTGTCCAATTGCAGCGTGACTCACACCAACGCACCAATCCTGGAGCGTCTACGCCACTGACTCAGTCCGCGAATCCTAGCGCGACTCACACCAACTCACCAATCCCGGAGCGTCTACGTCACCCTGTATGTCTCCCTATCCTAGCGCGGCGTACACCAACACACCAATCTCTGCGCTTCCTCCGTTCTAGCCCACTGTCCAATCACAGCCTGACGTCAGCAGTTGCTGCAGTCGCCTCTGCTCCTGTCTCCTGTTTCTTCCTCATCTACCCCTCCTTTACAAGACTACTCGGTAGACTTTGTTTCGACTTCTACGAGTCTGTTAGTTACAACATACAAAACATCTCCATTGTCTGCTTCGCTAGCCACAGGACAGCAAAAAGACCTTTCCCACGAGAATTCTGCCTTTCTCGAGAGCAGCGCTTACCTCTGCCCTACTACAGAATCGTTACTTCCGTTGATAAAGTAGCACATCCCTCTACTTTACCCTTCTAACAAGCATCAATTAACTGTTCCCCTCCGGAATGTTCCTAAGAGTTTCACAATTAACCAGAATGCCTTCTCATTCACACACTTACACACCAGAAAATGTAGTACATTCACACAGAATTCTGTCTTTCCCGAGAACAGCGAACAGTCTGTCCTACTACAGAATTATATCATACGTTAACAAAGCAGCGCTTACCTCTGCCCTGCCCTTCTAACAAGCTCCGAGAACACCTATTACTTCTCCAGCGGTAAGCTTTAACGGAATACCTTACGGATCCCTGGGACTTAAGACCAGAGTTTCACAGATAGCCTTCTCTATCATATACACTTCTCTCACACAGAAATACGTTTCTAATGGCAACACACGGCGATGCTACCTTGTCAAACCCAGACAATGCGACGCGCAACTTCAATTGTCACACGTTTTTCCCTGTCTGCATACAGGGCCAACAATCCCGCCTTTTTCCGAGAGCATCACTCCCTCTGCTCTACTACGGAACTGTCACCGACTCCCTACATCCCAGAAGCCGTTCACAATACATAGAACTCAACACGACTTTAACATATAGTGTTAGTACAAATATCAATCAATATTCAACAAGCCTATATACACGCAATTTCGCCAGATCAAGACAATAGCTAACCATCATTCTGCTACCAAGAAACTGGTGCAGATCAGAGCTTCCGAAACCCCTCTACTTCCACGGACGCAATGATTTCACAGTCACACACGCATACACACATCACACGCTGGTGGGGCCCATTTCACCAACATTCACCCTAAATCACTCTATCCGTGCCCTGTAAAGGAGAAAACACCTTTCACATATGCTCTATCTAATCTGCCTGTACTTTGAGGTCAATGCGACCAGCTAGTTGCTTGTGGATCTAGCAAAATACATTTCAAAGAATACACAATAAAATCAATAAACCTGACCAGAAATAATCACCCGAGACAGTAATTCAAACAAATTGTTCATTTATCTAAAATTTCAAGAAAAGCCAATTAAATGCAAAATTCATTTCTCTCATATTTACCTATTCTGTCTAAAAGTCAGATCCTAAGTCAGAACCGGTCCTCTGTAGAAGATTTAGAGTCTTCTGTCGTCATGTAGAGTCATCGTCCTCTCCATCAGCATAGGGACCTCGCATCATCAGCTCGGGAAGAAGTGGTGCTAAACCTCTCTAGTCTACCATTATTTATACTAAAAATTACATTCTATAAAGTAACTTTTCGTTATTCAGAACGGATGAATGGCGGAAATAATGTCATCTTGGTACTTTTTCGATATTGTGCGAGACTTTCTCACACATAGATTGTCCCAAATAATGAATAGCAGAATTGAACGTCCATGAATAATTTGCTACTTTTACGGATGTTTCCACTAGGTGAAATTGTTTCAAAAATGGGTTCATGTTGGGTTCGTATCAACTTTTCCGTCTTTCAGGGGCTTTTGGCAGATATCCCAGACTTGTCATCATACTTATGGCTTTTCAGTTCATCGGAGGTGCAAGGTCACAGGCAGAGCGAAGCCTTTCTGTAAATTTCCAGCAACTCCAATGCAGGCTGCGGGTGGTGGCCATTTTGTGGCAGGCCACAATGGACAACTTTAAGCAAAATAGACATAAAACAGAATTACTGCATAGAAATGATTATACAGTGTTATTCCCCTGCTAATACCCTTATGTGTGTGTATTTATCTAGCTATTTGCGACATAAAAAGCCATTAATGCATATTAATTATAAGCGCAAAACACCATAACATCACTTAAGCAACATCGTTTTCTGTCAGTTTGCTCACCAACTTAGTTCATTTGCTATTTTAGCCATGCAATAGCATTCCCACATGTAATTCTCTTGTTAATAAGGTTGATTAGTCAACATTCGACAAACTTCTAATACTTAATAATTAATCAGTAGTACTTTTAGTTATAACATGCGAAAATGAAACAGGTATTCCGTTTCAGAGTAAAAACCCTGCTCCATCAATTGCACCTGTACCGTAGCTCATTGAGGCCTCACATTTACACTATTGGGTGACCCACGACAACTTGTCTGAGATAGCATGTCTACATGAGTCTGTTTCAGTCTTGTACATTTATCACATGTCTGAATGAATCAACTGCAACTGTTTCATTTTTGCAGCAGCCCAGTGCAATTAGAAACACAAGTCTGCATTTTAATTAGCAAAAAACATAAACTCCCCCCTCCAGCTATGTTATGGCAATTCCAGGGCCTAATTTCTCAAGCAATACGTGCCAGAGCTCTCGTCAGGAGGCCACTTCAGCTAGCACAAAACATTGCTCATGCCATGCTGCCAATAATAGTACCAACACAGCTACTAACTATCGAACTCCTGAGACAATCTGATAATTTCAGGCCCATAAAGCAAAAAGAATGGCTTGGGAGGCAGGTAATAGTAATTTTAATGTATATTGAATTAATAATTGACTGATGTTGTGTTCACCTCTAAATTAGCCCGACAGCGCCACTTTGTAGCAGACTGTCACAAGCACCAGTGCTGACAATTAACTGCCGAGCACTGGAAACCACTGGCTCAAATAAAGCACCGGGGAAACTTAAAATGTCTTGCCCAATATACATGGCAAATGAAATAAATGCTGGTTGTTGTGGTCTTCCTGACACATCTACCTGCATTGTTAGTCAAACAACTCTTCTACTCTTGTTCTGCTATGCCAATCCACAATTCTGTTTCCCAATCTGTAAACATTTCCGTGAAAATGTTCATTGATATTTCTCTCAATTTATTATATGAAATAAATACTGTGCATATACTTACTGATCCTTTGACTAGTCTGCCCTCAGTTCTACAAATGTCATTATAATGATAGTGTTTGTAAACATTCTTCTGTGGATGACCTTAAATCCCTATAATTTTCTAGCTCAACAGAATACAACCCATATATGTCATGAAGGTCAGAGAAATTTCAAATTTGATTCCCTAGTGATTACACAACAAACAGCAGTAAACAACAATTATGACTAATTGTTGTTTTACCATTGTCAGTGCAATGTTTATTACTGAAATTAAATTCAAAGTGTTTGGATGAAATGTTATGAAAGATGCTGTAAACTAACAGCTGTATACATTACTGTGGTATTAGATCATTTCCTATATGGAATAGGAGTTAGAATAAATTGATCATTGTATATAAGAATTAGGCTGGGTACACTAACACAAGCGTCCTTTTCAAGTAATTTGCGGTGTTGCGGAGAGGGCAGTGCACCCTGCTCTGATTGTAGGGAAGTTGATGAAATGTATGACCATTTTCTTTTTCTCTCCCATAGATACAGAAGTCAATTTAGGCACTGTATTGTGCCCCTGTACAGATACTTGGGAATACACCACTACAAGCTCGCCTTGAGGATCTCCAGGTCATATACTGGGACATACATCTTCTTTTCTGTTGCCAAATTCGTAGAACCAGCTTGGCCTATTCACTCTAAATTTGTAAAACAGGCAGCAGCTGTTACTGATGTGCATAAGAACTAACTAACTATCTGGATAAAAGTATTGGATTGTTTTGTGTTGTTAAATAATTTATGAAATAGTGCTATTTAGCAATGAACCTTTGCAAACCTATTGATTCATTGCCAATGAAGAACCACTCTTGTTAGGCAAATGGCCTGTTTTTAAGGCAACCGCTTTTTAAAGTATTTTTATATGAGCGTTTTAAAAAAGTGTATGAAATTAATATTTTATATTTGATAACATTGCATTTTATATTCTTCTTTTTTAAATGTGGCACTAATTTTTGCAACCTGTAAAAACGTGGAACCTGTAAAAATCTTGTAAATCATGTTATCTGAGATAGCTGTTGTGAATTGGAATTTGAGCAATGCAAAGTATTGTTATACTTTCTGCTACTTTTATGGTCTTTGACCGAAATAAAATATTTAAATTGAATATACAGTTACACAAAAAAAGCACATCTGATTCTCAGAACTAGTGCATCTCTTTGATGAAAAGACAAATTGAGATAGATAATCTAGGAGAACAAGATTTTATCTTCCATTCAAAAATTCAGGATGCGCAGTAAGAGCTTTTAATAGCTAACCCTAACTCTAAATGTCACCATATTGGAGAACGAGTCAACCGGCGGAAAAAGTGCCTGCATATGGTGGCAGTGTCTCCGAGAAACCGCCCTCCATATTAGGATGCTGGCAGTCAATGGCCTTTCCACGGCGGCGTTGCTGCCATGGAAAGTCATACGGTCCTTGCATTGCGGGCTCATTGTGGGCCCCCTGGTCGAAGGGGGGTGGGGTGTGCACATGAGGGGTACCCCCCCTCATTGCAATGCACGATGCCGTGCACAGTCCTTTTTTCATTGCGGGCGGTTCTGCAGCCAGTAGATCCACCTGCAATGGAAAAGGCACAGGATGCGCCCACCAATGTGGCGGGTGCATCCTAATGTGAATGGCGGGACAGCCGCAGCATCGGCGGGCGGTCCCCCGCTCCGTTACGGTGGCGGGCGGACTATGTCCGCCCACCATCGTAATAGGCCCCTTAATTTGTTCCCTTCCTTTAGAAACATTTGGTTAGGTTATTCCTGGAAAATATTTTTAACATGCTTTTTAACCTTTGGGAAGGTCAAATTCTCTTTAATATTTGATATTATGAATCAGAAGTTATTTTTCTGCCCATACATTGTTACATATTCACTTGATTTTTAAGAGCACTCCATTTTAAGAAATTGTGTCTATAATCCAAATTACAAAGTTTTGAATTGTTGACTATTCTCTTCATTGTTTCTATCAGTGGGACTAGATTATCTTTATCCATTACAATATGGGTTACAATATGTCAGTCCACGTGTTAGTTATACTCATTATGGTCCTCTTAAATGGCCATTTTCTCTCCTTTGAAGCCCAACTATTTTTTGCAATGTTCATTTGAGCTGTCTTCCAATTGACCTTGTGAGTTAAAAATACAATAAACTAAAAAATGACCTGCAGAATGGCTGCAAGCGAGTTAGGTTTATCCAAGTTCAACAGTAACATGCCATCAGCATTTGATAACGTTTTGATAAACTATCCACAACACTCTAATCCCTTAAATTAATCTTTCTCTCGTAGAACAGTTGCTAGTCAATTGACCGCCTTGTTAAATTATAGAGCTGACAGTTGGAATCCTTGATTGTTTCCCTTTTGTAAATAGAAGCAGTTTGACACTACCTCATTCCCAATTAACTACTCTTTTGTCTCAAGATGTAGTGCATTGAAACAGTTACAGAATTCTTGACCAAATCCCATCTTGTGCTGCAAGAATATTCCAAAGTAAGTGAGTAAATGCATTCTTCATATCTACAGAGATTAAAATCTTATCCAATTTTTCTTTCTAATTTCTCGTGACTACACCCGTTAAAGGGCTTATGTTGTCACAACCACACAGCTTACAAATAAGGCCCCCTTGATCCTTTCTAACAATATAGTTGTGGATATTTCCAATCTAGTCACTAAAGAATTAATCACAAGTTTGACATTTAAATTCAGCAAAATTCTGAAAGGAATCCGCCATCCGGAAATCCCTCAGTACTCCCGCAGCCGCCTCTTTGCGACCGAGGGAGTACGATGGCAGTTTTTCACTGCCTTTTCATGCCGGCCTTTCCAGCATGAAACGGCAGTCGGAAACTGTCTTTGGGGGCCCCCAGTAAGGGCCCCCATTGGTGAGAGGCTTCCGAATGGCGGCCTGGTGGCACCTATGGTGCCCCTCTGTGGATCCCTGCACCCGGTGGCAGGCACCTTGGGGTGCCTGCCACAAGGTGCAGGGATGAACTGCACCCCTGCTTTTCACAATGCAAGCATGCATTCTGCTCGGAATGCATGCTTGCGTTGTGAAGTATACGAGTGCGACTGAACCTTGTTTGGTCGCATCATGCAGAGCCGTAACCGACGACAGCAGGTCGGTCGGTTACGGCTCCTGACAGATATCGGATGGACCGGAGTTCGTACAACATCGGAATCGGCCCCTTATTGCTTTTCTATGGTAGAGCCAGACTTGTCACAGTGAAAAAATCCTTTTGAGGTTTTTGCACTGCTGTGACACATAAAACGTATATTATACATGTCCTAGTTTTTAAGTACCATGTACCCTGTCCTATTAGCATTTGGGACTACCTTTGTTGTGACCTATAATTATTGTAAAGAAAGGTTATGCATGGCAAAAGGTTTATTTTGCCAGGTCGTATTGGAGTTTTTAAACTGCATACCCATGCTTCTGGCAGGCAGGCCACTAATGACAATCAACTTACCGGCCCTGGATACACTTTGTACAAAATAGTATGAACTTACAAGTAAGTTAATGGTGTCAATTAGGAGTAGGGCCACTTTGACATGTGTTTAGGGGTCGGAGTACATACACTGTGCTCTCGACAGCAAAGTCCAAACACCATTAGAAAATGCTGACCAAAACTGTAACTGACCACATGAAAAGGGCATTTTCCTAAGAGAGTGATACCAGCACGTTTGCATAGTTTGGTAATACTTTCAGAAGTGTGGGGAAAGAGCCCAGTCCAATCACAGTGGTAATGGCAGAGGAGATGGGAAAAGGGTACAAGGAAAGGGCAGGCAAACAAATTGACGTGAACAATATGGAAAATTGTTTGCAGGTGTACCTTTTTAAGAAGGCTGCAATCTACTTAGGGCAGGATTTACATATGGGTTTAGAATAAGCAGGCTGCATGAGCTGGAGATAGGTTGAAAATGTCCTATTTGGCAAGGAGAAAGATCAGATTAAACATGACAAATTGACCAAGGAAGTATTGTGAGGGAGGATAGCAGGGTCATTTGTGGCACCCACCAATAGATGATGTGATTGTATCACCAGTTGGCTTTGTGCAAAAAAATACTGAGGGAGAATTATAGATGATACAGCATCTTTCTTGTTCCTAAGGGTCCTCGGACAACGACTATTTACACAAAGACAAGTGCTGTGTTTTATAAATAAGCTTAGATGAAGCTGTGAAAATGGTAAGCTAGGTATGGGAGAGGGGCAAAGATAGGGCGAGCAGATATAATGTCTTCTTTCGGACTCCTCCTGGTACAACCATATGTCTTTAAATTGCTGTGAATACAGTTTGAAGAGTGCATGTGCAAGAGTGCATGTACTTATACAATGCTATGCTTATGGGTTGTGCAATTGAGTGTGTAGTTTTCCAGACTTTCACCACGTTAGTCTATTCGACAGTAAGAAAGGTAACGGAGTCTGAGCATGTGCTACACTACCTCAATGGCTTTCCAATGGTGGGTAAGAGTGGAGAAAAGAGGAAATATGCAAGACTAATGGCAATTTTTCAGCAAGTGACACATCAACGTAGGGTTCCTCTGGCAGATGAAAAGACTGAGGGCCATGGCCTTGTCTGACTTTTTTGGGGACAGATTCAGATTAAGTAGCAATTATATCATATTTATAAATGAAATGTCCTACTTGACCTGTATTATTTCTTCAGGGCTAAAAAAAAGCTCTAAAAACTGGCCATGAATAATAAATAATACCAAGTGCTTTGAGGCCCATTTTTTATATGCAGCCCCAATACCCCTATGGGGCAACAGATGGCTATACATTATGGAATTTTAGGGTTCTCTTGCCTTATAAGGTTCAAATCGTTAGCAACTCTGTGAAGCACCTTCGCATTGTTTCTTTTCCCTTTTCACCCGCTGGTGAAGGTTTTCTTTTGTGCTGGAGAAAAGTATCAGACCTTCACTGATATATTGATCTTGTTATAAGCTGGTCAACACAGATCCTTTAAGCAATCACAGATACCCCCTTTTGTTTTTAATCCACCAATCCTGAGTTGTCATCCTTGGTGGTACTGAAGAAGGTGGCCTGGTAATATTTTTCCCACCGAAACAAAGATAGACCTTAACATAAAGACTCCAACCTACAACACAGCAACGGCTGAGAAAAAACCCAGACATTTTCCCGTTATCTTTGAAAACTGATTTAATTTATAGGTTGAAACAGGTGTGAATGATCACAATGAGTGCATGAGTGTGTTTTTGTGTAGAGAGACTGGAGTTGAATGAATGGGGTTATGAAAACAACTTGAAGTATTGATTTTTTGTATATACTTTTTTACATATAGAGATTAGTTGCCTTGTGTTTTCCCGTTGGAACTTTTCGTATTATTGCTTTTGAAACAGAAATGATAATAACTAATTAAAGAACTGTCATCATATACTGGATTAAATTGCACAGCCCTGTATATATTGTATGTGTCCAATGTATATCCCATGTCAAATTCAATTGGAGAATCAAAGAAAAGGCATTACATTTTGGAGTATATTGTATAGCACTGTATATGATGTATGTTTATACATATTATTTTATGTGTAATTCAATTGAGAAAAGTAAAACATATACAGATTGTTAATCAAAGAAATTAGTATTTAAATAAAAAAACAAAAAAACTAGTAATAAAAGTATGTTCATAACATAAGGCTAGATTCAGTATATATTATACATGGCCAGCTTTTGCAGCTATTTGAGCCCTTGAAGAAGTAATACCGGTCTAGTGGGACAGTTCATTTATATTTATTGCTTTGCTCCTCTCTCTGTCCTAGACCTTAAATAGTGCCATTTACGGGGTACCTTTCTTATGTTAATTATATCATATTTGCCTGCAGATCAATGGAGGAGACTACAAGAATCATTGGTTTTGGGAATTTGCAAGAAAAATGCGAGCTGAGTTTTCTTCAATAATTACTTGAACATTTGAACTTTGCGTGCAAAGTGGTAGTGCTTGGGAGGCAGGTTTCCAGGCGCTTGGTATCCTCAATGAAAGGAGTGGCTAAACTCCATCACGGAACATAACTGATTAGCAGAAAAAAGAGAGACTTGTCGGTATGGTAGAGCTTATTGATTGACCACAATGGATTAACAGTGTGATGTCATAAGGACCCAACAACATGGACAGTGGAAATATTTTCTGATGAGTCTGTAGTCGGGGACTTTGGATAATATTGGGAATGGAGGTGGTGCACGAAAACATGACCAGATGAATGCAAACAAAACACGTTCAGCATTGCATTATCAGTATAATTCCTAGTGATGCTGGCTGTGAGGCTGTTGAGGGAGAAGTTGCAGGGCAGAAAGGTGAAATTTGCAATGAACAATAAGTTCGCAGTTTACTTGTTCAGCAAATAGTCTTTGAAGGATAAGCACAGACTGTATTTGCGTAAAGAGCTTGTCTTGTGCACTTTGGAACAGAATATTACTTGTAGGTAAATACCATTCCTGGCATAGACAACCTGGCGTCTGATACACTGTCTCATTAGCAGTGGGTGAGATTTCATGGTTTGGTTCTGGATTCCGACGAGGCAGAGGGCAGTGCCACAGGCTATGAGGGTCATTGGAGCCTGGCAGTGGATGGAGAATTCATTGGACGCTTCCACAAAGAAGTAATGATGACAAGCCTGTAATGTATTTTTGGACTCAATGGACATAAAACGAAACAGAATGGAGAGGGCTTTAAGGCTGAGTACAGATGACATGATGGGGTTTATGGTGAACCAGATTAACAAGGGCATATACCCAGTGACCATAACTGGAAAATTAGTAACACCTTATATCAGAAGTGTTATTGGGGCTGTGAGCTGGAAAAAGGGGAACTGGTTTGGAGATTTTGGAAGACCAGAATAGAGAAAAGGGGAAGAGGTGTTCAATTGCTGTGCCCATTCTGTAGAACATGGTGATGTAGGTGAGATTCGTGAACGCATCTGCCTGGAAGTTCTGAATGTTCAGAGGGATATTTACATTGATGTTTTTTGCAGCATTTAGAGTCTCAGAGCTTGTGGGGTGAAGAACTATGAGGGATTGTTGAAGAAATACGTGCTAATGGAAGAACAGGGCAATGCGGATAAGGGTGAGAAAGAATAAAAAAGATTAAAGCTCAAAGTGTCAGGGGTGAAGATTATAGCCCAGTAAGGACAATGTGAAACTGGCTGAGATACAGAAAAAAGGGTAGAGGCCCTTTATTTTAACATGCAGGTGGCAGGAAGAAAATTGCAAATCACATACTTGGGTGTCAAGAATATGCCTTATCAAGTGGGCTGGAAAGGATACAGCTTGGGGCACACACTTTCAGGATAGGCGTGTAGGAGTAGGAGTTGAAAATATTGGAATGTATGAAGGAGTGCTTGTGTGTGGAGTTATGATTTCCCATAATCACTGGGTATGGGAAGCATATTCATAAGCCTAGTTTTCACAACATGTCCAGTAGTGGAGTAAAGAAATTAGACGGAGGTCTATGTTGCGGCCAAATGGGCATACGTTGGAGGCAGTTGATGCCAAATATATGGGAAATAAGTGGTAAATGGTATTAGCCAGATGCTGTCCTCATTAACCCGTGAGACAATTATTTCGTTAAGGGAATGGGTTTGGAATTGCTAGAAATGTTAAAGTGGGAGAGGAAGGTGAGTGACAGGTGGGCTTCTATTTTGGACACTGTGGTTGTCCAGGAGGGTTTGGGGAGGAGCAAGGAAACCAGCCCCAATAAACAAAACAAGGAATAAAATAGGGAGATTTTCGGCAAGCCTGGACGACCTTTAAATAATGCTGATTCAATTCATGTAATTTCAGGAATTTTGTACCACACTTGTTAAAAGAATTTCACAAAATAATACTATTAGGTCGCTTCGCTTAATTATGCACCATTCTCTGTAAAAAAATTAAGGCGAATGCTCCATTCATTTGAAAAAAATATATCACAAATGCACAGGAGCAGCAGAATTCGTAGTTCACAGTGCTTTTGTTTTTTTGCTCTTTTGTTAGAGCAAAATGTGGTTTTGCATCAACATTTGACACAGGGATAGATTTTGCGCTAAAATACTGCACAAAATGACAGATATGCACTTTGCGTTTTTGCACGTAGTTTCGAATTCTTTTTTCTAGAATTTGGCATTATTACGTAAAATCAAAGTGTATACATTTTCAACATCACTAATTTTGGGTTTTTGCAATGTACATTGCATCATTATTATCTAAGCAAGGGGTAGGTTTAAGGGGGTGGGAATGTTTGGGACGAGGAGGGTAGGAATAGTTATTCTGTGTTAGTTACTTGTGAGGGCATATTTAGTGTGTATGGCAAAGCTGAAGGTTGTGTTATTGTTAGTCCAACTTACTCCAAAATAAAGCGACTTTTTGCACACCTGATAGAGAGTTCGACACCTAGCTCATCCTCCAAAGGTAGGTAATCGAAATAAGTCCTCTCCTAATATTGTCATAGAGTGGGACAACGAAGAAATAAATAGGACTGCCCTGACAGGGTTAGGCTGCCAGCAGGACGGGTTGTTTGATAAACGATCAGTAGATTTACGGTATTTGTACAATCCCACATGCCATTATGTTCTAAGTTAGTTCTCACAATAACCAGGCCTGTGCTTGTCTGCCATAACGTACTACTTTTTAATTTTTGTAACCAGCGCCGATTACTAAGCCTTAATTGTGAATGCAAGGCTTTTCTGATTTAGATTAAAAACAGCTATCTGTTGTGGCTGGAAATTATCGGTAAATAGAATGCAAACCTGCCTCATCAACAGAACATTTTAGTAACTTGCAAACCAGAAATCTGTGTTGTGCACTAAACTGCAAATGTTGTATCGCATCTAAACATTGTGTATTTTAATATAATCCAAATGGATCTATTGTATTACGTTGACATGTTGTGTATTATAGGTTATGTTGTGCAATATTGCCCTACAGACATTAATTTGGTCCTCAGTCTAGGGACTGACGTGTGCACTGTGCTGTTATGGTTTCATTTCGTTTTCTCCCAGTTTATTTCTGATATATTTGAATTGTTAACAGTAAAAGTGTTGGCTGTGTTTTATAAAGGTTGATGTAATTAGGTTTTTACCTAAAGGAATAAAGGATCTTTGACTGACCCATTGCCCTACACTTTATCATCAATTTGTCAGAGTCACTGATGCAGTAGGAGCTCTTAGGAGAAGGTAGGAGACTGGTGGG
The DNA here is from genome assembly GCF_964204655.1 of Triturus cristatus. Classification (NCBI taxonomy): domain Eukaryota; kingdom Metazoa; phylum Chordata; class Amphibia; order Caudata; family Salamandridae; genus Triturus; species Triturus cristatus. The sequence continues at coordinate 248,290,155 of NC_140594.1, forward strand.
CGCACTAGTCATTGGGAGATTTGAACAGTGCTGGGAGATATATCCCAGGAAGCCTGTAAGTGTGCAGTGAGCCCGAAACATCTTTCCATCTTGTGTAGCTAGTAGATTTCTGTATGGAAGTTCCCTTACAGTATCATTGTCAATGGTATGTCACTCAAGCTTTGATGAGATGAGGGTGAGGTGTCTCAGGAATTGATGAGTCAAGTTTTATCATCGTTGGTCAGCTTTTTAATCAAGAAGTCCTTTTGACAACATAGGGGCAATGTGTAAAGCATTTATGCAGTACTCAAACAGTAATAAAGTAACAACACAACACAAGAAAATTCACACACCATTTTTGGTAGAGGGAGGCAAGATGGCGACTGCCGGTTCAGAAGCTTGAGCCGGCTGCTCCAGACCTCCCACACTAGGAGCCCATTTCAACATATTTGTACGCATTATGAGAGAAAGCTAAGTGAAGTAATGCTTACTGTCATGCTCCGAGCCAGAGAGATTGAAAACTGATCTCTAAAACTCTCGGAGTGGCAGCGGGGGCAGCATGTTTCATCTCCTCACGGCGGCGTTGCATTTGTTCGGGAAGACACGTACTGGGTACATTGTTGCTGGTCTAGGAGCTGCCACGAGAGGTCGAGCCTGGACTCCGAATCAAGCAGGAATACGCTCGGAGATCTCTGCTGGCAGCTGGGATACCGGAGCCATGGCTGTGTGGAACTCTATGCCCCTCAGCATCTCACGGAAAATGCCTCCCAAGGGCGGTAGAGGAAAAGCCAGGGCTCCACTCGATCTGGACACTGCTGTGGCTTCCGCTTCTTCTGCCACTTCTGCTACTGTGGCAGTCACTTGCACAGGGACTAATGGTGGTGTAGAGAAAGTGATTGAATCATCCACTGGTAAAAAACTGGCCAAAAGCAGCGGGAAAGGCAGTAAGGGTGAAAGCGGAGGTACTTCTAATACTGCGGAATCGGAGAACCGAGTTAAAGGTACGATCCCACAATCATTTGCAACAGGGAAAGGAGTGAAGAAAGGGGGGACCTTGGGTCCTCAGCACCATGCTATAGACATTATACAAGGGGCACTGGGCGAAGAAGGGGCTGCGCAACCTTCTGGACTTATTGAAGAATTGAGGGGTATAACCGCGACTCAACAGATTGATAGTGCAGCAGTGGGTCTTAAGTAGGCCTGGGCTAAAATTCCGTTCCGCTCGCAGAAATTGCGATAATTTGACATTTTCGCGTTCCGCGGAGAGCGCAAAAATGTCAAAATTTCCACAATCCGCATTTTACTGGAAATTTTTTGCTTGCTCGCGCTGTAAAATAATACATTCTCGCGATCGCCTTACCTGAATCTCCGCGTTCGCCGACAAGTTTTCCCGATCCGGTCGCATTCTCCACAAGATGTTGGATTGTTGGTAGCCATTTGCGCTGTCTCGCGACAGTTCGCGCCCGCAGTAACATCATTCGTCGCGCGATCACGTCTTTCTTTTCGCAATCATGCACCGCGTGACAAGTGAAAACAAGATGGCCGCGCCCGTGAGCAACCGCATGGGTAAGTTGGCGAGCTGCGACCATGCAGAAAATACCGCGAACGGGCGGGAAAAAACTTCCGTATCTTCGCGATATTTCCGCGTGTTTGCGGAGATTTTTAACATTTTCCCGATAATTTGTGAAAGTGAATTTCGCAAATTCCGCCCACCCCTAGTCTTGAGGTCCACGCAGGCAACACTTTTGGACTAGGTAATGAAGATTGGGACCCCTTAGATGCTAATGAGTCGATTGGAAGCTCTGAGGCTCGCGCGGGGGATAATTGTTTGATTGACACTATGGCTCAAGGTGCTAATTCAAGTGGGGCCCCTACGGGTATAGACTCTGTCCGTATAGAGCCATCAGAGAAGGAGGCTGAATTAGTTGATCTTGTAGAGAAGTTTTTTTTCCCTATCAGACCATTCGGACCATTCAGACTTACCTGGAGGTGATCGACTGATGCAAAAGGTCTCAGGTATGGAGCAAAAGGATGATGAAATTATTGGCTAGAGTTCATTACATTCTGAGGATATGGGCAGCGAATCATCGGAAGATAGCCCACTGACTATGCTAAAGAAAAAGACTTGGACCGAAGGGTCTCTATATGCTTATTCCCCGGCATCTGCATGTAGGCCAACTCCCCACTCTTTAGCTGAAACTGACTCCCCAGTAATTCAAGGAACATCAGAGGCAACGGAAGATGTATCCTTTATTTATTTATTTATTTATTTATTTATTGGTTTATATAGCGCTAGAATCGACTCCAATGGAGTATCTCTGCGCTTTTCGGTAATCGGTAAACCAAGGACAAGATGATGGGGAGGCTAGATCTCATTCTTAAACAGCACAGTTTTAAGGAGTTTCCTGTAGGTAAGATGTTCCTTGCATTGTCTTAATGATAAAGGAAGTTTATTCCACAATGTGGGGCCAGTAATAGATAAAGCTTTATTCCCATGTCGGGCTTTTTTTGCTCGAGGGATCACCAAGAGGAGGTTATTACTAGATCTTAGTGATCGGAGCGGAATGTAGGGGACAAATTTATTTTGTAAATAGACGGGCCCTTGACCATTTATGCATTTGTGGATAAGGCAACATATCTTAAATTTTATCCTCTGACGGATCGACAGCCAGTGTAGCTGATCCAGGAGGGGTTTGGAAGCAGTTCTGGGGGGGACATTAAGGACCAGGCGAGCTGCCGTGTTCTGAACGACCTGCAGTTTATTCAAAACACTTTCGTTGGCAGAAAGAAGCAGGCCATTGCAGTAGTCAATCCTACTTAAAACCAAGGTCTGGACCAAGGTTCTCTTACAGGAATCTGGCAAGAGGGGAAAGATTTTCCGTAACAAACTAATAGTGTAAAAGCAGATTCCTGAAGTGTAGTTGACATGTTGTTTGAAAAGCAAGTCCTGATCCAGACGAATCCCAAGGTTCTTCACAACCTGTTTAGGTTCAGGAACAATTCCTTGAGTCTCATATACAGAACAATTATGACCCACAGGGAGGAGACATGAACCGAGAGCCTAAGGACACAGAATGTTTGTCGCAATTTGCAAAATTCAGTGCGCCGGATCGGTAAAACTTGCTCGGAGTTTACTGTAAGAATTACTGAGGCAGAATCGCGTATATCGCAGTTGGAAGATGAATTAGCATCACAGAAGATAGTAAATAAGACTCTGAGCGCCGGAAAGGACGATGTATTATGGAAACTTGCTGACTTGGAGAACAGGGCCCGGCGGAATAATCTGAGAGTTCTTCAAATCCCTGAGGGAATTGAAGGCCAGGACCCTCGGAAGTTTATTATTGAGCTGTTCTCTGAGGCATTTCCAAATTTGACCCAATGGGACTGGCAGAGAGAAGTGCAGAGAGCCCATCGATTCCCTTTCTCTATCTGGGCTCGACCTGGGCAGGGGGTGGAGGCGGCTAAACCCAGGGCCATTCTTATATCATTTAGCAACTTTTTGGCACGGGAGGCTGTCTCTGAGCTGGCCCACCCCGTTAGGAAAAGTACTGGAAAGGGGGTCAAATTTTTCGTTAGGCCTGATTATTCTCACCAGACTGTAGAGAAGCGGTGGCAATTACGACAACTTATTGAACCGTTTCAGTTAAAGGGGGCTCAGGCATTTCTACTACAACCAGCTAAGCTTAAAATTCTCTACAAAGGGAATACTCGGTATTTCACCGCAGAAACTCAGGCAAAAGAATATTTGCACACACTTAAAGGAGGTTAAGCGGGGGGAAATAATTCTTCAGTAGGGTCTTGCTTTGATGATTATTGCTCATGTTTCCTCAGCAGGCTGTGTGCTTGGTTAAGGGAATCTGATTCATTTCTTTTCTGGTTAATATATTAGCTTTAAAATCCCCTTGGTTTTTGGATTTGGAGGGGGCTCACGAGTGTGGGGGGGGGGGCACAATGTGTGCAGGGAACATGTCATTGCAAGGGCTGTCAGCCCTAAAGCCTCGAGGTGGTGGGGGCATTGGTGGGGGGTGGGAGTGTGGTGAGGAGAGGGGGGAGGGGGGTTTGGAGGGGTATAGTTGGGGTCAAAGCGCAAGAAAAAGGAAGCTACACGGCAGCAAAGATATGTTTATAAAAATTAAAAAGATGTTTTGCCAGGGTTTTTTCTGGCTCTTTTATTTTTTGTTGCTCCTCGACATGGCAATTCAGGTAATTTGGAAAATATGGCAAATTTAGGTCTCCGATTATGCACACTGAATGTGTGCGGTTTAAATAACTACAATAAAAGGCAGAGGGTCTCCAGAGAGTTACGGGCTCTGCACTCGAATGTGGTGTGCCTGCAAGAGACACATATCCCATTGGCCAAGCGTGGGGTATTACAAGAGCTATTAGTAAACTCAAGGCAGACAAGCATGATTAGAGGGGTGGCGATACTGGAAAGATCTCATGTTGAGACCATGGGGCGCTCTTTAGGTTAATAATTTGGGACGCTGGGCCATTGTGGAATGTAGGGCTGGGGGTTTATCATTTACTTTGTGCACTGTCTATGGGTCTAATTTGGATGAAGCTTCAGTACTGGAATATCTGAATGGGGAGCTTGCTACCTGGCCTACCCCTTTACTTCTCTGCGGGGATTTCAATTGAAAATTGACTAGGGAAGATTTCCAAAATGTGGGACGCAGTTATAAGGGTAGGAAGCCCGTTTTAATAAGGCCTTATTTCAATTAAGAAAGGATCATGGCTTATTGGATGTTTGGAGCAGTCTACATAGAGATAATCCAGGCTTAACTTTTTTTTCGTACCCTCATAACAAGCATGTTCGGCCGGATAATTGTTTTGCACCATCGGCAGTGTTTACTGGATTGAAAGCTAGTACATAGCCAAGGGTGACCTCAGATCATGCACCTTTGATAGTAGAAATCCCGCTAATTATCAGAAGCGCACCCCCCAGAATTTTCACATTTGACAGGAAGAACTTACTGGATGAAAAATATGTTGAGGAGATTAGGGTGTGGATAAAGGAGTTTTTTTTAATTAATAGACATTCGGCGCCCTGGGGTGTGGTATGGGATACTTTTAAAGTGGGATTGAGAGGGGAGACACAGAGTTTTGGGTTTTTAAAATCCAAAATGGCTAGACAGGCATTGCAGGTCCTTTATGATGATCTTATGAGAGCCGAGGAGGAACTACTTACTGCTTTAGCTGCCAGAGATCATACCACTGTATGTCTGAATAATTTAGCAAGATGCAAGGCCAAAATTAACCTTGAGTGGAGCAAGGAGATCGCTATAAAATACCAAACCTATAGAAAGGAATGTCACGAGTATGGCAAATCTACGGTCCTATGTTTAGCTCAGAAATTATGCAGTAAAGAGTCTGAACAAAGAACTAAGGGGATTCAGAATAAGGCGGGGTAGTTGTTGTCTGACCCCCAGGAAATTCTTAAAGTATTTTATTAGTTTTATACCGAATTATATACTGAGACTCAAACTGGGGAGCAGTCTCTATCGGATATGGGATCATCTGCTGCGTTATGGGCTCAGTTAGATCAAGCGGATGTTAAAAGACTTGAGGAGCGAATTGCAATGTGGGAATTAGAGCAGGCTATTAGCTCACTGGACGTAGGGAAAGCCGCAGGGCCTGACAGACTCCCTTTGGAAGTATTTACAACTTTTTTTCGTGAAATTAAAAATGATATGTTGATAGTATACCAAATGGCGCAAAAAGGAGAGATTCCACAAACCTGGTCTGAGGCTAATATTTGTGTGTTTAGGAAAAAGGGGACACCAGCAGAGCTACCTGGATCATACCGCCCAATCTCTCTCCTTAACACCGATGGTAAAATCTATGCGAAAATACTGACCACGCGTTTGGCAAAAATTATACCATCTTTAGTTTCGCTTAAACAGCATGGTTTTATACCTGGGAGAGGGACGGTTGATCATGTACGTAGAGTAATAACCCTGTTTGATATCGCACAGGTTGAGGCCCGTGAATTAGGGCTGATATTACTTGATGCCGAAAAGGCATTCGATCGGGTTTCGTGGAATTTCCTTTGGCGGGGAATGCAACAAATGGGCTTTGGACAAGGCTTTCTAAGGGCCTTAAAGGCCCTTTATCATTGCCCGTCAGCCAAAATCTGCTCAATGGGACATAATTCTCAGGCTATCACGATCTCTAGAGGCTCACGGCAGGGAGGCCCCTGCTCGCCACTCCTATTTGCGCTATATATCAATCCTTTTATTCTTATGCTACAACAAAGTAGAAAAATTCTGCCTTTCGTGGTACAACAAGAATATTATTCTGTACTGGCATACGCTGATGATATTGCCATTGTCACCTCTGATCCCAGGCTTGCAATTTCGGAAATAGAATCCTTAGCGCAGATGTTTGGGGCAGCCTCGGGGTATAAACTCAACTCTGCAAAAACCCAAGTGCTCAGTACAAGTCAGGTAATGGATGGGGACGCCAAGTGTGTTAAGGAAGCCACATACTTGGGTATTAAGATCCGTAACTCTGTCCAAGAGATTATCGAGGTTAACTGGGGGGACATCATTTATGGAGTGAAAAGGTCATTTGAAAGGTGGGAGAATATCCATTTGTCCTTAGTAGGTATAGCGAATGTGTTGAAAATGAAAGTGTTACCCCGTGTACTGTATTTTTTCAGGGCTGTCCCATTGGAGGTCCCCGAGAAACAAATCCAATCTTCACAATCGCTCTGGTCAAGATACATGTGGGCCCCGGGATGACCTCGTAGAGCAGCCAGATATATGACTCTCTCTCGTGAAAAAGGTGGATGGTCTATACCGGATTTTGCTTTGTATTATTATGCATGTATTTTGGTTAACGTTCGGTTATTACTTACTGGTGAACATCTCAGGAACTTAGCCGAAACTCCTTCTATATATCAGATGATATTAGGGCCAGAGGCAAAGCATTAGCTTTTTAATCCGGTGGATGGCAGCTATTTTAAAATAACACTATTTAAGGTATTGAATGCCCTGATTAAAGTATGGAATACCGTACGAAAGAATGCTGAGGTTTCAGCACTCTCTATTTATACTCCTATTAATTCTGTTGGAACACTTCCCTCGATATTCTGGGAGCAGGTTGTATGGGGTTGGAGAAGGAGGGGGGTCACCCGACTTGGGGATCTTTACCATGAAACACCCAATTTGCTTTAAGAAGGTTAAAATTGTTGAATCTATTAGACGACATGCTAAGATTGGGGTCGTTTATAAAGTATTGCTGGAGGGTAGAGCAAATGACTTAGAACAGTACAACTTGAAATGGCGAACTTGGCTGGGGAACCCCGGAATCTCATTGGAAGAATCCATCAATTTGGCGGAATAGAACCTGGGTGCAGCCAATCTTCGCAGCCAACATTATAAAACGATATTCATTTTATATCACACTCCGCTGAAAATGATGAAGTGGGGACCGCAGTATGATGGGAGGTGTTTTCGCTGTGGTAAAGATAGTGCTGACATTGTTCATGTTTTTTTGCATGTCAGCTTTTGGATCCCTTGATAGATTCTATTGGGAGGTTTCTGACAGAAATCACTTTAGTTGTAGTAAAAATTTCTCAATCTATGATGTTGCTTGGTATAGGGGAGGAGGTCGGGGAGCGGCAGCCATTATACATGCACCGGTATTTAATATTTATGGCTATGGCTGTTGCACGGTTGACAATTGCATCTTTGTGGTTACAACAAGAGCTGCCATCCTTTGAGTTTTGTCGGGCTAAGATTTTTTATGTTTATAATTTGGAATATAGCCTATATGCCTTGAAGGGATACAGGAAAAGACAGCTAGGATTATTGATATGGGGGGCTGTGAGGGAGTATATGGCTGGGTAATTTAGTTTATCATGTATAACATTGGGGGGGAATATGTGTATGTTTATGCCCAATTGTAAATCTAGGTTATAGAGTTTTTTGGGGTATTTTTCATATCTGTATTTACTTGGAGATTATGTGGCTGTTTATTTGTGCTGTTATTTTTGATGCTGCTATGGAGCTTCAATAAAAAAAAAGTAAATTGTGATGATCTCATATTTTGCAATACAATAAAAAATATATAATCAATAGAAAATTCACACACCAATTTAAAAAAAAAATAGAGTAATATTTAATAAATTATTTGACACCAAAATATCAAAAACCCAATCAGTAGAACTGGAGATATGGAATTCTAAAGATTTAAGGTAAGTATAGTGCCTAAAATCACAAAGCAGCACTCTAGGTAGTCTGGCTATGTGAGATTGCCTCAAAGTCACTAGTTCAGGCAGACTGTGGTGGCGCATAGGCCAGATACAGGGACTAGGTTAGACCCACAGAAAAAGTTACCTTCTACAGTCCAGAGCAAAGAGTTCCATTCAAAGTGGAGGAGGCAACGAGGAGCAGAGAGAGCGTCAAGGAAGGTCATCCCTATAGCACTTAATACTGTCAGGCATTGCGGACACCATTGCTGGAACTTTGTATTGGGGGTCACATGGACTGTCTATTCTGTAACACACAGTGCAGATGCCAATTGTCACTGACGGTTGATGTAGCATGAAGGATCAAGTTCACTTAAGCTTCATCAGTGAGGGCAGCAAGATCTTGGCAAAAACGGGCCCATTCATGTTTGCAAAGAGCCCAACACCTCAGGATTTCTCATTTTCCTGTATGAGGATGATCAGAAACTTACTCCAGCAAAAGCCAACAAGGCCCAGGCAGGTCCTTTTGCAGGTCCAGACAGGTCCAGTGCAGTAGGTCAACTGGACAGTTGCAGGGAGACCTCCAGAGTTTCATGTGTACTTGTAGATCAGACAGGAGTCCAGCAGCAGGCTGTAGGATAACTATTGCTCACCAGGAAGAAGGACAACCCCTCTTCCTTACTCTCTTATTCCTTTTCTCTAGAATGTATTTGGAGCAAATATATACAGCTTTCCACCAAAGCAGATCTCTAGACATTTTACCAGATCAGCAAGATATTGACAATGGTTGTCACAGTGCCTGCAATCACCTCTAAAAGAAACTCATGCCTAACCTGATTTGATGAATGATGAGCTGCAAATGAGCCTACCAGGCAGGACTCGGAAATATGGGCTTGTTGAGTAGCATCAGCAACAACCTGTGGTTCTTCCAGAATGTGGTGCTGAGTGCTGCCCTTTTCATTTTGTTTTGGACAAAGCCTAAAGCTTTATTTGAAGCTTTGTTTTCTGCCATATGACCACAGTATTGTCTGTGAGAACACCCAGAGCCCATCCAAGAAGTCCAGAGAAGCAAACCCAGCACATAGAAACTCTTTCTGTCCCTCATCAGAGACCTGCCAATGGCTGCTTCGAGAAGCAACTGCTACATATGTGAGTAATGATGGCTGGCTAAAAACATTCCTACACTGGTTGGTCAGTCTGCGATCTTCCACTCTTCTACTCTTGAGATATCACCCCCTTAGTGTGGAGCCATGGATCCACAGCCTCTAGGTCACCATGTTTGTGGAATATACCCATTTATAGGGTCAAACTATCACTACTCTCTTTCATAAATATAATATACTTGATGGTCCTTTGCAGCGCTGCTGGTTCACTCTTTTTCACTTGCCACTGTTATTTTTTGTTACTATGTTACTTTTTCTCAGCAACATTGTGAACTCTTATGTATAAGAACCTTGAAAAAGTAACAAGATTTGGCAACCAATTGTAGCCCTCTATTTTACAAGTTGTTGATAGCAATTTGGTAGTGACCATGAATTCTACTTGTTTGGTAGCATAATATTCACTAGATAACCATTTTATAGTTACTGGATTTTATGACACTGTATACATTCAAAGGCCATTGTTTCATTACTCTCACATCACATCACTGGATTATCATTTCATTGTGTTTTTTGATATGCATACTTTTTGTAATTTGACCTTTGTTTTTACTCATATTTTGGAGTTTTTAATCCGTGCAGTCATTGCATTTGTATTACGGCTTGTGTTGTGCTGCATTCTGATTCAGGTCCTCAACACCTCAATTGAGCACTCATTCAAATACTCATCCACAGCTACCCTGAGCAAATAGGGCCAGATAACCCAGTCGCAGCTGCTCCCTCAAAGCAGTAGGGCGGCTGGAAGGGCGGGGATTAAAAAATAAATTAAAAAAGATCACTTACCTGCCGGCCAGCTGACTGGTCGGCCATCGCCCCTCTTCCGGCCACTCCGTCTTCCTGTTTAACAGGAAGCAGGAAGCACGCAGGCTCCCCCTAACCAATCACAATGCTAAAATGCTTAGTTGTGATTAGTCTGAGCTCCGTGGTTCGGCGCTCATATGGGGAATAGGAGCCGGGGCATGTTCTCCACCCAGGCTGTAATGCAGCCTGGGTGGAGAACATGTAAAGTGTTCAGGAATGTTTGGCATGCCCCAGAGGGCTTGCCAAATACTCATGCGCATTTAGGAGGGTGCCACCCCTCCTCCCAAACTGCGCTGCCCCTGCCTAGCCCTATTCCATCTAGTCCCACCCCTCAAAACTGCCTCGGCGCAGAAAAATAAAATGATAATAACATTGCATTATTATCATTTTAATTTTCCTTTTTTTCCATGCTGAGAGGTAGTGGGGTGCTGCTCCCCACCTTTGCAGAGGAGCCACCACTGAGATTACCTATGCATGTATGTGAGTACTTGCAGGATGAAAAGTGAATCAAGTTGTGGCATTGATCAAATTGCCCAAACAAAATCTAATTTTTGGCGAAAGGTTGACACAACCACAACACCAAAAAGCTTTGCATCACATATCACCAAACCCTTGGTAACGTATGCAAAGGTTATATAGCCAGGTGGGAACTGTAGAAACATTCCTTGGATTTCATGTAAAGCGAGATCTCCTAAGCTTATATCACCTGGCTTTGTGTGGAATGGGCAACAGAATGTCATGGTATATACCCACACGCATCATGAGCAAATTTCAAAAAATGATGCGGCTCAAGTGATTTACCTTTGGGCAGTTGTCAATGTGTAGAAGTTTGTATCAGCAGCTGCACATTGAATACCAATATCATGTCATACATCTGTTTCACCTTTGCATCATTGCACAACAACAGCATTTTTTATGCGAGCTCAGTCAATTACATCATCAGCACACACTCTTAGTAAATATGCTGTTGAATAGTTTTTCCCTACTGGTGCAAAGCAGCACTATAGATTGTTACAAAACACTGTTCAATTTTCAGTAAATCTGACTAAAAGAGTATGGGGAAACCAAATCTCTATTGCAGACCTAGCGCCTGGTGTCTTGTTGGTAAGGAACACCAACTTTCACACCATTGCTAGCGCTTGGTTCTTGCGGCTACTGCTACGATTGGGGAAAGAGTCTGACAGCCTTTTTAATGTGATACATTATTCAATGTCCTTGAATTTAATTGTAAGAACAAGAGAGTGAACCACAACGTGTTAGTGTCTTGACATACAACTCAAATATCAGCCTAAAGAAATGTTGTGCAAGTGACCAAAACCAAGATATTTACGGGAATGAGCTCTACACTGTTGGAAAGTGAACCCATGTTTAAAACTGTTTTTGAATTTTTTAGTAACCCCCACACATTATTAGCCCAATGTTGTAAAATACATGACATTGCATACTAGTTAACATACCCTACTTTCTTAACAGAGTTATTTTTTGTCATTTATTATATTACACCATGATTATGTTATTAGATTCTTCAGTGAATCTGGTCCATCCAATCCTAACCTAATTCTTGATAATAGGTAAAATGTTACCTCACCTGCTAAATCTCATTGCCCAATGTATGCTGAAAACAGTGCTTGATCATTTTCTACACTGTGGGCATAATTATGGGGCTAGCATTGTTGCACCATTCCATGTGTTCTAGAACCTTCAGGTGTAACTATTTTTTTGTATCTATATATTTCTGCAGTAGGGCACATTCCATAATCAAAAGCATGGCAAAAGCACAGAGTGTTTCCATGAAAAGCCTTCGGGGCTGTCAAGGTTAACATACATTATTTTTCATTCCAATCAGACCAATCAGAAGCTGCCCTGGAAATCACATTTCGATATTTGCACATTCTACCATGGGCAATGCTGTAAACAACATCATCATTCATCCCACCAAATAATATTGTGCCTCCAGTTAAAAATGGGGTATACCTCAGTGCACTTAAATTCTGATTTGGCCCGTGGTACTGTTTGCAATTAGAATTCATAGCTTTTAGGTGCGGAGATCAATCAATACAACACACACACAGATTAATGTTGAATCACATCACTCTCTGGGGTTGACAGTTTTTATATTTGGTAATCAGACTTCAGCTTCATGCTGACCAGACGGCTTCCTGCTTCCGAATTCATGGTTCGCAGCTCTTAGATGTGTGTTTAAAAAGGAAATACCTAAGAATGATTTACACACAGTGTTTTAATAGTATCTCTGGGATTGTAGTTGCTTCAAAATACACATCTTTAAGGGCAAAACATTGTTTCTCAAAGATAAGCATGTGTTTTAATGCCATAGCAATAACAACAGAAAATCTCTTGTCCATATTGTTTGATTTCATGGAACATCACTTTGTAGCAAATAGATATTCAAACAAAAACATCTGCGTGTTCAAGATATGAATGTGAGTAAATGGCGCAGTGGCAGATTTTAGGTTGGTTTGGAGAAAGCGTTATGGTATTGCCAGCCTCTTGTAATTAAAATCATTCATTTTTAAAAGGAAAATCATAAATATATGCATACATAGTGTGGCTTCATGTTAGCCCTCTTCGTCCATTGGCCTGCTCGACTTTCTTAAGATGTTGCTTCTCCCCACAGCAGGATGCAACACCGGGCAATGGGAAATCAACGTTACATCCTGGCTTTCTTGAGCTGTGAGTGATGGCATTTTCACAGATCGAATGTGGACATCCTCCTAAAAAGAAATACACATCAGATCCATGGACCAAAATGATACATTGCCAATGTTTGTTTCTGTCCCTTCTTTTTCTTTTTACATTTCTAGCCACCTCTTATGTCTTCACATTACAGCAAGTTACAGTAATTAGAAGCCAGTAGAACATTTTGTTTTCACCAATAAAATACTTCTTTTGATGTGCATTACAACTAAATATGTGTTCTGTACCTTTCTCGAAAGCATGTGTATTTTTTCTTAATTGTATGTGATGGCTCACTCATTTAATTTGAATTTTTATCGGAAACAGAGAGTCACCACATTTAGGCAGCAGCATGTTTTATTTTTTATTTCTTCATGTTTATTTGTGCTGCTTGGGGACATCATCCCCAGAAGCTCAAAAATACTGTTCTGCCAGAAAAGAACATCTAGTAAGAGTAACCACTGGCTGTAGGGATGTGGGAGGACTCCAGTGAACATTATGCACTACAAGCACGCAGTATAATGGATAGAAGGATATAAGGAGGTCCCATACCAACACATGCCCCGGACTGCCCATTTCCAATTACTTCTGAAGTTCTGGCCTAAGCCTTAAATTGCCCATTGGTAAAAGGTAGTCTCAAGTGCATGGTGTAAGAAACTGGGCTGTTGGTTCATGGGGGTGTGAACCCTGGTCACGCAGCAACCACAATCCTTGTCAGGGTGATGCACAAGCCAACCTGAAATTAATCTGTGCCTAACCCTCTGGTACCTTGGCACAGAACAGTCAGGCTTAACTTAGAGGCAATGTGTAAAGTATGTGTGCAACACTTCAAAACCATAAAAAAGTTACAACAGCCTACAAAAAAGGTTCCAAAACAACAGTAGATAAACAGAGTAATCTGCAATAAATAAAACAAGACTAAAACAACAATAATCCAATCAGTAAAATCCCAGAAATAAACAAGTTTAAAGATTTCAGTGAAAATAACATCAAACCCCATAAAGAGCAAACTGTGGATATCTGGTTGTGCCAGACCTAGACAAAGTCACAAGTTCAGGACAACCACAATGAAAGGCGGGCCGACTACAGGCAGCCAGTTAGGTTATTTGAACAAAGTACCTTAAATCCTGGTTTGTGTACTGTTGCAAGGGACGGTATCAAAGATATGTCATTTAGCCGAAGCGAGGCATCAGCTCAGAGTGGCAGCAAGGCTGCAGTGTGAGGGCCTCCATCATCATTGACAGTTACATTGATGAGGGCTTGCAGTGCGAACACTGGCATTTAGAATGTGTTGTGCAATCAGGGTAATGCATTGGTTCCAAGAAGCTGCAAAGGTGCAATGCTGAGTTTGGCATGGTCATTAAGGCTGCCATCATCAAGGGATACTGTGGCCTCCACCGAGGATGCATTGATGTGGGAATTTGCGACGGAGTTGTGAAACACAGCAGAGAAGATGAGTTGGTTCTGCTGGGTCCACAGTTGTTGTCGGAGCACCTTAGGCCCACTTCCAAGCGTCCAAGACTGGGTGGCGCCACTTGGCAGAGATGACTCACAGAAGACAGAGTCCAGGTTCTGGGGTTAATGTTGTTGGAGCCTTCTGTCCCTGACTCTCAAGTCAGCACGCCAGTCAACTAGTCATTGGAGTCAGTCTGGCGGCCCTGGTTCAACAGATGCAGTTCCAGTCCATCTCACCCAGGCAGAAGGGCAACAGGCAGCAGGTCTGCACAACAGGGCAGCAGTCCTTCAGAGCATCAATCCAGCAGACTGGCAGTCCTTTCAGCAGGACAGCTGTCCTTCCTGGCAGAGTATCCACAAGTCCAGAAGAGTACTGAAGAATTGGTGTCTGAAAACAAAAATAATTGTACCCAGTTCTGTCTTCGAAGTGAGTGAAGCTTCTAGAGGATTACATTTGAAGTGCCCTGCATTACTTGCCCTGGCTCCAGACTAACTACAGGTGACATGCAGCCCTTTTTGTGGTGGCAGGACACAGCCTATTTAAGTGTAAGTGGGGCTGTTCCCAGGTTCTCTATCTCATCATGCCAGTGATGGCCCATCCAACTTCACCATAGTCAAGATTTTTCATTACAATTCCAAATACACCATACATGAAGAAGTTACCTGTTCCTATTTGGAAGTTACAGCTTATTAAATGTAATATTGTAACTCCAGTGTTATTGTATGGGAAAGCTAGGCCTTGGAGTAGTGAAAAATAAATTCAAGGGCTGTTCACAACCAGGACATGTAAAACTTAAGAGTACATGTCCGACTTTTTAAATACATTGCAGCCTAGTAAGTCCTAATATTTATTTAGATTATTTCCTTAATGTTGGGTTTTATGATTGTTGTGGACTTAGGGTAGAATTTTGGGGTATTGGAATGTTGGTTCTGGGTTCCAGGATGGGAGTTGCTGCCTGGAGGCTGGTGTTGCTGGTGAGAAATAAAATTTCTCTGACACCCTCACCTGCCATCTTCCTTCAATGTTTGCAAAGAGAATTGGCTATGAACGCACTCATGCAAAGCACAATGTACAAAATGTGTGTTTCCATCCTGTGATCCCTGCATTATCTTTTTTTCCTTATATTACATTGATTTCTATTTTAGTAGCTGACTTTTTCCGGTCTCTACTCTAGTCTCTAGTTCACTTATCTTCTGCTTTGTTGGTAATCTTTCCCTCTCTCCTATATATATTGTGGTACTGTAAGAGTATGACTAAGAATAACACATTTTGGTACTCTACTGTCTACAGTGAAGATTGCAGGACCAAGTACGCTATAATATTCACCAGGTATGTTTGTTGAGAAGTCTTTCTTTTTCCAGCTCGTGATTTAACAGTTAAGTTCACAAAAAAGTGACCATGGTCATGGACGCCTCCCCCCAATGTTGTGTGCTGTCTCATTCATTTATGTTGTATACCAGCAGTTTTCAGTGACAGTGCAGCATGGCTAAATAAAGTAAAAGGGCCCACTCCTATTGCATCTGTCAACAGACACCATATGTCTTTCATTGACCATTATTCCACCCCTGGCTTGCCTAACTTTGTGAACCAATCATATGCCCGGAGTGATATTTGAGTTAGAAGATACTGCATAAAGGGATGACTAGGCAAACGGATGGTTGGAAGTAAGGGTGGATATTGAATGGATGCATAATGGGTTGGAAATGTTGGTGAAAGACTGAATGAGAGAAAGTAAAGCCTAAACATGGTGGCTCTGGGTGAATTAGAATGAAAGGACAAATTAATATTTGGATTGTTTGGATGAATAAGCTAGGCAGCTCTTCTCATTGAGGAGCATGCTGCTCATCTACTTCGCTTACTTTGCCTATGTAGGGGTATCAAAACTCCTTTATTTTTTCCTATGTTTTTCCATCTTAGCCTTCCAAATTGGAAAATCCATTCTTGGCATATGACACATTTGAGTTTATAACCATGTGAAGTGATTGCAGATTATATTTCATTGTTTCCCAAGAGAGATTTATTTTACACCTGTTCAGATTTTTCCCTTTCGACTTCCGTTGACTAGTACAGCGATCGAATAAGCCAAAAATGTTGAATCAATGATCAGTGTAGTCGCCCCTCTATTCTATATAAAAAAAGCTCTACTCTACCCGCCTAATCCCTCTACCCAACCCTGCTTAAGAGTAAGTCAAGTTTCCTTTCCTTGCTTACTTCCCGGAGAATTAATTTGTTGGAAATAATATGTTGTAGTGGACGAGGCCACTGAGTAAAGTGGGAGTAAGTGCATGATTTGATGTCAAGTTTGGCATATGGTATGCACTGTGACAAATGTGACAAACACAATCTATATAGCCCATTCCTATCCCTGAAGTGCAGTCCATCATTTTCTCCAACATCTACTTATGGGAAACAGGAGAACATCTACATTTCATATGTGAGGTGTGTGAAGTAGAATCTTATTTATTATTTATCTGCCTTTTTGGAGTCAGGGTGGAAAGAGAAATGCAGTAAGAGATGGGCAGGGATTGTGCAATTAAAAATAGATAGTTTCCACTCAAAGTGTCTGTTTATAGTTACTTGAAAAGCCTTTAGAAGAAAAAAAACATTTTTTGAATCCAGCATTATTCTACTTTAAGACTTTTCAGACACACAGTCAGTGCTTTTATGCAAGGCATGTGTGAGTAAAACAAAATTGCCCTTGTAACTCTACTAATCATAATCACATCACATTCCAATGGCCCTACGGGACCAGCAATGTACTGCTACTGTTCCACCCAGTAATTTAAAACAATTGTTTGCACAGAGCATTATTTGCAATTTACCTTTTTTCATTTTGGTTTTCTCAAAATAGCTGCTTCTGCCGGTCCAACCATAAGACGGAACAGACAGGTGATAGTGGCCCCTCTTTGGTTGCAGAGGTGGGAGCATATCCCGCAAGAATATCGATGGCTGGTGGACCTGAAAGAGGAGACTGAGGAAGCAAATTCCTCTCAGCTAGGCTCCAGTGCAACCAGTCTCCCTCAGTCTCCTGGCCATCCCACAGCACCAGCGCCAGTTAATATCAACAGCTGTCACCCCCTCCCACACTGACAAAAAACCATTGTGATGCCATGTCCTGCAGCGTCTGGACACCACTGAGAGCTGGCTCACCATGATGGAGCAGAACCTGGATCAGCTCCAGTCAGACATCCAGAATGCCCTCTTCTAGCCTTTTTGTTTTACTTTTTATTGTTTTGCTGGGAAAGAGTTGTTGTGGCTGGGCGGAGAGGGAGAGGAGGGAGTTGGGTGCGGGTTTCTTTTTCTTTGTATATTTCAAATTTTGAGACATTGGGACTTGGGTCATTTTGTTTGGGGAGGGGGGTTGGGCATGTTGTGTGGGTGGAGAGGGTGGGGTTCTTTGTAAACCAATAAAGGGGAAACTGTTTTATTTTAACAAAATGTATGCCTGAAGTAGTTGGTTTCACTTTTAATTTGCACTGCTGCCTTTAGTTTTTACGCAGCCTGTTTATTTGTTGTAAGAGAGTGTGTACCGCTAAGTTATAGAGTTATACCTCTCTAACTATCTTGACCATTAAGGGGGATGCTGCCATGACTTCTATCGTCTACAACAACCTAGATAAATAATAGTTGCATTTAGATACTTACTTACTAAGGTAATTAGTTCACTTCAGTTCTTAGTTGTCTCTCCTGAATATAGATGAAGCAATAACAGGGAAGGCATCACAACCTCAGAAGTGAGGTCTCACTTCCAACTCCACCCAGGGGAGCTCCAACTGTAGGATTAATTTGAATGAGTATCCATCATAGGCAATTACATGGAAATAAAGACTGAGTTAGTGGGTTATACCGAAGCTTTACAAAGAATTGATACCAGAGCACTACACAATGACACAACAAGAATTCCTGATAGTGATAAAACAACAAAAAATAGCTATAGTAGTAATCTGGCTAGTGGGGAGCTAGTAGTAACTTACAAAATCCTTGATGCATAAAAAAGGGACTCAAAGCATGGAATGGACAAGCTTAAGATAGGCATTTACGGTTAGGCAGCACAAGGCCTAAATGATGATGCTGACAAACGATTTTTTTCATTCTATATCTAAAATATGGATCAATTTTCATGAATGTGGGCAAGGCCCTAGGCCCTAACGGCCTGCCTATCGAGCTCAGACCAAACAAACTAACCCCACACTTACGTGCCATGTTTAAGGAAAGCAAGAGTCTGGGGACACTCTCACTGGGCCAAACAGTAGCGACATTGGTCACCATTCATAAAGAGGGCAAATCGAAAACTGACTGTACCTCCTACAGGCCCATTTCCCTACTCAATGTGGAGCCTAAAATATTAGCTAAACTCCTAGTGCACCGACCTATTAAAGTATTAAGCAAATGATTACATCCTGACCAGTCAGGCTTCATGCCCCACCGAAACACAGCTCTAAATCTGCGTAGAGTACATGGAGTGATGGGGAGAATAGCCACAATCCAGGAGGCAGCAATAATAGTCTCACTAGATTCTACCATGGCATTCAAGTGGTCATACCTATTCGCTGTCCTAACAAAAATGGGGTTTGGACCTATCTTCGTCCAATGGGTCAGGCTCCTCTACTCGGCACCCCTGGCTCAAGTAATAGTCAACAATAAAAAAATCTGAAGTGTTTGAGTTAAGTAGAGGGACCCGACAGGGCTGTCCATTGTCCCCCCTCCTGTTTGCACTAGCCTTGGAACCACTAGCGGCATGGATTCGTAGAGATCCGGTGATACGGGGTATGCGATGGGCTGCCACATGGGAGGACCGCAACTCATTGTACGCAGATGACATTCTCCTATTCTTAGCCTCTCCCAACTCGTAACTCGGGAGGGTACTAGCATCTTCGCAGCCTTTGGTAGGTACTCCGGATATTCCATCAACTGGAGTAAATCCTTACTCTATGTCCTCGGCGGGGCCCCACCTTCCCCACCTAAGGGCGGTCATATACAGATCACCATCGTAGGTTTAAATACTTAGGTATTTTTGTCACCTCAGATCTTAAACGACGTTGGGAACAAAACCTGCTCCTACCCCTACAACGACTAAAGCGAGACATTGTGTGCTGATAAGCGCCCCCGATCTCGCTGTTGGGCAGAGCAGCACTCTTTAAAATAATGTCACTGCCCCGCTTCCTATACGTGCTACAAAATTCCCGAGACTTGGTTCCCGCACGATACTTCAGAGAGATTGAGAGCCTACAGAGAGACTTGCTGTGGCATGGTAAACCCCGGATAGCATTAGTTAAGCTCACCCTAAATTGGTATGACGGCGGAATTAGTCTCCATGATCTCAAAAAATATTACTGGGCTGCACACCACACTGCAATCAATCCCGGGACTTACCCCCACGCAGATGATCCGGGCTATGCCATGGATAGGTGGCTACTGCCAGGACAGAACTACGACAGGGCGCTATATTCCAAACCCCAGCGATTTCCCCTGACATGGCCGACTAAACACTGAGCACAAATCTGGCACACAGCGACCAGAAGTCTGGGATGGGAACAGAGAGTCACATTGGCAACTCTCCTATGGGATACCGAGAAATTAGACAACCTTTGGAAGTCAAAAGGGTTCGATAAATGGGACTTAATTGGGATCTCAAAAACTGGGGACCTATGGATGAATGGTGAAGTCCAAACATTTGACTCCCTACAACAGGAGCACGAGCTAGCTAAATTAGAATACTTCCGGTACCTGCAGGTGCGCCACGCACTACAGACACAGCTTTGGAGGGGTTCTTCCCCCCAGACTCTTCACCCCTCGAGGATAGGCTGCTTGATGGCTACTTACCAACGAAGGCTATATCATTAACATATAAGAAACTGATCAATAGCTCTGCAGACCGCCTCCAGCACACAAGAGAAAAGTGGGAAAGAGATAGCCTAGAGCTAGATGATGAGGAATGGTAAGAAGCAGTGGCCTCCCCCAAAGAAGTAGCAATCTCTGCCAGGTTGCGACTTGTCCAACTTAAAATTCTCCATAGAATTTACATTACGGGGCACCGTCTGGTGCAAATGGAGAAAACGGAGATGCGGGAGTGCAGAAGCGGTCGGGAGGCACCTTTATGCATATACTATGGAAATGTGAACACATTCAGCAGTATTGGCGCAAACTACATAACATCCTCAGTGAAGTACTCGCACTTACTCTTCGCCCTGAAGTGAAGAGATGCCTACTTAATATATGGGAGCCTACAGACCTGAACAGTAAACATAAACTCTGGGTTACATTGGGCCTAATGATAGCAAAGAGAAACATTGCACAACTCTGGGGAGCTCACCCAAAATAAAAGCCTGGAAGGCGGACATGGACTGGTGCATGTTTAGGGAAAAAACAGTCTATGTAGCACGGGGATGCCCCCAAAAATGGTCCTCCATTTGGAACGACTGGAATGATTATCGAGGAAATATTTGTACCCCCTGAGTGTTCCTCCTCCAGATGAACCTCCCTCACCGTAAATGCTGTACCAACTCACAAACTGTTGTTCAGGAAATGTAGGAATTGTGATTCCTTATGTATACAGCATTTCTCCTCTTTATTGCAATTTGTATGGTCGATTCACTGTGTTTAATAAAAAGAAATATTTTTAAAAAAAGTTTTCATGAATGGGTGGGTAAATTGGGTCAGTGTGGGTTATTGCTTAGAAGATCCTGTAGTAAGTTGGTGTTGCTTTCACCACATTCGCCCCCCCAAATTTGTGATCCATTGATGGTGCAAATTAAGCAACACCTCAATAAATCATGCTGCCAAGGGTAAGAGGGTTATGGGTTTGATGAATGTATGGGAAAGGGGATTAGGGGAAAGGTTTGACAAAGACAACCACTACATGAGGACAACATTTATTTGGGCAATGGGCAGCACATCATTTGTCATCAAACTGTTGTGGAAGAAAACAAAGGAATGAGTATGACAGAGTACAGTTAAATGAATTGCAAATAGTCCTCCTGCCCCAGAGACCCAAATTATCAAATATCTAAGTTTTCTGTCTTCTTGGATGGGAGAGAACCCATCCTCCGAGTTCTCCAAATAAGATTGTTTAAAGAAAAATTATACTGTATTGTATCTCCTCATGAATGTCCATCGCATGTGGGTGACTGTCTGGACTAGTCCAGTAGGTAAATTGGAGTGTTGATGTCAGTTTTCGCCTTTCATTCGTGCAGGAGATTAGAAGGCCTGCAGATTATAAAACAGAAGCTGTTCTTTGGTGTCAAGAATAAGGACAGAAGGAAGGTAAGCTTCAAGAGGAGTGTATCAAGAAGACTCAGAGCAAAAAAACAAGGGGAACTCAGAGATTCTCTTTTGCCACAAGTCCAACATACAGGCACACACAGCAGAATTTTACAAATAATTGCACCTCTCTCCATTCTAAATAGCTGAGCACTAGGCCTCAGACTCTTGGTTTACCTTAGAACTGAAGTCGATAACTTCTTGCTTCTAAGTGTTAATGAGGTAGCCCCGCAGCTCCAGCCCTGAGTTCTTCCTTACTCATCCTGACTCCAAGTAACTCCGTCCCAGACCAGCCGTCATGACCCTGGCAAGAAAGATGAGTAGTGCACGGCTGTTGAAGAACAAGTAGAGAAACAGAATTGCAGTATTTTGCATAGGTTTGTTTGTTAACTAAAGTGACTGAGCCGGACTCTGCAGAACCAGAAAAGAGGAGAGGACCCCCATGAAAGTAAATCTGGACGGATAGCACGGGGAAAATGGCGGCCGCTAGCTAGTAGCGGTCGCAGGCTCGGAATCTCACTCCCAAGCAAGTACTACGGAAAACAGCATGGATGGATGAAATCGATGCAAAATTTATACCCGGATATGGTGGGATTACTTCCATGACTTTCCTTTTCGGCTCTCGGCGCTACGTTGCAGTGTGTTCTCTCGGCGTTTCAGGTCCCGGTACTCCCGGGTCTCGATGCTGAGGTGGCGGCCAAAGGAGGAGGAGAGGCGTTTCATGGAGGTTGGTGACTGAAGGCTGCAGTGATTCAGGTGGAGGTGCGGGACATACTGGAGGGCTTCTCCATGTTTTGATTGCTCTGGAGAGGATGGATTGCACTGATTGAGGTCAGACTGACAGACGGCGGCCGTTTCAGGGAAGGGTCAGGCTCGTTTGCACTGCTCTCTCCACCTTCTGCTTTCTACCGGGTTTGTATGCCCTGACTTTTTTCTGTGATCTCCGGTTTTTTACAGCAACACATGAGCGGTTTATAGTTAATGCCTGGTGGACTTTCTGGTGTGTCCCCCGCTGGTTTTGGTGCGTTTGAACCCCCGACTCCAATACTGTGTTGGGGTTTTGACACAGAGGTGACGGCGAGAGAGGGGGTGGCGAGCCGTGGGGGACGATGGTCTGAGGCCGCACTGAATCTGGCACAGAGGAGAGGTTATGTTGCAGGAGCCGGTTTGAAAAGGAGCTCGGCACCGGTACTTTCCTTTCCTTGTCTGTTTTTAAAGCGGGATTCCAAACTCTTTCAAGCTGCTAAACCAGGAAGCAGAGAATTGGAAGGAGTAGAAATAAACACTCTGGAGAATCACAAAGAAGTGGAATTAAATGTAGGGAAAACCTCGATGAGCACAGTAAGGAGAAGGGGGACAGACTGGGACTCTGAATTAAATCTTGATCGTGGGGTGGAAACAACAAGAGAAAAAAACTGAGGGACCCCCCACGGAATCTAGTAGAATCAATAGATACACATTAAGAAGTAGGGACATCTGGGGCTTAAATAAATCACAGGGCACTATAGCCAATAAAAACCTGACCTCCCCAGGTCTTCCGACAGAGCAGTTTAAGCCCGGAGGATTAAAGCCAGCTAATACTACCTCAAATATAAAAAAAAAAAAAAACCTCCTAATTAAAAATTCAACTAGAAAAGAACGAAAGAAAATACTTAAAAACAAACCAGGAAGCACTCGAATAACTCCATCCCTGAGATCATATTTCAAGATACAGGCCCTACATTCCCCCCAAAAAGATCTAAACCATTTACCTACACCTAATCAGAGTTTATCAGTTGGGGATCCAAAGCAGGTAAATTCTTACCAATCTTCACGACAACCCCTGAATATGAACGAGAAAGAGGGAAAAAAGGACATGAATCCAATACCCCTGGAAAACAGGTATGAATCTTTATCACAAGAAATTAATGAACTGACTGATGAGTCGCTATCTGTTCCCTCCTCGCCCAATCCCGGAAGAACAGCTCCAGAAAAAGTTGCCATACAGGAAAAGAAGGGGCTTTCAGAAGAAATAGAGGTAGCTGATTGTTCAAATGTAGAGCGGGTTATGGGAGTTACCTCCCATACTGATGGGTTATTAAATACACTACTTACAGAAATAAGAGACAAGTTCGCAATCTCAGAAAGTAATCAACTGAGAATACAGACAGTCTGTGAGACCCTCGAATCCAAGATGAACGCTATCTCCGAAAGGGTGGGGTCAATGGAACTAGTTGTTGAAGATTTAGTAAAACAAGTCGACAAAAACACCCAAGATATCCAGAAATTAAAGGGTGAGGATAAGATGATAAAGGATAAACTGGAAAGTCTGGAAAATGTTTCTAGGAGGAATAATATTAGACTGCTAAACATTCCAGAAGATGAAGAAGGTGGAGATATAAGGTCATTTGTAATCAATCTTCTAGCAGAGCTTCATGTGGATATTGATAAAATGACTCTTGAAGCTGATATACAAAGAGTTCACCGGGACCCTTTCATCAAAAAACCTGGAAAGAAAAATCCCAGGAAAATTCTGGTTAACTTTAAATCATATTTGCTAAAAGAAAAAATCCTAGCAGGAGGTTTAAAGGCGGGGGTCAATAAAAAAGCTGGATGGACATTTCGTATCAGATCTGATATATCCCACATCACCCAAGAAAAACAATGGGAACTGGGAAAATCAATGCATGAATTGAAGAAATTGGGTGCTACAGCAAATCTCCGCTTCCCTGCCTCTCTTAAAGTTATGTGGAACAATAAGATGTTTAACTTTAAAGATCCAGAAGAAGCCAATGCCCTTATAAACAAGATAAAGAATTCATCCGAATAAGAGACTTTGACTCAAAAAGCTAGGAAAGAGATAGAGCCTAAACTTTAGAGGAGTTCCTCTAATAGTAGAAAGGGGGGTTCCCCCAAGGGGTGGGGGGAGGGGTGCGCACTTAATATGTAATAAAACAAGGTTTTTATTAGAACACCGGGTGGGGGAGCATGTGGAAAAAAAAAAAAAAAACGTCCTCATTTGACAAGATCAATTCAAAATCTCTAACCTTTTTTCTTTTATACAATTTCCTGATAGAGGCAAATATATAAAAATCTATGACTAAAAAAGACGCAGCTAAAGATCTAGGGGTCATGTCTTGGAATGTAAATGGATTGAGGGTTCCTTAGAATATATAAAGTTATCAGACTGTAAGATTTTCCTTGTCCAAGAATCCCACTTATTGAAAGAAGAATGGACTATGCTGTTAAAGCAACAGAAATGGATTGAATACTGTATTTGTACAACACAATCCTGTACAGTGAAAGGTGTAGCCATCCTAGTTAAAAAAACAGCATGAGCAATATTGGGGGAATGTATAGTTGATACGCAGGGGAGGTGGGCTATTGCCAAATTAAAAATTAATGAGGTGTGGATAACTTTTGTAAGTTATTACGGACCTAACGTGGATGACCCATCCCCCTTAAATACTTTACTTCTACATTTAACTGAAATCAGTAATCCTATAGTATTAGGGGGAGATTTTAATTTGGTTCTAGATCCAGCTCAAGATTCCACCGCACGTAGAGTAGTTTCCAATACACAAAAAATGAGAACAGCTACAAGACAACTAATGGCCGATATAGGATTGGTGGACATTTGGAGGGAGATGGCTAATATGCAAACATGGCCGTTAACAAGCTAGAAATAGTGGGCATAAACGCACACGCAATAAAGTATCCTAACATCCTATCAAAGAATGCAGCCAAAAAATTCAAACACAAACTATTAAGAACTAACCCGGACACGCTGATATCTGACCCCTCCGTTAATCTAGTCAATGGCACTATTGTAAATGACCTGATCTTCTTTACCAGAAAAACAGTTAAATGGCGGATTGCCATCACAGAGATGCTTAACATAAACTCAACGAGGAATATACCACACGGCACAAGACTTATGATCACACCGTCAACAAGACTTAGAGCGAACCTCTGCATAACAATTTACAAGAACGGAATTGTGCTCATACAAGCAGCCAACAACGAATTAGAAAAATTCGACAACATGTTCCTAACCTTAAAAGAACATGTAGAGACATCAAACTCTCAACAACACCAAACTCCACAAATAGCCAACTTAGGCAACACCAACACTTCCACCACAGACATCACAATACCCAGAGACCTTCAGGAACCCCAACACAAAATACAACAAAAAGACACTATTGTGACAGGAGGCTCAATGGAAGGAAAGGATAAAGAAACAACAGAAATATCCACACGCTATACCGAATCTGATCCGTTGACGCTACGGAGAGAAGAACTAACATCTCCCTCACATGCTGGGACACCGTCTACGAGTAGGCCAATCCTCGGGAATCTGGAATCAAACGACAGGGTAGATATCACCCCGTCCATATCCCTCTCTACTACAACACAAATGACACCGAGGTCTACGCGGAAATTATACCCCACGAACATGGTATTAAGATCACAATACACAGAGTACACATCTCACACTGCTTGTAGAGGAAGTACAGTCAACCGAACTAAAGACAAAAAGAACAGGAAGTCGGAAACATTAACGGATCGAAAACGATGGGACGCAAACCACGAATCCCGAAATAATAAACGGCTGAGCACGCCCAATATTTCACCCCAGATACAGAGGGAAACTGAAGACCTTCAAATACAAATAAGCAATATGTCACAAAACATTTTAAGCACACTGCAAGTGATGGAAAAGATACTTGAAATTACTGTTAGCACGCACTACAAAGTTGAACTCATCCAAAAATCAGTACATAAATTACATGAAAAGAGCAGCAAGACGGCCATGCCTTTATCAAATAGGCATAATAGACCTGAAAGATATCTTAGTTACTTATCAGAGGATGAAACATTATCTTTACTCCAAACATATGAAGCCACAGACCACAGCAGAGGGGTGAAAATTAAGACAGTCCCAATTGATTCGAACAGAACATCCAGACATAAGGACAGGAAACCCAATCCTAACAACCTTCAACAAATCCAGCTTACCAACAACTCACAAGAGATTAACCCTAATAACTTAGGGAAGCCTATGAAATGCCTACTGCTCAATTGTCGGTCCGCAGTAAAACATGCATCAGACATAGCTGCTCACATTGCTAGCCAGGAAATTGACCTAACTATACTTACAGAAACCTGGCTTTCAGAATCCTCTTCTCCAGTCATGGATCTCCTGGTGCCCCCACAGTATAACATCGTTAGATTAGATAGACAAAAAAAGACTGGAGGTGGTATTGCATGCATCCATCGATCGGATATAGAGGTCAGCAGTTTTCATTCTGACCCACTCGAATCCTGTGAATATCTAGGTCTCAAAATAAGATCGGCAGAAAATCAAAGATGCAACATGCATGCGCTTTACCACCCACCAGGTATTAACAATGTCACCTTCATAGACCAGCTAATGGAGATCATCACGGCGAACTCTAACTCTCACTCTAATAACATTTTCCTAGGCGATTTTAATCTACATTGGGACGATAATAATGACAAACACGTCAACGCATTTAAAGACTTTTTAAATGATCTAAACCTTACCCAAGCCTGCACACTGCCAACACACTCGAAAGGAGCAACGCTAGACTGGATAATATCGCGAAACAAGGAAACATCAATACGCTCAATTGTACCATGCGACTGGTCAGATCACCATGCCATTACCTTCCTAATACGCTCCATGAAAAAGAACAAAACCACGCAGCCCACCAAAACCAAGAAGTGGATTCGGGACACCAGAGACTCTAATACCGATAGTCTAATAGAAAGATGTGAGAAGGACTTAATGCCGCCAAACAAACTGCACAATGTGAATGATCTAACGGAACACTACACTACATCAATAACGAACATAGTCAATTCGACCATGCCACTAAAATTGAAAAGTGTCACTGAGAAAGAAAAAAATCCATGGTTTAATGGAGCATTAAATGAAGATAGGCGAAAATTAAGACTTGCTGAAAGAATCTGGAGACAGCACCCGTCATCCCCCACGTTGAAATCTCTCAGAAAAATCAGAAACGAGTACAACAAAAAGATCATGAACTCGAAAAAGGAATTTATTAGATCGGAACTGGACAACACCAAAAACAGGCCACGGAAATTATTCGAGATCTTAAAGCAACAGTCTAATAAGCTGGCAAAATCGGCCCATGACTCTACTAAAACACAGTTGAGTTGTGAAGAATTCTCAACTTTCTTCACCGAAAAGGCCAACACACTTGAAAGAGAGCTCAGGACAGAAGCCAACAACCTTCCCAATCAACCACCCACGATGAACAATGCCATCACATCAATCAAAAATGAATGGTCAAAAAACAAAGCACAATGGGATACCTTCAAGCTCTACGACCAGTATACCATCGCCAAAACGCTATCGGATATCAAACCTAATAACCACTATAATGACCTACTCCCCCATAAATGCCTAAAATCAATCAGCCACATAGTCATCCCAATATGGACAAAAATAATAAATGCCTCTTTATCTCAAGGGATCCTTCCAGAATGCCTTAAAACAGGCCAAGTCGTCCCCATCATCAAAAAACCCACAGCGGACCCAGGAGAACCAAACAACTTCCGCCCAGTAACCAATATTCCTATACTAGCCAAACTAATTGAGAAATGTGTACAAAATCAACTGAACCATCACATCGCAAATTTCAAGCTGCTAGACGACTGCCAGTCTGGATTCAGAACAGGCCACAGCACGGAAACAGCGATCCTTCATATTGTAGACGATGCGCTACAGGCCCTAGATCACAATAGAACATGCCTACTAATCCTTCTTGACCTGTCATCAGCTTTTGACACTGTAAATCATGAAAAACTACTAGCCAGGCTGCATGACAGGATGGGGTTATCAGGAATTGTGCTGAAATGGTTTGAATCCTTCCTCCAGAACAGAACGCAAAGATTCCTGGTCAACCAGACACTATCCAAATCATGCCCAAACTCAATTGGCGTCCCTCAAGGATCCACACTCTCTCCATCGCTCTTCAACCTGTATGTCGAACCCCTTACAGAAATTCTCAGAGATGCAAGAATAGCGTACCACATGTATGCGGACGATACGCAGATATACATAAAGATCAAGTCGCTGGAAGACATCAAATTAATGAATGAGGCCTTAAAAATGTCTTTACGTTGGTTAACTAGCAATCATCTGAAGATAAATGCACAAAAAACTGAATTCCTATTAATCTCACCACCAAAGAATCAGACAGAAACGAAAGAATGGACAGAAACGATCACAGCACTAAACTGCAAACCTACGCTAGTCGACTCAGCGAAATCACTAGGAATCACACTGGACAAGAACTTAGACATGAAAGCCCACATTAAAGCAATGGCAAAAAGTGCTCGATTTCACTTGAACTACATTAGAAAAGTGAAACCATTCATTTCTATGACAGACCTCAAATTGGCAGTCCAGTCTTTAGTTATTTCAAGGATTGAATATGGATGTACAACCTTAGCAGGTCTACCTAAAACTTCCACAGCACCACTAAAAGCTTGTCTTAATGCAGCCGCAAGACTTATAACCGGATCGAGGAAATTTGACCACATTTCCCCACACCTAAAAGCATTAAACTGGTTATCTTACGAAGCCAGAATTCAACTTAAAATGGCATGTATTACACACAAAGCGCTCCACTTTGGAACACCGAAATATTTGGCCAAGAAAATTGAACTATCGGGGGGAAACAGACCTGCCAGGAGTGCTAAGGAGATGCTGCTGAGACCACCGATCTTCCGGAAGAAGAAAACATATGACAGAGCTTTCTCCGGAGCAGCCCCCAGAATTTGGAATTCACTCCCTCCAAACATTAGGAAGATTCCTAACACAGCAACATTTAAGAGGGAAGCGAAGATCTTCCTGATGAGTAAGTTCCTTTCGTAAATAAGACGGCTCATCAGAGCACTATGATATAGATGCTTTCACAACAGTCATTCGGAATATGTAAAGATAAGCTCATATACGCATACGATTCTATTACTATTGAAGCGCACAGACGTAGAACGCTCAGAAAAAGACGCTTCGAATCATGCGTATTTGGATATCCCAGTTCACTTGTACAATAAGCAGTTTCCAATACGTGTTTGGGAAAATTGAAGTTAATCGTTCAGGGAAATAACAATATATATGTGATTACTGACAACACACGGTAACCTAATCCTGTCATTGTATTTTTCTTTCTTTTGCTTGTTAAATAATGTATAGTTACATACCTAAGCTACCTCATAGCCGTGTAAATCGTCCTGCTACTCATATTGTATTCGTGCTCAATTTACCTTTTGTTATTGTGAAGCGCTCTGATACCCAAGGCTCACGTTCGCGCTATATAAAACTATATAAATAAAATAAAAAATCTAAAATAAATGGAGGGAAATTTACTTTTTATAATAAAAAATGTGGACATCGATCAAGAATTGATTTTTTCTTAGTGGGTATCGCAGTGAGCAGAAATGTTATTCAAATCAGTCATGCTCCTGAGCATATGTCAGACCACTCGGCAGTTATTTTAAAAATAGTCACACATAATGCTCAATTAACACGGAGGTGGACTATTAATAGGACACTACTATTAGAAAGCACTATAATTGAAAAGCTAAAAGCAGAGACTAAAGAGTTCTTTGACATAAATGTTAATTCTGCCCCAATACAAACAGTTTGGGATGCATACAAGGCTTTCTTGAGGGGTTTATTAATAGCCATATCCTGCTCACATGCCAAGAAAACAAAAGAAGATATTAAGAAATTAGAGAATGAGATACATGTATGGCAAGAAAATCTTGAAAAGGAGCAGGAAAATCCAAATATCTTAAAAAATTTAACGAATGCAAAACATAAGCTTGCTGATTACCTAGAGACCATAATTAAAAAAAAGTGGGATGCTAGTAAACTAGCTCACCACGAATATGGAGAGGGGTGTAGTAAACTTCTCGCTTGGGAGACAAAAACTGACCAAACGAGAAATTGGATAAAAGACCTCCGAAATGTAGATACTGGCAACATAATGACAAATGTTACTGAAATTGAGGAGGCCTTTGCCCAATTTTTTGAAAATTTATATACGGAAGAAAAAATAATTGAGGAAAAGAGCATTAATGAATTTTTATCGGAATTGACTCTTCCCTCACTTCAACAAAATGAAAAAGAACAAATAAATTGCCCCATAGTTATGGAAGAAATAACTCAAGCCATTAGGCTTTTAAAAAAGGGTAAAGCGGCAGTCCCGGATTCCATCCCGAATGAGATATACAGTCTATTAGAAGAAGAATTGACACCTATTCTTTCTCAACTATTCAACTCCTGCTTTTTAAAGGGAAATAACCCCCCCCGCGTCATGGGAAGAGGCGACCATCACAATCCTCCTAAAACCAAACAAAAACCCTCGAATATGCGAGTCATATAGGCCTATTTCTCTCCTAAATTGCGATCATAAGATCCACACACAGATTATCACTAAACGCTTAGATAAAGTGATGGGTTCGATCATACACCCAGATCAAAAGGGTTTCATGAAAGGGAGACAGCTCAGTGAATTAGTACAGGACCTCATAGGAGCTATAGATATGGCCCAAACATACAAGACCTCTTTGGCAGTAATGACTTTTGATGCTGCCAAAGCATTTGATCGGGTCAATTGGACATTCTTGTTCAAAGTGATACAATGTATTGACCTGGGTGAAACATGTATAACAGCAATCAAAGCCATCTATAAAAAACCCTCAGCAAAAATGTTGGTGAATGGAAAATTAACTAGACCCATACGGATTGGAAGAGGGACTAGACAAGGCTGCCCTCTTTCCCCGTTACTTTTTAATATGTATATGGAACCACTGGCATATAAGCTGAGAACTAGCCAGAATATTATTCCATTCAAATGTAATGGATGGGAGAAAAAAAATTGGTTTATATGCGGATGACCTTATCATCTTTTCAGGTGATCTAGAGTCATCATACACAGGAATTTGGTCTGAATTAGAAAATTTTGGTAGGGTTTCAGGATATTTACTTAACCAACAAAAGACAGAATTAATGAAATGGAACACAAATTTCAAAAGTATCTACACAAAAAAAGAAATAAGGTATCTGGGGATACATATAGCTCAAAATATTGATAAAATTGCACAGATAAACTTCGAAAAAGTGACAAAAAAAGTAAGCTCCCAATTACAAACTTGGGGAGCATTGCCTATCTCCTTTCTGGGCAAATCTAATTTATTAAAAATGTCAATCCTTCCTCAATATACATTTCTATTTAACACCATCCCCATAGAGTTCCCAAGAGCTTGGTTTAGGAAGGTTCAAGGGCTTTTTTCAAGCTTTATATGGGGAAATAAGAGCCCGAGAATAGCCCTGAGAAAACTGAGAAAAAAAAGGAATATGGAGGTATTGCAACCCCTGATTTATACCTATATTTGTGTGCGTTCCAGTTAAAAAATTTCCGACAATTGATGATTGAAAGTTCTATGTTCTCGCCTCTTTATAAGGCGCTTACTTTTGACCTTTCTCAACAAGCTGGATGTTTCCTTCTAAAGTTTGGTCATACAAAATTTTTCAAAAAAGTTACATTGAAGATTTTGCTATCCGCAGTAAAGCTTTGGTCCCAGGTGAGCCGCCTTCTAAAAATTCCTTATTATAATGATATTACACCAGTTTGGGACTCTCCGGGGACGCCCTTGTGTCTGGAGGATGTTCTCGCAACTCCTTTGAGGAGATATGGAATTAATACCTGGGGTCAACTACTATTTGAGGCGGAACTTATATCCTGGTCCCACATATCTGTAATCTGTGAAGACCAGGTATCAAAATTTAAATACTATCAACTGCTAAGCTGGACAAAATCCTCTAGAAAAGATTTGGAAGGAAATTCGAACTTGGCTTTAAAGATATCCTCTCGACAAAACAAGTAAAATAAGTGGCAGAATGGTACTGGCTACTTGCCCAAAATGGGGAAGAGGAGCAGGTCTCTTTCATGGAGACATGGAGGAAAGATCTACCGGATGAAGAGCTCGAAAATATAGGGCAAGTATCTATGTCTTCTTTATGGTCTTGTATAAATGCTGCCCCCTAAAAAAAGAATCATCTTTTCACAGTCCATAAGGCCTATTGGACTCCTCAGAGATTATCGAAAATGGGAAGCCGTGAAATCAAGAAATGCCCTAAGTGTGGAGAAGATAGGGCAAATGAGGTCCACATGTTCTGGAGCTGCCCAGTAATACACATCTTTTGGAATAATGTGGGTAAGACCATATCAGATATTATGGGTTCAGATATAAAATTAACAACTATGTCGGTAATTTTTGGGCTAATTCCAAGGGAAGCAGTTGGTGGGGTATTAACAAAAAGTCACCAAGCTTTGTTCTTTACCTTGATTCTACTAGCCCGAAGGGAGCTCTGTATTAAATGGATTTTCCCCTGCCCTCCCACGAAGGAGGAATGGATTCATTCCATTCAGAGGGTATCCTACCTAGGTCAAGCTGGTGAAAGCACAAAAAAAACAAAATACTGGGAAATCTGGGATAAATGGGTGGAGACAGGAGTTAGCTACATATAAAGTTCCTCTTTCCTTTTTTTTTTTTTTCTCTTTTTTTTCTCTCTCTCTTTTACTGTATTTTCATGATATCTGTTCTTTGTTTTGATCTTTGGGTCCAATGATTAAAAATATGCCCCACAAAAAAACCCTGAGGAGGGAATTGTGGCACTGCCAAACTCTCAAGATAAAGGTTGAGGCTCATATGAATATTTGAAGGTTCGGATCTGGAGCTAAAGGCATCCTTTTCTCCCCTCGGGGCATGACCAGACCGGTAAAAACTTGCCTTTAAACGTTCTAAAATGGGTCAGAGAAACCTCTCTATGAGTTGGAGCATATTTTGGTTAAATGAGGACTAAAAAAAAAAAAAAAAGAAAGTAAATCTGGTTAAGTGTGAAATGGCCAATCTCCTCCGGAAACAAAAAAATGATCGCCCATCACTCAGGTCCCAAACATTGCAAATCAATCATCTCAAGAAAGTTCCCGCATTACAGTTCAACACTCACAATCATTCAATAATCAGACCACTCAATGTTGCAATGGTTAACTGTTCCAATATCAAGCACAGTGGTAGGCACACAATCTCACATTGATGCAAGCAACAGATTGGAATTTGGTAGTCATGTAAATGTAACAATTGTCTGGGCAGTCATCCTAGATGAAGAAAAAACAGAAGGATCACAGGAGCAGACCTTATTTGTCTCCAATGTCATGAAGGAATTGTGGCGGCTACTTCAATGCACACTGGTCCAACTGCAATCTGGCTATATGTGGCTAAAAAAATCGTGGGGCAGCATAAATTTGACACAAAAGTTATGTTCCACTAGCTACTTTATTTGTTGAAAAGATAAACGGTAAATGAGAAACAATTAACAAGTTCTATAGGGGCAGTGGCATACTTAGTTGGTGAAGTAGAGTTTGTCCTCAAACTCAGGTGGTTCACCCATAAGTTGATCAACTATTGCACTTGATTATGGCCAATCATCATCCTCCTCCTCCTGTGCTGTTTCATAACAGTGTAATTGTGCGGTATAAAATGTTGGTTCATTTTGATCATAGCCATTCCCTCCTAAATGAGGAGGTCCAGCGCTAACATCTTTGCCAGCTTCCCATTGTACAAAAGTGTGGTTGGGTGGTTCAATTCGTAGGGCCCCTCCTGCCTAAACATGCCCGTAATTGTAGCCTGGATTTTCTTCTTTTCTGGGGCCAATGACACAGGCATCTTTTGAGAAGTAGATGGTGGTGGTAGACTCAATGTGCATTGTGGTGGGGCAGTCACTGTATGCTGTAGTGTCTCCATCTGAATTTTGTGACATTGTGAAATCGCAGAGGTGGGTGAATCTTCTGCTGGGGACAGGGCTGCTTTGTGTGAAGATGTCATCCTCCTCTTCCTCATTATCACCTTCCACCGTGATTGAACTTGTAGCTGATTTTCTCTGGCTCTCCTCACCACCACAATCACTTTCATCAATTTTTTTAAGGTGCTTCTCCCACTTGATTATGTAGTGTTATGGGTCATTTGGCCTCCAGAACCATAATGTGTACAAGGCTTACCTCGACAAACATTCATGCTGCAAATGCTGCATACTGCAATGTGCGCCCCCTCCCAAACTAGGAAGGAGTACTTTTTTACTGTGCCACTGCCAATGCCTGAAGATGAACTTTATTGTCTCTCTGCTTCTCCTGAGCTAGAGGTTGGTGCAGGTCTCAGCTGGGGCTTTGCAAATATGGAACCCAGCGGTGCTACCTGTGCCACATCCCTCAGAGCAATTTGAATAGCAATGTCAGACTCCTCTGTGCTGCCTTCCACAATGACTGCATTGTTGTCATCATCCTCCTCATCATCCCCTTTCATAAGTTAAAGTCTTTCAGGAACTTTTCTTTTCCCTTGCAGTCCACTCCATGTCCCTATCATCATCATCAGATGTGGTCCTTGGAGAAGATGGTACCCTTCCTTTTCCTTGCTGCTGAATGTCTGGGAGTCAATGATTCTAAATGGGAATGTTCTTGCTCAGAAGTAGGCTCAACCTCCTGTTCTGCTCCAACAGCAGGAAAATGTACTATTGTTGTCCACTTTGCTCTGTTTCTTGAAACGATTGTGTACTAACGATTGTGTAATACTTTGTGAAAGGGACAAATCCAATTCAAGGTCACTGCCTCACTGACAGACATGGCCCTGGGCTTAGGTTGGTGTGGTGCTGTTGGAGCAGGAGTGCTGCTCCCAGCTTGCTCCACGGATGCCGGTGCTACAGGCACAATTTTGCCAAAATAGGTTTTTCCGTTACTCCAGTGGTCGAAAGTTGCTTCTTCTCACTAGCAATTTTCTTGGAGGCATCTTTCTTTGGGGTCATCTTAAAGCTCTCAGTTGGCAGTAGGGGTGGGCGGAATTTGCGAAATTCACTTTCGCAAATTATCGCGAAAATGTTAAAAATCTCCGCAAACACGCGGAAATATCGCGAAGATGCAGAAGTTTTTTTCCCGCCCATTCGCGGTATGTTCTGCGTGGTCGCTGCTCGCCAACCTACCCATGCGGTTGATCGCGGGCGCGGCCATCTTGTTGTCACTTGTCTCGCGGTGAATGATCGTGAGAAGAAAGACGTGATCGTGCGACGAATGATGTTACTGCGGGCGCGAACTGTCTCGAGACTGCGCAAATGGCTGCCAACAATCCAACATCTCGTGGAGAACGCGACTGGATCGGGAAAACTTGTCGGCGAACGCGCGCACGCAAGAATATATTATTTTACAGCGCGAGCAAGCAAAAAATTTCCGGTAAAATGCGGATTGCGGAAATTTTGACATTTTCGCGCTCTCCACGGAACGCGAAAATGTCAAATTATCACAATTTCCGCGAGCGGAACGGATTTTTAGCCCAGGCCTAGTTGGCAGTTGCACCAGCTGCACAAGCAGAAGTGATTGGAGGACTGAAGTGTGACTGAACAGGCCTTCTGTTTAGCAGTGCTCGAGGTGATGTCTCTTCTCTTCTGAACCTAAAAGCAAACAAGTAAGAGAAACATTTAGTATGAAACATCGCATTGTTTGCAGTTTGAATTAGTACAGATTAAGGCAATATTAGTGTGGTTGTATTGTTAACTTAGGTAACAACTTAAAAGTTAAACCACACTACCATACCATAATTCTCCATCAGAATATAATACACACTATACAGAATGATAGAGCTCTTTCCTTTATGTTAGTATATTCTACAGAAGCCACCTGTGGCTCTCAGGCAAATAAATGGGTAAATGGAATAGTCATTTTTAAAAAAATGAATAATGCTAGAATCTAAAGTGCACCGCAGCCAGGAGGAAATTGAATTGTATACCTAAAAAACTGAATGGTGTTTGCCTTTGATGGGTGGATGGATGATGGATGAACCAAGGCAAAACAGAAAAAAATTATTTGCTATAAAACTGAACAAAAATACATGAAAAATATTATAAAAAATGTAATTAAACAACATTCAAATAAACATTTTTTTAAACAAATTAAATTTAAAAAAATCAAACAAAAGTGAAATTATCCTCAAGCATATTATTAAACTGATATCTCATTCTTCCATTCAAGTCTATGGAAAGGCACACTGGCTGGATGCACAAAATGGCTGCCAGCCCGTGCCACATGGTCAACAACAACCATGATCAAGAAAGTATGGGGAACAAAGAACACATGCAGGCCTAAGACAAAAATACACTGGCTGCCTACACAAAATGGCCACCAGCCACATGGTCACAACAACAAGCATGAGGCCTAGAAAACAACAAATGCAGCCCAATGTCAATAGCTTACTGACTGGCTACTCAAAAAAGCTGCCAGCCACATGGTCACAACAACGACCAGCAAAAAGGTATGGCCACAACAAAGGCAACATGCAGGCCTATAGCAAAAGTACACTAGCTGGCTACACAAAATGGCCACCAGCCACATGGTCAAACAATAACAAGAAGGAGACATGGAAAACAAAGAACACAAACAGGCCTATGGACACTAACTATTCAAAAACATGGCTGCATGCCATGGGTAAAAAAGACAAATTATGGCTTATGGCAAACACACTCACACACTGGCCAGACAAAGAAGGCATGGTAACACAGAAACAACAGCATTAATTCAGCAATGCGAAAAACGAAAATTAGCTGGGCTAAGAAATTTTACAACAGCACACATCCTCCAAAGCTATCAAATATATTTATGCCACCTATGCACTGTTTGCAGAAGAAAATGTGAAATACCCCCCCAAAAATTTGCAATTTAATCCAATGCCTTTCATGACCTAAATGATGTTTCAATTTAACATACACCAAAGAAACAGTTGTTTCATGCACTCATAACTACTACTGGGCCTACTGAAACTGCAGGACACCCACCACAATGCATTTTAAAAATAGAATAAGTTGAAATAAATCCACCAATCAAACAAACAACACCTCTATACACCAGTTTTTCAACTTCAAATCTCAAATACAATGTCCTTAAATCCAATAGTATATAGTATACAAAGCACTGGAAGGAGCCTTCTGAACAGGAACAGGAAGCTGGATTATTTGGGGCACTTTCTTCCTGTTGGAAAAATATGTATAAAAAAAGGCTTATCAAGGGAAACAAAACAACTCCAATAGCCAGAAAATCCACTTAAAAGCATCTCAGCTGGTTCTTGAGCTCAAAATCTGCTCAAACGCTCCGTTTGCGATCACAATCTGCACCACATTAGCACCATCACAGCCAGAAGCCGTGTGAGTGAGCCCAAAGTCTTGAGGTCGCTTGAGGTGCATGCAAACGCGAAGTCTTGCTCACGCTTGCCAGCAGCTCGAGAGTATCGTCATGCTCGCGAGTGAAAGCTTTAACAAATCTCATGCATGTGAACAGAAAAATATTCGGCTTTGGGCCTGAAAGGTTGAATTCAGGAACTCCGTGCTCCTCCATGGAGCATGCAGTGCCCGAATTCTGCAAACTTTGTGAGTGTAGCGACGTTTTACGCCCAGGCTTTTACATATGTTAATTGGGTATCAGCCATCTCTACAATAGTTTAGGGAGAGAGTAAGTGAACTTTAGCACTAGTTAGCAGTGATAAAGTGTTCAAAGTCCTAAAGCTAGCGAAAACAAAGTCAGCAAAATAGGAGGGCTAAAGGCAAAAGGTTATGGTGGAAAACCATGCAGAGGATACCATGTCTAACACATGGTTACTGCAAAGAGGTCAGACCATTTACCCCTGCATATAGAGACATTGAGGTAGCTCCTAAGGTCAGACCATTCTTCACCAGAATTACTGTAGTTGTAAGTTGAGGAAAAGATCTCTAATGTCAGTTTGCAGATCAATTGTGTTGCAGGGAACATTGACTGTGGATACAAAGTTATGACATGTTAACTCGCCTGGCCTATAAGCTAGCAACACTTCCATGCTGGGTGCACCACCCATCAATGTTGCTGTGTTGGAGTGTGTGTGAAATTCTCATAATGTACATGTGTGTAATTATCAAACCAATGAAAGAATCTGCGGGTCTGATGAGTCAAACAAGACTCTTATTATAGCTAAAGACCTAAAAAACTGTCATGCTGTTAATAGAGGAAGAACAGTCCTCAATAAAGGGGACCCTTAAAAAAGGAGAAAATCCTTAAAAAAGGACAGATTCCCATCACTCACCGAGGTGACATGCTTCATCATCTGGGTCTCCTCCTAGTCACACACTAGTGTAACCAAGGGCTACACCTTTCTCCGACAGAGAGGGGAGCTCACAGATGTTTTCAAAATTGTGTGAAAAACAGGCAGAGGTCTCTAAGGTCTCGCAGATGTGAAGAGGAAATAATGTAAGAGTGATGGACGCCTGTTTTTCATACTATTTTGAAAACATCCGTGAGCTCCTCTCTCTGTCTACACAAGGGGCCCGATTCACAAAAGTAATCTGAGACAAAATCCTTACTTTACAACTTTTGGTTTTCACAGAAGGCATTTAGGAGTACTAAAGTTTGGATTTTGTCTCAGTTAAACTTAAGTTTTAGTCTTAAATTAAACTTAAGACAAACTTAAGTTTAACTATGACAAAATCCTAGTTGTAAAGTTAGGATTTTGTCTCAGTTGAACTTAAGTTTATCTTAAGCTTAACTTAAGACCAAAATGTAAGATTAACTGAGAAAAAATCCTAACTTTAGTTCTCCTAAATGCCTTCTATGAATACCGAAAGTCGTAAAGTTAGGATTTTGTCTCAGATTACTTTTGTGAATCGGGCCCAAAGTATTTATAAAAATATGTATTTATTATAAGACACTCACTAACAGATACAGATATCTCCTACCCAGAGATATACACAATGCACACAATACTTTGCAATAGAAACACGTAATTAGCACAGAATACACAGTGGTCCCCCAGGGGAGACCAAACCATATACTAAAATAGTGGTTTGCAAACCATGACTAGAGTCAAGGATATACCCAGAGGATGTAGAAGTGTTGGGGACCCAAGAAACCACCCAAGGTGAGTATCTAGGAACCCCAGGGAGGTCGTGTGCAGTGTGGAATCACAACCGCGTTCTTCGTACAAATCACGTGTAAGTCGCGGTTGCAATTTTAAAGAAAGAGAACCCTTTTCAGTAGACCCTGAAGAAACCCAGTGGAAGACAGAAGGTTGGAGAGCCAACCCACCCGTGGATACCCTAGTACCCATGTTATCTACACCAGGGAAGCCTGGTGCATAGGTGTGAAGTGGTGTTGGAAACCACTGTTGAACCCAATGGAGGACTTCAGGAAAATGCTACTGTTGGGGAAGGTGAAAGGGTCCGGTGGAATCCAAAGATTGATTCAAAGTGAAGAGTACCTGCAAGCAGAGGGGACAGAGTCTATGTCACACAAGGGTGACCTGGAGGTCTGGAAGACGAATGCCCACCAATGCCGGATGTTGCAGGAGAGATGACGGTGCCCTTGGAGCTGCAGCTACGAGAACCAGGCGATGCTGTGGAAGACTAGGAGCCGTTAACGAACTGCCCCAAGTCGGATGTCAAAAGTTGAGGGGTTGGTGTCAGCACCAACAAACCTTGGCATATGCAAACAATTTGGAAAGCGAAGTAGGTTGCAGTGTCGGGACCAGCAAGGTCCAGGTGACTCATCACAAGCAGGGGAGTCAGGGCAGGCCCTGAGCAATTAGAGGAGCCCAGATAATTCAAAGGTGACTCTCAACTGGACTCACAAGCCAGAGGCACTGGAGTCACAAGAGGACCTCGAGCAGCTAA
The DNA here is from genome assembly GCF_964204655.1 of Triturus cristatus. Lineage (NCBI taxonomy): Eukaryota > Metazoa > Chordata > Amphibia > Caudata > Salamandridae > Triturus > Triturus cristatus. The sequence continues at coordinate 248,330,474 of NC_140594.1, forward strand.
CGAAAAAGATACAGGCCATGGTGCAAGCGATATGGTGTGGTCAAGGATTCTGGTCACTGGAGAGAATTGAGGTTGGGGCTACTTGCAGCCTGAAGATCTCGATGTAAGAAAGCCAACAAGCCTTTGCAACTGCAAGTCGATGCAGCGCACACAGGTTTGGTTCCTGCGGCTCCGACGAGGGATACAGGCCTCAAACTTGGTGAGAGGACTGGGCAGGCCTCACGGGATGTGAAGAACTACCACCTGTGTTGCTGAGCCTTTCAAAGTCCATGGGACCCCAATGATCAGCAGACAGGTCAGCTTAGTTACAGTGCCTGCAGATGCAGGGAAGTGACTCCTTCATTTCAAGGGAGATTCCTTCAGGTGTCTTGGATGTCCACAGGCCTTGGAAGGTTTCCTGTATTGAGCACAGGCACATATGTTGCAGCAGACAAGCAGGGAATAGAGATCAGGAGCAGCAGGAGTCTTCCCGGTTGCAGTCTTGATGCCCAGAGCGATGTCCAGAGAAGTCGAGATGGTCGAAGTTGAAGGGGTGTCTGAAATTAATTGTGTCCCACAACGAATCGAAGGACCCATTATCAGGTAAGCCCTTAAGTACCCTAAGGAAAGGGTTGGGATAATTCATGGTTCCCTCCCAGGGGAGAGGTTGGATAGTGGGGAGGATACTCCCATGTCCTTTGTCCAGTTTCACAATAGAGCGGGAGCCAATGGCACCCTGAGCTGGTGTGAACTGGACTATTCAAGGATGGCACCAAATGTGCCCCTCTAGCAGACTTAGTGGCGCTGGCAAGCACTCCCAACTGGCCCAAATACACTACAACCTGTCTGGGAGGTAGCCACACCTCCCTGTGACAGGATACCTATTGTTCTGCCTTTCCCAGCTCGAGTTTGGCTCATCAGCAGGAGGGCAGAATCCTGTCTCTGGTTGGCAGCAGCTATGTTGTGCTGTCCGGGTCTAGAAGACTGGTACCGGTAGCACTGAGGACCTAATGGAGGGCCTTTACAGTGCTTGGAATCATACCTCCCACACCATTTATGGTGTGTCAGTATGATTTCAACATGTTTGATACCAAACACGATAGGGTTTGTTACAGCCAGTTTCGAGATGGTCATGGTGTAATGACGCGGTGCTCCTCTATATGATATATGTGTCTTTTACAACTGTGGTGAATGGACTCCGGAGGCTCTAGGGGTGTCCTGCTCATGCAGGAGCACCCACACACTTAGAACCTAGAACCCTGCCTACAGGATTGAAATGACCTGCTTAAGGGATGACTTATAGGCTTTAAGTGGCGTGATATTGCCGAAGAGGAGGAAGAACTTCAGCCTTCGCCTCATTGAAGACATCTGCATAATCAGGGTATTTTTCGGGTGACACCATCACCTTTTCTCCAGCAATAGCGATATGATGCTGAAGAGCCAGTGCCTTGGAAGGGTACCCCATTTTCTTCATACAATGTCCCTACAGTTTTCGGAATCCAATTGTGATGTTTTGTTCAACCAATCAATGTTTGGGTTGTGGAGGTGAAGCCACGGTAATCCAAAAATGATTCCGTATTGTGAAGCCTGAATTATGTTAAAAGTCAAACATTCTAGGTGTTCTGAGCCATACAAAACTTCAAGTTCTTCAGTGCTATAACATATGGGACCTGAGTCCAAGCGTCTCCCTTCTACTGCAAACACAGCTTCAGGTATCTCTTTCTCTTGTAGGATAAGACCCAACTTCTGGTCTTTATCTTGATCCATAAAACATCCGGTCGCTCCTGAATCCACCATTGCCTGACTGCTCTGCCCCTCGTTGTGAATAAAAATATGGAGCTGAATGAAGAAGTGTTCTTTCCGAGACCCCTCATTTCTCTCTAGGGAAGGGATGAAAGTATTGCTCGAAGGGGTCCCTTCTTCCGTCTTCAAGCCTGTTCATTTCCTGACGTTTGATCAGCAGTTACCACCCGTATCTGCTGGAAACCGGGCAGAGAAAACTTTGGCTTCAAGGTGCATTCTTTGATAAAGTGTCCCTTCTTACCGCAGTACAGATGAATACCCTTCTTTCTTCTGCAGTTCCTTTCTTCAGGAGATAAAGAGGCACATATCGTCCCTATTTCCATTGGATCGTGCTTTGGTGGAGAACTGTTCTCAAACGCACGAGGACGATTCACCCTGGGTACCATTCTTTCCGTTGTACTGTTCTCTTCTTTTCGCTCACTAATACAGTGATCCAAGCGTAACACAAGAATTATTAACACTTCACAGGAAGTGGGTTGCAAATCAATTTGGACCACCACATCTTTAAGTTCCTCGTTTAGTCCTTGGTAGAAAATAGTGGCTTGTTTGGATTCAGGCCAATCCGTTCCATTTACCAACCTGCGTAAGTCATTTAGGTATGTAATCAAGTCATGGTTCCCTTGTCTTAGTTCCATCAAATCTTTATCGGCTGTAAAAGAGGCGGCTCTTCGATTAAAGGTTTTTTCAAATTACACTAAAAATTATTCCCAATCATAAAGTAAAGGGTCATCCCTTTTCATCAATGGAACTGCCCATTAAGCAGCATCTCCAGCTAAGTATGAAATTAAAAAGGCAACTCTAGAATAGTTAGTTGTGAAAGCCTTTGCCCTACATGAGAAGTGTAGCACTATTTGAGTAAGGAAGACTTGAACCTTCCTACTCTCACCATGAAACCTTTCTGGAGTGGCCAAGGGAACGGGGGTGGGTATTTCTACTACCATAGGCATGGATGGGTTTGTTACAGAAGGACCTGCATCAAACAGATTTTTATGCATCCTGTCAAGCCTAGTCTGTAATGCGGCAGTCTATGCTCTAGAGGCCGCTATCTCATTTTGTACTGGGGCTAAAACCGCCAAAACATCATCTAAAGTAGCCATATTATTCAATACGACCAGGAAGAAAGTATTCATAGGAAGTTAATTCTGTCAGAACCTTGTATCCTCGGGATCGTTTTGATGCTAACATGGTCCACCTCCTGATATCGCCAATGTCTGGTGTTATAAATACAGACACTAAAGACGATCAAGAGGGGGAAGGTAAGGAAAGGAACAGTGGGGAGGGAGACCTGAAAATACAAAGGAGTGCAATCAATATTTGTCATTAACAGTGCATATTAGATTCCATGAGACCCCTAGTATGTTGAAGATATGGGCATGTGAACACAAGTATTCTAAGTTTTACACCTACCCACTATAGAAGGATGATGTCTTAACAGGAGCAGAGAGATAAGGCCGCTTTTGTACTCTCAACAAACAACCCCTGCTGTAAGAAACAGAAATCGAACAACAGACAAGGTACTGACAACATCCATTATGTTTTCTATTGTAAGAATACTCAGCAATGCAGCACAGTTTTATTCATCCAAAAACATGAAAGGAAAAAGGAACTTGCATCCTTTTATATTCCAGAGTGCGAGAGGCCAAAGTCTTGCATATCCAAAATGCAATCACCAGTCAAATTGAAACGGGAATGTTCACAGATGACTGCTGTATCACCGACCTAATCCCTTTTATCAAATAGTGTAACCAAGAACCATCTCTAAAGTCTACATGAGCCATAGGAAGTTAAACAAATGGCACAATCCTGAACCATTCCTGAACCCCTTCACTCGGCATGAGCTATCAGAAAATGTAGCTCTCCAACTCCAGTGAAACGTGGGGATGAAATACGGGTCAAATCCTGCTTCCACAATAATCTCTTGGAGAGGCCATATGTTCAAAGTACAATATGCGCTTCCAGCACGTGTCAATGCAAGGAAGGTATTTTTACAAATTCGAAGAAAACAGCATTCTGCTGTTGAAAGAACAATCTGTTGGTGCGGCAAGCACCCTTACCGGACCATGGGTCGTCACGGAGCTCCAGATGAGAATTAGTGTCACCAGCCACAGTCAGGAAGTTCATTTTATGACTTCCTCGTCATTGTTGGCCGCTTCCGTGTAAGCGCCACAAGGGTTGATGGGAAGCATAGTCCGTTCCAGCATGTTCTTGCGGACACGCATATGTGCCACATGTACTGCTGACATTATTAGTTCTACCACATGAAAAAACAAATGTCAGTGTTCCTATGCACTACGGACCTCAGCGCTGATGCACTCTGACAATGTCACACCGAAACTCAGCCTAAAATCCAGGTTAGCTCTGATGAAAGCTCTAGAGCTCTCTTTCATTGACTATAAGAAACAAGACCTCCAGGAGTCACTGAGGAATTACGTGAAAGCTAACCGGACAGACGAAAAGCCTCACTCAACATCGAGGGAAAAAGCACCAAAAAAATGATTAAATCTGAAGGTAAAAACTTGACCAGGCCCTACCACTCATAGTTTTTAACCCACACTCAATCGGCCTGAAACTTTGTCTTTGGGTTTGACCTTAGGCTGCCCAAGGGAATTTTCCCTAAGTACCAAGAAGGTGATGACATAGATGAGTGGCCGACAGCATTTGAGAGGGCCCTTAGAATGAGGAGGGTTATCTCTCAGTACTGCAGTTCACTCCTGTGAGAGTTAATTCCAGTATCTGGGAGGGATAGGCTGCTGACCCTAGAGGGGAAAGTAACCAAATCCTACTTCCACATGCAGTAGTGTATAATCACGAAGCTTGGTCCCACCTCAGAGGAATACAGGATAAAGTTCAAGAACACCCAGAGAGTCAGCACCCAATCCTGAGAAGATATTGTTGACATATCAGTAAAAGCACTTGAGGACTTAATAGAGGATAACAAGGTAAGTACCTATAGGGGTTTTACAATTTGTTAATGAATGAGCACATATTAACTAATTGTCCCTCAGAGTAGTTACACCAGTATCTAGTTCACTCCAAGCTGCCTAGGGAACTGAGTAAGACAGCTGATGAGTGGGTTAGAAACAGGGATCCAAGAAACACCACGGTGATGATCAAAAGAAAGGAAGATAGGTCCCTTCCCAGGGGAAAGCCGAGGGTAACCAAGATGAAAAATCAAAAGAGTTTGCAAAAGTTCCACAAATACCTGCACAAAGAGGGAGGGGGTCCCTGGGACATTTCACTTTGAAGGGGTATCAGAGAAAGAATGTTGATCTTGCAAAGGCAAGGTGGGTCCTTTTTTCCTACAAAGGCAGGGAAGTGCTTTGACTGTTTTCAGCCAGGACACAAACAAAGAGATGGTGTCTGTGCAAAGAAGTCCCCCACTAGTGGGCAGTCCCAGGGGATTGCTAGTATTAGTTTGGGGGTAGGCATTGTCCCAGAGATGGGGAAGGGGTTCAGAGAGGCAAACTCAGTTTCCATGGGTAGAGTGAAATTTGCAACCCTGTCTGCTTTGCCTCCCAGCATGGAGAGGTATAGGTAGAGATCTAAAATCAATGGTGCTGAGGTTGAGGCTCTGAGAGATACAGGAGCCAGTGTGACCACAGTAATAGAAAGACTGGTTTCCCGGGAGCAGATCATACCTGATGTATACCACCAGGTAACGTATCTAGACAGCAAAGCCAAAATCCATCCCATGGCAATGGTGAGTTTGAAATGGGGAGGTGTGACAGGCCCTAAGGAGGTAGCTATGTCTTCTCCCCTCTCAGTAGAGTGTCTACTGGTAAATGATCTTGAATCTTCTGACCAGATAGGGGTGGACAGGAAGGTACATGCATGAATGCTGGATCTCCCTGAGTGGGTACGGGCTGTGAGTAGGTCACAGTCTGCACAGAAGGGAAATGCTGGACATTTGGACCCTGAAATAATGGGCCCAGCCTCCAATGATAAGAGAAAGGGCACAGGGTCTGGTGGGTCAATCCAAAATGCTTCAGAGTTGCAGGAGGAATCTGACCCTGAGTGGAAAGATTGGACCTCTGAGGTAGGGATGCCACCCCTGCAAGATCTGTAGGACTTGGCATCATTGCAAGGGGCTGATGTACCCTCCATAGAGTAGATGTGTCAGGGATAAAGAGAGTGTACCACTCTTTTTAAAAAAAAAAATATTTTCATTAGGCTCATAATAAGATAGTAGTGAACATAAACACCACAACAGTTACACATGAAGATAATAAGTACAATTAGCACTATTCTAACTCAAACCTCATTATGTACCTGTTCCGGTTGACATAGTTCTGGTGCAACACAGTGAGTGGTACCAGTCCTTGAAGACAAGTTAATGGGGCCGGCACATGGGTTACCCCTATCAGTATTCCATTTACCCCATATCTTTCCCCACTTGTTAGGGTAGCCTTTGCTTGTATATGCAATTGTTTCTGCACCCGTGCACCAGTCTAAGTCTCTTTTCCAGCCCCCCCAAAGACGAGCTATAGTCCATTTGGCAATCATCATACCCAGGGTCACTTGTGTCTGTTCTGTACAATTTCAGTCTGTGGCATCCCAAAAATTGAGGAAGCACCACTTAGCCGAAAGTGTGAAATCCGTTCCACATTAAACCTGGGCAAAGCACTACGCTACGCTCGCGTAGTTTGCGAAGTTCGCGCTACTTCGCACTACGTGAATTGCATGTAGCACAGTGCGAACACGCGTAGCGTAGTGTTGCGTAGTGCTGCGGTCATTTTTTGCTTGCTCGCGGTCCTCAACGTCAAGTTGGCCACCGCGAGCAAGCAAAATGACATCCCGGCGAGACTTTTTCCTTGTTCGCGATCAGCAACATCAAATTGGCGATCGCGAGCATGGAAAATAAACCTCCCGGCGAGATTCCCAACGTGAGGAGGTCAGGTTTCTCATTGCGAGTGGTCGCGTATGTTCGCGACCGCTCGCGATGAGAAACTACCAGTTCGCGTTGAGAAAGCTGCCGCTCGAGTAAAAATCTACTCGAGCAGCAGAAAACTACAGCTCGCACAGTGCAATATGCCATTTTCAATGATTGCACAGTGCCGGTTGCTTGTCCGCACTGTGCAATCATTGAAAACGACATCTGGCACAGTGCGAACAAGGTACTACGCAGTTCGCGAAGTGCTACGCATAGATCGCGTAGTGCGAAGTGCACTTTGCGTAGCTTCGCGAAGTGCTACTTCGCGAACTACGCCCAGGGTTATTCCACATACAGTAATGATGCAATTCACAACAAAGCCCCAGAAGATCTGAATTACTGGGCACTCCCAAATAATATGTGAGACGGTTCCCTCCTGTCCACACTTTCTTTGACAAGTTGATTCAGACATTCTACCCATCTTGACCTTGGCATTTCAAGGCATATAGGACCTATAGAGAATTTTAGGTTGCACTAACGGAAACCGTATTCTGATCACCATCTCCCTGGGGAGGCTAATGCCTCAGGCCTGTCTATTTCAGATAAGTCATCTAGGTCTGTCTCCTAGGGGTGGCGCAGGTGGAAGAGTGTATTAGGAGAGTTATTGAGCTATTTTCTTTATAAGTGAGTGAGATCGCCCCTTGGCACTATGGTCGTCCAATTGGCTCTCCTCCAGTGGCGATGCATCTGGAAAGACCTCTTCCTGGGGGATCATAGCCATCAAGGTATGGCGTACCTGTAGGTAACGGAAAGCTTCAGTCGGTGCTAGTTTATACTACATTTGCAATTCAGTGAATGGAATCACCCTCCCCTTGGACCAAAGATCTCCTACTTTAGAGATACCAATTAGGTCCTACTTATTAAAGCCTGGTCTGCCTCTCAGCATGCCCAGCCTTTCAGAGTTCCATAACGTTGTGACCTGGGTGATTTTATCCCCCCATCAGAGGGTTAGGAGTGTTGTGTGCCAAATCCTCCTGGTACTATATATGTGGGTGGCAGATTGGCCTTCCTGCCATGGAGGCTAAATATAATGAACCTGGACCAGTTGATAGTGTATCCAGAGTACTTACCAAAATTAGTGAATATGTATATTGTTCTACCAATAGAGGACTGTGGAGTGGCTATGTCTAACAATATATTTGTATTTGTATTTGTAAAGCGCAACATTCATCCGGAAGGACATCACAGTGCTAGGAGAACATACAATGTGGTGTAAGGGTATTTGGTTGCGGCGTGGGATATTCTTGAGTAATGGCTAATCTACTTAATACCTAGGAAACAGGAAGGTTTTTAGCTTCTTTCTGAAAGGCAGATATTCATCTGTCAATCGGTGGTCAAATTGGAGGTCATTCCACTGCACTGCAGCCAATTTAGAGAAGGAGCTGTCTTCGATGCTAACTTTAGGGGTGCATTTAACCCTTGCCAGGGCCTGATGGCATGACCTCAGGTTACGTGGCGGAACGTGGAATGCCATTTTGTCTTGCAAGATGTGTGAGCCTTTCTTATGCAGAGTTCTGTGAGCATGGAAGAGGGGCTTGAATATGGCTCTTTGATGCACTGGCAGCCAGTGTAGTTCCTTCATGCTGTCAGATGCTGAGCTGTATCTGCTTTTGTTAGAGATCAGTCTAGTGGCTGCATTCTGGACTACCTGCAGGCGAGAAAAGAGGTACTCGGGCATGCCCACATTAAGTGCATTCCCGTAATCCACTCTACTCAGAAAAAGTACCTGGGTGACTTTTTTTCTGCAGTTCAGTGGAATCCAAGGGAAGAGTCTCCAGAATAGATTTAGTGTAGCGAACCTTTAACCGCATAACATATGCACTTGGCCCTGCATGAATATGGCATTGTCAAATAGGATACCCAAATTTTTAGCGACTCTCTAGGGTTCAGGGGCGGTTCCCAGCGCTTGGGGCCACCAACTGCTGTACTTGAGGTACTTGACCTGCTTTTAATTACATTTGGCAGTCCACGCGGCACCCCTTTACACTGACCTGCTCCCTGCTGACGAGAGGCAACTACCTCGAAACACGTGTCCAGGGATGGCTAACGCATACACATACTGTTCTATTGACTTTTTGTGGCATAGGCGTACCCGCCGTCGCCACTACATTTCCCACAGTCCTTTGGGGCAACTTGCTGGTGTGACGAGCGGTGTGCGACCTACTTTCTTTCAATTTAAACGGCTTTGGCCGGCGGGCTGACGAGCCTTGAGTCTGCACCTGCGCGCCAGGAGAGGTACTTGACCTGCTTTTAATTACATTTGGCAGTCCACGCGGCACCCCTTTACACTGACCTGCTCCCTGCTGACGAGAGGCAACTACCTCGAAACACGTGTCCAGGGATGGCTAACGCATGCACATACTGTTCTATTGACTTTTTGTGGCATAGGCGTACCCGCCGTCGCCACTACATTTCCCACAGTCCTTTGGGGCAACTTGCTGGTGTGACGAGCGGTGTGCGACCTACTTTCTCTCAATTTAAACGGCTTTGGCCGGCGGGCTGACGAGCCTTGAGTCTGCACCTGCGCGCCAGGAGAGGTACTTGACCTGCTTTTAATTACATTTGGCAGTCCACGCGGCACCCCTTTACACTGACCTGCTCCCTGCTGACGAGAGGCAACTACCTCGAAACACGTGTCCAGGGATGGCTAACGCATACACATACTGTTCTATTGACTTTTTGTGGCATAGGCGTACCCGCCGTCGCCACTACATTTCCCACAGTCCTTTGGGGCAACTTGCTGGTGTGACGAGCGGTGTGCGACCTACTTTCTCTCAATTTAAACGGCTTTGGCCGGCGGGCTGACGAGCCTTGAGTCTGCACCTGCGCGCCAGGAGAGGTACTTGACCTGCTTTTAATTACATTTGGCAGTCCACGCGGCACCCCTTTACACTGACCTGCTCCCTGCTGACGAGAGGCAACTACCTCGAAACACGTGTCCAGGGATGGCTAACGCATACACATACAGTTCTATTGACTTTTTGTGGCATAGGCGTACCCGCCGTCGCCACTACATTTCCCACAGTCCTTTGGGGCAACTTGCTGGTGTGACGAGCGGTGTGCGACCTACTTTCTCTCAATTTAAACGGCTTTGGCCGGCGGGCTGACGAGCCTTGAGTCCGCACCTGCGCGCCAGGAGAGGTACTTGACCTGCTTTTAATTACATTTGGCAGTCCACGCGGCACCCCTTTACACTGACCTGCTCCCTGCTGACGAGAGGCAACTACCTCGAAACACGTGTCCAGGGATGGCTAATGCATACACATACTGTTCTATTGACTTTTTGTGGCATAGGCGTACCCGCCGTCGCCACTACATTTCCCACAGTCCTTTGGGGCAACTTGCTGGTGTGACGAGCGGTGTGCGACCTACTTTCTCTCAATTTAAACGGCTTTGGCCGGCGGGCTGACGAGCCTTGAGTCTGCACCTGCGCGCCAGGAGAGGTACTTGACCTGCTTTTAATTACATTTGGCAGTCCACGCGGCACCCCTTTACACTGACCTGCTCCCTGCTGACGAGAGGCAACTACCTCGAAACACGTGTCCAGGGATGGCTAACGCATACACATACTGTTCTATTGACTTTTTGTGGCATAGGCGTACCCGCCGTCGCCACTACATTTCCCACAGTCCTTTGGGGCAACTTGCTGGTGTGACGAGCGGTGTGCGACCTACTTTCTTTCAATTTAAACGGTTTTGGCCGGCGGGCTGACGAGCCTTGAGTCTGCACCTGCGCGCCAGGAGAGGTACTTGACCTGCTTTTAATTACATTTGGCAGTCCACGCGGCACCCCTTTACACTGACCTGCTCCCTGCTGACGAGAGGCAACTACCTCGAAACACGTGTCCAGGGATGGCTAACGCATACACATACTGTTCTATTGACTTTTTGTGGCATAGGCGTACCCGCCGTCGCCACTACATTTCCCACAGTCCTTTGGGGCAACTTGCTGGTGTGACGAGCGGTGTGCGACCTACTTTCTCTCAATTTAAACGGCTTTGGCCGGCGGGCTGACGAGCCTTGAGTCTGCACCTGCGCGCCAGGAGAGGTACTTGACCTGCTTTTAATTACATTTGGCAGTCCACGCGGCACCCCTTTACACTGACCTGCTCCCTGCTGACGAGAGGCAACTACCTCGAAACACGTGTCCAGGGATGGCTAACGCATACACATACTGTTCTATTGACTTTTTGTGGCATAGGCGTACCCGCCGTCGCCACTACATTTCCCACAGTCCTTTGGGGCAACTTGCTGGTGTGACGAGCGGTGTGCGACCTACTTTCTCTCAATTTAAACGGCTTTGGCCGGCGGGCTGACGAGCCTTGAGTCTGCACCTGCGCGCCAGGAGAGGTACTTGACCTGCTTTTAATTACATTTGGCAGTCCACGCGGCACCCCTTTACACTGACCTGCTCCCTGCTGACGAGAGGCAACTACCTCGAAACACGTGTCCAGGGATGGCTAACGCATACACATACAGTTCTATTGACTTTTTGTGGCATAGGCGTACCCGCCGTCGCCACTACATTTCCCACAGTCCTTTGGGGCAACTTGCTGGTGTGACGAGCGGTGTGCGACCTACTTTCTCTCAATTTAAACGGCTTTGGCCGGCGGGCTGACGAGCCTTGAGTCTGCACCTGCGCGCCAGGAGAGGTACTTGACCTGCTTTTAATTACATTTGGCAGTCCACGCGGCACCCCTTTACACTGACCTGCTCCCTGCTGACGAGAGGCAACTACCTCGAAACACGTGTCCAGGGATGGCTAACGCATACACATACTGTTCTATTGACTTTTTGTGGCATAGGCGTACCTGCCGTTGCCACTACATTTCCCACAGTCCTTTGGGGCAACTTGCTGGTGTGACGAGCGGTGTGCGACCTACTTTCTCTCAATTTAAACGGCTTTGGCCGGTGGGCTGACGAGCCTTGAGTCTGCACCTGCGCGCCAGGAGAGGTACTTGACCTGCTTTTAATTACATTTGGCAGTCCACGCGGCACCCCTTTACACTGACCTGCTCCCTGCTGACGAGAGGCAACTACCTCGAAACACGTGTCCAGGGATGGCTAACGCATACACATACTGTTCTATTGACTTTTTGTGGCATAGGCGTACCCGCCGTCGCCACTACATTTCCCACAGTCCTTTGGGGCAACTTGCTGGTGTGACGAGCGGTGTGCGACCTACTTTCTCTCAATTTAAACGGCTTTGGCCGGCGGGCTGACGAGCCTTGAGTCTGCACCTGCGCGCCAGGAGAGGTACTTGACCTGCTTTTAATTACATTTGGCAGTCCACGCGGCACCCCTTTACACTGACCTGCTCCCTGCTGACGAGAGGCAACTACCTCGAAACACGTGTCCAGGGATGGCTAACGCATACACATACTGTTCTATTGACTTTTTGTGGCATAGGCGTACCCGCCGTCGCCACTACATTTCCCACAGTCCTTTGGGGCAACTTGCTGGTGTGACGAGCGGTGTGCGACCTACTTTCTCTCAATTTAAACGGCTTTGGCCGGCGGGCTGACGAGCCTTGAGTCTGCACCTGCGCGCCAGGAGAGGTACTTGACCTGCTTTTAATTACATTTGGCAGTCCACGCGGCACCCCTTTACACTGACCTGCTCCCTGCTGACGAGAGGCAACTACCTCGAAACACGTGTCCAGGGATGGCTAACGCATACACATACTGTTCTATTGACTTTTTGTGGCATAGGCGACCCGCCGTCGCCACTACATTTCCCACAGTCCTTTGGGGCAACTTGCTGGTGTGACGAGCGGTGTGCGACCTACTTTCTCTCAATTTAAATGGCTTTGGCCGGCGGGCTGACGAGCCTTGAGTCTGCACCTGCGCGCCAGGAGAGGTACTTGACCTGCTTTTAATTACATTTGGCAGTCCACGCGGCACCCCTTTACACTGACCTGCTCCCTGCTGACGAGAGGCAACTACCTCGAAACACGTGTCCAGGGATGGCTAACGCATGCACATACTGTTCTATTGACTCTTTGTGGCATAGGCGTACCCGCCGTCGCCACTACATTTCCCACAGTCCTTTGGGGCAACTTGCTGGTGTGACGAGCGGTGTGCGACCTACTTTCTCTCAATTTAAACGGCTTTGGCCGGCGGGCTGACGAGCCTTGAGTCTGCACCTGCGCGCCAGGAGAGGTACTTGACCTGCTTTTAATTACATTTGGCAGTCCACGCGGCACCCCTTTACACTGACCTGCTCCCTGCTGACGAGAGGCAACTACCTCGAAACACGTGTCCAGGGATGGCTAACGCATACACATACTGTTCTATCGCTTTTTTGTGGCATAGGCGTACCCGCCGTCGCCACTACATTTCCCACAGTCCTTTGGGGCAACTTGCTGGTGTGACGAGCGGTGTGCGACCTACTTTCTCTCAATTTAAACGGCTTTGGCCGGCGGGCTGACGAGCCTTGAGTCTGCACCTGCGCGCCAGGAGAGGTACTTGACCTGCTTTTAATTACATTTGGCAGTCCACGCGGCACCCCTTTACACTGACCTGCTCCCTGCTGACGAGAGGCAACTACCTCGAAACACGTGTCCAGGGATGGCTAACGCATACACATACTGTTCTATTGACTTTTTCTGGCATAGGCGTACCCGCCGTCGCCACTACATTTCCCACAGTCCTTTGGGGCAACTTGCTGGTGTGACGAGCGGTGTGCAACCTACTTTCTCTCAATTTAAACGGCTTTGGCCGGCGGGCTGACGAGCCTTGAGTCTGCACCTGAGCGCCAGGAGAGGTACTTGACCTGCTTTTAATTACATTTGGCAGTCCACGCGGCACCCCTTTACACTGACCTGCTCCCTGCTGACGAGAGGCAACTACCTCGAAACACGTGTCCAGGGATGGCTAACGCATACACATACTGTTCTATTGACTTTTTGTGGCATAGGCGTACCCGCCGTCGCCACTACATTTCCCACAGTCCTTTGGGGCAACTTGCTGGTGTGACGAGCGGTGTGCGACCTACTTTCTCTCAATTTAAACGGCTTTGGCCGGCGGGCTGACGAGCCTTGAGTCTGCACCTGCGCGCCAGGAGAGGTACTTGACCTGCTTTTAATTACATTTGGCAGTCCACGCGGCACCCCTTTACACTGACCTGCTCCCTGCTGACGAGAGGCAACTACCTCGAAACACGTGTCCAGGGATGGCTAACGCATACACATACTGTTCTATTGACTTTTTGTGGCATAGGCGTACCCGCCGTCGCCACTACATTTCCCACAGTCCTTTGGGGCAACTTGCTGGTGTGACGAGCGGTGTGCAACCTACTTTCTCTCAATTTAAACGGCTTTGGCCGGCGGGCTGACGAGCCTTGAGTCTGCACCTGCGCGCCAGGAGAGGTACTTGACCTGCTTTTAATTACATTTGGCAGTCCACGCGGCACCCCTTTACACTGACCTGCTCCCTGCTGACGAGAGGCAACTACCTCGAAACACGTGTCCAGGGATGGCTAACGCATACACATACTGTTCTATTGACTTTTTGTGGCATAGGCGTACCCGCCGTCGCCACTACATTTCCCACAGTCCTTTGGGGCAACTTGCTGGTGTGACGAGCGGTGTGCGACCTACTTTCTCTCAATTTAAACGGCTTTGGCTGGCGGGCTGACAAGCCTTGAGTCTGCACCTGCGCGCCAGGAGAGGTACTTGACCTGCTTTTAATTACATTTGGCAGTCCACGCGGCACCCCTTTACACTGACCTGCTCCCTGCTGACGAGAGGCAACTACCTCGAAACACGTGTCCAGGGATGGCTAACGCATACACATACTGTTCTATTGACTTTTTCTGGCATAGGCGTACCCGCCGTCACCACTACATTTCCCACAGTCCTTTGGGGCAACTTGCTGGTGTGACGAGCGGTGTGCGACCTACTTTCTCTCAATTTAAACGGCTTTGGCCGGCGGGCTGACGAGCCTTGAGTCTGCACCTGAGCGCCAGGAGAGGTACTTGACCTGCTTTTAATTACATTTGGCAGTCCACGCGGCACCCCTTTACACTGACCTGCTCCCTGCTGACGAGAGGCAACTACCTCGAAACACGTGTCCAGGGATGGCTAACGCATACACATACTGTTCTATTAACTTTTTGTGGCATAGGCGTACCCGCCGTCGCCACTACATTTCCCACAGTCCTTTGGGGCAACTTGCTGGTGTGACGAGCGGTGTGCGACCTACTTTCTCTCAATTTAAACGGCTTTGGCCGGCGGGCTGACGAGCCTTGAGTCTGCACCTGCGCGCCAGGAGAGGTACTTGACCTACTTTTAATTACATTTGGCAGTCCACGCGGCACCCCTTTACACTGACCTGCTCCCTGCTGACGAGAGGCAACTACCTCGAAACACGTGTCCAGGGATGGCTAACACATACACATACTGTTCTATTGACTTTTTGTGGCATAGGCGTACCCGCCATCGCCACTACATTTCCCACAGTCCTTTGGGGCAACTTGCTAGTGTGACGAGCGGTGTGCGACCTACTTTCTCTCAATTTAAACGGCTTTGGCCGGCGGGCTGACGAGCCTTGAGTCTGCACCTGCGCGCCAGGAGAGGTACTTGACCTGCTTTTAATTACATTTGGCAGTCCACGCGGCACCCCTTTACACTGACCTGCTCCCTGCTGACGAGAGGCAACTACCTCGAAACACGTGTCCAGGGATGGCTAACGCATACACATACTGTTCTATTGACTTTTTGTGGCATAGGCGTACCCGCCGTCGCCACTACATTTCCCACAGTCCTTTGGGGCAACTTGCTGGTGTGACGAGCGGTGTGCGACCTACTTTCTCTCAATTTAAACGGCTTTGGCCGGCGGGCTGACGAGCCTTGAGTCTGCACCTGCGCGCCAGGAGAGGTACTTGACCTGCTTTTAATTACATTTGGCAGTCCACGCGGCACCCCTTTACACTGACCTGCTCCCTGCTGACGAGAGGCAACTACCTCGAAACACGTGTCCAGGGATGGCTAACGCATACACATACTGTTCTATTGACTTTTTGTGGCATAGGCGTACCCGCCGTCGCCACTACATTTCCCACAGTCCTTTGGGGCAACTTGCTGGTGTGACGAGCGGTGTGCGACCTACTTTCTCTCAATTTAAACGGCTTTGGCCGGCGGGCTGACGAGCCTTGAGTCTGCACCTGCGCGCCAGGAGAGGTACTTGACCTGCTTTTAATTACATTTGGCAGTCCACGCGGCACCCCTTTACACTGACCTGCTCCCTGCTGACGAGAGGCAACTACCTCGAAACACGTGTCCAGGGATGGCTAACGCTTACACATACTGTTCTATTGACTTTTTGTGGCATAGGCGTACCCGCCGTCGCCACTACATTTCCCACAGTCCTTTGGGGCAACTTGCTGGTGTGACGAGCGGTGTGCGACCTACTTTCTCTCAATTTAAACGGCTTTGGCCGGCGGGCTGACGAGCCTTGAGTCTGCACCTGCGCGCCAGGAGAGGTACTTGACCTGCTTTTAATTACATTTGGCAGTCCACGCGGCACCCCTTTACACTGACCTGCTCCCTGCTGACGAGAGGCAACTACCTCGAAACACGTGTCCAGGGATGGCTAACGCATACACATACTGTTCTATTGACTTTTTCTGGCATAGGCGTACCCGCCGTCGCCACTACATTTCCCACAGTCCTTTGGGGCAACTTGCTGGTGTGACGAGCGGTGTGCAACCTACTTTCTCTCAATTTAAACGGCTTTGGCCGGCGGGCTGACGAGCCTTGAGTCTGCACCTGAGCGCCAGGAGAGGTACTTGACCTGCTTTTAATTACATTTGGCAGTCCACGCGGCACCCCTTTACACTGACCTGCTCCCTGCTGACGAGAGGCAACTACCTCGAAACACGTGTCCAGGGATGGCTAACGCATACACATACTGTTCTATTGACTTTTTGTGGCATAGGCGTACCCGCCGTCGCCACTACATTTCCCACAGTCCTTTGGGGCAACTTGCTGGTGTGACGAGCGGTGTGCGACCTACTTTCTCTCAATTTAAACGGCTTTGGCCGGCGGGCTGACGAGCCTTGAGTCTGCACCTGCGCGCCAGGAGAGGTACTTGACCTGCTTTTAATTACATTTGGCAGTCCACGCGGCACCCCTTTACACTGACCTGCTCCCTGCTGACGAGAGGCAACTACCTCGAAACACGTGTCCAGGGATGGCTAACGCATACACATACTGTTCTATTGACTTTTTGTGGCATAGGCGTACCCGCCGTCGCCACTACATTTCCCACAGTCCTTTGGGGCAACTTGCTGGTGTGACGAGCGGTGTGCGACCTACTTTCTCTCAATTTAAACGGCTTTGGCCGGCGGGCTGACGAGCCTTGAGTCTGCACCTGCGCGCCAGGAGAGGTACTTGACCTGCTTTTAATTACATTTGGCAGTCCACGCGGCACCCCTTTACACTGACCTGCTCCCTGCTGACGAGAGGCAACTACCTCGAAACACGTGTCCAGGGATGGCTAACGCATACACATACTGTTCTATTGACTTTTTGTGGCATAGGCGTACCCGCCGTCGCCACTACATTTCCCACAGTCCTTTGGGGCAACTTGCTGGTGTGACGAGCGGTGTGCGACCTACTTTCTCTCAATTTAAACGGCTTTGGCCGGCGGGCTGACAAGCCTTGAGTCTGCACCTGCGCGCCAGGAGAGGTACTTGACCTGCTTTTAATTACATTTGGCAGTCCACGCGGCACCCCTTTACACTGACCTGCTCCCTGCTGACGAGAGGCAACTACCTCGAAACACGTGTCCAGGGATGGCTAACGCATACACATACTGTTCTATTGACTTTTTGTGGCATAGGCGTACCCGCCGTCACCACTACATTTCCCACAGTCCTTTGGGGCAACTTGCTGGTGTGACGAGCGGTGTGCGACCTACTTTCTCTCAATTTAAACGGCTTTGGCCGGCGGGCTGACGAGCCTTGAGTCTGCACCTGAGCGCCAGGAGAGGTACTTGACCTGCTTTTAATTACATTTGGCAGTCCACGCGGCACCCCTTTACACTGACCTGCTCCCTGCTGACGAGAGGCAACTACCTCGAAACACGTGTCCAGGGATGGCTAACGCATACACATACTGTTCTATTAACTTTTTGTGGCATAGGCGTACCCGCCGTCGCCACTACATTTCCCACAGTCCTTTGGGGCAACTTGCTGGTGTGACGAGCGGTGTGCGACCTACTTTCTCTCAATTTAAACGGCTTGGGCCGGCGGGCTGACGAGCCTTGTGTCTGCACCTGCGCGCCAGGAGAGGTACTTGACCTACTTTTAATTACATTTGGCAGTCCACGCGGCACCCCTTTACACTGACCTGCTCCCTGCTGACGAGAGGCAACTACCTCGAAACACGTGTCCAGGGATGGCTAACGCATACACATACTGTTCTATTGACTTTTTGTGGCATAGGCGTACCCGCCGTCGCCACTACATTTCCCACAGTCCTTTGGGGCAACTTGCTGGTGTGACGAGCGGTGTGCGACCTACTTTCTCTCAATTTAAACGGCTTTGGCCGGCGGGCTGACGAGCCTTGAGTCTGCACCTGCGCGCCAGGAGAGGTACTTGACCTGCTTTTAATTACATTTGGCAGTCCACGCGGCACCCCTTTACACTGACCTGCTCCCTGCTGACGAGAGGCAACTACCTCGAAACACGTGTCCAGGGATGGCTAACGCATACACATACTGTTCTATTGACTTTTTGTGGCATAGGCGTACCCGCCGTCGCCACTACATTTCCCACAGTCCTTTGGGGCAACTTGCTTGTGTGACGAGCGGTGTGCGACCTACTTTCTCTCAATTTAAACGGCTTTGGCCGGCGGGCTGACGAGCCTTGAGTCTGCACCTGCGCGCCAGGAGAGGTACTTGACCTGCTTTTAATTACATTTGGCAGTCCACGCGGCACCCCTTTACACTGACCTGCTCCCTGCTGACGAGAGGCAACTACCTCGAAACACGTGTCCAGGGATGGCTAACGCATACACATACTGTTCTATTGACTTTTTGTGGCATAGGCGTACCCGCCGTCGCCACTACATTTCCCACAGTCCTTTGGGGCAACTTGCTGGTGTGACGAGCGGTGTGCGACCTACTTTCTCTCAATTTAAACGGCTTTGGCCGGCGGGCTGACGAGCCTTGAGTCTGCACCTGCGCGCCAGGAGAGGTACTTGACCTGCTTTTAATTACATTTGGCAGTCCACGCGGCACCCCTTTACACTGACCTGCTCCCTGCTGACGAGAGGCAACTACCTCGAAACACGTGTCCAGGGATGGCTAACGCATACACATACTGTTCTATTGACTTTTTCTGGCATAGGCGTACCCGCCGTCGCCACTACATTTCCCACAGTCCTTTGGGGCAACTTGCTGGTGTGACGAGCGGTGTGCGACCTACTTTCTCTCAATTTAAACGGCTTTGGCCGGCGGGCTGACGAGCCTTGAGTCTGCACCTGCGCGCCAGGAGAGGTACTTGACCTGCTTTTAATTACATTTGGCAGTCCACGCGGCACCCCTTTACACTGACCTGCTCCCTGCTGACGAGAGGCAACTACCTCGAAACACGTGTCCAGGGATGGCTAACGCATACACATACTGTTCTATTGACTTTTTGTGGCATAGGCGTACCCGCCGTCGCCACTACATTTCCCACAGTCCTTTGGGGCAACTTGCTGGTGTGACGAGCGGTGTGCGACCTACTTTCTCTCAATTTAAACGGCTTTGGCCGGCGGGCTGACGAGCCTTGAGTCTGCACCTGCGCGCCAGGAGAGATACTTGACCTGCTTTTAATTACATTTGGCAGTCCACGCGGCACCCCTTTACACTGACCTGCTCCCTGCTGACGAGAGGCAACTACCTCGAAATACGTGTCCAGGGATGGCTAACGCATACACATACTGTTCTATTGACTTTTTGTGGCATAGGCGAACCCGCCGTCGCCACTACATTTCCCACAGTCCTTTGGGGCAACTTGCTGGTGTGACGAGCGGTGTGCGAACTACTTTCTCTCAATTTAAACGGCTTTGGCCGGCGGGCTGACGAGCCTTGAGTCTGCACCTGCGCGCCAGGAGAGGTACTTGACCTGCTTTTAATTACATTTGGCAGTCCACGCGGCACCCCTTTACACTGACCTGCTCCCTGCTGACGAGAGGCAACTACCTCGAAACACGTGTCCAGGGATGGCTAACGCATACACATACTGTTCTATTGACTTTTTGTGGCATAGGCGTACCCGCCGTCGCCACTACATTTCCCACAGTCCTTTGGGGCAACTTGCTGGTGTGACGAGCGGTGTGCGACCTACTTTCTCTCAATTTAAACGGCTTTGGCCGGCGGGCTGACGAGCCTTGAGTCTGCACCTGCGCGCCAGGAGAGGTACTTGACCTGCTTTTAATTACATTTGGCAGTCCACGCGGCACCCCTTTACACTGACCTGCTCCCTGCTGACGAGAGGCAACTACCTCGAAACACGTGTCCAGGGATGGCTAACGCATACACATACTGTTCTATTGACTTTTTGTGGCATAGGCATACCCGCCGTCGCCACTACATTTCCCACAGTCCTTTGGGGCAACTTGCTGGTGTGACGAGCGGTGTGCGACCTACTTTCTCTCAATTTAAACGGCTTTGGCCGGCGGGCTGACGAGCCTTGAGTCTGCACCTGCGCGCCAGGAGAGGTACTTGACCTGCTTTTAATTACATTTGGCAGTCCACGCGGCACCCCTTTACACTGACCTGCTCCCTGCTGACGAGAGGCAACTACCTCGAAACACGTGTCCAGGGATGGCTAACGCATACACATACTGTTCTATTGACTTTTTGTGGCATAGGCGTACCCGCCGTCGCCACTACATTTCCCACAGTCCTTTGGGGCAACTTGCTGGTGTGACGAGCGGTGTGCGACCTACTTTCTCTCAATTTAAACGGCTTTGGCCGGCGGGCTGACGAGCCTTGAGTCTGCACCTGCGCGCCAGGAGAGGTACTTGACCTGCTTTTAATTACATTTGGCAGTCCACGCGCCACCCCTTTACACTGACCTGCTCCCTGCTGACGAGAGGCAACTACCTCGAAACACGTGTCCAGGGATGGCTAACGCATACACATACTGTTCTATTGACTTTTTGTGGCATAGGCGTACCCGCCGTCGCCACTACATTTCCCACAGTCCTTTGGGGCAACTTGCTGGTGTGACGAGCGGAGTGCGACCTACTTTCTCTCAATTTAAACGGCTTTGGCCGGCGGGCTGACGAGCCTTGAGTCTGCACCTGCGCGCCAGGAGAGGTACTTGACCTGCTTTTAATTACATTTGGCAGTCCACGCGGCACCCCTTTACACTGACCTGCTCCCTGCTGACGAGAGGCAACTACCTCGAAACACGTGTCCAGGGATGGCTAACGCATACACATACTGTTCTATTGACTTTTTGTGGCATAGGCGTACCCGCCGTCGCCACTACATTTCCCACAGTCCTTTGGGGCAACTTGCTGGTGTGACGAGCGGTGTGCGATCTACTTTCTCTCAATTTAAATGGCTTTAGCCGGCGGGCTGACGAGCCTTGAGTCTGCACCTGCGCGCCAGGAGAGGTACTTGACCTGCTTTTAATTACATTTGGCAGTCCACGCGGCACCCCTTTACATTGACCTGCTCCCTGCTGACGAGAGGCAACTACCTCGAAACACGTGTCCAGGGATGGCTAACGCATACACATACTGTTCTATTGACTTTTTGTGACATAGGCGTACCCGCCGTCGCCACTTCATTTCCCACAGTCCTTTGGGGCAACTTGCTGGTGTGACGAGCGGTGTGCGACCTACTTTCTCTCAATTTAAACGGCTTTGGCCGGCGGGCTGACGAGCCTTGAGTCTGCACCTGCGCGCCAGGAGAGGTACTTGACCTGCTTTTAATTACATTTGGCAGTCCACGCGGCACCCCTTTACACTGACCTGCTCCCTGCTGACGAGAGGCAAGTACCTCGAAACACGTGTCCAGGGATGGCTAACGCATACACATACTGTTCTATTGACTTTTTGTGGCATAGGCGTACCCGCCGTCGCCACTACATTTCCCACAGTCCTTTGGGGCAACTTGCTGGTGTGACGAGCGGTGTGCGACCTACTTTCTCTCAATTTAAACGGCTTTGGCCGGCGGGCTGACGAGCCTTGAGTCTGCACCTGCGCGCCAGGAGAGGTACTTGACCTGCTTTTAATTACATTTGGCAGTCCACACGGCACCCCTTTACACTGACCTGCTCCCTGCTGACGAGAGGCAACTACCTCGAAACACGTGTCCAGGGATGGCTAACGCATACACATACTGTTCTATTGACTTTTTGTGGCATAGGCGTACCCGCCGTCGCCACTACATTTCCCACAGTCCTTTGGGGCAACTTGCTGGTGTGACGAGCGGTGTGCGACCTACTTTCTCTCAATTTAAACGGCTTTGGCCGGCGGGCTGACGAGCCTTGAGTCTGCACCTGCGCGCCAGGAGAGGTACTTGACCTGCTTTTAATTACATTTGGCAGTCCACGCGGCACCCCTTTACACTGACCTGCTCCCTGCTGACGAGAGGCAACTACCTCGAAACACGTGTCCAGGGATGGCTAACGCATACACATACTGTTCTATTGACTTTTTGTGGCATAGGCGTACCCGCCGTCGCCACTACATTTCCCACAGTCCTTTGGGGCAACTTGCTGGTGTGACGAGCGGTGTGCGACCTACTTTCTCTCAATTTAAACGGCTTTGGCCGGCGGACTGACGAGCCTTGAGTCTGCACCTGCGCGCCAGGAGAGGTACTTGACCTGCTTTTAATTACATTTGGCAGTCCACGCGGCACCCCTTTACACTGACCTGCTCCCTGCTGACGAGAGGCAACTACCTCGAAACACGTGTCCAGGGATGGCTAACGCATACACATACTGTTCTATTGACTTTTTGTGGCATAGGCGTACTCGCCGTCGCCACTACATTTCCCACAGTCCTTTGGGGCAACTTGCTGGTGTGACGAGCGGTGTGCGACCTACTTTCTCTCAATTTAAACGGCTTTGGCCGGCGGGCTGACGAGCCTTGAGTCTGCACCTGCGCGCCAGGAGAGGTACTTGACCTGCTTTTAATTACATTTGGCAGTCCACGCGGCACCCCTTTACACTGACCTGCTCCCTGCTGACGAGAGGCAACTACCTCGAAACACGTGTCCAGGGATGGCTAACGCATACACATACTGTTCTATTGACTTTTTGTGGCATAGGCGTACCCGCCGTCGCCACTACATTTCCCACAGTCCTTTGGGGCAACTTGCTGGTGTGACGAGCGGTGTGCGACCTACTTTCTCTCAATTTAAACGGCTTTGGCCGGCGGGCTGACGAGCCTTGAGTCTGCACCTGCGTGCCAGGAGAGGTACTTGACCTGCTTTTAATTACATTTGGCAGTCCACGCGGCACCCCTTTACACTGACCTGCTCCCTGCTGACGAGAGGCAACTACCTCGAAACACGTGTCCAGGGATGGCTAACGCATACACATACTGTTCTATTGACTTTTTGTGGCATAGGCGTACCCGCCGTCGCCACTACATTTCCCACAGTCCTTTGGGGCAACTTGCTGGTGTGACGAGCGGTGTGCGACCTACTTTCTCTCAATTTAAACGGCTTTGGCCGGCGGGCTGACGAGCCTTGAGTCTGCACCTGCGCGCCAGGAGAGGTACTTGACCTGCTTTTAATTACATTTGGCAGTCCACGCGGCACCCCTTTACACTGACCTGCTCCCAGCTGACGGGAGGTAACTACCTCGAAACACGTGTCCAGGGATGGCTAACGCATACATATACTGTTCTATTGACTTTTTGTGGCATAGGCGTACCCGCCGTCGCCACTACATTTCCCACAGTCCTTTGGGGCAACTTGCTGGTGTGACGAGCGGTGTGCGACCTACTTTCTCTCAATTTAAACGGCTTTGGCCGGCGGGCTGACGAGCCTTGAGTCTGCACCTGCGCGCCAGGAGAGGTACTTGACCTGCTTTTAATTACATTTGGCAGTCCACGCGGCACCCCTTTACACTGACCTGCTCCCTGCTGACGAGAGGCAACTACCTCGAAACACGTGTCCAGGGATGGCTAACGCATACACATACTGTTCTATTGACTTTTTGTGGCATAGGCGTACCCGCCGTCGCCACTACATTTCCCACAGTCCTTTGGGGCAACTTGCTGGTGTGACGAGCGGTGTGCGACCTACTTTCTCTCAATTTAAACGGCTTTGGCCGGCGGGATGACGAGCCTTGAGTCTGCACCTGCGCGCCAGGAGAGGTACTTGACCTGCTTTTAATTACATTTGGCAGTCCACGCAGCACCCCTTTACACTGACCTGCTCCCTGCTGACGAGAGGCAACTACCTCGAAACACGTGTCCAGGGATGGCTAACGCATACACATACTGTTCTATTGACTTTTTGTGGCATAGGCGTACCCGCCGTCGCCACTACATTTCCCACAGTCCTTTGGGGCAACTTGCTGGTGTGACGAGCGGTGTGCGACCTACTTTCTCTCAATTTAAACGGCTTTGGCCGGCGGGCTGACGAGCCTTGAGTCTGCACCTGCGCGCCAGGAGAGGTACTTGACCTGCTTTTAATTACATTTGGCAGTCCACGCGGCACCCCTTTACACTGACCTGCTCCCTGCTGACGAGAGGCAACTACCTCGAAACACGTGTCCAGGGATGGCTAACGCATACACATACTGTTCTATTGACTTTTTGTGGCATAGGCGTACCCGCCGTCGCCACTACATTTCCCACAGTCCTTTGGGGCAACTTGCTGGTGTGACGAGCGGTGTGCGACCTACTTTCTCTCAATTTAAACGGCTTTGGCCGGCGGGCTGACGAGCCTTGAGTCTGCACCTGCGCGCCAGGAGAGGTACTTGACCTGCTTTTAATTACATTTGGCAGTCCACGCGGCACCCCTTTACACTGACCTGCTCCCTGCTGACGAGAGGCAACTACCTCGAAACACGTGTCCAGGGATGGCTAACGCATACACATACTGTTCTATTGACTTTTTGTGGCATAGGCGTACCCGCCGTCGCCACTACATTTCCCACAGTCCTTTGGGGCAACTTGCTGGTGTGACGAGCGGTGTGCGACCTACTTTCTCTCAATTTAAATGGCTTTGGCCGGCGGGCTGACGAGCCTTGAGTCTGCACCTGCGCGCCAGGAGAGGTACTTGACCTGCTTTTAATTACATTTGGCAGTCCACGCGGCACCCCTTTACACTGACCTGCTCCCTGCTGACGAGAGGCAACTACCTCGAAACACGTGTCCAGGGATGGCTAACGCATACACATACTGTTCTATTGACTTTTTGTGGCATAGGCGTACCCGCCGTCGCCACTACATTTCCCACAGTCCTTTGGGGCAACTTGCTGGTGTGACGAGCGGTGTGCGACCTACTTTCTCTCAATTTAAACGGCTTTGGCCGGCGGGCTGACGAGCCTTGAGTCTGCACCTGCGCGCCAGGAGAGGTACTTGACCTGCTTTTAATTACATTTGGCAGTCCACGCGGCACCCCTTTACACTGACCTGCTCCCTGCTGACGAGAGGCAACTACCTCGAAACACGTGTCCAGGGATGGCTAACGCATACACATACTGTTCTATTGACTTTTTGTGGCATAGGCGTACCCGCCGTCGCCACTACATTTCCCACAGTCCTTTGGGGCAATTTGCTGGTGTGACGAGCGGTGTGCGACCTACTTTCTCTCAATTTAAACGGCTTTGGCCGGCGGGCTGACGAGCCTTGAGTCTGCACCTGCGCGCCAGGAGAGGTACTTGACCTGCTTTTAATTACATTTGGCAGTCCACGCGGCACCCCTTTACACTGACCTGCTCCCTGCTGACGAGAGGCAACTACCTCGAAACACGTGTCCAGGGATGGCTAACGCATACACATACTGTTCTATTGACTTTTTGTGGCATAGGCGTACCCGCCGTCGCCACTACATTTCCCACAGTCCTTTGGGGCAACTTGCTGGTGTGACGAGCGGTGTGCGACCTACTTTCTCTCAATTTAAACGGCTTTGGCCGGCGGGCTGACGAGCCTTGAGTCTGCACCTGCGCGCCAGGAGAGGTACTTGACCTGCTTTTAATTACATTTGGCAGTCCACGCGGCACCCCTTTACACTGACCTGCTCCCTGCTGACGAGAGGCAACTACCTCGAAACACGTGTCCAGGGATGGCTAACGCATACACATACTGTTCTATTGACTTTTTGTGGCATAGGCGTACCCGCCGTCGCCACTACATTTCCCACAGTCCTTTGGGGCAACTTGCTGGTGTGACGAGCGGTGTGCGACCTACTTTCTCTCAATTTAAACGGCTTTGGCCGGCGGGCTGACGAGCCTTGAGTCTGCACCTGCGCGCCAGGAGAGGTACTTGACCTGCTTTTAATTACATTTGGCAGTCCACGCGGCACCCCTTTACACTGACCTGCTCCCTGCTGACGAGAGGCAACTACCTCGAAACACGTGTCCAGGGATGGCTAACGCATACACATACTGTTCTATTGACTTTTTGTGGCATAGGCGTACCCGCCGTCCCCACTACATTTCCCACAGTCCTTTGGGGCAACTTGCTGGTGTGACGAGCAGTGTTCGACCTACTTTCTCTCAATTTAAACGGCTTTGGCCGGCGGGCTGACAAGCCTTGAGTCTGCACCTGCGCGCCAGGAGAGGTACTTGACCTGCTTTTAATTACATTTGGCAGTCCACGCGGCACCCCTTTACACTGACCTGCTCCCTGCTGACGAGAGGCAACTACCTCGAAACACGTGTCCAGGGATGGCTAACGCATACACATACTGTTCTATTGACTTTTTGTGGCATAGGCGTACCCGCCGTCGCCACTACATTTCCCACAGTCCTTTGGGGCAACTTGCTGGTGTGATGAGCGGTGTGCGACCTACTTTCTCTCAATTTAAACGGCTTTGGCCGGCGGGCTGACGAGCCTTGAGTCTGCACCTGCGCGCCAGGAGAGGTACTTGACCTGCTTTTAATTACATTTGGCAGTCCACGCGGCACCCCTTTACACTGACCTGCTCCCTGCTGACGAGAGGCAACTACCTCGAAACACGTGTCCAGGGATGGCTAACGCATACACATACTGTTCTATTGACTTTTTGTGGCATAGGCGTACCCGCCGTCGCCACTACATTTCCCACAGTCCTTTGGGGCAACTTGCTGGTGTGACGAGCGGTGTGCGACCTACTTTCTCTCAATTTAAACGGCTTTGGCCGGCGGGCTGACGAGCCTTGAGTCTGCACCTGCGCGCCAGGAGAGGTACTTGACCTGCTTTTAATTACATTTGGCAGTCCACGCGGCACCCCTTTACACTGACCTGCTCCCTGCTGACGAGAGGCAACTACCTCGAAACACGTGTCCAGGGATGGCTAACGCATACACATACTGTTCTATTGACTTTTTGTGGCATAGGCGTACCCGCCGTCGCCACTACATTTCCCACAGTCCTTTGGGGCAACTTGCTGGTGTGACGAGCAGTGTTCGACCTACTTTCTCTCAATTTAAACGGCTTTGGCCGGCGGGCTGACAAGCCTTGAGTCTGCACCTGCGCGCCAGGAGAGGTACTTGACCTGCTTTTAATTACATTTGGCAGTCCACGCGGCACCCCTTTACACTGACCTGCTCCCTGCTGACGAGAGGCAACTACCTCGAAACACGTGTCCAGGGATGGCTAACGCATACACATACTGTTCTATTGACTTTTTGTGGCATAGGCGTACCCGCCGTCGCCACTACATTTCCCACAGTCCTTTGGGGCAACTTGCTGGTGTGATGAGCGGTGTGCGACCTACTTTCTCTCAATTTAAACGGCTTTGGCCGGCGGGCTGACGAGCCTTGAGTCTGCACCTGCGCGCCAGGAGAGGTACTTGACCTGCTTTTAATTACATTTGGCAGTCCACGCGGCACCCCTTTACACTGACCTGCTCCCTGCTGACGAGAGGCAACTACCTCGAAACACGTGTCCAGGGATGGCTAACGCATACACATACTGTTCTATTGACTTTTTGTGGCATAGGCGTACCCGCCGTCGCCACTACATTTCCCACAGTCCTTTGGGGCAACTTGCTGGTGTGACGAGCGGTGTGCGACCTACTTTCTCTCAATTTAAACGGCTTTGGCCGGCGGGCTGACGAGCCTTGAGTCTGCACCTGCGCGCCAGGAGAGGTACTTGACCTGCTTTTAATTACATTTGGCAGTCCACGCGGCACCCCTTTACACTGACCTGCTCCCTGCTGACGAGAGGCAACTACCTCGAAACACGTGTTCAGGGATGGCTAACGCATACACATACTGTTCTATTGACTTTTTGTGGCATAGGCGTACCCGCCGTCGCCACTACATTTCCCACAGTCCTTTGGGGAAACTTGCTGGTGTGACGAGCGGTGTGCGACCTACTTTCTCTCAATTTAAACGGCTTTGGCCGGCGGGCTAACGAGCCTTGAGTCTGCACCTGCGCGCCAGGAGAGGTACTTGACCTGCTTTTAATTACATTTGGCAGTCCACGCGGCACCCCTTTACACTGACCTGCTCCCTGCTGACGAGAGGCAACTACCTCGAAACACGTGTCCAGGGATGGCTAACGCATACACATACTGTTCTATTGACTTTTTGTGGCATAGGCGTACCCGCCGTCGCCACTACATTTCCCACAGTCCTTTGGGGCAACTTGC
This sequence comes from Triturus cristatus, assembly GCF_964204655.1. NCBI lineage: Eukaryota > Metazoa > Chordata > Amphibia > Caudata > Salamandridae > Triturus > Triturus cristatus. Next base: position 248,358,952 of record NC_140594.1, read on the forward strand.
TGGTGTGACGAGCGGTGTGCGACCTACTTTCTCTTACCTTTGGCAGATATGGTAGCTGCGAGATAGGTTGGTAATTTGCTGGGTCATAAATATCTAGGCCTTTTTTTTTTAGTTGGGGAAAGACCACGTTTTTTTTCCATATGGTTGGGAAGGAAGCTGATGCCAAAGATTGATAAAAAATTGTGGTAACTAACACTAATCGGGAGAAGATGAAGTGTGGGCAAGAATCGAGTGGTGATCCTGCCTAAATCTCAATCATAGCTTTTGCTACCTGCTCTTCTTAAAGGGGGGCCAGAGTGGCTAGATGAGCCTGAGCCAGAGCATGTGTTGTCCTAGTTTCGTATTCTATATTATCTCCCTTGGGCTGATTGTTAAAGAATGTGTAGATTTTGGTCACTTTGTTAGTGAAGAAGTTGTCAAGTAGTTCAAAGTTGTCGATTGTAGGTGCCATATTTTGGAACAAGCTAGTGGGTTTGCAGAGTTCTTGAATTACTTTACATAGTTCTTTGGATGAACTACCATTGTCTTCGATTCTTTTTGTGTAGTAGTTTTTCTTTGCGCTTTTTAGGGCACTGTGATAGCTTTTTAGCTTGAATAGGTAGCTCTGTCTGTTCATGCTGTCTTTTGACAGTCTCCATTTGTGTTCCCGGGTTCTGCACTTTATTTTCATTAGTTTGAATTCAAAGGAATACCACTTCTCGGATCGTGCTTTGCTGTTAGGTTAACTATCCAGTTTAGGGGCGCACTGATCAAGTACTTTCTCAATTTCTTTTTGCAGATGCTCAGCTTCTGCTTGAACGGAGTTAGTGTAGGGCAAATCAGGATTATCATGTGAGAAGTGTGGGGCAAACAAGTCGTGGTTGACTCGGATCCAAACTCTTCTCTCTGATGGAAATCCTGTTTTTGTCTGGGGTAATTTAAGTGGTAGGCTGAGAAAGGAGATTAGGGAATGGTCAGTCCAAGACAGTGATTTAGTAACATGGACGTTGGTCGTCTCAATGTTAGAGAACAGTAGATGCAGTGTGTGTCCAGCCGTGTGGGTTGGCCTTTTGATCCACTGAGCTAGCTGCATTGTTGCCATATCATTTTCCAGATGCTTGGCCCCTGGGTTAGTGGAGTTTTCATAGTGGATGTTGAAGTCACCAATAACTACAGAATGTTTCTGTCTTAAGCAAAGGGGGGAAGCTGAGATGGTAAGCTTACGCTGAAGTCTGGTTGATGACGCCGGTACGACATTCCATCCTATTACACATTGGAGAGTACCTGCCTCCCTCACATTACAGAAAAATGCCACTGGACACGCAATTGGCTGCCGCCCCGCAAACCCCAAACTATCTGAGTCCCCATGGGCCGAACTCCTTCACTATCACTTTCCCCCCTAATCTTTCCAGCAAAGCGAAGAAACTCTTCAAACATAGACTACTCAGACAACATCCCGAAACACTATTTGTAGACACTTACCACTGCGCCTCTAGAGGGCAGATAAAAATGGACTTCATTCTCCACACTGAAAGACCTGACAACTGGTCCCAAATTTTCAACACACATCTCATCATCTCCAAAACCACCATTACATCCCACAGCCACAAATTGATGACCTCTCTCTCGAATCACCAGTTGATGAGCGGCAATATCTCCATAACCATCTTCGCTAACGGCACAGTCCTGATACAGGCTAAGAGCATTCACCTTGAGGTCTTCGACTCCCTCTTCCTCTCATTAAAAGAGGCCCCTGTGATCACGTCTCGATTAGGACTGACCCCATCCCTCCCACCATCGAGCCTTTCATGACAGGGGAGGCACCGGACCCCTCTCTCATCTGCTTTGAGAGACCCCTCGCCACCATCCCGAGACTCCCACTGAAACTCGGCACCACCGAATATTGATCTCTCCCCCTCTGGCAGATGACCCACCCACCCCTGCCCCCTCCCTTCCCATTCCTACTTCCAGGATTGAGCATTACCCTCTAGCTCAACCTTCTTAAACCCCCCGTCCTCACGCCACACGAAATCCGACGCCTGTCTCTAGGCAGCACTCCCTCTGCTCTTGAGCCCTCCCGCAATCAAACCTGGCAGCTTCTCCCCCTATAACCATCAGGACTGGGTCACACACCCCTCCTTTAACAACCAGCTCTACAGGGACCCACCCCCCTCCCCCAAGGGCAATGCTGCCCCAGACACCCTCCCTCCCACCTCGGACCCTCCCCTCTCACCCAAGGGCATCGCTGCCCCAGATACCCTCCCTCCCTCCTTGGATAACATGACGCAACGCCTCATCCTCCTAGAAACTCAGCTTGAAATCCTGATCCGAGTCCTGAACGAAACTCTATCCAACCTGACCTTGTCCCGAAGGTCCACACAGCCTCCCACCAAGCCATCTAGTCTCACCCAAACCAGTCAAAGCAAGGTTCCACCCCCTAGCGAGACTCATGGTCCTCCTAGACCCCGACTCTGGTCCAAAAGAAAAGGGAATGATAATTGCTATGAAAGAACCAGAACAGCAACACCCTCACTTTCCCCTCAGGAAGTGGCTCACCTAGCTTCACCCTACGACCCCCGGCAAATTCCTCCCCCAAATCCTTGATCCAAGTAATTACGGGATTTAGAAGTGAACACCCCCCCTCGAGAGTCCCCAGACCCCACGCCCACCTAGCCTTCCTACCTAGAGCCCAATCCACTGAGAACAGGAGCAAAGAAGGACCCCCGTCAACTGCATGCTCATTAACTGCAGATCAGCCTCTAAACATGCAACCGAACTAGCAGAAGCCATCCTCTCCCATTATATAGACATAGCATTCATAACAGAGACCTGGCTCAATAATCTCTCCTACCTCAGCAGTTAATTCAACATTAACACATCAATTTTATGTGTTTTTGTCCAGCTTGAGCTTTCGAGATATAAGGCTAATTGGTCATTTGACGCTCTTCAAGGAGAGCGTAGACCAGTTCAATATGGCCGCCGTAGTTTACGCCTATTACTTGGCGTCTTTTGTGACCATGACTACTGCCTACGTGGTCCGTTTTCCTGCCTCCTGACACACTATTTAAAAACTGCGGGCTAATGGGCCAGGTTACTCACCTGTACATTGGTTCTCGCTCTGCGCGTTGGAGACTGCTCGATGCTCTACTATTCTGCAAATATTAAATTGCGGTAAGATTCGGAAACGTGGTCACGCTCTGCCTGTTCGAACTTCTTGTTGCACTGCAATCAGCTCCGTTTGCTTTTCTGGTGCTGCTGCACACACGTACTTTTTTCGGTTTATGACCTCCTATATCCACGCATTATAAGGCATGCGTGGAGTAGCTCTAATTATGTGAAGTGCATAATGCTCCCCCTTTATTGATTTATTTCAAAACTTCGTATTTCTTATATTTATATTTTGCACTTTTTTTAAATTTCTTTCTTAGATTTCTGGGACGATGTTACATACAAACATCCCCGTCATCTAGAGTTCATATGGTTCCATTGATTGTGGACTACAAGTTACTGAATTTTGGCGGTTACTTTGTTGACGCTGTCCTTGCGCTCAATTGTAAGTCATCTCATAATTTGTTGAGAATACACTTACCATTGTATTAGCTCTCTTTCCTCTTTCTTTTTTCATGATTGTTATTTCTAAAGGTTCATGATTGATTTTTGGTGCCCTACTTCTCTGTCTCTCTCTCCTTTAGAGTCAACTGAATGCTACATTGCCTTTTAATATATTCCACTTAAGGATTGAAAAATTAACGAGGATTTGACCTGACTATTTTGGCGCTCACTTGTGAGTTATATTTGGTTTTTCTGGTACATACCGGTGATTTAGCTATTTGCTTTCTTGAATTTTTCCTATTTCCTAAGTATCATGACTGACCCTAGGTGCTCCACCTTCTTTCTTTTCCCCCCCTTTTTTCTATTTTAGATTTGATTAAATGACAATTTGCTCCCAACTATATTCAACTCAAGGACTGAAAGAAATTCATGAGGACTCGTCCCACTATAACCTACGATACGATCCTAGTGGTAGGTTAGGTTTCTCTCACTTTGTTCCTTCTTTTGGTTTCTGTCTATTGGTATCCTTGCTACCTACTTTTGTTTGCTTTATCTGTTTTGAGTTTGTTAGTTTAAAAATAAAGGCATATCTCTCTGGTCTGGCCCTGCAAATGTGGTAGTATTTTGATTAGACTGTAATGTGATCCATTGTTTGGAATGCCTAAAGTTAATTCTCTAGGTGGAAACAAAATGACTATCATGTTTAAATATACCTCATAATTGAAATCAGAGTTTCTAACCACAAGTAAACAATGTCGTCTTGTCTTGTCTTTGCTTTTATGGTGTTTATATTTGTGTAAAAGTATTTTTATAATATGTATATGTTTTTTACATGTATGTTATTTATATGTATATATTTTTCTGTTTATTGTTTGACAGCCCTGAAGAAGTCCTGTTTCAGGACGAAACGCGTCGGCTGGTCTGTTTTGTAAAGTCATACAAACTGTTTGCTCATGTCTTTTGAATTTAATATATTATTTGAAAAATAAAATGTTTATAAGGCATGACCTTTGAAGAAAATTCATCAATGACAAAGGACTCCCTTGTCTTCCAATTATCTGTGGTGCACCTCTTGTTTTTTGTAATACACTTGGATTCCTAAGGGAATTGGCATTTCAACAGTGGGTGCCACTGAGTGTGCACACGTTTCTCCCTCATATACAGGGTCATTACAGATAGAGTCATAGAAGGTTAGGTGCTGGTCAAGTGAAAGTTCCACTGTTAGCTCTTCTTTCCCAAATCGATTTACCCTTCCATAGCACTAATCAACTCTTACAACTTGACTATCATTTAGCTCTTTTACCGATATCACGGTTAGAGTTGAGCAATGCCTGGCTTTAAAGACAGACGACAGGAATTGGCCCAGGACCTCTTTGCAACAAGCTCAAGACCGAGAGGTTCAGAAGCCAATGCCCCAAAAGCAGAGGGCCTGAAACTAAAGTTTCAAAGATTAGAAAAGTTGAAAAAACACGAAATGTCCAGGTGGTGGGACGGAACCACCCTGGAAAAATACATTGAGAATGACAAAATACCACGGGCCTGCGAATTCTAATTTTTCCAACGTTCGAGGACTTAGACAAGGAACAACTGGAGGACTGGGAGGGAAACCTCCGTAATGCCTCTATTAACATGATGCGCATTTTAATTAAAAATGCAGAGAAAAAGGGACTTAAATTACAAAAGGAAATTGAAGAACTAGAGAAGGAAATAGCAGACTCTGACCTAAAGGAAACAGTAAAGAAAAACTATGCGATATTAGATGGAATTTTGGAGGGATATCAAACATATCTGAGGGACAAGAAGGTGAAGAAGATAAGAAGAGATGACAAGGATTACAGGGATGGGAGAATATACACTTTCTCCCATAAATATGATAATGTTAAAATCTCAGGAGAGGGTAAAAGACCAAGGGAGAATACTTCAGAATTGACTTCCTCTAGCAGTATAAACTCACTATCATCAGTGGCCAGTTCTGTGGCAACTGAGGATTTAGTGGATGCAACAGAAATTGAAAACAGGCCCAATAATATTTTTTTATTGGAAATGGAGAGACTGAGATTAGGTGCAAGAACTGGAACAAAAGATCAAAAGTCAGAAGGGGTGGGAGGAGATGGCAGGAATTCAAACAGAAACATCAGCAAAAAGACGAGAACAGAAACAGTGAGCAGAGTGACCAGATCAAGGAAACCAGAGAATTAATGAATCCAGAAAACAAGGCGGGTAGTGCAGATAAGGAACTTATGATTGTCAATCTGTCAACCAGGACTTTATCCAATGATGAAATTTCTGTACTGAGTAAGGGACTTGGCTTCTGCCCCAATCAAGTGAGCGGGGAGGTTGATATATTTGTTGCCTTATTCAAATTCATCCGTATGTTAAAACTCAAGGATCATTTTGCACGAAATACGCCTACTTGTGATATTCCTGATGTAGAAACTGTGCCTCCAATACACACTGTTCATGAAATAAATACTATTCAAAGCATGATGTCTGTTGAACTTGAAACGTCTATAAATATCGAACTTGTTAGAAATGAACTTGAAATTGCAGAGGATATGTCTGTGGACAGCGGCCTAAAATCAAAGTCCAAATTTATCCCCGTTGGCACCCATTCTAACATAGATATCTTTAGACAAAGAGTTACCCAAGGCTTTTGGAGCATCCTATACCATTTCATCAGAGAAATTTCAACCTTACCTCCATGGAAAATGCGGCGTTAAAAAACCTTAAATCAGACCCAAGCATTGTTATTCGTGAGGCTGATAAAGGGGGAAACGTAGTTATCATGGAAAAACAAGACTATATGAAAGAAATAGATCGACAATTGGCCAACACATCCTGCTACACCAAACTATTGACAAGTCCTATTAACACTCTCAACTCATATATAAACATGAGACTCAATGAGTGGGGTGAAGTTGGTTTGTTGAGTGAAGAAGAACTTAGATACTTAATAGTCTCAGAACCTACTTTCCCCTGCATTTACATTCTCCCGAAAATACACAAGGGCGGCCAGTTCCCACCAGGCCGCCCTATTATCTCCGGAGTAAACTCACCTACGGAAAAACTTTCCGAATATGTGGACCTCTTCATTCAGCCACTAGTACAGAATCTACCCGCGTACATTAAGGATTCAAAAGACATTCTGGGCAAATTTGAAGGTTTTAGGTGGTCAGAGTCCCTTCTCTTTGTGACAATGGACGTCGCCAGTCTATATACCTGCATTAAAAAAGAGTTTGGGATAAAAGCACTACAATCCTTTCTGGGACAAAGAACAGCTGATCACTATGCCCATAATGAAGTATTATTGGAAATGACTGACATCATCCTTTCCAAAAACTTCTTCTTGCATGACTCTACATGGTTCCACCAAATCCAGGGCACGGCCATGGGATCAAGGTTTGCTCCTGCTTATGCCGGGCTCTTTATGGGCTGGTTTGAGCGGGAGCATGCCTGGGGCAGACATGCGGCCAAGTGGATGGAGCATGTAATCTTTTGGGGTAGGTACATCGACGATGTAATCATGTTGTGGGATGGACCTACCGCCTTTCTCATGGAATATCATGACTATCTGAATGACAATCCCTTTATTGTAGCACTCACCATTAGCTATAGTCAGCGGGAAATAGATTTCCTGGATATCACCTTCTTTATCCAGGATGATCATATACATAGCCGTACCCACAGGAAGATCACGGCATGCAATAGTACACTGCACTATCAAAGCTCACATCCCCAACATGTCATTTCAAATATTCCTTATGGGGAAATGATCCGCATGCGTTGTAATTGTAGTACAGATGAAACCTTCTCTCAGAACTTAGAGGAAACTAAGCAACGATTCCGGGATCGTGGCTACCCGGAAACAGTATTAAAGAAAGCCCAAACAAAAGTTTTGAAGATCACGAGACGAGATACTTTAACACCTAAACCAATGAGGAAACTTCAAAAAGCCCCCATTGCATTTGCGACTCAATTTGATGACCGTAGCAATAAGATATATAATATCTTAAGAAAACACTGGCATTTGTTGACTGAGATACCAGGTCTTAAAGATATTATACCACCTAAACCGAAGGTCACATATAGAAGAGGGCAAAATTTACGTAACATACTGTGCCCCAGCTATGTCACCACCTTGAAACCACAAACCTGGCTCCAGTCCAAGACGCTTGGTTTTTACACGTGTAACCAATGCAATATGTGCAAACTGGGGAAAAACAAAACTAAAAGTTTTAGCTTCAATTCTAAACGCAATTACACAATAAGCCACCTATTCAACTGCAACTCGAAATACGTAACGTATGTGCTAGGCTGCCCCTGTAATAAGATCTATGTGGGCAGCACTAAAAGGGCTTTGAAAATAAGAATGCAGGAACATGTCAGGGCCCGCCGAAATAGTGATTTGAGATACCCACTCACATATCACATGCAGGAAAACCACACAAATGAAGAGGAATTGTGGTTTATGGGAATAGATCGTATACCCTACAATGTGAGGGGTGGCAATCGGGAATTGTCGCTGAGAAGAAATGAGGCAGGATGGATCTGTAAACTAAGAAGTGTGGAATTTGGATTCAATACCGATGATGAAATGCATTATTTTCTTTGATAAGCTCTGTGGTTATCATTGCAGGTGGAAAACAGGAAATTACTATGTATAACCAAAGTTAAACAATCTACTTGGCTTATTTGTAAAATTTGTATAAATTCATTGTATGCCTGTGATTAGAAAATATGTTTCTCCCTGCTATTCTTCCTGCTGTCTGCACAACTATATCTATGATGCACTTAGCTGATCCTGATCTTAACTCCTAAAGTGCTCTCTCCACTTGCTAATTTTACCCTATTACTACTGATCTTTTTAGGGCTCCTCAGAGGGGCTATATGTTGTTGGAATCAAGATAGATCCTAAGAGTGGTAAATTCCCTATTACAGGGACTACTAAACAACTCCCATGTAAATAACTTTTGTGAAAAATAGTCCTTCTATTATTGATTGGTGCGACTTGCTTAGCCATCATTACACTTCATAGATGGAAGTTGAACCTGGTACACTGCACTATCTAAGCTCACAAATTTCAATTCATTTGTTGTTTAACCAAAATTATATATTATAACACTAAAGGGGACTCTCATCTATAGATATTCAGACATTTCACCATAGTTACCGTTGGGTACGTCAGGTCTCATTTATAGATATTGGTATGATAACCAACTCCGTGTTCCATATCGTCATTTGCACCACCATAAGATCGTGGAGAATGGGACTGTAATATATTCTGATCGCCCTGCCAATCATTTACCAATTATTTGGATCACTCTTCCAAATAATTCGATAGCAATATATCACTGGTATGATACTTGTTTCACCTTCTGTCTTTTATAGGGTTAAACTAAAGATATATTGGATACTCTTCAATTGGATCACGCAGTGCGCCAAGATGGCTGCCGTAACGTACTAAATCAGATTCACCCTTGGGATCGCTAGAATAACCATTTTCGATCTTCCTTTCACTCTTCTAAATAACTCGATAGCGATACATCACTAGTATGATACTTGCTTCTCCTTCTGTCTTTTATAGGGTTAAACTAAAGGTATATTGGATACTCTTCAATTGGATCACGCACTGCGCCAATATGGCCGCCGTAATGTACTAAATTAGATTCATCACTTGGGATCGTTAGCATAACCATTTTCACGAGTTTTCGCATCTTCTCATAATAATTTAACATTAATACATCAATCTTATGTGTGTCTGTCCAGCTTGAGCTTTCGAGATATAAGGCTAATTGGTCATCTGACGCTCTTTAATGAGAGCATAGGCCATTTCAATATGGCCACCGTAGTTTACGCCTATTACTTGGCGTCTTTTGTTACCATGACTATTGCCCACGTGGTCCGTTTTCCCGCCTCCTGATACACTATTTAAAACTGCGGGCTATTGGGCCAGGTTACTCACCATTACATCGGTTCTCGCTCTGCCCGTTGGAGACTGCTCGGTGCTCTGTTATTCTGCAAATATTATATTGCGGTAAGATTTGGAAACGTTATTACGCTCTTCCTGCTTGAACTTCTTTTTGCACTGCAATCAGCTCCGTTTGCTTTTCTGGTGCTTCCCATAATAATTCAACATTAACACATCAATTTTATGTGTTTTTGTCCAGCTTGAGCTTTCGAGATATAAGGCTAATTGGTCATTTGACGCTCTTCAAGGAGAGCGTAGACCAGTTCAATATGGCCGCCGTAGTTTACGCGTATTACTTGGCGTCTTTTGTCACCATGACCACTGCCTACGTGGTCCGTTTTCCTGCCTCCTGACACACTATTTCAAAACTGCGGGCTAATGGGCCAGGTTACTCACCTGTACATTGGTTCTCGCTCTGCGCGTTGGAGACTGCTCGATGCTCTACTATTCTGCAAATATTAAATTGCGGTAAGATTCGGAAACGTGGTCACGCTCTGCCTGTTTGAACTTCTTGTTGCACTGCAATCAGCTCCGTTTGCTTTTCTGGTGCTGCTGCACACACGTACTTTTTTCGGTTTATGACCTCCTATATCCACGCATTATAAGGCATGCGTGGAGTAGCTCTAATTATGTGAAGTGCATAATGCTCCCCCTTTATTGATTTATTTCAAAACTTCGTATTTCTTATATTTATATTTTGCACTTTTTTTTTATTTCTTTCTTAGATTTCTGGGACGATGTTACATACAAACATCCCCGTCATCTAGAGTTCATATGGTTCCATTGATTGTGGACTACAAGTTACTGAATTTTGGCGGTTACTTTGTTGACGCTGTCCTTGCGCCCAATTGTAAGTCATCTCATAATTTGTTGAGAATACACTTACCATTGTATTAGCTCTCTTTCCTCTTTCTTTTTTCATGATTGTTATTTCTAAAGGTTCATGATTGATTTTTGGTGCCCTACTTCTCTGTCTCTCTCTCCTTTAGAGTCAACTGAATGCTGATTGCCTTTTAATATATTCCACTTAAGGATTGAAAAATTAACGAGGATTTGACCTGACTATTTTGGCGCTCACTTGTGAGTTATATTTGGTTTTTCTGGTACATACCGGTGATTTAGCTATTTGCTGTCTTGATTTTTTCCTATTTCCTAAGTATCATGACTGACCCTAGGTGCTCCACCTTCTTTCTTTTCCCCCCCTTTTTTCTATTTTAGATTTGATTAAATGACAATTTGCTCCCAACTATATTCAACTCAAGGACTGAAAGAAATTCATGAGGACTCGTCCCTCTATAACCTACGATACGATCCTAGTGGTAGGTTAGGTTTCTCTCACTTTGTTCCTTCTTTTGGTTTCTGTCTATTGGTATCCTTGCTACCTACTTTTGTTTGCTTTATCTGTTTTCAGTTTGTTAGTTTAAAAATAAAGGCATATCTCTCTGGTCTGGCCCTGCAAATGTGGTAGTATTTTGATTAGACTGTAATGTGATACATTGTCTGGAATGCCTAAAGTTAATTCTCTAGGTGGAAACAAAATGACTATCATGTTTAAATATACCTCATAATTGAAATCAGAGATTCTAACCACAAGTAAACAATGTCGTCTTGTCTTGTCTTTGCTTTTATGGTGTTTATATTTGTGTAAAAGTATTTTTATAATATGTATATGTTTTTTACATGTATGTTATTTATATGTATATATTTTTCTGTTTATTGTTTGACAGCCCTGAAGAAGTCCTGTTTCAGGACAAAACGCGTCGGCTGGTCTGTTTTGTAAAGTCATACAAACTGTTTGCTCATGTCTTTTGAATTTATTATATAATTTGAAAAATAAAATGTTTATAAGGCATGACCTTTGAAGAAAATTCATCAATGACAAAGGACTCCCTTGTCTTCCAATTATCTGTGGTGCACCTCTTGTTTTTTGTAATACACTTGGATTCCTAAGGGAATAGGCATTTCAACAGTGGGTGCCACTGAGTGTGCACACGTTTCTCCCTCATATACAGGGTCATTACAGATAGAGTCATAGAAGGTTAGGTGCTGGTCAAGTGAAGGTTCCACTGTTAGCTCTTCTTTCCCGTCTCGTAGCTGTTTGTCTACTGCTCTCCTTTTATCCTTTATGTGGCCGAATGTCAGGAAGAGGGCCTGCCCTATAATAACAATTTGAAGGCATCCCAGAGTATTTGTGGAGAGGTCACTGATGTCTCATTTTCTATAAAGTATTGTCCTGTAGCTTTTGCCAAACACTCTCTCACACTCTGAATTTTAAGATACCAGGGGCCACTGTTCCTACCAAGAGCACCCAGTGTGGTGTGTGAAGTGAGCCCATCGGCAGGTAAGTTCAGCAGCAAGTGCCTCCTGCACTTGCTGCATTTCTTTTGTCAAAAGGATGCAGCTGCAGGGAAGATTGTATGCCTTTGCTGAAGTATTCATGTTAATCGCAGCGCCTGTCATGCACTGCAATTAATATGATTACTTTCACAAAGGCACACAATCTGTCCCACAGCTGCGCCCTTTTAACAAAAGAAATGCAGCTCACAGTGGTTTAATATCCTTTTGCGGGGTGTCCAACTCGAGACCAGGACGGGGTCCCATAGTCTCTCACTTTAGGTAATGGGGGTCGACTAAATCCTAGAGGGATTCTTGTCTTAACACCTACACAAGGGCTAGGTACATTTAGGTGCATCTAGTTAGGGAGACATCGTAGGAGTACGCATCTTTTTATCATGTGTTTTTTATACTGTAATGTATTCGTGATTATAGGAAGATGGTGGAACTATATCATACATTTACCTTTATAGTACTGATAATCATGTATATCTTATACTGTCTAACAGTTGTTGCAGCTCATCTATTCTACACCCGAATAACAACTGTTCAATAAATGCTTATTGAAAAACGCCCAGCCTGTTTATTCTGTGTATATCTCTCAGACAGACTAAGTAAGCACGAGTGACTGAGCGAATGTGCACATCCTGTATACTTTTTATAGGAGCTACACGACAGAGTAATTGTGTTATTGAGCTGAATTGTGTGGTTTGGTGTTCAATTATGTGATGTAGAATGGTAGAATGGAACTGTGTGGAGTTGCATGTCATACAATTTAAAAGATACATTTTGTATTATAGGAGTAATGATCATGAGATGAAAGTTAGTTCCACACTTTTGGTATGATGGCCGAGAGCTAGATTTGACTGGAGGTCTGTAAAACCAGAACCTTCCCATATGAAATTTATTTAGGATGAAGATCAAGACTATTGTATTTTTTTTCCCTCACCGTGAAAAGTGTTAAAGTTCGCCGTATTGCATTAGCAATGTATATATCTTTTGGCCCTGACGAAGCGACATGTACTCGTGAAACACATGTTGGCCGATGCAGAACTTTCAAATCAATAAAAAAACTCTTGATTTTTTTTATTTTTTATTACTCAGTATTAATTGTTAAATAATAAGACTTCAAAATACAGTCTGTTTTTCATAGAACTGTGTAATGTGAGACAGTTTTATGTAGTACACCATCAGAAAGATGAATGAACATGAATAAACAAGCTAATGTTTGCAGAAAGATTATTGCATTTTTATAATTTCCTTAAGCTGATATTGCAGTGAAAAAGGATGCACTGTTCGGGTTACTTGGAGCACTTTACATGAGCAGCAGTAACATTACACAAGGGCATATTTATTTTTTGAATAACAGTTAGTTCAAGCTTGAACTTGTTTTCTCAGCTCGAAGGTCGGCTGCTCTATCCTTATGCCACAACTTCGCCCACAAGAATGGAAGCATTTTCAGTATTATATACAACAAGTCATAGTTGTTGCTTATTTATCTTATGAAATTTACAGTCATTCACAAAGCCAGTAGCCCTGGCTTGTTGTAGGTGTAACATTACTTCTTCTGTTCTATAACTGGATGAATGGACAGATGCAGCAAAATAACAGTGGGGAAGCACACTATGCTAAGTACAGATTTTTAACTTAGGTGTTTAAGCCACTCCCTTAATTACATTGCCCACAACCCTATAAGAGGCCCAGCAGTTTTTTAATCTGACTATAAGCTCTGATTACAAGCATGACGTGCCACAAATCACACCGGGAGGCCTGGGCCACCCGGGCCACCTTTTGGGTGGATGCCATGTACAACCTCTCCAGCCCAAAATTCAGACCATTCTGGATTGGCAGGCTCCTAAGACCCAGACACAGTTCAGGTTCTTTCTTTGCCTGACTGGGTCTTAAAGGAGATTTGTTCACAACTATGGGACCATTGTGACTCCCCTGACAGACCTCACTTTTAACAAACAGCCCAAAAAGGTAATTTGGACCCCAGAGTGTCAGAAGGCCTTTGACACCCTGAAGGAGGCTATGTCTTCCGCATCAGTTTTACTGGTCCCTGACTTTACAAAGGAATTTGTGGTTCAAACAGATACTTCAGAACAAGGGATTGGGGCAGTGTTCGCACAAGTAAATGAAGAGGGCCTAGATCAGCCAGTTGCTTTCATCTGAAGGGGACTACTCCTTAGTGAACAAAGATGGAGTACCATTGAAAGTGAAGCCTTTGCTCTGGTCAAAAAGAAGTTGCGACCATACCTGCTGGGTGCTTAGTTCCATTTTCAAACTGACAACAGACCTCGCAGATCACTAATGCAGATGAAGGGGGAGAATCCTTTTTTTCATTTTTCATTTTCCAAAGTATTGTACAGAGATGCAACATTATCAACCACCCCCCTCCCCTCCCCCCTTGGTGCAGTAATACAATTCAAGGACATAAAAATAGATACCAGACAAATTATACAATGGATAGGCAAAAGAACAAAGGGAAAAAAAAGAGAAAAAGTTACATACAGCCAAAGAAAAAAAGGGAGTGCACATAACACAACCCTAAGCTGTTTTTAATTTTAAACTATGCCAGTTAGGGAGAGAGGCCCTTAAGTTAGTAGATAGACAAGTTATCCATTTGGACCAGTCTGATCCAGCCAGGTGGTTAGGGGTTCCCAGATGTCTAATCCCTTCCCTTGCCCTTTGCGCCCTTTTTTGGCATAGACAGCCATCTCAAGGTGGTAGGTCGTGACTAGTCTAGCCAGCCATTGAGAGAAAGGAGGAGGGTCTACATCTACCCATACTGAGGCTATACAAATCCTCCACACCGTCATCGCTACAAAAATAAGTGCCCGCCCTTCTTCCAACTATTCTCCTCTTGGGTCCCTAAAAGAATAGTTGTAGGAGTCAGTTCTGTGGCCTGGGAAATAACCCTCCCGAGGAAGTCCTGTATTTTGACAAGGAGCGGAGTGAGTTTCGGGCAGGTGGCGAACATTTGTACTGCATCTGCACCAAACTCCGAGCACCTAGGGCACAGCGTCCCCTTGCCTGTACCCCATTTGGCGACTCTACTAATAGTGATGTATAAGAAGAAAATGGTTTTAAAATGTTGCGCCTGTAATTTGGCTGACAGCAGGTCGCTCTGAGCAAGTTTCAGCGCGTTATAAAATGTACTGTGTGGGATTTCCTGCTTTGCTTGCCATTTGTCTACTTTTCTGGGTAGGTCATCAGGAGTTTGACTGCTTAGTGCAGAGTATAAAGAGCCAATCCGAGGCGTAACTGGGGCCCTTAAGCTTTCAATAAGTTCTATTTTCACAAACCCAGCGGGTCCTCCAGCCTTTCGAGACAAAAAATCGCGTATGGCGATATGCTTAAAAGTATCTTGGTTTCTTTGTCCATATTTACTTTGAAGCTCTGTAAAGGGTTTAACTCCTTCAATAGAGATTAGGTCTCCCAGCTTTAAAATACCAGCTTTATACCAGTCTTGCAAGTAAGACCTACCAAAAATAGCAGGCAAGTTACAGTTCACGCAGATAGGGGAGAAGTAGTTTAGTCTCCCCAAACCATAGATCCTACGGACATTGCGGAAGACCTTAAAGGGGTTCAACCATGTCTTGGATCTGACTCGCTTGTAATATCCAAATATCCAAAGGACATTTGTCTGAGATGACAACCACGTGCCTTCTCCCCTAAAAGTAGTTGAAATGGCGAAGGAAGCCCAATAGGAGGAGAGAAGGAGTGTTCCTTCACTAGTTCCACACTATATTGCAAAACTGAAGCCCAGTAATATATTAGGGAAAGCCCATCCACCCCTCTCCCTGGAAAGAGACAGTTGCTTTAGCGCCCGTCTGGGTTGTGAGTAAGGCCAAATAAATTGTGTGAAGAGTTGCTGGAATTTTTGCAACATGGTTTTATTACATTCCAGTGGAATGGATCGAAAAAGTAATTTTGGAAAGTAGGTAATTTTAATTACGTTGCATCTACCCACCAAGGTCAGGTGCAGGTTGTTAATTCGATTAAGTGCTCTGTTTGTTTCAGTTGCCAAAGGAATTAGATTTTCTGCCACAATTTCATCCACGTTTGCCGTTACAGTTACCCCCAAGTATTTGGCCTTTGTAACAAACCGGCGATCTACCCAGTTAATTTCTTTATTTACTATTATTTGGGTTATATTTTTATTTAGTGCGTACCCCGAGATTTTCCCAAAATGTTGTACCTCCAGTTCCAATGCCAAAATAGCACTTTCGGGCTCTGGGGTAGTTATGGCAAGTAGATATATGATAGGGATACGTGCACAGCCAATGGATACACTAAGTTTAAGATTTTGAGATTTTAATTCAGTGCCGCCTGGGTGTCACTCTCCGAACATGAGTGACTTCAGGAAAGATACGGGCTGCATTCCCAAAACCTTGGGATATGTCCCCAGGGCTCTGTTTATTGAATTCCTCCACAGTGGTTAATAAATTGTTAAATGTAAATAATCAATTGATACTCCAAATGTTGTTCCAATTTGCTATATTGTTGGTTTCACAACATAACTTGTATTGTTGATTTCACAATGTCTCTTATGTAGTCGAAACAACTACATTTCCCAACATGCAAGTTGCTTAATCATTTCAATTGTCCCAATGCATTTCGGCCAATAGTGGCCTTCGCCAAGGGAATATCTGCAAATAATATGAACATACGCTACTCAGTAATCAGGCATGAGATGAGAATATATTAGTTGGTGGGTTTTTACATTGTGCCATGCGAATTTTGAAGTGGTGCCGGTAAGTATTTATAATCACGTGTTGGGGACGTTTTTAAAAAAAAATCAAGGAAATAGAAAAATAGCAACGCAAGTATCACCCACCACTCGTGAGTTGAGTTGATTATGTGCAGTGTGTGACAATAACATCATGCGGGTAAAGCCAGGTGAATTATATAAATGTCCGTGATGCGCTCTTATTGTGTAAAAGTGGCAATAGATTGAATCTTTAGTTATCAAAGCGTGAATCTAACACCAAGTAGAAACCCGTTCAATCACCGAGGTACAGAGTTAAAAGCAAAACTTCTGAGAACTTACTCGTGCATGCAGTGTAGATCGTTTACCGAACAGCGTGTGATCCAATAGTCAAGTCTCGCGGTATAGTCCAGCGTAGGTGAATCTTATTAGCTACAACGTGAGTGATGTGCAGTGATTAAAAGGAAAAATAGAAAATGGACTAAGATTTAAAGTCCAAGTGTTGGTCGCTGAATTCAAACGGTGAAACCTTTATTGCCCAAGCTATTAGTTCATGCTAGGTGTGTGCTCTATAAAAAGGCATAGATTTATGTGGTTGAAGAATTGCATATGGAAAAACCTTAAACGTGCTAAAATAATCAACATGTTAAAACACACAAATTAACGCTGGTTACATGAATAATGATATCGACGCAGAATGAGTCAGACACTATCTCTGTGAAAATGTTCATTATAGGTAACATTGAAACTCCATCCGGTCATTTATGCCTTCAGGTTTTAAAGAATTTAAAAGGCAAATACAATGATTTTCTCTCTGTCTGATGTAATTATGGTTAATCCTTCCTTCTCTTCTCTCGATGTTTTCAAGGACAAAAAACCTAAGCTGGCTGATGTTGTGGCCAGCCACGATAAAATGAGTCACAACTGTAGATTTCAATTGTCTGGTTCTTATGTTGCTTTTATGTTCATTGACTCTCACTTTCAATTTTCTTTCCGTTTGGCCCACATATACTTTACCACATGGGCATTTAAGAAGATAAACAATGTTCGTGGAGTCACATGTGGCATTGACTTTAAGTTTGATTGTAAATCCTCTCATGGGATGCGTGATACTTGCTCCTGTGAGTACGTTGTGACAGTTATTGCAGTTCCAACAGGGACTAGTCCCTTTGTAGGTTTTAGAAGCATTGTCAATCCTTGTTTGTTTGATGATTTCACCAAGGTTTCATCCACGAGTGTATGCAAACAAAGCTTCATGATTAAATATGTTGCTAAAGTCTTGCCCTAATTTCAAAATTTGGCCAATGTCGTTTAATGATGTTTTTGTATGCTGTGCTCATTGTAGAGTATTTAGAAACTGCAGTTGTACGATTTTGGCTGGTTATTGGTGTAAGGTTAAGTGTGTCTTGTTGTTATTTGACTACGTTGTTGAGCTTTTACCAATAGTTCATCCGGATAGTTCCGTGCCTTGAAACGCTGCATCATGTAATATGTCTGTTCTTCTTGTCCTTGTGCATCTGAAACAATGCGTTTCACTTGTGAGTATGGTAGGTGGCGTTTTAGTGATGGATGATGAAAGCTGCCAAAGTGTAGGGTGTTATTTCTATCAGTTGGTTTTCTGAATAGATCTGTTTGAAATCCAGTGACCTTTTTCGTAATTCTCACATCCAAAAATGTTATGGATTGTTCTTGAATATCATGGGTGAATTGTATTTTCCCCTCAATTTGGTTAAGTTTGGTGAGTTCATTTCCTAGTTGCGTGGCTGTTCCATTCCATAGTATGAAGATATCGTCAATGAATCTAACAAACAATTTCAGGTGTTGTTTCCAAATATTGGATGAAAGTATATGGGTTTCGTCAAATGCACTCATGAAGATATTTGCGTACGATGGAACTGCACAATTGCCCATAGATGTTCCTGTCTTTTGCAAGTACCATTCTCCGTTCCATTTAAAATAACTATGCATTAAGGTATACTGTAGCAGTTCCATCAGAAAGATTTTCATATCTTCCTCATAGTGGCTGGTTAGTAATGCTTGTTCAATTGCCTCGATTCCAAGTTGGTGGGGAATAGACGTATATAATGATTGCACATTGATGGTGCATAATAGTATCATGTCAGTGTCAGTTAATTTTACTTTGCTGAGTTTATTCAAGAAATCAGAAGTGTCTTTGATGAAGGTACTCATTTTCATTACTAGTGGTTGTAGGTGTCGATCTAGGTATTTTCCAACTCCTTCATGTAGGCTTCCTCTGGTGGACACAATAGGCCGGAATGGTGGTCTTGTAGGATTCTTGTGTATTTTTGGTGTCATGTATAGACTAGGGATTCTATGATTTCTTGGAATCAAATATTTCTGGACTTTTTCGATGATAGTTCCTTGTTCAACTGCTTTTTGAACTATGATCTTAAGCATCTCCAAAAATTGATCAGTTGGATTTGTAAGGAGTTTCATGTACGTTAGTTGATCGAACGAATGGATTTCTTCTTGTTCATTGTAATAGCTGGAATTCATTATCACTAGCGCTCCTCCTTTGTCTGGCTTTTTGGCAAACAATCGACGGGTTTTGAGCAATGGACTTAAGTATGCCGTACTCTTTTTGAGTGAGGTGTCTGTGTTTCTGTTTTCTTTTAAAGTTGAGTTTGCCTAAATCTTGTTTGACAAGAGTTTCAAACATGTCTATGCTCTTATGGCTGATAGGTGCCATATAAGTGCTCCTGTACTTCAGTTCCATAAGGGGGTCTCTAGTGTTTTCTTCTCGATCAGTAACCACATTTTCAAAGACGTGTCGTAGTCTGAGTTTCCTAACTAGTTTAAATGTGCTGATTTCTAGTTCCAATAGATTGGTGTGACTTGTAGGGACAAATGATGGCCCTTTCTGTAAAGTATTCATCTCAACAGTAGAAAGGTGATGGTCTGAAATGTTCATCACTAACTTATCTGCTGTGTTCCCTTCTTTTGGCCGTAACTGTTCGCGTCTGGGGATGTTCTATTGGACGAAATGCATTGCGACATTTGAAATGATTAAACAACTTGCGTGTTGGGAAATGTAGTTGATTCGACTATATAAGACACATTGTGAAATTAACAATACAAGTTATGTTGTGAAACCAACAATATAGCAAATTAGAACAACATTTGGAGTATCATTTGATTATTTACATTTAACAATTTATTAACCTCTGTGGAGTAATTCACTAAACAGAGCCCTGGGGACATATCCCAAGATTTTGGGACTGCAGCCCACATATCCCAAGATTTTGGGACTGCAGCCCGTAATTATGGCAAGATCATCGGCGTAAGCCATAATTTTAGTGTCCAATCCAAATCTACTTACTGCATGTATAGCTGGGTTATTCTCTATTTTCTTGATCAGGGGGTCTATATAGAAGGCAAAAAGCAGGGAGGAAAACAAGGACACCCTTGCCTGGTGCCCCGAGAGATGTCAAATTGCTCAGTTAGTCTCCCATTTATTGATACGCTGGCTGTCGGGTTCAGATATAGAGCTTGTATAGCTTGTGTTAGTTTTGGTCCATTGCCCATCCTTCTCATAACGCCCCAGAGAAACTGTCAGGAGACCCGACTGAATGCTTTTTTAGCATCTAATAAAATGTGTGACATCGGGTCTCCTGTTACTTGTGCCGCGACAAACAAAGTAATGGCCAGCCTAATGTGTTCGGTGGTGCTTTTCTTGGGGATGAATCCATGCTGCCATTCTGAGACCAAGGGCTCGATTATTGAGGATATTTTAATTGCAAGGATTTTAGAAAAAACTTTTGAGTCACAGTTTATAAGCGTGATTGGCCTGTATGATCCCATCTCTAAAGGTGACTTATCTTTCTTAGGAAATCTGGGGGCATATCAACAAGGCGGAGATGATTTTTTATTGCCGCTTTAGCGGCGATAAAGCGGCAATAATTTTATTGCCTTATCAACAAGGCGACGCTAACCCCTGTTAGCGCTACTTTTTGGGCGATAGCGACCGGATTTTTATCGCCTTTCAAGCCAGCGATAATTATCTCTAAAGACATGCAAGATAGGCGTTCCTGACTAAAATCTCACGAAAAAAGTCGCTAACACAGCTGCTCCCTATTAACAAGGTTATCTCCAAAACGCTTAGCTACAAAAAACGCATGCTAACTTCCGCTAACTCCAGTTTTTAACACCTGATAAAAACCTAACTTAAACTGGAGATAAGTGGGTGTATATAAGGGAGAGTTGGCCCGAGCCCTCCCAGAACAGCCACAGAAGCCATGGAGATAGTCATCATGCAGCTTGGAGTCCCACCAATGCAGCAGCAACAACAACAACCACCGCCAATGCCACCATCACCAGGACCACCACCACCCATGCAGCGACGAAGAAGACAGTGCTCACTGCGCAGATGTGTCTACCTCACAGACATAAGGCCAGAGGAAGTCATAGCCCACTACAGGCTCAAAAGGACATTCATCCAGCACATCCTGACCCTCATTGCCCACAGGCTGACGCCACCAACACAGCGGACAACCAATATCCCTCCGCAGCACAGCAAATTTGGGAGCAGAGAGAAAGTATGTGAGTACCCAAAGTGTAGAGTAACCCCCAGTACCTGGCTATCCATTAACCTTATTAAAGTAATCTGGACTGGTATCCCAGTCTGGTGTGTGGTCGCATGGTTGATGAAGATGATCATGTTGCAGTTCTTGTTGTCGGTGACCTATTAGGGTGACCCAACGTTTCACAAGTACTCACACATGTACTATCAGTGTGTCAAGTCTGTGGTCTGTCGTGACCAAGGTTGTAACAATGCACTTTGACTGTAGGAAGTGCAGAGTGTGGCAAATGTGCATTCATAGGCCAGAAAATGTGTCATGAAACCACCATATAGCGCCATTGGTGTTGACTGCAGTGTTGTTGGTGCTGCTGTTGATGGTGTCTAGTAGCATCTCCCCTCTAACTCTGCCACAGATATTTCTCAGTCTCAACCCTGTCATATGGTGTGTCATGTGGTTGCCCGATGAGTAAGTGGATGTGTATTCGGTCACTACTTGTGTGTTGTAATTGAACTTTCAAATGCTAATCCATTACAAATGCTAAGAAGTGTGCAAAGGTGAGCCATGCCATGTGTATCAGCGTGGGGAAGTGTGTGGACAGTTGGATCTTGTCGAATGAACCACATAGTGAAAATGATTGTGAGAAGTTGTGTCATGTGAGTCTAATGCTCTGCTAGTGACAGATGACGCAGGCCAGTAAGTTTATGTTGTGTCACAAGTTATTGTTGATGGTGTGTGCCAAGCTTCACTGTCCCCAGTGGGCCCTGCAGGTGAGGTGGCTGTGGTCTGTTCCTCCGTTTTAGCTCTGGACATACAATTGCATGGCTTGTGTGGTGTCACAGGTCTGCCATCAGCATGAGATGCATGTCTGAATGTCAGCTGCGCCATGTGTGGCCTATGTCATTTGAACATTCACATGGCGGTGACTGCAACGAGTGTGGATCAGTGCCATGGCTAGATGTTAGGAGAGCCAGACTGCATGTCGGTGTCTGTGGTTTTTGTGCAGGTATCATTCCCATTTTGGACACTTGTAGTGACACTTATGCAACCGTGCAGCAAACACCAGCAAAAAGGATGGTTGGAGGATCAACCTTGAGGCAATGTACTCAGCATTGATGCCGCGAAATAGCCAGAAGCAACACATGTCTAACCTAAGACAAAAAATGGCAAAAAGACCAATCGCAAAATATGTAAAAACTGCCAACATAGTATGCCTAATGAATCATGTACACATCTCCCTATTACATCTCATAGGTGATCAAGGACATGCTCTCTGCCCGTGGATGATGACACCAATACGAAACCCCACCACCCAGGCACAGAGGCAAAACAATGCTGCACATCGATGCACACGTGGGATCGTGGAGCATACATTTGGCGTGCTCAAGTCATGTTTCCGTTGCCTGGACATTACAGGTGGCAAACTGCTGTACAGCCCAGAAATGGTCAACAAAATAATACTAGCATGTTGTGTATTGCACAACATTTGTGTCCGCACAAATGCTCCCTGGATCGACGTGCCTGCAGCACCGGCCGATGACCAAGATGATGACAAAGATCAACGAGGTGGCCCACACACCACTGCCAATGCTGCGGGAATTGCCCGAAGGGACAGGATAATAAACAATTATTTCACTTGAGCACATCACATTGTGACTGACAAAAACAAAGACATGTATATGGAAAATTACCTCAAGAACTGTTTGTGATAATAAACAAACTCAACACACATACCCTGTCTGCAAGTTACTTTCCTGCCTCAGTATATCACTATGAAATGTTACCATAGTACAATAATTGTAAGTAAGAGTCCAAAAATAAAATCCTGGTGTGTATGTTTCATCATCACAGAGAGTTAATAGGGTGTCAATCGGGCACAACTTGACTTTACAAGGAGTAAATTCTGGCACACAATTCATAAATGGTTGTGTCAAATAGCATGCAGATCATGATTCACAGGGTGTACTTATCAATAAATTTGAAATGTACGGGTTTGTAAGTGACAAATAATGAATTTCATGGTTGATTCGGTGTTAAATTTTCAAGATAAATCTGAAAATTGGGCGTGGAATGTTGCTCAAATCTGAGAAGTGGGTGTAGAATGGAGCTCAATTCGGAAATATGGGTCCTAAATTGGGTGCAAATGTGAAATGTGGGTGTGAAATGGTACCAATCCTGAAAATATATCTCTGCATGCATCCAAGACATTGAATGAGCCACCAGCAGAGCTCACATGCACACCATCTCTGGACACCTTCAGGAAGACACTCAAGACCGGTCTCTACTTTGAACAAATCAGCTCATTGGCAGTATGACCCAACAGACAAGACAAACTATCTGACCATCTCCCTGCACCCCGTGGTGGACAAAGTCACTGATAGACACATAAACACCTAGCTGACTGGCTACATTGAAGAGAACTCCATCATGGATCACTCCCAGTCTTGTTTGGGTATCAAGCACAGCGCCAAGAACGTACACCATGCTGACAATGCTTAAATATGCATGCCACTTGACCTGTGTCACATTGTGGACAACACATCCTACTACACCTCTATGCAGCCACAAACCCCCTCTCACACACCACACCCCACATGCCAGACACCACCACAAGGGGATACGAGGAAAAGCCCACTCCTGGAGTACAACATGGAGCGTCACTAAGACACACGTTTTGCTATATGCACATGTCCCCACTCACTGCCATTGCTAGACAGCACGGGGTAAGCATATCATCTCACACAGACAACACACAGCTCATCCTCCCACTCACGAACAACGCAGAAGACACAAAAGCCAGCTCCCAGGAATGAATTTCGGAACTAGCAGATTGGATGACACACCTCGGCATAAAGATCAACTGTGATAAGACTGACCTCCTCATCTCCGCTCCATCCACATCCGCATGGGACAACCTCTGGTGGTTGTCTGCCCTTGTAAGCCCGCCCTCACTGACAGAGCATGCACGTAAGTTTGGCATCATCCCAAGTACACCATCATCCTGCCCAGCCAGATCTACTCCATTGCATGCCACATCTGTCTACACACCGAACCTAATCCATCACAACGGATAACCCCAGGATGCATTAAAATTGACACAAACGCACTCATCTCTAGCAGACTGGACTACTGCAACAAAATCTACGCATAGAGATACAAAACATCACTACACAAGTTATAACACAGCCTGAAAGCTGCAGACACACCTGTCTTCAGAAACCCACATCCCAAACACAAGAGGCAACACATACAGAACATCCAATGTAGCACCAACAAGGAGAAAGTAAGCCGCTAACTACTCACACACACATTCATTTCACTACACATCATCAGCCACAAAGACATCCACGAGAGAGTCAACCTCAACATCCCCAAGAGAAACTGCTGCTCTGCCCTTGCAGACTCGACCGGGATCGGAAAATCACAAGGCAGAGGGAGAGCTGCCACCTATGCCGCAAGCAAAGCCATGGACGAGATGAAAGTCAACTTCCAACAATCTCACACCCAGCATGCTTCCATGCGGAACAACAAGACATGTCTATTTGGCTGAGGTGGAGCTGCACTCCCACTCCCCCACAGCGCATTGGGAGCTGCATGTGTGAGTAGGGCACATCATGCCCACCCTTATTGTCGGATTGATATGCACACATACTCATCACCTACAGACCACCCCAGGGGAGTAGTACCCTTACAATTCACATCTCTTTTTTGAATGAATGTCTGTGAAATTACACA
Organism: Triturus cristatus; assembly: GCF_964204655.1. Lineage (NCBI taxonomy): Eukaryota > Metazoa > Chordata > Amphibia > Caudata > Salamandridae > Triturus > Triturus cristatus. The sequence goes on from NC_140594.1 coordinate 248,383,769, forward strand.
AAGATGTGGGAATGAGTAATGTCACATGCCATTTTGTGTGTCGACTGTCTTGGAACATAAAAGGTAGTCTGTGTGTACCCCTGAGGAAGTGTTGGCTATGGAACAACAATTCCCATTCTGTTGGGTGCAGGGGGATACACTGTACTTGGACCTACAACGTGCTCCGACTCTTGCCTGTACAGCGAAGCTCAAATATCCAACACTGTTGGATGAGACGGATAAGGCGCTGGATGCCTGCTCAAAACTGAGCCTCACATGGTTTTGAGGCATAGCAGTAGGGAAAATGTAGAGTCTTCCACGCATTTCCGTAGTTAGTCAATTTGGACACATGGTGTCCCCCCCCCCGTGCACTCACACAATTGCAAGCCATCATAACTAAGTCTGTCAGGGAGGGCAAGCGGACTTGCCTCCAACATGTGCAGCTTACACTGCCGAAAATTCAAGGTTGCCTGGGATTGCCCCTCATTGGTGGCTACTAAGAAGCCACATGCCTCTGAGATATAGTTGAATGGAATAGGCTGCTATGGGAGAAGCAATGGAACTTAATGGACCAGTCTGTGGTGGGCAAATACATCTGGATCTAACTGTGGCTAGCCCATAAGCACTGGACCTGGGGCTTGTACTCTTTGAAGGTTAGGGCGCCCACCCACAAGGTCTTGGACAGGGTGGCACTATGGAAGAGGTGGGCCTTTATCCCCTCACCGACGAACTACAGTGTGGATAACCCAGACTTGCCCGCGGATCAGGAATCAGCGATGTTCCATCGCTGTCAAAAACAGGGCTGCAAAAGCATAGGGTCTATCTTTGATCTAGAAGAGCATGTGCCATATCTGTGGCCCATACAGGATTATGAATTTCCCGCTGCTGTTGTGTATTCATAATGCCAAATAATAACACACTGGGTCACAGGACTCTACGTTGGTTATGTCATATGCAAAGTGGTTAGTGCTTAAGGATGACAAACATTCCCTCATATCTGAGCTGTACAAAATGCTTCTCACCAGTCTGAGTGGTCAGTGCACAAAAGTGCAGGTTTTGTTGGAAATGTAGCTGTGGAGGCCAATTTAAGCCAAGGAATGGGAACATATCCTGTATTGCAAACACCACACTGCGCACAGTGTAGCGGGGGCTGAAACACCCTACAAGGTTTGCTCTCATTGTTGTTTCACACCAGTGCAACTACATGTCTGGGATAAAAGCAAGCCAGATCGCTGCTGTTGGGGATGCTGGATGACTGGTACCCTCGTGCACTTACTCTGGCATTGTCCAAAATTGTAGAGATATTGGGGTGAGTCCTTAGATAACATAGATACAGCGTGCGACATTGCAATGCCCGGCGCACCGGAGTACACTCTCCTTGGCCTCTCACATTGACAGGCCTTCTCACTAACATCCCTCAGGGGTAGGCAAATAGTCCCAGCGTTGCTGGCGGACAGGCCGGTTATCCTAGCACAGTGGGGTACAGTGGCAGTTCCAGGGCTCCTGTCCTGGTTACAACGTCTAAGGAACCTATTAGCTCAGGAGTGCCAGTCTCGGGCTGCAGAGGGAAGGGTGAGAGATTTTGCAACTCCGTGTTGCCCCTTTGTGATTTCATTGTCGAGAGATATGAGGGAAGTCACATGCCCAAAGTACTTGCAGGTCTGACGCATTCCACTCATGGGGCAATCATCCTACGCCGTTCACCCAGTGGAGTGACGAGGGGGCTCCCTTCCACACATATTGTGTATGCTTACTATCATCTAGGTAGGCTGCAACTAGTGCCGAAGGTGGGGTTGTGGGAGGGTTATTGGGGGAGGGGTGTCTTTTTGCCCTTGTTTATGATTGTTTCACTTCTCTGTTTGACATGCTTATTCTTTTGAAAATAGTATACACTCTTAGTGGCTTGTTTACTCTTCCGGTATGCGTCCGGCCTCCGGGTGGCGGATTAAACTCTGTGTAAATGCCCACAATGCTTGCACGTCTGAAATCCGGATGTAGCCAGCAAGCTGGGTTGGCCACATTAGCCTGCCTTCCTATAAAAATAGGTAACCCTCAAATGGAGTCAGCCATCATTGTGCAAACCTATCTTCACATTGTATTATTGTGCTGTGACCAGAGTTTTGGCCTGAATGTCCATCATTGCTCTCTAAAGTCCGGGCCGTGAGATTCTCATCGCAAACATGATGATATATCCTCGCGCATTTAAAAGGACATGGCTGGACACACTCCCCAATACGGTATCGGCATCGGCCAGTAGCAGCCTCTTAGCGTGAAGAAACCCAATGAAAACTATGAAACATGCCGCATACACATGACAGTAAGCATATGGACATTAGCGGGCCCTTAGCGTGCAGATTCTGGTCGCATGTATCCTGCATGATTACATTAGCTGCCCCTTAGCGTGCAGATTCTGATCGCATTTCATTAAACTGGATGCATACACATTACAGTAAGCATATGGACATTAGCGGGTCCTTAGCGTGTAGATTCTGGTCGCATGTATTCTGCATGATTACATTAGCTGCCCCTTAGCGTGCAGATTCTGATCGCATTTCATTAAATGGATGCATACACATTATAGTAAGCATAGGGACATTAGCGGGCCCTTAGCGTGCAGATTCTAGTTGCATGTATTCTGCATGATTACATTAGCTGCCCCTTAGCGTGCAGATTCTGATCGCATTTCATTAAACTGGACGCATACACATTACAGTAAGCATATGGGCATTAGCGGGTCCTTAGCGTGCAGATTATGATCGCATGTATTCAGCCTCATGACATCAGCGGCCCCTTAGCGTGCAGATTCTGATCGCTTTGTCATGAAAACGGGCCGCATACATATTACAGTATCAGCCAGAGTACATTAGCGGCCCCTTAGCGTACAGTTTCTTGTCGCTTTGTACAAAAAATGCCTCTAACACATAAGAAGTGATGTATGCCTGCTTCCTGTCTCCGTGTGTGTGGCATTCACTTTCACTTTCTCTTTTGAGCACATTGTGTTGGATTTGGCTGAGTGAGGAGGTGTTTTGGGGATTGTGCTGGTGGAGAGTGTGGTTTGGAGTGTTGCTGTGTCCTGTCTAACGTGTTTTTTTTATTATTCCACATTTTAATTACTTTCTACTGTCTACTGTCCTCAGTCTTGTTGTGTTTGTTGTGGGTTTTTATCCTATTGTCATTCTTGGGTTTTCTTTTTGTAGTCTGGGGTTGAGAACTGGGGTGTGTGGAGATGCCGGCGGTGGGCAGGTCAGGGCAGATGTCGGAGGGGCATTGGGGGGCTTCCTGTGGCTGGTGCGGTGCTACCTGCCTCTGATGCTGGAGAGGGGAGGATGTATCCTTCAGGGGTATGGTGTGGCGGTGCGCAAGTTGCGGTGGGAGCGTGTGCGGGCGCAGATGATCCGCTGCTTTAAGGTGAACCGGACCGTGCGCCAGTGGAAGCACCGCTGGCAGGACATGATGGCGCGGGAGGCGGACCTGCTAGATTACACCGGAGTCATGCCTGGCATCCAGGGTGGTAAGTACCAATTCCCTTGTTGTCCACAACTAATGTTACGTACATATATGAATGACATATGTGAGAAGAAGATAAGATGTTTTAATGCTGTCCCAAGACCGTGACACTGTAACAACGTGGTTAATGCAATGCAACTTGCGAAAAATACTTGCGCATGATGGCCTTGACCTTGGATTTGCATGACACACTCTTCCCACTACAGTGTGTACAACAGTACGAAAGGTGTTGGGATAGTCAATCAAAATACACATTATTGATTTGCGCCAGGCAGTGCAAGGTGGATTGACGATTGGCGTCGCTATGACCGCGTAGATTAAGTTTGCCACTGGAAATACCACATAGGAATGGAGATCCCCGGTGTCAAACATCCCAAAATACACATGCTTAATGTGAGCGAATACTCAGCAGGAAGGGTTGCAGGGGCATGGCGGTGTTTGCATGTTTAAGTATAGCGAGGGTGCGTCTGTCGAAGAGGAAAGTTCAGAGTTAGTGCTTGGAGATGGGGAGCAACGTTGCCTGTCAGAGGTGTAGCAGAAGTGTGCCACAGGCCATATCTGCAAGGTAGGAAAAGGAGCAGACTCACAATCAGGTCCCTCTGGGGTGGGGGAACATGGAATAGGCCAGCTGGTTGGATCTTCGGGTCCTTTGATGTGCCATGAAAATAGAGTTGGATGTTAAGGTATGTTTGCCCAGTGTTGCGGATGGCCGTGTGAGCCTGGGTGCAAATCTTGAATGTGACTCTAGCTTTGATGTGGAGACAGTGGAGTGTGCGCAGGTGGTGGGAGGTGTGACAGGGTCCTGGCAGTGTGAGGATCAGTCCTGTGGTTGCATTTGAGATGTCCTGCAGCTTGCGGATGTGGTTCATGTAAAATCTGTCATGGACTGTGGTGCCGTAGTAGGGTGAGCTATTGCACAGGGCATGAGTGAGTGTCTATGTGTGTTTGAATAGGTGTCATTTGAGTGTCTGACATAGGAGGCAGAGTGTGTGGAAGCACGATGAAGAGACCGGATAGATATTATCTTGGACATCGGAGTCCATGATGGATTACATGTCGCGTGCTTTGGCCGTATTGGGGTGTGGGTCCCCCATGCCGTGTGAGGAGCCTGTGTAATTACATGCGTGGATGTTTTGGTGCATGATGGGTACTTTTCGTTTGTTGTTGCTCACTTGTATGCAGCTCTTTGACATTCATCTAGCAAGCTCTGCCATGGATTCGCAATACTTGTGTTTGCTGGAGTTGTGTGGGCTGGATGTGTCGAGGAGGAGTTGCCAGTCGTATGCCTATGATACAATGTTGAGTCCATAGCTAATCACGATTGTGGCGTGCGGAGACATGTAGATGTGAAAGATTGTAGGGCTGAATGAGGATCTCTGAGGGACTCCACGGCTGGTTGTTGGAGGCTCCAAGACAACAGAGGGGTGTCTGACCCACATGTATGTACGTTGAGGAAGGAGCAGATCCAGTTGAGGGCCTTGTCTTGGATCCCTTTGTTGCGGAGTCTGCATATTGGTGGACTTTGTGAGACAGTGCTGAATGCCGCAGCGATTGGTCAAGGATGATGAGTAAAAAGATTTTTTTTGCGCTCCGTGTGGATGAGGTGCCTTGATATTGCGTGAAACAACTCAGATGTGCAGCTCGGCCAGCAGTGATGTTTTGGCTGTGCTGCCTCTGCTTCCACATGTTCGTGTGTGGATGCCATTCAAAGTAGGCCCAGTCATGTGGCCAACATGAAGTCAACACCACAGGGATGTAGCATTGTTTGTCATTGTAACAATTCACATTGTGAATATGCCACGTTTGCTGGGGTTTCCTAACAACACCTATTTGCATTTGTTCTCTCACAGATGGACGCCAACCGATCGGCCAGGGGGACATTGACCATTTCCGGGACCCACACGCCACTGGTGAGTAGTGACAAGAAATATTGGCATGTTGCGTGGTCATGAGTGTCTGTGCCAAATGCAGCATGTTGTTGATTAGCAGTATGGGTGTGTATCGCATGTCAATTGCCTATGATGTGCAGAGGGTTTCAGCCTTTCCGTACTGTGTCTGATATGGTAGTGTAAAGGACTACAATGCATCTCATTCAGAGTTGTGAGTTTGTCCATCAACAGTCATTCATACACGTGTCAATGTATGAGCCTATTTCGGAGCAAATAATGCTGCCAACTAGGCATTTACACTGCAGTTGTGATGGCAATAGGCCACTAGCATTTACTCCCATGTTCATTTGCGCAGCCTAGTCAAGAAGACATCTTGGCACAGTGATACCTAAGGTATGCTGCATAGCACAGAAGCAGAAGTGTCAGGGTGTAGCTCAGATCCAATATTGTCAATGGTGTGTTACACAAACACATTCCATAGATGTGTACGTCAATTGAGAATTGATATTTGTGCACTGCAATGGTGTTGACAGGCTATGTCCGTGTGGACATACCAGGCTGGAATCAGGATCATGTGTACCAACTCATCTGACACAATTGGTGACATCACTTAACACACATTTCATGGCCATGCATTAGCTCTGCATCATTTGATGTCACATAGATTTGCAAATCAGGACTGCGGCAACACGATCTGTGTGTACACATTAGCCATAACAATTACACAACCCTCATGATCCCAGGGTGCCATTACAAAGTGTAATCCATTGTAACAGTTTGCGTAGTTGATGCATGTGTGTTCATCTCTACTATGGAGTGAGATTGAGGGTTACAACACCTGCATGACTGGCAGTTGTGGGTCAATGATGTAGCCTCCTCGCAGTGGATGACTATCACTAATTGCATAGTAATGGAGGAGTGAGTAAGTGCCTAAGTCCGCATTCATACCCTAAACATGTTTCCATGTGTGCAGCATGATGCAGCATGATTACAAGTGTGAGTAGGGCAGTCCCAGGCCTGTTATTGTGCATGTAAGACTACAATAGGTAGTTATTCACACCTGCACACATACACCCCTGCCTGTCTTGGCACTGACTTGATGTACTGCACACAGTTCCTGGGGTACACACATGGCTGCACGTGTGCATTGTAATTCTGATGCAGCTGTCTGTCACAGGATGGGAGAAGGTTGTGCTGTGCACTTAGGGGTTATGCCTCCTGAATGAAGTGAATTGTACAGGTCACCCACAGCCCGGTTGTCCAATGGTGCCATGTTTGTAGCGTATCCTTAGCTTTCAGTTGTGTCAGTGCATGTACCATGCCATGCACTGTCATGTCAGACTCAACAGCATGTAGTTATTTAATCCTGCGTAGACATTGTGTTTAACAGGTCAGTCCTTGACTTAACATGTTGTTTTTCACTTGTGATACAGATCTCATGTTGTACGGTTACACAGTGTAGGGGACAGAAAACTGACATAGATTTTTTTTTTCTCAGACAACATTACACCTGAGGAACAGCACCGGTTCCAAGGGGCCAAGGACCGGTACCTCCATGTTTTGAAGGTACACAAGGGTTACAGATTGATGGCAGGGACCTGGCCGTCTCTGCCGGAAAGCATCACCACTGGCAGCGGCTCTACACCATCCACCTCAAGTGTCGTTGTGGGATCCCAAGATGTCAATCCCCCTGCTGCCACACCCGCACCGGTGCCAGGCCAGCATGCGCTACCACCTGCACCAGCCCCGGCACCAGCACCAACACCGGCCCCCATGGATCCTGGACTTGCGGATTGTCCAGGGCCACACTACCCTCCTCCAGGACATCCACCGGGAGTTCCTCTATCTAAACGGCAGATCCACGAGATCAGGGCCCACCTCGGACTGCCCTGAACACTGCCCCTGTTCTCACCTACCACCTCTTCTCCCTTCCCACACTGTCCCCCTTTTATTATTATGTTGTGTGATGTCCTAGTTGTGTGTGTTGTTTAGCATAGTTTTAGTGTGGGGTTAGTTTTAGACTGTTTTACTTATTGAATGTTATAGGATTTGGGGATAGGTTTCATTTATCTTTGGGTGGGGGGTTGATGTATTTATTCATTTTCTGTGTTTGTAAATAGTTAGTTAAGATAGTTTTAGTTAGAATTAATAATTGTAGTTAATTTAGGGCTAGAGTTAGGGACATAGATTAGTGTAGGTTTTTGTATATATATATTATTGTATAATAAATCTTGTTAATTATAGATTTCTGCTTGCACTTATATCATGGATGATGCGGGGGAGTGGGGCTTACCCCATCGTGTTGAACTCATACCATCACTGGAGTAATCATTGTATGTGTAACTATGGTCGTGACCTGTCACTCTGCAGGATGGATTGAGGCCAGATACCTTAGATGTGAGCACAATGACCTTGTATGCCTGATAGATTAGCAATTATGGTTTACGGCCTACTCTGGTGACAGTTCATTGTGCCCTCCAACATCTCACACGTTCCTGGGCATGGCCAATCGATCTCCATCAAATGCATGCTGTTGGTCATTTGTGGGTCCATTGTTAACGTCACATGGCACAACAGTGTTAGTGAGTCACATGAGTTATATGAGACTGAGTAATGAGTTTGGAATAGAGGTCACTCACAGGTGTCTTGGAGTATAAGCACTGTCCGGAATACAGACTTCGAGTTTCTTGCATTTGTGACACACTTAATCATTACAGTTATGCCTCGGGACCTGATGATGTTGGTTTGCAGATACACAGTTGTGCTGCACACAAGTGGTGACATGCTGCATTACTCCCTGTACCAACAGTGCCATAGCCACTCAACCCAGCTGTTACTTTCGCTTGGTCTCATAGTGATGACACCCTAGTAATCTTGCCACTGATCCAGGCTATATGCTACGTGCAGTTCAACTGACATCCTTGGGAACATTGGCCAATATGTGTGCACTTCATGGCAGTGCTCAGAAGTTGCTTTTGCATTGTTTGTGCACAGGTAGGGGCTGACTGACGCAATGCACTTTGGCTTCAGTAAGTATTGTGGACTTAACTTCAGTGTGGCTTACTTTGTAGTTCCATGTATGTATGTTAGACCTGTGCCCTTGGGTCTCCTCAGTAATATGAATCTGTTGTGAACACCTAGAGATGTGACATGCAATGTGCTACTTCACAACAATCTTCGACCAACATGTCCTGTGTTTGGCGATATGCCAGGAGATCATGCTTTGCTATCATTCTTGGCGACACTACTTGTGTCCTGCAACAGACTTGTACATGTCGTCACACATGCATATTGGTAGAAAGTGGCTAGGTATATACTGTTCCCAAATAGGTACGGTGTGCACAGAGTCCACAGTCACCACAGTTTGGGCAGAGGTTAAAGTTAGATAGAACCTTACTCTATGAAGTGTTAGCTTGGTCAAGCAGTAAGGCAGTATTAGAGGACAGTGTAAAGCATTTGTTGTACACACTCAGTCAGCAGATGGTCTCACACACTCAATAACTGAACTCTAGGCCAATGGTTTTGATATAAAAATATATGTTTGTTTTATTTTATAACCAACAATAGGTATCAAAATATACTTCCTCAGATTGCGAGGCTTTAGTTACATACTTTGGCAATATGCAATTGACTTTGATAGGTAATAGTTACAAGTTGTTGCAATAGGCAACACAATTTCAAACACAATAATACATTGAGCTCAATGTTAGTTTGAAGTGAGTTGCAATAGATTACTTCCAGGATAACTTTTCTAAGTCATGGCCTGGATCCTATATTTAGTCCTGTGCAAGGTCTTGTAAACATGTGAGTATATCCGTTGTAGTTGCTGTTGTGATTTCCAGGCAATATTTTGCTATTTCTAAACTTGACACTAAGAAGAAACTTTACAGAGAAACTGGCAATGATTTCCCATGGAAGAAAATTGGGTTATTGGTAAGTACAGTTGTGAGTGCTTTTCAGGGTCAAATGCTGGGCACCAAGATCCAGCATTGGGATCTCTCCTAATAGCAGTTGAGTTTTCCCATTTTTGTTAGTTGGTTGATTTTTTTTTTTTTATAACTCTTTTTATTAAAGAAACATCGACAACAAGGCATAGTTTCATAAGAACACCGCAGAGGCATTGGCAAGCACAAGGATTCAGCAATGCATAACACATTTATACAGTTGGAGTTACGGGGAAGGGGAGACATCGTCGTCGTAGAGTCTGGGAGGGGTACATATTTCACCTCGGTATAAGTTCCAGGGGGTCCAGATTTTGGACCATTTTCTGGGGCAGCACCTTGCAATGTAAACAGATTTTTCTCGTTGCATGCACCAATCAAGGTCCTTTTCCCAGTCTTTTATTGCAGGTGCCTGGGCAGCCCCCCAGTGCTGCGCAATGTTCCTCTTGGCTATCATACAGGCAAGTGTCACCCAGTGTATGGCGTAGGCATTGAGGTCTGTGGGCTCCCAAATATTTAGGAGGCATCTAGGAGCTTCCGGCCGGATGTCAATCTCGAGGGTTTCACTCATGATGGCATGTATCTTGTGCCAATACTCCTGGATGAACCTGCAGTGCCAGAGGATGTGTGTGAAGATACCTGGCTGGGAACACCCACGTCTACATGACCCATCTGTGTGTCCCCCCATATGTACCAATTGGGGCCCCGTAATATATGTTCTGTGTAGAATTTTTAATTGCACCAGGCGGAGCCGGGCTGAGATTGCTACTGTTTTGGGGGATGAAATGGCCGTCTGCCACCCTTCGTCGTCTAGTTCTATTCCGTCCTCAGTCCATTTTTCCCGCAGTAGGGTCAGGGGGTCAGGCATGTTATTAATTATCTTCCTGTAAGTCAGAGATATGGCACGCTCTGGGAGATATCCATCAAGGAGTCTGTCCTCCAGCGGGGAGTTAGCTGATAGGGCGGCGTCCCTTGGCAAAGCGGCCTGTAGCGCGTGGCGGACCTGAAGATATCTGAACAACTCTGAGTCAGCCATTGAGTGTTGCGTCTGGAGCGTGTTAAACGACTTCACTCCCTCCGCCGTCCAGAGATCTCCGATAGTGGAAATACCGATAAGGTCCCACTTATCAAAACCTTTTGAGTCGCCCAGGTATCCTAACTTTTGTGAGTCCCAGAGCGGGGTGGCTAGCGTAAGTTTGTTCGCCCAACCCAGCGATTTTGTCGCCGTATGCCATACCCTAACCGTGTGGTTGGTGGGCCCCGTAAGCGGGATCTTGCCAGGTGTGGAGTACAGTGCACGGTTGTAGGTCCCGCCGGGGAGTAGCCAGCGGTCCATACGAAATCCAGGGGCATCAGGGGGGCCATAAGTGCCATGGTTGATGGCTGTGAGGTGAGCCGCCCAATAGTATTTTTTAATGTCAGGCAGCCCAATTCCACCGTCATACCACCCAAGTGTGAGCTTTGTGAAGGCTATACGTGGCCGTCCATCCCAGAGGAGGTCCCTCTGCAGGCCCTCGGTCTCCCTAAAGTATGAATTGGGCACAGGGTCCGCGGCGTTCTGAAGTGCGTATAGAAAGCGTGGGAGGGACATCATTTTGAACAGCGCTGCCTTGCCCAATAAGGAAATAGGGAGCGTTTTCCAATGTACGATGTCGCTTTTGAGGCGTTGCAAGGGTGGGCCCAAATTGCGGGAATATCGGAAAGTCGGATCTAGGGAGATAAATATGCCCAGGTACATGAAACCGTCTGCGGCCACCGATATCGGGCAGTTCCGAGGCAATTGAGGGGAGGTCCCACTTAAAACATATATGAGAGACTTCTGCCAATTGATCCGGAATCCAGAGTAACGCCCGAAGACGTTTAGGATGTCGAACAGTACAATAAGGGATCTCTTAGGGGAGGCGAGGTAGAGGAGGAGATCGTCAGCGTACAAAGAGATACGGTCCTCCCAGCCCGGCGCCCATTGTAATCCGCGGATGACCACATCGTTGCGTATCCATGCTGCTAGGGGTTCAAGGGCCAGAGCGAATAGGAGAGGGGAGAGGGGGCAGCCCTGTCTGGTGCCGCGACCCAGCACAAAGGGGGCGGATTGTCTGTTATTGACGACCACCTGTGCCATAGGGTGAGCATATAGGAGATTCACCCAATTGATAAAGACCGGGCCAAAACCAAATTTTGCTAGTACTGCAAACAGGTAGTTCCATTCGATGGTATCAAAGGCCATAGTAGCGTCTAGGGACGCGACAATGGCGTCCTCGCGTATGGTTGGGGCCCTACCCAGTACTCCGTGCACCCTGCGGAGGTTAAGGGCGGTATTGCGCCGAGGCATGAATCCGGATTGGTCTGGATGGACAAGGTCCCCTATGACCTTGATCAGTCTGTTAGAGAGTACTTTAGCTAGGATTTTGGGCTCGGCGTTAAGTAGGGAGATGGGCCTATAGGAGGAGCAGTCGGTTTTGGGTTTCCCTTCTTTGTATATGGTGACGATGGTGGCCAGGCGCTGGTCTAAGGGTAGTGTTCCCGTCTCTAGACTGGAGTTATACATGGATTGGAGATAGTGTCCCAGTTTGTCAGGGCGGAGCTTGTAGAGCTCGATAGGGATACCATTGGGGCCGAGAGCTTTACCCGGCCGAAGCGTCCGAATTGCCAGCGCGATTTCGTCCGTAGAGAGGGAGCTATCTAGAAATTGGCGACTCGTATCTGGCAGGGTAGGGAGGGAGATGTCTCTGAGTAAGGCGATAGAATCCTCGAGTGTGTGAGGGGCCACCGAAGTATACACCTTTTGGTAGTGGGCTGCAAATTGGGTAGCTATGGCTTGGGGGTCTGTCACAGGGTTACCGTCGGTCCCTCGGAGTTCAGGCACCAGACGACTAGCACGCTCTCTCTTGTCTAGCCAGGCTAGTAATTTCCCCGCCTTGTCTCCCCAGTCGTATATACGGCCCAGTTTTTCTTGTCCCATTATTTTGGCGCGCTCTGTGACCAGGGCTCTATACTCGTCCTGGCAGAGTCGTAGCTCGTGTAGCACATCAGGTGTGGGTTTTGAGTTGACAGTCTGCTCCAGACGGTGTACCCTATGTTCGACATCGGAGATGTCTTTCAGTCTGTCTTTCTTTGCACCCGCTATTAGGGAAAGGGCCTGCCCTCGGACCACAGTTTTGAACGCTTCCCAGAGTGTTTGGGGGGAGTCAACGGTATGCTCGTTTTCTGTAAAGTAGTCATCTATGGATTTGAGCAGATCTTTTCGTATCTTGGGGTTTTTGAAGTGCCATGGGTTGAGGGGGGCAATGCGTCCGACTTGTGCATGATCCAGGACGATATGCGTCCAGAGGGGGGAGTGATCAGAGATACCCCTGGGCAGATGTCTGATCTCGTGGACATTGGCAATCTGGGAGGCGGGGGCAAGAATGTAATCTAAGCGGGAGAGGCTGCGATGTGCATGAGAATAAAAGGTGTGTTGTATTTTATCTGGGTGGTAGACTCTCCACACATCTACTAGACCCATTGCGTCCAGGAAGCTAGAGAGCGAGTGTGTCGCTGCGGGCAAGGGGCGCGGCGGGTGCCTGTCCAACTCGCCGGATACGACAGAGTTAAAGTCACCGCCCATGACAAGGTGACCCACTGGCAGTGTGAGTAGTAGAGCACTAAGGTCAGTAAAAGTCGTCAATTGCAGTCCAGGGGGTGCATAAACAGAGAGGAAGGTTGTAGTGTGGCCCTCCCACGTGCCTGTGACACCCACGTAGCGCCCAAGGTCGTCTGTGAATGTGGAGACAATCGACAATGGGAAGGATTTCCTAACCATGATGCCCACACCCCTCGACCCGGACGTGAAGCCCGCATGTGCCGCCATCGAATACCCCCACCTATTCAGTGCCCCACAGTTGTTGCCCAGCAGATGCGTTTCTTGGAGTAAAACTATGTCCGGGGAGAGTCGTTTGACGTGTTGGGTCACTACACTGCGCTTGATCTTGTCCCCCAGCCCGTTTACGTTCCAACTTAAGATTTTGACCTCCTTGTTGCGTTGCGTACCCATTTGTGTGTCGGTGGTGCATACGGTTGCGGTGTAAAGTTAGAGACCATGCCGTCGAACACATTAACATAAATACTAACCAAGAAAAAATACATTCCCTCCCAAATTCCCCCCTCCCTGCTTCCCTGCACTCTGGGCCTCAAACTGCCCATCTGAACAACAAATGCAGAGTGCCTGTCGCCCATCAAACAAAATGAGAAAAAAGGAGAAAAACCAGCTAAAGAAAGAACGTGGGGGGGAGGCTTCAACCGTACCCCGATCCTCACTCTCAATGGTAATCACATCGGAATCAATGTTCAGGAGGGTCAGACTGAGCAGTTTCCTGCAATGCCCCAGTGAAGCACAAGTCCCAGCATTAGGCACCACAGGGGAGTCTTCAGGTCAATTCCACACATACCGGAAGACAGCGACATCGAGATCGTGTCAGTGTTGCTACGCCCCCGCCTCCCGCAAATCAGCTACCCGAGGGGCCGCTCCTTCCTCGGTCTCCTCGGCTGTCCAGCCAGTCCGATGCGGCCTCTGGATGGTCGAAAAAGTGTGTTTCCCCCTCCGCCTCTACACGCAATCTCGCTGGAAAGAGCATGGCATATTTGAGGTCAGCGGCCCGGAGACGTTTTTTGACTTCTTGAAACGTGCGGCGACGCATCTGCACCCCGCGGGTAAAGTCAGGGAAAAAGGTAATAGTAGCATTATCAAGGCGGAGCGGGGGGGCAACTCTGGCGGTCTGGAGGATAGTGTCCCTGTCGCGGTAGTTGAGCAGACGGGCCAGTATGGGGCGGGGTGGCGCCCCTGGCCTCGGGCGGCCCCCCGGAATCCTGTGTGCCCTCTCCACAACAAAGAACTTGGAGAGTCCCTTAGGTTGCAGTTTAGTCGTGATTAAGTTCTCGATGAATAGGTCAACAGCAGGGCCCTCCATTTTTTCCGGCACCCCTAGGACACGGACGTTGTTGCGCCTCATCCTTCCCTCATAGTCATCGAGCTTATCTTCTGCAAATTTACGGAAGGCCTAAAGCTCCGCAACCTCTGTTTGAAGCTGAGAGGTATCGCCCATGAGGCCTGTGGTGGTGGTTTCAAGCTGTTGCACTTTCTCTCGATAATTGGCGAGGTCGGCCCTGATGAGCGTCATCTCTGAGGAGAGAGTGTCTATAGACGTGCGAATGCCCGTAATGGCTGCCATGAGGTCCTTCATAGTGGGCTCAGGGGGCGTTTGATCTGCGCCACTCTTGGGCATGTCTCCCTGCGCCCTCTTGTCGGGCAGGTCCGACTTTGTGCAGGCGTAGCGATCCAGTTTGCTTTGCTGAGATGGCCTGGCCCCCTTAGCTCCAGACATCTCGCTGCCCCCAGCCAGTCCAGCGGCGTCGCTAGAGGTGAGCGGGCGCGGTAAAGATCTCAACGTGGGAATGGCGTCTGAAAAGAAGGGGCGTCCGTAAATTATCTCTGCCGCACACCCCCGGCCAGGAGAGGTCCACGTTGTGGCCGCCTACACTTATAGGAGGTCGTAAAGGGTCCCGCCAGTTTCAGGGAAGTTCGCCCACCCCCGAGACACCATGCACTCACTGCGTGAACTTGAGGGCCAGCAGGGGGTCACAGCGCGCCGGGTCGCCAGGGCCCCAGGGAGCAATGTCATTCAAGGTCCGGGAATAGGTCACTCTCAGCGCCGAGTTCAAAGACGCGCCTAAGATAGCTCCCGTATGGGGCACATAGGCACTCCGCAACAGGCAGCCGGGCACACAGGAGGGAGCGCCCCAGTCCGCAATCCCCCCGCAGTCACACTCCAACGCTGTACCTTGGAGCAGGGAACATCGCTCTCCGCACTCGGGGCACACTCCACTCCGGCGACCCCCGGCAGTCCCCAGCGCTCGAAACGGATGGCGAGGGAAGAAGTCACCTCCTCAATGGCGCTGGCGGAGTCTCCTCAGCAAGGCTCGTCTCCTTTGATATGCCCCCAGGGGGTGTCTCGGGGGGGGGGGGAACAGCGCCAAGGAGCAGTGTAAGGCGCACCCTCGAGAGGAGATCCGATGAGTTGGCGCCAAAGCGCCACCGTCACTCGATCGCCGCCTCGGCCGCTTCCGGTGAGCCGCGGCCGGACGTACAGTCACGCAATGCCAGCGTCTGGGCCACCTCAGTCCCCGGTCGCGGGAGTGTCACAGGGCCCCAAGCAGCGGAAGCTGTAGCGCCGGGACGGAGGCAGCGCCGGGGCTCCACCAAGCAGCGGCAGGGATCGCCAGTCCTGGAGCGTTGGTTCTCGGTGCAGGATGTCAGGATAGATGACAGGATGGTGTAGTGAGAGGAGGTTTACGGCGGAGCCGAGGCACTAAGCGTCCATCTTGCCTCGCGGTCAGGCCACGCCCCTCAGTTGGTTGATTTTAAGCAAATATTTTAACTTTTAGAATCTCCCCACTTAGAAGAAATTTCTGATGAAACCAATCAATGTTACCCTATGGAATACAATTGGGTTATCGGATTTTTCGTAAGTACTCGACTGGCAGAGTTAAGGTTCTGGCTACAGACTCAGGGTTCCCCCAGGCTCAGGTTTGTACAGTTGCTACACCCTCTGTGGGACTGTGGCGGACGGGGGCAGAGTGAGTTTGGCACAATGTTATCCTATGGGAGGCAGGGGGGCCGTGGTTGCTGGTTGCTGACTAGCAGGCCACACGGCTGTGGGAGCTGGGCTCCTGGGGGAATATGTATCAACATCTCCATTTGCGATTCTCAAATAGCGATTTTTAAAGAATCGCTATTTGAGAATTGCAAAACGGGATGTATTTAAAAAATCGCAAAACTTTAGCGATTTCGTAAAATTCCTTAATTGCGATTAGCAAATTGCGAAATCGCAATTAAGGAATACCTTCCCATTCATTTCTGTGGGCCAGGAGACCCATAGGAATGAATGGGAAGTAATTCTCAAATTGCGATTCGCAATTTGCTAATCGCAATTTGAGAATAATTTCAAAGGTGCAAGGGTGTCATGATGACACCCTGATGCACCCCTGAAATGGGCATGTGTGTGCATATGGCGCACATACATGCCCTAAGGGCATGTATGTGCGCCACGTTGCACTTTGTAAAATTCCAATAAGTGCATTTTTAACAGAAATCGCAAATTACCACCAACTAGAAGTTGGTGGTAATTTGCGATTTCTTAAGGATAATTCTCAATGCTTTGGTGCGTGGTACATATCATTTAAGAAATCACACTTTGCGATTTCTTAAATGCTTACGCAAAATTAAGAAATCGCTAAATTAGCGATTCCTTAAATTTGCGATGAGAATTTGCCTCATACATCCCGTTTTGCGAATTTTTAATCGCAAACGCTGTTTTTTGCGAATCGCAGCGTTTGCGATTAAAAATCCGGTTGATACATATGCCCCCTGGTCACTTGCTCAGGGCAAATGGGGAAATAGGTCGGAGTAGAAGTTACACTGCCAGGGCCAATCGGGCAGGTGGGTGCAGGGTGCCTTTGACCCTTTGTGTGCTCAATGGATTGCAATGGGAAAGCTTCTGGGCAAACAAAGGCTGCAAGCTTGGGGTCGCAGTTTCTTCATGTGCCCCCACCACTTTGGGAGTTAAATTGGATAGTTGGAGGGTGGGTATGTACCCAGGAGTTGGGCACAGGGGGCCGCAGTGCGCTGGGTGCTGGGGTGACTTTTGGTCTTGGTAAATCTTACCCTCTGTTGATTGTGGTCAGGGGGGTCCCTGGTTCTGAGGCTGCAGGCGTCGTCATGAGCATCGAGGTGAAAGCTTGTTGGCCAGATTCGGGGTCCAGTGGCCGGGGGGGACGTCATCGGGGTCTTTGTCCACTCTGACACAAGCCAGGCTTGTCCAGTGCAGAGTGTGCAGGCTTGGCGGTTCCGGGATAATGCCAGGGGTTAGAAACTTGCTTTGAGCAGAGCTACTGCTCATGGGCCTCCCAGATGTTCAGAGTCACAAGGTAGCCAGATCCGCAGGGGTTTGTGAGGTTGCTGGCCACAAGTGGGTCTGGGCTGTGGCAGGAACAGGTTCAAGGGTCGACAGGCCGGTAGGGCTGGGGCCAAAGCAGTTGGTGTCTTCCTCTTCTTAGCAGCTGCATAGCAGTTTCTTTCTTCTTGCTCTTCCTTGCTTTTTCGAAATCTGGCAAAGGAAGGTTCAGGGTGCCTCTAAATACTAGGTTTAGTTATGTTACAGGTAGGTACAGGGCAGGGACCAATGGGTCCATGCCCTGGGGTGGATACACACACTATCCTGCCACTCACCTGTGGGAGTGGGCCAGTAGCCTAGTCCTGATTGTGCAGGGCTTCACATCTTCAAGATGGAGAGTGCCCGGAGATGGGCTTCACCTCGCCTCCCCCACTTAAGGGGTTGGTGTGGGCAGGCTGGAACATACCCTGTCCTTATTTTGTGTTTCCAGCCAGTCTTCCTTCCAGAGTGGGTGTCAGAACGGGGTGTTGGGGGCAGTTTTCTGGGTACAGCAAGTGGCCTGGAGCAGGTCACAGAGTCTACATGCCTTTGAAAATTCCCCCTGGCCATCCTGGGGGAGGAGACCTAGCACCTCGCCCAGCATGTGCATTGTTGCAGGCCCAGGAGAGCGGGGGCTCTACACCCTGGGGTCCAGCAACATGTCTGATGTGTGGCAACCAGACGTGGATTGTAGGTCAGTTGTCCAGGGTTTGCCAATTTTGAATGTCAGTGTTTCGGGAAGAAACATAGGCCCTGGGTACCTGATTGGCAGGAGTCCTGGGAACACTCACTCAAAGTCCATTCAGCAGTTCCTCGAAAAGTGGGGGAATACCATGCATGAAAGATGGTACTTTCCCACACATATGTCATACATTTCGTGGGCTCAGAGTTGGGATATTGCTAGATTGTGCTATCTGATCAATTTTGTCAGTGCAATTTGGCCCGTGTAATCTCGTGGGGCCCCCTGTGCCCCTTCTTCACTATCTGACTCCGGTTGTCTCATCTGTGCCGTCATTGCAAGTGTTATTTAGTTTGCAACACTGTGCCCCCTTCTGATGGGTTTAGTTGTATTGCTCATTTACATTTCTTACCCTGTATTCAGACACGTGTTTTTCAAACCGCTTCCGCTCTCCCTTCCTGCCACAGTATCCCCTGGTGAGCTGCACAGCAACACGCACATTCGTACCACCCACATGCCAGGCTGATCCGCCCACCTCCCCTTCCACTTGCAGTACATCCACGCTGGGTCCGCACAAAGTGCTGGAACATCCTGGGTCCGCGAACGCAGCTACACACGTTGCCACTACGATGCTAGCACACTCAACGCCCTCAACATAGGACGATCACACACCTGCTTCCTGCCCAGAACAGAACGCACACAAGGACACCTCTCCAGCCGGAACTGCATTGTCACCAGCATCGAATCTGCAAATCCACCCACTGTGTTGGAAGCCAACTACCTCAGATGCATCGTCCCCAACACCTGCCACAGATGCCAACACACAAGTGAACTCTGGGACCTACTCAACTCAACCTCCCCAGACATGGTCTCCATGACAGTCACCTAATTGTACCCCTCCTCAGAACACTACCTCGTCGTAGCCATCCTGTGCAGCAACAAGATCAACCACAGGGACCGCACATATGGAGTAGGACTAGGAATTGCCATCATCAACAGGAACACTTGCAGAGTCTCAACCAACAACGACAACATCCTTATCAACGTCAAACACATGCACGTCCAGATCCACAACAATCCCAAAACCACCCTCAGAGTAACCCACGTCTACATAGCCTCCAGACCCCTAACACAGTTCTGCAACTCCATCAACAACTTTGTCAGTACACGCCCTCACATCCACAGACTATATCCTTCACGTAGAGCTGAACTTCCACCTCGTGTACATTAACGGCACCGTATCCACCACCCTGACCGACACCCTGGCCAACCTTGGCCTCATACAACTTGTCACAACACCCACCCACCACAACAGCCACTCGCTTGACCACATATTATCCGCAAGCTCCCACGTCTACTCCAACCACCCACCCTACCTCCACTGAAACAACCATCAATGCATCAACTTCGCATTCCATGAAGACACCACGCACCACCACACCCAACAGATCCACTGGCACTGCTGGAGCAAAGTCACAGAAGCACAGCAAACCAGCAACCTTGCCTGGAGCACAACCACCGACACTGATTCCACTGCCCAGAACCTCAGAGAAGGGATCGGCAACTGCGCAAACACACTCACCCAGATTAAGACACACTACAACAGACACACCAGTAAGTAAGCCAGCTGGTTCAATGCAGAACACCATGCCTCGATGCCGAACTGCCATTAGCTAGTGCTAAAATTGCTGCGTGAACAGACACTGGACAGCTACGCAACCCACAAAGACGCCACATGCAGACATCATCACCTCATCAGATATGCAATTGGGCCTCCTTCAAAGACCGCATTGCCAACAATGCACACACCAGCTAAGTCCTCTTCAACCTAGTGAAAGAACTCTCCAACACCAGCTCCAACACCAACACCATCCCAACTTTGCAAGACCTGTCCAACTCCTTTGTTACTTTCGGTCATCGCAAGGGTGCAGCCATCCATGACAGCTACAACCCCACGACTGCCGCGAATAGCATTGAGACCTCCATCCCCACGGATCCCATACGCACCAACCCCCTGCTCTCCTGGACCAACGTAAACAACACAAATACAATGCACATCTGGTACAACATCCACTCCGGATCAACGTAAGGCACATGCTTACACCACATCTGCTCCAAAGCCAGCCCCACCATTGCACCCCATTTCCAGATGAGCATCAACATCTCCCTCGTAAATTCAACATTGACGTAGAGCTGGAAGCACACCGATATCAACCCCTTATTCCACAAACAAAAGACTGACCCCAAGTACCGCCTGAACTTACGTCCCATCTCCCTGCTACCATTCCTGTGAGGTGTCATTGCGAAGACCATCAACAGACAACTGACCCACTAACTCTATGGGAACAGCATCCAGGATCCGTCCCATTTGCGCTTCAGCGGCAACTCCTGCAGCAAACTGGACACATCTCCGCCACCAATGACATAATGCCACGGATGGACAACAGTGAAAGAGCAGCACTCATTGACCAGTACCTGTGATTTGCCTTCAACACTGTCTTGCACTGCACACTATGCACACGCATACACGACAACGAGATCCGAGACAAGGCTCGTGACTGGACAAACTCCTTCCTCTACAGCAAAACCCAGTCCGCCCTCCTCCACCCTTCCTGCTCAGAGTCCACAGTAATCTTCTGTGGATTACCCCAGGGCTCATCCCTCACACAACATTGTTCTACATGTACATGTCACCACTCGCACACGTTACCCGACTGCACAACCTCAACATCATCTCCTACGAGAACGACAGCCAGCTGATCTTCTCCCTCACCATGGCCACCCTCACTTACACAACCATACACCATGTAGGACTGTAAGACGTTGCTGAGTGGACAAAGAACTGCCAACAGAAGATGAACATCAGACAAGACAGAAATGCTCATCCTCGAATCCACCCCCTACGCTTGAGACACCTCCTGGTGTGCGGCCGCCCTTCAAACAGATCCAGCACCAACCACCAAGCATGCAACATGGGGTTCAACATCAACTCTACTCTCTCCATGCCAAAGCAGGTAAACGCCGTCTCGTCCTCCTGCTTCATCACCCTCCAGATGCTTGTCAAGTTCAACAGGTGGCTTACCACCAAAACATGGGGAACAGTCACACAGGCACTCAGCAGCAGCAAGTTGGAATACGGTAACATCCTCAATGCCGGATCCTTGGCCAAACTCTAATATCAACTTAAACGCCAGACATGCATGCCTCAACAGACTACTCAGCTTCTGCACCCCAATCCAGCAGGTCCACTACGCTAACATTGCAATCGCCGCAGTCCCCCGCATCTGGACAGCTAACTGCTGCAGAAGATCATTATGCCACCTCAACGCAAAGAACTGGAACACTCTCCCCACCCTCCTGCGGCAGGCACAGCACATGCTGACATTAATGTGACTCCTCAAGAACGGGATTTCCAAGCAGTGGCAGACTCCCCCCCCCCCACTCCTTGAGACACTCACGGGTTAGTGGTGCTCTTTAAAGATGTTGTCATAGGAAAATTATCTAGATTGCTTTTGCACATACACGGCCATCTCACTGCCTATCCGTGTCAGGTGACACGTGTACATTGATTGAATTAGCCTTGCTGGGCCTTCTTGTGAATTCACAGCCCCTTACTTATTGCCTAAGTTAAATACTTGATTGTTTATGGAAACACGCACCTCTGTGATTTAAGTGAATTTATTTACAAAAAACAGGTTGTGCATTGACCAGAACTGGGCCATAGGACATGGGATTGGCAGTCCATTGCGAGCGACAGAGCCAGGGGAGGAGGTGGATTTAGCTGTGCCATTGTCAATGAACAAGAGGAGATTTGCTGTGGGTCAATGTGTGGGTCCACGCTGGGTGTTGATGGATGTCGGCAGACAGTGAGAGAGGAAGGGCAGTGAAATGATGTTATGTACAAACCGACAGGCCTTTGTACATCACTGCTAGCTGTACTTGTGCATCACCATGGTGGCAGTTTCATCCTCATATTCGTCCGATGATGTGTTGTGTGTCTCACATGTGGGTGGTGGAATGGTGGGAGCAGCACTGTAAGGCACAGACACATCAGGGTGCGGAGCTGAGGATGGGGATGCGCAAGCAGCAGATGTCGCAAGACCATGGGGAGGTATAGATGTCATGTGGAGAATCATGGCCAGCCATGTCTGTTCCATATTATGCTGGTGTTGAGCCGTGGCATCCAGCTGTTGGAGCTCCCTCAGCTCCCTGGACTCCATTACCCCTGCCAGTCGGGATAATGCAGCAAAGACACTGCTGGAGCTATCCTGCCGGGACAGTGTGTCCGCTCTCCGGATCAGGACCCCAGCAATGTCATCCAGGGAGCGTTGGATGTTATTGAGGGATGTGTGGATGTCTGGAATCCTCGCCATGTTGTTCTCGAGGCTATTCAGACACCCACTGAGCTTCTCAAACTTGGCTGCCAGGCTCTCCAAGCCCAGCCGCACAAAGTCCTGTGTCTCCCGTCGGACCTCCAGCACCATGGTGTGAAAGGCCGCATATGTGTTGGCTGGGTCCTGGGAGGCAGCTGTGGTGGAGGTGCTTGCTGCTGGGTGGTTTGTGCAGGGGGTGGGCTGGGTGCAATGCTGGTGGGTAGCCCTGCTACTGGAGTTGGTGTGGCGAAGGAATTGAGGAGACTCTGAAACTCGTCCACATTGATGGTTGGTGTTTGGGACGAGTCATCGTGGTGGAGTGGGTCGTCCAGCTGTCCAGGAGGTGTTGTGGCTCCCTCTGAAATGTTCATGGGAGATACAATTTAACAGTGGTATCCATGAATGGGCATGCATTATTTGACTTAACAATCAGACTGAGGGAGACTGTACATTATAGATATTTTGTACAATATGCATGCTAGTTTCTGGATGGTGATTATTTCAGAGACATCACGGATGTGTTGGTGTAATTGTACGTTGTAATATCACATGTTGCCTAGGTGGGAAATGTGTCTTGACAGTGTCTACACACAAATGCTACCTGTTGTGTCCTGGTTTGTGTTATGTGACTGATGCAGTCTGTGAGAAGTTGGCCTGATATGTATTGCTCACTATTCTAGTGATCACTGTGTATCATTCCAAACGACCCTTATTGATGATTGGTTGTAAGTCAACCTTATAGACCAGCTATCCTAGAAGCGTGGACAAGAGCAGTCTTCGGGTAAACTCTAGAGGGCATGTTAAGCCAGCTGTTTACCATAACATATACCCCTTGAACGCCAAGTGAAAGGACACCACACAAGTTGTTATGAAAATAAAGGATATTTATTTATAACAAGACTACCCTGGCTCTCTATGAGTCAGGGAGCTAAGCACAATACAAAACTCTGAGGAAAATACTTCTGGTTGCACAATTTACACAAATGCCCGAAGGGCACGAAACCATTTACACTGCAAGTGGAATGGGAGAGGTTAGAAAGTTTAAAGTTACTGATTCCGGAGGAATCCGATCAGTGGGACTAAACGAAAAAGGAACTGGACACTTGTAGAGTGAACCTACGATGGAGCACCGAGATGCTTGAGTTACCTAGCCCAGAGGCTGCGGCTGCGTGGGGTTCAGCAAGATGTCGGGACTCCTCGTTGTAGTCTCAGGAGCCTGAAAGAAGAAGTTGCTGGCAGGCGACCAGTGTCGATGTTCAGCGAGATCCAAGCCTGGATCGGTGATGAAGGAAACCTGAAAGCAGAGGGGACTCAGTTCTCAACCGCTAGCCAGCGATCGTGTGGGTACCAGGAAGGTACCGGATGAAGTCACCTCGACCAGGTGAGTGGATGACGTCGGACTCGGCTGTTCCTCGGACCAGGAGGCGCGGCGGCGACCAGGATGGAGGGCGAGCTGTCCCACGAAGGTGTCTGCTGTCGATGATGCTGGGCCCAGGAGTGGGGCAGCAGGTCTTGGCAGTGGTAAACCCACACGGGGGAGTCAAGATGGCGTCTGGAGTGGACCAGGAGGGTCCGATGTACTCCTCTGTTGAAGGGGAGCAAGAGCCAGTCTGGAGCAACCAGACCAGTGATGAAAGACTGTCGTGGTGCGTCGTGAAGAGGGCCACAAGCCGGTCAGCGAGTGGTCGGACAACGCGGTGAGCAGCAAGGAGCAGACGGGCCCCCACGCAGATCTCGTGGATGCTGGGGAGGCAGACTTCGGTGCTGGAACCGCTCAGGGTTAGGGCTTCTCAAACCCTAGGTGCACTCACTCGAGAGTCCCTCGGTGGGCGTGCTAGATAAGGCTCGTGCAGGTTCTGAAGATGGCCGGTCCCGCAGGTCTCGTCACACCTACGAATCTCAGCTGGGCTGACGATGTAGGTAGAGGTCAGAGATGGCAGGGAACCCGGGTCTCGTCGAGCTGGGCAGTCTTGATCCGTGGGAGAGACGTACAGCAAACCGCAAGTGCTTAGGTGGTGCCTGCTGGTGCAGGGTGGCTACTCCTTAGCCCCAAGGGAGAGTCTTCAGAAATAGTCAAGAGTTCCTTTCGTGGAAAGTAGTTCAAGATTCAGAATTATCCAATTTGGGAAGGGGACTCGCTCCTACCTTTATTCTAGGAAAAGGGGCTGGCCCGTGACTAGGTCCTACCTATGGGTGGGGCCAGGAGGGGGGTGATTACACCCCTATCCTTTGTCCGGCTTCGCCCCAGCTCAGGGGCAGGGTTGCCCCCGAAACTGGTTTGAGCCGGGCTATGCACAGTGAGCACCGGGGTGCCACTTGCAATCACCTTCCTTTCAGCCCTGCCTACCTGGGATACACAAACCCTGTCTGGGATGGTGCTAACACCGCCCTCGACAGGAAACCCTTTGTCCAAGCTCCCCTCGCTGGAAGGTCTCCCAGCAGCAGGAGGTCAGACTTGTCTGGTGGCAGCATCCATTTTGTGATGCTGAGGCTTGAGTCAACTTTAACCGGGGTTCAAGGTTACTTCCATGTCGTGCCCCTCTAAAAGGGGGGAATGCTAACCCCGTCGCCAGAATTGGCGAGGGGTTCGTATTCCAATTCGTATGACACCTTACTCGACATGTGTGGGTGATGCGATGCCAGAGTTAGCAAATAACCGCGAGGATTATAATGCATTTTAAGGTAGTTGGCCCGCGTCACCATGGAACGGCTATTAGGATTTGGTTCCGCAAGCTGTCGACGGGCTCAGCTCGCGCCAGAGCACCATCCCACATGATTCCCCGCACTCTGCCTTCAGGATTGATAAGGCCTGCCATAGGAGTGACTGATAGGAATCCATGTGTCCATTCTAGTGTTAGGTATAGGAATACTACACCTACAGCAACGGGTGATTACACCACCTTGCCCCAGCTGTCGTGCAGCCAGTTGTGTCAGATTTGGGCGGCCATCCAGGGGTGGCATAATACATGCTGCAGCCCCTGGTAGGCCCTGGGTACACCGATGCCCTGGATACCTGTGGTATGCTGATACAGGGACTGATAAGGCGGCCCAGTTCCAATTAGTGGATGCACCTAATGTACATGTGTGTTAATTTCAAGAGAGAACAGCTAGGCTGTGGGTCTGATTGGCAGGCCCACGGCCAGGGAAAGTCATAAACCAATGAAGCAACAAGCAAAAAATCTGGGTGATCATAGGATTGCAGACCCTACTCTCCTACATGACCCCCCCCCCAAACTTTGGGACAATAAGCTAACCTTGACCAGGTGAGTCTTCTTGCTCTAAGTGGAAATACCTGGAGAGCCCATCTGCATTGCCATGATCAGTGCCAGGTCTATGCTCCACTGTGAAGTCCATCCCCTGTAGGGAAATGGACCACCTAAGTAGTTTGGGGTTTTCACCCTTCATTTGATTTAGCCACAAAGGGGGCTTATGGTCGGTCTGAATCTTGAAGTGAGTGCCAAACAAGTATGGCCTCAACTTCTTCAGGGCCCAAACCACAGCAAAGGCCTCCCTCTCAATAGCTGACCAATTCTTCTCTCTGGGGGTCAGCCTCCTGCTAATAAAAGCTATGGGCTGGTCATGACCATCAAAATTCAGCTGAGATAGAACAGCTCCCACACCCAACTCCGAAGCGTCTGTTTGGACAATGAATGTTTTGGAGTAGTCTGGACACTTTAGGATAGGCGCTGTGCACATGGCCTGCTTTAGGTCATCGAATGCCTTTTGACAGCTTGCTGTCCACTGAACTTTTTTTGGCATCTTTTTACTTGTCAGATCGTTTAGTGGGGTCACAATGGATCCATAATTTCTGACAAATTTACGGTAATAACCAGTCAGGCCCAAGAAAGCTCGAACCTGAGTCTGGGTGGTTGGAGGAGCCCAGTCCTGGATGGCCTGTATTTTGCTCTCCAATGGCTGAAACTGGCCTCCACCTACAAGGTGGCCCAGGTATACAACCTGTGTCTGCCCTATCTGGCACTTAGTGGCCTTGATAGTGAGGCCTGCCTTTTGCAGGGCCTCTAACACTTTCCTCAGGTGGACCAGGTGATCCTCCCAGGTGGAGCTAAAGACAGCGATATCATCCAGATACGCCGCACAGAAGTCGTCCAACCCAGTGAGAACTCGATTCACCAGCCGTTGGAAGGTGGCAGGTGCATTTTTCAAACCAAAGGGCATTACCACGAACTGATAATGCCCACCCGGGGTAGAAAATGCTGTTTTGGGCTTGGCCTCCTCAGCTAACCTGATTTGCCAATACCCAGCTGTCAGGTCAAATGTACTTAAGTAGTTGGCCGAAGCCAACCGGTCTATAAGTTCATCTGCTCTTGGTATTGGGTGGGCGTCAGTCTTAGTGACTGCATTGAGGCCTCTGTAGTCCACGCAAAACCTCATCTCTTTCTTACCGCCCTGGGTGTGAGGTTTTGGCACGAGAACTACTGGACTAGCCCAGGGGCTGTCCGAGGGCTCAATGACTCCCAGCTCCAACATTTTCTGCACCTCTGTCTTGATGCAGTCTCTGACATGATCAGGCTGTCGATAGATTTTACTCTTTACGGGCAGACTGTCCCCAGTGTCAACCTCATGGGTACACCAATTGGTCTGACTGGGTGTCAGAGAGAACATATGTCGAAAGGATTGAAGAACCTGTTTACAATCCTGTTGTTGATGTCCAGAGAGGCTGCCACAAAAGACAACACCATCTACTGACCCATCGTCAGGGTTCTGAGAGAGCAGGTCCGGGAGAGGGTCACTCTCTTCCTCCTGTCCCTCATCTGTGGCCATGAGCAAGCCCATGCCCTCCCTGTCGACATATGCCTTGAGCCTGTTTACATGGAGCACCCGGTGGGGGTTCCGGGGAGTTCCCAGGTCTACCAAGTAGGTGACCTCTCCCTTTTGCTCAATGATTGTGTGCGGCCCAGACCATTTGTCTTTGAGTGCTGCTGGGCCACTGGCTCCAGCACCCACACCTTCTGTCCAGGCTGATACACAGTCAGGACAGCCTTTTGGTCGTGCCAAGCTTTTTGTAATTCTTGGCTCGCCTCAAGGTTTTTAGATGCCTTTTCCATGTACTCAGCCATCCGCGAGCGGAGACCGAGCACATAGTCCACAATGTTTGATGCCGGCTTTTTGAGAGGTCTCTCCCATCCTTCCTTTACCAAACAAAGGGGTCCCCTTACAGGATGTCTGAACAGAAGTTCAAAAGGGCTGTAGCCAACCCCCTTCTGCGGGACCTCTCTGTAGGCGAACAAGAGGCAGGGTATCAGGACGTCCCATCTCCGCCGAAGCTTTTCAGGTAGTCCATGAATCATCCCTTTTAGGGTCCTGTTGAATCTCTCAACAAGCCCATTGCATTGTGGGTGATAGGGTGTGGTGAATTTGTAGTTGACACCACACTCCTTCCACATAGCAGTCAGATATCCCGACATGAAGTTTGCACCTCTGTCAGAGACAACCTCCTTAGGGAAGCCCACTCTGGAGAACACTCCAACTAGGGCTCGTGCCACAACAGGTGCTGTAGTGGTCCTAAGGGGAATAGCTTCAGGATACCTGGTGGCGTGGTCCACCACCACCAGTATAAACTTGTGCCCTGATGCTGTCTGGGGTTCCATTGGTCCGACAATGTCGATCCCCACCCGTTCAAAGAGTACCCCCACCGCCGGCAGTGGTATGAGGGGGGCCTTTGTCGTGCCACCTGACTTACCACTGGCTTGGCAAGTGACACAGGAGCGGCAAAACTCCTTCGTATCTTTGGACATGTGGGGCCAGTGAAAGTGTGGAACAATTCTGTCCCAAGTCTTATTCTGGCCTAAGTGACCTGCAAGGGGAATCTCGTGGGCCAAGGTGAGAAGGAAACCTCTCAGAGACAAGGGGATGACCAGCCTCCTGGTCGCGCCAGGTTTGGGGTCTCTTGCCTCGGAGTACAGGAGTCCATCGTCCCAGTACACTTTGTGAGTACCTGTGGCGTTCCCTGCAGCCTCAGCAGCCGCCTGCTGTCTGAGGGGTTCAAGTGAGGGGCAGTCTAACTGTGCCTTCCCCAGGTCTTCCCTGGAGGGTCCCCCTGAGCCCAGAAACTCAACCTGACCAGGTTCAAACTCTTTTGGCTCAGTTTCCCTCGGTTCTTTAAGGTCAGCCTCCTCAGAGACTTTATCCACGACCTGGGGCAAGGGGGAAGGCGAGGCCTTACCCTTACTGCTCCTTTTCTTGGAAGGTGTCTGGTCCGTTCTTCCAGGATCCAGCACCTGTTCAGTGGGGCATCTTTTGGCCTGTGACCTGGTCACAGCAAGGACATGTGCTGGCAAGCCTAACATTTCCATGTGAGTCCTCTGCTCCACTTCTGACCATTGTGACGTTTCCGAATCATTGCCCAACAGACATTCTACGGGGAGGTCTGAACTAACCACAACTTTCTTTGGGCCACTTACCCCTCCCCAGGAGAAATCAACAACTGCCATACTGTGATTGGTAGTGACATTGCTGGCATTGGTCACTAGGTAATCGGTACCTAGCATGATCTGTCCAGGGTCCACAAAGTTAGGTGTCACCATCGTGACACTGGCACAAGTGTCCCTGTAGGCCTGAGCCACTTTTCCATTGATCAAAGGCGTCTGCCTGTATTTGCCCAAAGTATTGGGACTGGCATCAGGGGACATATCCATATCCCCTGTACAGACAAGGACGGCCTGAGTGAGTGTGCCGACTAAGTCGTCACCCCCTCGGTTCCCAAGGTTAACCCAACTAATGCCTTGGGAGGCGCACTACCACTGCTGACTGTACTAGGGGGTGCAGGTGCCTTAGGGGCTGCAGTGGCAGGAGTTTGCCCTCCTTTCTTGGTGCACTCACTAAACCAGTGAGTCTTACTTTTACAGTATTGGCACCACCTTTTTGACTGGCCTTCTTGAGTCTTCTTCTTCTGTGAAGCCTGACCCCCACCCTCTTTGGTTTGTTGGGGACCTGTCGAAGACTTCTGGTCATTTTGTTCGTTCTTGTTACTACCCTTTTGGTCTGCTTTCTTCTGACCACCCTGGTTCTGAGTCTGGTTCTGCTTGACCCTTGTTCTGACCAATCTGTCTGCCTTCTTTCCCAATTCTTGGGGAGAGGTCAGATCCGAGTCGACAAGGTGCTGATGCAACAATTGGTTCTGACAGTTGTTTAAAATCTGTTCTCTCATGATAAGATTGTACAATCCTGTGTAATCAGTAACCTTGCTACCCAGCAACCAGCCTTCCAAAGCCTTAGTGGCACAATCGACAAAGTCAGTCCAATCCTGAGACTGAATTTTCTGGGTGTCCCTGAACAGCACCCGGTACTGCTCGGTGGTTAAGCCGAACCCATCAATCAGTGTATTCTTCAGGACTTGGTAGTTGTTAGCATCCTCAGCTCTCGTAGTGAGGAGCTTGTCTCGTCCTTTACCTTCAAAGGAGAGCCACAGTATAGCTGCCCACTGACTTGGGGGGACGCACTGGACAGTGCAAGCCCTCTCCAAAGCAGTTATCCACTTGTGGATGTCGTCCCCTTGTTTAAAGGGGGGCACTATTTTACTCAGGTGTCTAGTATCTATACCCCTGTCTTTCTCTCTAATGAGAATGCTGCCACCAGTGGGATCTAACCCACTCAATTTCTGCTCTCGGGCCAAGGCAAGTCTTTCTTTGGCGAGGGCAAGTTCTTCCCGCTCGATCCTCAGATTGACTTCCCTCATCTTCGCTTCGTGCTCCCTTCTCTGAGGGGGCGTCATTCCTTTCTGAGAAGATGCCTGAGAAACATGTGTTCGAACAGATCTGTTAGAGCCTCTCGAGAGAGACCTAGCTCGTCCGTTCCCAAGGTTAAGCCTGCTTGAGCGTGGGCCCGGGGCTCCCGCAGTTCTATTCTCATGCCTGCTTAAGTTGGTCCTTGTGAGCCTACTGACCACTACGGGACCTCCGTCTGCCTCGTCTCCTGCTAACTCTTCTTCCTCTTCCTCCTCACCATGGAGGTCGAGGTCAGGGTCACCAAGGGTTCCCTCTAAGGGAGGCATGTTCCCATCAGCATTAGGGGGGCCTGTGTTAGAGGACCTCCTAGCATCGTAAGTCTCTAAGAGACCTATCAGAAATGTGATGGTAGGGTTAGAACCCTGGTTTAGCTTCCTGGAGGCACACAGCTGTCTCATCTCCGTGAAGCTAAGGGCTGCATCTCGTGACATGACCTGTGGAGGGTCAATGACCACTAAGGGAGTCTCTGCAGACTCTCCGTGGACCGACATGCTTTCTAGTGAGGTGTAAGTGATGCACCTACCTACACTATGTGTTTACCCACTGATCCCTTGCTAAGAGTTGTAGTCAGGGTGTGCTAAGCCCTGTTACACTACAACAGCTGGTTCAGTAGAACTCAGAGTATTCTAAGTTAAGTTATATGTACCTGGGTACTTATATGATCTTTCAACTTGATGTTCTTAGGATACGTGTGTGGTAAAACAACAGCAAGCTCAAATCCCAACCGCTGCTCACCAATGTGAGAAGTTGGCCTGATATGTAGTGCTCACTATTCTAGTGATCACTGTGTATCATTCCAAACGATGCTTATTGATGATTGGTTGTAAGTCAACCTTATAGACCAGCTATACTAGTAGCGTGGACAAGAGCAGTCTTCAGGCTAAACTCTAGAGGGCGTGTTAAGCCAGCTGTTTACCATCACATATACCCCTTGAACGCCAAGTGAAAGGACACCACACAAGTTGTTATGAAAATAAAGGATATTTATTTATAACAAGACTACCCTGGCTCTCTATGAGTCAGGGAGCTAAGCACAATACAAAACTCTTAGGAAAATACTTCTGGTTGCACAATTTACACAAATGCCCGAAGGGCACGAAACCATTTACACTGCAAGTGGAATGGGAGAGGTTAGAAAGTTTAAAGTTACTGATTCCGGAGGAATCCGATCAGTGGGACTAAACGAAAAAGGAACTGGACACTTGTAGAGTGAACCTACGATGGAGCACCGAGATGCTTGAGTTACCTAGCCCAGAGGCTGTGGCTGCGTGGGGTTCAGCAAGATGTCGGGACTCCTCGTTGTAGTCTCAGGAGCCTGAAAGAAGAAGTTGCTGGCAGGCGACCAGTGTCGATGTTCAGCGAGATCCAAGCCTGGATCGGTGATGAAGGAAACCTGAAAGCAGAGGGGACTCAGTTCTCAACCGCTAGCCAGCGATTGTGTGGGTACCAGGAAGGTACCGGATGAAGTCACCTCGACCAGGTGAGTGGATGACGTCGGACTCGGCTGTTCCTCAGACCAGGAGGCGCGGTGGCGACCAGGATGGAGGGCGAGCTGTCCCACGAAGGTGTCTGCTGTCGATGATGCTGGGCCCAGGAGTGGGGCAGCAGGTCTTGGCAGTGGTAAACCCACGCGGGGGAGTCAAGATGGCGTCTGGAGTGGACCAGGAGGGTCCGAGGTACTCCTCTGTTGAAGAGGAGCAAGAGCCAGTCTGGAGCAACCAGACCAGTGATGAAAGACTGTCGTGGTGCGTCGTGAAGTGGGCCACAAGCCGGTCGGCGAGTGGTCGGACAACACGGTGAGCAGCAAGGAGCAGAAGGGCCCCCACGCAGATCTCGTGGATGCTGGGGAGGCAGACTTCGGTGCTGGAACCGCTCAGGGTTAGGGCTTCTCAAACCCTAGGTGCACTCACTCGAGGGTCCCTCGGTGAGCGTGCTAGATAAGCGTCGTGCAGGTTCTGAAGATGGCCGGTCCCGCAGGTCTCGTCACACCTACGAATCTCAGCTGGGCTGACGATGTAGGTAGAGGTCAGAGATGGCAGGGTACCCGGGTCTCGTCGAGCTGGGCAGTCTTGATCCGTGGGAGAGACGTACAGCAAACTGCAAGCGCTTAGGTGGTGCCTGCTGGTGCAGGGTGGCTACTCCTTAGCCCCAAGGGAGAGTCTTCAGAAATAGTCAAGAGTTCCTTTCGTGGAAAGTAGTTCAAGATTCAGAATTATCCAATTTGGGAAGGGGACTCGCTCCTACCTTTATTCTAGGAAAAGGGGCTGGCCCGTGACTAGGTCCTACCTATGGGTGGGGCCAGGAGGGGGGTGATTACACCCCTATCCTTTGTCCGGCTTCGCCCCAGTTCAGGGGCAGGGTTGCCACCGAAACTGGTTTGAGCCGGGCTATGCACAGTGAGCACCGGGGTGCCACTTGCAATCACCTTCCTTTCAGCCCTGCCTACCTGGGATACACAAACCCTGTCTGGGATGGTGCTAACATCGCCCTCGACAGGAAACCCTTTGTCCAAGCTCCCCTCGCTGGAAGGTCTCCCAGCAGCAGGAGGTCAGACTTGTCTGGTGGCAGCATCCATTTTGTGATGCTGAGGCTTGAGTCAACTTTAACCCGGGTTCAAGGTTACTTCCATGTCGTGCCCCTCTAAAAGGGGGGGAATGCTAACCCCGTCGCCAGAATTGGCGAGGGGTTCGTATTCCAATTTGTATGACACCTTACTCGACATGTGTGGGTGATGCGATGCCAGAGTTAGCAAATAACCGCGAGGATTATAATGCATTTTAAGGTAGTTGGCCCGCGTCACCATGGAACGGCTATTAGGATTTGGTTCCGCAAGCCGTCGACGGGCTCAGCTCGCGCCAGAGCACCATCCCACATGATTCCCCGCACTCTGCCTTCAGGATTGATAAGGCCTGCCATAGGAGTGACTGATAGGAATCCATGTGTCCATTCTAGGGTTAGGTATAGGAATACTACACCTACAGCAACGGGTGATTACACCACCTTGCCCCAGCTGTCGTGCAGCCAGTTGTGTCAGATTTGGGCGGCCATACAGGGGTGGCATAATACATGCTGCAGCCCCTGGTAGGCCCTGGGTACACCGATGCCCTGGATACCTGTGGTATGCTGATACAGGGACTGATAAGGCGGCCCAGTTCCAATTAGTGGATGCACCTAATGTACATGTGTGTTAATTTCGAGAGAGAACAGCTAGGCTGTGGGTCTGATTGGCAGGCCCACGGCCAGGGAAAGTCGTAAACCAATGAAGCAACAAGCAAAAAATCTGGGTGATCATAGGATTGCAGACCCTACTCTCCTACACAGTCCGCAACACCTATTAGGCAAAGTTGATGTACTCCGATTTGTATGTGTGTACACTGCATTGTGTGATGGTGGCACCTGCTGCCCCTTGTCCCTTTCATGAAATGGGCCTTTGACTTCTGTGTATGGACAATGCAGACATGTGGAAATCTGTGTGGATTGTGTATCCTTTTCAGAGTTGTGACATTTGTCATCAAGTGTCTTGTTCACATCAGGGGTTGTGTGTACATAAGTTTGTGCCAGGGTGTGACATGCTCCCTTGAGGAGGAGTTCCACACTCCGCAACATCAGTGAGGTGTCCTGCACCATGTGAATCTCTTTGTCCTGCAGGCATGCTATCCATCATGCCCTATCACATTCATTATCAGTGTGGCTCAAGGAGTTGCAGCTTTGCAGGGGCTTGCACATGTGCATGTGTTTAGTGTGCTATTAGTGATGTGTGATGAGTGCCCACTTATGGCACATTGGCAATGAGAGCCTACTTGGGGCTATGTTATCATGGACGTCCATGGTGTTATCGGCGCTTTAGCAGCAGGAGACTTCCGCTACAAGCGGCAAAGATGTTCTTGGAAATATGCCGCCTAGATTTCCAGGAGAAGCACATGTTCTGGTGTGAACATGGGCTTTGATTTGAATTCTCTGCTGCATGTTATCAGGCACATTATCACCGCTTTGGTGGCAGTTTCATGCCGCTGAAGTGGCGATAATTTTAAGAACGTCCTTGATTATATACGCCGTGTTTTTTCTACAAAACTGCACTGTGTAGGACACATGTGCCTCTAAGTCGCTTTGGCTCCTTGCGATTTGTGTTGTGTGCATTGCGTCTGTCATGTTTAATCTTGCTTCCTGCACTTCTTTTGGATTACCCTTTCAGAGTATGGTGCAGCATGTATGGCAAATGTTGTTGCTATATGAGCAAACAGTGTCCACACCCATTACCCACAGATTAGGTCCCACATGTGGAGTGTGTGTGGCAGTGGTGGGTCGTTTTGTGCATCATACCAGGCGCTAACCTTCTAGACTCTGCATGAGTGGTTTGATTTTAGAAGGGGGTACTACATACTCCATGCAGCGATCACAGCGGATATTTGTGCGCATTGTAAAGGGGACAAAGCAGGACCTGAGCTTTCTTTAGGGTGCCAATACATATTGACAGCAGCTGTAAAGTTTAAGGCAGTCACATGCCTGTACATGCGCATGGGTCTCGTGGATCTGCCTCCTTTGGACACTCTTAATTGAAATGGGAGGTAGATGTAGGAAGCGAGATACCGGAAAGGGCTTGTGCTGAGATTGTAGTGTAAGCATGGAGGTGCAGCAGGCACCCCCGCTTCCAAAGGCTTATTTTTAATGTTTTACATCGCCTTACCTCACACCGGCAAAAAGTCAATGCATGTTTATACACTGACTCATAGGCATGCACAAGGGTTCAGGGAGAGGGGGCAAACTTCCCTCACATGATTTGGGGGTGACCACTTGAGGCTACTTATTTGACTGCAGTGATAACACTATTGAAGGTGTTGACAGACAGGGAGGTAGATCTGTCGTAGGGGGCTTGTATCCTACATTGCTTCCCACACACAGCTCAAAGTGGGCTTGCCGCAAGTTTATGGATAGGGGATTATTAGTGGCCATGGGGGGATATTACGATGCACTGGGGACACAAGTTTAGATCAATGGGAGTGCAAGTTCACCAAATGGGCAGAGTATGATGGGATAGTTAGGCTACTACTGGTCAAGGGTACAGTGAGCAACGTATCACTTGAGGCGGCTAGGGCATTTCTTTGGACCATTGGTGGACAAAGACAGCGAGAGCGATGTCAACACTGAGCCAGGTGAGCTGGTACCAGGCTGGGGCCTTTATAGCCTGCCGATGTGACCATTCGACACCATTGTAGACATGCATGATGGGTGAATCTAAAGCGGCAGCCTGTATATTGTGTTTTTAGTGTTTACCTTCTGGATACCACAGATTATGCACTGCTAAGGCTATCAAGGAGTACAGAGCAACATGGGTAGTGACATGCCTTGAGGGATTGTGAAATGGACTTTCGTATGGATTGGTGCTGGTGATGTTGTTTACATGACCTGTGTTGTAAATTGTTTGTTATACCCCTTTTTACATGGTTCTTAATATTAAAGGTAGTAGAGGAGACATGTCAGAGTAGCAAGCCAAGGATCCTATGCTCAGAAAATTGAACACCATAGTGAGGGGAGAGGGACTAGGGGCCATATTATCAGGGTCAGTGTTAAAATTGTCGCAGCTTTAGCGGCAGGTAACTGCCACTAAAGCATCTGTGTTGGGCTTGATGATAGGCCCTGCTGAATTCCCATAGAAGTCCAAGTTCTGGTGTGAACATGGGCTTCTATGGGAATTCACAGGGGCATATTATCAAGCCCATTGCTGCCACTTTAGTGGCAGTTTCCTGCCGCTAAGGCAGCAATAATGTCAGCACTGATCTTGGAAATATGTCCCTAGGTTGCTGCAATTGTTAGATTTGAAGATCTAGCTTTCGCAGACATGAAGAGTTTTTAAATTTGCAAGAGAAAATAGTACATGCCATGCGTTGATGTGGGGCGGGAGAGGGTGGTGGGTATTATGGACAGGGATATGTGTGAATGCAGGTAAGTTGCCTTTGGATGACTGAATGGATTTCATGGTGCATTTTGCAATGGAGGGCACACGACTAAGGGGCAAATTATCAGGGACGGCATTACAAATGATCGGCACTTGAGCGGCAGAGAACTGCCGCTTAAGCGGCGATAATGGTCTTCATAATATGCCCTGGGGAATTCCAATAGAAGTCCATGTTCTGGTGTGACCATGGGCTTCTATTGGAATTCTCTAGGGCATATTTTCAGGGCCATTATCGCCGCTTTAGTGGCAGTTTTCTGTCGCTCAAGCGGCTCTTATTTTAATGCCGTCCTTGGTAATATGCCCTATAATCCGTATTTTTGGTGTGACATTGCATGTGTTGTTGCATGTGCGGTATATAGAGTCACTCATTACTTTCTCATCTTGCTGTACACAGTGCTGCATAGCATGTACAGGCAAGGGGGCATTTTTGTAGTACAGGCATGAGGTTGTCACAATGTCCCCCTTGCCTCATCACTACACTTATCCAACTCTTCTTCAGAAGTCCGCAACTCCCATGTGCCAAAATGAATATGCAGTGTGAATGTGACTGGTCACGTGCACTAGTAAGCATGACAGCGACAGGCTCAGCAAACCTGCAACATTGCACATGTGTCTGGCTCGTGTGCAAGGTTTTGTGTGTCCCTCCAAGTCACCCTTGTTGGCTATGCACATCCTTGCACACAAGTCAGCCACATGTGCTATTTTGCAGGTGTGCTGGTCTTGCTGTTGGCCTGCTTACACGTGCACGTGATCAGGCACATTCACACTGCATACTCATTTTGGCACATGTGAGTTGCGGCCTTGAGGAAATGATTTGGATATGGGTTGTGATGGTGCAAGGGGTGCATTTTGGCAGCATGCTGCGTCTCTATGTGATGTGGCATTTTGGTATGTGATGTGGCACTTATTTTGTGGTCTGATGATGTAGCTAGAGTGTGTTTTTCTGACGTTTCAGTGCGCATTTCAATGTCAGTGTGTCCGTCAAAGTGTGTCTAGCAATGTTTATGTGTGTCCATGCCACCATGCACAGGGTTATCTGGGACCTGAACCACCGTAATTGTGGTTATTCAATGCTATTCATTATACATGTGTGCCATTGTGGCCATCCACCCCCGTCCACCCACTCCATAGTTTGTACTCACCCTGTGGTTGTGTCTGTTGACCTGCAGCGGTGTCCCGACCCGGCACTCCAACCACCGTCTCCTCAGTGATGACTTGCACCACCATTTCCTCCTGCTCATCCAGCTCCAGCCGCGGCACGGGACTACCACCTCCAGTGGCCATGGCTGCCCTCTGGCTGGCGGCCATCTTCTCCTTGGTGTTCTTCTTGCTGTCATTCCAGTGCTTTTTTACCTCCTCCATGGTCTTCCTCTTCCTCTCTCCCATAGCATTGACCTTAGCTGTGATCTCCTCCCAGATGTGTTTCTTTCAGGACAATGGCACTGTCGTCCATATAAACAGCTCCTGCTGGTGTTCAGCCACCAGGCTATACAGGACCTGATTCTCCTGGTGGCTGAACCTGGGGTTCCTCCTCCTCTTCTCCTTCCCCTGGCTCTCTCCCTGCTCCTCCTGGCTGGCTGTGGGGTTCGCTGTGGTCTCTGTGCTTGGCCCCGCTTCCTCCATGTCTCTGGTCTGGTCTCTAGTCTGTGGAATCCATTTTTCTTTTTTTGCCTGCTTGGAGGCCTTTTATAGTGCATTTTCCCGCTTGCTGTGTGCAAAATGCAGGCCTGTTGTCAATTGTCAGGCTGATTTTGGAGATCATTTGCTTATCTCTACTTTTCGCGTCTTAGCGTGTGTGTTTTTATCGCCGACGCTAAGATTTTATCGCCATCCATAGGCGCCGGAACTGTTATCGCTGGCTAGCAGCACCTTTTTAATACGTCGCTACGGCTGCGATAAAAAAAGACTTCGCCGGCGATAAGATTTTTAGCGCTAACAGCGCTTAGCGATAATTATCGCTATTTGTTGTTGATATGCCCCATAGAG
Source organism: Triturus cristatus (assembly GCF_964204655.1). NCBI lineage: Eukaryota > Metazoa > Chordata > Amphibia > Caudata > Salamandridae > Triturus > Triturus cristatus. The sequence goes on from NC_140594.1 coordinate 248,421,785, forward strand.
ATTTTAGCATTGGACCAGGAGGCGGGAGGAGGGGCCCCATTAAAGATAGAGGTTACTAAAATGAACAAAATGGGCTTCATTTGGGGAGCAAAGATTTTATAAAATTCCACAGGTATACAGTCAACCCCTGCAGCTTTCCCATCCGCCAAACTGGCTAGAGCTTCGGCAATGTCTTCCCAAGTCGGGGTAGCGTCAAGCTGATCCCTATTTTCCTGACTAAGTTGCGTTAAAGTCACTTCATCTATGTATTTAGCAATCCCGTCCTCTCTTATGTCTGTTGAGCTGCTATTATTTTCTGCATATAAATTAGAATAGAATTCTCAGAAGCCTTCTTGTATTTTACTGGGATCACTAGTCTCTTCTCCCGTTGCAAGTTGAATTGACAGTTGACAGTATTTCACTGCCTGTAGCCTGCTGCCTGGTTTTAATAGCCAAATGATGACCGGTAAGGTCACTACATTCATAGTTTTTTCCCCGCATTATTGCCTACTGAGCTGCAGCCTTTTCTGCAATACTGACCCAATTTCAGCTTTTATAAGTGTTACTTCATTTTGGGTAGCCTCGGTATCCCCCCTGCTTGAACAATTTGGATTAGTTTCCCCTCTGTTTTTTTTAGCTTTTCCTGGAGTTCACAGATCAGCAATTTTTCCTTTTTGTTTTTCCTGATTGATTGAGAACCTGAGTGTCTTCCCCCGAATGCCGGCCTTTAAAGTGTACCACACTATCATAATTGCTGCCGATCCCATGTTTATCTCAAGATATTCTTGGACCCATGCTTCAATGTGTGGCCAATATCCAGCGTCTTGTAATAGTGTTTTCTCGAAGCTCCATTTCGGAGTTTCCCTCAAGTTCTCCAGTCCCCCAATGTTTAGAATAAGCGGATTATGGTCCGACATAAAACACGGAGCAGTATCTATGGAGCATTCGCGTAGTAAAGAAGATGAGATCAAGAAGTAATCTAATCTGGCGAATGACCGGTGTGGGGCAGAAAAGTAGGTATATGCATAAACAACAGTTGATGGACAGAATGCAGAACAATGTCATACATTCACCCCAGTACAGAGATCTGGGCCTAAATCCAGATTTGCTCAAACTCTCCGTCCATCATCCCCTTTGGTATCGAAAAGTAGGTATAGCCTGGTTGCTTAGAGTTTAGACTGGCCCAGGCATCACTGAGGCCATGAGTTTGAGTTAAGTCAACTATTGCTTGATATACTCGGGGCTTCCTTCCTGTATAAATCCATTTTCCAATTACAGGGCAGATTGTTATTAAGGTCGCCACAAACAATCATTGGAGAGGGCCAGTGGGCTAGCTCCCTAGTAATCCAATTAATAACCCCTGGATCATCTGCATTGCTTCCATAAATTGAGCAAAAGGTAAAAGGAGGATTAGGGAGAAGGTGGCACTCTACGATTACCCATCTGCCCAATGAGTCAGATTTAATGCGGGGATATTTTAAAGGTAGTCTGCTTTCAACCAAAACCCCTACACCTTTTATTTTCGCACCCTGTGTGGTAGCCCCTATACTTTTAAATCCCAGTGAATTCAATAAGTGCTTTTGTGAGGACCTATATGTGAGTTTCCTGAAGGCTGACAATATCAGCCCCCAGCGAGCGTAAGCCTTGAGCTACTTTTTGTCTCTTCATAGCTTCATTCAGCCCACATATGTTTACTGAAGCAAATCTAAGAGTGTTTATCTTAGTCATTTAAGCATTTTAAAAAGTTTACACCAAAAAGTTCTTGTTCCCTTAAATACGCTTGATTTTGTGACTTTATTAACTTTTACCTAGTGTTTTATTAAGTGATTGTATGTAGAAAAGAAAAAATAATTCCTCGACTCATTCATTTTGTTGCGATTTCCCGCCCTCCCTCCCCTCTCATTGAGCAATCAGGAATAACCTGAATGATGGTAGTCAGGAGTGAGTCTCCGCACTAGACCATGCCTTAGACATTTTAAGTAAGCATTCGGCTATACCCAATCAAACCTAGTATAAAGAGCTTCTAAGTAAACATGCCCTAGGTTCTTAGTAGAGCTATTCCATGGTAAGAGAACACATAATGATAAAGAGTAAGAAAGAAGAGATCCCTTCTTTGTCCTCCCCTACCAAAAAGCAATGAGATAATCTCCTCAACTTGAGCCCTTCTTAGACTTGATCTCTCCCAGGTATTCACCAGCCTTAATCTCGGACAAAAAGATTTTAGAAACCCCATTAAAGAATACTTTAAGTCTGGCAGGGTTCATTAAGTACACTTGCGCTCCCATTTGTTGGAACGGGGAGATTAACTGACGCAGTCGCCATCTTCGTTCTACCGTCTGGTGGCAAAATACGGGTTTCGCAAAAAAAGTTACCCCATTAGACCCCTTTTGGAGTACGGGCGAGCCTGGTCGTATACAAGTTGCCTAAGAAGAAAGTTTCCAAAGTACACCAGGAACGCCCTTGGTTGTCCACCAGATGAGCTGCTGCTGTCACATTGTCGTCTCAAGTTAAAAGGGAAGCAATGTGCCCTCTGCACCCCGTGGTCCCAGTCCCATCTTGATTGATCAGGGAAGGATTCTTGTAAGAGTTTCACTATATAGCGCCTAGGATCTTCTCCCTCTTTTCCTTCTGAAATTCCAAGCAAGCGAAGGTTGTTTCTGCTTTGCCGATTTTCCTGTTCCTCCATTTTGGTCATTAGATCGACTAGAGAAGCACTATTGGAATCGCTCTGCTTTTTAACGGCGGAAAACTCTGTTTCCAGACACTCTCTGCGCCCTTCAACCATGGTGACACGGTCACTTATGTCAGTACAGATTTTATTCGGTCTTCTCATGCCTCCTTGTAGTTTTTTAGCAGCCCCTTTTGCTGCACGATTATCCGCCCGAGCCTCTTCTTGGAATTCTTTGATAGAGACTAGGATCGAAGCTAGTGAGGGTTCGGTAGTATCTTCCAGTGCGCTCTTAGTATTTTCCCACGTCGTTGTATGAGAGTCATCTTCTTCAAGAGGGTAGGACATCTGTGAATCTGAGTTGTCCCACTTGAGCTGGCTACAACTTTTAGCCTTGCTTCTTGAATTCCTGGGGCGTCGTACTGTTCCTGTGTCCTTTGTCGAATCCTCACTGTCGTCTTCGCTGGTGTTAAACCCACCCTCTTCTGAGGAGGTCCCAGTGCCATCTGATACCGAGTAAAAATTTTCAGCACCCGTCTCTGGTGTCCATGGGACTTGTGGGCCAGAGGCGGCTTCTAGGCCCTGGATATAATTGTCAATACCGGCCTCAGGGGTTTTAGAAGTATTCTCCAGGCTGCTCGTCATGGGGCCAGATCCGCCTCCTCTTTTTTGGACTACAGGGGCTACAGATAGCAGGCCCCCCTGAGCAGTTAGTCCCCCAGCATCCCCTTCTGCATGAGGACAGAGAGGGGCGGTTAGGCTGTCAGCCATATCTTGCAGGCCACTAGTAATTCCTGTGTCAACTTGTTGTGCCTCCACAGGGTTTCCCTTAGCTGGGATTGTTTCTTGCTGAGTGATTAGCATAATTGGTTCATTAGTTGGCAATCCAAGGGGGCACTCTCGGAGGGAGATGGGTGAAGAGCAGAGTTAATCTTGGAGTCTGTGACAGGAAGTGGGCCCTTAGCCCCGAGAAATAGTTTAGCAATTAAAGGCTGGGTACCCACTAAGTCCTTGTGCACACCACCTCCCCCGTGCCTCGGAACCAGCATTTTGTTAGCACTGACCTTGCGCTTGGATTTGGTCATTTTCTCTCCTAGACCAGTGTCTCCGGTGTCAGCGTTGGCAGTGGCTGTTTTTGTCTTGATGGTTTTCCCCGTCTTGGCTCCCCTGGTAGTCATGATCGTAGACCAGCTCCGATACCGCTGCCGCTGGCCTCTCTCCGGTACTCGAATTTCAAAGGTTGGAAGGGCTGGAGCCAGTATCAGTAATGCGGCGCACCAGACAACCCAGAGAATGAGCAATGATCGTAGCCTCCGGCAAGCCCGTGCAGGCACTAGCAGCCCCCGGGAGATTTGGTGAGCTTTAAGAACAGCCGCATCCGTATCTATGATAAATGCTTTGAAAACGGCCGGCTGAGGGTGCAAACCGATCGTCTGCGGTCTCCTCGGTGTCAGCCTCTGCATCGCATCGCAGGGCGCCTAGCCGATAATCGATGTGGCTGGCGGGTGTAGCCGAGCAGCATGAGTTCTCACTCTGACTCCATCTTGCTCATGCTCGAAGGGGGAGAATCCTAAACTGTTGAAGTGGTCAATTTGCCTAGAGGGAACTGACTTTACTGTAGAACACAGACCTAGGGCTGCCAATGCCAATGCAGATGGACTTTCCAGGTTTTTCCACTTAGCTGATGAGGACTACCAGGGGCTAGTTAACCCATCACCTTCCATATGGGGGAGCTGTATGAAAAAATCATCATGTATGCCCTGATCACCTCCATTGTTTGACTGATACTGGTAGTTACAGACTCGGATTGTGCCCCGGGCTCTTTTTGAACAGGCCCAGCGTCCATGCACTGTTAAAAAGGTATATTATAATTTGGTGTAATTACAATTGGTACTGACAACCTAGCTGTAAGTCCCTAGAATATGGTAGAGCATGTTGGGTTAGAGTCCCAGGAGATTGAATGCACTTATGTATACACTTTTGTGGTGCCTGCTGTCATTTTACAAACCATCCCTGCCTTGCAGGCTGCTTTTAAAACAAAACTATGCTCAAAGGTACTTCTAAAGTCTTAAACTGCCTTAAGGGAGGCCCTATGTGTCCTAAGGGTAGGGTGCCAAGCTAACATAAGCAGAAATATTATAAAATATGTTTTATATGCCCTAGTGAGGGAAAGACTGCCAATTTCATTTTTCCCCATTGTAGTACAGTACCTCCATAGGCTAACATTGGAAGGGTTTATTTAACATTAATTATAATTATCTTTTGAATGTAGTGAGCTAAAATAATACTTCAAAGTAAGAAAGTAATAGTTGCAATACATTTAGCAACTTGCCAAGGTTGGATTTATTATAACTATTATAGAAAAGAAGCTGTAGAACTGATTTCCTGAAGTTACACAATTCAGCTCTGAAGCAGCCTTTTCTGATTGGCAAGCTTGTCACAGGCTGAGTCAAGCTGCCTTATTGAGGTGTGAATTGGCAGGACCCGAGAGGAAGGAGACATGTGGTGCGAGGAGATGTGCTACCTACATATGCCAGGACAGGAAGGGGGCTAGGTAGATAAAATGATCTTCAAAGGGAGACAGACAGTGAGGATAAGAACTGCTCTGCCCACTTCCTGCACCCCCAGGCACATGGGAGACTATGTAATTGAATTAGAAGAGGGGCTAGAAGGGGAGTGTAGGAGAAAGTTCCCCACATCTATGGGTGGGTTTAGCCAGACCTGAAGCTTCAGGAGAAATTTTCTCCATTTAGATTTTTGTGGAACAGAGCTTTCTAGGACAAGAAAATGGCACACTTCAGGTGAAGTGGTCATCACAGAGGGTGACACCCTGCACTACAAAGGAGCTTCAGGAAGTCACCTGCATCAACTCCACCAAAAAATGACCAGCTGAATAGCATCCGGTTGACTTTTAAGGAGCTGTCCTGGTGCATTGTGGGAATTGTAATGCCCACACTCCAAAGATCAACTTAGAGTTTCTGGAGCCTTGGCTGGTGCTGTGTACACTTCAAGAACCCAAAAGGACCTTCTGGAATAAGATACAGAAGTTTGGAACAATAGGGAAACTTTTTAGTAAAAAGCTGCATAAGTTGACCGGCCTGTTGTCGAGAGTCAAGCTGCCGACGTCAAGCTGCCGACGTCACACTGCGACTCGGCCTGAAATCCAGATTTGACTTGCTGAAAGCTCTGTTGCTCTTTACCACTGACAATGAGACCCAAGACCTCCAGGAGTCACTGAGGCATTGTGTGGAAGCAAGCCGCCATTGTCTAACTGCAACCCGGCCTGATGAGAAGCCTCAACCAATGTGGAGAGAAAAAGCTCCAAAAAAGAGACTAAGTCAGAAGGTAAAAACTTGACCAGGCCCTACCCACTCTCCATCAGAGTAGGCCTATAACTTTGATTTTATCTGAGTCATGCACAACCAGATGTCCCAATTTGGCTCTTTCGACTTTTACCCATTAGAAAGCAAATTTTTGCATTTAATATTTAGACAATCATATCTCCAGTTCCCTACATTGGCTTTTTGTTGTTTTTGTGTCATTTTAATCATCAAAATATATTATATTTTCATAAATTGGTGTTGGATTTTCATAGTTTGTTGTGTCTTACTTATTTGCTGCTATTGGTGTTTTTAAATGCTTAACACGTATTTCTCCTATGTCAAGCCTGACTGCTTGTGAGCCAAGGTACCAAGTGTTGAGCAAGGATTCATTTATTGAGATTTGACTGGCCTTTATTTGTGCTTGTGGTGTATTATTAAGTGTAGGGACCTACTAGCCCTAATTAATAAACCACCTTCCAACAAGTGTGATTTGTGTCTACATTGAAAAATGTCAAAGGGAATATGGCACATTCTTTCCACATGGCAACATTAAAAATGCACAAAGGTTTTTTACAGAAGATAAAGGTGATCAGGGAGATGCTGGTGGGCAGGCATTATAGTGGATGGACTAGGGGCAAGAACATACCTCAGTGACTTAAGGAAGAAGGATGTACTTGAACTTGCAGGTTGTCCCTGATGTGGGTAAATTGGTCACTAGGGGATGCTGGTTTACTGCAACTTTGAAGAGTGACACATAAAAGCCAAATTTCATTACACAGATAGTTTGTGAGTAGAGGAATATTTACATTTTACATGATCATTAGACCTCCACTGTCATTGCCTTTATGCAGCAAGAGTGGGGTCCAGATGAGGACCAAATTTACATGATGTAGAAAGTGCTAGCTATGGTGCCAAAAATATATATTTCCCTATGATGGTCTTCAATGGAAACAAATGGTGCAATGAGTGGGTGACTTCCCAGTCAACTATGGCTTTGAACTGCGTTGGACTTCATGTTCAGACAAGGGTCAATTTGCCTGTAGCAAATCAAACATAGCCTATACATAAATATATTACAGTCCAATATTTCCATATAGGATGAAGATAATATAGATTTATTTGGGGTCAGTACAGACTTGAGACCTCTTGCGTTCATTTTGCTAAAGTCAAGGTGTATATTTTTCACTGAGGATGCAATTATGAAACATTTTTGTTCCCATGCTATTTATCAGTGACACATACCACACTTGGAATCCTTTATGATTTAAAGTTCCTTATCCTCAAATATTTTTAGAGAGAGACATCCTTGGACAATAACAGGTGACATGGATTTTGTCTTACCAGACTCTGTAATTTTTCTGGTGTCAGATAAAAGGGCACATAGCAATGCCTGCAGAGCTACAGTAGTAGAGGTGGAGGCAGGTGGCAAAATGGCTAACAGAGGGCTTGCAGGGGGATTACATGATTATGATGTGCATATATGAGCACATATTTGTCACTTTAGCATAAGAATCGGTCTTACCTGTCCTGACATTAGTGTTCTCTAGAACTTAATAGCAAGTCTTTTTGCATGGTGAAGAGAATGAATTCAACAAGGGAGGGAGACAGAGGCTTGATCCAGGTTCACCACCAGGAAAACCCTTTGCCTTGTCTATCTTATTAAACATATCATTTACCAACTGCCTTAATTCTGGCATTTGACACCCCCAAAGTATTCACACTGATAATAACTAACCCTGGGCATAGTACTACGCTTCGCTCATGGAGCATGCGTAGTTTGCACTACTACGCAAAATGCATGTAGCACAGTGCAAAAACTGTGTTTTTGCACAACACATAGCATAGCATAAATATCAACAATACCCACAAATGCTTTGATAAAGCAATTGTACATGCTAAAAAGCATATAATCAATTCACAAAAGTGAACTGTGAATAATAATACTAGGCAATGAGAGAGGTGATGATTTTGGGGTCCCCCCTAACCTAGGGGGAGGACCAAGCAGATCCTTTGAACACAAAGAGCATATCATGCTGGTGAACGATTCAGTGGCAGTCCCTTCCTCCTAGGATGACCCCAAGCACAGTTATGGGAAAAAATACAATCCCAACAAAAGGCCCTGCAAAGCATTATGGGACAAGATTAGCAGTGGGCAGTGAATATTATAGTGTCCAATATCAAAATATTTTTACAAAGAGCTGCAGTTCAACTAGTCGTTACTAGATGTCCCTCACGAGTCAAATGCAAAAGCATTGAAATTATTATTAGATCAAGCTGCAATTCCACTAGTCAATACTAGGCCTGGGCTAAAATTTTGTTCCGTTCGCGGAAATTGCGATAATTTGACATTTTCGCGTTCCGCGGAGAGAGCGAAAATGTCACAATTTCCGCTTTCCGCAGCTTGGCGATAATTTGTTTCTTGCTCGCGCTGTAAAATAATACATTCTCGCGCGCGATCGCCTTACCTGAATCCCTGCGTTCGCCGACAAGTTTTCTTGATCCGGTCGCGTCCTCCATGAGATGTTGTATTGTTTTTAACCATTTGCGCTGTCTCGCGACAGTTCGCGCCCGCAGTGACGTCATGCGTCGCGCGATCACGTCTTTCTTCTCGCGATCATGCACCGCGAGACAACTCAAAACAAGATGGCCGCGCCCGCGAGCAACCAGATGGGTAAGTTGGCGACCCGCAACCATGCAGAAAATCTCGCGAACATGCAGGAAAAAAACTTCCACATCTTCGCGATATTTCTGCTTGTTTGCGATAATTTTAAACATTTTCGCGATAATTTGCGAAAGTGGATTTCCCAAATTCCGCCCACCCCTAGTCAATACTAGATGTCCCTCACAAGTCAAATGCAAAAGCATTGAAACCCTTTCATTAAGATTTAATTCGATGGTGCAGAAAATACATGCAGACTACCAGGGTGGGTTAAGGTAAGTTTAGATAAAAAATATATATATCGGAAAAAGCAGGAATCTCTGGGGCGAAATATAAATAATGGAAACAAATTCTTCTGGAGCACAATATGAATAATGAAGAAATGATCCATGAAAAATAAAAAATGAAAAACACAATGTTTCAATGCTATTGGATGGAATATCGAAAATTTAGTGAGAGTTTACCTAAAAAACGGGCTGTGGTAGTTGAAAATCAGTTGCCTGGAGTTTACATAGGCAGATTGATACCATACATTGGTACCGAGAACCTGTGGGGCTATTTATGGGCCCTTGTGTCACTTTTGCGCTGCTGGTGCGTCACTTTTTGTGACGCACTTGCGGTGTAAACAAAGTGCCATGTTAAGCCATATTTACAAAGTGCCGCATCTAGGTAGATGCGTCACTTTGGAAACCCCTGAGCCACATTATACCTGCACCAGGTACAATGTATGCAAGGGGGCGTTCAGAAGCAAGAAAGAGTTGTACAAGTGACGCAATGAAATCTTATATATTTCACTGCGCCACTTCTAGGACGCAACTGCATCAATATCTCACGCCTACCTCATGGCAGGCGTAAGACTGACTCAGGCACATTTAACATGGGACTTGCCCATGTGTGATTACCCACTGCTGGAGTTGCGTCACTTTTGTGACACACTCCAGCAATGCGTCATTTTTGCACTTACAGATAGGTCAGAAATACTAACATATCTGTAACTCTTTGCAACATAATGGACATACTGTAAATATGTTGCATCATTTGTGTGGCAAGGAGGTCACAATGAAAAGTGATGCATACAGGTAAAATATGTATAAAACACTGGATTCATTGAATATAGATAGAGGCTTTGTTATATGACCCCATCCACAGAGGACTTAAGATAACTGATCCAAATAGAATCCCAACGCTCCACGCTCCAACATAGAACGTGGAACTTCGAGCGACATCACACTTCTCCCTCTTTAGAATATTTACCAAAATAAAATGAAATTAGCACATACAATTTCACAGGACAATTTAAGCATAAAACTATTCATATAAGACTAAATATTGATCACACCTATCCACCCACCTAATGTAAACAACAACAACATTTTAAAAACAAATCACAGCTTACTAAATATAAGCACAAAGTCACAACGAATTAACATCTTACAAAATCCTTAAGATACAAAGGGCTCTTAGAAGGTCTTACACTCTTGCGAATAGGATTAACAGGCTGCATTAGTGAAGAAGAACAACTGCAACTTTCTTCACTACTACCATTGACATTTTTGGATCCTACATGAACAACACAACTATGATTCCAGATGCAACCATCATTTGTGTTTACCGCGTTTTTGAAAATCTTCACCACAGTCTTTACATCAGTGAATTTAGACCAGTTGAGACAACTAACAGGTGCTTTAATTTTAACCTTGTCTCCCTCTTTGAATTCCACAACCGTAGCTGACTATCGAGCATCAAAATATCCCTTCCCTTTCTTTTGTAAAGAGTATTCTTTGTCCCTCCACTGGCCAATGTCATTCTGTTTTATACCCTTATCCAAAGTCATCCAACCAGGACATATAATAGTATTTGCAGATCTTCCTTTGAATAACTCGAAAGGAGTCTTTCCTGTTGAAGAGTGTGGAGTAAATCTGTTAGCTGTAATTCTTCTCTGTAACTTCTCTCTCCAATTCAAGCTGTTGACTCTTGCTAATTGAATACTTTCTTTCAAGGTCTTATTCAATCTCTCTATTGCCCCATTGGTCTCCGGATGATAAAGCGAGGTTTTTTTGTGTACAATTCCACACTTACTCAAGTATATCTCCATATCACACGAGCAAAATTGTGGACCATTATCTGACAGCAAAGAACCTGGAAAAATTTCATGTTTGATAATTGCATCCAAGAACTTAATAACAGCCTGAGTAGAGATATCACAAACACAACTCACTTCAATGCTTCGAGAGTACAGATCAAGTAAAACTATCAAATATGGAGTGTGATGCTCACCATGAAGTGGTCCAACAAAATTAATGGCTATTTCATCCCAGGGACACATGGGCAACCTCCTACAGACCATTGGAGTTTGTCTGGGTTTAAGAATCTTATCACTTATCGAACAGAAAACACAATCACGCACCAATTGCTCCACCATCAAATCCAGACTAGGCCACCAAAAATCCTGCCTAATCCTCTCCTTAGTTTTAAAAATACCCATGTGCCCCTCATAGTTTTATTATGTTGTCCCTCAAAGTCAGTGGAGGAACCAGCCTCGTCCCTCTGGTTAGGATTCAATTACTGATGGCAAGCTCATCACGCACCATTAACCAAGGCTTCTCCAGCTTGTTGCCTTTATCTTGTGAAATCAACTCCATAACTCTCATTATTTCCTTGTCCTTTTTCACTTCATCTCTCCATTCATCTTCCTTAATAACACCTGAGGTAATCTCACACACACTCACATCAAACTCCTCAACACAGTCTTCATCACTTTTAATATCATGAGACTCAATATTATCTACCAAACGTGAAAGACAATCTGCAGAAACATTACACGCCCCTGGAATATATTCCATCAAAAAATCAAACTCCTGGTGTGATATCACCCACCTCCTGATTCTAGCAGATAAGGAGTCTAAGCCTTTTTTCTCAAAAATTTCCTTCAACGGTTTGTGATCTGACCTAACAATGAATCAAGTGCCCCAAACAAATTTCTTATATTTATTCAAAGCCCAAAATATGGCTAATGCCTCCTTCTCACTAACCGAGTAATTGATCGCAGCTCCTCTTAAACAACTTGACGCACAGGCGACCAAACATTCCTGATTATCTCTTTTCTGAATTAATAATGCACCAAGCCCTTTGTTACTCGCATCAGTCAATATATACGTTAAGTCACCTGGTTTGTAGGCTTGCAAATCAGGTGCATTGCTTAGATCGAGCTTGACATTCATGAACTCATCCTTACATAACTCATTACACACAAACTCTGTTTTCTTTGAGAGTAAACTTCTTGAGTGACTTGTTTTATTTGCAAAGTTCTTTATAAATTTACTACAAAACTCTGCCATACCCAGAAAAGAAGCTAGCTCTTCTTTCGAACATGGTTCCTTCAGATTTACAATAGTGTCTACCAGCTCTCTTTTCAGTTTCACACCATTACCAGATATATGATGACCCAAATAGTCTACCTCAGTCACACCAAACTTGCACTTCTCAAACCGTAGAGTCAACCCAGCTTTTATCAATCTGCTCAACACTTTTTCAACTCTCCCATCATGTTCATCTATGGTCTTACCGAAAATTAACAAGTCATCCTGATAACACCTGACCCCTTTGATACCCTTGACAACATCATTCATAATCCTCTGAAATACAGAAGCGGCTGAAATCAGTCCTAAAGGCATCCTTAGAAACGTGAAAGCATCCATAGGTGTAATAAAAGCAGTAAGTTCCTGTGAACTCTTTTCTAAAGGCACCTGGTGATACGCCGAAGTTAAATCCAGTGTACTAAAATAGCAAGCACCATCTAACGTCGAAACCATCTCATCTCTGTTAGGTAATGGAAACTTATCCACCACCACCTCCTTATTTAGTGCACGTAAGTCCACACATAGACAAATTTCATTATTGCTTTTCCTAGCAACCACAATGGGGGCTAACCATTCTGTCGCCTCCACCGGCTCAATTAAAACTGCATTCAACAATCTTTCAATCTCCTTTTGTACAGAATCTTTTACACTGAGAGGAATTCTTCTCACCTTCGCTGCAACAGGTTTTGCACCTAACTTCAATTTTATACAATGGTTGTACCCTTTCAAATGTCCTAATGTGTTTGTGAATAAGTCTCCAAATTTTTTTACATACTTTTCACCACCATTCTCAATTGACTGCACCTGCACAGGTGGATTCCCATTTGGATCAAGAATAATGCCAAGCTTCGCTTGGTTTGACCAACTCAGTAGATTATCCTCTCTCTCCACTACATAGATCTTTGCATCGGTAATTCTCTCTTTGCACTCCAGACAAGCCTGAAAGTATCCCAACATCTTTATGGGTGTGCCCCCATAACCTGTTGGTCTACCATCGGTTTTTAATAACTATATTTTGTGTTTAAAATTTTTCTCAAAAATCTCTTTAGAGATAAAAGTGAGGTGAGAACAGGAATCAAACTTCATCTTTATCTCCACATTTTCTATCTTTACCCACTCTGAAGGATGCTCCGAACCACACACCTCATTTACTTGAAAACTGACCTCCTTCACATCCATCTTACCACCCTTTTTGTTTCTGAACCGACAGTTCTTTGAAAAATGTCCTTTTTTTCCCACAAAAGGTACAAACAACGCTGAGTGCAGGACAAAAATTTGCATTTGCCTTATGACCACTTCTCCCACACAGATAACAAGTCACCTGGAAAGGTATAACATTTCTTTTTACGTCTCCTCCACTCTTCTTATTATCAATGTCAGACATTTTTGCTTCCTGGCACACAACTTCCTCTGTTTTCTCTTGAGTCACAGTGGCCTTCCCTACTTTGCTCAATTCACTAACACATTTTAACATGTGTTCTACCATTTTCGCAATAACCATAACCTCGTCTACTCTAAAGGGGGTTCATCTTTTAGCCAAAGTTCCTCTCTTATTTTGTCACTTCCACATTTTAGTACAAACGGATCCCTTATTCTTTCTTCTACCATTTCTCCAAATTTGCAGCTTGGCGCTAGTTTCCTCAAAGCAGTCACCAACTCTTCCACCGTCTCTTCCTTTCCCTGTTCTCTTAATCCAAAATAATAACGTTCCATAATGGTGCTAACTTTTGGCAGATAATGTAGATCTAATTGTTTTACACATACCTCATATTCATTTAATCCTCTTTGACATATTTGACTTAGTGGTGGTAAATTTTCTAACACTTCTTGTCCCTCTCCGCCTAAACAGTGAAGTAAAAGTGCCTGTTTCCTTTCCGCACTCAAATTTGCGCCACATAGCCTTGCATAATTTTCAAAAATGTTCTTCCATTTTTGCCATTTCACTGGTGGTTCCCCTGGGCTAGTCAAGAAAAATGGTGGGGCAGTAACATTTTGCATTTTCTACTTATTGTAAAATTTCTCCTCCAAAACTATTTTAAAAGTACTTTTACACACTTACTTTAAAAATATAATTTTCCTCCAACCTTAAAAAATAATAATACTATACATCTGCACTTAAATTGTAATTTTACACAAATACAGAGAAATTAAACAAACATATGCAAATAATTCTTTTTTTTTTTTAGAGTTTTAACTAATTTGCTGCCTTTCCAAAATTATGACAATTTATTTTTTTATGGATTTGCTTGTCATCAAGTTCTTAAGCTTATATTTATAAATGTTCTTCCTTTTTTTTTTACCCTGAACTCGATACAAATATGGCAGCATTGTCACATGATCAAGCTACTGGAGTCAGTCTATTTTAAACTCTTTCCTTTGTGTCTGATTATGAAATAACTTCCTCAGTTGAAAAACGTGCTCAATTTGTCTTTTTTTTACCGCTGATTGCACTTGTTTTCCCTGCGCAGACCTTGTGTGACAATTGGGCTGTTCTTCAAAGGCGATAGGGCACGTTACTCACCACTCCCTAGTTCAACCGCCGAAGTGACACGCATGCGCGATCTGCGTTCCAGCAGACACTTTCTCCTCGCGCATTCCACTTTTCCACTACCAATTTCTTCTACAAGACCTGCATGACGTAGGCAGCGATCCGCTACACAGGTGAGATGTGTCCTCGATTCCGCTTTGCCGTTTCCTCTTCTCTTCGTTGTGAAGGACCTCTTTTTTATATCGTTCCTCATCCCCCACGATGCTCCTTCTCCACGTTGGGGTCAATTAGCCCTCTTCTACTCCTCATGCGATCGTCATCAGTGTAAAATATGTATAAAACACTGGATTCATTGACTATAGATAGAGGGTTTATTATATGACCCCATCCACAGAGGACTTAAGATAACTGATCCAAATAGAATCCCAACGCTCCACGCTCCAACATAGAAAGTGGAACTTCGAGCAACATCACACTGGGTTCTAGTGACTTACTCAGAAATGTCCACACGATGAACCGGACATGGAGCAATCAGCAGCCGAATGCCTTCTGTGCCGAGAATTCTGCCGGGGAAATGAAGCAATAAAAGGAGAAAAGGACAACGGTGCTGATCATGTGAGGTGTCACATGTTCAAATGATTCCTGAAGCGGAATGCTACAAATGCAGCAGCCATAAATTAGGGATTCCAATACATCCAAGATAGTACAGAACTAGAATAATCAGAGAAGCAATGCATCCATGAAGCAAAGGGAGAAATAAGAATCAAATGAAAAATAAATAAAACACATTTTAGTAAGGTATGGAGAAGTATAAAGATATTTAAGCTAATTTGAAAAAAACTAGAGGGAAAGGAAACTTTACAAAATTACATGTTAATAGGATGATGCCTAACAGATCGGTTGGAAAAAACTAATCTGTACCAGGACCAGTTCGTAGTAGGACAGCATGGTATAGAGCCCTATACCATACTACCAATGTGTGAAATCACACATCCTATATGCTGGAATGATCGATAAATGGAACAATCTAACCCGTGCTATACCAGATAGCTTGTTTCCAAGGAATTTCTTGATTTAAACCATGAGAGAAAGTATCTAATGTAAAGACCCATTATACTTCTCTACGCTTTCCTATTTTGTCTGGTTTATGATACATTTTCTCCAGGATAAGCCAGTCAATATCTTCAGGTGTATGTCCCAATTCAAGGAAATGCATTACAAGGGGTGAGGCTGTTTTTTTGGAATAGATAGCCGATCGATGCTCAGCAAGGTGTGTGGCTAGGACCGCGATGTTTCTCCTACATATCCTAGTTTACACGGGCATAACAGGAGATATACAATATTCTTTGTTTTGTAGTTGGTAAATGACTTCAAACTTATATGATGTGCATTATGGTGAAAAGTGGCTGTGGCAATTGCATTATCACATGGCTTACATGGCGTACATTTGTAGATGCCTAAGACTTCCTTTTGTCCGTTAATTGTTTTCTGTATGTGGGATACATTGGTATTCAGACGAGAGTGAACTACATGATCCTTAAGGTTTTTGTTGCGCCTATGGGCAAACATAGGATGCGGTACATTTTCGCTCTGTTCTGTATTTGTATTCAAAATGTGCCAATTGGCACATATAATCTGGTGAACATTTTCATTGAGGGTGGAGTGTCTGGTCACACATACCAATTTTGGCTCCCCTTTGGATTGTTGGTTATGGAGAAGATAGTCTCTGTCATAAAAGCGGCCACGTTTATAGGCCCCATGTGTCAATCTTCTGGGGTAGCCTCTTGAGATGAATTTGGCTTTCATCACGATTGAGCTGAGGTCAAAGTCCTTCAAGTTTGTGCAGTTTCACCAGAGTCGAAGAAACTGCCCTAACGGAATACTTTCCCTCTGAGTTTTAGGTTTATAGCTGTAACAGTGTGTTTCTAGCTGTATGTTTTATATATAGATTGACTTCTAATTTATGATTACAGTCCCTAATTTCAATGTCAAGAAACTCAATCTTTTGATTACTACTGCTAGCAGTGAATTTGAAATTTGTATTGCACTGATTGATCCATTCAAGAATTTCAGAAAAGAGTGTCTGACTCTCCGCACCTGATAAAGAAAATGTCATCACTATAGCATGCCCAGTGATAAATGGAGTCAAAGAAGGCGCTATTTCATTATAGATAAAATTCTGCTCAGAAGTGGGCCATGTAGACTTTTACTACTGTGGGAGCACAGGAGGCTCCCATACTGACTCTTTTGATTTGTCTGTAAAAATTGCCGTTAAAATCAGCAGTGTTTTACTCTAACACCACTTATGTGGTGTTAGAGTAAAACATGTCTGTAATGAATGTAGCACAACAATCAATGTGGTATTGTTCAATGAACCATTTTACAGCTGTTGGCTTAAATGGATGCAAAATCAAGTCCACATATTTGGAAATAGGTTCAGTGACTGAGTCTATGGTGGTAACAATAGGGTAGTTTGGAGGATTGGTACTCTTCTTATGTATTTTAGGTACCTCATGAATACTCGCCATGTAAGGATTATTGATGTTAAGGAAATCATATTCATTCAGAAATATAATTCCTTGTTCTATGGCTCTTCTAGTGAGAACATGAATCTTTTTCTTTACTCTGGTGGTAGGGTCTATTTTGACTAGTATGTAATGCTCTGAGTTTTTAAACCCTTTGCTGCTAGGCCTTCCCCCCCCGCTGTGCTAAGCCTTTTTTGGGCTATTTGGGGTAGTGCACGCTTAGGCCCCTGTAACTTTTTGACCACATAAGGTATCCACGCCAAATTTGCGTCCTTTTCTTCCAACATCATGGGGATTCTAAAGATAACCAGGGTTTGTGGATTCCCCTGGAGGGGTCCCATAAATTAGCTAAAATACAGCAAATTGTTTTTTTTGTGTGGAAAAATGGGAAACACGGGCTGCAAATGAAAGCGTCTGGGTTTTTCTCTGCAAATGGTATCAAAAAAGGGTTTGTGGGGATGAAATCACCATTTTCCCAGATTTTAGGGAATGACAGACTTTTGTCAGAAAACCAACATTTTTTACACAGTTTTGGAATTTTTCAGGGACATAGCCTAGTTCTGCTATTTTTTTGTGCTTTCAACCTCCTTCCAGTTAATGGTAGAAATGGGTGTGAAAGCAATAATGAATCCTAAAGATATACATTTTAGAAAAGTAGATAAAATTCTGAATTCAGCAAGGGGTCATTTTTGTAAATCCATCAAGATTTCTTTATAGAAACTAACAGGTAAATATAGGAAAAATTGAAAATTAGTTGAAAAAAACAGTCTTTTGTGTCAACATTTTTACCTGTAACTCCTTCTAATTGTGACAGCTCTTTGAAATCAATATACCGTTACATCCGCTGGACCTTCCTGGTTGTGGGGATATATAGGACTTGTAGGTTCACCAAGAACCCGACAAACCCAGAGTCAAAAACGGAGCCGCAATTTGCAATGTTTTTTTATTATGTTCCCGGTATATAGCAATTATTGAGGGAAAATGTATACATTGAAAAATCGGTATGAGAGACACCTATGTATTTCTGAAATGGGAACAAATGATAGAGTTTAGAAACAGTACATATTTGCACATTTTCGAAATTGGGAATACTCATACTAGCATGAGAATTATCGGTCATTTTTTAAAGTGACTTCTTTTTTACACAAAGTCTTTCATTTGGAAGGCAGAAATGCATCAAAAATCAATAGGTAATAACAGTTGCTTTACAAATCTGAATTACCCTAAGTCTCCCAATAAAAATGGTACCTCACTTGTGTGGGTAGGCATAGTGCCCACGACAGGAAATGGCTCAAAACCCAACGTGAACACACCACATTTTCACAATGAAAATGTACCCATTTTTTTGCGAAGTGTCTAGCTGTAGTTTTTGAACACTAGCTCTGCTGGCACCTAGGGAAACGTAGCAAACCTATACATTTTTGAAAACTAGACACCCAGGGGAATCCAGAATGGGGAGACTTGACTGCCTCCCACCAGGTTTTGTTACACAGAATCCCTTGCAAACCTAAAAAATTGTCAAAAATACCACAAATTCCCCACATTTCTGTGGTGGAAAGTTCTGGAATCTGCGTGGATCCACAAATTTCCACACACCCTGCGTTCCCTGAAGTCTTACGAGAAAAATGGTACCTCACTTGTGCGGGTCAGCCTAGTGCCCGCGATAGGAAACGGCGCAAAACGCAACATGGTCACACCTCAATTTCGCAGTGAAAAATGAACCTTTTATGGCAAAGTGCCTAGCTGTAGTTTTTGAACCCTATCTCTGCGGACACCTTGGGAAACCTAGTAAACCTATACATTTATGAAAACTAGACACCCAGGGGAATGCATTACGTGGTGACTTGACTGCCTCCCACCAGGGTCTGTTACCCAGAATCCCTTGCAAACCTAAAAAATTGTAAAACAAATAACACATTTTCCCCACATTTCTGTGGTGGAAAGTTCCGGAATCTGCGTGGATCCACAAATTTCCACCCACCCCGCATTCCCCAAAGTCTTACAAGAAAAATGGTACCTCACTTGTGCGGGTTGGCATAGTGCCCGCAACAGGAAATGGTGCAAAACGCAGCGTGGTCACACCTCAATTTCGCAGTGAAAAATGACCCTTTTTTGGTAAAGTGCCTAGCTGTAGTTTTTGAACCCTAGCTCTGGAGGCACCTCGGCAAACCTAGTAAACCTATACATTTTTTAAAACTAGACACCCAGGGCAATCCAGGATGGGGTGACTTGACTGCCTCCCACCAGGGTCTGTTACCCAGAATCCCCCGAAAACCTAAAAAATTGTCACAAAAAACACATTTTCCCCACATTTCTGTGGTGGAAAGTTCCGGAATCTGCGTGGATCAACACATTTCCACCCACCCCGTGTTCCCCAAAGTCTTCTGAGAAAAATGGTACCTCACTTGTGCGGGTTGGCCTAGTGCCCGCGACAGGAAACGGTGCAAAACGCAACGTGGTCAGACCTCAATTTCGCAGTGAAAAATGACCCTTTTTTGGCAAAGTGCCTAGCTGTAGTTTTTGAACCCTAGCTCTGCGGGCACCTTGGGAAACCTAGCAAACCTATACATTTCTGAAAACTAGACACCCAGGGGAATCCAGGATGGGGTGACTTGACTGCCTCCCACCAGGGTCTGTTACCCAGAATCCCTTGCAAACCTAAAAAATTGTCAAAAAAAACACATTTTCCCCACATTTCTATGGTGGAAAGTTCCGGAATCAGCGTAGATCCACAAATTTCCACCCACCCCGCGTTCCCCAAAGACATACGAGAAAAATGGTACCTCACTTGTGCGGGTTGGCATAGTGCCCGCAACAGGAAATGGTGCAAAACGCAGCGTGGTCACACCTCAATTTCGCAGTGAAAAATGACCCTTTTTTGGTAAAGTGCCTAGCTGTAGTTTTTGAACCCTAGCTCTGGAGGCACCTCGGCAAACCTAGTAAACCTATACATTTTTTAAAACTAGACACCCAGGGCAATCCAGGATGGGGGGACTTGACTGCCTCCCACCAGGGTCTGTTACCCAGAATCCCATGAAAACCTAAAAAATTGTCACAAAAAACACATTTTCCCCACATTTCTGTGGTGGAAAGTTCCGGAATCTGCGTGGATCAACACATTTCCACCCACCCCGTGTTCCCCAAAGTCTTCTGAGAAAAATGGTACCTTACTTGTGCGGGTTGGCCTAGTGCCCGCGACAGGAAACGGTGCAAAACGCAACGTGGTCAGACCTCAATTTCACAGTGAAAAATGACCCTTTTTTGGCAAAGTGCCTAGCTGTAGTTTTTGAACCCTAGCTCTGCGGGCACCTTGGGAAACCTAGCAAACCTATACATTTCTGAAAACTAGACACCCAGGGGAATCCAGGATGGGGTGACTTGACTGCCTCCCACCAGGGTCTGTTACCCAGAATCCCTTGCAAACCTAAAAAATTGTCAAAAAAACACATTTTCCTCACATTTCTATGGTGGAAAGTTCCGGAATCAGCGTAGATCCACAAATTTCCACCCACCCCGCGTTCCCCAAAGACATACGAGAAAAATGGTACCTCACTTGTGCGGGTTGGCATAGTGCCCGCAACAGGAAATGGTGCAAAACGCAGCGTGGTCACACCTCAATTTCGCAGTGAAAAATGACCCTTTTTTGGTAAAGTGCCTAGCTGTAGTTTTTGAACTCTAGCTCTGGAGGCACCTCGGCAAACCTAGTAAACCTATACATTTTTTAAAACTAGACACTCAGGGGAATCCAGGATGGGGTGACTTGACTGCCTCCCACCAGGGTCTGTTACCCAGAATCCCTTGCAAACCTAAAAAAGTGTCCAAAAAAACAAATTTTCCCCACATTTCTGTGGTGGAAATTTCCGGAATCTGCGTGGATTCACAAATTTCCACCCACCCCGCGTTCCCCAAAGTCTTACGAGAAAAATGGTACCTCACTTGTGTGGGTCGGCCTAGTGCTCGCGACAGGAAGCGGCGCAAAACGCAACATGGTCACACCTCAATTTCGCAGTGAAAAATGACCCTTTTTTGGCAAAGTGCCTAGCTGTAGTTTTTGAACCCTAGCTCTCCGGGCACATTGGGAAATCTAGCAAACCTATACATTTCTGAAAACTAGACACCCGGGGGCTTCCTAGGAGGTATGGTTTGCGTGGATCCCCCAACGTTTCCATCATCGGGCTGACACAAATTTACCACCACCCAGCGTTTCTCCAGGTCTCCCGGGAAAAATGGTGCCTCATTTGTGTGGGAGGCCCAAGTACCCACGACAGGCAAGGGCCCAAAACGTAGTGAGGCGACATCAAAATTGGCTATCTCAAAACCACATGGTTTTGCAAGGGGGTCACCTGGGTTTTTGGCCCGGTGCTCGGCGGCCATCTAGGGAAACCTACCAAACCCATACATTTCTGAAAACTAGACACCCGGGTACTTCCAGGGAGGTATGGCTTGCGTGGATCCCCCAACGTTTCCTTACCCAGAATCCCCTGCAAACCTCAATTTTAGCTGAATAAATCACTTTTTTCACCCATTTTTGTGTGGGAAAGTTGTGGCATCACTGGGCTCACACAAATTTCCCACCACCCAGCGTTCCCCGAGGTCTCCCGGTAAAAATGGAGCCTCACTTGTGTGGGAGGCTCAAGTACCCGCGACAGGCAAGGGCCCAAAGCATGAGAATTTCGGCACAATATTGCAAGGAAAATGTGACAGACATTTTGAGGTTTGCAGGACACTTTGGATAAAATAACTTTTTGGAATTCATAAGAGAGAGATCACCATGAACTCCCATACGACAATATCTACAGTTGGTGGGTTATTCTTACATGGAACGTACACCTTGGCAGAGAAACTAAAACGACAAAGATTCCTGCACAGCCATCTATTCCTCAAACACACACACATACTGGTTGGATTTGGCACGAGGGCAAGTGATGATTCAGTATATTAAATTTTATTAACAAGAGATTTCACAAAAATAAAATGCACTGTCAATAATTAAATGGACAAAAAACCGAACCAATGACTCACAGCTCATGAGCTGTAAAGCCACGGCAAGGCACCGACCGCTTTACAGGCCATTCACACACCTTTCATACGTGATACACACAAGACCATTCACACCACCAGGCACAAAAACCACACATTACAACATTCACAAAAAGGGACAAGGTACACCCTGCTTCAGAAAGACAAATATTACTGCACAGCCTTCTAATCCTCAAGCACAAACACATACTGGTTGGATTTGGCACGAGGGTGACTGATGGTTCAGTATATACAACTGTATAAGCAAGTGATTTCACAAAAATGAAATGCACTGTTAATAATTGAAAGGGCGAGAAACTGAACCATTGACTCACAGCTCGTGAGCTGTAAAGCCACGACAAGGCACCAACCACTTTACAGGCCATTCATACACCTTTCATACGTGTGACACATACAAAACCATTCACACCGCCAGCCGCGGGCCCATCACATTACAACACTCACACCAGCACACAGTGCCATTCAAGGGCCCATCACTTTCACACGCCCACATTCTTGACACAGCAACCACACAAGCTTATGGATTGCATGGAGTGGCACTCAGCTAGCAGTGTGTGTAGTGACCAGCAGCAAGTCACTACTCACACACCACCAGCCGAGCGCCAGTCCACGCACACCGCTAGCCGAATGCCAGTCCACGCACACCGCCAGCCAAGCGCCAGTCCAGGCACACCGCCAGCCAATCGCCAGTCCAGGCACACCACCAGCCAATCGCCAAACCACGCACACCACCAGCCAATCACCAATCCACGCACACCGCCAGCCAATCGCCAATCCACGCACACCGCCAGCCAAGCGCCAATCCACGCACACCGCCAGCCAAGCGGCAGTCCACACACACCACCAGCCAAGCACCAGTCCACGCACACCACCAGCCAACCGCCAGTCCACACACACCACCAGTCAGCACCAGTCCAGGCACGCCACCAGCCAAGCACCAGTTCACGCACACTGCCAGCCAAGCACCAGTCCACGCACACCGCCAGCCAAGCGCCAGTCCACGCACACCGCCATCCAAGCGCCAGTCCACGCACACCACCAGCCAAGCGCCAGCCTACACACACCGCCATCACATTTAGGATTTTTTTTAGACAAAAATAAAAACACAAAATCTGAAACTAAATACATTGCACTAATGCAAACCTTGAAACAGAATCACATTTTTTAAAGAATACAGACCAGGCAGTTCACTTTACCACTCATGGATGCTCCCAAAAATTATTTTGCGTGTGGTACGCTCTAAAACAAGCAGGGACACACAGCCCAGGGTTAGAAGGACAATCATGACAGTACATACGAGTCTCCTTCCGCATACCTCTTTGCCAACAGACTCTACATCTCCTAGTGGGAAAGTCTTTTGAGGAATGGAGGAATTAAATCAGGAAAGTGGCGATCTTTCAATCGAGCCACATCCTCCACCACTCCAACTCTAGGAACACTTGCCTGTTCCACAACAACAAGGCTGCCTATCACAGATTGCTGAAACTGAACAAAAGTCAACTTTGATGCAGGAGAACACTCCTTGAACACAACCAAAGCAATGAAAGTTGCTAAATTAAAGAGATGGATGGCCAACTTCTTATACCAAACATAAGCCTTACGAATAGCAGTGTAAGGTTCCAACCTCTGATCTACTCTATCAACACCACACATGTGCTTATTGTAGTCTAAAATGCACACAGGTTTGTGCACTTCAGAAATCTGACCCCAAACAGCCACAGGTGAAGTACTCTCATCATGGATGGTAGTCAGCATGTACACATCCCTCCTGTCCACAAATTTCACAGGTAGTAGTTCATCACTATGCAGGGAACTGCACTGTCCCCTCTGAAGTTTTCTGCAAACAAGCTCTTTTCGATAACCTTTACGGTTAGAGCGGATTGTGCCACAAGCAAAAGTGTCCACTTTGAACAATTCCTTAAATAATTGCACAGCAGTGTAGAAGTTATCAAGGTACAAATGGTGGCCTCTGTTAAACAGTCCTCTAGCAAGATCCCACACAATTTTCTCAGAAACTCCAAAAGTGGACGGACAACCAGGGGGGTCAATAGTGGAATCCCTACCAGTGTACACACGGAAATTAAAAACATATCCTGTCCTACTCTCAGACAACATATACAGCTTAATTCCATAGCGTGCCCTCTTGCTAGGGATGTACTGCCTAAAAACCAAACAGCCCTTGAACAAGTCCAAAGACTCATCAATAGATATTTCTTTCCCTGGAGTATAGATCTACAAAGTGATCAAGAACAGGCCGAATCTTAAAAAGATGGTCACAGTCAGGGTGATCTCGTGTAGGCCTGGGCTAAATTTCCGTTCCGCTCGCGGAAACTGCGATAATTTGACATTTTCGCGTTCCGCGGAGAGCGCGAAAATGTCAAAATTTCCGCATTCCGCAGCTTAGCGATAATTTGTTTCTTGCTCGCGCTGTAAAATAATACATTCTCGCGCGCGATCGCCTTACCTGAATCCCCGCGTTCGCCGACAAGTTTTCCCGATCCGGTCGCGTTCTCCACGAGATGTTGGATTGTTGGTAGCCATTTGCGCTGTCTCGCGACAGTTCACGCCCGCAGTAATGTCATTGGTCGCGCGATCACGTCTTCCTTTTCGCGATCATGCACCGTGAGAAGAGTGAAAACAAGATGGCCACGCCCGCGAGCAACAGCATGGGTAAGTTGGCGAGCCGCAACCACGCAGAAAATACCGCGAACGGGCGGGAAAAAAACTTCCGCATCTTCGTGACATTTCCGCGTGTTTGCGGATACTTTTAACATTTTTGCGATAATTTGCGAAAGTCACTTTCGCAAATTCCGCCCACCGCTAATCTCGTGGCAACGCCAAAGAATTATGAACAAAATGCAGCATCCGTAGCAAAAGTAAATACCGATCACGAGTCATAACTGCATGAAATATGGCCGTTGCCATCAAGGGACTGGTAGACCAATATGAAGCCATGGATGGCTTCCTTATCAAACCCATCAATAAAGTCAAACCCAAAAACTTCTTCATCTCTTCCAAATTTGTGGGAGTCCACCGGGTAGCTCTAGAGTGGGGCCTAAGTTTGTCACTGTTGTCCCTCAAAAACTGTTCAGCATACAAATTAGTCTGCTCAACAATCTCACCCAAAAATACATCATCCATAAACAACTGAAAAAACTGTATAGGCAAAAGATTTTCACAATCCACTCTACACCCTGCATCACATCTAAAGGCAGGCAACACTGGCTGCACCATGTTTGGATCAACCCAGAGTCCAGCACTTCCAGTAGGAAGCCTAGCAGCCTCAGGCTGCAATCCAGGTGCCTCTTGCACCATCGGCACAGCAGTATCCTCCTCTAAAACAGGCACTTCATCCGCACTGAGAGTAGCTTCATCTGCACTGAGAGTACCTTCATCATCTGATGATTCCATGTGGAGAGAAAACTCACTGCCTGAATCTTCCCCTCCCTCCTCTCCCTCAGATGCACTGTCAGTCTCATAATCCTGCTCAGAAGAAGATTCAAGAAGCATACCAACCGCCTGCTGAGCAGTCATTCTATGGCTAGCTATACTGCTTACTAATAACAGTAACTTGTCAAACAAGTCAACAACAACAAACACTTTGTAAAATAAGCAATAAGCAATATGCACCTTTATCAGAAATACCTATATGCTCCAAAACTATACCACTCACTTGCCAGAAACAGATAAATTCACCACCACCTACTCTGCACAGACTTATTATGGATCAACAATATCCCACTAAAAAAGAAAGAGAAAAGAAAATTTCACATAAGACAATGCAAAACACATCGCAAAGAATTCCACGCAGAAAACACTAACTAAATAAGCTGCAATTATGACATCACTTACAAAAAAATTCATCCAAAAATACTCATTTGGAGAAAAATACAACCAAAATGTTTTTCTTACCAAAAAAATGCAACTGCGCAAAACTGCAGAACACCACTGTCTAAATCGCAAACATGAATCAAAAGCTTTACACTGGAATGAAAAGGAGACTAAAACATTACAATCACATATGCAAATAATGCACCAGTCCACACACAATCCACCAGCCAAGCTAAGGGGTAGGTGGGCCTAAGAGTATAAATAAAATATTCACCCCCGTAAAAGGGGAGCAACCCTTGCCCTTGAGGCAAAAATCTTAGAAAAACAGGTGTCTAGTGGCTTCTGCCCCCCTAGATGGCAGATGGGCCTAAAAACATACTGCTATTCTGCCACATAAAGAGGAATAGAAATGACCACAATCATCCTCCCATAAATGGGAGCGACCCTTGTGCAAGGGGGCGCTCCCCAACATAAAAAAAAACAACCCGGGAGGCCTAGTGGCCCTACAAAAAAACAAATCAGCTGATCTGCCCCTCAGGCTGGCAGAAACAGCCAAATTAATACTTACCAAATAGGAGCAACCCTTGCCAAAGGGGCCACGCCCCACAAAAAAAATCCCTGGTGGTCTAGTAGGCCCAAATTTTAAAAAAAAAACATGGTGATCTGGCCTCCTGCGTGGCAGACACAGCCAAAAATATTGACCCCAAAGGAGAGTGACCCTTACCCAAGGGGTCACTCTCCACAAATAACTTTGGCCTAGTGGTCCCTACATTAAACAAGCATTTGCAATGCAATCGGTCTCGCCTTTGGGACCTTATATGTACTTAGCTATGCAGCACATTAGCCTGCGCCCTGAAACATCTGCTGTTCTTTGACATGGAGGAAAAGCAAGCACCAAACTTTCAGACGGAAATGGTTTAGTCCAAAGCTCTGTTTTTAATATAAAATCTGGGCCTTCGGTGGTCATATCACTGCAAATACAAGATTTAAAAAAAACTATTATTGTCTATGGGTGCTCGTGGAAGACAATTTCTATGGACTGAAAACTAGAGAATGCTGAAGTGATTCTGGTTTTTTACTGACCTCTGTTGATCAGAAAAAAAAGTCCCTAAGCGGAAGCAGACAAGTCCTAGGGCTCCTCCAAAGCCCACAAACCATATAAACTTATAAGTATATACTAAAGTATATACAAGAGGTCTCTAATGCTCGACCTCAAAATGGCAAAATTTGCCCCCCCCCATGGGGGCAGACTGCCAAAATCATAAGCCCCCAAGGGGAGTGACCCATGCCCAAGGGGCCACTCCCCACTAAACACTCCCTGGTGGTCCAGTGGGCATTTTTTTTACATAAAGAAAATCTGCACCCCCTGGGGGGCAGACAAAGTCTAAATTACATTGCCCCCAAAAAGGTGAGTGACCCTTGCCCAAGGGGCCGCTCTCCCCCCTCCTTACTGCCTGCCTACTATATAATGCAATTTCAGTCTGTTTTTCTTTACAGTATGTATGTAAACCGCTCTGATACCTATGTGTCAAGCTAGAGCTATATAAAACTTTTAAAATAATTAAAATAAATAAACTTTTTTTTAAAAATGGCCCCCAAAGGGGAGTGACCCTTGTCCAAGGGGCCACTCCCCACTACATTACAATTAAAGCCGATTTTATTATATAAAAAATGTCTGCCCCCCCCCCCCCCCGGGGGCAAACAAAGCAAGTAAAGATTGCTCCCCAAAAGGGGGAGCGACCCTCCCAAAAACGAAATCATGGACATTGAAAAAAAAAAAAAAATCCCTGGCGCCTAGTGGGCATTCCTGCTGCACGATCGCACGATCGTGCAGCAGGAATGCACAAAAGAGGCATCGAGGGAAAGGAAAACCCTTTCTTTTCCCTCGATGTCTCTTTTAACAAAATCCCCCCCCCCCTCCCCAGCTCCAAAACTCACCTCTGAGTTCACCAACGCGCAGGAAGCAAATGGCTTCCTGTGCGTCGGTGATCCTAGGGAACCCCCAATGACGTCAGCGCGCCTCATTGATGATGCGAGAGGGGGGCGGGGGAGGCAGGGGAAGGTCATCCCCTGCCTTCCCCGGAACAAATACGCCGATCGATCACCCACGGGGGGAGCGCCAGCGCTTCCCCATGGGTGGGTGCCATGACGAGCTGGGCTCGTCATGAGCACACGGCGACTGTATGCTCATGACGAGCCCAGCTCATCATGAGCATACAAGGGGTTAAAAGGGCATACATATTTGTCACATACTTGTCCATGTCTAGAACTACAATGCCCCCTCCATTGTCACAGTTTTTGATTATTACACAAGAGGTACTGATGAGGTCTCATAGGGCATTAAGTTAACTCTTTTCCAAATTAGGAGAAGGACGTTGTATATTGTTAGTCACTGTATTCAGACAAGAAAATTCTGCCCTTTCAAAAACACTCACTGCCGGAACTACCTTGTCCAGGGTGGGAGTGAAGGTGGAAGCAGGACGGAGTCTAGTGTGGTTATTCAGGTTTGTACCACTACATGGTGTATCAAGAAAAAAAATATATACACATATTTTCCAGAAAAAGGCCATGATATCTTGGAATAATTAAAAAATATTTGCACCAGTGTGAGGTACAAAAGATAGGCCAATAGATAATAGAGCAATTGAGGATGGTGCTTAAGATTTCTGAGACAAATTGAAAATAGGTATTTCCTTTATGGTGCACAACCTTCTCTCAGTCACTTGCATGTTTACATAAATCCTTATTAATTATTTCAGCAATTTGGGAAAAAAACATTTCAAAGATCACAATCTCTTTTTTGGAAATTCATACCACTGCAATCTAACAATGCCTAACCTCGTTTAGCTCAACGATTAATCCCACTAAATATCTACATGATCCTGCAAATCTCCCCCACAAATGATAATACTTAACTCCTATTAATTTAACTTTCCACAAAGGAACTGGACTGAAAGCATGGGTTGGTACGTTTCAGGGCACATGACTAATCTCAGTAACCAATGGCACAGGACTAACCGTTAACCTTAGTTTGCAGAGCAGCATGCTGGCCCTCTTGAAGCACTTCAACACCTTGTCACGGGTAGTAAGCACTCTATGAAAGGAATTACAATCACAAATTGAATATATGAATAACAACCTGAATATAAGCAAGAATACATTTCAAAATCAGCATTCTTCAAGAAGCATATTTCAACTAAAGCAGTGAATACATGAAAAAGAGGAAAATAGGTTAAATAGTTAAAAGGGTAGATTTAATGTGGCTAGTAGCACAGGTACAAGACAGGAAGATGGAGATAAGATAAATGGGCAATTAAGAACCGGAGGAGCAAGTGACAGGTTACCATAAGATATTTTCTAATAGTCTAAACCTTACATTTACTGATGACTCTCAGAATGCATTGGATGCGGAGGGTTTGGAAGGTGATTTTAAGAAGCTGAGCAAATGAATATTTTTACTGAAGAATAGAAGCGGAAAATAGTTTTTTAGAATATAACCTCTACAATCCACTGTAATAAACCAGACAGAATAATAGCTGTGAGTCTAAGGAGCAACAAATGTAAGAACACAGTGACATTGAGAAAAAACACCAAGAGCTTTAAGGAGTGTGTCAGTTTCCCTTCGGGACAGCAAATCCAAACCAATTACGGCCATAAAAAAGAGAAATGTTAGCAACAGTATAGGTAGTACATTAATTGGCATCTGCCATTGACAAATGTATAAGATCAACTTTGTTCCAACCTTACAGAATTTCAAGCGTCAATAATCACTACACAAAAGCAGCACACACCTATCACGCAAAAAAATACTTCTTACGCTGCACCAGGAGTCAGAAATTAGTGGGGGAAAAAGCATCAATTTACATAGTTGCATTCCCACAGAGAGGGTGGATTTCAACTGATTCAGTTCCACAGAGCCAGACAAAAAATAAATGGACAACACCAGACATAGAATATAAAGATCCAAAAGCTGCATCTGAGCCAAAGTGCTCCGAGACTTGTCATTCTATGAGCCATTAAAGCCACAAGAAACTGAAAAATGCCTGCTATAAAATCAACCCACAAGTAAAACTAATTTAATTGCAGGCAACATCACATATTCACATTGAAAGCACTGTGATGTTCCTACAGATAGATTCACTGCATGCCTTAAACTGAAAATTTATGACATCACCTATGACATCTCAAATTATATATTTGACTGAACAACTTGCACACCCACTCATGCCCCATGTAATCTTCCATTCACCCACTCACATATCCAAACAGCTACTCATATACCCATTCACAGACCCATACAAACACTCACCTACCTACACACTCAGCGATAGAGCCACTCAATCACCCACTCACTCACCTATACAGGCACTCACACAGCTACTCACTTACCCATGCAGTCTGTCACACACCTACTCACTCACCAATACACCATTTCACAGATCCACTTATTCAACCATAAAATACTCACACAGCCTTTCACTCACCCACAAAACCTCCTAACACAGTCATACACTCACCCATATAACTGTTAACACACCAACTCACATACCCACACAACCACTTACCTTCCCACTCACTTATGCATACAACTACTCACATAGACACTCACTTCCCAATACAACCACCTCACACACCAACTAATTTAACCAAACACCCATTAAAACAGCCACTCACCCATACAGCCACTTACACACCCAGTTACTCACTCATACAGACATTCAGACACCCACTCACTCACCCATACAGCCACTCACACAGCCATTCACTCACCCTTAAAGGCAGTGACACACCCACTCACCCACCCATTGAGCCACTCACACAACTTCTCAGTCACTGATGCAGCCACACACACACATACAACCACTCACTCATGCACTTGCACACCCATACAGCCACTCACTCATGAATACAATCACTCAGACAGCCACTCACTCACCCACGCAGATACTCACACATATACTTATTCACCCACACAGCCACTCACTCACCTACTCAGACACCCACTTTCACACTGTTACAGACAGTCACACAGCCACTCAGATTACATATATTAGAAAAAGTATCACTCATGAGTAGCACAAAAAGAATAGTAATTTAACTTTTGGAGTAGCTTGTTGTATATCTTTAAGCTCAGAGAGTGTGCGGAGATTTGCCTACTCCGGGCTCTGCTGAAAACACGGAGTATAGGGCAAAACTCCGACTCCGCAGCGGAGCGCAATTAGCCAGCACCCCCAGTTAAATCGACTCCCTGCCTCTACCCCCTAATAAAAACTACTTTAAAAGTAATTTAAAAAGAAATAAAGTCACTTACCTGTACTGCGGTGTCCCCGGGCTGCCCTCCTCCTCCTTACCGTACATCTTGTGAGAACTGCGCATGTGCATTTCTTGCAGGACTTCTTGCGAGAAATGCACATGGGTCACGTGCATGCGTAGTTCTCACAAGATATTCGTTGAGGAGGAGGAGGGTAGCCTGGGTACGCCGCAGTACAGGTAAGTGACTATTCCTTTTTAAATTCCTTTTTAAGTATTTTTTAGTAGGGGGTGGAATCGGGTGGTGGAGCGGAGCGGAGTTCCACTGAGTTTTTTCCCAATTCCGTGGACCTCCACGTAGTGGCACTACGCCAGCTCCGCCTGGGGTTATTTAGAATGGAACGTGGCAGGGTTCAGCAGCAAAATTCCACTCCCCCCTTGGAATAACATAATTGAAGGATACAATATAAGTATCTTTCAGGAGACCTGGAGTCTGGTCCCTTTATTTAAATCTGGATATGCATGTTACTGTTGACCAACAACCACTAAAGGGAGAGGGTACCCAGCAGGGGTTCTGCTCATTTGGGCGGGGATCTCACTGGGATGCCAGATCACTCTTCTTCCAAGCGTTTGCCTAGACATTCAGGGGATTCGCATCAAGGGCTCACTGAGGGGGTCGATTCGTTCAACATCTATGTGAGGGCGACTAAAGGGGAAAGACCTTTGTCAACAGGAGCAAGCTGCCCACCTCACTCGAGACCAATAGTAGCAGGTGATTTTAACACCTCCTTTGAGCCGCTTGATAAGGAGGATTTACCAAGTATGCAAGAAGATGACCTCAAATAGGCTCTCCCCCCCTAGAACTGACCCCAGTTAAAAAATAGTCACTGCTGGTGCTCCAAGTGAATGCCCTAAATGTAGAATATGGGTTGAGGGCAGTAAACGGTAGATCTCCCTCAGATAGACAGTGTTGGACTTGGCCTTTTTTGCAGGGTCATCCCTAAAATGTTTGCCTTTCTCCTAGTTTTTTTTTCTGACATGGTGTTGGTGGTTTTAGTCCTCTGGGCACTTTAACACTGATGTCCAGTGTAAAGTGCATGCGCTCTCTGTGTTACATTTGATAAGATTGGTTTACACCTGTTTGGCATATTTGATTTACCTGTCAGTCCCTTGTAAAGTTGTATCTCATATACCCAGGGCAGGTAAATTAAATGATACTGGTGGGCTTGCAGCGCTGATTGCGCCACTCACCAAAGTAGCCTTCAAACCTATTCCAGGCCTCTGCCATGGCAGGGCCTGTGCGCACAGTGTCCCTGCTGCTGTGATGTGGCACCTAAAGAGTGTGCCATGTCCGTGACCCCCCTTTTACAACATGTCAGTCACCCCTAAGGTAGGTCCTAGCTAGCCCTATGAGCAGGGTGCATTGTAGGTAAAAGACTGAACAGGTACCTTAAGAGTGTGACATATCCTGGTAGTGACAAACAGCCATTTTGGTTTCTCACTACTGTGAGGCTGCCCTCCCATAGGAATGCATTGGGGATTCGCTGATACGTGTTTCAGTGGTAATCTCTGAAATGAGAGGTACAGCGTGTTCAAGTTTGGTATGTTTGGAATAGTGATAATAAATGCTATGCAATGGTGTGCTCAGATTTATTATAACTATTTCAGAAATTTCACTTTTAGAAGTTGGCATTTCGGTGTGCTATGTGTCTGCCTGCCTAATGCGGATTGCATGTCTGGCTTGTGAGTGACAGGGGCTGGGAGGTGTGTGTGGCTCCAGGAGGGGCAGGGTGAGTCAGCACTAGGCTGAATGGGACATCTGTGCTGGGAGTAGTGGGAGGAGTAATCCCTGGGCCCTGAATAGGTCAGTGCCTTGCCTGTACAATGCTGGCTCCGCCCCCCTGTGGTGTGTCTAATGGCAGAGCCCCATCTCAGAAAGGAGGGTGGGAGCACTGTACACAAAGTGCTCCACAGTCCCCTGAACCAGTTAGGACTGGTTCCCCCCAAGCCCTGTGCCGGGGCAGACAAAGATTATGGTGTAAAAATATTGGGGCTGTAACCCCATGAAAAAGGGGGTGGTGCTGCAACGATTTCATTCATTCTCCCAGGATAGGAGAACCTTTGGTTGCTGGTAGTGCTGGGCAGCAGCGTTGCCAGAGGGAATCCCGGCGTGGGACTCCCCCGTGCTGCGGGAAAAAAACGGGAGCCCACCCCACTGGACTTGTGCTCCTGTAAGCGGGAGCCCACCCCGCATGTGGCGCTAGTTGGTGGGTGCTCACCCCACTTAAGGGAGTATTGCTACGGTGGGTGCCCACCCTGCTCTTTGCCAACTTTCCAACACGGGTGCCCACCCCGCACTGAAGCCTTACTCTAAAGCGGGTGCCCACCCCGCATTACGCCGCCAAAGAACCCTGACCGGGAAGACAGGCATGTTGCCTGGAGGTGGGTGGGGCCGAATCCAGAACTATTGCGGTGAGCGGGGCTCCCATGAGTGGAGATAGCCTTGTACGGGAAGGAAAGACGCCAGCACATCAACCATGAGGCGGGAGCCGACCCCGCCATCTGGCACCCAGCAGAAGCCGACCTGCAGTCGGGAGCCTACCCCGCAGTGAGGAGCCTGCAGCCCGGAGAAGGAGGTGCCGAGGGAGTAGACAGGAGCCTCGTGGGTCCCGGTGACTGTAATCCAAAGAGTCCCGGTGAGTGGGGGATCTCTTGGAGGTATCGAGGGTGCTGGGAGTGGCACCAGAAGTGCCCGTGTGTGCCTATTTCCTCAGGGGCACTGCATATGCAGGCTGCTGCAACATTTGGGGCATTTCCAATTTCAGAGTCCCACAGAGGGGCTCCAACTTGACCAGTGCTCCGTTGGCTTTAATCGGACAGCTACACTGCAGAGCAGGCAGCTGCAATGTTGGGCATCTTTTTACTGCAGAAGCTCCAGAGTGGGGCTCCTACGGGTATAGTAGTGCCAGGTCTTGTTTAGGTTCCTCAGCTGCGTTGTCATAGCGGGCAGCTGCAACATGAGGAAAAAGTTATTTACAGAGCCTCAGAGTGGGGCTCACCAGGCACAGAAGTGCCAGTTCCATTCCCAGCTGCCCTGCAAGAGCGCAGGCAGCTGCAACATTTGAGGGCATTTCTTTTTGGAACTCAGGGCCTCAGAGGTGCCATTGCCAGTCCCAGCTGCCCTGTGAAAGTGCAGGCAGCTGCAACGTTTGGGCACATTTGTGTAGAGTCCCAGTGGGGACCCCGGAGGCACAGGGACTACCAGTGCCATGCTTTTCTTTGAGGGGGCATTTTGATTCAGTTGCTGAGAAAGGAGTGAGGTACACTCTTGCCCTGCCCCAGCGCATTGTACACCCTTGGATGTTGCTGCACATGCAGCCAAGCCCTGACATTTTTGGACGGAGGGCATTGGAGCCCTTGAGAAGGCCAGTTGGCCAGGGGGTCCGTTTATGGTTGGTAGGGTGCAAGGCCCAAATGTGATTTATTGCCCCATGTCATTTATGCAGATGGTGTATGTATAATGTGATTTATGCACCTTGAGTTATGCCTAATGTGACATATGCTTGTGATGCCTATGACATAATGTGTTTATGTTTAGGATGTTTAGGTATACTGTGTTCATGCTGGTGAGCAGGGCCGGACTGACCATAGCGGGCACCGGGCAATCCCCCGGTGGGCTGCTCGGGTGGGGGCTGGTTTTGAACCCCTGGGGGCCGTTTTTGTTACAGGGACGTTTTTTCAGCATAGCTGCAAAATCGGCCCTGTAACAAAATCGCCCGAAAACCGGCCCTGGCAAAGAGCTTGGCGGCAACCCCAACCCCCCAGGGGGACCGGCCGAGCACTTTGCCAGGGTACATGTTTGGAACATGTTTTTTGCTATTGTTTTCATAGAAAGTGTTGTAGGACAAGTTTTAGATGTGGGATGGTTAAAATGGCGACTATGTGTATGTGTTTTGTGTTTGAATCCGTTACTTATTTTCAGATATATTTATGATTTGCATGTATATGAACTGTTGTCTAATTATTCGTTATTTGTGTAATACTTTTAAATTTGTTAAAACGGATGTTTTGGGGAAATAGGAGTATTAATTTTAATACTCGAGTATTAAAATGCTCGTGCCAAGCTACCATGGGGTGAGTAGGGATTATCTTCAGCATGTAACTTCCTTGCCCTGACTAGAGTGGTGGTTTCTGCCATGCTTTGGCGCAGGCCTTAGCCAACGAGAAATCCCATTTCTAACAGACAGGGTGCAAACACATTTAACAGCGGCCCATCCCATATCGATTACATCCTTCTCAACTTGAGACTTTGGAGAGATCTGGTCAACATGAAAGTGGGTGTTACAACTGAAAGCGATCACAACCCCCTTTTCCCTCAGTATGAAGCCCCTGTGGGATATCACCTCCAACCCCACGGGCAACCTACACCTGAGTATCATCAAGGAGATTTATCCATCCAATTATAGGCGCACATTAAAATGGCGGAAGATAGTTCTGCATGGAAACAAGATCAAGGGCATGCAGCACGGTCTGGGGATGTAAGACGTTACAACGCATGCTATTACAACGCATACCTTTACAACGCATTTTTTACAACGCAAACACTATTACAATGCAATATTTTACAACGAATACTGTTACAACGCAAAACTGAGTAAAATACGTAAAAGTGCTTTTACAACGAAATCATTTACAATGCATACCATTACAACGCCAAAAAATATATTTTTTTTATAAAAAGTACAATAAAATCTAGCACGGGATGCAGGGAAATTAGGGGTTTTAGGGTGGGGAAGTGTATTAAAATGTGGAGAAAAACTGTACGTAAATTAACTGAAATGCATTACAAAATGAATGCTCGAGTATTAAAATTAATACTCGAGTATTAAAATTAATTCTCCTATTTCCCCCAAAAATCCGTTTTAACAAATTTAAAAGTATTACACAAATAACGAATAATTAGACAACAGTTCATATACATGCAAATCATAAATATATCTGAAAATAAGTAACGGATTCAAACACAAAACACATACACATAGTCGCCATTTTAACCATCCCACATCTAAAACTTGTCCTACAACACTTTCTATGAAAACAATAGCAAAAAACATGTTCCAAAATGGATGCCAAAACGGAGCAAATAAATGAAAACAACACATCTT
Organism: Triturus cristatus; assembly: GCF_964204655.1. Lineage (NCBI taxonomy): Eukaryota > Metazoa > Chordata > Amphibia > Caudata > Salamandridae > Triturus > Triturus cristatus. The sequence goes on from NC_140594.1 coordinate 248,458,072, forward strand.
TTAATGCTTTTTCAAATTATCATTTTCCACAGCAAATTAAAGTATACTAAAAAAGAAAACGAACGCAGTTTTAAAAAAAATTTATAATGACACTGACTAAAACTTATAAATACCAGCAAGACACCATTTTGCAATCAGTTGATTATCAACTACCAGAGAGACAAGACGCAAAATCCTGACCCTCTGACACCTAGACTGTGACCTCGACTGAGAGAACACTGTAATCCTTTGGAGAAGCATTCTTTCTTTCCTACTACTAGTAAGTCACTATTATATTTTAACACCTTGTTTTGTCCTAAATCATGTTTCATTTCCATCAAAACAGTGCATTAAAATTAATTTTAATATTTTTATAAAATGTACTCTAACCGTTTTTTTTCTCTGAAGTAACTTTAATTTATACGAACTAATAACATCTTTTTTTTTGTTCCTAAAACAGAAATTTGTTTTTCTATCAAAAGCAACATATCGTTTGCCTAATTTTTCTTCACCTCTACCTACTCGACTCACCTTTCTTATTGTGAAGGTAAATTATTTAATACTTCTTCTTATATTTTTTTTTTTAATTAAAAACATTAACTTTACCATTAGCAACAGTGTTGAATGGTGTAGGGGTAAAAAATATTTTTTTTTAAACATTGAAGGTGCATCATAAAGGAAAGTGTGGGATGGTGCAAGGGTAACAATTACTAATGTTACTCCAGTTAGGTGCAGCAGTAGGGAAAGTGTAGGATGGTGCAGGGGTAACAATTACTATTCTATCTCGAGGAAGATGCAGCAGTAGGGAAAGTGAAGGATGGTGTAGGGGTATCCATTACTGCTCTAATTTCATGATGGTGCAGCATTATTGAAAGTGTAGGTTTTTTAGGGGTACAAATTATTTTTCTAACTCAAGTGTGGTGCAGCACCATGGAAAATATGATATGTTATGTAGTTATACTTAAATAAAATGTCAGCATTACAAACAATTTTTGAAATTTTACTTTTGTCACCAACGTTGTCAAAGTTTTTCATTTTTTTTATTTTTTTATTTCTTTTTCACAGACAATTGTTTGCCACTTTGTTGAAAAAACTGAAATACAAATTACCAAAAACTGCAGCCAGCAGGCCAAAACCATAGCAGAAGCCACACCAAGAAAGAAACACCAAAAGCAAAAGGTATTTTAAATGAACACTGTTATAAATCCAACAATATAATAGTCAAACGTTTTATTTATTAATTGTAATGAAATCCAACAATGCATAAAATATGAGTTGTAGTTGTAATAAATATTACTATTCTAACTCCAGGAAGGTGCAGCAGTAGGGAAAGTGTGGGATGGTGTATTGGAAAAATTTACTATTTTAACTCCAGGAAGGTGCACCAGTAGGGAAAGTGTGGGATGGTGCAGGGGTAACAATTACTATTCTTATTCCAGGAAGGTGCAGCATTAGAGTAACTGTGGGATGGTGTAGGGGTATCCATTACTATTCTAAGTTCTTGAAGGTGCAGCATTATTGAAAGTGTGGGATGTTTAGGGATACTAATTTTTTATATAACTCAAGTGTGGTGCAGCACCAGGGAAAGTATGATATGTTATGTAGTTATACTTAAATAAAATGTCAGCATTACAAACAATTTTTCAAATTTTGCATTTGTCACCAACGTTGTCAAAGTTTTTCATTTATTATTTTTTTTTATTTCATTTTCACAGACAATTGTTTGCAACTTTTTTGATAAAATCTGAAAAACAAATTACCAATAACTCCAGCCAGCAGGCCAAAACCATAGCAGAAGCCAAACCAAGAAAGAAACACCAAAAGCAAAAGGTATTTTAAATGAACACTGTTTTTAATCCTACAATATAATAGTCAAACCTTTTATTTATTAATTAAAATAAAATCCCACAATGCAGAAAATATGAGTTGTAGTCGGAATAAATATTACTATTCTAACTCAAAGAAGGTGACGCAGTAGGGAAAGTGTTGGATGGTGTAGGAGTAATAATTACTATTCTAACTCCAGGAAGGTGAAGCAGTAGGGAAAGTGTTGGATGGTGTAGGGGTAACAATTACTATTCTTACTCCATGAAGGTGCAGCATTAGAGTAAGTGTGGGATGGTGTAGGGGTAACAATTAATATTCTAACTCCAGAAAGGTGGAGGTGTTGGGAAAGTGAGGGATGGTGTAGGTGTATCCATTAGTATTCTAAGTTCATGAAGGTGTAGCATTATTGTAAGTGTAGGTTGTTTAGGGTTACAATAAAAATTTCTAACTAAAGTTTCGTGCAGCACCAGGGAAAGTATGATATGTAATGTCGTTACACTTATATAAAATGTCAGCTTTTCATAAAATTTGTAACATTTTGCATTTGTCACCAACGTTGTTAAAGTTGTTTCATTTATTATTATTTTTTTTTTTCATTTTCACAGACAATTGTTTGCTACTTTGTTGAAAAAAACTGAAAAACTAATAACCACAACCTCAAGCCAGCGGGCCAAAACCATAGCAGAAGCCACACCAAGAGAGAAACACCAAATACAAAAGGTATTTTAAATGAACACTGTTTTAAATCCAACAATATAATAGTCAAACTTTTTATCTATTTTTTTAAACAAAACCCCACAATGCTTAAAATATGGGTTGTAGTTGGAATAACTATTACTATTCTAACTCAAGGAAGGTGCAGCATTAGGGAAAGTGTTGGATGGTGTAGGGATAAAATTTACTATTCTAACTCCAGGAAGGTGCAGCAGTAGGGAAAGTGTTGGATGGTGTGGGGGTAATATTTACTATTCTAACTCCAGGAAGGTGCAGCAGTAGGGAAAGTGTTGGATGGTGTAGGAGTAAAATTTACTATTCTAACTCCAGGAAGGTGCAGCAGTAGGGAAAGTGTTGGATGGTGTAGGGGTAAAATTTACTATTCTAACTCCAGGAAGGTGCAGCAGTAGGGAAAGTGTTGGATGCTGTAGGGGTAATATTTACTATTCTAACTCCAGGAAGGTGCAGCAGTAGGGAAAGTGTTGGATGGTGTAGGGGTAAAATTTACTATTCTAACTCCAGGAAGGTGCAGCAGTAGGGTAAGTGTTGGATGGTGTAGGTATAAAATGTACTATTCTAACTCCAGGAAGGTGCAGCAGTAGGGAAAGTGTTGGATGGTGCAGGGGTAAAATTTACTATTCTAACTCCAGGAAGGTGCAGCAGTAGGGTAAGTGTTGGATGGTGTAGGGGTAAAATTTACTATTCTAACTCCAGGAAGGTGCAGCAGTAGGGAAAGTGTTGGATGGTGTAGGGGTAATATTTAATATTCTAACTCCAGGAAGGTGCAGCAGTAGGGAAAGTGTTGGATGGTGTAGGGGTAAAATTTACTATTCTAACTCCAGGAAGGTGCAGCAGTTGGGTAAGTGTTGGATGGTGTAGGGGTAAAATTTACTATTCTAACTCCAGGAAGGTGCAGCAGTAGGGAAAGTGTTGGATGGTGTAGGGGTAATATTTACTATTCTAACTGCAGGAAGGTGCAGCAGTAGGGAAAGTGTTGGATGGTGTAGGGGTAAAATGTACTATTCTAACTCCAGGAAGGTGCAGCAGTAGGGTAAGTGTTGGATGGTGTAGGGGTAAACTTTACTATTCTAACTCCTGAAAGGTGGAGCAGTAGGGGAAGTGTGTGTTTTTACTTTTACATCCTAATTTTTTTTCCTTCTCTTTTCTTCACAGATAATGTCTACTCTTGAAACTGCAAAATATATAAAATCGAGGAAAGGGAAAAATGTATTGAACCATGCAGGATACATATATAGTAAGGAAAGAATAAGTTTTCCTAGAAATCATTGGAGGTGTGTGTAATACTACTCTACCCATTGCAGTGGCAGAGCGGTTACACTTGATAATTTAGTTGTAAAAACAACAGAACATAACCACTCTGCCTCTGCAATGGAGGTAGAAATAAGAGAAACTGTTAATGAAATGAAAGCTATTGCAAGCACCTCCAATGATTCTACAGGATCCATTTTAAGAGAGGTTGCACAGCATGTCCCCAGTCATGTTGCTAGTAATATGCCTATAATTCCTAATTTGAGAAGAATTATTCAAAGACAAAAGCAGGCAAGTAACATCCAATTATCTACACCACATACTTTTTCAGATATTAGAATTCCACATGATCTTTCTATTTCTTTTTCTGATGAACCTTTCCTTCTGCATGATAACCAAAACCCTCAGAAACGAATTCTTATTTTTAGTACCCCACGTAACCAAGCAAAGTTAGAAAATAGTGAAATTTGGATGATGGATGGGACATTTAAAAGTACACCCCATCCTTTCACACAAACTTACACTATACATGCTAAAATTAACAATAATGTAATCCCCTTAGTATATAGTTTGCTACCTGATAAGACTTCTGCAACATACTCTGAACTTTTATCAGTTATTAAAAGTAAAACTTCTCAAAGTCCTAGGAAAATAATAATAGATTTTGAATTGAGCATGATCAATGTGATCACTAAAACGTACACGGATACCCAAATTCAGGGATGTTTTTTCCATTTTTCCCAGGCATTTTGGCGTAAATTACAAAAAACATCCCTAGTTGCAGAATAGTGTCGAGATAGCAAACTACAGTTTGAATTAAAAAAATTAACAGCACTTTGTTTTGTTTCTCCCGATAGTGTGGACGAGTACTACACTGCTATTACAGAATCTGTTTTTTTTACAAGTAATGAAGAAAAATTGGCACCCATCCTAAATTATTTTGAGGACACATGGATTGGGCACCTAAGCAGATCGGGTCGCAGGAGGAAGCCACGATTCCATGTGGAGTGGTGGAACTGTTACACGAGCTGTTTAGAGGGAGAAGCAAAAACAAACAATGCCATTGAGGGATGGCATAACTCCTTCAACCATACAATTGGAAAACCTCATCCTTATTTCTACTATTTTTTGGAAACTTTGAAGAAGGAGCAAAGTTTTCAAGAAATGAGACTTGCCCAAACACTTGCAGGTAGTCTAAACCCACGAGTAACTGTAAAAACTAAGGAAATGTCTGAGAGACTATTGGCTATATTACAACAATTTTCGTTGTGTGTGGCTCTAGACTACCTGGGAAATCTGGCTAACATTCTATCTTTTTAAAAATAGTTATGTACTTACTTTCCTGCTTTACTTCCAATTTAAATAACCTTTAATTACAATTGGCATACAATTTTTTTTCAATAATTTTTTCAAAATTACGAGTCGGGTCTCCTAATTTTTCCTTTTTTTTTTCCAATCTTCATTTACTTCCAAACAACCAATGTATCCAAAACAACTTTACCATAATATTTGTCCAACTTTCCAATGATCAATATCAAGTTATTAATTTTTAGAAAACTTCCTAACTAACTACCACCCAAAAAAAAACAAAAATCTCTACCTATTCTAATTTGCAAAAGTCAATATTTTTTCCGAAATGCACATTGCTGCATAAACACCAAATAAATAACAATCAATTTGTTCACAAAGTATGAATACGCAAACATTTTTTTAAATTAAATGAAGATTTAAATCATTTGCAATCGTACCGAAGTGTTGAAATTAACATTTTTAATTGTAACTTTAATTACTGTTACAGTTAATTACATTTTTTTTTTAACAAATAAATTTTCGCGACCCGACATAGACATACACTAATGAAATGAACGTGGACATGTTTTTTAACATTTTAAACATCAATTAGTTATTCCGCAACCTCTCCTTATTCTTTTTTTACTATATATGTATCTTTTTTTAACTTTATATCTATTAATAAATGTGAAAAAGTTTCCTACCTGGACGCAGATCAGCTTCCTGCTGCTTCCTCCTCCGATGCTCTCCAAAATGGCGCCTTACGTTTACGTTCACGTCATGACGTCATCGCGTGAATCAATGTTTAAAAAGGACTATTTATTTTATTATTTTAATAAATATATGTTTAAAAATAATAATAAATATTGTATATTTTTTCTAAAATATGTACATTATGTTATAAAATATAATAAATCAAAAACGTTTTTTATATGTTTATTCAAATAAAGAAATATTTAAAACACCTTATTTGTTTACTTTTTTTTTGTAATAAATTGTTATTTAAACATGTTTAATTTATATTATAATATGTAAATTTACTAAATATGTTCCTTATCTCGACTCTAATTTCTTTTTCCTTTCAAACTTGCTTTTTCTTCTCTTTTCACTCCTTCCTTTCTTGTTCCGCGGCTTGTATCTTCTTAAGCTGCCAAAATAAATGAAGGACAATATATCACATAGACTTCAATACAAAAGCGTGGGAATTTTTTAAAAGTAAGTTCTATTTTCTTTGTTCTTTTTTCTTTTGGTATAATTTTAAATTAAATAATTTTTAAATAAATCTGTTAATATGTTATAAATTATAATACATTTTTTTTTTAATTGGTTATTTTATTATTATTATTATTTTTTTTTAAATCATAATACTCAGGTATTTTATATTTTCTTATTATTTTTTTATTACTCAATTAATACTTATGTATTTTACATTAAATTAAATTCTCTTTTTTTTACATATTCTTATTTAAAATTTAAATACTTCAAAAGTACTCTTTCATTTTTTAAATTATTAATATTATTAATTACATTTTAAATAAGAAAGATAAAAATACTCAAGTATTAATCTTTCATAATACTACTCTTTTAATATACTTTATTTATTTATTTATACCAAAAAATTACTCTTTCATATTTTTTAAATACTCAAGTATTAATCTTTCATAATACTACTCTTTTAATATACTTTATTTATTTATACAAAAAAATTACTCTTTCATATTTTTAAAATACTCAAGTATTAATCTTTTATAATACTACTCATATATTATAATTTTTCTAATTTATTTATTTATAATCAAAAATTAGTATTTTATATAAATACTAAAATATTAATTAATTATTTTTTCTAACATCATTTTTCAAAAAAATAAAAAAATGCGTTGTAATGGTATATGCGTTGTAAAAGTACTTACCATATAAAAGCATGCGTTGTACATGCATGCGCTGTAAAAGCTTTTGCGTTGTAAAAAATGCGTTGTAATAGCATTGCGTTGTAAAACTTGCGTTGTAAAGGTTGTTTCCCACGGTCTGGCAATGGGTACCCTCGAGCTTCAGTCCCTAGCTGCAAATACTGGTGGAGCAGTTGAAGTAGTCACTGCCAACTCACACATCTTTGATCAACTCAGCTCTTACTTACAGTCCCGAGGTCAGACCGAAGACTCAGCACCCCTTCAGGGTGAACATTGTGGTACAAAATGGACTGTAGATGGGAGCGCTTAAATCTAGCCTCTGCAATCAAAACCAAAGATAGTGTCCTAATCAAAGCCACCAGGAAGCGCTATACGGCAACTCTACACCAGGAGGGGCATGGATACATCCTGGTGGCAGCAACTAAAGGAAACATGCGCTGAGAAAGATTCCAAATCATTCTGGTCCCTATTCACTTGGGGCAATAAATCAGGGACCTAATCACCCCCCAACCATATCACAGGCTAGGCTTGGTTGGAGCACTTTTGGAAGCTTTGTACAGACCCTGGGGACACGCCTCTAATGGAGGTGGCTGTTGCGACTAGCCTATCCTGACTGATTAATTTTTTACATTGGGAGAGATCGAGGCTTCCATCGGTCGAATAATGAAATCCAAGGCAGTAGGTCTCGACGGCATTCCGGGGGACCTTTTTTTATGAGATATCAAAAGCAGGGCCGGTTACATTTTACTCCTGTCAAATGCTGTAGCCAGCGGAGGCCCAGCCCCAGAGTCATGGAAGGGGGAAGAGGTGGTTCCAATACACAAAAATGGTGACAGAGATGAGCCCTCTAACTATAGGCCAATTAGCCTGATCGATGCCCTCCAAAAGGTTGTTTAGAGCCCTTCTGCAGAAGATCCAGTCATGGGCAGACGACAATGCAATTTTATCCCTATACCAAGCTGGCTTCAGGGAAAAGACAGAGACAATCGATCAGGCATTCCGCCTCCTGCTTTTTTATTGGAAGGTTGTAGTGATCGACAAGGGCAGCCTTTACTTGGCCTTTATTGCCTTCCTTCGATTTTAGTCTCCAGGTTCAAACTTTGGCAAGTATTGAAGGCATGGGCATCCTGTTGCCTATACTCAGCTTTGTAGTACGATTGCACAAAGGTAACTACGCTCAGATCAGATGGGGCTCGCATGGGCAACTCACTGAGTGTATTCACGTCAGCCAGGGAGTCCACCAAGGTTGTGTTCTGGCTCCCACCCTATATCTTTGTACATGCACAAGTGGTAAGCTTCTTACAACAAGAACCTGCTGATGCACCCACCCTGGGGGGACAAGGTACCAACCCTTCTGTTCACAGACGATACCCTGCTGGTGTCAAAGACACCGACAGGGCTACAGCTTTTACTTAATAGATTCTATCACTTCTGTGACACTAGGGGTCTGGTCATTAACACCACAAACACCAAATGTATGGCCTTTAACACCCATAAGTCCTATAAAAGCAATCCAACACTAGGTGAGACACTTCTGGAAAGAGTCAGTACCTTTGATTATCTAGGCGTTCGACTCGCTGACAAAATGACATGGAAGCTCCACCTGACCAAGCTGTTATTGGGCCATAAGCGAGTCATGGGGGATTTGGGAAAGGAACACCACTCCTCATGTAGCAGACCCATAGCTGCTGTTCTTCAGGTCTATGACTCAAAGGCAGTCAACACAGCTCTGTATGTTGTAGAGCTGTGGGGATTTAATAAGATACCCGAGCTCAGTAGATCTGAGCATAAATTCATCAGGAACCTAGTGATGTTGCCCCAAAGCACCCCACTCACTCCTCTAATGCTCGATATAGGCAGGCGCTATATCGGCAATATAGTGAGGCTTCGTCCGCTGCTCTTTAGGGCATGCATTAGGGGGACCGCGGCACTTCTGCCCTACGTGGAAGTCCTATCAGTGGTCATCTGTCTAGACACATGCAATAAGGTAGGATGGATCAGAAATGTCAAGATGTGGGGCTTCAGGCACTATGGGAAAACCAAGATCCACTCCTATACCAAAAAGAGGTAGTAACACAATATTATTAGGAATGGGTTGAGTACAAAGAACTTTCCAAGCCAAACCAAGGGAAATTGACCACAGACTTTTTTCTCCACAAACAGGGCAGGAGACTGTAACCTTACTTAGATCTGATTCAGGTTCCACAGGACAAGACGCTATATACCCAATTCAGGATTGGTACCCATCCAGTGGGAAAGGTAACAGCTAAGTGGCACCTAAATGCTCCAAGTTCGAGCACCTGTCCAGGATGCAAGGCACCAGTGGAGTCTGTTGCCCACACTTTGTTCACATGTCTGGCACACGCACAACCCAGGTCCAAATGGCTAAAACTGATTTGCCTGCAATTGCACACACGGAACCATCGGGAAGCCTTGCACATTTTAAAATCGGATTTTAGATCACTCTTTGTTTGTGGCGTGGCTAAAGTCCTAAGCCATATGTGGAGCATCAGAAGGAAGGCACTAATGAGAGAACACTATGGGTTAATACCAGGTCAACTTCCAGACCAAGATGCCCTATGGATTATCAGCCTCCCCACCCACGTAATTTGGATCTTCTCAGATGCAACGCACAAGCACTTTATTGTAAATAACTACCTTGTAGTTTTCCCATGAGAGGGCCCAAGAGGGAAATAACATGACAGCAGGATACTAAAAGCAAACTACCTCATTGTCATTGTTGTAACATCTTGCTGGATCCTTTTTCCCACTGAGACTGTTTTAGGTAAGGGTGGGCGTAGTTCGCGAAGTAGCACTTCGCGAAGCTACGCAAAGTGAAGTTCGCACTACGCGAGCTACGCGTAGCACTTCGCGAACTGCGAAGTAACATGTTCGCACTGTGCAAGATGTTGTTTTCAATGATTGCACAGTGCGGACAAGCAACCGGCACTGTGCAATCATTGAAAATGGCATCTTGCACAGTGCGAGCTGTAGTTTTCTGCTGCTCGAGTAGATTTTTACTCGAGCTGCAGCTTTCTCAACGCGAACTGGTAGTTTCTCATCGCGAGCGGTCGCGAGCATACGCGACCCCTCGCAATGAGAAACCTGACCTTCTCGCGTTGGGAATCTCGCCGGGAGGTTTATTTTCCATGCTCGCGATCGCGAACAAGGAAAAAGTCTCGCCAGGATGTCATTTTGCTTGCTCGCGGTCGCCAACTTGACGTTGAGGACCGCGAGCAAGCAAAAAATGACCGCAGCACTACGCAACACTACGCTACGCGTGTTCGCACTGTGCTACGTGCAGTTCGCGTAGCGCGAAGTAGCGCGAACTTCGCAAACTACGCGAGCGTAGCATAGTGCTTCGCCCAGGCCTAGTTTTAGGTATATTTTATCTTTCGAATCAACTTGTTTGCTCCTTTTAAATCTCGCTTTTATCCTTATTTGTATAGTTCTTAATGTTGTATTTTCAAATCAAATGAATTTTATTATTGCTTGTAAAAATGTGTCTGGGTGTTGAATTGTCTCCCAATCGGCTCTTGTTGAAATAGCATGGTATTTCTTCACTGGCCTATACTCTGGATCGTCCTCCATCTGATGTGTTGTATGTAGCTGCATAGTGCTTCTCAAATTACTGTACACATTCCTACTTTTATGTCCCTTTATAAGAAGAACAACGCAGAAATAATACTGCCGTGGAAGGAAGAACCTGAATGTCTATTTGCAATATGTGTTGCATGATTCGCTTATTTTTACTTTTTTACTTGTATTCAATTGTTTTTCAGCTTTTATGACACCTGGGTCGAAATAAAGCTTATACAATATCAATATATCTTTAAGTCTCAGAAACATTTATGAAACACTTACACTCAATGGATGAAGTTATCAGTAAAGTCATTTGGAGATGTCATCAGTGATGTCATCAGTGATGTCACTGACTATGTCATGATTGATGTAATATGTGAGGTCATAAGCAGTGCAGTGCATAGGAAAACTTATAGTTCGCTCAGGTAACTAAAATTGCTGAATTTCTATGGTTTTGCAAACATGAAATCTGGGTCTAATTATAACATCCCCGTGATTCAAGCTATTTTGGCTGATGAGGGGTGAAACCCCGAAACTTGTCCTAGGATGCTTGTTTCCGGTCCAGGGAGGACCTGGCTTGGCAGTTCGGGCTGCACTGTCCCCATGAGCACAGGGTCAAGACTGATTTACATATGGCCAGGTCTAAACGGGGGTGGCCAGGTGAGCAAATGAATGATGGATTTAACTCAGATCTCTTGATTGGGGGTGAATGTTTTGATTTGTTATGCATTCCGTCCATTCATTGTGTGTCTTTTGCTTTAACTTTTAGAGTAAGGCAATAGAAACACCTCTAACACCACTTCCAAGTGTCCAGGTCCGATGTGCACCACATGGGGGGATAGGACTCACTGCAGCAGCAGTCAGGTCAGGGGCTCAATGTCTCTGGAGCTTGTTATGCTAGCCAATTAGCCCTTGCAGTCACTCTGGCAGTTCTGGGTTCAAGGAGATGGTCCTCTCTCTGTCAATTAGCAAGCAGGCCTCAAGCATCAGACTGGCCCTCTAAAGAACAGACAAGTCTCAAGCAGTAGGTCAGACCTCTGATAGCAGCAGGGAAATCCTCTGAAGGCGATAAGGCTCAAGCAGCAGGGCAGTTCTTTGGAGTATAAGGTTGTCTCCCTGAAGTCTTCCACAGGTCCAGGAATGTTCTGAAGGGGTGGTGCCGCCCTGGTGTCATAAATGCAGTGTAGGAACCAATTGTGGAGCAGTCTAAGTCAAAATCTGGGTAAGAGTTCCCCTGTTTGGGTGTATCAGTACTCCCATATTGTATTTAGGATAGGTGCTTTGAAGTATTTCTGCCACCCTACTCTGGCAGGGGCACTCACATGCAGGCATCACCTTCCTCTCTCTTTAAAGTTTAGTAAAAAGTTGTTTGCAAATGGGAGCATCCATGATAATTTCAATGGTGTGAACAACGTTGGCTTTTGGGGGAAGTCTGGCATGATTTATTTGCTAATGGACTTCAGCATGTGGTACAGGAATTCATCTAGCGGAGTGAGCTTGGATAGATACTGATATCCATGATGAACTTGGGAGTTTTTACTCTTGGAATTTATCCCTCTAGAGACAATTATCAAATAATTTTTTTTAACTGATGACAAACAGGCTAACTCTAATGCAGATTTTTCTATTTTGGAGCTGGATATTTCTCCTCATGAAATGGTTCCTGTTATTAAATTATTTTAAAAAAAGGGATAAAACCTGGATCCAATGGCTTATCTGTTGAATTTCACCCCAAATACTATATTATATTAATGGCCAGAATGTTTACATCCTTTCATCAATCTCCCTAATCACCTAAAGGTACATTTTTAGGAGCTGTTTTCTGCCTTATACACAAAAATGGGCAAGACCATATCATTAGTTAATGATGACTAAAATATTTTTACTAAAATGGTTGCTTTATAAATAGAACCTTTTTTTACTTCAATTAATTGGCCCTGAACAAGATGATTTCATAAAGGGACAACTTGGCTCCGACAATACTAGTCTATTTTTTTAATGATTTAAGTAAAGCCTCTACTCTTAAATACCTTTTGGCTTTTGTTACCATTGATGCAGAAAAAGCCTTTGATATACTCGAGTGGAAGGTTGTCCTTAAAGCTTCACAGTGGCATGGTTTTGGTCACTAAATAATCTCCTTATTATCCATATTATACAACCCCTTACCAGCTACTCTAATAGCAAACGGGAGAACCTCTAACTATTTCACTCTTCAAAGACGTGTACGACAAGATCTACCTTTGTCTTCATTATTGTTTATTGTATCATTAGAACATTACTTGCAATACATTAATTTCACGTTTTCAATAATATACTCATCATCTGAAGCTTGCTGCATATGCGGAACTTATTATTTTTATTAATTTGAATCCTGAAGCAGTTTTATTAGCACTATCCCATGACATTCTTACTTTTTCACAAGTTTCAGGACACAAAATCAATTTCGATAAAACTGAAATTCTACTTTTAAATAAATATTGCAATAAAAAAACTTTTGAATCCTCAGTTTCCATTTGGAATCCTTGTCAAATTATATACCTGGGGATCTGGTTAACTATTTCAATCAATACTTCAATATCCATTAACCTTAAAGATCTTCATAAATTGTAATGCTTGATTTCCAAACAGTGCCTCTTTTTTATATTGTCGTGGTCGTTTAGAAAAGATTCAAAATATTATTGACCCTATCATTTGTTATACTATGTCTGTTATTCCTGCTTACACATTTAAAAAAATCAATTCACTCTATTTAAAGTTATTATGGAATAGAAAGAAATCTTGTATATACTTATCCAAACTTGAAAATAATAAAAGCATTGGTGGTGTCAACTTCCTCGATTTTCAGCAATATCACAAGATTTTCTGCCTTCAACAGGAAACTTTTTGATTAATCAATGGTCCATATCCGTTTTTACCACTTGGCTGGTCGAGGAATGCTCTCACATTTATCCCTTTACTTTTCAGGAATATATTTCCAATTCCTCTCATCCTCCTCAATGATTGTCTCCTATATTTAAACATATCTGCAAAATATTACGATCACCCTTTTCTAGTAACCCATTTTATTGTAATACTTGTCTTCAGGTGCCCATTTGATATAATAGCTTCAATAAACTTAATTATAGTCCTACCTTCTGGAAAGTATGGAGAAAGAAAGGTATCATTTGGACTGGTGATTTATTTGATGTTCCTAATTTCTTACCTCAATTCCAACTGAAATTTAAATTTAATTCAATTCAAAAGCATTTCTTAAGCGCATGGCTACCTAATGGGCTTATCAGCACTAAAAGGTCTGCCGGACTCCTATGAAAACATGATTACACAAACAAGTATGTTTTAAGCTGTTTTCTGACACTTGGCAAATTGTCATTCTACCTGAGCACTAGGAGAAGGGAGTTCCATAATGTGGTAACCAAGTGTGCAAACGAACGCCCCCCACTCCTGGTATTATTTGCCCTTGGGACAACCAGCAACTTTAGGTTCTTAAATCTTAAATCTCTTGTGGAACAATAGGGGAGAATCCACTGATGTAGAATTAGTGGCCCTTCCTATACAGAGCACAGTCAGCCAGGCACAAATCTTTAAATTGAATCATTTTTTGTTTCAGCAGCCAATGTAGCGAGGATAATACAAGCAACGCTGTCTGATGCTTTGGGATTCCCAAGAGAATCGGGGCAGCAGCATTTTGGGTAACTTGGAAATTCTTAATCATGTATTTTGGACGGCCTGAATATAGAAAGTTTCTATAGTCCAACCATGATAGTAACAAGTCTTGAAAAACCACTCTTTGTCCAGGGCTTGGTAAAAGCCTCAGCGGGTTCCTGAGGGTTCTCAGAAGACCAAAACAGGATGATGACAGCTTTCTAACTTGGGCTTTCAGGGTGAGGTTGCTGTTGATGATTATGTCCAGACCTTTTTCTTTTGACTTGGAAGCCACCTGAGTGCACCCCACAAGGAGAGATTATTCCCAATTATTAGTAACTCTGTCTTATTGCCATTACATTTTAGGCAGCCAGCTGCCGGACATCCTGCAACTTCAGTCAGACAGGAATTGAGTTTGTGTGATACTGCCTCAGAATTGGGAGAGAGGGAAACAATTATCTGTGTGTCATCTGCATATGACATTAATGAGGAAGAATGGGAGCATATAATGTCCGCAAGTAGGTAGACATAAAGATTAAAAGGTTTGGGGCTCAGTGAAGATCCCTGTGAAACCTCACACTTTAGATGATGGGAGGCTTAATAAAAAGGTCCTTCACTGACTTGAAAACGTCTGTCACTAAGGAAGGAGGGAAAATATTTATTTGCAGACCGACAATCCCCACTTCTTCCCGTCTTTTAAGCTAATTGGAGGGGAGACTGATCAAATGCTGCACTCAAGTATAGGAAAATATTGCAGCTGATCCTACTTAGTCGAGGGTCTCATTTAACTTTTCTTTGACCACTAGGAAAGCTGTTTTCATGCTGCATCCAAGCCAGGAGCCTGTTTGTGTAGGATGTAGTATGCTGTGGGCTTCCAAGCAGCCAGAGAGATGTTTATTGATACATACACAGGAAGCAGTAATATTGGCCTGTAGCTTTCTGCAACCCTGGGTCCATGGACGGTTTCTTTAGCAGATGTCTAATAATGGCATGTTTCGAGGTCTTCTGAACCATTCCACACTCCAGTGACCAATTGCAAATATCAGTCAGCACTATAAAGATTACGTCTCTTCCTTTCAATAGCCCTACATCCTTTCAAACAAAATGTACTATTTCAACTAATTTAATCTTTTTAACATTGCCCAACATCGGCAATCAAACGCTGATTGATCAACCTTTCCTCCAAGTTTTATCTTCTAATCCAAAACTGTCCCTTATATATAATTGTTTACTTCTACTGTTATTTAAGAGCTAGGACTTTAATATCACCCTTATGGGAAACTGAGTTGGGAATGATACGCATGATCAATTTCTCTTTAGAATAAATTATGTCTTAAAATTAATAAACCCATCGAGAGCTGCCATTCATACTCAAACATTATGTTTTGTTTCAATAGATTACACTTTATTCCTCTTTCCCTATAAACGTTTTCCCCAACTGCTGACACTCTTAGGTGCCAATTCCGATCCTGTAAAAGCCGGGTACGAATGGTCGTATGGAGCATATTCTCCGTCCGACTCGTCCCCGGGTAAAACACCTTACAAACCCGCAAGTACGATTCGTACAGAAATACAATTTCCGTACGAGTCGTACAAAAGACCGACCGACAAAAAACGTGACGTCCGGACGGAGTCAGGCAGCGTTTTACAAACCAGCAATTACGGTCCGTGCCTACGTCACTCCGCATGGATAATATTTTACGGCAGCCAAAATCTCCCGGGAAATTGAGGACGACGCGAACAAGGAGCACCGGTACGCGACGGACAGCCATGGACCCCATCCTACATGTAATCCCGGCCCTCATAGCCTACGACCTTGTGTACAGAAACCGCCGCAGATGCCGCAGAAGGTCAGAACAACCCCCAGGGGCAAAGGGGGGGGGCAAGTGGCAGGAAACATAACCCACACCCCACAAAAAACAAATATATCCTGCACATTAATTACCTCCATGGTCTGGTCACTTCGGGGGGCGTGTCCACCAATCCCACGTCCCGCCACCACGGAAGTGGACGTGGACGCGTACCCGTCACCACCACAATGGTGGTATGGGACGTACCCACGCCCCTCAGAGCGTGGGTACGGTCCGTACCACCATTGCAGTGGTGATGTAGGGGTACGTGTGTACGGACCGTACCCACGCCCCCCAGAGCGTGGGTACGGTCCGTACACGCATACCCCTACATCACCACTACAATGGAGGTACGGACCGTACCCACGCCCCCCAGAGCGTGGGTACGGTCCGTACCACCATTGCAGTGGTGATGTAGGGGTACATGTGTACGGACCGTACCCACGCTCTGGGGGGCGTGGGTACGGTCCATACACGCGTACCCCTACATCACCACTGCAATGGTGGTACAGACTGTACCCACGCCCCCCAGAGCGTGGGTACGGTCCGTACACGCGTACCCCTACATCACCACTACAATGGTGGTACGGACCGTACCCACGCCCCCCAGAGCGTGGGTACGGTCCGTACACGCGTACCCCTACATCACCACTACAATGGTGGTACGGACCGTAACCACGCCCCCCAGAGCGTGGGTACGAGCCGTACCACCATTGCAGTGGTGATGTAGGGGTACGCGTGTACGGACCGTACACACGCCCCCCAGAGCATGGGTACGGTCCATACACGCGTACCCCTACATCACCCCTACAATGGTGGTACGGGACATACCCACGCACCTCAGAGTGTGGGTACGGGCCGTACCACCATTGTAGAGGTGACGTAGGGGTACACGTGGTATGACCCGTACACACCCTATGAATGCAGGGGAACGGGCCATACCACCCGTACCCCTACGGGCCCATTACATGATGGATACATGGCATACACACGCCACGAATGTTGGTCTACCGCTTGGTGCAGCACATCAGCTGTAAATTGGGGGTGGTGTATGCCCAAGACAGCAGTGTACCACAGCAAGGGGGCAAGTGGGTGGGTGGGTGGGTGGGTGCAGAGGAATACCAGCAGTGGACACAGACATGTGAGGGGTGGGTGCAGAGGAATACCAGCAGTTGACACAGACATGGGGGTGGGTGCCTATCACTCCCAGCAGTGGACACAGACATGGGGGTGGGTGCCTATCACTCCCAGCAGTGGACACAGACATGGGCTTGGGTGCAGAGGAATACCAGCAGTGGACAGAGACATGGGGGTGGGTGCCTATCACTCCCAGCAGTGGACAGAGACATGTGAGGCGTGGGTGCCTATCACTCCCAGCAGTGGACAGAGACATGGGGGTGGGTGCCCATCACTCCCAGCAGTGGACACAGACATGTGAGGGGTGGGTGCCTATCACTCCCAGCATTGGACAGACACATGGGGGTGGGTGCCTATCACTCCCAGCAGTGGACAGAGACATGTGAGGGGTGGTTGCAGAGGAATACTAACAGTGGACAGAGACATGTGAGGGGTGGGTGCCTATCACTCCCAGCAGTGGACACAGACATGGGGGTGGGTGCCTATCACTCCCAGCAGTGGACAGAGACATGGAGGTGGGTGCCTATCACTCCCAGCAGTGGACACATACATGGGGTGGGTGCCTATCACTCCCAGCAGTGGACAGAGACATGGGGGTGGGTGCCTATCACTCCCAGCAGTGGACACAGACATGGGGTGGGTGCAGAGGAATACCAGCAGTAGACACAGACATGGGGGTTAGGTACCTATCACTCCCAGCAGTGGACAGAGACATGTGAGGGGTGAGTGCCTATCACTCCCAGCAGTGGACACAGACATGGGGTGGGTGCCTATCACTCCCAGCAGTGGACAGAGACATGGGGGTGGGTACCTATCACTCCCAGCAGTGGACACAGACATGGGGGTGGGTACAGAGGAATACCAGCAATGAACAGAGACATGGGGGTGGGTGCCTATCACTCCCAGAAGTGGACAGAGACATGTGAGGGGTGGGTGCCTATCACTCCCAGCAGTGGACACAGACATGGGGGTGGGTGCCTATCACTCCCAGCAGTGGACACAGACATGGGGGTGGGTGCAGAGGAATACCAGCAGTGGACACAGACATGGGGGTGTGTACATCCTTATCAGATGATCCCAATTCCATGGGTGTATGTACGCATCCCGATATTTGGACTATGTTGATAGTGCCATAACAACAGATCACTGACAGCAGTGTCCCACTCCCATGAGGATGGATGTATTTCCCCACTGCATGACACACCACATGTGGGTGTGAGGACAAATCACACATGCATACCCACCCCTGGCGGATGCAGCACAATACACACACAGAGATCATGCCACAAGACTGTATGGTCATGTCAATGCCTACTAAACTAAGAGAGACAAAGGGAACACACACTGTCATGCACATCCCAGGACTGATAGGAATGTATAGGTGCTGGGACAGCCACCAAGATGTTGTCTGTCATGGAAGGAATAGGGTGGAGTTCCCACAGATACAATGCCCACAATTGTGAGTCAGGTATTCAAATACCCAGCAGAACAAGTACCATATGTGTGCTAGGCTGGGATTACACACATGCATTGTGCGGAAAAGGGACAATTTCTCCATGAAGGCATGGCAAAATACTCTATACACAAGTACAGTGAGTACCAAGGATGGCACAGACGATGCAGCCAGAGACATTGCTGAGCAGGCATGGGCAGAGTTGAAGGGATCCATCACCAACAAAGTAAATGTAGACACAGGGCAACACAACAATTGTGCAACCCTCTGCAGGGGAGATGTCAGGTGCCACAGAGGAAGGAACACTCCTAGGGACAATGTCTCCAAACACAAAGAGCAGACATGACCAAAGATTCTTTGCAGAGAGCTTGTGAGGGCACGCAGATACCAGGTTCCACCCCATGAGATGCAGACTACAACATTTCCATGAAACATAACACATTCCCACAACCCCAACTCCTGGAACCTCAGCATCAACATCAATACATGAAATGCAAGACTTTTCAAAAGGGAAAAGAAAATGCTTTATTCAGCATGAAAAAATGAGATGTAGTAAAGAACACTATGTACAAAGGCCAATGGCCAGTCCAGATATGAAGTCCTTGGGGGGGGGGGGCACATGGCCACGCGTCTCCCCTAGCTTGCCTGCACATACTAAACCTCTGGTTCAGCGACTGGGGGGGGGCATCATGTGGGGAAGGACCAGGCACTGCAGGGACAAGAGCGGGAAGGGTAGGTGTGGTGGGTGCAGGGACGGACGACTCCACCCCAGGGGGTGGGGCAGCGCCAAAGGTGGAGGCGAGCTCGGCGCTGCACACTTCTGCCAGATCTTCAAGCGTCTCCACTGCACCCGGAGAAACAACAGGCCCCAAGGAGGGGATGGGGTCAGAGGGATGGCCTGCAGCGCTACTGGGGGAGGTGGTGGACAGGCTGGGGGACTTAACTCCCCTACCCGTGGAGTGCCTTGACCGTTTGTGGCCAGGTGAACTAGTGGGGCTGAGGCCCAGCCCAGCGAAGTAGGCCTCCTTCTGCGATTCTGGGGCAGGGGAGCCAAGGGGAGTGACATTGGAGGGACTGGGGAGTGAGTCATGTTATGTTATGTTACAATTATTTATTGTGCGCACAGATACTCCAGCCAAGGAGCGTCCTGGCGCAGAGACAAGGTAGCACGTAACACAACCACAGGCTAAAAACAGGTTACTAAAAGAGAGCTAAAACAAGAAAGTTTTTATAGCCCTCCGAAAGGTCAGAAGGTCCTCCAACACGCGGATCTCAACAGGCAGGGAGTTCCAAGCTGACGCAGCCATTACCCTGAACGAGCGGCCTCCCATGCGGCTAAGCCTGAATCTGGGAACCACCGCAAGGGCCAGACCCTGAGAGCGAAGGCTGCGGGCAGGAACATAGAACGACAGACAACTCGACAGGATCTCCGGGCCTGTACCTCGCAAGATTTTAAAAGCAAGGCACAATACCTTGAAGAGGATGCGCTTCCTAACCGGAAGCCAGTGTAGGGAGCGGAGGACACCTGTCACCGCGCAGAATCTGGGCAGGCCAACGATCGCCCTTGCCGCAGCATTCTGAACCCGTTGTAAACGGGTTAGTTCAGACTGATTAGCTCCAGCCAGGAGAGAGCTGGCGTAATCCAGGCGGGAGATGATAGTAGCCTGGATCACCAGTTGCCTGGTCGGGGCGTCAAAGAACTTGAGAACAGGTCTCAAGCCCCTCAGGAGACCGAAACAACAGGCCGCGGTTCTTTTAGTGTGGCCTACAAAGGAGAGGCCCGCATCCAGCCATACCCCCAGATTTTTCACTTCCGATACCGGGATCGGAGTGGGACCCAACTCTGAGGGCCACCAGTGGTCGCCCCACAGCTCCACTCCCTTCCCGACGACCATCACCTCTGTTTTAGTGGCGTTTAGCTGAAGGCAGTTGCCTGTCAGCCAACTAGCCACCGCCTTCAGTCCGGACTGAAACCTGGGACATGGGACATGTGGACGAGGACTGTGGCTGCGTGCCTGCCTGTGTGCCCCAGACCCAGTGGGTGTGCCTGCTTCCCCCTGAGTGTGCGTGTCAGGAGGTGTGCGCTTGCCCTTACATGGTGGTGTGCTACTTGTGTCGGGTGGGGTGCGTGTGTGTGGATGTCTTGGTGTGCTTGGGACAGGCATGGGTGTGGGACTTGTGGATAGCGCAGGGGTGGGGGGGGACACAGCGCTGCAGGTGACTCACTACTGCCGTCAGTGACAAGTCCAGGGACCTCAGCAACATGCGTTGGTCAGACATCGCTGATGACATGCCCTCCATGTACGACACCATCTGGGTCAGCAGTCTGGTGTGGCCATGGAGGACAGTCAGGATCGATTCCTGCCCAACCTGCAACTGCCGCTGAATGTCCACAGACTCGGCAGTGAGGGCAGCAGGGGGGACAGGGGCAGGGGGTGTGGTGCCTGGCAAGAAGGAGACATGTGGTTGCCTAGCACGGACAGAAGGGACTCGAGCAAGTGGGAGGGCGGTGATGGGAATGGAGGGGGCGGTGACGGATGGAGTGCCGCTGCCAGCTGTAGGAGCAGCCTCCGCCCCCTCAGGGAGTTCAGCCTCGGACCCGTCAGCCTCGTAGTCAGTGTTGGTACTGGGCAGGTCCTCCGCCTCACTCCCCTCGCCCTCCGTGCCACTAGATTCCACCGACTCCTCAGCAGTGGTGGCACCAGTGCTCGATCTCTCCTCCATGTCCGTGCCGGTGTCTCCCTCGGTGTCCTCCGATGATGCTGTGGGCAAGGTGAAGAGACAGGAAAAAATCAGTCACCTGTATACATCTGACACATGAGTCCAAACAAAATAGGCAACAGTGCATAACAGGAAAGGCATCATGAGTAACATCTAGAATACTCCCCACATATGTAAGCCCTGCACTCCCCAGTTGGTTGACCCACCATGCCACTTGGAAAAAATGAAAATTAGGACACAACAGCAAATAACTTGAAATCCCAAGATCCTGAGAAGCTAGTGGCTGGGATCAGTTGAGCACATCAAGACTATGAAGGCATGCCACCTCTTCTTCACTGTGAACCCAACAGTAATGTCGCACCCAAGGCCAAATACCACATGACAATGCAGAAGGTGTCCCCACACTCAGAGACCTGTGAGTACTTAGGAAACCCCAAAGAAATACATTGTGATTCCTGGAAAATCACAACCCTTTACACAATGGACATGTCTAGAATGTGAGAATGTGCCACTTTGTGAACAGAACACACATGTGTCTGTATAACAGAAGTCACACAAAGAGGTGCACACCAAACTACATGTACACAGTCATTGTCTGAGCCGCCATACTCATTCAAATAAGCCACTGTTAGGCAGAAATGGGGTATCAGTAAGTACATATACATAGCACCACGGTGGTCTGGATGACTTGACACTCGTAAGTTGGTATCGGCAACAACCAAGGACTAACCCAAATGCAACCACACTGTGGGAACATGTATATGTATGAACTCTAAACAAGTTTTGTTCAAACTGTGCCTTACTTTAAAATGTGCCAGCGGGTCCCAGGAAAGTGTAAAGGTGGTGTCTTGTGCACTTCCTTGGGAGACATCTGTCATGCAGGCACATTATTGTCCTTCACAACAAAACAACAAGGTCAAGCATATGCAAAATTGAGACATGTTGACAGGTGTAGTGATTGCCAACGGACAATTTCTCTGAGTAAAAACTTGAATAATGTAATTTGTCACATGGCTATCCGTAACCTGATTACACAGTTGGCTACACATATGACCTACTGACTGTCATCTGGAGTGGCACACATGTCCACACCCAGGACAATGAATAAGCTAATGGGCCTGCAATTGTTTTGTAAAAAGCCTAGCTGTACTGTGGGGACACCCTCATGGCAAGCCAGAATGTACCCACAGATGTCAGCACACAAAGTCACAACTGTGTAGCATCTGAACCACACACAGGTGCAAAAAATGTTCAAGCAGGATACATGATTGTCAAAAACTGACACAGGCTACGAAGCACAAACATTAAGCACTTGCCAACATCACGGGGGCACTGCACGGTGACTTTCTGTACTGCGAATTATCACACACAAGTCAGAACTGGCAATGAAAAATCAGGGTTGAACATGTACGCCCCTCCCGCACACACCCACCCATACCTGAGTCAATGTGACTGATACCAATCAAGAAGTGACACCTCTTAGTCATGGTTAAAATAACTGTGCTTGAAAACTCGCTTCATTAACACAACATCACCTTGTAGGGCTGGCAAAACATATTTGTCACAAACAACCATCAACAGATTGTTGTGAATAGCCACACAGGCACTGCCCAGTGTGAGTATGCACAAGCAAACTGGTGTATCCCTGTCCAGTGGACACATGTAGCACACATGTGAAAAATACAACCTAGGCCAGGGAACAATGCCACAGAGGCAGGGCCATGCTGAACCCACCGTGAATGTGCACAGTGTTGGATGACACACATGATTAGGAGGGCAGGCTGTGTCAGGGGACTGTAGTGGGCACACTGCTCCATGGTCCTAGAATGAGCTGACTGTAACAGGAGCAACCGTCCCCGCACTATGCATATCTCCCACTCATGCACATCATGTCTGAGGCCACAACATTGGTAATGCATGCTGCAAGTCTGTTCTTTTGAAACCTCACACTCCTATGTTGAGACTCAGCATCAGTGCCAACAAATATGCACCCCCAAATGACTGAACAGGACAGGGCACAGACAGACCACCCCCACACATGATGCTGAAAGCAGTGTGCACCTTGATTAACTTGCAGCCTAGATGATCATGTGCAATAGTGATAACACACAGACCAGGTAACACATGTCAAGGAGGGGAAGGGAGGAAGAACAGCACAGGTTGACTTGGGGGAACAGGATATGCACTGCACATATATACCCTGGCAGTGTCTCCAGGCGACTGAGCAGCAACAAAAGCTGGCAACACCCAACAAACACACATGTACCTACCCCCTTCCTGCTGCTGTAACTCCTGTATCCGCCTATCCAGGTCAGGGAAGACCACCGCCAGGACACGCTTCATTTGGTGGGTCAGGCGCCGGCCCACGCCATGCTTGCGGGGAGCCTCCTCCTTCAGCATGACCCGGGCGATCCTCTGGGTCAAGCACCGGATGTCCTGTCATCTCTTCCTCACTTGTGGCAGGCGCCGACTGCGACCCTCCACCGATTGAACGGCCTTGACGGCCTCCTTCCAGATCTTCCCCTTATGGTAGGCGGTTACCTGTGAGGATGACAAAGTGGGACAACATCACTACACCTGCACCATGTCACAGAGACACACATTTTAACATCTTTGATTTGTTGAACAGGGCATAGTATGCTGGCAAGTAATAGCACCTTAGTCATAGGGACATTTGCCACTGTGGACGCACCAATGCACTACATGGCATAGTAAGTACACAGGTGGCATGAGGGGTGCGAACCAATCCCTGATCATGGCACACACTGTGCATCCCAAGCAACACAAGGCTGATGGCCAGCACCGCAAAGCAGTCACATGCCCCAGGCCACTGACGAAACCGCAGCAGAGTACAGAGACACACACAGGCACAGATCAATCACCTGCCATTGTCAACAGCAGATACAAAGCTCATTCTGCACATGTGCCACTTGCCAGGGGGGTTGTCACAGGTGTGGGGCTAGCTCAGCAAGTCAGACACACAGCACGCCTTCTTTCTCCAGATGGGTCGAGCAGTTGTGGTGCAACACTCCACATAGACACTCACCCACATGACAAGGAACATTCAACACATCAATGTCCAGGGGGCGTACACATCATTTGGACACTCTCACCACTCTCACCACAGCTCCACTCAACTCACACACATCTGTGGGTGCAGTCACCTGTCACACCAGGGTGACCACTGAATCACCGCAGGACAATAGAACAAGAATGCCCAAGAGGATTAGCCAGGCTGAATTTGCCATGCACTATGCAGTGAATTTCACAGTAAGCACAATGCAAGTGAGGAGTGCACACATGAACTACATCAAGCCCTGCATGAGAGACATAAGCCATCCACCCCCCTCTGGGACCCACTCTAAACAACATTGCATGTCTGTCACACCTGGACACAATGCCAGAAGTGACAGACACAAAAAAGGTGCACAGGCAAAGGTAGTGGAGTCAGCACTCACCTGCTCCCCTGGTCGACCGTACAGCATGGGGTACCGTGGGAGGATCACATCCAGCAGGGCCTCATTCTCCTCATGGGTGAAAGGCTGGGCCCTCTCCACAGTCCTTGACATGGTGCCAGAGGGAGACAATTAGGCCTGGGCAAAAATGTATTTCCGTTCGCGGAAATTGCGATAATTTGACATTTTCGCGTTCCGTGGAGAGCGCGAAAATGTCAAAATTTCCGGTTTCCGCAGCTTGGCGATAATTTGTTTCTTGCTCGCGCTGTAAAATAATACATTCTGGCGCGTGCGCGATCGCCTTACCTGAATCCCTGCGTTCGCCGACAAGTTTTCTTGATCCGGTCACGTTCTCCATGAGATGTTGTATTGTTTTTAGCCATTTGCGCTGTCTCGCGACAGTTCACGCCCGCAGTGACGTCATGCGTCGCGCGATCACGTCTTTCTTCTCGCGATCATGCACCGCGAGACAACTCAAAACAAGATGGCCGCGCCCGCAAGCAACCACATGGGTAAGTTGGCGACCCGCAACCATGCAGAAAATCTCGCGAACATGCGGGAAAAAAACTTCGCGATATTTCCGCTTGTTTGCGATAATTTTAAACATTTTCGCGATAATTTGCGAAAGTTAATTTCGCAAATTCCGCCCACCCCTAGAGACAATACAGCAGCAGTGGTATCGACTGACATGTTGTGCAGGCAAGTGCCCTCTCATGGGTTCTGCCTGCCTTATATCTGCATTGCTGGCCTATTTCATTTACAGGAGTACAGAGTGATTGGTCAGACTCATTTGCATCCTACGTTTCCTCCAATCCCTTTAAACATACACCAGTGACAGCCGTAGCATCTTTCGAATTTGCAGCATCATGTCAAGTCAACAACCACTTTGCAACAATGTATAATATCTGCTTTTTCCAGACCACATGATGTAAAGTTTTGAACTTGAAACTCGGTATCCATGACAACCAGCATGCATTTATGCCCTAATACTTGTCCCTCATGTGTCCCCATTGTAATTTTTAAATCCCCACACAGGTACGGCGCGTTTCACACGTACCCCTAGGGCACCATCACTACAGTGATACGGCCCGTACTCATGCGTGTACGGGCCGCACACGCGTGAGTACGGCCCCTATCACTATAGTTGTGTTACCGTAGGCCAAAGTGATAGGGGCCGTACTCACGCGTGTATGGGCCGTACACGCGTGAGTACGGCCCGTACTCATGCGTGTACGGCCCGTATACTCGCGAGTACGGCCCCTATCACAATGGCCTATGGTAACACAACTATAGTGATAGGGGCCGTACTCACGCGTGTACGGCCCGTACACGCGTGAGTACGGCCCCTATCACAATGGCCTACGGTAACACAACTATAGTGATAGGGGCCGTACTCACGCGTTTACGGCCCATACACGCGCGTGTACAGCCCGTACTCACGCGTGTATGGGCCGTACATGCGTGAGTATGGCCCCTATCACAATGGCCTACGGTAACACAACTATAGTGATAGGGGCCGTACTCACACGTGTACGGGCCATACACGCGTGAGTACGGCCCCTATCACAATGGCCTACGGTAACACAACTATAGTGATA
The DNA here is from genome assembly GCF_964204655.1 of Triturus cristatus. NCBI lineage: Eukaryota > Metazoa > Chordata > Amphibia > Caudata > Salamandridae > Triturus > Triturus cristatus. Next base: position 248,484,499 of record NC_140594.1, read on the forward strand.
GGGGCCGTACTCACGCATGTACGGCCCGTACACGCGTGAGTACAGGCTGTACACACGCGTGTACGGCCCATACACTCGTGAGTACGGCCCCTATCACTATGGCCTACGGTAACACAACTATAGTGATAGGGGCCGTACTCACGCGTGTACAGGCCGTACACGCGTGAGTATGGCCCCTATCACAATGGCCTACGGTAACACAACTATAGTGATAGGGGCCGTACTCACGCGTGTACGGCCCGTACACGCGCATGTACGGCCCGTACTCATGCGTGTACGGGCCGTACACGCGTAAGTACGGCCCCTATCACTATGGCCTACGGTAACACAACTATAGTGATAGGGGCCGTACTCACGCGTGTATGGCCCGCACATGCGTGAGTACGGGCCGTACTCACGCGTTTACGGCCCGTACACACGTGAGTACGGCCCGTATTACAATGGCCTACAGTAACACAACTATAGTGATAGGGGCCGTACTCACGCGTGTTCGGCCCGCACACGCGTGAGTACGGGCCGTACTCACGCGTGTACGGCCCATACACACGGCCTCAGAGCGTGTGTACTGTGTTTCACAGCTTACACTGGTGATAGGAGGCGCACACGAAAGGAATGGAGGTGTCAGACTCGCACAAGGCTGTACATCAAGTCATTGTCAGTGCAGTCCTTCATGTGCAGGGCCTAGGTATGTCAGGCAGTGATGTGGCACATGTCTCCTCATGTGGTGGGACAATAGATGTGTGATGAGCTGTTTACACATGTCATGTGTGATGGGGCACTACGTGGCACACTTCCCCTTCACACTTTGCACATGTGTGCATGTAGTACAAACATGTCAAGCACTGCATCACTGGTATGCCACAGTCACCAACACCCGCAACTGTCCCCTGATGGCAGGTACACGAATAATTTCACCTGATATGTGACTACCAGCGTGCCACGATGTGACTATGTCATGGGTGTGTCATGTGTTCCCATGAGCTTGCAGTTGGTGTTCCGTCAACTCCATCTGCTGTTGCAGCATCCAACATGTGTCTGTGTGCATATGTGCATGGCACACAATTATGCACACCATGCCACATGTGCAATACCACGTTATGTTATGTTATGTTATGCCAACTTATAGAGCGCTCTAATACCCGAAGGTGTCCTGGCGCTGTAGCAGAAAGACTGGAGAGGCAATGAACAAACCGAACCAGAGGCGGAGAGGAAGCCTAGACTGAAAACAGCCAGGTCTTTAGACATCTTCTAAAAGAGAGGAGATCGGAGGTGGACCTAAGACATAAAGGGAGTTCGTTCCAGGCGCGGGCAGCCTTGCGTACAAAGCTCCTCCCGCCCCAATTTGACTTTTTGGCCCTGGTTACTAACGCCAGTTTGGCATCGCTGGAGCGAAGAGTTCTCCCGGGAATTTACCACTGGATGCGATTTTTCAGGTCCAGAGGACCTGTTCCGTGAAGTGATTTATGAGCTATACAAAGGGACTTAAAAATAACCCGGTGTTTCATGGGTAGCCAATGCAAATCTCGTAGTCCTTTGCTGACGGACACAAATTTAGGGGTATTTGTTAGCAACCTGGCTGCCGCATTCTGCACCATCTGGAGTCTGTTAAGATGCTTATTATGGACAGTAAGAAAAAGGCTGTTGCAGTAGTCCAGATGGGACAGAGCTAGGGCAGATACACCAGACCTGAAACTGTCAGTGGTTAAGTAGGGCTTTATTTTCCTCAACGTCCTAATGGTTAAAAAGCACGTAGATGTGACTTTGTTAACCTGCTTCTCAAAGGAGAGTTTATTATCTACAATCACCCCCTGGTCTTTTACTTTCAGGGCGAGAGGGGGGGGAGCTAGATCACTGGGCCACTAGGCTGGGGGCCAGATGCTGGGACTGTTCCTGAACTGGATGACCTCTGTTTTACCAGCGTTAAGCTTTAAACAGTTGGCAGCCATCCAGCTGGTAATGGCGGACATACAGTCTTGACAGGTGGATGCATTGATTACTTCCGTCCCTTTGTTAAGAGAGATCACGATCTGGGTGTCATCGGCATAAGAGGTTAATCTAAGGCCGTAAGATCGTATAAGGGGTCCAAGAGGTTTAACATAGACATTAAAGAGCGTCGGGCTCAACGAGGACCCCATAGGCACTCCACAGGGTAGAACAAATGATTTGGAGGAGAAGGTGCCCATGTCCACGTTTTGGGTTCTGTTGGACAGGAAGGACTTAAGGAGGGTAAGGGCAGTGCCCTGAACGCCGACCTCGGAGAGTCGATCTGTTAAGACAGCATGGTGAACCGTGTCGAAAGCCGCTGACAGGTCCAGTAAGATCAAGATAGCTGACCCTGCCTGGTCGACGGCTTCCCTAATCTCTTCCGTGGCTTTCAGCAGGGCCGATTCAGTGCTGTGCCCGGCCCGGAACCCGTATTGGGAGTGGTCCAACAGGGTGTTGGTGTCCAAGAAAAGACTGAGTTGCGAGTTCCTCGCCTTCTCCAGTATTTTGGCCGGCAGGGGGAGGCGGGAGATAGGTCTGTAGCTGTTGGGGTCTTTTGGATCAAGATTGTTTTTTTTTAGGATCGAGGTAGTTTTCCATGACAAGGGGTATTGCCCAGACGCCAGGATCTGATTGAGAAGTGGAGTGAGAGTGTTGGCTATGGTATCTGGGGCCATTTTGATTATAGAGGCAGGGCAAGGGTAATTCGGGGAGCCAGAGTTACAACCCAGCAACAGATTGACCACCACCTGATTAGACAGAGGTGCGAAATTATCAAAGGTGGGGAGGTTGTTAGACCATTTTAAGTCGGTGCTGGTATCAGTGGGGGGTCCTGAAGGCATGTTGAAAGAAGAAAAAATGGCGCCAACTTTAGACAGAAAAAATTGTGCAAGATCATTGCAGAGTTCAAGGCTGCTGTCCGGGGTGGGTTTGGGGGGGGCAAGAAGGGCAGTAACAGTTTTAAAAAGTTGTTTTGCACAGGATTTAGCTTCAATAATTTTTTGGGAAAAAAAGGCCTTTTTCTCAGTGAGCAGTGAGTTTTTATAGTCAAGGAGGCGGGATCTGTACATGTCTTTGTTGATGGGGTTATAGCCGTTCCTCCATAATCGCTCCAAGCGTTTACAGTCTGATTTGAGCTTTTGAAGGCTCTGCGAGAACCAAGGGGCAGATGGGGTTCTACGTTTGGGGATGCACCTTTTGACCGGTGCGAGAAGGCAGCAAACTGATTTGATCCAGTCAGTGTAGGCTGCAGAGGCATCCTCTGTACTGGACGTTAGGTCCGGGACTGAGTTAGTCAATATTTCATTAAGGTTAGATGGATTGATATTTTTCCAGGCCCGGATGGCTAACCCGTCCCTAGGAATTCGATGGACTTGAGGAGGGGTTGACTGGGCAATCTCAAAGAGAATAGCCGAGTGATCAGTCCAAGGTAAGGACAGGGTGGCCGTGATAGACAGACAGGGTGAGTTAGTAAAGATCCCATCCAGGGTATGGCCGGCACTGTGTGTGGGACCAGATACTAGTTGGTGAAGATCAGCGGCCCTCAATGTGTCCACCAGTCGGGTCGTTTCAGGGTCCGATGGATCATTTAAGTGAAAATTGAAGTCGCCTAAGGCGGTGAAGGATTTAGCACAGAGGCCATCTTCCAGCAAAAGGCCTATCGAGTCGATAAAGGCCACTTTGGAGCCTGGAGGACGGTAAATGCGCATTACTTTAAGAGAATCATGGGGGCCAAACCGCACATTAATGGAAAGTGCTTCACAGGAGCTGTTGGACGCGTCCTCGAAAGTGGGGCCGAGGCTTTTGTGGTAGATCACTGCCAGACCTCCCCCTCTTCTCAGGGGGCGGTCCAGACTATAACTGAGAAAGTCAGGAGGCGAGGCTTCAACCAAATCTGGTCCAGACGCATTGTCTGTCCATGCTTCGGTGATAAAGGCCATCATGACACCCTGATCTTCAATCAGGATAGAATATTCTTGGCTGTGCTTCACTAACGACCGGGCATTAACCAGGAGGCACTTGAGAGGAGATGCCTTCATAGGAGACTCGGTTCTTAAGCAGCCATGAGAAAGAATTTTGATAGGTGCATCTAGAATTAAAGGAAGTTCACCAGAACAGTTCCCACAGAAATGGGGCAGCGTGTCAGCTGGTGTAGCGGGGGAGAATCTGGGGCAAGGTAAGATGTCGTTGGCAGGGTTAAGTCGTAAGAGATTCTCCCTGGCATAAAATATGTGTTTTCCTTGCACGGAGGCAGGGTTTATCGCCCTGAGCCCGGCACGAGCACGGACGGGCGCAGACGGGCTTGCCTTAGGCGCGCCATCGGCGCGCCCGCTGCGCGGTCGCTTCAGGGCATGTTTTTGTAGCATGAGCGACTATAGCGTGACTAGAGCGCTAACTCAATGATGGCTGCCGCTCACCGGGTCCGAGGCGGTAGAGACCGTCGAACCAGGCTTCCGCAGCGACCACGGGGTAAGCTCTTCACATACAGGACAGTGTTTCAAATGATGCAGATATTTTAAAAGATTAAAAGAGGCCAAAAAAACGCTATGTGCAAAATAGCAAGTAAACGTTCTGACAGCAAGAAGTACCGTGAACTTTACATACAGCCACTCACATCAAGCAGTCTGTTCTCACACGCACCTGGAGGGTATTGAACACAACCCTCCAGGCAATCACTGCTGCGCGGTCACTTCAGGGCGTGTTTTTGTAGCATGAGTGACTATAGCACGACTAGAGTGCTAACTCAATGATGGCCGCCGCTCACCGGGTCCAAGGTGGTAGAGACCGTCGAACCAGGCTTCCGCAGTGACCACGGGGTAAACTATTCACATACAGTACAGTGTTTCAAATGATGCAGATATTTTAAAAGATTAAAAGAGGCCAAAAAACCGCTATGTGCAAAATAGCAAGTAAACGTTCTGACAGCAAGAAGTACCGTGAACTTTACATACAGCCACTCGCATCAAGCAGTCTGTTCTAACACGCACCTGGAGGGTATTGAACACAACCCTCCAGGCAATCACATGTGTCTGCATGCATCGAACATGGTACTGCGACCTGAGGACATATCTGCGTTGTCTCAATGTCTGGGTTATCAGCATTTGACATGTACCCCTTCATGGAAAGGTGTGTGATCTGTCCTTTTTAAATGACATCTGACCTGTGCGTCTAGCTTCCCGCCTGCTGTCTGTATGAGATTACATCCTTCAAATGCAGATATGTGGATGTCTGTCACTCCTGTAATGTGTCTGGCTGTTCACTTATACTTGCAAAAACAGGAGTCAAGCTATCCTGGCTGATGATGGCTGATAGCCAGAAACCGGTCCTAGGATGCTTGATTCCGGTCCAGGGAAGACATGGCTTGGCAGTTCGGGCTGGACTCTTCCCATGAGGCACAGGGTCAAGACTGATTTGCATATGGCCATGTCTAAACTGGGGTGGCGTAGTGGGCAAAAGAACGATGGATTTAACCCAGATCTCTTGACTGGGGGAGAATGTCTGCATTGTCAGCATTCCGTCCATCATTTGTTTGTTGTAACGCTTTTCGCCCTAAGTGGGATGGGTATTCCCAGACGTGGGACCCGTGCTCACTACGCCACTGGAGTCAAGCTATCCTGGCTGATGATGGCTGATAGCCAGAAACCGGTCCTAGGATGCTTGATTCCGGTCCAGGGAAGACATGGCTTGGCAGTTCAGGCTGGACTGTTCCCATGAGGCACAGGGTCAAGACTGATTTGCATATGGCCATGTCTAAACTGGGGTGGCGTAGTGGGCAAAAGAACGATGGATTTAACCCAGATCTCTTGACTGGGGGAGAATGTCTGCATTGTCAGCATTACGTCCATCATTTGTTTGTTGTAACGCTGTTCACTTATACTGGCACACAGCTCGTTTCATGGCATGTCACGTCGACCTTGCAAATAAACTATTGTAGCTGGCTCTTTGTAGGAGTATCACCTTGCTGGCATACGTGTGCTGGATGTATTGCACAGACCAGACTCTGTATTTAGAAGATGTGTATTAGCTGTTGAACATGTGCTCATTTCATTGACATTGTTGTTGTGATGTACTCGCTCATCGTTATTCTTTCCAAAACTCTGCAGGGCACCGCCTCTCCCCCGACCAATGCCAGACCTGGGTGCCATGCGTGAACATGACTGCATCCGAAGATACCGCTTCTCGCAAGAGTTGATTGAGCGCTTGACCACCCGGCTGGAACCACACCTCCAACCGCGACACAGGTATCCTACTGCTCTGACCCCCAAGATGAAGGTGATGGCAGCCCTACATTTTTTTGCCACCGGTACATTTCAATTCACCATAGCTGATGTCGGTGGCATGTCCCAGACAATGTTCAGCCGTGTCCTGCATGATGTTTTAGAAGCCATGTTGCAGCACCTGGATGAATTCATCCATTTTCTCACTTGTGAGCAGTTGACAGGTGTCAAGGGTGAGTTCTATTCCCTGGGAGGGATGCCTCATGTAATTGGGGCCATTGATGGGACACATGTGGCTTTGGTACCACCACAGGCACAGGAGGTAGCCTTTCGGAACCGCAAACATTATCACTCTATTAATGCCCTTGTGGTGTGTCTACCTAACATGTGGATTTCCCATGTCTGTGCCCGTTTTCCAGGGTCAGCACACGATGCCTACATCATGAGGCGTAGCAGGGTGCCAGAAATGATGCTGCGGCTGCACGACGAACGAGCATGTCTTGTTGGTGGGTATACTCTGTTTGTCCTCTGTTTAGCGGTATCTTTGTATTTTACGGCATCTCCTGACCCACTTCTTCACATGATGTTTCCATGTAGGGGACTCTGGCTATCCCAACATGCCATGGCTGATGACGCCTCTCCGCAATCCCAGAACAGCCGCAGAACACCGTTACAACGACGCCCATGGGCAGACCAGGCGCGTGATTGAGAGGACGTTTGGACTCCTGAAGAGCCGATTCCGGTGCCTCCACAATACCGGCGGGTCCCTCCCATATGCCCCGGTGAAGGTCTGCAAAATCTTCCTTGTGTGCTGCATGCTGCACAACATTGCAGTGGAGAAGGCAGTGCCACTCATCCTGGATCCCGATGAGCAGGAACATCCACCCATGCAGGATGAAGGGCTTGGGCACGAGGAAAGTGAGGAGGAGGAGGAGGGGGAGGACATCCGGAGTCAGCTCATCCGCAACTTCTTCTCATAATGGTGAGTCCCTGTGTCTGTGAGTGCACGCCTTGAGTCTTGTGTGGCATGTGTTTCAATGTGTGTGTCCAGCTGACTGTGTGCTAAGTGACTTGGAGTCGTGTTCTGATGTGTCATTCAAGTGATGATGTCATTCCACACATTTTAGCATGGACACTAATTTGTTAAATTAGCATGGTGACAACATCATTCCTGTCGAGTACATGTCCATGTCTGCCGATAACTAGCTCTTTGCTGACTTGTGGTGTGTCTGTCATCCACAGTTTCTTGCGCATGTCGTCTGCTCGTGTCTTCGTTGGCCTCCAGCTATTCCTCATGAGTATTGCAACGTGTGCTGAATCAGCGTTCCATGCACGGACATGGTGAAAAGTCATTTTGGGTAAGGAGTGCAGCAAGGCATTTTGTGTGTGGTACGTGTTTGGTTTATGTTGGGACTGCTCCTGTGCATGTTGTGTTACCATGCATACCTGTCGACTCACCATGGGGCACATGACATGTGGCATGGCTCCCATGACTTGATATTCACCCTTCCTGACAGTCATCTGTAATGTTTTGTGGAATGTGATGAAGGCATCAATGTGTGTAAAACGTCCCTCAGGAACATACGGGATGCTGATGGTGGACATAGTGTGGGACATCCCCATAAGAGGCTCAATGGTGAATTGCAGACTCTCCGTGTGGAGCAAGGGGTGTTTGTCTCACACACTTCACTTGTGTGCCAGCTCAGTAGGATTTTACACATCTTGTGTTGCAGGGGGTGTCCAGTGTAGGTCCCACATGGTCAGAGGAATGACCTGTGAGTCTGTTCAAAAGGATGCATTTCCCTTAGTGTGAGCCTGAGTAATAAAGGTGTTCCTCACACTCCAAGGTGCCTCATCTCTGTCAATGCTGGTCTCTTGCCACTTTGCATGTGGCATCTCTGGCATAGTTGTGAAAGATTGTGCAGAGGAGTCCATGTGTAGTTTAGCAACATGCATGCAGTTCCTCATGGATTATGATCCCTATTGTGCATGAAGTCCATGGTTGTGTATGTATTTTGGCATGTTGGTCCACACAATGGGCCATCAACACCTGCTAAGGGTGTGTCTCCTGTGCGCAGCTCGGCCTTCAGTTCCCTGATCCAGTGTCATGCATCTTTGGTGTTTGTGCATGCATTGTCGCTGGGTGTGCCATGTAAAACCGGACACTCCTTCCTTTACACACGCCTGTTGCAGTTGTCCTTCAGACATCCTAGTCTTTGTGTGCAAATTGTGGAATATTTTCAAGGACATGCCGCCTGTTGCTGCGGACCCTGCAGCAAGGGCCCACAGAGTATCCTGATTTTGGCAACACACACGCCTCAAAGATGCTCCTCCCTTCCTCCCTCCACCCATTCATTTGGCTGTCCTCAGCTTGTCTATGCCACAGTTGGCGCCACGCGGTGGCAAAGGCTGGACCATCAGCACATGCAACGTGCACATTGCATGACCCTCATGTCCTTGCATGACACACATCACACTACAGTCTGATGTAGCAGCCACACTCCAAGCAATGTCCATCCGCAAATCTACCGCATGCTGTCAGACATACCCTAAGCGCACACACAACACCTTTGCATGCTGAGTGTGCTACTCCAACTGCCTACACAGCGCTACCACGCCTTCCAGGCCCTGTCACACCAACCAGCTCATGTCCCTCCTACTCCACACCGGCTCTGTACCCCAGCAAGGCCATGGGAGTGGGACTCAAGGCTTCTGCATGTAGTATGGTGTCGTCGTCTGGCACATGGCACAGGTATCATCTCTCAGCGTGTCCATCTACAATGTGTCCAGGACCCCCCTCTCCACCATCACATGCGCACAGCACCTCATCAGCTGGTATGCCATTGACAGCCAGGTGCTCCTCACCCTCACCAAAGACGCAGACATTGCCAGTTCCATTATTCCTGAATGCATGAGATCCATTGATGAATGGCTGTACATGAGCCACCTGAGGCCGGACTTGTACAGGACTGAGGTGATCATCTGAGGATTGTCCCCTTACAGCTGGGTCAAGTGCTTGTGTCCCACCCGCAAGAGCCCTGCCCCGTCACCCAGTGGCCACACACACAAGATGGTGTGCATCATGTATTGCTCGCACACATTTGCCATGTCAGTCCACAGCATCTGTACCTCATGCTGCAACGCCCTCTGCATTATGCACATGATCCACAGATAGATCCACTCCAAGGAAAGACAGACCATCCCCCATGTCCACGACAACATCCGTGTCAAATACTGGCCTGCCCTCTACGGAGCACGTACATCCAAACTCCCGGGATACTTGTCCTCATCCAGGGTGCATCTGCACACCTCAGCTTCAACATCCTGCGCCCCAGCCACATCACCGTCCACCATAGATAGTTGCAATGGATCACTGTCTGCTGCAGGATGACCTCAACACTCCCCACCCACACTCAGGAGGCAGTCCACAACCCCGACACAAAACTAACCTTGTACGTCTTGTCATACGAGACCCCGTTGGGCCATCTCCGTGCATCCAACCTTGCCCTGGCCACCATTCTTCACATCCACCGTACTCCAGCATGCAGGACATAGTTCTCCCATCTGCCAACACATACCTTGGACTCCCTCCCCGGGAACCTCCACATGAGCCATGACCTCTACGCCTTAATGATAATCTTCCAAATAGGTCTGTCCGCTCAGTATTGTAAGCCCCCCCTCAGCAGCTTGTGGCCATCACAGGTGAGTGTTCTGCTCCATGCCTGCTTTGAATGATACCTTGTGACCCATGTGTGTCCTGTACCAGACTCAGATCCCAGGGTATGGATGGCTGGAGTTAGTTTAACACTCAGGCATAGTTTGACATTTACACACACATATGTTGTGGAATTAAGCAACATGACAGCACCGTCTCATGAACCAAATAATATTTTTATTTGTGGTGGGGTACGTGTTTTGGTAGGTGAAATTAGGTGCTCTACCGGGGGAATAGAATCCAAAGTTCACAGGGGGAGATGGTATCCTTGGCATTGGAAGTCATCAGAGTCCGGAGCACAGTGTTGGTCATCATTGGTCAGATTGTGACCAGCAAGTCCATGTGGCAGAGAATGTCATTGGATGAGGTGCTGCTGTTGCGCCAGAGGGCCAGGTGCCAGGCCAGGTGACCTGGGAGATGTTGATGGTCCGCTGACTCTCACGGTCTTTTCCGTGGACGACCCACCTTCCTCCGGGGACACTCAGATGCAGGCCTTGACAATGTTTGGGACGCTCAGTCGGATGAATCCTCCTCCTCCTCCCTCCCTGTGGCTGGTGCTGGTCTGCGCCTGCTGTCACAGGGAGGGTTGCCCATGTTGTCGGCAATCCGACGGAGTGAATGGCTCATGTCCCTTTGCACCGCCAGGAGCTCAGCCTGTCTTGCCTCCATCCGTCCTTGGTGTTGTTGTTGACTGGCATGTTGCTCGGCCTGCATGTTCTTGATCTCGTTGAGGGTCCCCTGCATCTCTGTGAGTCTTGACACTACCTGGCTGATGCCCCTGGTGTCACGCCGGTATGTGTCCAGGATGTGGCGTATATGGGACATACCGGTTCCCTCAGCTGGCTGGTCAGGTTTGTGCCTCCGCCTGCCTCCACTCCCACCAACCCTGCCCACTTGAGCCTGGCCTGCCGTTGTGGGCACATCGGGTCTACGGGACCCCTGAGGGATGGCATTTGCAGGGTTGCCTGCCTCCTCCTGGGTGCCCGAAGAACCTTGTCCCTCCTGGTCAGACTGGCTCTGTTGTTCAGTGCGAGCAGGGCTCCTGGATGTCTCCTGGGATGTGGCAGCAATGGGGTGGTGGTTGGCACAGATGTACCTGACGCAGGTGCTGCAGGGGCTTGGGCACCAGAGGGGCCAGGTTGGTCGGGGTCATCCACGGAGTGGTGAGAGTCGTCGCTGCCGGTGGGGTCATCTTCACGCTGAGCCGGGGACTGTGATTGTTCCCCCCCAGTGTTGGGGGGAGATCCACGACATTGCCCTGTGTGTGAGAGAGAGACAATGTTAATGCTGTTTCATGCGACATCCATGTTTCATACATATTCAAGTTGTCACAGTTCCTCCAGGTAGTTGGATGTGCCTAGCATTCCTCTCAATGTCCACTTGGGGATGGGTATGTTGCGGGGGACAGATTGATATGTTCTCCTTAGTGTTTGACCTGTAGAATTTTGGCTAGGATGCTTCTTTGGCTATGGATTGGTCTTGTGTCACATGTCCATTTTGAGAGTGTGTAAATCCGTTGCCTGCCCCGGGGGTGTGTGCTTGTGTAAGGGTGTGTGTGTGACCGGGACTGCTGCTGGGTGTAGTATGAGTTGGCATTGGGTATCCCAGGTGATGTGTCTGTCCCCTCATGGTGAATGCTGGCATGACAGTGAGTGTGAGTTCCTGTGCTAGTTACCTGTGCTTGTGGAGTTGGTGTTTGAGTGTACAGTGGTCCCAGGAAGGCCTTGTGCTGCATACAGCAGGGCCAAGTGTCAGCGACCTTGTCAGTACTTTGCCAGTCCCTGTACATTGTGCATGGGTATGTACCTATGCCATATGGGCTGAGGGCATTGGTGTCTGCTTCTCATTTTCACAATGTGTTGTGTGAGGCCCACCCTCCCAGCCTCCCGGACATCCAGTCTTGGGTTTGTGGTTGGTGTAGCCTGGAACATGGCATTGGCTTGATTTGTGAATGGTGCATGGAGACGTTGGTGGCATGAGCGTGGTTTTTGAGTGTGGTTGTGTGCGGTGAGTGCTTGGGGGAAGTTGCGTGCATTTGGTGTATTTGTGGTGTGGACCCTATTGCCCACATGTTACGTAAGTTGTTTGTGTACTCACCAGGCTCTGCGACTCCTTGGACTCCGTGTACTCCCACCGGCGGAAGCGTGGCCATCACCTTCTCCTCCCAGGGATGGTAGTGTATGGGTCTGAGGGGCAGCTCGCCTCCAGTGATGTTACTCTGGGCGTATTCCTCATTCATCTTCCTCTTGACTGGCCTGCGCAGATCGCACCACCTGGCTTGGCATTATGTCTGGTCCTTCGGATGGGCGCAACAGCATTGACTTTATCGACGATCCTCTGCCACAGGCTGGTTTTTTGGGCTATGCTGGTCTGTCTGACCAATGTTCCAAACAGCTGTGGCTCGACTCTGATGACTTCATTGACAAGGAGCTCCAGCTCCGCCCTTGTGAACTTTGGATTCTTGTCTGTGGGCATGGTGTGGGATGTGGGTGTGGATGGTTGTGGGTGTGTGGGTGTGAATGTGACAGTGTGTGTGTGAATGTGAGTGGGGGTGATTGTGAAGGAGGTTGTGTGAAGGTGTGTGAGTTAAGGTGTAGTTAAGGGGTCAGTAAGAAGCAGTTATTTGTGTGTGGGGTCTGGCAGCAGTGGGTCTGTTGCAAAGGCTCATGGGTTGTGTGTGTGGGCCCTTTTTATTGGTCCATTTTTGGGAGTGGCTGTCTTTGAATTTTGGTGGGTGTGTTATAAGAGGTGGTTGTGAGTTTGGGCCTCTGTTTGCCTGTTTGGATGTGCCAGGTCAGTCTTTGAGATGTATTTTGTCATGTAGACGTGTTTTGTGGTGATGTGCGAGTCGAATTGACCCTCCTTGTGCTGTTTTACAGTGTCCTGGTTCTGTACGAGTATTTTTCGCGTAGGTACGGTCCGTACATACGCGATGCTGGGTGAGGGTGCTGGGGTACGGGGTTGGGGTGCTGCACGTACATGCGGTGGGGGTACGGCGCATACAGGTGAGGGCCTGGGGCAGTGGGGGTACGGCGCGTACAGGTGCGGGCCTGAGGTACCCGCATACATGGGGGGTACGGCACGTACATGCGGGGGTACGGCGCGTACAGGTGTAGGCCTGGGGCGGTGGGAGTACGGTGCGTACAGGTGCGGGCCTGGGGCAGTAGGGGTACGGCGCATACAGGTGCGGGCCTGGGGTACCCGCGTACATGGGGGGGTATGGCACGTGCATGCGGGGGTACGGCGCATACAGGTGCGGGCCTGAAGTACCCGCATACATGGGGGGGACGGCACGTACATGCGGCGGTACGGCGCATCCATGCGGGGGTACGGTGCGTACAGGTGCGGGCCAGGGGTACCCATGTACATGGGGGGGTACGGCACGTACATGCTGGGGTACGGTGCGTACATACGGGGGTACGGCACGTACAGGTGCGGGCCAGGGGTACCCGCGTACATGGGGGGGTACGGCACATACATGTGGGGGTACGGCACGTACAGGTGCGGGCCTGGAGTACCCGCGTACATGGGGTGGGGGTACAGCACGTACATGCGGGGGTACGGCGTGTACTGGGGGTACGGCGCGTACGCATGCAGGCCTGGGGAACAGTGCGGACAGGGGGGTGTACGGTGCTGACATATTGGGGGGGGGGCTGTACGGCTCGTACACGGGCACAAGTTTACCCGTGTACATGTGTGTTACTGTCTTGGCTCCGTACGGGGCCTTTTACATGCGGTTGTGTATTCGGACAGGCGGTACGAATCGTACTTGCGCGTTCGGACTTTTGTTTTACGATTTGCACGTTAAAATGTCCGGCTCCCTCTCGTACACTTTTCACGAGGCCATTCGGACGTAAAAAATTCCGACTCTCTCTCGTAGACATTTCCCGACGCTATTCGTAGGTATTTTTCACGTCCGAATCGTACTTGGCCGTTTGTACGGTACTTGTACGATTCGTACGTAAAAAAATACGGATACGAGTCGTACGGTAATTTTTTTTAACGGATCGGAATCGGCACCTTAGTTGGTCCTGTAACTGCATACTTAGCAATCTGAAGCATATGTTGTTTTTTTGTCCTAATACTTTACTCTTTTGGCATAAAGTTTGTTTTCAAATTGATCTTATTTTTCAAGCATGCATTTCATTCAGTGTTATCTCTATATTTTAGGCAGTTTGGCTGAAAATTATCATGAAAACATTTCTGATAACCAATAGGTAGATATTTCGCTTGCCATAGTCTTCCAACATATTACTACCAATTGGAAATGTACCTTTCAATGTTCCTCACTAAATCTAGTGCACTCTCTACTACTAGGTAGTCTTTCAGATCCGAAAATTATAAACTTCCCTGAAACGTTTAAATTATCGTTTACTTTTATATATTGATATATGTATATGTTTATAAATTGATGTAGTTATAAACTTATATACAAGATGTATTGTAATCCTTACTGATCTTTTTTGGTTACTGATACTATACTGCAATCATGATACGTTCCTTAATTCTTTTCCCCATTTACTTTTTTTCAAACATCTTTGATAAAATAACTCTTATTATATATCTTGGTTTTGGAACTCCTAGGAGGTCCACATAACATCGCATGCATAGTATTATAGATAACAAAACATAACAAGGCTCACGTAAACAGTTCGACTATGGATGGTGCTTAAAATTTGTGGCATAAGGGATGCAATATCAAAATTCTATTTCGCATAAAAAATGATTAAAATGATTTACCAGGCGAGAAAGGAAACAAAGCATCTCATAAATATGCAAATGTGCAAAAGGGAGTAGATATCAACCTATTCAAGTACGATTTAGGGAATAGCAGCATGGTAACAGAATAACTAAGCGTAGCCCGATCTATGCAAAAAGTCATGCATTAGGAGCACAATTACATTTCAATGAATTTTCAGGAATAACCAAAAGGTCAGAGAGGGACATATACTTAACATATCCCTAATGTGCAAAATAGCAATAAAAAGCAGCTAGTAATGTGCAATAGACAATTTAAAAAGCAAGATACTAGTACTTCAAAGGATTTTCTCAAGCGAGGAAGATAATTTAATTTAATAATTTACCCAAATAAGTATGTATATATATAACAAATTTAAAATATATACATAAATTCTTTAAAATAATTAAAACGTTTTACACATACGGCTTCATTTTTTGGACTAAAAAGATAGTCTCCTGCTGATGCTACATTTTTTACATTGTTTAGCAGGAACATCGGCTGCAGACAAAAATATCGACTCAAGATCATACCGGACAAGCAAACAAAACATGATCCAGGGTCTGGGTGCTCAGGTTACAAAAATTACGAATTCTTCCATTATTCATATTCCAAGACCAGTTTGCAGTAAAGTCGTTTAGAGGCAGGAGATTCATGCAGAATCAAATTAGCAGGCGTCGAATTCCATGTTCTAAATTACAGAATACATATTTTTGTTGAGTTCTCAATACATTAGTCCTGGCTATTAGCTTTAGTCTTTCCTTAGAATTACAAAATGTAATATCTTTTTATTAAAGCTAGTTTTGCCACATAAGGTTTTGAGGAGAGATTTAAATCCTAAGGGTGGGAGTGAAAACACTGATTCTTCTTGCATACCAAAGGTTTTTTGTGCCAATAAAAAATGCTGACAGAAGCGTATTTACCTGCCTTTACGTTAAAAATTTCATGACATAAAAGACCTCTAAGTGTATCCGGTTCACTATTTTTTTGTTGATATCCCCAACATAGAACCCTAGATAAGCCTTAAATATAAGAGCTTATCATCCCAAATTCTAATCTAATTGCTGCCGTTGGGATTACCGTGCTAACAATGCAAATTTTTCGTAATATTTGAACTTTAGTCTTATCTAAAAAACTCCAGTCCTCAACGGGGATTGATTTAATCGTATAGAGCAGAGTTGGCAGAATGTTTGCCTTAAAACCGTCAAAAGGTGTAAAAAGTGTCTTCTGCCCATAGCACGATAGACAATACGCAAGCCATTAGCATGGGACGTAGCTTTACAAATGCTACGATCAATATGAGGCTTGTTCTATGAACTGCCTGTTAAGAGTTTCCTAAGTTGAGGTATGAATCTACCACCTCCAACTTTTCCGGACCGATTTGCCATTTAAAATTACAACTTCCTACTTTTAGAACTTTTCATAATTAAAATTTTACTTTTAGAAACATTTATTTTCAAGAAGTGATCTATTGTGTATTTCTGTAGTGATTTCAGCATTCTATTTAACCTGATAGGAGTTAGGTCCATTACTACAATGTCATCTGCGTATAAAAGACATTATAAAGGATGGGAGCCTATCTTATGTACATCTTCAATAGTTTGGGCAAAACAATTGGGTAAATCCGCTATATATAGAGAGAATAGCAGTGGTGCTAGCAGGCATCCTTGTTTCAGGCCATTTTCTGTGGTGGTTATACCAGATAGACCTTGGTTTCCACCCATTAATATCTGGCACCAAGTTTGGGAATGAAGAGCAATAATTAAGGATAACAGGGGTGGAGGCAAGCCCATTTTTTGCAACTTTGTCCATAAAAGCAAACTATCTCCCTTATCGAAGGCTGTAGAAAAATCTATGAAAGCCATATACACATTAGATGTACGAGTAATTGTATATTTTTCCTTAATTAGTTTCAATATAAATATATTTTCTAGAGTGGAATGACTTTTGCGAAAACCTGCTTGTTCTAAGGGAAGGACTTTCATCTCCGTCACCCATTCTGTAAGGTGAGTCAGGATACTACGCGCAAATATTTTTCCTACTGCGTCCAATATGGCGGTTTGCAGACAATTGCTTGGGTGTGTTCTAGGGCCCTTTTTGTGCAAAGGGATTAACACACTTTCAAACCAAGAGGGAGGAGTCTTCCCCTGGGAGTAGCAAGAGTTGAATAATGGAGCAAGGTAGGTAGTCCAAAAAGTGGCTCCTTTTTTACTGAGGGTGCGTAGCTGGATACAGAGGTATTAGATTGATCAAGTGCTGCGATGTATGATTTTAAGGAATTAGAATTAGAATTAGAATTTGCGGAATACAAACCTAACAAATGGGATTTCCATTTCTCTTCCTTTATAGGTATAGGAAGGGATTTCATTCTAGTACCACAACAATCTCCAAATACTTCCCAATACCTTTTGGAATTATTTTTAGAGGCTGCCTCCTTTAGCTGCATCCACACATGATCCTCCTTTATTTGTCTTAGCGAGCATTTCTTCCTCTGTCTTTTCCTCTTTAATTGGTTTATTAGATTTTTTCTTTCACTTGAGAAATTCAAAAACTGGGCCCTCACTAATTTATTTATTTCCCTATTTAAGGTGAGCAGTGGGTTAAAATGTGGTCTCTGTTTGACAGGAGCACGAATTGATTTACAAGATTTAGCCGGGATACCTATATTGACAGAGAAGGAGGCAAGTAGATCAGATTGTGAGAGATAACCCTCGACCGTTATTGAGCGCTGCTGATCACTTATTAGAGTTAATAAATGTATGTTTAATTTAGCGGTGGCTTGAGGGTTCCAATGAAATCTGCCATTTGTTACATTAAACTCTACTGTGTCGCCTTTAAAATTCCAGGGGCCTACCCTGGCACAGGTAAAATCAAATTTAAAACAGATCCACATATGATCACTAAAAACTTTTCCAAGAACTTCCATATATGTAAGTTTATAAAAGGAATTAGCTGAAACAATCAGATAATCTATGATGGATCTTCCAGTTGGCGCATTACGAGTGTAATTAGCTGGATTATCATTATCTAGCCTTCCGTTAACAATTAAGAGATCTAGGCTTCGCAAAGCTTCAAGTAGTGTAACTCCTCTTTTATCTGTCCTGCTTATTTCTGGAAAATGAGCTATCAGGATTTTGAGGTTTTAATTTTTTCCGGTGTCAGAGAATATCCTTATACTATGGGATGAGACTTTAGAGTTTAAATCTCCCACCAATAATACCGACCTACAATCTTCGTTATCCAAGGTGGTAGAAATAAAAAGGAATAGATCTTTTAAATGATAGGAATAAGAGGCATCGGGTGGCAGGTATACATTTATAAGTAACATGGAGCCCAAGGAAACTTGGTCATCCATATCTGATCTGATTTGATTGCCTGCATTAGGTTGGAAGGATGGGAGATTTCCTTGTATGACCAACTAAGGCTCGTACTTAGTAATATGGCTATACCTTCTTTGGCGTGACTTCTGTTCACAGGAAGCGCAGGCCGGCTCAGCACTATGTAATCTTCGGTAGACCAGTTCTTAGAGATCCAGGTTTCTTGTAGACAGATTACATCGGCATTTTGTTGTTTCAATAGTAAAAGCTCATTATTATTATTGCTTAAGCCGGCTGTGTTCCATGATATCACCTTTAATTCCTTGCTAGGAGGAGATCGCACATTTTAAGCCTAAGGGCCTATTTGAATTTAACACACCTGCAACCCGGCACCATTTCTTATCTTCCTCCTCTTGAGAGGACCCTAGATGACTATTTTGTCCTGTGTGGAACAGCACCTTCCTACCTTCTTTACCAAGAAAGACCTGCATGGTACTGTCTTTCTCTGACAACGGTTTGTCATTTGCACTGATTTCTAGATCAGAAAAGAAAGGCTTTTTTTGGGCCACTGTTTTTAAGCATGACATTACTTCTGGTATTAAAACATCGATGCCACAATGATGTAATTTATCACAATGAGTTACTATTAGATGGGAAATGGCCTTAGAAGCAGAGGTTACTCTTGCCCCCCGAGGATTTTTCTATTTTTGAACTACAACCAGCACAATATTGTTACTTTTAATCATTCGTAGGCCTGAGATCTCAGCAAAGCAAACCAACAAGAAGGACCTATTCATGAAAGGTTTGTGGTCAAAAATAAACGAAAAATCCAGACTATAAGGGACAGGCTGGGAGTTAATATCTATGCTAGGTGCCTCGGAGATGACATTTTCAGAGTTTTAAATAGTGTTGTTACCTAGACAGGAAGCAAATAATGTAGCATTAGGATTCAGTGCACTTTAAGCAGTAAAAGAAGCACATTTATCTGATGTTTCAACTGCTTTAGGAAGATTACAAGGTCCATCTGAGTTCAAAATGAGGAAACTGGAACCCAAATAGTTATGTTCAGTTTGTCCATTTTCTGTATTTGTAATAGTTGAATTTAGCTTTGGAGACGTAGTGTGGATAGCGTTAAGATCAAAGCATAACTGTTTAAACCTTTTTTAGTTTATCCTTCTGCATTTTTCCTTTTTTCCCTTTAGCTTTTTCTTGCAAACGTAGTTTTTTTTTATCTTGAGTTCTGTTTCCTTGATAGGAGAATTTCCGACATTAAGTCATTCCTTTGCGTGCTGTTTTGAGGGATTTATGCCTGTTTTTAGGAAGACTGGAAAAACCTTTCGTCTTGAGGTTGGATTTGTGTTTTCCATCTCAGGATGTGGATGTGACATAGGATCAACCTCTGTTACTAAGGACTCGGTATCAAAAAGTTTTTGCGTTTATTATTTCTAGTGAAGAGGAAAGGCTTGCCAAATTGAGTACCAAAGTCTCGCAGTTTAACCTGTGGAACGGAATTTATTTGGATACTATTTAGATTGTCAGAGTCAATCTTTGGAAGGGAGATATTTATTCCCTTCCCCTCCTTAAGTGTACAGAGGGTAAGTGCGCAGGCCTTGCCTAGCAATACATTTATATCAGTTGCGATCATTTTTGTCAATGACAAAACAGAATCCAAAATAGAGTTGTAGTTACTTACTGACTTCTCTAATAGTGTTAAAATAGAGGCCAGCACTCTTTGTAGGCAAAGTAACGAGTCTGCCATCAACATTTTTGACTCCGGATTATTAATTTGTGGAGGAAAGTTTAGGGATAGTTCGGGGGTTAATGAACCCCGTAAATCTAATAGACTTGCTTCGCTTGGTGTACATCTGAACAGTTGTAATTTCACAGGAAGGTCCTAAGTAGATGGAGGGGTGGCAAGAGAAAGAATCCTGGATGATTCTAGATTACGTGCATAAGACTTTTTATGAGGCAGTTTTAGATTGATATCAGGCAACGTAAAATCTTCTGCAAGGCAACAATCCTCTTCTTTAACTTTTTGAGATCATTGAGCGATTCCTGCAGGTTCGGAGGCTCCAATTTCCATGGAATGAGTAGATAAATTTGCAAGCAGTGAGTCAACTACTATCCTAGATTCCATGTGACGGTTGTCTATAGAACATGAATCCCTGATTTTGAGCAGAGGAGAGGGAGATACTACTGATACTGATTTTTCAAGAATTGCTTTAGCCACTTCAAGTTCTTTCCCAGATGACTAAGGCATTTCTACAACTCTTGATCTTATTTCTTTTTTCGGAAAATAGAAGGAATAGTGTTAAAACTCTTCAAGGAATTAATTTGTAGGGAGTGATTTCATAAACGATTAGCTCTAGTTTTTTTGCAGGCTCTTGTGTATACTAATCTGCCAGAGTGAATTTTTTTTTCAGTCATATCTTTGCCCCTGAATTATGTTACAGGACCCTTTGCCGTGCAGTCAATATAATCGGAGGAGAATGGCTTCGAAGACCCCAATGCGCTAATGCGCCTGAGCACCGATGCACTGCATATGCTACACCGAGCACCGAACACAGAGCTAAGTTTTCCTTTCTCCAGCATACAGTTCTCGCTCGGACGAACATGAGCAGAAGACTGGTTTTACTGGCTGCCAGCTAGGCCACAGGGAGGGGGGGGGGCAAAGCAATTAGACTTTTGGTGTTTCAAGAAGTATTACTTATACCCTCAAACTCACAGAACCTGTCAATTCCTGTCCTACAATGCCTCGACTCCTCACTACTCCTCTTCTAGTCTGTATCAGTCAGCTTTCCTATCTGCGGTGCAACTGCTACTGCTACCGAAACTGCCAGTGGTCACAACTGCGCATCAAAATCCCCTTGTACCCACCCCTGCACCGGCTCCTCAACGTTTGTCCCCCGAGCCTGCTGGTGCTGGTACTTCGCTGCCGGTCGCTATCAGCTGTCAGCTCCTTCCCACGGGGAGGCTCCTTGCCAGGCTCTTTGCTTGATCGTTGCCAGGCACCGGGCACCGAGATGTGGCCAGTGCTTTTTCAGCCGCCTTTTGCTGCCGCCGCCATCTCCTCAAAAACCTGTGCAGTACGGTTTCTGCAGTTACACGCTATGTTTTTGTGTTTTCACTCAGGTGTTGCCACTCAGGTGTTGCAGATGGGGAGCAATGGGCCACAGGAGCCACGCAGAGCCTCACAGAGCCGCAAGTCAGCCTGGTCTCACGCTGCGGTTGCACACAGCAGTTGCCGATGGAGAGCAACAGGGAGGCAACGGTGAGCTTGAGCGAGCGATGTCTACGAAGACTGCCTGCTCCAGCTCAAGCTCCCGATTCCCTCCGGTTGCTCCGTGCTCCGTGGACTCCTCCTCTGATCCCTGCAACCTCTGCTCGTCCTCGCCTCCCTGCAACCAGAGCACCGCTTGAACAACCCCTCTGCGCAGCGGAGCGGAACGGGCAGGCGGGCAATTCTCTGCAGCTAGGCCCACAGCACCGTCAGTGGGGCGGTGGAGCGCGGAACGCAGCACAATAGCACAACAGCACAGCACAGCTCCTCCTCCTCAGCTCCATACTCCGTCCTCCGTTCAAACGCTCAGGAAGCAGCTGTGGCAAAAAGGTGCCGACACGTGATTCGTCATTAGTCATTACTACCATTAAAGTACTAGTCTTATCTGATTATTAATTTTATATATATAGATATGACGCTCCAACTTGCCTAAAAAGACGGGGACGCACTCAGGCAACAGTGTACATCCTGCCATCCATCACACCTCGGGTTGCCTAGCCTGACGCGTTTCGGAAGTCTATTCCTTTATCAAAGGCCAGTAACACAAAGTTCACCGCATTGTTTGCACTCACGCCTTTATTGTATAAAGTGCCTTCTGATAGGCTACTGCAATGAGTTTCTGTCGCCTCGATAGGCTGCTCAAATGAGTCTCTGGCATATAGCATTCTGGTATGTGTAGTCCCTAATGGGTGCTGTGAACTCAGGGTACCTTTAGCGAGCCCTCCAATGGGCCCAAAGATGTGGATGGTCGGTGCTGCTGCTCCACATATGAACCGGGCACAATTTCCCAGCTCCATGGCCCGCTGTGATGCCGCAGTGGTGCATTCCCCCACGGCGTAGGCAGCCGTATATATATGACGCTCCAACTTGCCTAAAAAGATGGGGATGCACTCCGGCAACAGTGTACATCCTGCCATCCATCACACCTCGGGTTTCCTAGCCTGACGCCTTTTCGGAAGTCTATTCCTTTATCAAAGGCCAGTAGCACAAAATTCACCGCATAATTTGCACTCACGCCTTTATTGAATAAAGTGCCTTTTGATAGGCTACTGCAATGAGTATCTGTCGCCTCGATAGGCTCCTCAAATGAGTCTTTGGCATATAGCATTCTGGGATGTGTAGTCCCTAATGGGTGCTGTGAACTCAGGGTACCTTTAGCGAGCCCTCCAATGGGCCCAAAGACGTGGATGGTCGCTGCTGCTGCTCCACATATGAACCGGGCACAATTTCCCAGATCCATGGCCCGCTGTGATGTCGCAGTGGTGTATTCCCCCACGGCGTAGGCAGCTGTGTATAAATGACTCTCCAACTTGCCTAAAAAGACGGGGATGCACTCAGGCAACAGTGTACATCCTGCCATCTATCACACCTCGAGTTGCCTAGCCTGACGCGTTTCGGAAGTCTATTCCTTTATCAAAGGCCAGTAACACAAAGTTCACCGCATTGTTTGCACTCACCCCTTTATTGAATAAAGTGCCTTCTGATAGGCTACTGCAATGAGTTTCTGTCGCCTCGATAGGCTGCTCAAATGAGTCTTTGGCATATAGCATTCTGGGATGTGTAGTCCCTAATGGGTGCTGTGAACTCAGGGTACCTTTAGCGAGCCCTCCAATGGGCCCAAAGATGTGGATGGTCGCTGCTGCTGCTCCACATATGAACCGGGCACAATTTCCCAGATCCATGGCCCGCTGTGATGTCGCAGTGGTGTATTCCCCCACGGCGTAGGCAGCTGTGTATAAATGACTCTCCAACTTGCCTAAAAAGACGGGGATGCACTCAGGCAACAGTGTACATCCTGCCATCTATCACACCTCGGGTTGCCTAGCCTGACGCGTTTCGGAAGTCTATTCCTTTATCAAAGGCCAGTAACACAAAGTTACTCACTACATTACCGCAATAAAGCTTTTAAAACATGTTTTAAAAACCTTAGAACAAACTGTCTCAAAATCTGCAGTGTACATTTCATGAACTGGAAAAAATGCGCTATACTATTTTTACAGAAAATTGCATGCCAATGATGTTAACATTGTTGCTCACCCAAAAAGCTGTTTTAGTCTGACACAAAGAAATGCATCATGGTACTAAGTTGGATTTGTACTCAAGGTACACTCCCTGCACACATTTCTGTTGAGCGACTTACGGGCAAGGTTAAGTTATATAAAATTCGACTTTTGTGTAAATTACTCATTATATGCATAGACCTCTCAAGCAGTATTTTGCTCAGCCAATGTTTAGGCCTAGTTTCATTGAGGTTGGAATTGTGTGCAAAGCCAGTTCATGCTAGATTAGGAGACATGGCATTCTATGGAATACTAGGGATATTTTTGCTATGTTGCTGACATATCAGGCGTCCTGTGCATAGATTAACAAGGGATTGAAGATCCGTAATGCAAAGGTATTTCGAGTAGCGCTCTGATCAACTTTCAGTGCAAAAACTATTTTTCATCACAAAGGTTGATCTGCTGTGGTCTCCCGTTTAATGCTGCTTTAGTGTCCTTGCAAAACCTTAGCAGGTCTGAGCCTCTATACGATTACAGAAATGTATTACAGAATATGTTTAACGTTTGTGCAAAGAAAATAGATACTGAAAGCTATGTAGTGTTTGCGGACAGCTGTATTTCTCTTTGATCACAGTGTACTTACTATTTGAATAAAATGTTGACATTTTTTATTTTTTATTTTTTTTCATTTTTTTTAGTCCTCATTCTACAAAATATGCTCTTAATTCAAGAATATAAAGCTGGTCAAGCCGAAAACTATAGTCCGATATGAAAGAAGAGAAAACCTGGGGGCATATCAACAAGGGCTTTATCTCTGCTTTTTTGGCTTTAAAAGCCAAAAAAGCAGAGATAAAACCAGCACCCTATCAACAACAGGGTGCTAACATGCAAATTTGCATGTTAGCACCCTTTTACTCTACGCTTCCCCTTGCATCTCTAATGAGATGCAAAGGGGGCGTTCCAGAGTAAAATAATAGGAGAAATGTCGCTAAGCGACATTTCTCCTATTATCAAGAATGTCGCTAACCCTGTTAGAGACAAAAAAAGCAGCGCTAACCGCGGTTAACGCTGCTTTTTTACGTCTGGTATTTTTCTGACTTAGCCATGATATCCTATGGAAGGAGGATATCAAGGTTAAGTTTGTCTGTCCCTATCAACAAGGTAACGTGAGATTATCGCTGGGTTTCCAGCGATAATCTCACGTTAGCCTGTTAGCGTGAGGATTTTTATCGCTATTGAGATAAGCGTTGCTAAAAGCACGCTATCTCAGCGATAAAAATTCACGCTAGCCGGCGATAATTATCCTAGCGCTAAGTGCGCTTAGAGATAATTATCGCCGGTTGTTGTTGATATGCCCCCTAGGTCTCTTCTCATTGAAGGGTAGGTGGATCAAACCTATGGGCACTATTTTCAGTAGGGCTTATTGGAATTAGCCAAAGCTCATCTTCTTCTATAGGTCGTTCACAACTAACCATAGCTGCTTTCCCATCGTTTCGACCAGGCGAGCATAATCGTTGACATGTTGATACTTCAGTTATATTTAAGACAACTGTTATGTCATAGTTGAACGTAAGAAACCAGCAGTCTAGAAGGACCGAGGCTCGAGTTAAAAAACAGTGTTAACCCCGATTCTCTTTGTTCGTGATGAAAGTTGCACATTGGCTTCCTTTCTCGTTAGTGCTGCAGAAAAGAACTATGAATACATGTAGCATGCCAGTCCAACAAATGACTGAGCATTAAAGCTGTGATTTGTTTTCCAGCAGGCATTGTACTCCACTAAAATAGTTTACTCATATGAATTGTACTTGAGTTTGAAGTCAAAATAAGACTATTTCTCAAATAATCATAAAAGAGACATACAAACTGCTCTAATAGAAAAAAACAAAACTTCAACATATTAAAACTACATTTTGTGAAAGACTGTTTACCAATCTGCAAATTCCCATTAGTAAGATGAATGTGTCATTTCGTCTCAGTATTTGCCTGCAGATTACATTAGCATTGATTCTCTTTCAGTGATTCTGACACAGCAGTACACCAGGACACCATTTTAATGAGTCACTCATTGAAGGTTTCCCCGTAGATGCTACCTTCTTTCGAATCTGTCATTAAACAAAAACATGCACTAATGCTGAATGTTTGGATGCTTACTGGGTATCAATTCAATTGTCAAGACTTGTGCTTTTACAATTGCGGGAAGCGAGTGTTTTACAGTGAATTTTGTTGGAGAATCAATTTAGTCGTCTCTACAATGTCACGGACCGCACCTCCATTTCATGGTACTGAGGCGGAATGTACACATGAACGCTGCCATTACTGGTGTAAACACGTGCCTCGTGCTTACGCCTGGCAATGAAGGGGTGAAATGTTCGAAGTGTTGATCCTGGCGTCTTGGGGATTTAAGCAGGCTTCTCTCTCTCCCCCTGATGAAAGGTTTGAAGGTCTGCAGGAAAAGCTTCCTCGGAAAATGAGATGGCTCCAATCAATTATTACTTGTTCAGCTGCAAAATGAGCATGTTTTGCCTTAAATTAAATGTCAAAGATCGAGCCGGTGCAAATGCAATATGTCTCATGTGACTCATATTGTTCCCAAGCATTTGGTATTCCCTGTTGCCTTAGCACATGTGAACCAGCAAGACAAATCCCAGTAGCGTTGGTAATATGTCAAAGGGCAGGTGTCTGTGTAAATGACATGATACTGCGACCTTAGACCCACACTTCAACTGGGAGAATGACAAGACATTGCCTTGCATCCCCCTTATTTTCCATCAAGTTTTCCTTTGTTTAGTTTTTGTAAACAAACACTGTTCTAAAAAATGGTTCAGGATACAGTTTAACAAGCACATTAATTCATCAGAACCTTATATAATATACAACTAAATTATTAAAAAACATACAACTTGGTGATATGATTATTATTTGTAATAGGTTTTTCATAACAATACAGTACTTTTTCTACTTCTACAAATGATGAAGATGTTGATGACGAAAATATAATATCAATAATAAATGTCTATATTCTACTGTAATCTTACTTCTGTTTGTAACATTTTAAGTCTATTCGAGCACAAACTCAACTCAAATCATTGCTTTAGAATTCAATAAATGACATATAGCATCACATATTGCTATTTCATTCAAAGACATTGTGTATGCACACAGACACAGTATCCATGCATCATTATCATAGAGTAAAAATGTATGGACAGTAACTGCAAACTTTAGATACTGAGGCACACACTGACCAACATACACACAAAGCACACAGACCAGCAAACAATAGACCAGCAAACTATGCACACTCATGTGCAGGCCCACATATTCGCTGACCCCAGGCAGTAATAAGCCTCCATTGTTCTTGGCAAAGGCAGAACTGAATTTCACCAGGCACGCCTTAGTATCCTGACAATGAACACAGGCTGTCATGACCCCATGACTCATGGTCATCACATGTCATTCTGCTGTCCTGACTCAATGACCCCAGGTTACAATGCTTGTCATTGTCTGTGTCAGTAATGCACATTAGTGACCCCAGGCAATACATATAGCAAAAGAACAAGGTACTAATATACGTAAGTTCATTTCAGACCTATCAGCCACCCCCGTAAAGGGCACACATTCCCCCAAGTCCAACTCTTCCCCTTGCAACACCAACATTACCTCGGCTCCAATCACAAATCACATCCCTACGATCCATACATATACACACCCCACCGATCCATCCCTCACTATCCCAAATAGGAGTCCAGGCAGGAACCGACACAATGATCCAGATGTTCCACCAGCGTACCACCTCTCTGACACAAGTACACCGCCCCTGCCATAAATCCAAGCATTATGTTTGATACCACCCACGCCAGACCCTAGACTTGATGAGATTTTACTCTCTTTGCAGCAAGTCAAAGAAAACCTCCAAGCCCTACGCGTTTTGATTTGTCACCTACCCTTGTTCAAAAGATATGATCTAGAGACCAGGACAAATGTCCATACTAACCACCCCAAACTCACTGAATGGCGACACACACACCCTCCGAAACAGGTGCCGCAAGTTGGAGATCAGTCCCTCTCCCCAATACCTCAACCCGCCCAATCCAAAGGATAAATCCTCTATCGGAGATAGACTTATTCTCTCGACTACGCTACTATGAACTCCAACATCCCGTGCTCCGAGACAACTGGCACAAACATTCCATAATCCAAACTATCCCCTCCAATATTCACAGAGTGACAAAACAAAAACCTAGGGGTATAGTCGAAGACAACCTGAGGCGAGTCCCCCTCACACAAGATCCCAACACAATCCATATCAAGCTACGTCTAAAATGTATACTCCTAAACTGTATCTACATCAAGACATGCCACTGATTTAGCAAACCTCATACTTACACATGAACCGGACCTTATAATAACCAGAACCTGGTTAAATGAGTCTGCTACACCCATACTCGACATACTGGTACCCCCAAACCATGACATCATATGACTAGACAGAATTGACAAGCCAGGAGGTGACATTGCCTGCATACACCGGAACAACCTCTCAGTGAGCCACTCCCAATCTCCAGTGTTCGCCTCCTGTGAATACCTATGTTAAAGATGTTCTAAGGCTAGTATATGATCTCAGCTTTGACCTTCAAAGTGATATCCTTGTCTTTTTTGACGTGGAATCACTATACTTATGATTCCCCAGGATGAGACTCTTTCTGCCATCGAGACTCTTTGGTTGTATAAACCTTCAGACTCAATTACGCTAGTTTCTTTTATCATCAATTGTGCCAGATTGGCCATGAAGGCAAACTTTTTTAAGTTTGAGGATCAATTTTTCCTCCAGGGGTATGGCACTTCGAAGGGGAGCGTTTTCGCCCCCAATCTGGCTAACCTTTACGTTCATATCTTTGAACAAGAGCACATCTCCAACATCAACAATCCGTATAGAGATCATATACGTGTATGGAAAAGATGCATTGATGATGTGCTATTTATTTGGAGAGGTACATCAAAATCAATCATGGATTTTAAGACATGGCTGAATAACCGTAATGAATTTTTGAATTTTACCTGTGAATACAGTAAGACTCAATTGCCATTGATTGGACATTCTGATTTCACCTTTGGATGGTGGCATGAGCACTGGGCTATAGGAGAAACCGATGGCCAAGAATGCTCTCTTGTCTTATGAGAGCTTTCATCCTCAGGCCTTACGAGGTAATTTGCCATTTGGGCAATTTCTACGTATTAAGAGGAATTGCTCGTCCACTACCAAGTATCAAGAACATGCCCAGAATTTGTTAGACCAACTGCAAACCAGACATTACCCTAAGAGGCTTGTGAAAAGGTCCTTAAAACGTGCAGCCAACAATAGTAGGGCATCTCTATTGGAGCCTAGCACTCCTAAGGAAACAACAAACAGACTGACTTGTGTCCACACCTTTTGTAGTTTTTCTAACAAAATCAAGAAGAGCATTCTGTCCAATTGGAAAATTCTAAATATTGACGAAACACCATTCCCACGCCCACTGTTTGCTTTTAGACGTAGTACCAATATCAAAGATCGATTTGTACATACACGCCCACGCACCATCAAGAAGAATTCGCAGGACTCTCTGTGGGGCTTACCTCCTGTACAGGGCCATTTCCCTTGTGGGTCCTGCGGAGCATACCCACACACAACCCATACTACAGAGATTGATATCGGCTCACCTAGGCCGTGGGTGCTTACCTGCCACACAAATTGCAATAGTGATAATCTGTTGTACTTGATCACTTGCCCTTGCGCTCTTCCTTACTTGGGCATGACCACACGCAGAGTGAAAACTCGCATTCTAGAACATAGGAGTACCATTAGGTGTAAAAAGACCTCAACTAAACTGACCAGTCATTTTCTGTCAGCTCAGCATGGTCCACAAGATCTCAGGTGGACAGTTCTTGAAAAACCATGTATTCCATCGCACATCACTGACCTTACAACTTATTTGTTCAGATGAGAACAATGGTGGGTCCACAAACTGTAAACTGTTGCTGTAGGTCTTAACGATGAGATTCCGTGGGTCTCGCTCTAGATGTGATATCTTGTATTTTACACTACACTTAACTACTGATTTTTGTATCCCTGCATTTACCAGCTTCAACCAACAGGTTTTTTTACACACTGATCCCCTAGTCCCTGAAGGGTTTTGATGGTTTGGCTGTTTACGGCATATGGTGTCGACAGTTCACCATGGCAGACTGTTATCTACGGTATGGTTGCTTACGTTTGGTTTTTGGTATCAGGATTTTACCTAGGCAACAGATTTTACATATATGTATGTGCACCGCACAATATATTACATGTACATTAAGCATGAATGCATATTTGCTCCTTCCGACAGATGCCTTATATTAGATGTGAATAGATGAGTTCTGCACTTTATTTAGACAAAATGAGCTTACTAGCGTTGCAAAAGATTGGACCTTCACCGAGCACTTCATGAACATTGTGTCTTCGAATACCGGACAGCAGAACACACAAATATTTCTCGGAGAACTCAATCTTCACTGGAATGACCCTAATGACGCATTGGTCAATAGCCTCAAAACTTGCCTCTCAGACCTGGACCTCACCCAAATTTGTAACAGCGCCACACATGATAAAGGTGCAATACTGACCTAATCATCTCTAAGACCGAGTCAATTCAGCTAGATCCGATCATACCATGTGATTGGTCTGACCACCATATCATTACCTTCTTCATGAATGAAACAGTAAGACTTAACTCTGCCCAAGCCATTCGAACTAAAATATGGAAGAGGGATCTCAATAATATAGATGTGGATCTAATCACAACCGCCAGCTCCAATATCCTTCGGCCACCAGCAGATCTATCCAAGGTCCAAGACCTGACCAACTAGTACTTCAATTCAATTAACAAAGTCTTAGATAAGGTCACCCCCCTTCAGCTGAAGAGGGTCTCCATAAAATATTAAAACCCTGGTACAATGGAAGATTCAATGAGGACAGACGGTCCCTTAGACTAATGGAACAAAGATGGAGATCTGAACCATCCGCCAACCACCTCAAGCTGTTAAGATCAAAGAGAAATGCCTATTACAGAAAGATCCGAAGATCTAAAGCTGACCTTCTCAGTAATCAATTAGACCAAGCTAGGAATCGTGTCCAAAAAACTATTCGATCTAGTCAAAACCCAGTCTAAGGTGGCACCTCACACCTCACACACCAAATCAGGTCTACTCCCCAATTGCAAAACATTTGCCTCCTTCTTCACTCTGAAAACAGAAAACAGAAAGACGGACCTTCTCAATGACTTAATTACACTTAATGATACACATACTGACACTTCATCATCTCTTCCTGGAGTCCCACCCCAAAATTCATCACAGTTTGACCTAAAAAATAATGCCTCCTGGTCCTCCTTCAATACTTACAGTGAAGAAGCTATACTCAAAATGCTCAAGATCCTAAATCCCGTCAACCACTTTACAGACCCTCTTCCCGCAAAAGGCTTTAAAGACTTCATTCCACTGCTACTGCCTATTTGGACCTCGATCATAAATGCTTCTCTCCTTCAAGGAATCATCCCTGAAATCCTCCAATCCAGGCAAGTATCCCCCATCCTAAATAAAATCAGCTGACCCTGCAGACAAACAATTACCGCCCAATATCCAACATCCCGACCCTGGCCAAACTCTTAGAAAAATGTGTACACAGTCAGCTTGGCAAACATATAGACCACTTAAACCTTATCAACCATTACCAGTCCGGCTTCTGGGCAGGGCACAGTATGGAATCAGCCATGACCCACATAATAGATGATGCTCTACAAATCCTTGACCAAAACGAAGCCTGTCTGTTAATCTTGCTCAACCTATCTTCGGCCTTTGACACCGTCAAACACGAAAACCTGCTAGACCTGCTGAAACACAGAATGGGATTATCTGGATCTGTGCTAAATTGGTTCACCTCATTCCTCCAAATTAGATCTCAACAATTCCAGGGCAATCAAGCTTTGTCCAAACCCGTCCCAGTCACTTTAGCAGTCCCACAGGGTTCATCCCTCTAGCCTACACTTTTCAACGTATTCATGGAACCACTCACCGAAATACTTAACGCTTCAAATGTACAAGTCCATATGTACGTAGATGATACACAACTATATTTAAAGATCCGATCAATAGAACACATGAAATCGCTCAACTCAACACTAGAAAAAACTCATACCTGGTTGGTCGAAAACCATCTAAAACTAAATGCCCTAAAATTAGAATTCCTCCTAATCTATCCTTCCTCCCAAGTACCCATAATTCAACACTGGCTGAAACATCTAACAGTACTCAACTGCCAACCTCTGATGATCGACTCTGTGAAATCGCTGAGAATAACTCTGGACAGAAACCTTAATATGGAGAAACACATCAGCGCCGCAATAAAAGGAGCAAACTTTCAGCTGAACACACTGAGAAAACTTAAACTCTTCCTGGCTGCAAAGGACTTGAAACTGGCAGTACAAGCACTAGTCATCCAAAAAGTGGAATATGGAATTGTCTCTCTATGAGGTCTTCCCAGATCCTCGACGGCCCCATTAAGAGCGTTGATCAACACTGTAGCTAGACTCATCACTGGCTCCAAAAGAAACTCTCACATCTCCCCAGATCTCAGATCCCTTAACTGGCTACCTTTCGAAGCCAGAATTCAACTAAATAACGCATGTTTGACTCATAAAGCCATACATCACAACACTCCTAGCTATCTGGCACATCAATTGATGCCTTCCGGTGGCAACAGATCCTCCAGAAGTGCTAACAACCTTTTACTGAAACCACAGAGATTCAACAAGAAGAAAATGTACAACCAAGCCTTCTCGGGGCTAGCACCCAGGATCTGGAATGCC
This sequence comes from Triturus cristatus, assembly GCF_964204655.1. Classification (NCBI taxonomy): domain Eukaryota; kingdom Metazoa; phylum Chordata; class Amphibia; order Caudata; family Salamandridae; genus Triturus; species Triturus cristatus. Next base: position 248,516,634 of record NC_140594.1, read on the forward strand.
TTGCCCCCAGAAACTAGACTGTATCCCTCTATGACAATTTTCACAAAAGCAGTGAAATCGTTCCTCATGCCTAATTTACATGAACTATGTTTATTAGTGTTTATATGACCCTTTACTGTACAGAACAATACTTTATTTACTGTATACCTGTTTTTTTCCTATGCGTACCCTGTAAAGCGCTCCGATACCGGCAAAGGTCTTGTTAGCGCTATATACAACCTTCAAAATAAATAAATAAGTGCCATCAGACATTATTAAACATCAATGAATTCAAGCGGAAATGAGCATTAATGGCCCAAAGCAGAAATTAGGAACAATATTGACCATTGAAAATGGACACATGCCTCTGAGCATGTACAAAGGTTCAGATTGGAATCATTATGCACCTGCTGAGGTTTGTTTTTACTGTGTTAGAGTTGCAGCCTGCCCCAGTGCTGCCCACCAACGGCTGAGTGTCAGGTGTGTTGGTCATGCCCGTGAGGGAGTAGGATACCCAAGAATGCCATAGATTCCATGACTGGCTTGAGGGGAATAGAGTCTATTTTCCTATGTGGACTCAGTCAACTTCTCTTACAGTGAAATGCGTGTGTAGATGAAAAACAATATTTGTCATGATTGTCAGCTACAATCAGCTAGTGGATGATGAAAGTATGCTGGTCAATATATATATTAATCTTAGGGAAGAATACAGCATATTTCATTGACACGCATGCTCTAGAGAAGCATGTACAATTGGACTTTCATTTGATCCACGTAAGAAGAATTCCTCCCAGAGTACTAGAAGGGAGTTTAGTTTTTGTCAAGAAAAATGTCAGACTTGAATGCTTTAACTAACTTCCATCTAGTCTATTTAGTTGAACAAGTGGCACTATTTTAACTGCTATTCCTATTGGGAAAAACATTTTTTTAAGAAAACTTCATCCGTTTTTACATAAGAGTGTCAAAGAGTTAATATTTCTATTTAAGACAATCTAGGAATGGAACTGTATAGCGACATTAGTGGAGTCCTGTCATTACTAGACTCCGTGGTAGCTTCAACACCACCGACCACACTAATTTGATTGCTAGATTAGGTTTAACAGGAATTAGAGGAAGAGATTTGGACAAGTCCTCTAGTCACTATTACTCATTTAGGATGCTTTTGACCACGCATTTTTAGCTAGGACTCAGGTACTCTTTATCATTTTCAAACACAGCCATGCATCAAAAACAAAGTCAATCCAAAGAGAATAGTCAAGAAATTCTTGTATCTTCTTTATTTTTCTTTCAAAGTCTTTTATTTCACAAAAAATAGAGTAATCACCGCCTCAGCCAATGCGTTTTGTTTGAACATCGAACTTCATCTGTGTGGTTTTGTATTCAAGTAGTATATTCTAGTCTACCATTCAGTGCAACCAATAAATTGAAAATCCAATACGGTCATAGTTCATAGCCACATTTCATTCAGTTTTTTGTGTTCTCTTATCCCTGCTCCATATTTCACAAATCATATTCACATGCATTAGATTCTCTATATCGCATGGTGACACTCAAGTCAGTTTCAGATGTTTTGACAGGCATTCCACATAGCCAACCAAAGAGCTCTGTATCATCACTTTATTATTAATTCTGTCTTTTGATCCATTTCAAGTCTTTCTTAATATCTTCTGGAATATGGTTCATTAATTAAAATGAAGCCTGGTAAAAATAAAATTACTTTTCTGACAATATGATGTGTGAAAATCAGTTAAAATGCAATCCTTAAAACTTAAATTATGGTGGTTTGTCATCATCAATATATTTTCCTAAGAACTTTTAGTTTTAGTACTTGGGATAGTCCAGAATGGTGTGAACTTATCTAGAAGTCTGGATGATCACGATTTGGCACATACAACTTAAATTAGAAATTTAGCACTTGCAGAGTTTTTCCACCCGAAGGCAATTACACATATTTCCTTCTTTTTATCGTTCCAATATCAGGTTGAGGTGGAGTGGCTTTATCCAGAATTATACATCGGCTGGCAGACTACTCATCCTCTAGATCTCAGAGACAGCAGCATGCAGCACCCCAAACGTGTTGCCCTCTCCCTGTTGAATTCACTATGACTCTTCATCATGTGTTGAATCTCTTTGTTTGGTCACTTAATGTGAATGGCATCATGTTGGGCTCTAAACATTCTATAGGAAATGCACCTCACTGTTGAGGAATCGGCTAAGCTTAAACAAGACTGGGTGGATACGGCTCTCTTCTCTGCAGGATCTGACGAGGACCTGCCTATGCATGGTTCCAGTACGACTTACCCCAGGAAAAATGATATGCCAATTCTGTTCCACAAGAGGCTCCTAGGGTGCATTGTACTATCCTTGTAGGATGACAATGGTCGCTATATCTTTGCAATAATCAGATTTGTAGATCAGACCCTGATTGTTAGCTCCATCATTGCACTCTTTGGAGCAAAATGCCCTTAGCTCTCTTACCTCCATTGGCTCCTTACGGAATTTAGCTTCCATAAGCTTAATATTGGTGGCAACTGGACCATGATCATGGACCCCATTCTGGATAAGTCTGAGTGACCGGGCATGTGCTGGGATAATGATAGGGCTGTGTTCTGCGACCTCATGGACATTCACTCCCTACATGATGTGTGTTGGCTCCTTCACGCTACGGACAGGGACAATGCTTACCTCTCTCTGGCTTGAAGTCATGACTAGATTGGTTTGAGGCATCTGCTGCCGCCTTGTCAATGACTCGCTCTTGTCACATCGATGCTGGTGGGTTCTCGGATCACACTCACATTGCCCTCACTATGGATATTCAATTGATGCAGCCGCTGTCCCACACCTGGCACCTGAATACACTGTGGCTTAGACCTCATAAGGAGAAATCTAGACTTCAGGCTCTTCAGCAAGAATATCTTGAGCCTAATGCTCTCATGGCAACTCTTGTAGGGGGTGGGGAAGGCATACTTTTTCGGCACGTTGATGAGGGAATCTGGCATTGCACAGCCCAAAGCTGCTACTAAAAAGACTACTCTGGAAAATGATGTTCACACTCTCCTTGAGGCCTATCATGCTTACCCTACATCCTTGGTCCAGCTGGCCCTGCTGGCAAAAAAATTGAACTTGGTAGCTTATACACACTGGTGGCGGAGAAGGTACTGTCCCACATTTGACAAAACACATACAAGGATGGCAGACAGGCTGGTGCCTCTTGGTGATGCAACTGAGACAACAGGAAATTCAATCCGTGATTCCAATGCTCCAGTGGTATGTCGGGTCTCTTCTGACCCAGCCGCTAGACATTGTGCAAGAATTCTCCACCTTCTAATTGGTGCTTTACACTGCAACCTGCCCAGCTGATAACATGTGGGAGCAGGCTTTCATGTGGGCTCACTGCCTCCCCACCCTTCCTAGGAGTCTGAGAGAGGCATTGGATTCCCTCATATTGGAGAAGGAGGTTGCTGATGCTGTCACATCTCTGGCTATGGCTAAGACCCCAGGAGAGAATGTTTTCCCCTGAAATTCTACAGTTCTATGGTGCTACGAGTCCCCTTTCTTCTGCCATGTTCTAGGAGTCTATGTCTATTTGTTCCCTGCGCCTGAAATGTAGTAGAGCAAACATTTCTCTCATCCCCATTCCAGGGAAAGACCATCTCCGCTGTGCCCACAACCATCCCATCTCGCTATTGAACTGCATTGTGATCAGGTCATTGATACATGACCAGATGGACATTATGCCCTACCGCTCTTCCCATAATCACCTGCATATCCTGGCGCAAGTCTCTCAGTCCTCCCATTCAGCTTGGGATGAGCATTTGCTGCTTTCACTTGATGCAGAGAAGGCCTTTGACCGGGTCGAAAGGCCCTATATTTTTCGCTCCATGGCTCACTTCGCTATTGGCCCCATGTTTATTGAGATGGTCCACTGCCTTTAACAACTCCCATGTGGACTTTGCAACAACCTTCTCTCTAATCCAGTCTCCCATTACCCAGGGCACCAGACAGGGCTGTCTTCTCTCCTCTTTCACCTGACACTGAAGCCGTTGGCGGTAGCTATTAGATACTTTGTCCAGATTTTGGGGATCCTCACAGGGGCTGGGGAGCTTAAACCTCTGCTTTTGCTTCTGTTTTTGAGTGGAGAATTCAGAAGACAACATTGTTATCACAATTGATAAATGCAGCAGTATATCGTGTTGGTATTTGCCAGTTGAAGGAAATATCCTACCCTACTTAGCCCTGTCGAATTCAGGCACATACAGGCACATGCATCAATGTAGGCTTTTGCGATTCCTTAATTGTGATTATTAAGGAATCGCAATTAAGTGATTGCAAAAGCCTATGCATGTAGGAATTGCTATAACATTACCGATTCCCAAACATTCCTTAATGGCGACTCGCAAAATGCGACTCGCAATTAAGGAATGCCTTCCCATTCATTCCCATAGGCTTACAGGCCCATAGGAATGAATGGGAGATTGCATGCGCAATTTGCGAGTATCAATAGGTACTCGCAAATTACGCATGCAATTTCAAGGGTGCAAGGGTGTCAAAAGGACACCCTGTTACATCCCTGAAATTGATCTGTGCACACATGTTGTGCACACACATGCCCCAAGGGCATGTGTGTGTGTAACCTACAAGTTTGAAAAATGCACTTTAGTGCATTTTTCAAAGTTTTCGCAAATTACCATCAAGTACAAATTGATGTAATTTGCGCACCCTATTAGCAAAATCGCAATTTGCAATTCCTTAAATGCAATCACAAAGTAAGAGATCTCAAAAATTTGCGATTTCTTAAATTGCGAGAGGCTGACAGGTTGATGCATCGCATTAGCCCTTTTTGCGGGCGCAAAGGGACGATTTTTGCGAATCACATTGTTTGAGCTCGCAAAAATGGTTGATGCATGTGCCTGTAAATTCTCAGCATAGCTTCCCGTGTTATACCTCCGGTTGTACAATATTCTACAAAGAAATGGCAGATTATCTACTGCTTTTTTACATGAAATCATTCAGTGGATTGTTAGCATGAATTTACTATTACATTCTCGATTTTTAAATGACATGGAATGTCCCCAGAACGAACACCAGAGAGCATGTCATGGGTACAAACACACTTTATTTGTTTGACCATTGTAGATAAACGATGTTTAATAGTTAATCTGCTGTTCGTTCTTATTGTATCATCAATTGATATCTCCGTGGAAGGCTGTTGCGACTTTGTTTCATCACATTTAAAAACGTAGCAAAATGTAGAACCAACAACGTTGCTTAAAATTCTGAAACAAACAGCAAAGCTCAGCAGCTTGTCTGATGGAGCTTGAAGTTTCTAAGACTGGACTCATAATGTCGAGTTTTTTCCCTGTGAGAGATCCCAAGTTACTAAAATGTTGATGGCCCTGGGTAAAGCCGGAGGCAGAAAGAAACTAATTGAAACAAATATTGCACAGAACCAGTACAAGTGGACAAAGTTAACACCACAATGGAATGTCTGCCAGTCCGTATGTTACAACAGTGGTATATATTTGAATATCTGGGGATTTTATTTTACCTATGTCTTGTTACAATATTATTTTTCAGTGTCTATTATTTAAAGCTTATTGGTAAAACTAAATTAACTAACAACCTGCTTTCATGAATATTTGCCAACAAAAGAAATAGCTGTCTTTGAACTAGTGCAATATTGCATTAATGGATTTTCTATTACATCAACAATTAGATAATTACTTGAAAGAAACTGTGTTATCTCTTTAATTCTATCTGAGATGTACTTAGCCTTTAGCTTAGCCTCAGGGAAAAACCAGGGCTGGATCACTAAAACTGTATTCAGTACATTTATTATCTGTGCCTCTGGGCTTAGTATTGTACTCTTATGGTAAACTAGTCCCTTTGGGAAAGTGTGACAACTTGACATCCTTTTTTGTCACTGAGAAGTATTTAATCAAGTGTCTTTATCTGTAAAGAAAGGAAGTTGAGAGAAAATTCAGGATGTATAACTCAGCATGATGTATTCAAGTTACATGAAATACAAGGAAAATGAAAGTGCGTTATTAGACACTGATATGCTGGCAGGAATGACACTAAGGTGTCACGAATCTTATTTTAATATGGTTTTTTTCTTGCTGTATATGTGAAGTAAAACCAATTTTGAGCTAATTCCAAAATTGTATATGACTAAACAAATTCTGCAGGCATGTTATCTTGCACTTATCTATGTCCTAGAATATCCATACTCGAGGTGTGACATTTTGATCTATCTACAGAAATAAATAAACGATAGGATATCGAATGTGTATGTATTAATAATGTGGTAAGTAGTATGCAGGAACAGAATCAAATTTGTGATTGTACATATAGCTTATTCCTTTCTGTTTTCTCACGGACAAACAAAGGCATTTCATCAGACCCAATATACAATGGGTTAAATTCATGCAATGAAATAAAATCATGCAGAATGGGCATCATGACTATTAGCAGGATGTTTTCCTCTGTTAAGAGATCGTGACATGCATTCACTAAACATTGTTTTCTCGTGTTAGTTGAACTGTAAAACGGTGATAATATAGAGCCACAGTGGTATTTAATGTGTGAATGTAAGGTTATTAGTACACAGGCTATAAATAACATGTTTTAATTGCCCACATGCATTTTTACTGGAAGGCAAGTATATAATAATATCATTATTGATATTTGTTTCATTCTTTATTCCATAATTACCTGGCCAGTTTTACTTCAAAGGTGCAAATGTTAATTGAGTAAACTTTTAGTAAATTGGGACAGAGTTGCCATATTCGAGTCTTGAAAGAATGAGGGCTTGTATTGTGGTCTTAAGATCATGTTCATCTCAAACAGTTTATTTCATCATACTTGTCTCAGTTGGTACCATCCACCAGCCGCAGCCGCTGCAGGTAAGAGCAGTGGGGCCAAGCGAGGGGGAATTTTGAGAAACGACCACTAGGGAAAATTAATTAATTATTTAATTTTCCCTCGTGGTCGTCTCTTGAAACCCCCCCTAACAGGGCCCCACCGCCCTACTGCTCTTACAAGTAGCAGCCACGGCTGCCATCCACTCATATATAGCATGCATTTCTGATTGGAGGCTGAGGGCCTTATTTAGAGTTTGGCGGAGAAAACATGGAGGATATCCTACCCACCCTATTCCAAGTGCTATAGGCTATAATGCACTTATAACATGGCATATAGGACATGTGCCACATTTATGACTGGGTGTCCCACCTGTCAAACTTTAAATAATGAATGTCATTTATTTTGTAGGTTCAATGATATTGATGTCACATGATTGAGGAAACAAGTTTAAATGAATATGTGCGGGTAAGGCAATCTCAGTTTCTATTGGGTCATAGGTGGTTTCAGGCGGTGGGTTGTCATCTAGTCTTTCACGATCAGAAGGATTTGTGAACAGTCAACATTCTCATTTAGGTAAGAGGCCTTCAAATGCAGATGTGTATTATCAGCATATTGGTTGTATTAAAATCAAGAGTTTTAAAGGATGACCTCCAATGAGGGTTGAGAAGAAAATAATTCTGGCCAAATGGAACCTCAAGCTATTATTTGCTGAAGGTTAAGAGAGCTTGAAAAACACTCTTCTTCAATGACTACTATTGGTCTGCCACTAACACATTTGTTATGACCCCTGTGGATCCCCTATGTGGCTAACCACAAAGGGGCATATTTACAATGGGCTAGCGTCACCAGAACAACACGTTTAGCGATGGTCTGGTGGCTCTATGCCCTTCTCCATATTTACAAAACAGTGCTAAGCCACTTTGAGTAGCTTAACGTGCCTTGTAAACATGGCCCCTTTACACATATTACATTGGTGGAAATAGGGTGTGCAATGGGTGTTGCTGTGGGCGTTCCACCACAACACCCTCTGCATTTTGACACTGCCCCGAATTTGCAAGGATGTGTATATCTGAGGCAGCGCCAAAAACGAATGCCATGCAATAGCAGATGTCAGAATGGAGCAATGAGGAGAAATACTTTTATTTCTCCTAGATTTTGCTTTTTCCATGTGTGCTACATTCTGCAGCACACATAGAAAGAGCAAAACACTATTATTGATTGTTTATGTGGAGGAAGGGACACCTTCATGCACATAAACAATCATTCCCTGCAAAGCAGGCACCGTTGCACTATGGTGCAAGCCTGCAAAGCAGACACCGTTGCACTATGGTGCAAGGGTGCCTGCATTGGCACTAGCCAGCTAATTTTAGTGCCAGCACTATGGAAAACACAGGGGTGTGCTGTATTGTTGTGAATACAGCGCATCCCTGCATTTTGGAAATGTCTGAGCGTGGTCTTCCAAATTTGGTGCAGCTCAGCGCTCTGACATTTCCTTGTAAATATGCCCCAAAGTCTTTTTAAAATCTGATATTTTACATCTATTTTAAATTCTCTGCAGGTGTTTGAAAAACACAATAGAAGCCTCAACAGCAATTTGCACTTTGCAAAATTTACCAAACTACGAAAGCGTTGTAGATTTCCAGGAATTGTACAATCCAATTGTTTGGGTGATTTTAAGCCCCTCAACTTTGCCTAATGAATGGGTGATATAACCTCTTGTTTGATCACCTCACATTGGCAAGTATATTTCCATGCCATCTTCAGATGCCATATTGTTTAATATGGAACCCGAGCAGTTATCAGCTGTCAGCTGTCTTTGGTCTACTCCATTGTAATTATTTGATGGTGTAAATGACCCCTAACAACTAGCAGGCTGGGGAGAGAGTAGGCTTGCCCAAGGCCTTCCTACGTAGGAATAATACAGTATCTCTTAAATTGTTGCTTTTCTTTACTGTTTCCGTCCAATTATAACGAACACCGGTTGGGGTGGTAGGTGTTCAGAGTGCATGCACCATGTGAATGTGTATTTCTGAACTTCTTTTCTTTCTGGGCACTTATTTGTACAAGCATAAAGGGCAATTGGTGCTTGTCTTATGACTCAGAAGCAGCTGCGCAAAAATTCACCAAAACAAGAAAACCACTTGAGGGAGTCACGCACTATGCACCAGCCAAATCTGATGAGCTTTTATTGTGTAGTATTGTAACTCTTTATACATAAGGGTGCCAAGCACACATTTTATGTTATTTGTAAAAATCACTCCATTCGGACCTCCTCTTAGATGTTTGATATTTTTGACCAATGTTCTCTAAATTTAGTACCCGTAAGGTTTGAATTATGGTTGCCATTACCGCCAGCTCTGGTTCACATTGGCCAAGATTAAACCATGTTTTCAAGGGTGTAAATAAAGAATCCCCATTTTCATTTAAACTTTAACTATATAGGCACAACTGTGCCTCTGTTGTACACTCAATTTGTATTGTTCTTGAAAGATAGAATCACTTACCTGAAATGTGTTCCCATTGGTGGTAATTCATATAGGTCTATGTTCCATCAACTGTTTTTTTGTTGGCTTTAGATTAATCAAAATTGTGTAATATGTGCTTTACAGTAAATCATGTTATGTTTAAAAAATAAATTAGCATTAATTAACAAATAATTATTAATTAATTATAAATAAATTATTTCCCACCCTATTCCATTATAAACTACACCACCCGCTCCTAATAAAATAACACAATTACCATAATTAATTTCAACCAATGAATTATTAATAATTAATACATAATTAATAAATAATTATTAACAAATGAATTTCCACAATTAACACTATAACATTTATATTAAAGAAATATTAATAAATGGAAACAAAAATACATTTATTATAATTAAATTACTTCCCACCCTATTCACCTTTAAACCCACAACCCATTCCTAAAAAATGACACAATTAACATAATTACCAATTATTAATAATTAAAAACCAATTATTAAATAATTAATAATAAATTAATTCCCACAATTAACACTATAAAATCTAAATGTAATACATTTAATAAATACTAATAAATTAAACAACTAAAAAACACAACATTTAATTAAAATAAACTTAATAACTACTAGAAATGTAACATATATATTAAAAAACAAAAGCAATACTTATACAAAAGAATTGTTCACATACTTTTAACATACATACTAAAATACATAGCACTAATTAAAACATCGATATTTTAAACACCTATATTTTTGCAAACGATATTGATGGAGCAAGCATTTGTAAAAGAAACTTGCTTGGATTCAGTCCTCTCAAATAACATGTAACAATGTAATCAATCTGTTTTGTAAATACTAAAACTGCAAGATATCACAAACACATTTATCCAGGGAAGGCTTTCTTATGTGCTATACTAACCCATAACTTGAATGTCCTAAAAAGGCTGACAAAACGTGGGATTTCTATTGCGCATGTGTCTACTGCATCTAGGTAGTATGACTCTGTCGCTTTTGGTGGGTGTCTTTTGCAGCTGCGCAATGGCACTAAAAATGGCCGCTTTGAACTCACATGCTAATGCACCTGCTGCTGATCAACTAAACCTCGTAAGTTATATTAAACACTAATGCAAAATATATAAATAATTAAATGGTGATAGAGTAGAGATAAGTGGTATACAGTGAAGTCATTTGTTTCTGTGTTCTAATGTGTCTTTTTCTGACTTGATTAGTAGTTCTTATTTGGGTTTCGGAGGGTGACTGGAATCCCTACTATGCGCATGCTCATAAAGATTGGCTGAAAACAAGGATGGCACCCATGTCATTCAGCCAAGGACACCTTGAATGAAGAAGCCTGGGAAAGTCGCACTTATGACCCCAGTGAATGCACCAATGTTGAATAAAATGTTTAATTTACTGAGTAATGTGAAATGCGTGTGGGAATAAAGCTATGGGAAAAGAAAATTAATGGACGGGCACATAGACAATGGTTCATGGAGAAAATGTAAAAATTCTAAGTGGTGCGATGAGCTCACCTCCTAATCCCAACCAATCTGAATAAGGAAAAACATAAGAATTGATACTTGGGGGGGTGGTACACGAATCAAGAACAGTATAATTGAGGTAAGATAGCCAGAAAAGTTGTCCGACTTGTCAGATCTGTCATTCCGACTTGTCACTGACCCAACGCGTTTGCTGCTCCAGTTCTTGTCCGAGACGCTGTCTCAGACCCTGCAGCTACCAGAAACTCTGTCCGAGAGTTTGAGATACTGATCGATAAATCTATTCATTTAGAGGGATTGCGGAAAAGGGACACCCAAGGAGAGTAGTGTCAGAGAGGGGTGCAACGCTGGCATTGTACTTTAGAAGAAGATATCCTTCCAGATCTGAATCTGCCTGTTTCCTCTACCTGTGACCTGCTTTGGAGATTCTATTCTGTCTCCCAATTACAGATTTGGGTTAATCTTGACCAATAGGTAAATATAATTAGAAAAATCTGTCCTTTATGCCTGTGCTGTCCTTTGTCCCCTTTCTTCCTTCCAGGTACCGTCATCGTTGATCATTTCAATTTGCTATGAATTATTTGGTGTTTTTTGCCTCTTGATATGAAGGTAAAGAGGTAAATGTCATTCTACCTTAAACTAACTCAGCAATCTGATTTGTCGAGGAAATGATTTTTTTTATTGAATTGGTAAGACTTGGTAAAGGTGAATAACAAAATTACAGGTATTATTACTCAAAATTGATGCCAGCGGGGTTTACTATCTTATTGTGTGAATGTGGTTTGGGCCCAGGTGAGTATTAGGTGTATGAGTGACTAGAGCTGGTGACCCGCCCTCCATCAATATTAATGCGGGGTTTACTATCTTATTGTGTGAATGTGGTTTGGGCCCACGTGAGTATTAGGTGTATGAGTGACTAGAGCTGGTGACCCGCCCTCCATCAATATTAATGACTTTGATATTTTCAAACACTACATTTCTTAGCTCTAAGTCGATATTTTTTACCACGATATTCTTGCTGTCGATATTTCTGCATCACAATATTTCCAACTCGATATTTGTGTATGTCGACATTTAAAATTCAATATTCTGCCTGTGCATCCTCTCTTCCTCCCTCACTTACACCCCAGAAGCATCTGTTTCCCCAGATTCACATAATAAACTTAACTGATTACACTCCAAATCAGGCATTAGAAGTGGACCTCCTCCTAGTTAGGATCCTCCATCCAAGATTACAGCGGCACTATTGGTGAGTATCTCCATCTGCGACCTACAGGGAGTCTTCCGCCCTGAAACAAGTGTTAATGATAAAAGTCACAGTCAGTCACCACAACAGCCATTCGGGAGAGCCCAGTCACTCTATTACCAAGGTGGTTGCCTGGGTGCCTCCTTGGCGTTGTCGTCTCTCCGGCTCATGGAGCCTCACGTTCCCTTCCAGCAAAGCCCATCTGTTTCAGAGGACTTCTGGGAGCCCCTGCACTGACCCCTATGACATTTTCTTAGTCATGGTCAGTGAGAGCCGCCTAGGCGCCAGGAGCTGTTGGTCCTCGCTCCAGAAAGGTGGTGACTCATGACTTAGGAGCTCCCTTCTCTCAGCAGCCCATTGCCATTCCACCTCGGGACTCGCAAAGAAGTGGGTCCCAGAGATGTGGACCACTTTCAGTTTCCCCAAATATATCAGCATATATGGCAGGGACATTTCCTGCAGCAGCAACTTGATTACATCAAAGGAGTTTTGTTATTTCTTGACCAATTTGGTGTAGTCAGGGAATATCATGATGCGGGTCAATTGAAAGTGCAGTTTTCCTTTTTTGTGTGCTTCTCGCAATATGGCATTGTGATCCTGATAGTTCAGTATACAGGCAATCAGAGGTCTGGGAGATGATCTTGTTGGAGGTCACTGTACCGAAGATCTATCCGCGTTCTCTAACAAAGTGTGCCATCAGGAATCCCTGACCTATGCCACGTGTCCAGAAACAGCTCTGAGGTTGTGGCTTTAGTCCCCTCCAGTAACCCCACAATACGTAGGTTGTTCTATTGGGAGCAATTTTCAGTGACTTCTGCGCTGGTTTCAAGAACACAGATGGTTGCATCCAGCTTAGACATTGTCTTTTTGAGGTCGGTTACCTCATTCTCTAGCTGGGAGATCTTCCACTCGTTTTTGTCACCCTTCCCAAAGTGTTAAATAAATCCTGTCAGAGAAGGGCTGTGCCCACCCCACTTTCCTAATCTTCATTTCTACAGACTCTTCTGATGTGGTGATGGCCTGTACAATGGTGGCACTGTCTTTTTGAGATTGGTTACCTCATCCTTGAGCTGGGAGATCCTCCACGCAGTTTCTGTCACCCTTCCAACAGCGTTGCATAAATCATGTCGGAGAAGGTTTACGTCTACCCCACTTCCAATATTTTAATTTCTGAAAACTCTTGTGATGTGTGGATGGCCTGTAGGATAGTGGTGATATCAGTGGCATCCAGGTTCTGTGACCAGTTCCTTTGGCAAGCTGTTTTGGCTGCTCCAGAGTGGCTATGGTGTATTTGTCAATATGTTGCTGCCTGTGTGACTGTCCCCCTTTGCCTTTCACAATGTTTTCCTTTGGGACAGGACCTCATAGGTAGGCTGCCAAGCTGTCTGAATGGCCAGTGGAGCTATTTAGTAGCTGCTGTCTGTGGGCCCCTTGTGGTCTCATGGTGGCATTCTAGTGCTCATCAGTTCTGCTGCACGAGCAGCAAAAGAGATTCACCTCACAGAGTATCCGCTTTGTTACCCAGAGCTCTGCCACTGCTGTGTCCGCTATCAGAGTTTTTTGGCAGTCTCTGCCTCAGAATTTGGAACACCACCCACTGGCATGCCACCCACAGCCACTGTCCTATCAGCAGCTCCAGGTGGAGAGGCATTAACTGATTTTAAGGCCCCCTCCACGTGCACTCCTTCTCCGATGTAGACCAGAAGGCCCGGGATTGGACAGTATGCTGCTGTACACCTGGCCCTCTTACCTCAGCATCTTGCTGTGGTGTAGCAAGCACAGCTGGGAAGTCCTCTGCACTGCTTCACTAGGCCTCAGCCTGCCTCTCCATCTCTGGGTAGGAATACGCTGCTGTCAGGCTACAGCTCCAGTCCAGTCATGATGTAGGGTTTGCGGAGGCCTGCAGGGTCTGCCTCTGGGTCCCTCATAGGCCCTGGCAGAGTTTGCAGAGTGGCCCTATGCAGAACACAGCAAAGTGAAAAGTCACTCTGCAGTGCTATGTGGAGTTCTACGAGCGGGCTGAGATGCTTGGATGCTTGTTTCCAGTCCAGGGAGGACCTGGCTTGGCAGTTTGGGCTGGACTGTTCCCATTGGGCTCAGGGTCAAGACAGATTTTCATATGGCTGGGTCCAAACTGGAATGGCATGGTGAGCAAAAAAACAATGGATTTAGGCCCAGATCTCTGTTCTGGGGTGAATATATGACATTGTTCTGCATTCTGTCCATCAATTGTTCTTTTTGCGTTTGTCACCCTGAGTGGGACGGGTATGCCCAGACGTGGGTCCCGTGCTCTCCACACCACTGAAGTCGACCTATCCTTGCTGATGAGGGATGAAACCCTGAAACCGGTCCTAGAATGCTTGTTTCCAGTCCAGGGAGGACATGGCCTGGCAGTTCGGGCTGGACTGTTTCCATTGTGTGTAGGGTCAAGACTGATTTGCATACGGCTGGGTCCAAATTGGAATGGCATGGTGAGCAAAAAAACAATCAATTTAGGCCCAGATCTCTGTACTGGGGTGAATGTATGATATTGTTCTGCATTCTGTCCATCAATTGTTTCAATTGTTTTTTTTGCATGCGCTCATTAGCATGACATTTCTGACGTACGCATACAAAGTGCATTCTCATGCCAGACATCAAATGCGAACGGCACCACGCGGTTCACATAGGATCGCCCATCTTGGCTTTTGCTCTTTTATGGTGCTGGGGCCTACTTTCAATCCCTGCCTAATCTCTTAATCCTACCCCTCTGAAAACTACCTACCTCTCTTTTTTTATTTATTGCCTTACCATGAGCTTTTGTGTTTTTGCATTTTATGTCTTTTTCTAATGTTGTTTTTTATTTCTGCAAGACTTTTGTACTTTTTGATTTTTCACTTTCCTTTCTTATTTTTTCCCTTCCTTCCTTCTTTTTCCTTCCTGCATCTACTTTTTTCTCCCCCCCCACCCAACGACATGGCAGAGCAGGGGAGCACGGCAACACCAGGCCCGCCCAAACTAGCACCACCAGCCACCTAAATGTCAACTGTGCCGCGAATAGGTGCAGCTCTGCTGGTAATTCTCAGAAGTAGAGATGGCTGCACTAGTTGTTTATGTGCAGCACAACCTCCCCTCCACCCTGGCAGCAGGCGGCAGGCCTGGCAGCAGGTACACCCTCCGGGAGTGTAAGCAGCAGAGGGAGTGGGTGCACCGAACTGTGCACCGCTGCTCTGGGGTCCAAAGTACCCAACAACAGCTTATGCACTGGTGTGCTGACATCCTGGGTAGGACCAGAAAATGTTTGACCAGCTGTGCATGGAGGGCGTGGGGCTTGGTGGGTAATAATTATTTATTTTTTGGTTTCGCTCTATGCTAATATTTTTTTCCCAGATAGCAAGCAGGCTGCACACGCACAGGTAAGTTAAGATTATGTCATAAACAGTATGTGATCATCCTAGAGTAGTCAGGTGCTCGGCGGTGCTACCTAATCCTACTTGTTGGCACTCGCTTTGTCTGTTTATTTAAAAAGTCATACAGAGAGTCCTCTGCCCTGTCACTGAGATAGTGGTATTTGTTAGTATTAGTGAGCTAGCGTGTTCTCTCACTTATCTGTGCCGTTAATTTTTGTAGCTTGTACAGTCCCAACTCCCAACCTCAAGCAATTTCCCAGTGATTTGTAGTAGTAAGTAACTAGTAACTATGCATGCATCAGCATCTATGCATTGAAAGAAAATGTAGACTGAGTTGACTCGTCAAAGTATGAGAGTTCGAGAATGAGAAAAAAAGCAAAGATCATTTGTTGAAATTTATTAGTAGTTCCAAAATGTAGTCGAGGTCATTTTTTTGATAGGGTTATGATTAGGAAATTAAGGAATAGGTCCACAATACAAATAGGCTACATCAGCTTTATAAAAGTTAAATCAAATGCAACTGCATTTACTTCTCCCTGTCAAAATATTTTTGGGGAGATTAACTGTACAACTTACCTTTTATTAAATTTAATTTTGTTTATTTCTTACATCAGCATCAAGGGGCAAGAGGGATAATACCACCACTGAGGTGTCGGTGGGTGATGGAGCTGGATGTGCCTCCACTTGTGCTGATGCTAATGGCTCTGCTGGGTCAGGTAAGCCCTTCTGTTAATATTATTATTATTTGCCAATCTTGATTCTTTTACCCCTCCACATTTAGGATTCTTTTTTTCTGTTTTACTGTGCCTGTCTTTTTTTTTCCCAACTCTTCTTTGATCTGTTTCCTAAATTCTTCTTTTCTCTACATTATCCTCTTTATTACATATTTTCTATATTTCAAGTTTCTGTGCTTGACTTCCAACTATCTCTGCTAGTCTGTAGCTTCCTTTTTCCTCTGCTTTGTCAGTAAGCTTTCCCTCTTCCCTTATAGACTGGTGGTACAGTAGGACTCGGAGAACCCATTTTAGATTATGTTGGTACTCTACCTTGAAGATTACATGCACAATTAAGGTATTCCATTCATGATTGGGGCTAAGGCTTCCTTTCTCTTGCTCATGCTTAAACAGTAAAACGAGAGAGTGCCAGAGGTCATAGTGGACCCCCCAGTGTTAAGTATGTATTATCATCATAGTATACCAGCAGTTAATGACAGTGCAGCATGTATGAGGAGGACGACCCCATTGCATTTGCCAACTAAGACTATATGTCCTTCATTGACCAATTATTGCACCACTTCATTGCACTGCAATAATTCAGATTCATTATAGCTCTGCCCCTCGATTACAAAACGTTTTTATTTGGCTTGACTACCTGGCTTTTCAAAGTTTGCCAATAAACAACATGTCCAATGCGATGTTTTACATTTCTGATAGAAGATTAAGATACTCTACACGAAGTGTAGTGATGTTTTGGTTTGTGGTTGTATTTTGCTTAAATCTAAAATTATAAAAATGTAATGTTTTTTTTTAGCCGCCTAGACCACCAGTGCAGGGGCTGGTGCCAGTAAAGGGGACGTGGCAGCAGCGGTCATTGAGGGGGAAGTCCCAGCGTCAGCAGGGGCAGGAAGTGTTAAGTCACAATGCTTACTTAGTAATTTACTCACTTTAAGGGAGTTGACTGACACGTGAATACCCCGCTTTAGCAGATACTGTAGGCGTTGAATAGTTATGTCCTCTTCTATCTGCAACTCAGCAGGCAAAGGTTCAGCAATTAACTTTAAGAATGACGGGTTGATTGGAAAGGCAAAACAGGATGGAAGGAGAAAGGATGGGTGAAATGTATGTAATATATGACTGAAAGGATGCGTGAGTGAAAGGATGCACATAGGTGGGTGATGATGATAGGAATCTGCATGGCTGGGTGAAGTATGGATGAAAGGGTCTATATGGGTAAAATTGGAGGGTTGCCTGTCTGGGTAGGTGAAAGGAATACTTGGATGGGTGAATGACACGGATGAAAGCAAGGATGCATGGGTGGGTAAATGGATGTTGGTGAAAGGTTTGTTCTGAGCTATGTTTGGATGGATGGAATATTTGGATAATGATGACTGGTTTTCTATGGTGGGAGTGGATGAGTGAATGCAAAGCTTAAATGGTGCATATCAAAGCCAATTGTGAAGATTAAGTATAATTCTAAGAACAATGCAATGATAAATGGATAATAATTTGCTTGACTTTTGCTGATGGGATACAGTGATGAACATGCCAAAGCTATATTCCGGTCCTTAATCCTTTCACCGACTGCACTGCAGTTCATCGCTTTTCCCACTGTCTACTTGCAGCATATAGGATGTCCGCATGATTTATTTTATTTGTGATGTGTGTCATTAATATTATTCATTTGCCTTGAAGTTAGGGTAAAATCAAAAGGCATTTTGGAGAAGAGCTGAGCCATTGGAATTAGATAATTGTCTATTACAGCTGCCCCAGCTGCAGACTGCAGAGACTATGAGTACAACTATGGTGACAGCTGAGTCATACCACCATAAATTAATGTAGCACAGCAAGTGAGAGAATACTTGTACTTAATAGTGCAAATTGCCTCTATCATTAATAAGAAGTAACTATTTATTTTGTATTTTTAAATGTCCACACAAAGTTTCTGTTTCTTAGTTTTTATTTAATAAGGAATTACACAACGATACATTTGCATCACATAAGTAGAACATGGGCACTCTGTTGTAGACAACATAGTAAAGTAATAATTTCTAGACATAGCAGTTCAACATCCCCCAGGTCATTTTATCAATAGGATTTAGGTTTTAGCTTAGGGTGTCAAAGGTTATATAGGCCTGAGATGATATCAATAGTAATATTCAGATAACAACACAAGGATTATTGTTTGGCCGTTCCTGTTGACAGATTGTATGACCAGCTATTTCAGAGCAAATCCATAAAGCTAGACCCAAGACCAACAGGCTTCCCAAACCTTGCAGAGGGAAAGGTCCAATAACTTTGAGCAGTTTGTAGTGGACTGATGCTAGAAGAAAATTCAACTTGTCTGATCATACCAGAACCATTATTGTATCTTTTAGCAAATTGGCCAAATTATGAAGCTCCCAACCATCAAAGCATTTTACTACTAAATCCTTCAACAGAAAATAAAATAGCAGTTTGTTTAAAACGCTGTGCTTTTGTGTTTTTGCATTTTATGTCTTTTTCTAATGTTGTTTTTTATTTCTGCAAGACTTTTGTACTTTTTGATTTTTCACTTTCCTTTCTTATTTTTTTCCCTTC
This sequence comes from Triturus cristatus, assembly GCF_964204655.1. Taxonomy (NCBI): domain Eukaryota; kingdom Metazoa; phylum Chordata; class Amphibia; order Caudata; family Salamandridae; genus Triturus; species Triturus cristatus. The sequence continues at coordinate 248,535,401 of NC_140594.1, forward strand.
CTTCCTTCTTTTTCCTTCCTGCATCTACTTTTTTCTCCCCCCCACCCAACGACATGGCAGAGCAGGGGAGCACGGCAACACCAGGCCCGCCCAAACTAGCACCACCAGCCACCTAAATGTCAACTGTGCCGCGAATAGGTGCAGCTCTGCTGGTAATTCTCAGAAGTAGAGATGGCTGCACTAGTTGTTTATGTGCAGCACAACCTCCCCTCCACCCTGGCAGCAGGCGGCAGGCCTGGCAGCAGGTACACCCTCCGGGAGTGTAAGCAGCAGAGGGAGTGGGTGCACCGAACTGTGCACCGCTGCTCTGGGGTCCAAAGTACCCAACAACAGCTTATGCACTGGTGTGCTGATATCCTGGGTAGGACCAGAAAATGTTTGACCAGCTGTGCATGGAGGGTGTGGGGCTTGGTGGGTAATAATTATTTATTTGTTGTTTCGATCTATGCTAATATTTTTTTCCCAGATAGCAAGCAGGCTGCACACGCACAGGTAAGTTAAGATTATGTCATAAACAGTATGTGATCATCCTAGAGTAGTCAGGTGCTCGGCGGTGCTACCTAATCCTACTTGTTGGCACTCGCTTTGTCTGTTTATTTAAAAAGTCATACAGAGAGTCCTCTGCCCTGTCACTGAGATAGTGGTATTTGTTAGTATTAGTGAGCTAGCGTGTTCTCTCACTTATCTGTGCCGTTAATTTTTGTAGCTTGTACAGTCCCAACTCCCAACCTCAAGCAATTTCCCAGTGATTTGTAGTAGTAAGTAACTAGTAACTATGCATGCATCAGCATCTATGCATTGAAAGAAAATGCAGACTGAGTTGACTCGTCAAAGTATGAGAGTTCGAGAATGAGAAAAAAAGCAAAGATCATTTGTTGAAATTTATTAGTAGTTCCAAAATGTAGTCGAGGTCATTTTTTTGATAGGGTTATGATTAGGAAATTAAGGAATAGGTCCACAATACGAATAGGCTACATCAGCTTTATAAAAGTTAAATCAAATGCAACTGCATTTACTTCTCCCTGTCAAAATATTTTTGGGGAGATTAACTGTACAACTTACCTTTTATTAAATTTAATTTTGTTTATTTCTTACATCAGCATCAAGGGGCAAGAGGGATAATACAACCACTGAGGTGTCGGTGGGTGATGGAGCTGGATGTGCCTCCACTTGTGCTGATGCTAATGGCTCTGCTGGGTCAGGTAAGCCCTTCTGTTAATATTATTATTATTTGCCAATCTTGATTCTTTTACCCCTCCACATTTAGGATTCTTTTTTTCTGTTTTACTGTGCCTGTCTTTTTTTCCCCAACTCTTCTTGATCTGTTTCCTAAATTCTTCTTTTCTCTACATTATCCTCTTTATTACTTATTTTCTATATTTCAAGTTTCTGTGCTTGACTTCCAACTATCTCTGCTAGTCTGTAGCTTCCTTTTTCCTCTGCTTTGTCAGTAAGCTTTCCCTCTTCCCTTATAGACTGGTGGTACAGTAAGACTCGGAGAACCCATTTTAGATTATGTTGGTACTCTACCTTGAAGATTACATGCCCAATTAAGGTATTCCATTCATGATTGGGGCTAAGGCTTCCTTTCTCTTGCTCATGCTTAAACAGTAAAACGAGAGAGTGTCAGAGGTCATAGTGGACCCCCCAGTGTTAATTATGTATTATTATCATAGTATACCAGCAGTTAATGACAGTGCAGCATGTATGAGGAGGACAACCCCATTGCATTTGCCAACTAAGACTATATGTCCTTCATTGACCAATTATTGCACCACTTCATTGCACTGCAATAATTCAGATTCATTATAGCTCTGCCCCTCGATTACAAAACGTTTTTATTTGCTTAACTACCTGGCTTTTCAAAGTTTGCCAATCAACAACATGTCCAATGCGATGTTTTACATTTCTGATAGAAGATTAAGATACTGTAAACGAAGTGTAGTGATGTTTTGGTTTGTGGTTGTATTTTGCTTAAATCTAAAATTATAAAAATGTAATGTTTTTTTTTAGCCGCCTAGACCACCAGTGCAGGGGCTGGTGCCAGTAAAGGGGACGTGGCAGCAGCGGTCATTGAGGGGGGAGTCCCAGCGTCAGCAGGGGCAGGAAGTTTTAAGTCACAATGCATACTTAGTAATTTACTCACTTTAAGGGAGTTGACTGACACGTGAATAGCCCGCTTTAGCAGATACTGTAGGCGTTGAATAGTTATGTCCTCTTCTATCTGCAACTCAGCAGGCAAAGGTTCAGCAATTAACTTTAAGAATGACGGGTTGATTGGAAAGGCAAAACAGGATGGAAGGAGAAAGGATGGGTGAAATGTATGTAATATATGACTGAAAGGATGCGTGAGTGAAAGGATGCACATAGGTGGGTGATGATGATAGGAATCTGCATGGCTGGGTGAAGTATGGATGAAAGGGTCTATATGGGTAAAATTGGAGGGTTGCCTGTCTGGGTAGGTGAAAGGAATACTTGGCCGGGTTAAGGCATAGCAGGATGGGTGAATGACACGGATGAAAGCAAGGATGCATGGGTGGGTAAATGGATGTTGGTGAAAGGTTTGTTCTGAGCTATGTTTGGATGGATGGAATAATTGGATAATGATGACTGGTTTTCTATGGTGGGAGTGGATGAGTGAATGCAAAGCTTAAATGGTGCATATCAAAGCCAATGGTGAAGATTAAGTATAATTATAAGAACAATGCAATGATAAATGATAATAATTTGCTTGACTTTTGCCGATGGGATACAGTGATGAACATGCCAAAGCTATATTCCGGTCCTTAATCCTTTCACCGACTGCACTGCAGTTCATCGCTTTTCCCACTGTCTACTTGCAGCATATAGGATGTCCGCATGATTTATTTTATTTGTGATGTGTGTCATTCATATTATTCATTTGCCTTGAAGTTAGGGTAAAATCAAAAGGCATTTTGGAGAAGAGCTGAGCCATTGGAATTAGATAATTGTCTATTACAGCTGCCCCAGCTGCAGACTGCAGAGACTATGAGTACAACTATGGTGACAGCTGAGTCATACCACCATTAATTAATGTAGCACAGCAAGTGAGAGAATACTTGTACTTAATAGTGCAAATTGCCTCTATCATTAATAAGAGGTAACTATTTATTTTGTATTTTTAAATGTCCACACAAAGTTTCTGTTTCTTAGTTTTTATTTAATAAGGAATTACACAACGATACATTTGCATCACATAAGTAGAACATGGGCACTCTGTTGTAGACAACATAGTAAAGTAATAATTTCTAGACATAGCAGTTCAACATCCCCCAGGTCATTTTATCAATAGGATTTAGGTTTTAGCTTAGGGTGTCAAAGGTTATATAGGCCTGAGATGATATCAATAGTAATATTCAGATAACAACACAAGGATTATTGTTTGGCCATTCCTGTTGACAGATTGTATGACCAGCTATTTCAGAGCAAATCCATAAAGCTAGACCCAAGACCAACAGGCTTCCCAAACCTTGCAGAGGGAAAGGTCCAATAACTTTGAGCAGTTTGTAGTGGACTGATGCTAGAAGAAAATTCAACTTGTCTGATCATACCAGAACTATTATTGTATCTTTTAGCAAATTGGCCAAATTATGAAGCTCCCAACCATCAAAGCATTTTACTACTAAATCCTTCAACAGAAAATAAAATAGCAGTTTGTTTAAAACGGTGTGCTTTTCTGTTTTTGCATTTTATGTCTTTTTCTAATGTTGTTTTTTATTTCTGCAAGACTTTTGTACTTTTTGATTTTTCACTTTCCTTTCTTATTTTTTTCCCTTCCTTCCTTCTTTTTCCTTCCTGCATCTACTTTTTTCTCCCCCCCCACCCAACGACATGGCAGAGCAGGGGAGCACGGCAACACCAGGCCCGCCCAAACTAGCACCACCAGCCACCTAAATGTCAACTGTGCCGCGAATAGGTGCAGCTCTGCTGGTAATTCTCAGAAGTAGAGATGGCTGCACTAGTTGTTCATGTGCAGCACAACCTCCCCTCCACCCTGGCAGCAGGCGGGAGGCCTGGCAGCAGGTACACCCTCCAGGAGTGTGCGCAGCAGAGGGAGTGGGTGCACCGAACTGTGCACCGCTGCTCTGGGGTCCAAAGTACCCAACAACAGCTTATGCACTGGTGTGCTGATATCCTGGGTAGGACCAGAAAATGTTTGACCAGCTGTGCATGGAGGGTGTGGAGCTTGGTGGGTAATAATTATTTATTTGTTGGTTTCGATCTATGCTAATATTTTTTTCCCAGATAGCAAGCAGGCTGCACACGCACAGGTAAGTTAAGATTATGTCATAAACAGTATGTGATCATCCTAGAGTAGTCAGGTGCTCGGCGGTGCTACCTAATCCTACTTGTTGGCACTCGCTTTGTCTGTTTATTTAAAAAGTCATACAGAGAGTCCTCTGCCCTGTCACTGAGATAGTGGTATTTGTTAGTATTAGTGAGCTAGCGTGTTCTCTCACTTATCTGTGCAGTTAATTTTTGTAGCTTGTACAGTCCCAACTCCCAACCTCAAGCAATTTCCCAGTGATTTGTAGTAGTAAGTAACTAGTAACTATGCATGCATCAGCATCTATGCATTAAAAGAAAATGCAGACTGAGTTGACTCGCCAAAGTATGAGAGTTCGAGAATGAGAAAAAAAGCAAAGATCATTTGTTGAAATTTATTAGTAGTTCCAAAATGTAGTCGAGGTCATTTTTTTGATAGGGTTATGATTAGGAAATTAAGGAATAGGTCCACAATACGAATAGGCTACATCAGCTTTATAAAAGTTAAATCAAATGCAACTGCATTTACTTCTCCCTGTCAAAATATTTTTGGGGAGATTAACTGTACAACTTACCTTTTATTAAATTTAATTTTGTTTATTTCTTACATCAGCATCAAGGGGCAAGAGGGATAATACCACCACTGAGGTGTCAGTGGGTGATGGAGCTGGATGTGCCTCCACTTGTGCTGATGCTAATGGCTCTGCTGGGTCAGGTAAGCCCTTCTGTTAATATTATTATTATTTGCCAATCTTGATTCTTTTACCCCTCCACATTTAGGATTCTTTTTTTCTGTTTTACTGTGCCTGTCTTTTTTTTCCCCAACTCTTCTTTGATCTGTTTCCTAAATTCTTCTTTTCTCTACATTATCCTCTTTATTACTTATTTTCTATATTTCAAGTTTCTGTGCTTGACTTCCAACTATCTCTGCTAGTCTGTAGCTTCCTTTTTCCTCTGCTTTGTCAGTAAGCTTTCCCTCTTCCCTTATAGACTGGTGGTACAGTAGGACTCGGAGAACCCATTTTAGATTATGTTGGTACTCTACCTTGAAGATTACATGCCCAATTAAGGTATTCCATTCATGATTGGGGCTAAGGCTTCCTTTCTCTTGCTCATGCTTAAACAGTAAAACGAGAGAGTGTCAGAGGTCATAGTGGACCCCCCAGTGTTAAGTATGTATTATCATCATAGTATACCAGCAGTTAATGACAGTGCAGCATGTATGAGGAGGACGACCCCATTGCATTTGCCAACTAAGACTATATGTCCTTCATTGACCAATTATTGCACCACTTCATTGCACTGCAATAATTCAGATTCATTATAGCTCTGCCCCTCGATTACAAAATGTTTTTATTTGGCTTGACTACCTGGCTTTTCAAAGTTTGCCAATCAACAACATGTCCAATGCGATGTTTTACATTTCTGATAGAAGATTAAGATACTGTACACGAAGTGTAGTGATGTTTTGGTTTGTGGTTGTATTTTGCTTAAATCTAAAATTATAAAAATTTAATGGTTTTTTTTAGCCGCCTAGACCACCAGTGCAGGGGCTGGTGCCAGTAAAGGGGACGTAGCAGCAGCGGTCATTGAGGGGGGAGTCCCAGCGTCAGCAGGGGCAGGAAGTGTTAAGTCACAATGCTTACTTAGTAATTTACTCACTTTAAGGGAGTTGACTGACACGTGAATGCCCCGCTTTAGCAGATACTGTAGGCATTGAATAGTTATGTCCTCTTCTATCTGCAACTCATTAGGCAAAGGTTCAGCAATTAACTTTAAGAATGACGGGTTGATTGGAAAGGCAAAACAGGATGGAAGGAGAAAGGATGGGTGAAATGTATGTAATATATGACTGAAAGGATGCATGAGTGAAATGATGCACATAGGTGGGTGATGATGATAGGAATCTGCATGGCTGGGTGAAGTATGGATGAAAGGGTCTATATGGGTAAAATTGGAGGGTTGCCTGTCTGGGTAGGTGAAAGGAATACTTGGCCGGGTTAAGGCATAGCAGGATGGGTGAATGACACGGATGAAAGCAAGGATGCATGGGTGGGTAAATGGATGTTGGTGAAAGGTTTGTTCTGAGCTATGTTTGGATGGATGGAATAATTGGATGATGATGACTGGTTTTCTATGGTAGGATTGGATGAGTGAATGCAAAGCTTAAATGGTGCATATCAAAGCCAATGGTGAAGATTAAGTATAATTATAAGAACAATGCAATGATAAATGGATAATAATTTGCTTGACTTTTGCCGATGGGATACAGTGATGAACATGCCAAAGCTATATTCCGGTCCTTAATCCTTTCACCGACTGCACTGCAGTTCATCGCTTTTCCCACTGTCTACTTGCAGCATATAGGATGTCCGCATGATTTATTTTATTTGTGATGTGTGTCATTCATATTATTCATTTGCCTTGAAGTTAGGGTAAAATCAAAAGGCATTTTGGAGAAGAGCTGAGCCATTGGAATTAGATAATTGTCTATTACAGCTGCCCCAGCTGCAGACTGCAGAGACTATGAGTACAACTATGGTGACAGCTGAGTCATACCACCATTAATTAATGTAGCACAGCAAGTGAGAGAATACTTGTACTTAATAGTGCAAATTCCCTCTCTCATTAATAAGAGGTAACTATTTATTTTGTATTTTTAAATGTCCACACAAAGTTTCTGTTTCTTAGTTTTTATTTAATAAGGAATTACACAACGATACATTTGCATCACATAAGTAGAACATGGGCACTCTGTTGTAGACAACATAGTAAAGTAATCATTTCTAGACATCGCAGTTCAACATCCCCCAGGTCATTTTATCAATATGATTTAGGTTTTAGCTTAGGGTGTCAAAGGTTATATAGGCCTGAGATGATATCAATAGTAATATTCAGATAACAACACAAGGATTATTGTTTGGCCATTCCTGTTGACAGATTGTATGACCAGCTATTTCAGAGCAAATCCATAAAGCTAGACCCAAGACCAACAGGCTTCCCAAACCTTGCAGAGGGAAAGGTCCAATAACTTTGAGCAGTTTGTAGTGGACTGATGCTAGAAGAAAATTCAACTTGTCTGATCATACCAGAACTATTATTGTATCTTTTAGCAAATTGGCCAAATTATGAAGCTCCCAACCATCAAAGCATTTTACTACTAAATCCTTCAACAGAAAATAAAATAGCAGTTGGTTTAAAACGGTGTGCTGCTATGTTTATTCAGCCTTAATTCCTTTTATGCAGTTGGAGCATTTGCCATTTGCCTTTAGTTGTACGAGAGGCATGTGTGGGTAATGGTGGCTGTGACTCTAATCACATCAAATTGAATGGCACTAGGGGTCCATCAATGTGCTGCTACTGTGTCACCCACTACATCATTTAAAAAAAAACATTGTGCACAGAGAAATGGTTACAATTTGTCTTTTTTCTTTCTAGCTACTCCTGGTCACCATCATCCATCTCATCAGGATATATCAGCCTGGCTAAGGCACCAGAAGCATGAAGCGATACGGGCCGAGTACCAGCTGCTGGTGGCCCTGGAGCAGGAGGAGGAGGCAGCTGCCCAGGTCCCCAGCCAGACCCAAGCCCCAGCACACACAGCCTCTTCTCATGCACAACATCAGCACCCCAGTCTGCTGGCAGCTGCCCGCCGGAATCACACTGCTGCCCCTTCTCAGACTGCACTTTATCACGCTGTGTCCTTTCAAGGCTGGCACAGATGGAAGCCCGGCAGAGACAAATGGAAAGGCACCTCAATGAGTTCCTGAGTCTGTCCTGCCATGCCTTGTGCCCTCTACCCCTTTTTTAACTTTTGTTTTAGTGGGTGACACTTGCCTGTTGTTGTGGGTGTGGAAGGTGGGGATGTAGGACTTGGGATTACACAGTTTGGACTGTGTTTTTATCCAGGACAATGGATATTTAGATTTTTGTTCGACAATGGTTGGGGATGGGGATATTTCATTTCTTTGGGGAGAAGGGGTTGGTTTTTATTGTTTGAGTTGATTCCTAAATATTTATTTTTCATTATTTAAACTTCAAATCTAGGTTTTGGGGGGTATTTTACTTTTCACTGTTGCCTTTTAGCACAACCTATTTTTTTAATTTGCTGATTATGCATCACAACAATTAAGTATGTGCTATTCTTATGTGGTACCTTTGTCCTATTACTCTCCTAGTCTCTGCAGTCTGCAACTATATTGACCACGGGGGGGGTGCCATTACTTTGCCTGCAACAACTTAGTTGAATAATGACCCATAGTTCCCTTACCAAGTAAAAGAAGAGGGGGCAGCATGGTTTCCCAAGGTGCCATGGTGGTGGTAGTAGTATCAGGCTAGTGCACTAGCAACAGTAAAGGAATCAGAAGGCAGGTCCCACTCTTGAGACCAGACTACAACACAACAAAGAATATCTGATAGTGAATAACAAACAATACAAAATTATTCAGAGCAATGGTGAGCTAGTATTTTGATTAAAGAAAACTGACACTCAAATCATGATTCATGAAGAGAACTTGGTTATTGGTTAAGATTTTATGTAATGCAACATACAATGCCTGAATGATGATGCTGATGATATATATATGTTTATATTTATGTGTGGACTATTGTTTCAGTAATCAGAGTAGAGCTGAAGATCCTGCACTAAGTTGGTGTTGCTTTCCCCATATCCACCCCACCAAGTGTATGAATAATCAATGGTGTAAATTGTTAAGTCACACCTCCACAAATCACACAGCCCAGGGGAAGAGGGTTAGGGGTTCAATGAATGGATGGGAAAGGGGATTTGGGTAAAGGTGTGAAAAAAAAAACAATATACACAGGTAATATTCCTCTGGGCAATGAGCAGCCAACAACAATATGTTGTGGAAGGAAAAGGAAATGAAGGAGTAGCTATTGGGAACTTAAATGCAATGCAAACTAAGCAGTCCATCAGCCCCAGAGAGACTTGAGTTACATTATTATATATCTAAATGCCCTGTGACCTAGATTTGAAAAATAGCAAATACATTACAAATGATGTAGGAGTGAAGTGAACAACACAAACAGTTCTAAAACATGATTATTAAAAGAATAATGATCCTGTATTGCTAAATTGGGAGGTACACCTGCATTCTTCTTGGATTGTCAGTCAATCTTGGGTGCCTGGCTGATGTGGTTTGATAAGGTAAGAAGTGCTATAGTGCTTTACCCTTTTTGTGCAGGAGAAGAGAAGGCCTGCGGATTGTAAAATAAAAATGATATTGTAGAATCAAGGGGGAGGACAGAAGGTAAACTTCATAAGAAGTGCACCAAGAAGACTCAGAGGCAGTACAAGAGAGAAGAATAGTCCTTTTTGCAATCATTCCTATTATGACTGATGTACGATTAGTTAGGATAGAGCAAGTACAACAACCAACCAACAAGTGGCTGCACCTCTCAGGCTGATCAAACTCGCAACTGTCATGATCATCATCATAATAATAATATGCAGCCTAGCAGCACATCCATAATGTTATGATCACCACATGTCTATCTCCATTTCCCTACATCAACAGGCCTCTCTACCCAACCACCATATAGTTTTCAAATTTGAACCAGCAAGCACACACACTCATTAACATTGCATTTTCCAAATCAAGTTAAACCAACACACCTCTCTCACCACCACTCCACGGAGTTGGGTAGGCCTGTTTAGAGTAATCACCAAATCTGTTGGTTTCTGTGAAGTTGATATCTTCCTTCTTCTTGTGGCAGTTGTTGAAGTAGTCAAGTCCTTCCATCATCCTCCTGACTCAGAGTAACGTCCTGACTCAAATGTGATATATTGATCTGTAGTGCAATGCTGTTGATGAACAACAGGGAAAACATTGAGCCATTTTTTGTGTAGACTAGTTTGTGTCTGTTAGCTAAAGGGACTGGTTGGATCTTTGAGGAGTATGAAACAGAAAACAAAGCAGTGTGAACCCGGCTAACAAATCTCATTAAGTGTCAAGGGGTAAGGAAAAAATCCTCTTTAACAAAAAAAATGATCAATTGTCATTAGGCAATCATCCTTGTAAATCATCACAAACACAATCAAGTTTCAATCAATCAATTAATCAGAACATTTGTAAAGTGCACTACTTACCCGTGTGGGTCTCAGGGTGCTGGGGGGGAGTGCTGCTACTGCTCGAATAGCCAGGTCTTGAGGAGTCTTCTGAAGGTTAGCAGGTCCTGGGTCTGCCGAAGGAGGCTGGAGAGGGTGTTCCAGGTCTTGTTGGCGAGGTGGGAGAACGATCTGCCACCGGAGATCGCTCTTCGGATGCAGGGGACTGTAGCGAGGGTGAGGGAGGCAGAGGGGAGCTGGTGGTTGGGGGTGTAGAAGCTGAGTTGTCTGTTGAGGTATGCTGGTCCTGTGTTGTGGAGTGCCTTGTGTGCGTGGATGAGGAGCTTGAAGGTGATCCTTTTGTTGACGGGGAGCCAGTGAACGTCTCTCAGGTGGGGTGTGATGTGGCTGCAGCGAGGGATGTCGAGGATCAGGCATGCAGAGGCGTTCTGGATGCGTTGAAGTTGTTTCAGGAGTTTGGCCGAGGCTCCTGCGTAGAGGGCGTTTCCGTAGTCCAGCCTGCTGCTGACGAGGGCCTGGGTGACTGCTCTTCTAGTTTCGGTGGGGATCCACCTGTAGATCTTGTGGAGCATGTGGAGGGTGTTGAAGCAGGAGGACGAGATGGCGTTTACCTGCTTTGTCATGGAGAGGGTGGAGTCGAGGATGAACCCTAGGTCGGTGGGTGTTGGAGCTGTTCCCAGTGCAGTCAGCCACCAGGAGTCATCCCAGGCCGAAGGGGTGGCTCCGAGGATGAGGACTTCCGTTTTGTCTGAGTTTAGCTTCAGTCGGCTGGCCTTCATCCACTTGGCACCGGCTTTCATTCCTTCGTGGAGGTTGGTTTTGGCGGTCCTTGGTGCGGGAGAGGATTAGCTGGGTGTCATCGGCGTGGGCAAGTGGTGCCATGTAGATGTTGAACAGTGTTGGGCTGAGGGATGAGCCCTGCGGTATGCTGCAAATGATCTCGGTGGCTTTGGAGAGAAAAGGGGGGAGGCCGACGCTCTGGGTTCTGCCAAAGAGGAAGGAGGTGGCCCAGTCCAGGGCCTTCCCTTGGATCCCAGCATCGTGGAGGCGTGTGCGTAGGGTGTGGTGGCAGACCGTGTCGAAGGCGGCTGACAGGTCCGGAAGGATGAGGGCCGCGGTTTCCCCATTGTCTAGAAGGGCTCTGATGTCATCGGTGGCGGCGATGAGGGCTGTTTCGGTGCTGTGGTTGCTGCGGAACCTGTACTGGGACAGGTCCAGGATGCTGTTTTCCTCAAGGTAGTGGGTCAGTTGTCTGTTGACGGTCTTCTCGATGACCTTCGCTGGGAACGGGAGCAGGGAGATGGGCCGGAAATTCTTGAGGTCCTTGGGATCAGCCTTGGGTTTTTTGAGTAAGTTTAATAGTGTGTTTAATAGTTTCAGTTAAACAAACACCCAGTCTCACTGCCTGCCACCATATGAATCATCTCAACACACTCGCAAACAAGAATCACTCATAATATATATCAACCTTTCGTGCATGCATGTCATGTCATTGACATGTTCTAATTCAAAGCTCAGTGACGGTGGTACATTGTTGATCCATCGTTTCATGAAAAACACACATTGGCCAGTCTTATAGAACAAATAATGTGGGAGTTTCCAGCTAGGGGAATAAAGAAAGGATAGATAGGCACGGAATAGAGGTATAAAAGTCTGTCTCTCCCATGTCCTTGAGGGAAATGGGGGGCGGAGGCCTCTTGACTACACACTGGTGCAACTCCAATCCAACAATGAAATGTCGCTGAATAGGGTGGGGCTGCATTAGTCAGTCAGACATGAGCAAACAAAATAACATAATGTTCTCCTACCTTTATCTTTTTTTTTGTAGTCATCAAAGCAGTTTGATGATAGAGAGAGAATGTTCTATGGTTGGTGGCTCAGGAAAGTAGAGTTCAGCCTCAAACCCAGATGCTTCACCCAGAAGTACGTCAACTAACACACTACTACCATGACCTGAGTCTGACCAATCACCCTCATCTTGCTGTCGTAGATCATGTATGGTGTAATTCAGTGATATAAAGTGCTGATTCATTTTGATCATGGTTAATCTCTCTACATTTTGGGGCAATATACTGGTCCTTCCCACTTTGACAACTGTACCAGCTGAAATTAACACATGCTCAGCAGACACACTGGCTACAGGGCAAGCCTGATAGTTTATTGCTAGCCCGCTGAGCACTGGCCTTTGACCACTCTTCCCATACCAATACACCAATGGGTTTTGATCAAGATAGACCTCTGTTAGGTCATCCAGATAGGCCTGGACCATCTTCTCAATAGTAATTGGTGGTCCACCTTGCTTGACCTCTTTTGCTTTGCCTCCGCACTGAACTTAAGCCCTGCCAGTAGAAACCAATCATATACCATATACTCTTGTTACAAACCTCACTGCTCTCTCGCTCCCCAGTCATGAGACCCCAACTCTTGGCTTAGCTTGGAGCTCCACCTTGTGGCTTTATTAAGAACTGTTAGCACCTTTACAAGCTTACTCTTCTACACAAACATAAATTGACTGCACAGCCTCTATGACCCGGCCCTCGCTGGCAGGATCTATTTAACTAATTGTTTCCGCCTGCTTCCACGGAAAAAACTGCACCCTGGGGCGTCACTGTGAATTAATGGAATTTTGGTAAGTGATGATACCACGTTTAACCCACTTCATAACTCGCTACCTGTTACAGCCAGAGAACCCTTGCTCAGCTGAGACAGATTGCTCCCGCTGACGGTACAAGGCCACCATTTTTACCCTTGTTCTGTAAAGAACACCAGCTCCCCTCCTAAGACAGCTGACTCGCACATCTAAAAAAAGGGAGAAAGGACTACTCCCTCCCCAACTCAAGGAAGGAGAAATAAGACTACACCCAACAGCACATCCGTCGAGATTCCCAGGTACTGTTTTTCTAACACTGGGCTACTCTGCCTCACCTCCACAGTAGTTTCTGCTGCTTGTAGGCCACACATGCTACCATCCACCTCTCTACACAATCATACATGGAGTGACCTTTTATATCTCTGCATGGAATTACAAAAAGGGGAAAACCTATGGACAAAGAATATAGCAACCATCTTGGATTGATCAATATTTGGCACTTCCCTCATTATTTAGTTCAACCATTCACAGCAACAAGACCCAAATGCACAAACAACATCTCCTCCCATAGATTCATATAGAGCCTGAACTCTCAGCCATTAAATATGCACTCGCTAAACCTCACCCGGAACTCTAAACTTGTGCGTTACGGACCCAACTCATGGTCCATAAAGTACCCAGAAAATCTGAGCAGTAATGCTAAAAAGAACCTAAAGCACAGTACCTTAAAACAGCACCCGGAAACACTTATAGTAGACAAGTACCACACCGCTACTAATGGAAACACGAAAACTAACTTAATCTTTTACACCAATCGCCCTATTTAGTGGAAAAACACCTTCCTTCTTCACTTTCAAGTCACCAAATCAGTAAATATTCCCTATGGCGAAAACATCTCCACAACAGTCACCCCTACCTTTAGAGGGGAAATCACAATTTCTATTTTCAGAACAAGAAATATTCTCATACAAGCCACTGACCCACACCTCACCATTTTTGATCGGCACTTCCCAACATTACTCTCCTCTCTAACTCACCAATACCATCAAACCCAATCGCCCCCTACCCCGACAAAAAAAATGGAACTGACCCCATCTCCCTCACCGGTCGACCCATGCTACAACTCAAGGACATCCACCATCACTAATTATAATCTCACTACCCCATCAACACACTCCACTGTCAAACATCCTCTACAATGGCCTCAACCAATACCACCAGGTCCAGCAAATGCACAGTTAATAAACACAACAAGGCTGATCCGGAGCTAGCCAGATCGGACTCAAACAACTTTCTTTATGTGACTGAACCCAATACAGGCACCCCTCCCTCGACCTCAGCAGACCCTTGCAAATTAACCTCAACTCCACTACTGTCCTTACTCCGCCTGCCCAAACCATCTCCATACCCAACGCCACCATTAATCCCTCAGACACTGACCTCCCTCTAGCCACTGTTCACTCCCCCCGACTCACCGCCACATGCCCTTACCGCACCCACTTCTAATTACACTGCCAATCCCCTGGGCATGGACTTCCTCCTTACCATTGCTCACTCCCCTCCCTTGGACCTAAGACCCACAACACCTCCTCCTAATCTTTTGACCAGAAGCAACAACGACCTGACTCCTCACGTCCAATCTATCCCCACTCCTAGACGCAATGATGCCACTCAATTCCAAAACCTAATGCCCTCTCCTTCCACAGACCCTAGTCATAAACCTCTCCTGATGAAGACAACATGACCTTTCAGCACACTTTCCCAGCTAATGACCCTAATGGAGCAGAACATAGACTCCCTAGCGGCAGATATCCTACACCTACAGCAAAGCCTCCCCAACCAGATTAATCCTCCTTGCTCACACACTGCGGTTAACTACACACCTTCCCCCCATACTGCCTCTTTCATGGCCCCACTTGGCACCCCATGGCCCACCAATCCTATGAGGAATCAGGCACATCGTCCCAGCCAAGCTCTCCGACCCATTTCAGACCGTGAAGCAGATGATGGAAATGACTCTTACTTCGAAATTAGCCAGAACTCTGCCCCGTTTGCAAATGCCAGTTTTGGTGAGCACTAATAGAATCCCTAGACCTGTCCTCTCCCCCAGACCCCCTGCTCAATACACTTCTATACATACAGCACACACCACCACAGAGGCGCCCCAGCCTCTATCGTGCATGCTCCTCAACTGTAGATCAGCAGTACAACACGCCACACATATTGCTGAAGTTATACTAGCGGAAGAAATAGACATCACATTCCTCACAGAATCCTGGCTCAATGACCACTCTACCCCATCCTAGACCTTCTCAACCCCCCAGGCTACAACATAATCAGACACGACAGACTGATCAAAACAGGTGGTGGCCTAGCTATCATCCATACAGAAGGAATACATTTTACCAGATTAAAATCCACAGAATACCTGACTCTAGAGTACCAAGGTGTTGAACTTACAGCCAAAGGCACCACGCCCATCAAATTTGACACAATCTACCATCCTCCTGGTAAACGTACCCTCTTCGCTGAAGAACTAACCTACCTAATAACTCGTTTCACCCTAACAGACACGGAAGACGTGTTCCTGGCTGACTTCAATATCCACTGGAACAACCTGCTTGAAATTACCAACCTCAAACAACTCTTCAATGAACCAACACACATCAAAGGAGCAACTCTGAATACGATCATCACCAAAAATTAGCTGGTCTCTTTGATATCGATTTCTCCCACTGACTGGTCTGACCACCACCTCATACTGTTTAATATTGACTCACATGTCAGAAACCAAACAATACGGCCTGACAAACCTAAGCACTGGACCAGGAACATCAAAGGAGTCCCCATAACTGAACTGGAATCCAGGATTCATGCCCATCTATAACCCCAGCCTTCCAATATGACGGCCGATGACCTAGCAGCCCACTTTAATTCCACAATGAGAGAGGTTTTAGATCAAGTAGCACCACTCAAACTCAAACATTGAGATCTACCAAATCTAAATCTTGGTTCAATGTGGATCTTAATAATGAAAGACAATCAGAACGGACTTGGAGACTCAAACCTTCGACTCTTCACCTAGCACAATTTCGATCAACCCGGTTGGCATATAAAAAAAAACAAATTTTTAGAGAACAGGCCACTTTCTTCCATAGCCAACTAGACCAGGTGAAGAATAGACCTAGAGAACTCTTCAACATTGTCAAAATTCAAACAAACAGCACACCCCCACAAGACATAAAAGCCACCAGAAGAAATCGCCAGCTTCTTCACTTATAAAGTCACAAAAATTGAGCAAGCCTTCATCCAAACCTCAAATCCTCCCTCCCTTGCAACCTGCTTCCCTTTAACCATCCCTGACCATACAGATCGAAATCTTATCATGGACAACCAGACCTGCTTCCAACTGAAAAATGATGCTAATTGGTCAAACTTCGAACCCATGTCAGAAATCTAAGTCTTCAATGTAATTGCAAGCTTAAAACGTTCTTCCCACACTATGGACCCCCTCCCATCCACAATAGTAAAAAAACTCAACCACTTCATTTCCACTTTCTGGACAAAAATCATCAACCCCTCTCTCACATCAGGTTGTGTCCCAGACTCCCTTCAGATAGGACAAATCACACCCATACTCAAGAAACCAGGGGCTGACTCCAACGAGCTCAACAACCTCAGACCTATCTTCAACCATCCATTCCTAGCTAACACATTGGAGAAGTGCATTCTCCAACAACTTAACAAACATATTGACGACTTCAACCTCCTCAACACCTTTCAGTCGGGTTTCAGAAAAGGTTGTAGCACCAAAACAGTGATGCTCAATATTGCAGATGACATCCACAGAGCCTTAGATGAAAGTGAAGCCTGCCTCCTCATCCTTATTGACTTATCAGCGGCATTTGACACAGTAAACCATTGAGCTTTACTTGAGACTCTGATGAGCCGATGTGGCACAGTACTAGAATGGTTCACTTCCTTCCTTCAGCACCATTTGCAACAGATTAAAATCAACTCCTGCCTCTCTGTACCAACACAAGTAAAACTTGGAGTCCCGCAAGGATCGATCCTCTCACTATCCCTCTTAAATCTCTTCATGGAACCCCATGCAATTATTTTGAAATAAGCAGGCGTTCATTACCACCTATATGCTGATGACACACAAATATACTACAAAATCAAATCGCCCAGTGACGTCAGACACCTCAATGTCACGCTAACCAAGATCCAAACCTGGTTTAACGCAAACCACTTAAAACTGAACCCGGAAAAAACGGAATTAATACTATTCTCTCCGAAAAGTAATCCCCAACCAATTCAAGTCTGGCTCAAGGAGCTTGATGCTCTAAACTGCTCCCTCGTCCTATCCGACTCAGTAAAGTCACTAGGTATTACCCTGGACAAGAACTTTTCAATGAAGGACCACATCAAGAACTCTGCAAAAAGTGCACTTTACTCTCTAAAATACCTCAAGAAAATTAAACCTTTCATTTCTCAAGATGATCTCAAGACAATTGTACAATCCCTAGTCCTTGCTAAACTGGACTATGGAAATGCCATCCTAACCGTGTCACCAAAAGCTCACCTAGCCCAATTAAGGTCAGTCCTTAACATGGCAGCCCGACTCCTAACTGGTATAAAAAAATTTGAACACATCTCACCAACCCTCAACGCACTCAACTGGCTTCCCATGGAAGGTAGATGTATTTTCAAACTGGCCTGCATCACTCACAAGGCCCTTCACATCTAATCCCCAAACTACCTAAACAGCAAATTCGTAAAAGCTGGAAAATCTAGTACTCTGAGAAGCACCAACTCTCTTCTTCTCATCCCTCTGACACTGAAAAAAAAACGACCCAGTGCTGGTCTTTCTCTGGCAACATACCCATGATGTGGAACGCACTCCCTATTGACCTCAGATGCATCCCCTCCTTCTCTTGCTTCAAAAAGGACCTGAAACTCTTTCTCCTCAACCAATACTTTACCGACCAAGGCAACTGTCCTAGGCATCAATACCCTAGTGGACTCCCCACTCACTTTGACCTTTAAGGATGGTGGTTTTCTGACTGTGTCAGCCACCTGCGTCCTTCTCCCCTCACTGGATACATAAGTATTATGTATTTGCTTTATCTTTATGCATCCTCATGTCCTGCGATGTTATGCAATCTTTTATTTTCCTTTGTGTATGTAAAGCGCTCTGATACTCACGGGTCTAGCTAGCGCTATATAAAACTTTATAAATAAAATAAAATACATATGCAGAATTTGGGGATGAGGCTCCTTTTCCTCTTGTTGATGGTGTTCTTGTTGTTGGTTTTGGCTGCTGTTAGGCAACAGCACTGCCCTCGGGCTCTGAAGTGAAAGGCTGTACTGCAGAACATTTGCCCTGGAGGAATGGGCCTCTAATTCCCAGCCATTCGTTTTCTAGGTCACTGGTGTGCTCAGCAATCCACGTTTTGTAGCATGAAACATCGACATCTGAAAAAGGAATGAAAGTGGCCAGTAATGGATTGTACCGTGAATCAAGAATTATGGCACAGATGTAATGTTTGGATGACAAAATGTCTCTTAGAAACCTTGTATTAACAGATAAGCAAAGGATTAAGCTCTTCACAAACTCATATACATTTTTTTTTTCATCCATACCTCTGTACATTTCAGACATCTCCTGAAGCTGTTCCTTTAGCAAATGCATGAACGGGATCGCTTGGTCCATGGTACTGTCCTCCTAGCTGACTTTCTGTGTGAAAACCTCAAAAGGAAGAAGCATCTCAGTCAGACATTTAACTAGGCCCATTGGTCCATCTCAATGGTCATGTCTTTTACAGTTGCATCCCTCTTTGCATGACATATTAATTGACTAGGTCTGTACTGCTCAAACAGATGTGTTGGCACTCCTGTATGAGTGCTTTAACTGGAATTCTATTATCCGCTGCTTCTGGGATTTGAAAAGAATGGCTGAAATGAGTGCAGATTATTCTGCGTGTGGGCAGTAAATTGTTGACTCCGTCTTCTTTTTTGAGAAAGCCCTGTAAAATTATGTTGATGCAGTGCGCCAAACACAGGACCCTGAATTAGCCACCATCTGCCATGGCCTTAACTATATTGCTGCCATTATCCATGGCAACAAGTCAAATGTTAAGCCCTCTTGGTCGCAGCGATTCAAATGCCTTGATGTTAAAGTCTTCCAAGATGTTTGCAGCAGTATGGGATTTTTCATTGCAAACATGGCTACTGTTGCATGCTTTCAAGCACCATTCAAAATTTCAGCAGTGTCAACACCTGCAGATGTCTTTTCTCTAATCCCCACAAGAGAGATCCAGTATGAAGTGATGCACATCCAATCAGTGGCTTGGCAACTGATCCACATGTCTGTTGTCAGGTGGATAGAGTGAACAGCTGCAAGACCTGTCCAAGCAATTCCAGTGCATCATGATGTAGAGCTGGAACAGTAACTCTGGCAACATAGGAGCAACTGCCACAGATTCTAGAACATCCATCCCCTTCCGCTAAAGCAAAAAGGAGAAATTCCAGCACTAACATTTTAGCTTGCTTCGCGTTGTACAAAAGTATCGTTACATGGTAGCATTTGTACTGCTCCTCCTGCCTCAAGATGCCAGGAATACTAGCCTGGATTTTTTTTTCTGGTGCCAATGATGTAGGTGTCATCTTGAGAGCAGACAGTGGCAGGCTCAATGTGCGTCTCAGTGGGAAAGTCACTGTATCTCTTGCCTTGGTGTCTTGACCTCATTTTTTTAGACAATGCGATGTTGGTGATGCGGGTGATACTACTGCACTGCTGGGGACAGGGCTGAGTTGTATAACAAAAAAAGTCTTCCTCTTCTTCACCTTCCACCACGATCAGATCAGATTCTCTGCTCAACTTTTCACCCCTTCATCAAATCAACACCACTTGCAATTTTTGGGCCGCTAAGTTGTGCCTCCCACTGGATTGTGTGGAGTTTTCTCAAATAGGTTGTTTGGCCTCTGGTACCATAGTTTGTACAAAGTTTACACCGACTAACACATGCTCAGCAAATGGATCATATGGCAATGTTCTGCTCCTGCCTGCTAACCATAAAGAAGTCCCAAACTGGGGAGGTTCACTTTCTGATGCTGGTGTCAATGCCAATATCAGGTGAACTGGTGGTAGGTGGGTGTTTTGACGTTTGCCTCTCTACAGTGCCTACTTATACTGAGGTGGTTGTGGATGTAGGTCACTGCTGGGGCCTTGCAAATACGGCAGCTGGCAGTGGTGGGAGTGGCATCTGTGCCACTTCCCACAGAGCAGGTTGAGATGGGGTAACGTCGGTCTCCACTGGTGTTGGGCTAACATCCATGCATACTGGATCATCGTCATCCTCCTTTTCTACATCAATAACTCAAAGGCTTTCAAGAACCTTCCTTTTCCCTATCCTCTCCTGATGTGTCTCAATCTCAGACTAAAGCGAGATTCAAGTGGAGTCTCGATCATCAAAAGGGGGGCATGGAGAAGAAGATGCTGGACTAACCCTCCTTTTTCTTGCTGGAGATCTGGAAGACAATGGATCTTCCGAAAGAGTGGCTTCTTCTAATTCCTCAGCATGAAGCTCAATCTCCTTAACTGCTCCTACTTCAGGAGGAACTACTTTTGCTGGATTTGGCTGTTGTTGTCCACTTATCTGAGCTTCCTGCTATGATCGGGTTCCACTTTGGAAAGAGATAAATCTATTTCAACATCACTGCTCATTGGAGTTGCCATGATTAGACTGGCTGCCTCTGTGATAGACATGAGCTTGGGCCTAGGTTGGGGTGGGTCCGCTGATGTGGAGGTGCTTGTTCCCCGGAGGCACATGTTTTTTAGAATCAAATAAGGTCTGGGTGGACATACCAGTGGAGGTAAGCTCCTTCTTAACACTGATCACTTTCTTGGTAGCACCTTTCTTTGGGGCCAACTTGAAGCTGTCAGTTGGCAGTGGCACTTAGCTTCACAAGCTGAAGAGATGTCCATGATGTGTCATCACGCGTCATGTCATGCAGAGGCCTTCTGTATGATAGTACTGTGGGTGATGTTGTCTCTTGTGCACCTTAACCCCTTCAGTGCCCATGACGAGCTGGACTCGTCATGGGCCGCGGTGGCGCTGTGCCCATGACGAGTCCAGCTCGTCATAGACCCCGCCCGCTAATGCAACGGCCGGCACTGGGCGGGGAAAGGGGCGGGCACTGAAGGGGTTAAAGCAAACATAAGTGAAACGTGGCATTGTTTCAATTCAATTAGTAGTACAAACAAACAATATCATTTAGTGTGGTCACTGGTTATTATAAAGGATTAACAATACAGTGTATCCATTCGTAAAACCACACCAACATAAACTGTCATATGGTACACTCAGGAAGGATAAGAAAGAGCGACAACAACAACATGGAGATGTAACTGTTTGCTTTATGTGCATCAAGTTGGGAATGGGCTGTGGCACTCAGGGAGGTGCAGGTCACAATGGAATAATCCTTAGACAATGAATACTGCTGTGCACCTAAGCGGACATGGAGTTGATGCCAGATGTTAGGAAAATAGAGAAAACAATAAAACTATTTAAAAAATGAAAATAAAACAATGAAGTAAAAAGTAAGAGAACAAATGTAAAGAAAATTACAATCAAAAAACCTAAAATTAAAAATGTAAAATAAAAAAATATATAAACAAGTGAAATTATCTTCAAGCATATAATGTATTAAACTGCTATCTCAACCATCCATGCAAGCCTATGACAAAGGGACACACTGGTTGGAAGCACAAAATGTCTGCCAGTCAGTGCCCCATGGTCAACAACAACAACACTGAGCAAGACAGCATTTGGAACGAAGAAAAGACATGCAGGCCTATGGCAAAAGTACACTGGCTGGCTGCACAAAATGGCCACAAGCCACATGGTCACAAAAGACAAGAAAGCGATGCAGGACAAAGACCACACATAGGCTTATGGCAAAAGCATGCTTTCATTAAGGTAGTAACCCATCACCATGCCACCATTAACAAATGTGTGGTCAGTCGAAGCCACAGTATCAGCTATTTGAAATGATGTACTGTGCACGATTGTTTTTTTTTTACAATTCATTGTTTGTTTTTTCCCACTATTTGATGATGATGCTTCATTCAGCTCACTGTTAAAAAGTGAAGATGTATGAAAGCTGAAAACAGTAATATATATATATATATTTCTGTGCTGTAATAAAGTTTTAAAGAAACAATGTATCTTGTTTTGCTTGCTTAATATTAAAATCAAATCTTAATATATTGTTCTTTGTTTTTTTACAGTGGTTCCAGATTGAGATACACTCCACGTGTCAAATCACTAGTCTAGTGATAGATTCATTGACTCACTACTCATATACTCATCAACTCATCCAGAAACAACACTTTCACTCATTGAATAACTCAGGTTGTGCCCATATACTGAACCAGTTGTCCACAGAGTAACTATGCACAGATCAAATCACCCAGGCAGTACCCATACATTCATTCAGTCACCCAGGCAGTATTCCTGCACTCATCCAATCAAAAATGTACTACCCATGCACTTATCTAATCATCCAGTTACTTCCCATACACTCATACAATCATCCTAGTACTGCCCTTGAATTTATCTAATCACTAAGGCACTACCCATTCACCTCATTTGCAGTCATCCAATTACCCAGGTACTGCACATGCACTGATAATTCACCCAGGCACTACCTTTGCATTCATTCATTCACCCAGGCACTGCACTTGAACTCATCCAATGATCCAGGCACTGTATTTGCACTCATGCAATCATCAAGGCACAGCACTTACACTCATACAATCACTTAGGCATTACCCATGCAGTCATGCAATCACCCAGGCACTACCCATGCAGTCATCCAATCATCCAAGCACTACTCATACACTCATGCAATCATCCAGGCACTACTCATATACTCATACAATGACCCAGGCACTACTCATATACTCATGCAATCACCCACGCACTACCCATGCACTCTTCCAATCACCCTGGCAGTACCCATACACTCATCTAATCACTCAGGCACTTCCCATGCACTCATCCAATCATCAAGGTACTACACATGCACACATTCAATCAACCAGGCACTACCCATTCACTCATACTAACACTTTTGCACAACCCATGCACTCCTACAATCAAGCAGGTGCTACCCATGCACTCATACAATCAGCCTGGCACTAATCATACACTCATTCAATCACTCAGACAGGACCCATACACTCATCTAATCACTGAGGCACTAACCATGCAGTCATATAATTACCCAAGCAGTACCTGTTCACTCCTCCAATCATCCACGTACAACTGATGCAGACATACAATTATGCAGGCACTACCCATACACTGATAGAATCATGCAGAAAACACTCTTGCATTCATTCTAACATCCACACACCACTTCAATTATCCATGTATTACTAATGTACCCATTATAAAATGCATCCAGCGCTGATGCACTCATTAATTCATTCAATGTATCTTTTTTTAACCAGATAAGGAAAGAAACATTTATTTTTCTTTTTTTGGAACTGATTTTAGTTTTTTTTAGTTTTTATTCATTCTTTCTTTTTTTGTATTTTTTTTGAAAAATAAAATGGCAACAAAATTAATGTAACTGTAAGCACTGAAAAAAGGTCTCAAGTTCAAGTGCTGACTCAGGAAGGGGCCGAATTACACCGCATCTCAAAAAGCCACTTCCCTGAACCAACACCTACCTTTCTGTCAAATTGGGTGCAATTCTGTTCGGGCTGTAGCTGTTTCTAAAATTCTTATGGAAATTAAAATGAGGAAAATGCTTTTTAGGACCCCCTTATTCTCAGCCCCCACTTGAAAGATCACACCAAAACTTTCATGACAGCAGCTGAAGTGAGTGGCAAACTAGTTTTGAGAAGTTCATGAGGATTCTTCAAAGGATAATATTGGCAAAATTAAAAAACTTTCTTCCTATGGAAACTACATCCTAACTATAGCTACCAACTGGCGACCAGCAGTAGGCAATACATAGTAATGCAAGCTCAACAATAGCAAAAACAGATTCAAAACATTTGTAATGCAGTAAGTCAAAAGCATATTATTAATTCTATTAATCAAGATACAGTAGGAGAAATGGCCCTTCATTTATGGATGACTTGGCTTTGGCAGCTAGCACTGAGAAGCTCACTCCAAACTCTCTCTTTGGAAATGACACAAAATTGACACCAGCTCTGGGTGACATCAAAGCTGCAAAACTTTGTCTGTGAACTTCCCAAAGAGATCCACACCCCTCAGTTTTAGACACTAAAACCTGGCTTACACAAGATCATGTTCCTTTCCTGTGCCAGTTGTTCTTGCAGTGTTATCATGGTTGTTGCTAACCCAGGATCCTCCCAACTCTTACTAGCTGCATCTCGCACCTTTCTCTCACTAGTACCAATCTATCATCCTCCCAAGGCCTTCAAGCTTTGGGTCAGGATAACCTCAACAGTATGTCTCCCCTGATTCACATGCCTTGGTCTGGTGCAGTAAACACAACATCTTGTCAGCACATATAATTTTGTCCATTAGGAAGGGTAAAACTAAGCATCACAAGATCATCTGCTATCTCGGCGTGGTACATGGGTTTTCTGCATGCATTCTCACTCATAAACACTGCCTAAGCTAGATAACGCTTTCCCACGCAAATGTCTTCCACAAACTATTTCCTATATATTGCACACCCACAAGTCCAACACCTTCATCAATGTGGTTAGGCTTGCAGTACAAAATAGTAAATCTGAATTGCACAAGGTATAACACTTTCTCCATTATGATTACATTTAGAGTGGGAATAGAATTGCATCTTTCCAAAGTGCAACACTTTTCCCAATGTAATTGCATTGTGTAGAAATAGCACACCTGAACACCTCAAAATCCAACACCTTCACCAATGTGATTAAGTTTAGAGTGGCAAAAGTGAATCTGAACCCCACTCAAAGTCTAGTACATTCCCCAGTGTGGTTCAGTTTAGAGTGGCAATAGTAAATCTGAACCCCACGCAGCCTAACACTTCCCCCAAAGTTGTTATGTTTGGAGTTGGAATAGAAAATGTAAACCACTCTATCGCCCACCTTTTCCTGAGGTGGTTGTATTTGTAGTGAGAATAGTAAGTCTAACCCTTTCACTAACCTAGTTATGTTTGGAGAGGGAATAGTAAACCTGAACCACACAAAGTCTAACACGTTCCCCAATGTAGTTAAGTTTGGAGTAAGAACTGTACATCTGAGCCCCTCAAAGTCCAACATCTTCACCACTGTGGTTAAGTATGGAGTGAGAAAAGTAAATCTGAACTCCTCAACATACTTCACTTTCCACAATGTGGTTTAGTTTGAAGATGTGTATACATTTTATAAACATTTTACTTAATATATACCACTTTTACTGTATTTTAAAATTTTGTATTAATTCATTCAAGTGGGTTTGTTTTTTTATTCCTTAAAAAAAGCCTTTTGATTCAGAAAATTTCGAATTACAAATACGATATAGTTGTAGTGTACATCAGTTTTTGTAGGAGTAATATTTTTTTTAAACATGCTGTACAGTCATTTTTAACAAACCTGTCATTATATACATTATTTATTTGTTTAAACAGCTATATTTTGAAATTACTGAAAACATGAATATATATTTTATCACTATTTCCCAATATATGTTAATGCATAAAACATGTTTGTACATATTTTAAAACATACAAACTTTAGTTACCATTTTTTTAAAATTCGTCTTTAATAAACATTAATAGATAAAATACATTGTATACCATTGATTTGAATTGGGTAGATGTATTTTTTTATTTTATTCTTTTGGCCATTTTTAAATTTCTTTTCCTGGAGCTTCGGTTTAGGATTTTACACTGATGGTCTCTGGTTAAGTAAGACTATTTTAAACCTATGTTATAAGGGTCCAGTGGTAGGGTGGAGATGTACCTCGATAGACTAGTCTTTTTAATGGTATATTCTTTAGGTGTATTTTTATTTAATTTATTATGTGTAAGTTAGTCTTCTGTATTGCATTAGGCCTCATTGAGAAATGTAATGTATAATAATTGTTTATATGGATGGTGTATGTATTTAACATTGATGTTTATGCTCTTGTACAGTGTTTTTGTTTGTATTATAGTTGAAAGTGTTTTTTGGGTGTGTTTATGATGATACTAAAAGTACAATCCAAAAACCTGTAAGGTTCTTATTTTCACATGTCAAATTTTATTTTTAAACTGTTTGTATTTTATTTATTTCCCAAGGAAAAATAATTTGTTATTTTTTAACTAACATTATTAATTAGTTGTTTTCATTCATTTCCTAAAGGCTTTTCTTCAATTGTTCTCACTTTCAAGTATTGGTTGATTTTTGGGGGAATTGTACTTTTTGGATCATCATTTCATTGACCAGGAATTCAGTAACAAAATTGTGGTATTGTATTTCATTTATTTATGTTATTGGGTGGTTAATGTTAATTTTTGGGATCCTATATTTCTCTGTTTATTGTCTATATGTATGATGTTTATGGTGTTACCATATTTGTATGATGGTAATAACAAGTTTGTTTTCTTAATATAATAAAGGCTGTTTTACACTGTTAATTTATATATTTTAAAATAGCTGTTCATATACATTTTAAATAGTAATATGAATTTGTGTGTTTTTAATAATTTTTCTATTCAGACTGGTATTTAATATTTGCTTAAAACATAATTATAAATAAATATTCTGAAATATGAGGGCTTGTGTTTTAAGTAGGTTAAATGGTGTTTTTATGAAGCATTTTTTTAATTAGGGTTCTTGCAATTCAGTCTAGATATGGTAGGACTGTGTTTTTAGTAAAGAGTCTTACTTTGAATTAGGGGTCAACGGAACTCGCGGAGCTTTACGGGAGTGGCAGAATTCTGGTCCATTACACTGCTAGTGTTGATTTCTAGTGCCAGGAGCTTGTTCTTTGCTGTAAAACCAGCACAAACAGCTCTACCTGGTGTGCAAGAGGGTGCTGCTTCTTTCTGCAACTTAAGTAGATGTTTTACTCAAGCAGCAGCTTTTGAAACGTGAGTGGCAACTTACTCAATGCGAGCACTAGCATTGGGAAATCAAGCCAAGAAGCTGTCAAGCTCTTTTTTTCTTGCTTGCCAACTTAACATTGGCAAGCTGCAAGGGAGAAAAACTCCTCCACATGGTGGTTGGCATACTTTGTGCTGAACTCCCGGCTCTGCACAATCCATGGAGTAGGCAAAACTCCATGAACTACACTGGTAGAATGGAGTTTACCTCACACCTCTACTTTGAATGCTAGGAGTTCATGCATGTGTTTAATTTTTTGGGAGACTATATGTTTGTGTTGGGTTAGGAATTGTTCAATTCTTAGCTCTTGGTAACGTTGTTATTTTAAAATATTTCTAGGAAGTGGTATAGGGTAAGAGGATTCTTCTAGGAGTTTTTGGAAGGGAATTATATCACCCTTCCTCTGTGCCTTTACATCTTGGGACATGGTGCTGCCATAGACATATAACCATGGAATGTGTTGCTTGGGTTGGTGTCGATGGCTGATGATGAGATGAGTGCAGGAGACCAAACCAAATACCCTCAAAATGATCCATTAGTGAAGCTAGTTTTTGTGATGTTATTGACAATAGGGGTGATCAAGTAGCATGTCATATTGTTTAGTGACTTAAGTTACAGGCACATATGATAACGCTATGAGCTTTTTTATTTGCTGTGCAAATGCTAGACTGATTGCTTATTCAATGCTAAGGGTGTTGTGCTTTGGTTAAAGTGGTAGTAGTACCCCTGAATTGCAAACTGGAGGTAGATTTTAAGTTTGGTTGAAATCATTGCCTGTTCAAAATCCATGAATATTTTTGTGGGTTATAGTTATCTGTGTGTTGTCTTATATATGTTATCATTCCATTGTAACTTGCGGATACATTAATGGGATGTTTGTATTTTGATATTGCCCGTGTATTGTGTTAATTTGACTAAATGGTAGAGGGCAAGACTTAAAAGTGCCATCTCTTCTCTATGTGTTGAATTGAGTTTAATGGGAGATTGTTATTAGTAACATATATTATAATTTTTTCATTGTCAATTTGTTCATTGTGAGAAATGGGGATATTAGTTGCAAGGGATGTGAGTCCTTCACAAGTCATAGGTCAACGTTATCTTTGTTTGGAAGCAAGAACCCCATTGTAGCACTTGACTCTCTCAGGGTAATTAAGTAGAGTAGTCTAAGACAAACTCAACTGAGATGCCAAGAAGACATTTGATTGGGTGGAGTCGCCATATCTCTTTAGAGTCATGATGAAAATGGACCTTGAAGATGACTTTATCTCCAAGGTGCTTTTAGTTTACTCACCTACATCCAACATCAAATGCAAGGGGCTTCTTGTCGAAAACATTACAGATTCATGTCAAGGCTGCCTGCTCTCCCTCTTATTGTTCCTCATGGCATTTGAAGTGCCTGCTTTCAAGTCAAAGGACCTCCATACTCTGGGCTGATATGGAGGTTGAGTACCTTTAATTTGCCCACATGCCCTCTACCTGGCCCTCTACCTCTCCTAGATGGCACTCTACCTACATCACTCGAGGGAGATACTGACACGGGTGAAGATCAAATGATATCTCACAGGCTCTTTATGCTTACTTCTCTGGGCTACCTACCACTCTCGCACCCCACATAGCAAGGCAACCTTGTTTTCATGGACGCTTCAGTGGCATGAATGACAGCCCATAAGCAACAGTGTATTAACTCACAAATGTAGAGTAAGGCAAAACTCTGACACAATGCATATATATCTGCTTTGCCATCACACCATTCCTCCAGGGTATGGTGGAGCACGAAAGTACTTCATCATGTTGATGGGTTTCTCTGCGGGCACAATTAAACCATTCTCAGTGATCTCAAGAGAGGTCTCTCTCTTTCTCCCTATTGGACTTTTGACTACACTGCCTAGCGACCCACTGCCTTTGTTAAGTGCTAGGCCCCCTCCCAGTAGAATTACCAGTTTCACCCATTTAACAACCCATCCGACTATGGGGGGCATGCAATAGACTGGTCTCCAGTCTATGTAGCATCCTCTTAAAAAGCACTCACTCTGTACCGATTCTTAACCAGACCCACATTAAATGGCATACAACCCTCTGTAGGAATCACCCTCTGGATGACTGGTTGACCCTACTTCAAGATCATTGTATGGTCCTACAAGAGTCTTGTCTTAAACTTCTTTACTTCAAAATCATTCATGATTAGCACTGGACCACATGGAACTGAACTGGGCTCGGCTAGAGACCCAGAGCGGCTGTTAGAACTGTCTTAAGGAGAGCTATGACTTGCAACATATCTTCTTATGAAGCTGTCAAAGCCTCCGACTTTATTGGATGGCTGGCTATATGGTTCCATATGTGCAAGCTTCATCCACATGCTGTGAAGCTTAGCCTTTCTGCATGACATGGCAGACATTACCAAACTGAATGTCCATACTCAGCACTGGTTAGCTATGGCATTGGTGAAAGTATGCATACTGCTTCATTAATGCCAGCCTTCTTGCAATACAAATGCAGAATGGACCATTGAACTTGACACGCCACAAACAATTCACATACTAATTAGCCGGCAAACCAGAGGAATATGAGAGGGTATGGGGAGCTTTCACGCACAATACTATATGTCCCTTTCTCTCATTTTTGCAGGAGTCACCTCCTCTTTCTCTTACCTCCTACATCTTCTACCTACCCCACTCTACAGGGACACTGAAACTAAATTGTGTCCCACGGCCACCTTCTTCAGCCTACCATCCAGCTGGTTTGTCCCTCACTTAACGTTACAGAATAAGGGAAGCTGCAGAATGGCAGGGCTTTTTGACCATCGCTTATTCACAGCCAAACACTTCCTCAGGTTTGCAGTTACCACTTAGGTTTCAGGATTTAGCACCTCTATTAAATTTATGGTAATTAGTATGAGTAGTAGCATGATCTTTCCCCCTTTTGCTAGGCCTCCCATACTGACTGAGCCAAGAGCCTTAGGAAAGCCGCTTGAGATGACTAATTCCTCCTGTCTGGGCATCCTGCAACACACTTAGTGGTTTTCTTGACTCCTACACCCATTTCTAACAACTCCTCCCTTCTTCTTCCCCACCCAAGTACTTTTAATTATTATACATTACCTCTGTTCCCATTTATGCCCTCTACACTAGTGGTCTGCTCCATATGCGCATGAGCCTCCATTCCCTGAATGTTCAGACTTCTGTGACCCTCCGTGCCCATGCTCCTGAAACTGGAGTCTTCTTTCCTTTCCTACAGTTCTGGTCAATGCCTGTTCTTTCCTGTAATATTTTACTGCTTTGGAAAATTAAAAATAAATGGTGCAAAACAAAAAGTCTCTTCTGGAGGCTGCTGTCTCTTTGGCAGCCCCTCAAGACACTTTGGTGGTGCCTTGCTCGTTTTTGAGCACCACAAAAACAAAAATGCTAATTCCAGGGCCCTTCCCATGTCATGGGACAAGCCCATGATCGGCTGTGCCACTTACTACATAATTTATTAGCAGATATGCCCACTCTAAAACACTTCATTTTACTGTTATTCTGGTCAGGTGCTACACTTTGCTGTGAATACAGGTGCCCAAGTCCTACTCAGGGACCTATATTTTCTTGTTGATTGGGGCTATAAGGGGAGCCCCCAAAGGATTCCAATGGAGAAAGAATCTCAGGGAGGAGACCCCACTCATGCCACTCCCCATGGGAATGTAATAATTGATGATGTGCTGAACCCTGGAGGCTTGTTCTTCTTTGGGGTTATTCTTCATTTGGGTAGCTGTTCCCCATGCAAACCTGTCATTTGCCTGGGCTCCTGAAGCTCTGACATGCTTCGAGGGCATATTCCACTGCCCCTCCACAACCAGCCAGCAAACTGGCCTTCATGCCATATCCTGCTACTTCAAAGGCACCTGAATGTCAGCAGTGTCTAAGGCCATTTAACATAAGTGTCATTGGAACCATCAAGGTTCACCCATCCCCCATCAGACCCATTCCCATAACTGTTCCCCAGGGAGGATAGGGGGCAATCATCACTGGCCCTGGAGGGACCCATACATGTCCTGGGAGCAAGCTCAAGGTAAAAACTTGCAGCCCGTGTTTTGCAGTGGCATCAGGTGGCTTCTCCTTCCAGCTGGGCATTCTTTCACCATTTTTGCTCCCAGGTCCAGTGTCTTCTCAAAAGTCTATCTTTTGTGCAGGGGTTTTTAAGTGGGGATTGGAATGTTCTCAAAACCAGGCACAACTGACCAATCTGAGGGTGCCACATCATCACTCAACCTGCTGCCCGAACCCTACTGCAGAGCATTCTGGAGCATTTCAATAAGGTGACTTCAAATGGTCTATACAAAGACTTTACCTGGGAGCCTCATCTCCCCTCACCTAACACAACTGACTGATAACTTTTTACTAGAACTTCAAATGGGAGCCTTCCTGTGTTTGGCCTCCTTTGTTTCTGTGGTCTTTGGCTTTCTCAGCTCAGGTGCAGTGTCAACAGTTGTGTGTAGTATTTCTTGGTTTGTTGGAGTGTCTCTATATAAACGAAGTGGCTGACATCCTGAAGGATTGCGGAAATTATTCCCCTACAAAGAACGGAGGCAAGGAGGTGGTTCTCTTGTTTGCAGACTACTCCCTTGTCATCTCCAAGACACCAATGGGACTCCAGCTCCTTGTTGACAAATTCACAGATTTCTTTGTCAAGGGGTCTGGAGCTCAATGCAAGTAAAACCAAGTTCATGGTGTTTGGGAAGGGAGTGGCCAAAAACTTAGTTGTACGTGCTGGGGAAAAAACACTGGAGAGGGTGAAGAGCTTTGATTATGTAGGAGTCAAGGTAATGGACAGCCTGAAGTGGAATGATCAGCTCAGGAAAAGCATGTTACTACTCAAGCATAGAGAAAATGCTATTAGCAGACTGCATAGACAAACAAGCTCTTGTGCTGTTTCGCCGGCAAGGCACAAGGGGCTGCTCTATATGGACCTGAAATATGGGGATGTGCTGATGTTTCCCTACTTACTGCCGCAGAAAATACATTTTTAAGACAGCTTGTCTCTGTTCTCAACACTACACCGCTAACTCCCCTGTTCTTGGATTTAGGACTCAAAAGAATTGCAGATCTAGCTGCTCTCAGACCACTTGTTTATTGGATTCAGCTTTGGGTCACCCCTGAGCTAAAGGAATTTAGAGATTGTTTTGTTGAAGTGCTCTATTAGGGGTGCCAAGTCGATATCCTGGGTTAAACATGTTTCCAATTGGTTCAATAAACTGGGCTTAAGAAGATTCTGGACTAACCCGGAAAATATGAGCAAAATCGTTCTTAACATTAAGAAATGTAGCTACTGGGTTTATATCCAAGACAGTTAATTTAATAACAAGCAAGTAGGCACACTCACAAATAGATTTTTAGACATTAATCCTTTTTCCTGTTTTGAGGAATTCTTAGATTTTGTTTCCTCTCCTCGAGCCAAAAGCCTTTATATTCACTTCAGATTTGGTACTCTTCCTTTACGATCTCTAACTAATAAATGGCACAAGGTTTCAAGTCCAGTATCTGTCTAGCGTGTGGCCTGGGAAATGAGAACGAGGTACATATACTATTTCTCCGTCCTCATTACGATGGTCCACACCGGAAATGGATTATTCCCTTGTGTCATAATTTGAAGATGAACACATATTTAGTGGTCTTAGAATTTTAAAAAGCGATACTACTCCTGTTATTTTTATTGCTACAAGTAAATTTTTACAGGCAGTCTGGTACATAGATTAACTCTTTTTAATTATTGTTAGATTTTAATTGTGTCAATTTTATGCATTTTATGTTTCTTATGTATTAAGTATAAAGGTACATTTTACATGTCTTGAAGTGTTTTGCACTATTTGCACATAGCCTAGCCTGTCTACAGCTTCTGTTTTTATGTGCTAGTAATAATGGAAGAGAAAGAACTTTGAATAGCCTCTGTTTGCTGCAAAAAACACGTAAATTGAACTGTGCAGGAAGAATTTTTAAAAATGCACTCTTATGTATCTATTGTAATGTTATATGTTTGTATACTTTGATGGTACTTGGCTACCAAATAAAGTTATTACTTGTGTGTTGTGCATTTTCATAGCCTTTTTATACTGTTTGTTGATTAGAAAAAATGTTTGTAGTTCTTCATTATGTTCCCATTTATTTGATTGATTGGTCGGGAACTAGCTTGATTTTTTTTCACCATGTATGGTAAACGTCAATAAGCATTTTTGTTATTTATTTAATGTGTATTAATTTATTTTGAGCCATTTTTATATTTGTGGGTATTTTATGTAATAATGTGTGTTTTATTTAGAATTATCATGATTTTATGGCGTTCAATATTTTATTTCTTGGGATTGTTGTTACATGTCATTAGTTTTAATGTGCAAACAATGTTTATTTTTTTTGTTTATGATATTGTTGTACTTTAGATATTTTTTCAGCAATATTTTTGTCATTGATATCTGTGTATTGAATATTTAGGTATAGGGTCACATTATTTATGTTTTTGTTATTTTTTAGTGATGTTTGTGTATTTTGACATTATTTTTTCTTATATAGTGTAATACATATGTGAGAGGATTAGAGAATCCTGTTTCTTTCTTTGGATTTTGCCATTTGTTATCTTACATTTTTATTTATTATGAGTAAAGCACAACTGCAAGTCTCTAAATGAAAGCAAAATAAAGGACAAGATTAACATCTAACATTTAACAATGGGGCAACCAGCGTTCTCTTTCAGTATAAGTGCCTACTTTTACCAAGTCAACTTTACTACCAACTGTGACAGACATGAAGAAATAGGATGTTCTTGTTAGACTTTGTGGGTATGAATAAGGTCAAGGTGCTAATACAATCAGACCACAGTCCCTCATTACCCACAGATTGTGGGCCTGAGTTAGATCTTGGTGGATGGGTTACTCTGTCACAACAGTATTGGCTAGCTCATCCCCCAAAATATAAATCTCATGATATCCTATGGAATTTTTATTTCAGTGGAAGAGATATCGGTCACCATTGTGATGGAGTAACCCATTCACCAAGTCCTAAATCATGCCCTTTGTCTCAATCAACAATGTGTCCATGGCAAGGCATGCTTTCTGAAAACACATAGACCTTGTTATGAATTTCCCAGAGTGGTTTTCTAGGGAAGGGGGATCATTTTCCAGGCAATTACAAATGTTCTGTTGTCTCAGAACCAGGGAATTGCTAGGAGCTCAAACACTAGACCCTGTAATACTAGGATCTGGAAACAGCAACAGTAACATGTAACAGTGGACATTTGGGACAGAGGGCAGCTCCCACTAACATTCTTCATGCAGCATTGGCGGAACAGAAAATGGCCCTTCCTCTGATCTCTACCTGCTCGCCCAACCTCTGCCACCCAAACCATTGGCCAAAAAAATGTCACCACATCAATTTTCGGCCTGGTCCAAACAAGTGGTAAACATGTGTGGAAGTGGGCTCTTTTTATTATTAGAAATGAGGAAAGACACACAAATTTGAACTTGGTTGGACCCCCATTCTGGACTCAGTTAAATCCTCATTCTGGGAAACATTGGTAATTCTGCCCCCTGTTTACTTGCACAGACAAATGGAGAACTTGTAATAATGACCTTAGTGTTTTTCCTAGTCAACAACATTTTGCATCCAGGTCTAGACATGTAATATTATTTTTCACTATTTAAACACAAGATTAAAAACCTCAGCAAGGAAAGTAATGGCAGCAGGTGTCAGACTCTGGCCCATTTGGCAGCTGCACACTTTACCTAGTGGGTTTTTAAACCCATGGTTATGTAGGTAAAAGTGGTACTAAAGTCCTTGAATGCAGCATGGTCTTTCTAAACCACCACAACTAGCTGAATGTTTCTCAAATGCAGAGAGGCAGCTACTTAAAATCGGCATTGCACTTACCCATCTCGAGTTCATCAGTCTAAGGTGATTGTATGGCTTCCTAGATATATATGCAGCATATTCGTTAGGGCATCATCACATATATTTCTCCTTTGCTCAATACTGTCTGAATTTAGTACCATCTCCCTCCCTTCCACGAGGTCACTTGATCTCAGATTATCACTACTCCCTCTCCCACCTCACCTCTTTTCCTCTATCACCTTGTCAACTAAATGGTAAGAGAGGGACTAATCCCTGAACATCTCTTAAACCATCAATTCCTTCTCCATCCCAATGCCCATCCATGTTTTATTTTACAAACAATTGGTTTAAAGAATGCGTTACTAAGGAAAAGGAAGAACATGTCTGAATTGTATAGGACATTTATTGAATAGAACAGTCTGCAATCCTAAGAGATGTATTGCTACTTGGTATTATGAAATGACGTTAATACTGGTCTAACTGATACGAGCTCGCTTATCTATGTCAGGTAGTTCATATTAAATGATTTCATGATGACATATTACACAAAATCATTTCTTCTCATCTGAATCCATTTTATGCCATGTGTTTTTGTGTGATGTTTTGCAGGTTGATATGAGGTAATTTCTTTTGATATCATCAGTATAGTATTAACATTTTTCGAAACTTGGAAAATACCGATTCATTTTGGTCACGGGATGTGGTAACTATGCGATCACCATATGGCAGCAGTAATTGAAGCCCATTTCCCGCAGGGCATTTTTTGCTTCATCAATATCTCTCTGAGCTGTATGTTTAAAAGAGGGTTTTTTTCTTGAGTCACTCTGCATACCCTGTGTTTGCGTATTTTTCTGCTGAGAATACAGAGCTTTTATTTTACATCTGTCAAGCACGAATACCTCATTGTGAGATTCTGGATTATTAATTTGGGAGAAGGTCCTACCAAATTAGTAATCTTGCATCTCGCTCAAATAAAGCACAGTTTGAATGAGAAAATCTTGGCTTAGACCCTGGTAGCCATAGTCTAAAGTAGGAGAACTTTCCCGGAGAAATGCATGATAAGTATTCATTTAGCACCAAAATATTACCAAAGTCAAAACACACACACAAAGTACCCTAAATTAATCATCTAAAAAAAATGTACAAAGAGAATCGAACACAAATTGTCAAAATCCGATATAGAGAAGCAGAAATATACATTTTTTAAATTTTCAAGTCTAAAAGTGCCAAAAACAAGAGAAAGCTCCAATAAAAGTATAATTCTTTGGGAGACCCTGACCTAGATGTGATTTCAGGTTGACTGTAATTGAGCATCGGTCGGGTAAAACTTGCAATCACACTCATCAGAAATGTTAACTATGGGGCAGATTTACAAGCCCCTTGTGTCATTTTTGCGCCTCTGTTGCGTCACTTTTCATGACGCAGCATCAGCGTAAAAATGCAGCCCATTTACAACGTGACGCATCTAGGGAGATGCGTCACGTTGTAAAGCCCTGCGTCACATTATACCTGCGTCAGGTATAATGTATGCAGGGTGAGCGTTCCAACGCAAAAAAGCCTCGTAGAAGTGACGCAGTGAAATCTACAAGATAGGATGCCACTGTGTCAAATTCTGCTTGAAGCAGGCGTAAGAAGTGACGCAGCACAATGAGGGTAGGCCTTCCCCTGCATTGCTGGAGTTGTGTCGTGCTTGCGACACCACTCTAGAAATGCGTGACTTTTGCGTCAACAGATGCGTCAGAATTTCTGGCGCATCTGTCAATCTTTGCACCATGGTGCGCCGTATTGTAAATACGGCGCAACCATAGCGGAGCATGAGTTTCTAATGGTGACGCAGGGAAAGTGACGCATCTTTACAGATGTGTCATTCTCTTGTAAATATGCCCCTTTATACCTAACAATTTTTTTGAGGATTAACTTCTAAAGATATTGCAGCCAACAAGCTTCATTTGATGTTGGATATGCAGAGTCTGTGCGCCCATGAAAGTGTTCGATTTTGACACCTTATGTAAAAGTTACAGCCTCAGAGGTAGCTCTAGTGCTTCCTCATTTTGGTTTCAAGTTTGATTTCAAACGTACTCACATTTGTTGGAGCTCACAATTCTTCCATGAGCTAGGCTAAATGCAGTAATTTGGCCGTGCTCACAAGGCCAAATATTTCATTGCAGGGCACACCAGAGTCCTTTGGTGTAGTGAAAAACACCTAGTGGATTTATTCTGGAAATCTTCCCCTCTGGGGTAGCACCTTTCCCTGGTAGCCTTGGCACCTTGTCCCTATCTTCAGAGTTCAAGAAAATTGCTTAGCCTAAACTTTGGAAGGTGCTGGGATGTTCTTCCTAGTCACTTTTACATCATCCAACTAGCTAAGGGAGGTTTTCTATAGACCAGGCCACAGTTCAGCATTGCAAGATATGCACATTTACTCATCATGATCTTCATAAATCCATTCCAATCCATTCCCTCCTAACCGGCTTTGTCTTCCACAGATGAACTCCTCTCTTCAGCCTTTTTTATAGTTCAGCTAGGAGAAGGTTAGCCAAAAGCAAAGGGTACAAGAAGAAGCAGATTTCACTAAGCCTTCCTCTAAGCAGGCTAGCAGTTAGCAAGTGTGCATCCTCTCCTTCATCAGGTCTCTTTTTAGTTGAATTGTATTTTGAGAGGCTGTTAATATTAGGCCTGGGCGTAGTTCGCGTAGTTTTGCTATGCGGAACTCCGCAAAGTTAAAAAAACTCAGAGAAGTTCCGTGAGTGGCGGAGTGCAGTGCCAACTGCAGTTTGTGCTGGTATTCCTGCCGCTCACGTAGAAATTCTACCGTTCGCGAATTTACCTTTCATGATCGCTAGCGGGGAAAAAACTCCACTGCACATCGCGAAGTGGAGTTTTCTGCACTCCACGAGCTCCGTGGAGTGCGGAGTGCAGAAAACTTTGCAAACTCCGCAAACGTAATTTTTATCAGACTCATTTCAGGTGTCACGTGACCGATAGGGACATTGTCGACATCACTAAGTTAGCATGGCTTGTGCAGCCATGATGCTGCTTTTGCGCACTGTTAGACCTGGCACCACTAGCGTGGGCCTCCCTTCCTTTTTTTGCCTTTATCGCCTGTGTTTTGCTGTGTGTTGGACTCCATTTTTGATGGTCTAGATGCTTTGGGCACTTTGCCACTGCTGTTCAGTGCCGAAGTGCAAGTGCTCCCTTTGTAAATTACTGTTATGGATTAGCGATTCCATGATTGGCTTATTTGATTTACTTGTCAGACCCTAGTACAGTGCATTATGTGTGCCTGTAAATCAAATGCTGCTGGGGGGCTTGCAGCACTGATTGTGCCACCCACAGAAGCAGCTTGTAAAATGTGACTCAGGACTGCCATTGCAGAGCCTGTGTGCAGTCTGGGACTGCCATGTCGACTTGGCAAGTGCACACACTTCCCAGTCCTTAAACCTTCCTTTTTCTACTAGTCACCCCTAAGGTAGACCCAAGGTACCCCTGTGGGCAGGGTGCATTGTATGTAAAAGGTAGGACATGCCCTGATGTGTGTGGCATATCCTGATAGTGAAATTCTGCCAATTTCATTTTTCAGTATTGCTATCTGTTCCCATAGGACAGAATGGGGGGTTTGTTTATAAACATCTGATAACCATAACTGACCCTAGGAACAAGATAGAAAAGTCAAGTTAAGTATGCCTGAACTCAGAATGTTAAAGTGTATCTTTTAGTGAGGGTGACTTTTACATTCTGTGTTTGAAAATACCACTTTTAGAAAGTAGGTATTGTCTCACCTAGCCATCCAGTGTGCCTCTGCTAGGTTTGTGTCTTGCATGTCTGGTTTTTGGATGACCGGGGCTGGAGAGGGGCAGTGGGTCCAGAAGTCTGATGAGTCAGGACTGGGCTGAATAGACCTGGAATGCATTTAGAGAAGGGGGAGGAGATTTCCTTTGCACCTGAGTTGGCCTGGTCTGCCTACAACAATGCTGCCTCCACCTCCTGACAGGAAGCTGCACCAGTGAAGACAGAACTGGTTTTGGCTGGGTACAGACACTCTATGCCTTCAGAGAAAAAATGATTTTGTGGTATAAATATTGGGGCACAGACCCTAGAACTTTAGATCACTTCTGGGATCAAGAGGAACCTTTGCCAAGGAGGAAAGCCGGATAAGCTAAGGGGGAATACTGCCCCTGTGCTGTTTGCTGTCTGGGGTTGGCCTGCAGTGAATGCTTGCTGCCAAGTAAAGGAGAAAAGGGACTTTGCTGTTTGCTTTGTCACCTGCTTGAAGAAAATGTCTCAAAGGGCTTGAAACTAAGCTTACCTCCTGTTCTAAAGTCCAGGGACACAAAGAATTCATCCCTTCTGTCTCTCTGCATCTGGAACTGCTGCTTCAGCTGCTACAGAAGGAAATTGCAACACCAACGCCAGCGAGCGCCGCCGCAAACTGCACCAAAGCCGTGGGCACCGCTCGTGAAGAGCACGATGCACTGCCCCGACTTGCACCATAGGCCCAACGCCTGCTGACGCCGTGTTGCATCGACTCTGAAGCCGTCATCGAGGCCACTGCCTGCACTGGAGCTGAGGACACCACTCGTGATGTCCACGACACACCGTCCCGACTCGCACCGCAGCCCCGACTTCACCGACAGGGTGCTTCATCAATGGGGAGCCGATCCTCAACGTGGGTGACTCCTGAATCCATCAACATCGCACCGTCGTAAGGAACCACCGCCTCGCCTTTATCCGTGACGTCACCTCCCCGACACAGTAAGGAACTGACAACTCCCCAGCAGTAAGGAACAGAGGCATCACCTCCCCTGGGTGGTAAGGAACCGATGCCGTCGGCGCCAACGAAGCATCACTTTCCCGACATCATGCAACGTCTTTGCTTTCATCAATTCCAAGGTACTGTTCTTTGTGGGTCTGCTTGACTCTGGGCTCGACACCGTGCACCCCGCGGTCGGCGCTGATCTTTGGGATTTTCTTCTGTCACGACATCGTAATAACTCTAGGTGGAGTTATTTGTTGCTAAAATCTTTATTTGAGTGAATAATCTATTTTTAAGGATATTTTTGATATGTATTCTGGATTTTTGTCATTTGGTCTTGTTTTGGTTTAGATAAAGATTACTTATTTTTCTAAACTGGTGTGGTGTCCATTTGTAGTGTTTTCACTGCGTTACTGTATGTGTTCTCAAATGCTTTACACACTGCCTCTGAGATAAGCCTGTCTGCTTGTGCCAAGCTACCAAGTGGGTGAGCAGGGGTTATTTTAGAAGTGTATCCCCTTACCCTGACTAGAAGCACGGATCCCTATTTGGACAAAGGACCTACCTCCGCCAACTAGAGACCCCCACATCTAACACACACATTAACACATAACTTTCTTTTTGCAAGACTCTGTTTATGCCTTTCACATGAGAAAGGTCAATAAACAATGCCCCTTGTTATTCCGTCCTGGTCAGGCCCTAGCACCTAGACAACACATACCACTGCAGCTGCGGTTGGAGACTTGTGCTCCGATATTACGGGGATACATGTTTAGGTAACAGACACTTGGAGAGGGACCTTTCTAGGGAGAAAAGCAAAAGCCACCTTTGATGTAGACATCACATCTATGCTCTAAGGTATGGGGTCCACTGACAAAACCCGGAGATCTTCTATTATATATTTATACATAGTCTATCCAAGGGGAGGGAGGCTAGGCACTATAGTCATTTCTCCATCGTCTTTATAATATGACATTTCCTTTCATAATGTATGGACTGACTGCGATGCTAACTGCATTTCTGTTATGCGTTTTTCTGCTAGTTGCGGCACGTATACTGCATGTTAGAGCACTTTAGTTACAATAAAAATGTTAAACTATATTCGTGTCTCAATCAGATCTTATCATGGACAGGTGCTAGAGTGTGAGTAAAAAAGGTGTGTCTTTTATCACCACGATTCCTGAGAGATCAGCAAGTGTTGTTTTCAGGGTTGTCTAATCATTTGCTTCTCTGTGTTTGGGTAGAAAAACAAGTTAGACACTATAGCTAGTCGGTCCTGGTCTCATGGGTACTAAGGCAGTAGGAAGCCTAAGCCCCTATACACCAAGTTCCCACATTCCTGCACATAGTTCTGTGTATGTGCAGAATCCCTGCAACATGGGGCCACCAACGTTTGGTCTGGTACTTATTCACGAGCCCTCTGAGTAACACTTGTGCTTGTCTGCAATACCCTCTCATCGGTTGCAGAGACGTCCGTGGTGTGAGGGAGATAGCCTCCAATATTGGAAATTGTATAGGTTTTTCAAGCTTGAATTCTAAAAGGTTTTGTTTAATATTAACCCAGTAATGTGCTGACGTTTCACTTACAGTGTAGATAATGGCAATTAACATTGCACCAAATAACCATGCTGAGGTTTCTGAACATTTGACCGTAGATGGAGTATCGGTTCCTGGAGCAGATTTTATATTTGTCGTAGAGGTAGATGCTGCTTACCGCTTCGAGGTTTTTTACTCCTGGGTTAAGTTTCCTGCGGTTGATGGGAGCGGTAATTACTTTCATGAATATGAACAGAGGGCGGTACACCAAGTTTACCATCCATATCATTTGCTTGAAGTTCCGTTGACGTCTTGGAAGCACACCATATGGTTTAATGGCGCCCTACCTCACCCTGTTTTGGTGGTCCTTCTTAGCCCATTGTCGGTCGATGGGGCCACTTGGCCCATTTTGGCTGGCTTTACTCCACATCCAAATTATCAGGCTGTTACATTCGCAGAACTCTGAATCTTACATACAAATTTAATTCATATACATAGAAGTGCCATACAATATCTTGCTCGTAATTTACCGGTGGCTCCAGCGGGTGCCGCTCAGCTACCAGGACATGGTGGCATGGTTATAAGTCCCATCATGATTAATTCTGTGATGGGAAAGCGACCTCAGAAGAGGGAAAAATTCCCTGTTTGGTTGGCTGAAAACTTTGAGCAGCTCGAATCTGTTTTTCCACACACTTCTCCTGTGGAAAAACGCAGGATACTGACCATGAGTTTACCAAAAGGACTAATTCCCAATTTAGCAGGTTGCACCACTTGGGTGAAGGTGTTTGCTGCAGTTTATTCCCTGTGCTTTGGCACCCATCCATGACTGTACTTCCGACAGTCCTTAAGCAGGTTAAAGATGAGCATGGAGCTGAGGCAGCACTAGAGTTAGGAATGAGGCAAGTTGGGGCATTTCCCATAGTCTCAGATATGATACTTGCACATGTAAAGGGGGGATCTGGTAGTTTACAGGTGAGTCAGCGCGTGGAGGCAGTAGCTGACATTGATAAACACAGAGAGAAATTCCCAAAGATAATTGCTAATGTATATAAATCCTTGGTAGGCAATGATTTGGGTATTAAACCTTTTAATCAGCACAAAATAAGCCTCTGCAAGAGACGGAGGGGTGTCCAGTCTTTTCAGAGAAGACTTGGAATAAAAATAAGTGGCAGCAACAGCAGAAGCAGAAGCAGGGTTTGCATTCAGGTTCACCGACACCTGATGTTTCTTAACGTAGATATGATTTGCGTGACCGCACTAAACTTTAGACACCGGAGCGATTTCAAGTTCCTGATCCGCGCTCTCCTCATTCCTTTCAGAGATCATCAGACCCACAGTTCGTTGGAGGGGAGCGGCAGGATTGCATACAAGGTGATACCAGTCAACCAAGATGTGATCAGCCGAGACAGTTTGAAATCTAACCAAAGATGGAGAGGCAACCTCCATACCCTGCCCCGTTTCAGAAGAAAAAAGTTGTAGCTTTAACAGCGAAGTATGCCACAGACAGTAAGAACCCTACTCCTCAATTGGAGATGGGCCGTGACACACCTCGATAGCGCGGTGAAAGTTACCATAGTGCAGGGGGCACTCCGTCCTTGTCTGGAGGCGAGAGAAACTCATAGTTTTGTAACAGTGGAAACAGCAGATGCATGGGTTGCACCCCCTGATAGACTTTATGTCATAATCCTCCAAATTGAGGGTGATATCAGACGGATAATTAAGCTAATCTTTTGGTAAAAACTTACGTCCTCTTATGACATTTTGTTGGTGGAGGCTAATTTGCCTCCCACATTTGTCTTGGCTTCTTCATGAGGTGAAAGTGTTATATAAGCTGGGCAGTAAAATCCGCTCCACTCGTGGAGTTTGCGGATTTTTGACAACTCCGCGTTCTGCATAGAGCGCGGAGTTAACGAAAACTCCGCGATCCGCAGGGTAGCAGAGTTTTTCCCTTGTTTGCGTTTTCAAAATATATTTTCGTGCGCTCTGTAGTGACTTACCGGTAACCCTGGGCATAGTTCGCGTAGTCGCGCTTTGCGAAGCTACGCGAAGATGTACTTGCACTACGCGAGCTACGCGTAGCTTCGCGAGCTTGCGTAGTTGCTTGGAGCGCCCATTCGCGATGGCTTTTTCTTGTTCGGGAGCACAGTGAGCGTGTTCGGGGAGCTGTTTGCATGCTTGGGGGATAATATCTTGCGATCTTACCCATGAGGTCGCCAATAGGCGCAGCCATCTTGTTTTTCAACTGTCCCGCCCGCTCACGATGCCATATTTCCTGTTCCGGGTCACGGATAGTGTTCGGGAGCACATTTTACTTGTTCGCCATGAATAGTGCATGTTCACGAGAAATATCGCGCAAACTTACCCACGCGGTCGCGAATGGGCGTGGCCATCTTGTTTTTCACTCTATGCTATGGTTCTGGGCCTACTTTTCTATCCTCCCTTAATCTTTGTAATCCTTTGTATTTAAAACATTTTTTCCGACTTTTTTTAGTTATCATCTATCTCTCTCTTTCCCTAAGTTTATATTTTGCATTTTATTTCTACTTTTGCTGTGTTTTTTTTACTTTTATAAAGTTCTTTCTTTCTTCTTCCCCCTAACTTTTTTTTCCCCTTCTAACTTTTCTTTTCCGCCTCCCACCCAGCCCAGAACCATGGCCAAGGGTACACCTAGTGCCAAGGGCAAGGGACCTGCAGGAGCAGACAAGGGCCACCTGCCTGTGGCAGAATGCGTCCTGCAGGGGTGCAGGCCTTGCAACTTTGTGGGGAGGCGGAGGTGGCTGCCCTTGATTTTTCATTCAGCGCCACCTCCCCTTGACCTTAGCAGCAGGCGGCAGGCCCGGCTCCGGGTACGCTACCCAGGAGTGTCACTGTCAGTGGACAAAGATGCGCCGGGCAGTGTTCCGGTGCTCTGGGGTCCGGCGCACCCATAATCAGCTGGCCCACCGGGAGCAGGACCTGTTGGACCTGCTAGGTTTTGAGGTCATTGGTCTTGGTGAGTAACTTATTGTGTATAAATTAAATTTGACGAATAACAAGATTACTGCTGCGTGCTACGCGTTGATGGTAAATTACGTTCCAAAAAGCAAAATATTCTGTGATTGTAGGACCCAGGTGCTCGGTGGTACTCTTACTTGTTTGCAACTTAGTTTGCGCTAGTTTGTGCTGATTATGTAAGAGTTTATTTTAGAGAACTGAAGTTAGGTAATGCGATTTGCTAGAGAGACTCTAGTCCTTCCATTGTCCTACTGTGAAATAGTGGTGGATGGATATTGGATACTAGGTTTAGTTTGTTAGTATTAGTTAATAATTGTTTTATGCGGTCTGCGTGACGCCTCCTCTGTCACTGAGTGCTGCTTACCCCAGTCCTTCGTAGAACCTTTTGTACTTTGTTTAGTGAGTGGTAGGCTTAGCATGGTCAGTCAGTAGCAGAACTAGATCAGAATCATGCAACCAACCCACAAATTGTTGTATGTA
Organism: Triturus cristatus; assembly: GCF_964204655.1. NCBI lineage: Eukaryota > Metazoa > Chordata > Amphibia > Caudata > Salamandridae > Triturus > Triturus cristatus. The sequence goes on from NC_140594.1 coordinate 248,580,077, forward strand.
TGCACAAATTTATGCATGTGTCCTCCATCTCATCTATGCATTTGATGGCTGAAAACAATGGAAATGCAGACTTAGTGAACAATTGGCCCGTCTGGAATAGGTAGTGTAGGTCAGGTGGTACTTACTAGGCTTCGTTAGTATTTGTAATCAGAATGATTATGGAACACTGGAGTGTTCATAAATAAGTAGACGATCCGTGAATGCAGGAAGCAGCCAGTAGTCGATCCATCTGATTAGATAGGTCAATTTTATTGCAATTGTTGTTTCCTAAAATGTTGTTTGACTTATTTTTCCAAATGATTTATCATTATTTGTTTCACAGCACTGCTTAATGTTTGTCTCTTTCTTTATCATATTTTACATGATCATCAGCACCACCCAGGGGCAAGAAGACGGGGTCGGAGTCGGCGGGGGAACCACAGGACTGCTCCTCTACCGAGGCTCCTGCTGCTGGCCCCAGTAAGTCCTCCAGTGTTTATATTGACAGTTATATTTCCCTAACTTTTACTGCATCTTTTGTTTCAGAACTATAAATTATGGTTCCACTTTTTAATTCTATTTTTTACAAAAGCTTCTTTAATCTTGACTATCTGTTTCCAAATTCTGTTTATCCCTGCCTCTAACTAAGTTAATTTTAACTGCCTCTGCTATGACTCTCTGTACTACTACTACTACTATTATTCTGTCTGTAGCGAAGCTTGCACAGTTGCCCACTCTTTATTGAAGGTTTTCCTTGGAATAATAAAACTCTGCTTGACCAACAGATCTAGCCACTGTGTCCTGTCCTTTGGGTTGCCCTCTTCTAGTCTTCTCAATGTTGAGGCTTTGACAATTACCACAAACAAAATGGCCAACCAGATATTTGACTAGTATTTTGGATCGGATAGTACATGATACTACTATTGTAGTGATTCTGCAGAGCCACATACAGAACTATGCACAACAAAATAGGATGTTGGTGATGGGAGGTTGTACCTTACTGATCACACCTCAGTCCGAAGAACCCACGATCCCCTGACCGACTAGCTATAGTGTCTCACATTAGGGTCCCACTCCCGACCCCCCCCCACGAAGAAGATACACAATGTTCATGATGACTGAGACAGACAACCCAGAACATAGCACCATTTTGCTCACTCACTTGTGTAAGTCCACCCCACCACACCAAATACCACAGAGTCTATGTGTAAGTTCAAAAGGTTTATTTGAAACAAGTAACAAGCTCTGTACGTCGTTATATGAAATTTAATTTACTACAGCCATCGTCAATAAGCCAGCAAAAAGCATAAGATTAAAACAGTAAACATTTACAAGTGCATGACAACAAGAACAAGAGACAAGAGACAAGATCTTTTGACTTCTGGAAGACCCCTCACCGTAGAACGTAGAAATACTGGTTACATCATGCATCATAAGCTCTGTAAATCTCTGGTTTGTAGAAGGGAATCTTCCGCCTATTATATGAGAAAAATGCTGCGCGTTAGCCGGTAGATAGTATACTGGTGAATGCAAGCATTTTGCAGTCATGGCAAAAAGTGTAACATGTATGTGATGGCTAAGCAATACGGACTAACCAAACTCAATAACAAAGTGGCTTGTTTTTCAACCTCTTCACTTGTATGCAACAGTCATGTGGTCTCAAAGGCGTCTACTGCACATGTCAATAAGCTGCCAGGTATAATTAAATATGCGTTAAAAGAGTAGTAGTCGACATGATGAATCTAAAAGGGTTACACATGGCTAAGGCTAACTTTCAAAAGAGTAGAGTAGGACTAGATGACCCTAGGAACCATTTCACTACTAGTGTCTGTCTACTGACTGTACTTACTACTCTAGTGCTGATGTATGTTGTATTAACTTTTTTTTCAATGTTCCAAGTGAACACTAATAAAATAGGGGGAGGTTTCCAGGCATCTAAAAATTTGTGATGTTTTTTTCTAGGCACACTACCAACCACCAGTGCCGGCGGGGCCAGCGGCGATGCGGCCATTCCGGAGGGGGCAGGAGAACTGGCAGCACCTGCAGGAGCGGCAGGGGGGGAACCAGCAGCAGTGGCCGGCGGTGGTAAGTTATATTCATTACATCTTGACATTACTACTAGATAGGAGTGTGTTCACTACTTCACTGTACTGTGCGACTTATTAATTTGTAGTGAACATTATACGTTTGAAGAAGACACCCTTTACTTAGCATTAGCAGCGTGAGTTGAGTAACCAATGGCCTCTTCTGTTTGACTCCAAAATCAGCTGTGATGGTTTTATGGAGAAGACAAACTCAGATCAGATGACCTTGATGGATGTGTTGAACAAAGAGGGAAAGAAGGGTGGAAGGACGGGCGAGATAAATAATATGACTGACTGACAGAGAAGGATATGTTGGAAGCATGCATAGGTGGCTGATAGTAATCAGATCAGATGCATGGGTTGTTGAAGGATGGGTGGAAGGTGATAGAGAATGCATGCCTGCCTGGGTGGGCGACACAGTATGGGTGGATAGTACTAGATAGCAAGAATCAGCGGTGTTTGGTTAAAACTCAAAGCCAGGGCAAGCAAGGAAGGAGCGGAAGCATGGGTGGTTGTTGGTGAAACCAACTAAGGTTTGTTATGAGATATATAAAAAAGATGGATAAACGTTTACTTTAATGGATGTATGCCTGGATGAAGAATACAGGCCCCAGCTAGGCCCGCAGGACACAAGGGTTCGCTCTCCTGTAATGGAATCTATAAGGAAGTTGGCACGGAAACTGCAAAGTACAAAGACAAGGTTTATTAACCCTTAAGGGTGGTCCTACAATCCATACAATACCCTTCAGTATTGCATAGAGTAGCACAAAGAACTTGCGTACACGGTCCCCTTTTATACACAACAGAGGGGCTCATAGGTGGGAGGATACAACATGAGGCAAGGAATGTTACCTTTTATGGACATTTTCGATACAAGATCAATATGTGGGCGGAGCTGACATACTCCTTGAGCCCGCGAAAACATGGTCAAGCAAGGACTAACTGATAACAGATGTGGTCAAGCCTGGGCATGCGCCAGGCGGACAAAGGAACTATTTATAGACTGTTACTAGGCAGATTACAAGAGCAACTAACACGAAGATAGGACTCTTCTCGTGTTGAGCACGTGGAGACATGACAATACAAAATGGAGTCCAAACTTCAGTCAACATAACGAAAGAGACATGTGTAAGGCAGGAGAATTCATGTCTTTAGTAAATGCTTAATCACATCGTGGTTTCAATTTACAACAGACGACCCTTTCAGCATTTACTGAAGACATCCGGTTTGTTAGGATAATCATCGTATATGTCAAATGTCATCATTTCTTCTACTTCTTTGGCTAAACGTTTCTGATAAGTGACATTGGCAATAGCTTTCTTATCGGGAATACAGAATGATACACATAAGGAACAGAACAAGGGACCACATTGGACACAGATGCAACAAGAAAACAGAACTGCTATAATTATACAGAGACCAGTTAAAACCTTCCAACCCCAAGCAGTGATCAATGCCCAAAACCATCCAGAAAAGGACCAAGTGCCGTTTTCTGTATGGATTTCAGCTGCAATTTTATGCAACCTGTTGATTGCATTATAGACTGACGGTGTGTGGTCAGGGATAAACACACAGCAACTACTCTCAATAATTTTACAAGCTCCACCTCGGTCAGCTAACATAACATCTAACACCATACGATTCTGCAATGCAACAATTCTGGTAATCTGCAATTCTTCCGTAAGATTCCCAAGAGCAGCAGCGGTTTGGTTTGTCACAGCCTCTACCACTCTTGTTAACCTCCGAACTTTCCTACTATTTAGGGCAGCTCCAACGAAGAAAAACAATCCTAAATTAAAATCAATGTATTGCTGCAGACTGGTGTCAGTCTGATCCACGTCATCAATTGATAGAGTACGTTTATACCTATTTACAGTCACATTATTTAACAACTTCAAATCCTTATGATAGGATGCAGGTGCCAAAAACACAGGAGGCAATAGAAATGCTACATAACATACTCCGGACCAACCGGCTGGCAAACGGTAATAACCTTTATTTCCGCATACGAAGTATGTATTATGGGATGCTAAGAAGGTACTGTTATTCAACCCGTCGATGTTTAATATGGTAATACAATCACTAACACCAACAGGAATATAACCCACACTCTGGACACACAGGTCCGCTTGAGCTTGTGCCACTTGAATCACAAATTTGTCTTTTCCCACAGTGTCTCTGGTGTTCGTGAAATCATAAGGAATCGATTCATTGTCTGGTCGATACTCTTCCCATTCCCAAATTGTCCCATTCGCTTGCGGATATCCATCTTTATCCTGATGACATTCTTTATTGAGTCTGAAGAGTAATCGTCCCACTGTGGGTTTCCGTGTGGCAAAAAGCAAAGTGTACCATGCTCTACAAGAGCCATTATGAGAGAAAGGAAGAGGTATGAATGGCGTTCCTCCTTTCTTCTGATGAGCTGGCATCATACCACATATCCAACAGTTCGTAGCATTCGTGGCAACGTGGGTATGATGCAACATCTGAATGAAAGTGTTATTCAAATAAGACTGACGATGCTTCAATTCTTGATACGGAAGGGTATAGAAGTAGTGCTCCTCAGGCACTGGAGTGGTCAACACAAGTAACTCTCGAGCAGGAGTCACATCCTCCACAAACCATGTGGTTATCCCAACAATAGCTACTGTGAACATAAAACCTGTTGCACAAAGGATCTTCTTTTTCTCCATGTCAAGATAAAGAATCAATATCTTCCTGAAACTAAAGGCTTGTCAGAACTCTTCCCCTTGGGCAGCGGTCGATTTCTTCACCAACGGGCCAAGACGGGTGTCGCTACACTAATGCAGGGCTGATCCCCCCCCTTGCCTCATTGGCTCTCCGTTTCACTAACCCAAGGGCCGTTCTGACAACATGTCCCGATACTGAAGGATTCACTTTCTTGGCCTCAGATGATATCGCTTTCCTCCAGGAATCGCGTGGTCCGGAAAGAGCTCCTCAGCGTCGTTCGATTCCACAGCACGGCCTTTCTCTGTGGTCAGAATCTCTCGTTGATCGGTCAATACAGCAGGCTCCACCAATCCGGGCGGTACTTTGCGGCAGTGCAGGGAATGGATCCAATTCTTTCTGTTGGAAACTCGCACAGCCGTCCTCGTTGCAAGTAAGACTTGCTCAGGACCAACCCATCTCAGCTCCAAGCTGTTCGTCCTGTCAAAAATCTTCAACATGACATAGCCTCCAGGCCGGAGACTATGTCCTTCGCCGGTGGACCGATCAGGGAGCGCCTCCCGGACCTGTTGATGAATAGAAACCAAGTTATCCGTTAACTGTGCCAGATAATCATTCATCATTACACAAGGTACATCATACACAGTCTTAGGTTTTGGCGGACCCCAAATATTCATTGGGCGTCCAAAGACAATCTCGTACGGTGTAAGACCGATTCGAGAGTGCGGCACCGACCTAATTGACAACAACGCCAGCGGTAAAGCATCTGGCCAAGTCAAAGACGTCGAAGCTTGGATTTTAGCGATCTTGAGCTTCAGTGTACCATTATACTTCTCGACTAGTCCTGCAGATTGGGGGTGAAATACTGCGTGGAACTTCTGGGTGATGCCCAGACCCTTCAAAACATACTTTATAACATCCGCTATAAAGTGGGGTCCGTTATCACTCCACAGAAGTCTACAAACGCCATATCGAGGGAAGAACTCCTTCAACAGCATCTTGGCGGTAGTCATTGCAGTATTGTCTTTCGTAGGGTATGCCTCAACCCATTTGCTAAAGGCACACACCACTACTAGAACATACTTTAAATTGTTACAGCGCTCAAGCTGGATGTAATCCATCTGCAGAACCTCAAAGGGTGCAGTAGGTGTTACAAATCCTCCTGCTGGGGTTCGGGTACCCTTTCCTGGGTTGTACCTCAGGCAGATCATACATATCTGCACCACCCTCTTTGCGGTGCTAGCAATCTCTGGATGCTCCCAGACTTGGGTAAGCAATTTTACAATTGCGGAAGCTCCAACATGTGCTAGCCCATGTGCCATCTGAACCATAGGTTGTACAAAAGCCGTGGGTAATTTCCATCTATCCATCTGCTTATTTCTCCAGCAACCCTCATCATCCAATTCTCCCTCACTGGACCATTGCTCCCGTTCTTTATCAGAAGTGGTCCTCTGTATTTCTCGCACTTCTTCCTTCGCATCATGCCATCTCTCTACTTGTGACTTCACTACATACATGGCAGTAGCACCGGGCTGCATCGCAGTCTCCCGTGCCACCCGGTCTGCTAACACATTCCCTTCTCCAACTTTATCGACTACCTTCCTATGGGCGCTACATTTAATGATGGCAATTTTCTTCGGATATGTCAATGCAGTTAAAAGATTATGAACTAACTCCCCATGCATTATTTGTACTCCATGTAACGTTAAAAACCCTCTCTCCTTCCAGAGTAGGCCGAAATCGTGCGCTACTCCGAAGGCATAGCGGCTATCTGTATAAACATTCACACACAATCCTGTACTGAGCTCACATGCTCATGTTAATGCTATCAGTTCCGCTGCTTGAGCTGATCTCTGTGGTATGCGTGCTGCCTCCACTATTGTTTGCAATGTGGTAATTGCATACGCTGCTGAAGTCGTACCATCTGGTAGCTTCAGACAGGACCCGTCCACCCACAGTTCTCCATCTACATCTGGAAAGGGCGTATCCTGGAGATCAATACGACCCTTTGTTTGTTCCTCAGTCACAAGAATACAATCATGTGCTTTCCGTGCTTCAGACTGAGTCTCGAGGTATGGCAACAATGTGGCCGGATTTAACGTCACGCACCTCTTTAACGTAATATGAGGAGCCAAAAGCGTCAGCTCATATCCCGTTAAACGGGCACTGGTCAAATGCTGCGTCTTTGTCTGATTAAGCAGGGCATCAACAGCATGGGGGACTAATACCAACAGCTTATGAGATAACACAATTCCCTCGCTTTGGCGTATTGACACAGCTGTTGCCGCAACCGAGCGAAAACAACCAGGCAATGCTCGGGCAACAGGATCAAGTACAGACGAAAAATATGCACAAGGGCGCTGCTTGTCGCCGTGCATCTGCACTAAAACTGATAATGCACATCCATCTTTCTCATGCACATACAGCGAAAAAGGTTTGGTATAATCAGGAGTCCCTAACACTGGTGCTGAACAGAGAGCCTGTCGCAGTTTCTGAAAGGTAGTGTCACACTCATTCGTCCAAGGAAGCGGGATAGGTGTGTCTTTTGTCAAAAGGGCTAACAATGGCTTAGCTATGTGTGAAAACCCTAGTATCCATTGCCTACAAAACGAAACGAGACCCAAAATTGCACGCACGTCCTTCTGCGTGGACGGCGTCGGCGTGTCCAGAATTACTTGGACACGATCTGGTGTGAGTGCACGCCCCTCCTTAGACAAAAGGTGACCCAGATAAGTCACCTTTGGTCTACAGAATTGCAACTTTTTCCGAGATACTTTGTGATTGTGGGACGCCAAAAAGGAAAGCAAAGACAACGTACTCGTTTCACACAACTCCGGAGTGTCGGCCGACAGCAAGATGTCATCGACATATTGAATGAGGGCGACACCCTCGGGCAGAACAAAGGAGTCCAATTGTCTTTTCAAAGCTTGACTGTAAATGCTAGGGCTTTCCGTGTAACCCTGAGGGATTCTACAAAATCGGTAAGATCTATTATTTAGAGTGAAACCAAAGAGGTATCGACTATCGGGATGAATAGGAATTGAAAAGAAGGCATTTTTCAAATCAATAACTGAAAACGTGGTCGCCGTAGGCGGGACCAAAGTAAGCAACGTCGTGATATCAGAAACCACTGGGTACTGAGGTATCACGATCTTGTTCACTTCTCTCAAGTCAATTATAAACCGATAGACTTTGGCATCCGTATCCTTTTTCAGAATGGGTAAAATCGGGCTATTACAGACGTTATAGGGAACTTCTTCCACTACTCCCACCTTAATCAAATCCTGCACTATCTGTATAAGAGCCTCTTCCCCCTCCTGCGAAATACGATACTGTGGAAGGCGTGGTAACACCGCCCCCTCCTGGACACTAATGTGAACAGGCGGAATCACCATCTGTCCCACATCAGTATCCGAGGTGGCCCACAGAGCACAAGGGAGGGTAGCTAACACAGCATCTTCTGCAGCCACACACATCCGTTCAGATAGGGGGTAATTGTCATTCAATATCACCCGCACTCCAGCAGGGGAACAGCGGATCGTAGCTCTGAAGTGCTTCAGCATATCAAGGCCCATAATATTGTCTGGCGTGTTCGGGGCAAGCAAAAACGGACAGGGTGCAGAAAAAGAATCAACCTGAAATGTGAGGGGCCGTGAAAGAGGGCTTCGGGAGAGTGTACCATCAAACCCTACCGATGTAACCATTAAGCCAGATGGGGGAGCCCTCGGAACTAATTGTTTAGACAGCGCACTACGAGTCGCTCCTGTATCCACTAGGAACTGATCAGTAGAACCCAAAACCTCAGCTGATACGTAAGGACCCTTCTGATCAACCGGCACCTCAACTGATTCTAACCCCCATCCAACGCATTCCTATGCATGCTGAGAATCATGGTACCCAGAACGGTCAATCCCCGACACTTGATACTGGTTTTGTCGATCGAAAACATTAGGCCTATCTCGTTGCTGCCCGGCAGGGTCAAAACGAGCGTGATCGTTAGAATTCCCTCTAAAATTCGAGAAACCCCCTCTACCTCTCGGACCACCCTGATTGTGTCCCTGGCGCGAAGCATGCAACGCCGGGCAATCTCTGGCCCAGTGTCCCGATTGCTTATAATACGCACATTGATTCCTGTTCAAATCAGATCGGCCCGAGGGAGGACCATAAAATCCTCCCCTACCTCTATTTACACCCCGACGGGGCGGACCATATACTTGTGCTAACATCACCTTCGTTTTTAAATCCTTCGATTTCTTCTCCTCCTGCCCCTTCGCTTCTTGCTCCTGGCGCTCATAGTACTGAGCTATAGTCAGGAGGGCTGTCGGGGTCGCAGTAGACCAAGAACTTTCACTCGCTTTTAGGCGGGCTGCGATCGCCGGTAATAAATTCACCACATATTTATCAGCAAAAAGGTGTCGACCCGTGTCATCCGTAAGTGACTGACCACTAAAATCATGAAACGTCTCCTCAAAGCGCGTAAAGAAATCTGCAACTGATTCATCGACTTTCTGCTTGCACGAGGCTAGCATATTCCAGTCAATCTTTTTAGGGGGGATGATTGTCTTCAACTTAGCCAGAATAGCAGCAGGGAGATCTAAGATAATCTGAGGTGGTTTCTGCACGGGCTTTCTCTCCCTATCCTCATCCTCAAGCTCAGACCACCGAGCCTTAAAAGCGGCAACATCGTCCACCTTCCGCACAGATCGCCACATATCTGGTGGTAGAATAAGCCCAAAGAACAAATTTATATCTGCTAAGGTCATAGTACAAGAATTCAAGGCCCCCTCGACTTCTTCGTAAAAGGCCGCTGGATTCTTGCGGGGATCAGGCAACGCATTCTTTAACGCCATGACGTCAGCCCTGCGCCAGGGAGTATAAACCCAATTATACACAAAATATCCCTTAGCATCGGCGGAGGTAATATCCGAGCTAGTCCCCGCTCCTTTAGGAGGAACATACAAAGGCGCCGCCTCTCGCATTGGTTTAGCATGCACTAGATCGCTCTTATCTGATTGAGAGGTGGATGAATGGCCATCTCCGGCACGCGAATCCGACCGCTTCTCCTCCTCAACTTGTTGGCGTGCTTTCTCTTTAAGGTCTTTCGCCGCATCCCGCAACGCAAACAGTCGCCGAACCGCCTCAGGCGCCTTAGAGGGAGAGAAAACACCATTACGCAATGCTTTAACATCTAATACCACATCGTCAGGTTCAAAGATACTGGAATATTTCCGGAAAGCAGCAATCACTTCCTCAGAAAAATGGCCCAAAAAATACAACCTTTCTCTATCCTGCCACGACTCCCAAGAATCCAACAACTCAGCAAGGGATAACTTGCCCTTAAGTGCACGATAGGAAACTTGCCGAAGCTCACCCATTCGCTCAGCCGATAACATGGACCGCGTGTCTACCTTACCCGAACCCGATCCAGAATCTTGTGGCCTCGGGGCAGACGCGCCGACATAAGGAGGCGGAGAACGATCTAATAAATAAAAATCATCGTCATGATTATTAAGGACAGGATAGAGTGACTGACGAACAGCATATTGGCCCGAGACTTGTAACCTACGCTCTTTCTCTTGCCTCTCCGTCTGCTCTCTTTCCTCCCGACGCTTTGCTTCCTGCGCTCTCACATGATCATTCTTTCGTTGCTCTTTATCAAACAGCGCTTTCTCACGTTTCTCTCGCTCACGCACTTCCTTCACCCATAATCGCACACATTCAAACATGTCTTGACGAGCACGCCGTTTACACATACACTGTTCCACATACTCAATCTTACGCATATCAAACGACCCATACAACGGCCACCGTAACTCAGGATCCTTTCTGGTATATTTCCTCCATACTGTGCTGTACATTATGGAGGAAAGACCATGCTTCACATACATATCCCTATTAGGAGTCCCCTCTGGGGGAGCTGGAGCAGATTCCTCGAGGTTCAACCGGTTTCCAAAGCAGCAGCACCACTTACGGAGTGCGCTAAAAGCAGGCATGCTCAAAAATAATGCAAAATATGCAGTATTATCAAAAAATGGCACTTAAACGTTGTGCCGTTCAAAGTTACACAGTTCCGGAGAAATATCTCCACATTACCTGCCTATATGTGTTGCAACGCATATATTCTCACAATAATCAATACAAGATATGACCGGTCATCACAAATCAAACTCAAATAGCCAAACCAGGCTTCAAAAACTCGGAGCAAGTACCGTACAACGGTTCTTACCAGTCAAGAGTCCAGATTCCAACTACCAAGCTCCAAAATTCGCCCAAACGGCTGTCACGGCAGGACCGACAGAAGAGGTCTCAGTCGAGGACCGGCGCCACCCAGATGGTCAGGTCGGAAGGGAAGGAAGAAAAACCTCGGGATGCCAGGACTAAAGTGCCTCTGGCAGTGATCACATCCCCGGCCAAATTCCTCACCTTCGTCGCGACCAATCCTTCGAGCATCCGAATCGCCGATGAGCCCCACGTGACGGGCGCCAATTGAAGAATACAGGCCCCAGCTAGGCCCGCAGGACACAAGGGTTCGCTCTCCTGTAATGGAATCTATAAGGAAGTTGGCACGGAAACTGCAAAGTACAAAGACAAGGTTTATTAACCCTTAAGGGTGGTCCTACAATCCATACAATACCCTTCAGTATTGCATAGAGTAGCACAAAGAACTTGCGTACACGGTCCCCTTTTATACACAACAGAGGGGCTCATAGGTGGGAGGATACAACATGAGGCAAGGAATGTTACCTTTTATGGACATTTTCGATACAAGATCAATATGTGTGCGGAGCTGACATACTCCTTGAGCCCGCGAAAACATGGTCAAGCAAGGACTAACTGATAACAGATGTGGTCAAGCCTGGGCATGCGCCAGGCGGACAAAGGAACTATTTATAGACTGTTACTAGGCAGATTACAAGAGCAACTAACACGAAGAAAGGACTCTTCTCGTGTTGAGCACGTGGAGACATGACAATACAAAATGGAGTCCAAACTTCAGTCAACATAACGAAAGAGACATGTGTAAGGCAGGAGAATTCATGTCTTTAGTAAATGCTTAATCACATTGTGGTTTCAATTTACAACATGGATGTACTATCATCAATAGACAGCATAGGTGGAAAGTGTCCCTGGAGTGTATTACTTTGAAGAAAATGTAAAAGAAACTGCGCCACAGTAGCAAAGCGTAGGGGAATATAGGTAGTATTATCAGAATACAGTTGACGTTATATATATATATATATTCACTGAAAAAACCATAAGTTTCACACATGTTATAGTTAGCGGAAATTTTACTGATAAAAAACCAATGAAATTCCCCCGTTATAGTTAGTGCAGGCAACTATAACTCACGCGACCGCAATCCTCTGCTGATGCTAATACTGTATTTAGACACTTATTTGCCCATGTCTTCTTCCATACATTTTTAGCTATACATATATTACAAATATTTTTTTTTCATAAAGACACATATGTCATCAGCAGAAGATTGCGGTCGCGTGAGTTATAGTTGCCTGCACTAACTATAACGGGGGAATTTCATTGGTTTTTTATCAGTAAAATTTCCGCTAACTATAACATGTGTGAAACCTATGGTTTTTTCAGTGAATTTGCAAGGTTTTTTAAATGCTAATTCCTAACTATAACGTGTGTGAAACCTATGTTTTTTTCAGTGAATTTGTACGTTTTTTTAAATGCTAAGTTACTTTACGCCATTCGTGGCGTGCGCGCCCACTTAACGCAGTTCGTTCCGTGCGCGCAGGGTGCGCTTCGCGCACCGTGCGCGCACAGTGAGCACGCGGTGCGCTTCGCGCACCGCGCGCCCACTTTACGCAGTTAGTGCCGTGCACGCACGGTGGGCACGCGGTGCGCTACGCGCACGTGTGCCCACGTTACGCTAGATGGGCCATGTACGCACGATGCGCTTCGCACACCGTGCGCACATGGAGGACATATGATGCACTTCGTTTTGAAAGGTAATATTTTAATTTTTCGTATATGTTATAAGCCATGCACAAATGGTGCCCTTCGGGCACCATTTGCACACGGGCTGGAGAGAGTGTGGATAATTTTTTTTTTAATTATTTTTTTTTTAAAGATTTTAGTTTAACTCTCCTATAATAGGCCATGCACAATTGGTGCCCTTCGGGCACCAATTGCACACGGGGGGGGGGAGAGTGTGGATAATTTTTTTTTTTTAATAGTTTTTTACCGGAAATTTTACTGATAAAAAAACAATGAAATTCCCCCGTTATAGTTAGTGCAGGCAACTATAACTCACGCGACCGCAATCCTCTGCTGATGTTAATACTGTATTTAGACACTTATTTGCCCATGTCTTCTTCCATACATTTTTAGCTATACATATATTACAAATATTTTTTTTTCATAAAGACACATATGTCATCAGCAGAAGATTGCAGTCGCGTGAGTTATAGTTGCCTGCACTAACTATAACGGGGGAATTTCATTGGTTTTTTATCAGTAAAATTTCCGCTAACTATAACATGTGTGAAACCTATGGTTTTTTCAGTGAATTTGCAAGGTTTTTTAAATGCTAATTCCTAACTATAACGTGTGTGAAACCTATGTTTTTTTCAGTGAATTTGTACGTTTTTTTAAATGCTAAGTTACTTTACGCCATTCGTGGCGTGCGCGCCCACTTAACGCAGTTCGTTCCGTGCGCGCAGGGTGCGCTTCGCGCACCGTGCGCGCACAGTGAGCACGCGGTGCGCTTCGCGCACCGCGCGCCCACTTTACGCAGTTAGTGCCGTGCACGCACGGTGGGCACGCGGTGCGCTACGCGCACCGTGTGCCCACGTTACGCTAGATGGGCCATGTACGCACGATGCGCTTCGCACACCGTGCGCACATGGAGGACATATGATGCACTTCGTTTTGAAAGGTAATATTTTAATTTTTCGTATATGTTATAAGCCATGCACAAATGGTGCCCTTCGGGCACCATTTGCACACGGGGTGGAGAGAGTGTGGATAATTTTTTTTTTTATTATTTTTTTTTTAAAGATTTTAGTTTAACTCTCCTATAATAGGCCATGCACAATTGGTGCCCTTCTGGCACCAATTGCACACGGGGGGGGGGAGAGTGTGGATAATTTTTTTTTTTTAATAGTTTTTTACCGTACGCGTACGGTAAGCGTAATCGGCGAAATTTGCGAAAAAATAAAAATTCCGTTTTTGGCCTTGGGGGATCTTTGGGGACTCCCTCAACATTGCTATGTGTGTGGGAGCTGTCTAAACAGCCCCTTTACATGTTTTTGTGCTTTATATTTTAAACATCACTCTCAGTGCGAGAGAGAAAATGGCGGCCGCCGCTTCCTGGTTTCGGCCGATTCGAATGTTTACTAAGATCTAAGAGCCAATCAGAATCGCGCTCGCGCACGCCACCGTACGCGTACGGTAAGCGTACCGTAAGCGCACCCTAAGCTGGCTCAGATATATATATTGATTTAAAGGCTATTTTCACAGAATCTACTGAACAGATTTACACCAAACCAAACCTACAAAAGGCACTTCCTTGACCTGAGGACTACCTCTCTGCCAAATTTCTAGTAATTCTGTTCAGCCGTTCGGGCTGTAGCCCTGTCTAAAGGTCCTATGGAAAAATACATGGGAAAAACGCGTTTTGGGACCCCCCTTTTATCTCAGCCCCCGCTTGACGAATCCCCCCGAGACTTTCAGGGAAGGAGCGGAGCGTAGCGCCCCACCTATTTTGAAAAATTCGCGAGGATTCGTCGACCGGCGCCAAAGTTATTCAAAATAGAATGTTGCGGATTTCCTATGGAAACGTGGTCCTAACTATAACTACCTACTGGCGACCGCCAGTAGGTAATATATATATATATATATTTCAAACTTCTCCCCTCTCGGGAAGATAAAGTCGCACTCGCAACACTGCTGTTTTAGTATTTAATAACACCCAGCGTCAAAGCCGTCCTGACGCATTTCGTTCTGATGAACTTTTTCAAAGGTAAGGCTTGACACCAATTTTCAATTGCTTTACCAAGAGGAAACAATTGCATCTTATATAGTTTCTGGCCCCCTGGTGGACACCTCAGTGGGTGTGTAGATGTTGCATGCTGGGACTCGTGGTTCGCGATTGATTTACCAACTAAGGTTTGTTATGAGATATATAAAAAAGATGGATAAACGTTTACTTTAATGGATGTATGCCTGGATGTACTATCATCAATAGACAGCATAGGTGGAAAGTGTCCCTGGAGTGTATTACTTTGAAGAAAATGTAAAAGAAACTGCGCAACAGTAGCAAAGCGTAGGGGAATATAGGTAGTATTATCAGAATACAGTTGACGTCATATATATATATATATATATGATAACCAAGTATCCTGAAACGGTTCCCGATAGAACCCAAAGAGCAGGTACGGACCACAGCGTGGAAATTGTATTTTCTTTATTTGGTGCGCAGATTAAAGTACATAGTGCAAAATGATTTGCAAGTGCTCAGCCTGACGCGTTTCGACTGCCCCACGGCAGTCTTGATCACATGACGCGCAGGACCAATCAATGGCTATATATAGGGTGCCCAATCAGAGAACCGCTTACAAAGATTGTCAATAAAGTTTTCAAACAAGTATAGACATAGGACTTGGCTTTAACAAAATATAGAGGCATGATTTCTCACAGGCAATTTTACATTTGTCAAGCATTTCATAAAAAATTGGATTACACACAGATAGGTATAACAGTCTAAATAATGAAAAATAAAAACATAGTGTTCCTATACGCTTTTTTTTCCTTTTTCTTCTCCTTACTTAGAACATATCATGTTGTGTTTGTCATACCATATATTATTAAATGTAGTGGGTTGTGACAATCAGAATATTATCTAAGAACACAGTGTTCGTTAATGATAACTCACAACTTCTAAACATCGCATAAGTAAGAAAACTACCTATCTAGTGTCATTGACCATATATTCCAGCATAGTGCAACTATATTGAAATATTGTAGCTTTGCAAAATTACTGTTACATAGTTATAGTTATAAACCATTGTTGATTACACAAGTCCCTTGAAATATTTGTCATGTTCTGCGGTATGTCTTAGAAAAGTGCAAAATAGTGCAAATAAAGTGCTAATGTAAAAGTGCATTTTCATCGTAAGCTTATATATACACATATCAATGAGTATAAAATACATTGCAGCTTATTGTAGACGTTTCACCAGTTCTCACATGTTTCAAATGGTTGAAAATATGATGTTTATACAGTTATACACATCATCTTCTTCAAAATTCTTTCTCACAAGAAGCATCTGATGAGACAAGGAAATCACTGTTATGGATTGCAATAAAATCAAGACCTTAAAGAATTTATGTTACTCTTCTCACAAGTAATAACATATAGGTCTAAATAAAACCAATAAATAACAGCCCCAAAATTACACAGTTGCACAATTTATAATAAAATGATGTCTAAAATGAGCCAAATCCAGGAGCCCAAAAACCAACACCCAATCCCACATAAAACCAGATAAAATCTAGAACCTAGATAAAAACCTGGCAAACGTAGGGATAAAAGCGCCAGTCTAAAAGCAAACTAGGACTTCACCCACCATCAACATCCCCATAAATAGATAGTTGAATTAATTCATTATAAAAAATTGTGCAAATCTTCATTGTTATTCAGCCCATTTTGGCATTTTGGTGTCTAATAACATAATGAATTCAGACTCCACTTGCCTTAGCCTTTTTTCCCTATTACCTCCTCTGATGTTCTTGGGTATCGCACTAATGACATAATAACTGAGGTCATTGAGGTTGTTGTTGTGCACCAATTTTAAATGTCGCGCTACTGGGTAAGTGGGATCAGAATTGACCACTGCTCTAAGATGTTGTAAAATCCTGTTAAAAACTTGCAATTTAGTGCTGCCGACGTATAGTAACTGGCAGGTGCATTCTAAAATATAGATTGCATATTCTGTTCTGCAAGTGAAGTGTCCTTTTATTTTAACTGGATTGGAACTAAAAGCTGTGACATATTCAGAAACATTTTTCCCAAATTTGCACGCGCGACAAGAGTTGCACTTAAAAAAACCATGTCTAGCTGTTAACCATGTGTTTGAAATCAATACCTCAGGACTATTTTTTACTAGAGCATCCCTCATTGAGGGAGCCCTTCTAAATGTCAGCAGAGGGAGTTCCGGCAGAATTTGTGACATAGTGATGTCTGTCCGAATTATGGGCCAATTTTTATATAAAATTCTACGAATCTGTCTCTCTTGTGTGCTGTAGTTTGTTATTAACCTGATGTTACTTATCGATTCCACAACAGTGGAATCTATATCAATAGTACTTTGCCTTAGTGAAACTTGGGCCTCATGATCAATGTGCTGCTGGGCAACTGGATTTATGTTGTTCGCTTTTTCTCGAGCTGCATTCAGATCAGCAGCCACATAACCCCTATTTAGGAATCTTTCATACGTTTCTCTTTGGCAAGTTATTAGATCATCTTCATGACTACAGATTCGTTTAATTCTTAAAAATTCCCCAAAGGGGATACTGCGAATTAGGTGGCGAGGATGGGAACTTCTAGCATGTAATACTGAGTTCCCAGCTGTTACTTTTCTGTGCAATTTGGTATGTATTGCGCCCTCCCTAATGAAAATTTCAACGTCCAGGAATTGCACTTTAGTGTTGCTAATATCTGAAGTGAATTTTAGGTTCAATGTATTTTTGTTAATTTCTTCCACAAAGTTTTTGGCTGATTCGATGGTACCTTTCCAAATTAAACAAACATCGTCTATAAATCTCCACCAGTGGAGGACATGTTGTTCATATATATATATATATATATTATCTACTGGCGGTCGCCAGTAGATAGCTATAGTTAGGACCGTGTTTCCATAGGAAATCCGCAACATTCTATTTGGAATAACTTTGGCGCCGGTTGACGAATCCTCACAAATTTTTCAAAACTAATGGGGCGCTACGCTCCGCTCCTACCCTGAAAGTCTCGGGGGGATTCGTCAAGCAGGGGCTGAGAAAAAAGGGGGGTCCCAAAACGCGTTTTCCCCATGCATTTTCCCATAGGACCTTTAGTCCGAGCTACAGCCCGAACGGCTGAACAGAATTACTTGAAATTGGGCAGAGAGGTAGTCCTCAGGTCAGGGATGTGCCTTTTGCAGGTCTGGTGTAAATCTGTTCAGTAGGTCCTGAGAAAATAGCATTTAAATCAATATATATATCTGTAAGCGCGCTCCGTGCGCTTACGGTAAGCTTACCGTACGCGTACGGTGCCATGCGCGAGCTCAATTCTGATTGGTGGTTACATGACTGTAAACATTCGAATCGGTCGAAATCAGAAAGTATCGGCCGCCATTTTCTGTCTCTTGCATTGAAAAACAAAGGTTGATAACATGAAAAGGGGGCAACAAAGAGAGTTGCAGACCCCCTAGCGTTCGTCAGGGGGTTCACGAAGGACCAAAAAGTATGAAAAATAAATTTAATAATTTTTTTAAAAAAATCACGGAGTGCGCGTACAGTAAGCTTACCGTACGCGTACGGTAAAAAAAAAAAAAAAAAAAAAAGAATTAACAATCACATTTAATATATAAATCTAAGGACCCCCAAGGGAGAAAAAAACAATTGATATTTTATAAAAAATGGCGAGGCGTGCACGGTACGAAATGCGCAACGTGGGCGCTCGGTGCGCGAAGCGCACCGTGCGCGCAAAAATTAAAAATAAATACATAACTTAGCATTTAAAAAAACGTACAAATTCACTGCAAAACTATAGGTTTCACACACGTTATAGTTAGGAATTAGCATTTAAAAAACCTTGCAAATTCACTTAAAAAACCATAGGTTTCACACAAGTTATAGTTAGCTGTACATTTCACTCGTAAAAAACCAATGAAATTCCACGTTATAGTTAGATCAGGTAACTATAACTTGTGTGACCGCAATGCACAATGTGTCATTTCAGATGTCATCATTGATGTCATGAGTGATGTCACTGACCATGTCATAAGTGATGTAATATGTGACGTCATCAGCAGTTTATTGTGGGTGCGCAAGTTATAGTTACCTGATCTAACTATAACGTGGAATTTCATTGGTTTTTTACGAGTGAAATGTACAGCTAACTATAACTTGTGTGAAACCTATGGTCCACTGCCTACCTATTAATGTATTTTCGATTGGGTCAGCCAGCCTGCAAAGGGTGGCCTATCTGTTGGTTATGGTTACACAATCAATGAAAGCAAAGTACCCTATGCAGTAGTGGTTGGTGGTGGGAGTGCTGGCGGGTGGTGACATGGGGAGAGGCAGTGTGGGTGGCACTGGCAAGTAAACTATGTATTACGGCAAAATACAGGTAATCAACATAAAAATAAATAAAATGATTTTCATTGTGCGCACTGCACCGCTGAATGCGATGCAGTGTGTGCAACGATTTTTTGTATTTTTTTGTATGTATTGTTTAATTGCCTGTGATTGTCTGTAATCCATAGTTTACTACCCCCACCCTGCACCTTCCCACATCTCCGCCCGGCAGCACTCCCACCACCGACCGCTACTGACCTGATGTCGTATTACCATCTATAATATAAATATAAGCAATGATCATTGGATCAGATAAATAATCAGCCTTTTTGTAGTACCCAGGGCAGGGTGTAAGTGAAATTGATCATTTGGCCTCATGTAACAGACAGAGTATGGCCAGTGCCACCGGACGTAAGGCGTAATACAAAAATATGCACTTTCCCCATCTGCAGACAGTAGTAGTAAATAAAACTAATGTGAGTCTGCATCATGTGACTCATATCTGTTTCTCTTGGGTGCAAGCTTAGCTGACTGTGCTGGCATGCCGACTACAACAAGGTTATGTAATTGCACTAAACTAGAGATAAGAACAACACGACTGGTGTACCGGAGTACATAGTATGAGTATAATGTCAGAAACTCCCACAAATGCTAGAGTCCAAGGAAGTAGGAGTATAGATACTTACAACCAAATCACAAATGTTATGTACTGTGCTTGCTAGGGATACTGTGACATTATGTATTGAATGATTGTGGTGTTTCTGTTTTGTTAATAGTATTGACTACACATGTTCTTTTTCTTTCTTGATATGGATACTCCTTCCACATCCACACCAAAACCATCTAGGAAGGAGTTGGCTGCCAGGGCCCGGCGCCGTAAACTGGAGGCCATTTGCGAAGAATATCGCTGGCTGGTGGCTCAGGCGGATTAGGAGGAGGAGGCGGCTGCAGCTGCAGCCTCCTCCAATGCCCCGGGCCCCAGTCAGGCCCTGCCTCCAGTTTTACGGCGCCGTGGTCCGGCAGCCGCCCGCCGCCGCGCCTCCATCTCAACCACTGCTGCCCCCACCCTGCATGTAACTGCAGGGCATTTTGCTGTCATTTGCCCCTTTTTAAATTCCTTTTGTTGGTGAGTGGGTTTTTGGGCGTTGGGGATTCACTTTTGGACATTGGGACTTGGACTTTCGTTGTGGACATTGGTTGGGGTTAGGGAGGGGGTGGGTTAGGTCAGAGTGGGATAGTTTATTTTTGTTAGGGTCTATTAAATGTTATAATATTTACTTAAACATGCGATGTTAATGTTTTGTGGTGGGTTACTGTTTTCCGAATTCAATCTAAGTTACATGGTTTGTTACTTTGTTTCCTTGCTGCTGCATGCCCGCAGCCAGTGTTTGATTTAAAAGATCTGCCAATTTTGTAACACACAAACCGATAGATGCAGTACCCCTCACTGAGTTTGTTTTAATTGTCATTATAGTACTGTCAGTCTCTCCTCCTAGTCCATTATACCTCCCACCAAACGTATCTTACCTGTGATTGATGATGATGAAGTTCGGCACACTGATGGCTGCATGGTTGGTTTCCCAAATGAACAGAGAAGATGCCAATATTGTGGTGGTAGTAGTAGACACTGGCAATAGCATTTGAAAAAAGAAAGAGAAAGTCACTTGACTGAGAGACTGTTGGAGGAGTAGTAGAACAAAGTAAACTACAGCATGTGTGGGCAAGCAGCAGAAGATCCTTGCCCTGCCTTAGTTGAAATTCAATTAGTGTTGCTTTCACCACATCTGCCCCAGCAAGCGTGTGATCAATTGTTGGTGTACATTTAATGTAGTCACATCACACCTCAATATAAATCACACAGCCCGGGGGAAGAGGGTTAGGGATTGATGAATGGATGGGAAATGGGGTTTTGGGAAAGGTTTGAGAAAGAAAAACAGACAGAATGCATGGACACAACAAAAGTAAAACACAATCTTGTAAGACGACCATGATCCATTATCAAAGAAATCAAAGTATAAAGTGAGAAAAAGGAAATGCATGCATGCTGAGGAAGAGAACTTGATGGTTAATAATAATGAGTTGTACTTACTAACTACTACTACACAATTAGACAGTACAGGGCAGAAATTATTATTATGAAATTTGCCTTGCCTGTCTGCCACCCTCAGAGCTCAGACCGAACCAAAGTACATGCTGTACCGGGCTTGCTTTTATTTTTCAAGCTAGCAAAATAAATGAAAAATTAGTTGTAGGGATCAATTACCAAAAAAACCACAACACACAGTCGTAATGATTGAAGAGAGAAAAGGAATCAAATACATTTAAAGACGAATGATGAATGATACTAAAGTTACTGTATTATCATGGTCCAAATGTGGAGTTGCATCATTCTCGTAATTCCTCTTGGTCCTCCCTTCCATGGACACTCTGCACATCAATCTTGGGAACCACTGCCTGCCTGATGCGGATTTGTAAGGTAAGTGTGAGTTGTTTCTCCCACTATAGCACAAGTTAAAGGCCGGTCTGTAAGTGTAGATGGAAAAACAAAAGGGGTATTGAAAAATGACTAAATTAAAAAAAATAAACTCAATTACAGTGGAGTGCAAGAAGAGAAAACAAGACTCTTGAGAGAACACTTTCAGACTGAGGCAGCTTGGATAGGATACATAGTGTCTACTCTACAGCATTAAGCTACAACAACAACGGGACAGGAGCCAGCACAGCCACAGAACAGGAAAACCGCGGCACAGGCCAGGCACCCTACCCCTTACCTTACATTTTGACCGAGCCAGACAAATGGCAAATGCACTGCAGCAACCTAGCATTTTCCAAATGAAGTGACTAAATCAATGCGCCACTGTCCCTCATACCACTACACTCTACTCCAGTCCACACCACTACACGGACATGTAGCCTAGGTCTGCTGTGTTTACCTTTTAAGGCAGTCCATGAAATGCAGTTATTCCATCAATTACCTCCGATCCAACTGACTGACTGTGTGCAAAGATAGTATGCTCAGCAGCATCATGATGACCGTGTGGTACGTATTCTCCAACATCAACTCAGTCTGTAGTGACTGATTAAGTTTATAATATATTCCATATTACAAAATTGCAACAGATATTGGGCGGCACCTGCAGTGGTAGGAGTACAATGTGGTTATTAAACAACAAGGAAACATTGACTGTCACCTGACCTGAGTCACTTTTACTTTGTCGATAAACTAGTATAGTTCGACTTCATGCACATTCATTCGTAGTCAGCAAGCATCCGATGCAAGGCATGCTATCATTCACAATAATCACTCATTACCTATCTTGCTGTTCTCTTTGGCTGTCAGATCTGATGTTTGCCTAGCCTTCTGACAGTCAGTGATGAGTTTCTTTCGGCTTGGAAACTAAATGGAATCTAGCTGGAGTCACGTTTCACTTCTTATGGAGGGACTGTTAGAGGCAACATGTATTGTACTATTCTCCATCTCCATCCAATGTCTGGCTTGCTTGAAATGTATTTAGGGAGAGTAAGGAAGATGGAGCAGGAGTCTGAGGAATGGATTGGACAGTTATGCACAGACATGCAACTCCAATAGGGAAATAAAAAGAGGAGACTGTTGATGGATTTGTTGTGATTAGATTTTGAACCAGAAAAATAGATACACAGTCACACACAAATAAAGGAAGGGAGAACAATTTGAAAGCCTAGTTGTCAGGAAAGAGCAGCTCGTCCTCAAACTCTGGTGATTCGGACAGAAGTACGTCATGTAAGAACCCACTACTTCTGCCATCGAAGTCGCTCTCCTCTTCCTGCTGTGATTCATGTATTTTTTACTCCGGTGGTATAAAGTGCTGATTCATTTTGATCATGGTTAACCTCTCCACGCTTTTGAGCGTGAGACTGGTCCTTTTCACAGTAACAATGGCACCAGCAGCACTGAAAACACGCTCTGAAGAGACACTTGCAACAGGGCAAACCACATACTTTATCGCCAGCCTGCTGTGCACTGGCCATTGGCTTCTTTTCCCATACCAATACACCAATGGGCTTTGCTCCATGAAGACCTCTGTTGTGTCATCTAGATAGGCCTGAACCATCCGCTCAATGTTCAGGGGTGCTCCGATTTGCTTGGCCTCTTTTGCCTTTGCATCAGTCATGGACGCACAAAACCCTTTCCGTAGAAAACAATCACCTGCAATTTTTTTAAATGTGGCTGATGATCCTGTTGGTGCTGTTGATGTTATTGTTGGCAGTGTTGTTGACTGCCGGGAGCCAAACGCACTGCTCTCGGCCTCTGAAGTAGAACTTGACTCTGGGTGCCCTGCAGTACTTTTTCTGCCCTGGGGTGGCGGGCCTCTAATTAAGATCCGCTCGTTTTCAAAGTCAGTGCTTCCTCAGCTATCAAAGTTTTGTACTTGGCAACATCCACTTCTGAAAAAGGAATTACTTCATTACTGCTCAGCAATAATTTGTAACGTGGATCCAAAATTGAGGCAGTAATGTAATGTCAATGTGACACAATGTTATTTTGAATCCTTGTATTGTCAGATAAGCGAGCGGCTAATGTATCCGCCAAATAATACGCGTCTACTTTGTCATCCACACCTGCGTACATTTCGAACACCTCCTTCAGCTCTTGCTCTAGCATGTACAACAATGGGATAGCTTGGCCCATAGTACAGTCCTCCCTGCTGACTTCACGTGTGAGGACCTCAAAAGGAAGTAGCATCTCTGTCAGGCATTTAACGAGGTCCCATTGAGCCATCTCAACGGTCATGCCTTTCACAGTAGGATCTCCTGACCTTTTCATGACATAAGCATTGAGTGGTATGTACAGCTCAAACAGACGCTCAAGAATGTAATAAGTTGAGTTCCAACGTGTTGGCACCTCCTGGATGAGTGCTTTGACTGGCATTTTATGCTCATGTTTAATGACCCTCAGCTGCTTCCGGGCTTTAAAAGATGGTTGAAATGTGTGCATATTATTCTGCAGGTGGTCAGTAAGCTGCTGACTTTGCTTTCATTTTTCAGAAAGTCTTGAACAACAATGTTAATGCTGTGTGCCAAACACGGGCCCCTGAAATAGCCACCATCTTTCATGGCCCTAACTACATTACTGCCATTGTCCGTGGCAACAAAACCAATGGTAAGCCCTCTTGGTCACAGCCACTCAAACACCTTGCTGTTAAACTCATCTAAAATGTTTGCAGCAGTATGAGATTTCTCCATAGCAAACATGGCTACAGTTGCATGTTTGCGAGTGTCTTTAAAAATCTCAGCAGTGTCAACAACATCGTCAGATATCTTATCTTTAACACCCGAAAAAGAGACCCAGCGTGCAGTGATGCACATGTAATCAGTGGCTTGGCAACTGGTCCACATGTCTGTTGTCATGTGGATACTCTGAACAGCACTCTGTTTTAAGGCTTTTCCAAGCAATTCCAATATGTTGTGATGTAGTGCTGGAACAGCAACTCTTGCAAAATCGTAGCGGCTGGGAACTTTCCATTTTGGGCAGATGGTGGTCACAAATTCAAGTAAACCCACCCCTTCAACAAAAGAAAAATGGAGAAGGTCCAGTGCTAACATTTTAGCCAGCTTCGCATTGTACAACCGTGCTATTGGGTGGTTGCGTTCATACTGCCCCTCCGGCCTAGTAAACATGCTAAGAATGGTAGGCTGCTTAGTATTCCTTCCTGTGCTCAAAGTCGCACTTTTTTTTAGAGCAGTACTCCTCGGTGTCTCAGGCTGACTCTTACTCTTGTGCCACTGAGATGTGGCTGAGGATGTGGGCGTTACCACTGCAGTGCTGGGGACAGGGCTACTTTGTGTACCACTACCACAGAGAATGTCTCCCTCTTCTTCCTGTTCCACCGTGAGCGGACTTTCTACTTGTTTATCCCCAACAGCAATGGTTCCAGTTTTTATGCGACTAAGGTGCTCCTACACTGGATTGCGTGGTGTTTTTTCAGATGGGTCATTTGGCCTCTGGTACCATAGTTTGTACCACGCTTACCACGACTAACAGAGGTACGACAAACGGAGCGTATAGCAATGTTCTCCTCCTTTCCGCTCACCGTAAAGAAGTCCCACACTGGGGAGCTTAACTTTTGTCTCCTGCTGGAGGTGCCACTTCCAATGCCGGATGAACTGGAGGGTGTGTGTTGAATTTGACTCTGTGCAGTACCACTACCTACTTCTGCTGAGGTGGTGCTTGTGCTGGATGTAAAACGCTGCCGGCCCTTGGCTAATGTAAATATGGAAGCTGGAGGTCGTGTTGGTGTTACCTGTGTTGGAGGTATGCGTGCTACATCCCTTGCAGACATTTTGGATACTGTAAAAATGTTGGTCTCCATCTCCCCAGGCCCAGGAGTGATGTTTGTGATGACTGGCTCATCATCATCATCATCCTGCTCTTCTACATCAACCTCCATAAGTGTAAGGCTTTCTGGAACCTTCCTTTTCCCATGCCTGCTCTTGTGACGTGTTTCCCTCTCAGACTCAGTTTGTGGCTTCCAAGTGGCATCTAGATCATCAGAAGGGGGGCTTGGTGAAGAACTTGATGTACGAACCTTCCTTTTCCATGCTAGGGATTTGGAAGACAATGGAACTTCTGAAGGAGTGGCTTCCTCTTCTTCCTCTGCATGAGGCTCAATTTCCTGAACTTCCCCTACTTCGGGAGGAACTACAGCTACTATTGCGGGCGGTGGTTGAGGCTGTTGACCACTTATCTGCTGTGTTCCCTCCTGCGTTGATTGTGTACTACTTTGAGATAGCGATAAGTTTAGTTCAGGCTCAGCATCACTGCTTTCCACCATAAGGCTGGGTACCTCTTCCACACTCATCTGCTTGGGCCTGGGTTGGTGGGTTGGGCCCACTGATGCGGAGGTGCTGCCCCCAGATTGGCCCCAGGACACCGCTGCTGCAGGCATCATTTTTGGTGTCCCAAAAAAGGTTTTGGGAGGCACACCAGACTTAAGTGACACTTCCTTCTTCTTCTGTTCCTTCTTCTCCATGGCAACTTTCTTGGTACCGGAGGACCTGCTACCTGCATTCTTTGGGGGCATCTTCTTCAGATGTCAAAACAGAACTCAGTTGCACAAGTTGCAGAGATGCCTGGTCAGGTCACTCGCATGTCACGTCGTGTACAGCAGCAGGACTTCGGCCTGGCACCACAACGGTCGATGATGATGACACACCTCCTCTGACTTTTGTGCACCTAAAAGCAAAAAAGCGAAAAGAACATCAGTCAAAAGATCAATAATATAAAATATAACTTCTTAGTGTCTGGTGGGTGGTCACAATTATTAAATTTTATGAAGTCAGTGAACAACTACAGTATAGCCATTTATGAGATTGACAAGGCCAGGGCTCCTGGTGTACTTGTACTGTGTACACTCAGGAAGAAGAATAGCAAAGAACAAAAACATAAATGTAGTGTAGCCTGTTTGCCCTAAATAAAAATGTGTGCATCTTATGGGATGGATGCAGCATCAGGGAGCAACAACAACGAACATATACACATAAAAACTAAAGGCATTTATTTACGACACCCAAAAAGTGAAATATACCCCCCAAAAAAAGTAAAGCCCACATTTTACAATTCAATCCAAAGCCATACATGATGTTGAAATTTAACGCACAACACAAAAACAGTTGTTTAACTTCCATGCACCCGTGATGATTGATGAGTAGTACCCCTGGGCCTACTGTACGACTAGGCCACAAGCGTGGAGGCCTATGGAAAAATCACAGTGGCTGGTACCACAAAATGGCCGCCACCACATGGCCAGGCCACTCCCAAAAACAAGAAAAGGTCAGGAATACAAGACAGACAATGCAGGCCTTTTGCAAAAGCACAATGCCTGCCTCCACAAAATGGCCGCCACACATGCTCAGGCCACCCACCACAATAATAACAAAAAAAGTGATTACACAGGACAGGAACAGGAAGTTGTAGTCTCTGTGGAACTTACTTCCTCTACTAAATATTTTTTAAAAAAATAAAAGTGACTCCGTGCTCCAAAACTACAGCAGAATGACAACCTGAGGAGTTTTTTTAGCAAAATGCACAAAATCAGCGTTTTCGAGAAGGATTTATGTTGCTCGCGAGATATTGTTTGCCAGATTGCAAATGCTGCATGTTTGGGATCACGAACTGTGCAAAAAGGCTTTATCGCGTGCGCTAACACGCATATTGAGAGCGTGAAAATGACAAAAACTGTAAGTCCGCGTTGTCGCGCTGTGCAGAGTTACCGAAAGTATGCGAGCTGAATCCCTAGGGTTACCTACTGGCTGAAAAGCCCTATTTATTTAACACACACCCAAAAACTGCTATTCCAACCCAAAAAACACCTTTTGCAATTCAATCCAAAGCCATCCATGGTGTAAAAATTCAACAGACAACACAAACTGTAAATTTAAATAAGGCACCAAAGATTTGAGGATGACTAGTATGGACTTGAGTACACCAGTTTTCTTCTTCTCTCTTGTTTAGCTAAATTTGTTGCAGCGGGCATGCCAGCTCAGTCAGCTTGTGTTCAAGACAAATATTATACATGTGATGCAGACTCACGTTATTTATATTTACTACAGTCTGTCTGCACTCTGCTTATTTTTTCTATTATGGGTGGTACTACCCATACTCTCTGTTACAACTGATCAATTTCACTTTTACCAAGGCAGATGATATCTTATGCAAATGATCATTGCTTTTATATATATGTATGGGACGACATGAGGTACTTTGTTTTGATTGATTGTGTAACCGGTTAGTAACCAATCCATTCAGTTGATAGGCCAGTGAAGGCCCCCCATGGTAGGCTGAAACAGTCGAAAATAAAATCACATAGGTAGTGAGTGGGCATCGGAGTCGGAGGGAGGTGCTTAATAACATACATACACAAAATATATGCTGTGCTTGCAAACTACTGTGAATCAAGGGAGTATTCTGAACATACAACTTCTATTCTCCTTGGCTTTGCATGCTACTCTGGCGTGGTTCCTTTTACATTCTCTTCAAAAACTCTTCATCCAGTGACAGTCTACACCTATACTATGAATATGATGTGATGAATACCATCAAGCCATCATCTATTCAAAGTAAACATGTCTATCATTCTTCTTAACCTCTCAACAAACCTTAGTTTGTTTTAACAACAAACATTTTTTTTTTAAACCACCACCCATGCATCCTTCCTTCCTTGCTTGCCTTTGAGTTTGACCCATCAAACACCCCGGAGGATTCTTGCTTTCACCCATACAGTTTCATCCACCCAGGCAGGCATCTTTTCTTCTTTCACCTTCCACCCATCCTTCAACCACCTATGCATCTGATTCCTTCCTTTCAGACACCTATGCATGCCTCCCACTTGGCAAGTTTCCTTCTCTGCCAGTCATATATATTTACATCTCGCCCGTCCTTCCTCCTTCCATCCTTCTTACCCTTTTCGATCAACCCATCCATCAAGGTCATCTGACTCTTAGTCTTCTCCATAAAACTTTCCCAGCTGACTTGAAGTCAGATTGAAGAAGCCATTAGTTATTCAACTACTCCCACCACTAATGATATTGCTCGCCTCTAATGCTAAGTAAAGGGTGTCTTCTTCTTTAACCGTTGTTCACAACTTAGTCTCTCTCAACATACAGTGTACACCCTTGCAGTGAGTGTGCAACTATTGTCAATAAGTAAGAAATATAAGTATAACTTACCACCGCCCGCAACTGCTGCTGTCTCACCCACCCCTGTGGCAGCAGCAGCATTCGCTGCTCCCTCCTGGCTGGCGTTGCCTGCCCTGCCGCTGGCCCCAGCACTGGTGGTCAGTACGCCTAGAAAAAACAGTACACATTTTTTAGATGCCATATACGCCTCCCCCTATTCAACCTTTTTCAGTAGCAAGATTGAAAAAAATTGTTAAAATACATGTATATTCCACATGCATCACTAGTACAAACCGGGTACTAGAGTAGAGAGTAGACACTAGTAGGAGCATTATCCTATCCTAACAATAGTAAAATATCTGGTTGGGCATTTTGTTGGTGGGAATTGTCAAAGCCTATCAAGATTAAGAAGACCAGAAGAGGACAACCCAAAGGACTGGTCACAGAGGCTAGAGCTATTGGTGAATCTTAGTTTTAAAACCTTTTAAATAAAAATAAAGAGTGGCCAACTGGGCAAGCTTAGCTACAGACAGACTAATAATATAGTAGTAGTACTTAAGTCAGAGCAGAGGCAGTTAAAAGCAGGGACAACAAGAATTTAGAAACAGATAGTCTAGATCGAAGAAGATTTGGTAAAATAGAATTAGGAAATGGAAATAATAGTTTGGAAAAAATAAGGTGCAGTAAAAGTTAGGGAAATATAATGATTAATATTAACAGGAAGAAGAGTTTCTGGGGACATCAGCAGAGCCCTCGGTAGAGGAGTGGTCCTGTCCCTGGTGTTCTTCTCTAGCTGCTCCCGCCGACTCCGATCCTGTCTTCTTGCTCCTGGGAGCTGATCATGTAAGATATAATAAAGAAAGAGACAAACATTGATGATTGGTGTGAAACAAAAAAAATATTTAAAAAACGCTACCAAAAACATTTTTGGAAACAACAATTGCAATAAAATTAACCTATCTAATCTGATCGACTGGTAGTATCATGAAATTCGCGTACCGTCTAGTTACTATTGATGAACAGTAATCCAGTGTTCCATTCTGATTCCAGAATACTACGCCTAAGTACCACCTGACCTTACCCATTCAGACGGTCCAATTGTTTACTAACTCTGCATTTCCATTTATTTTAGTCCTCAAAAATTCATAGATGGGGGACACATGCATACATTTTTGCATTCACCAAATTGTTGGTTGGTTGCTGCTGATGTTCTGCTAAGCCTATTACTCACCCACTAAATAAGGTTCTACTAAGAACTGGAGTAAGCAGCACTCAGCAGCATGTGATGTGAGTCACATGACAAAGGATGCGTCACCATCAAGCAGACCACTTAAAAATTACCAACTAATACTAAGTAACTAAGTAACTAAACTACCTATTCACCACATCTTACTGACAGGAGGACAAAGGAAGGACTAGATTCTCTCTACCATTACCTAACTTAAGTTCTCTAAAGTAAACTCTTGCATAATCAGCCCAAGCGAGCGCAAAGTTGCAAACAAGTAAGATTAGTAGCACCAAGCAACTGTGTCTAGAAGACTAACAATCACTAAACAGTTTTAAACTTAAGTTTACCTGCAATGTAAGCAGCAGCATTCTTGCTATTCGGAAAAAAATTATATTTGCAATAACAGTAACACAGTCTAGAGAACACACAATAGTACTAGCTACTCACCAAGCCCCACGGCCTCGACACCTAGCAGGTCCAGCAGGTCCTGCTCCCGGTCCAAGATGTCTGACCACCGGTGGGTCAGCTGGTTATGGGTGCGCCGGACACCAGAGCAATGAAACACTGCCCGGCGCACCCTCTCCCACCAGCAGTGACGCTCCTGGGTAACGTATCCGAAGCCAGGCCTGCCACCTGCTGCCAAGGTCCGCCTCCCCGAAAAGGGACCGAGCCTGCACCCCTGCCAGGCTCAGTCTGTCGCAAGGCAGGCAGCTCTTTGGTGGAGGCGCCTTGCCCTTGGAGCCGATACCCTTTCCCTTAGGCATTGTTCTGGGGTGGGCGGGGTGGAAAAGAAAATTTAGCAGGAAAAAATAAAGTTAGGGGAAGAAGTAGGAGTGTAAAGAAAGAAGTAATAAAAAACAGTAGAAAAGCAAAAAAAACGCAGTAAAAGTAGAAATAAAACGAAAAAAATAGACTTAGGGACAGAGAGGAATTGATAATAAATATAAAAGATCAGAAAAACAGGGTAAAATAAAAAGGATTGAAAAGATTGGAGAGAGATTGGAAAACAGGCCCCAGAACCATGCAAAAGATAGGAAAACAAGATGGCCGTGCCCATTGGCGACCACGTGGTGAAGTTTGCGCGATATTTCCCCTGAACAAGCCATCCGCGTTGGCGAACGTCAAAATCATCTCGCGAGCATACGCGAGACAACACGAGCATGTGGAAACAAGCAACTCCCCATGCTCGCGTAGCTACGCATAGCATTGCGGAGTTTTAGTACATCTTAGCGTAGCCTCGCGTAGTGCGGCTACACAAACTTCACCCAGGGGTAGTGTTATACTTCCGAGTTTTTCCTGTAACATCTCTGAAGAGGCTAAACAAGCTTACGCATCAGAATGGGCTTTGTATCATAATCAAGTGGGCTGGGACGAATTAATGCCGGCACATGAGATACCTTTACCTTCTATGCCACAGCCGCAAGCCCATATCCAATCAAACGAGACACAAATGCATCCATGAATGAAACTTGACCCAATTGGAATATCAGAGTATATTTGAACCCTGTGTTTCATCAAAGAATAATCCTCTTTTTCCAATAGTGAAACCGCGCGGTACCTATCGTATAGGGTTGGAATATAGGAATTTGAATGGTCATGTTTGCACATTTTCCGTACAAAACACACATAGCTCTGTGTTTATCAATAACATAGTACGTAAAAAATATAAGACAACACTCGATATTTCGAATGGGTTTTACAGTCACAATCTGGCCCGGACAGCTGTGACTTGATTGCATTTACCACGGTCGGCAATCAAAAAGTATGTACACATTTGCCTACGGGCTATAAGAACAGCGTAGGAGCTTTCGCAGCAACATTGGTCTCTCTTTTATATAACATAGACCTGGATGCTTTCGCATACGTTGCAGATGTTTATTTAAAAGATGACGAGTTGATACCGCATCTGGTTCCTGTTGATCGCATCATTATGTCTTTTGCCGACCTAGGATTCAAATTCAATTTTGCTAAATCTCACATCACCTGTTTGGTAGTGATCTTTTTGGTTTATGAACTCAACAATGCAGGGAGGGGCTGGGATTTTTAAATTTCGGAAGAACATATATTCCGGAATGCCCGGCATATCAAACCGCTTTACACGTTGATACAACCAACATTTTTGACTGTGAGCTAGCTTCCGGAACATACCGCAATTCTCCGGTCTTTGCAGTCTGATATGCTTACGACTAACTTTCTATTAACACATGACAATTCTACGAATTAGGCATACAGATCATTCCTGGTACAGTTGTTTTCATGTAGTTGATATTCAATGAGGGGGTAATTTTACTCACAAACCAAGACTTCAAGTATGAAAATGCAAAGTTAAAAAAACATGGATTCTTGGTGCCTTGGGGAAAGGCTGAGAGTTTTTGGCCTGTTTATGAGTCCGGCATTCTTCTGACCATCAGACTCGCGGAGCGCAAAAGTGGCGGTCCGCTGTCTGCCACATTAAGACTTCTAAAGTCCGTCTGTTGCACCAGGGAACAGCCATTCCCTGGCGGTGGCACAGGTGAGCCACAACACAATATGCTGAGCGGGGACTGGCGCAGTCCTAATCAGCATATTAGAAGTTCCTGGGCCGCCAACCTTTTCATGGCAGATCCCCACCATGAAAAGGCTGGCGGTGCAGGAACTACAGGGCCCCCATAGTACCCCGCCACGGGGATACATTCAGGGGGCAAAACATGTGCCCTCCTATCTGGACCCCCACAAAGTTCCAGCATGGCATGGACATCCACCTCCATGCCGTTGTGGAACTTTTTTGCTGTTGTCATTGCGGCACCGCCTTGGGAATAGCAGAGAACAGCCAACTGCATTACGAGTTGTGCATTTCCAGCTTGTAATACAGTCAGAGGTCCTTGGGTGGTATTGCACGGGTTTGGCACAGAGGACGCACCGTTGCGCAGGTTCCGCTGTGCCAAACACGTAATCAGGTCCATTGTGATCACCACAGAAAATACATTTCTGCCCTTTTACCCACTGTAGCAAAATTGCCTTTTCTGTATGTTTAACCTATACTTTCTACTTTCTGAACCATATTCTTGCTGGGTTTAGGAGTGTATGTAATTTGACACTCCTAAAACTGTATTCTTAAAATTTGTTTCACCCAATTTATATATTTACCTTTGCTGGTCTGGCTTGGTGAAAATCTAATTATGCTGGTGAAATACACGTAATTTGTGAATTTTGTGTTATGCAGAATTCAGGACATTGCTTGAAATATATATAAGATATAATATTTTGTGAAATTATTTTTCAATTAAATGTCTTGCAAGATATAAGGAGGCTGTTTTGGTGAAAATAGCTTACAAAGGGACATTTCCTACTGAGTCTCCTTCTGCTATTTTAAGAGACATTTTAAGGCGATGTGTACATTTGTGTAAAACAAAGTGATGCAAGAGACCAGTAAATCATATTTTACTATGAAAGGTTAATTTTGCAGCCAGCCGCACCATGAGCCGCTGATGTCCGGCGTTCGGCGATCTACCCGCTGACCTGCAACCTTCCCGCTGAAGACCGAGGCCAATGTCCGCGTTGGAGCCGGCCGCCGAATGCGAAAATAAACCGCCCGGTTGCTTAATTTTATTCCCGTACAGCAAGACGGCACATGCTGGAGCTTCCATTTTTGTACACTTGAAGTGTAATCTCAAGTTCACTTTTAAGGGGTGAGCAGCGGATATCGTAGCAAACCGGGCTCGAGCCGGTTTGTTTGGAAGGAAATATAGCCTGGGGGCTGGGACCTTATTTGCAACACATCACTACTACTGGAGGAAGAGCAGCATGACCACGTGGGGCCAAAAAACCATCAAGCTGAGAGCAGCCCTGAACCAAGGAGGGGCGGAAAGAGATAAGACAGAGGGACATCCTGAGAGGCTGCCTGAGAGAGTGGATCACCTCCATAAAGGTAAACGTGATGGGGAACGTAAAAAAGAATGCTGGGAAGGCAGCAGGACATAATGTGCTTAAAGATAGTTTAGCAGTAGGATCAGCGATCTCACCCTCCATCTCCAAACATTTCCCGGCGATATCCAAACCCCCTCACACACTTATATCTAATACATCTGATGGGGGGCACATTGACTTAAACAGTGTTAATCGGATGACTGAGGAGACCCAGGAGCTGGACTCCGTGCCACAAAACCAACAAAACGCCCCAGTCAATGTCTTGTATAATATCAGGAATATCAGGAGCATGGGGTCGGGGGAGAGTTTGTTAATGCCTACGTTCGCTCTCGAGGTCTCAAAAGGTGTCCCAGCCGGTACAGAGACACTAAGTAATATCATCATCCCAGACTCAGCTACCAGCGCAGTAAAAATCCCTACTCCTAAGGAAAAAAGCTGCCCTGGTCTACAAACTCCTGACTTAGCTACAGAATTTTTTTTTCTGTCTCAGATGGGTCACTGTCCGATACTGAGAACGAAGATGTTTTGGTCAGTTCCTCAGAGAGCAGCAAACAAGATGGCAATGAATCTGACCCAACATCTAGAACGATTCAACAAAAAAAGAAAGCCAGGAGCAGAGCACAGAGTCAGCTGAAATGGGATTACTCAGATTCTCAGGGGTCATTGCCTCTGGGTGATTCCCCCAACCTACAGCCCGAGGAAACAGAAGAGACCCCACATACAATCACTGCAAGTCTGGCCGAACCTTCCCTGGCCTCTATACTAGAGTCTTTTAAACAATTTCGAGAAGAAGCAAGATCGGACAGCCTTGCCGCTAAGGGGGCCTCAAAAAAGCTGCAGGGAGGGATTCAGAAATTAAACAAGATCTGCACGGATATCGGCGATCAAATTGCAATGGTTGAGGTCCGGACAGAGTCTCTGGAATCTGACATGACTAATATCAAGGAACAAGGCTCTTCTCACGCGGCCTGCCTTACTGACCTGATGTCCAAGCTGGAGGAGCAAGAAAATAGAATACGGAGAAACAATCTAAGGCTTCTGGGGATACCGGAAGGGGTCGAAGGGGAGGACCCCAGAGGGTACATTGTTAAATTACTTCGTGCTGCCTTTCCATCAGAGTCTGCCTGGAACTGGGATCAAGAGATCCAGAGGGCGCACCGCTTTCCGTTTAACCTAAAACCTCGAAGAGATGGTAGCCGTCAAAGATCTGATAAACCTAGGGTGTTTCTATTTTTTTTGGAAATTTCTTGTTGAGGCAGCTGGTATACGATCAAGCTAGACCAAACTCTCAAAAGGAAGTTAACGGAATAAAATTCTTCTCTAAGCCTGATTTTGGCCACGCTACAGTTGAACGCAGGTGGAGGTTACGTCAACTAATCACACCCTTCCAACAGCAAGGTGCTCAAGTGTACCTTATGAACCCGGCCAGGCTGAAAGTAATATTTGAAGACACCACACGGATCTTCTCGTCTGAGATTAAAGCTGGGGAATATTTGAAGGACATCGTGGGAAGAAAGAAAATGAACTAAACCTTTTTGGACCCACGTATATTATCTGAACTATCCCTGTCAAGGACTTAATTTTTTTTTTTTTCTTTTTTCTTTTTTTTTTTCTGCATAACTGATATATAGACACTTATGTCTTGCACAAAATGTCACACTCTTGCACCTCCTATTATTTTTGGATTACGTTTTTTGATTGATTGGTTTTGCTGGTCACTTTATAAGGGGGAAAGGTTTGAAAATAGTGGGGGAGGGGTGAAGAGAAGAAAAGGGAAAGAAGAAGGGAAGGGGGAGAAAGGGGGGAAGGAAGGAAAAAAAAAAGGGTGTTGTCGTCCAATTACTGTGACCAGGTGTGGTTCGGTGACAGGAGCTCACACATGCTAACCATCATTCAGGCTTGTCCTGACTGCTTATTTTTTGGGGGGGGTGGGGGGAAGGGTAGGGGGTCAGGACTGCAAGTAGTGGTAGCAGTATTGTTGGACTGGCTTACATTTTTTCCTTGTTGGCTATTCTTGGAAAGATCACAGGAAAACTGTCAGGAATGAAGAGGGGTGGTGACAATAAGGGGATTGCATGGTGGGTGCTGGGATGGGGGTTGGGAGGGCTGAGGGTGGGAGAAGGCTATTTAATTTGTGTTGGGATGTTGATAGGTTTTGGTAGGATGATGATGATGCTTACTGATGAAGCCACCGGGTTAAGGCATTTAAACTCTAATGACTAACAATTGATATGTTAAACAAACTTAGAATTGTTTCGCTCACTATTTGCGGTTTAAATGATCCTGTGAAAAGGCATAAAACTGCTCAAATCTTGTGAATAATAGGGGCAGACTTGGTCTGCCTGCAGGAGATGCATGTTGAAGGAGCCCAGAAATCCTTGCTGAATACTTTGGGTTATAAGGTTATTGGAGTGACCTCTCAAGGTGCCAGGGTTAAAGCAGTCGGGATTTTGGTTTCAAAAAGATTGCCCCTAGTTGTTAACCAGGTAAAATCTGATTTACTAGGGCGGTGGGTGATTGCAGGATGCTCTATTCTCTCTCCACCGACTAATTCTGTTTTTACAATCTGCTCCGTTTATGGAAGTAATCTCGACGATCCAGGGGTAATTCATGGTGTGAACGATGAACTGGCACATTGGCCACTGCCAATTATATTGTGCAGTGATTTAAATTTAAATCTCCCTAGCACCTGGCTTTCAGATTGGTCCTGGGTCTATAGGGGCAGAAAACCTAAGGTTTTTCAGGCCGTATTAAATTTGATCCAGACTCATGGCGTGAAAGATGTGTGGGCCAAGGTGAAACCCAGCCAAGACGGGTACACCTTCTTCTCCGCTCCCCATTTGTCATTTGCTCGGCTGGACTATTTTCTAGTTTCTGCATCCCTGGTACATGACTGTGCTATTGATACCGCTCCTCGCCTCTTATCAGATCATAACCCTCTTATTATCAACATAGAGGGACTGGTAAATAGTAGGTCAAGCTCTAATTGGACCTTTGAAAAACCCCTCCTGTACGATAATGAATACCGAGAATATATGTAAAAATGGATACAGGAATTTTTAGAGATTAACTCTGGGTCAGCCCCGGTAATGGTTGTCTGGGACACACTAAAGGCAGGCATAAGGGGGGAGACGCTTAGATTTTCCATTAGAAGGAATAAAAAGGAGAAAATACAGGCTGATTCTCTATCTAATCAAATGATAGAGGCTGAAAGAAAATTAATAAGGGCTGTCCAGTTGGGCTCTAGAATTGAGGAAGCACAGACAAATGTGGCGGTCGCTAAAGCAGAAATGGGGACCATATTAGCAGAAAGAACTGCTGCAAAATGGGCCTCGCCCGTGAAAGGCTCTATGAATGCAGCAAACTTATTGGGCATCAATTGGCCATTTCCACCAGGCAACAGGTTGCCGCTAATTTAATCTCTTCAATTCAAACTGTCTCTGAGGGGATAACTAATGATCCTGTAAAAATAGAAGAGGCTTTCAGAGCCTTCTAACAAAAATTATACACAGAAGAAATTACTAAGTTTAGCGAACTTAGAGAATCAGAGATTAATATTTACTTAGACGCTATTTCGGTAGCAGAACTTGATAGAGAGAGTAGCGATCAAATGGAAATCTCCCCTGTCTGGGAGGAAATTGCAACCGCTTTGGCAAGCCTCCCCGATGGTAAGGCTACCGGAGATGACAATACTCCAGTGGAATTTTATAAAATATTCTCGTTGCAAATAAAAGACTTATTTACTAATGTAATTTCTTCCATTTTTAATGGCTCATCCCCACCGCAGTTTTGGTCCTCTGCAAAAATGGTAATATTTCTCAAGAAAGATAAACCCGCATTGGAAATGTCCTCATATAGACCAATAACTCTCATCAATACCGATTCTAAGATTTTTTCTAAAATTTTTGCATCTAGACTATCCTCAAAAATTGAAACTCTGGTTTCAAACTGGTAACATGGATTTATTCCAAAAAAGGGCCCCACTGAACGCGTTCGCCGGACTATCACCCTATTTGACGCCGCCAAAGTGACAGGAGACCCGATCGCACTAATACTCTTAGATGCCGAAAAAGCATTTGATCGGGTCTCCTGGCAATACTTGTGGGGGGTTATGAGGCGGATAGGTTTCGGCCCCAGGATCCTGCAGGCACTACAGGCTCTATATCAGGCCCGACTGCTAGAATCTCGATCAATGGACATCTGACAAGGCAGATAGGGATAACCCGCGGAACAAGACAAGGATGTCCCTGCTCACCGCTACTATTTGTTTTATATATTGAGCCTCTGATCAAAAAAATTGAATTCAATCCCGAAATAGTAGCGGTGAGCAGGTTTGGAATTAACACAAAGATCATGGCTTATGCCGATGATCTAGCCTTAATAACCCCAGAACCCGAAAGAGCCATTAGGGCTATTGAACAGAAGGCCCAAGAATTTGGGAAGATATCCAGTTATACCATCAATAAAACCAAAACTCAGATCGTGCTAAATGATCATATAAGTTGGATGAACGATAGGGTAACAGAGACGGCTAATTATCTTGGGGTCAATATAATCGCGAATTTAGATCAAATCGTTAAAGAAAATCTGACACCGCTTGCAGCCGATATGAAAAAGGCACTTAAAAGAATTGACAACATGCATTTAACAATAGTGGGAAGGTTCAATGTTTTAAAGATGACCT
Source organism: Triturus cristatus (assembly GCF_964204655.1). Lineage (NCBI taxonomy): Eukaryota > Metazoa > Chordata > Amphibia > Caudata > Salamandridae > Triturus > Triturus cristatus. Next base: position 248,618,604 of record NC_140594.1, read on the forward strand.
TTTTCCCCAAACTTATATTTCTTTAGCACTATCCCGCTAGAATTTAATAATACAATGTTACAGACATTCGATCGAATATTTTCCCAGTTTATCTGGGCATATGCACAGCCAAGAAGAGCCTTTAAACTTCTTTCATTACCCAGAGAGAGAGGAGGGTGGGCTTTCCCTAACTTAAAACTTTATTACTGGGCTACTGTTTTGCACTATAGTCCTGAGCTATTGCAAGACTCTCCCATAGTGAACACCTCAGGCCTTCCGTCTCCCTATACTATACTATTAGGGGAAAGGGTAAGAGGATGTCTCTGGCGTCAGCTGGATCATGGTTATTTCAAAAGGGTCAGATTTAAGACTCCTATGAATGCCTATAGTGTATTTTTTAATATACGCAAAATATTTGGACTTTCCATAGTAAATTATTGTACCCCTACTCGGAATAACAGCAATTTACCACTTATTTTTCGAAATGCATATCTTCCACAGTGGTACCTAGCGGGCCTTTATAAACTGGGGGACTTGATTACCTCAGAAGGCATTTTGCCTTTTAATGTTCTGAAAACCCGGTATAATTTAGACAATAGCCAGCTATTTCATTATAATCAGAAATCTAGCTAACAAAACCGGTGGCCCAGCTGGCTTCGCTAAGCTGGCCCTAAAATCCTGGAACCCAGCATACCACGGATCGGAAGCATTTGTAAAATGTTAAACGAGCGTAGGCCCGATGATATTAGTAGAATTGACGAAAAGTGGCAGCAGAAACTGAATACACAACCCGAATACCTTTTGCCGGCCCTAAGCCTTGCACAAACGCACCTACTGTCATCAAAGTTGCAAGCTCAATTCTTTAAAACTGGCTTTTTCTTATATATTACACCAAGCAGAGTGGCCAAATGGGGTACTGGCAGTGGAACAACTTGCCCGAGATGTGCTGTGTATAGTGCTGACTCTATACACGTTTGCCACATGCTCAAAATTGGCCCCATTATTTGAAAGGGTGCAATCATTTATCAGTAGAGTGCTTCTTCAAGATATACAACTGCTGACGGTCACTGTAATGTTAGGACTAAACAACACGCTCAATATAAAATCCGGGGGTGCCTTTCTGTTTCTTGCTATGACTATTCTCCGGATTTGTATTGCCTCTTATTGGAAGGACCCGAACCCTCCCTCCTTTGCTCAATGGCAGGCTCGACTGCTCTCTACTCACAAACTTGAGACAGCTATATATGCTAGACAAGGTAGGGTCGGGAAAAAAGGGGATTAGAGAACTGGGCACCTCTAACCAAGTGGCTCAGCACATTGAATATACAGGAGGAGTAGTTACGCTGGGTTATTTGTAGCAATGTCTTCATTATATATCTGTTTATTTATAATTTTTTCCATTTTTTTTTTCTTTCTTTTCGTCGCCTTCTGTCCTCCCACACGCCTGCCTCCCTCCTCTCTCAGCTCCTGTTCTTTCTTCCATCCGCCTGGATTCGCTATCCCTCTCTTCTCTTTTAATTCTGGCTATGAGTTTTCCTGTGTTGCATGGTTATTTCTTGTGTACTCATTCGTTGCTTATCCATTATCGGTTAACTTGGTCAGTGATTCAACTGCTTGCAAATACATATTGTTATGGTTTCCAGACGTGGGGTGGGGGGTTCTTTTTGGTCTGGAATTGAAGTTCTATTTTGTACTGTAATTCTTTGTCTCAAAAGAAAAAAAAAGAAAAGTTAATTTTGCAAAATTTACATAGAATTTCCTGAAATTTCATGAGCAAATTATTACACCATTTTGCTCAGCTGTAGAAAATATAGCAATGCTATGGGAGTAAAATGTCATAAGTGGGTTGCAGTGTGCATTTACAGCAACAACATATACCACAAAAATATGTGGCAGCCAGGAGCATGACTGTCCTCTTGCTGGGCCACAGTTTAAAGGTGCTTTAGTGACACATGGCAATGAATAGTGCTTTTTGCCATATAGGAAAACATCTTTTTCTATATTAGGCCATCCCTAAACTGTACCACGTAATCCACAGGAGGCAGTGTGCCTCATATATAAAGAAAAGACTCTCTTTGTTTCAAATTGTGCCCTCACAGTGACTAAAGGCGTAAAAGCTAAGTAAGCTCACATGACGTGACATTTTCAGAAATTTCTGGCTGTTTTGAAAACATGACTTTTCAGTCAATGCTTGCAAGGTTATAAAAGGGACTAAGGGGTATATTCACATGTGCTAAACATCTCCAAAAAATGTTAACGCAACTTTACACAACGCAGCCTATCGCGGGAAAATAACCCCGTGACAACGTGGAATTCACAACACGGCCGTACCATGCGATAGTTCATCGAAAACGCGGCCAATGTCCGCGATACAACCACCGTGATGGAGATAAAAACACAAACCTCAATGCGTAAAAAGACGTGATGTGCCCAAACGCGATAAGAAAACAGTGACAACAAGCGAGAGGCCAGCAATACTCACGCGTAATGCGGGAAAAAGCACAAGAACAGCATACGTAATATGCCACTAAAAAACGACATCAACTGTGGAGTACCACGGATGCACCCTGACTGACTGCAGAGGACAACATGAACCCCACAATCCCCATGGAGGAACACCCAGGAATACAGGGCCCATGGAAGGGCAATGAGAAGAGGAAGACGGGGTACAGTCGCCAGAAAAACCCGATTATCGCCACGGATGAGCCAGAACACCACCACCAACTGTACGTCACCTCCAACGTGTCATTGGCAACAAAGAGGCAAAGATGGCACACAACCTCGGACCATGTGAATGCCGTTGCATGGCAGAGGAGGACAATGGAAGAGCACAAGAGGCTCTGGACTGATGTGAAAGGCAAAACCAAGCAGAAACTCGCTGCCAACATGAAAGCAGCAACGCACCCCGGAGGAGGGGGTCCAGCAAAACACCAGAAGCTGAATGACATGGAGAAGATGGTGGCCACAGTCACCAGTAGGGAGACGGTGACAGTAGTCGGGGATCCGGACACTGTCCAACATGACCCGACACCACATCAACAGGGTGCACACTGATCAGGGAGTGGGTGGACGGGGGGAGATGGGCACAATGGCACACATGCACAATTAAGCAGAGCACACTGCACAACCACAATGACTCAGGATCATGTCGCTGATCTCACGGGAACACTTCAGCACACACACACCAAGTAGTCCCACGTACACCATGTGCCCAAAGGGGCACCCACCCAACACATCACCAAGCACACAACCAACACATGCACACATGCGAAAAACAGAAAACATGCATATACGTCTGCCACACTGACAATGCAAGAGACACCACATGACAAGTAGCATGACTGCAGTCCAGTCACCATGACAATGTGCACGGCATGACACTGAGGTGGCTGAGTGCGGACCACAACTGGAAAGGAGCAGGTCACACTCGGACACAACCACCTGCACAAACAACCGTTGACAACAACAACACATCTGTGGACAAACCATGCCCAAGTGTCACAACTCGAGAAAGAGCACAAGTTACCCAAGTCTGCAACATCTCAGCACTGTGGAAGCACAAAACTGACAGGCACATCGCATGAAAGGGACCAGTGGCAGACAAATCAGAGCCGCAGGAGGGAATCACCCACCGTGCAGCATACGCACATTAGTAAAAGTGCACCTCAACATTGACAACATCCCGGTACAAACAGCAACACCTCCACGAACGCACACAGGACAAAACTGGTGCTGCAAATGTGCACAACATGGCAAATCACATCTGGCACAGCAGGAAACTGTGACATGACAATGTACAAGTACAACCTGTAACCTGCAAGTATGTTTTATTCACACATGCTGTGCTTTTGGACATTTTGTACTGTCCCATAATTGCCAGGGACGGCCACAATGTGACGTGCTCATGAGAAGAAATTGTCAATGATGGTGTACCAATGGACCATTCCTGCTGCAAGTGCATTGGGATGTGGGCCACCTGCCCCATCGTCACCATCATTGTCTGGTACTTCTGGAACTGGGATCCATGGGGCATTGGTGCATACACAGATGGTGTGCAACACACAACTTGCAACGATCATCTTGCACACGATGTCCGGGCTATACAGGAGCTTTCCACCTGTGCCGTCCAGGCACCTGAAACGTGATTTCAACACGCCAAATGTGCGTTCAACGATGCCCCTGGTGTGTATGTGGTCTGCATTGTACTGCCTCTGGGCGGGGGTGTGTTCGGGTCTCAGAGGTGTGTCATCATCCAAGGGCAGAGTGCATATCCTTGATCACCTGTGACAGTGTAGGGAGAAAAGAGTCAATACTTCGTTAGACAGGATGTGATGGCAGGCCCACTAATCCAGTGACACTTGTGCTGGCTGTGTATGGGGTGAGTGTAAGCCAGATCTCAGGAAAGTAGCTGGTGTTGGCAACAACTCCAACAGTCGTCAGGCACTCAGAAATGCAATGTCAAAACAACAAGGGGGGATGACTTGTGTCACACAGAGTTAGTGGCCCTGGATGCACAGCGGATGAAACGGGCCCACCGCCACAGAACGCTGACCTGTGGGAGACTGGGGTAGTGTCATGAGGGCAGAGCAGTGTCTTGTATGTGTCATAGGTGCCTTCCGCTGAGTGTCTCGGGGAGAATCGGAGGTCTATCCCCAGGGCATGATGCAGAGGGCACATGCCAGCTGTGTCCGGCAACATGGCGGATAAGAATGCCACAGACTCATGCCAGACACCAAGTCCTTACCTGCCCGTTGCTGATGACAACCCCCAGGCCACAGGCTCACGTTTACTCACGGCACACAGGGTTAGTGGCACCACGTGTCACAGGGATGCGATGCGGAATTATGCTTCAGTGATCGAAGGGATTCTGGTGCTGTGGTCACTGCCACGGACTTGGGGTCACTGCCATTCACGACTCAGGACACAGTTCCACAGGTGGGACCTACTGGGACGAAGAGGACGCCGGTGGAGTATGTAATTGAGAAAGTAGTAATGTGGGCCAGCATCGTGGGGGCCAGCGATGGTCTGTGGAGGCTGCAGAGGTCGCGGGACTGTGGTTTGGAGCTTGCACAAGCACATGGTGGGCCCTCTTTGACACACGACGGTGTCCGCAGGTGAGCAGTGTGGTGTTGGAGTGCTGGGGCGGGCAGGCCTGGTCTGGGTATCAGTGTCCTGGGGTGCAGCAGGCACACAGGGTCGCAGGCTCTGCTGCTCATGGCGTTGGCCTCGAGGCGGACTGCGAGGCGCCGCCCTGTCAGTGACGTTGGCCTTTCCGGGAGAGAACCGCGCTCTGTGCCATGGGGTTTTTATCCACACCCCTGCGCAGCCCTGGCGTACTCAGGGCCAACCCACTTTGCTCACGCACACAGTGGGGGACGCAAGCAAAAATTTCCCCTATCTGACCCACGGCCTGTGGTGACATGGTTGCGTCCACTGTTCACTACTCTCCAGTCACCAGCAGTTGTGGTCTGCATGGACATATCTGTGGTTTGCATACCCATGTCTGTCCTGCACATCCACGTCTCACTTATCGTTGTTTACATTCCGGGTCTCTTGCATAGTACGCACATGGCTGCATTCAGCTGTTGTGTGGCTGTGGTGCCATGATATAGCTGTATTGTGTGCAGGGGTAGCCCATGATCACCAAGGAGAAGTGTTGTCATGTCTGGTAGGTGGTCATGTTGATTGACATGTTGTATGTGGTTTGGTCACGTGTGCATTCCCACAGTTGTGCGTTGTGTGATGGTGGCTTTGAAGTGTGTGGTGTGTTGATTTGGCACTTACCAATGAGCAGTCTAGTTCCATATGTGCCATCCTGGAAGCGCTGGTTGATGATGGACTGTTGGAAGATGTAGGAATCGTGCTCACTACCGGGGTAGTTTGCGACGACATTGGTGAACATTCCCCGGTGGTCAACTATTGCCAGCACATTGATGGAATGCCTGTGCTTTCTGTTGCGGTAGTGGTGTGAAGTATCCGCTGGGGGCAAAAGTGGGACATGTGTGCAGTATATTGCCCCCAACACTGCTGGGAATCCAGCTATGGCAAATAAGCCTTGCTTGGTCTCCTGATGTTCCTGCGCAGTGTGGGGGAGGTGAAGGTACTGGGGTATGAAGCTCATGATGGCATCCAGGACAGGTGTGATGAACTTTAATAGGGTTGGCTGTGAGACCCCTCCGACTCTGGCAGTTGTTGGTTGGAAGGTACCAGAGGCCAACAGATGCAGCACAGCCAGCAGCTTTGTCTGCGGAGGGATGTGGTTTCTCTGCTGTATTGGGACCGTCATCCTGTGGGTGATCTGGGTGATGATGCGGATGATGGTTGACCTTTTGAGCATGTAGTGGGCAATGACTTCCTCGGGCGTTAGGTCTGTGAGAGTGGTGCGTTTTCGGTAGGTCCGATGTCTTACTCTGCGCTGCCTCTGTGGTGGTCGGGGGGGCGGGTCCAGGTCCTGGTGGTGGTGGCGGTCCTGGGGGTGGTGGCGGTGGGTGTTGTGGCTCTGTTGGGGCTCCGAGCTGCATGATGAGTAGCTCCATGGTGTCGTTTGTTCTTCAGGTGTGGCTGTGTGTGGGGCTCCGTTGCCTTCTGCAGGTAGTCGTCCGGCTTTACACCTGCAGGAGGCAGGTGTTAAATCCCTGCTGCTACTGGGGCTTATCGCGTAGTTTTGACTTGCATCGTGGATCTGACAGTTTTTTGTGAAAGTGGTGTTGTGGTTTTTCAATGTGTTTTTGCATTGGAACACCTACTCTGCATCTCATTAGGGTTAGTTGGTGGTGTCCACCGTGGAGATACATTTTGGGGCAGTTATCGCGGGAATACTGGCGTTGTCTGCAGTGTGCACCAGCTTGTGAATGGGGTGTTAAATCTATCTCCACTTTTGATGCGTTAAGTTGGAGATAAATTGGAGATGAGTCCTTGTGAATATCCCCCCAGTGTCCCAGACTACACTCACTTGGCTACACCTTCTGTTGAAATAAAGCAACACTTATTTCTCATGATAGGTATTCACACAGATGTCCAATTGTAAATTCTGCTCAGCGAAGTCTTCTAATTTTCTAGGTTAATGGTATATCACAAACAATATCACTGCTTATCTTGCAGACAAACTCGTCATCTCTGGTATATCTCGACACACCAGCAGCCAGGACACCACCAGACTACAGACTAAGAAGTGTAAAGCCTTTTCCCCCTATACACCCCTGGATCTGGAACAACGTCCTCCTACCATCAGTACTTCCCCAACTATCCTCCTCTAATTTTGGAAATAGTTTAAGACTTACTTCTTTAAAGAACACTACATCTCAATGTGTTTACCAACCACAAACCAGCTCTCTCTCCTCTTAATCGTTGACTTTATGTATGTTCTTACAGTGGCGTAGCTAGGCCCGAGGCAGTGCCAGCCTTTGCCGCCACGGCAGCCGTAAAAGCGGGGGCCTGACAATCAATTCCTGCTTTTGCCGCATGCTGGGGGGTGCCGCCCAGGGACCGCCCCCTGCTACACCACTGTGTTGTTATGCCTTTTGACGAGGTTCGCACTATAGAAATACATACATACATACATGGTGAAACCATGATTTGGAATTTATAGGTATTTTTACAAAGCAGATGCTGTTTATGTCATAAAGTTACTGCTTGGCTTAATCAACTAGAACGGATCTCAGTAAAAAAAAAAGGCATGCCTCCCACGTACAGTGGCAATCATTACCCGGCTCCCAGTGAACCATGGGAATAGAAAAAGGAACAAACAGCTGCCAGGGAAAATCCATGCTCTCTCAATGCAAGACGTTAACATCTTCTGACGCATGTTGGATGAAAAGGAACAATGTGATAAGCTAGGCTGCTAGGAATCTAAAAATGAGTGCGCCCTGAGTTAAGTGCACCGAGATCAATAATGATTGAATAGGTTAATTGGGTACAGTGATGCTTATTTTCCTGAGGCTTTCATTAGTGTATAAAAATGTATCAGAATGATCCCAGTTCTGATTTCTTTTGCATAAATGAGGCTTAATCTATTAAAATATGGGACAGAAGCTCTCGGGAAATGCACTGCTTCAGAGGGAAAGAAATACAATGCCTGCTATGAGAAATCAATAAGGCTTGCAATTAGCGCTGAAAGCAGGCAGCCTAACCCTTGGACGATTGTGTTGACTAAAACAGTATAACCTAACTGAATATTCATAACCATGACTGCAACTTGTTTGGGATAGCGTAGACGTTCTATTTTTCGAGATTTGGTGAATTTATTTTATAATATCGAGCATTTGGTAAAAATACTTTTCTTACTTGTGTGCCAGGTCACACAGATTTGCTGAAAGTCTTCATGAATATGTTTTGTGTGTAATTAAACAAGATGCATTAACCTCTGTCTTAGTGTGAATTAGCAACAAGGGCAGTGTACCTTGTCAGTAACTTACTCCTATCCATGGCAAGTCTTGGTAGGCACTCAAGGAAAGGATTGGTGGTTGCTCCATATTATTATTCTCTAAGCATCATATTGATAGTGGCAGTAGTGGTGAAGGAGGGTTAAGAGGGGATAAACAAATAAGCACACAGGCTCCCACACTCCCCTTGCCAATCACAACGCTGTTGTCACCAGCAAGACAGCAGTGTCGTGATTTGCCTGAGCTGCCTGGTTCAGTGCTCAGGGAGTGGGAGCTGTGCATTTTCTCCAGCCAGGCTGTGCACTACAGCCGGGTGGAGAACATGCTCAGTGCGCATGGCTACTTGGCCGGCCAAACCGTTAAGCGCACTTAAGTGCAATAACCACTGCTCTCCTGCTGGCTGTGATGACAGCCAAGCCTGCCTCACCCCAAAACTAGCTTCAGCACGGAAAACAAAAAAGATGATAATAACACTGTGTTATTAGCATTTTTTTTGCTCTGCGGAAAAGCAGTGAGGCGATGCTCCTCTGCCTTAGCGTAGGAGCTGCCGCTGCATATTCGGGGACTGTTCACAGAGAAGAGGAACAGAAAAATATCAGTTTGTCTAGGTTGAGAGAATCCTTACAGCTACACTGGCAGGCAAGCTCCTCACCCTTTGTTCTGCACATAGTTTTGAATCAATGGGGCATATTTACAAAGCTGCAGCAAATTTTGCAGCTTCATCCTCTGCCATTTCCAAAACGCAGGGATGCGCTGTGATTACAAGAATACGGTGCAACCCTGTGTTTTCCCTAGGGCTAAAAACGGCTGATTAGAGCCAAAACAGACACCCTTGCATCATAGTGCAAGGTTGCCTGAGTTGTAGGGAATGATTATTTATATGCATGAAAGTGTCCCTTTATGCACATAAACAGTCAATAATGGGGATTTGCTACTTCTATGGGTGTTGCATTCTGCAAAACACATAGATGTAGCTAATCACCATTATTAGATGTTTGATTATGTGAAGGAAAGGATATCTTCCTGCACATAAAGAATCATTAACCACATTTCACTCTTTCTATGTGTGCGTCAGAATTCAGCACACATAGGAAAAGCCAAAACGAGGAGAAAAAAAACTAGAAAAAGCAAAAACGAGGAGAAATAAAAATATTCCTCCTCAGTGTGCCATTCTAATGTGTGCTATTGCATGGCGTTAGTTTTGGCATTGCCTCAGATTTACAGATCCTTGTAAATCTGGGGCAATGTCAACAAGCAATGGGTGTTGCAGTGGAACACTCATAGCAATACCCACTGCATGCCCCTTTCACACACATACGTGTGTGAAAGGGTACCATATTTACAAAGCGCAGGTAAGCCACAAAAAGTGGCTTAACGCCACTTCCTAAATATGGTGCAGGGTAGTGCGTCACTGGAACATTGGTAAAAGTTACGTTCCAGTGAGCCAATCCCCTTGTACATATGCCCTAGTGCCCATGCATATACCGAGAAAATCCAAACGATAATGAAACAAAAGGATCACCTTCAAGCTCCTCATCCACGCATACAAAGCACTGCACAACACTGGACCCACCTACCTCAACAACCGACTCAGCTTCCACACCCCCACCCGAAGCCTCTGCTCAGCCAACCTCGCCCTCGCCACAGTCCCCCGCATCCGAAAAAGAACCGCCGGCGGCAGATCCTTCTCCTACCTCGCCGCCAAGACCTGGAACACTCTCCCCACCATCCTACGACAGACCCAGGACCTGCTGGCCTTCAGAAGACTCCTCAAGACCTGGCTCTTCGACCAGTAGCACCCCCCCCTCCCCAGCGCCTTGAGACCCTCTCAGGTATGTAGAGCTCTTTACAAATGCAGTGATTGATTGATTGATTGTACAGTCTTAAAAAGAAGAGTTGCTGTGGGTGGAGTCTGCTTCCTTTAGCACTAATGGATGCAGCACAATGTATATAGAAATTGTGCATATATGCAGTGTTCATGGCAACAAAGCCAGTGCTGTTTTCTCTGGTTCACTCTGGCAATGAGTGTACAACTATTTTATAGTTCAGCTTTACTTCTACTTACTCGTAATTATTGTTTCCGGCCTTTGTCTATTCATTTTGCACTTTGTGTGACAATACTGTGTTTTATAAGATGAAGCTTTTTGCTTATTCAGTAGAGCCATTACCAACATACTGTAATCCACCAATACACAGTTTATTCACCTGAAAAGAAATTATTATATTCCCGTGCTTCATAGGCAGTTAATATTCCTGACACAATAGATAAAATCGCAGCAGTGTTTTCGAAAGTCCGAAGCCCCACAGAGCATTTGGGCTGTAACTTTATGTGCTAGACGAACCCCTGTGTTCCATCATGGGGATATGATATTTAACTCCGCAAATACATCTTATTTTTTCATATGCTCGTTAACCAACGTAGTAATCTAGCAGTGTATGAACAAGTTAAAAATATTGTTTTAACGATGATCATATCACAAGACAACATGCTTTAATTTCAAGGACTGGCTAGCCTCAGACCAATTTTTGATTGAAACAAAGGTACTCAAGTATTTAGGCCTAGATTTACAAACGGTTTGCGTTAGATTTGTGTTATGTATGTGTTATGCTATTGCGTAAACCCCAATGTGGAGTGTTCAGAAGGAATTTAGGGGCATATTTACAACGAGGCGATAAAAAATGATCGCCGCTTTAGCGGCCGTTTTCGGCTGAAAAGCGGCGATAATTTTATCGCTATATTAGCAAGGTCACGCTAACGGGTGAAACCTTGCTTTAGCGTGGGGATTTCAAACGCCCAGCTTTGCATCTCTAATGAGATGCAAAGTGGGCGTTCCTGACCTGACATGATAGGAGAAATGTCGCTAAGCGACATTTCTCCTATCATCAAGCCCCATGCTATGAAGCATAGCGTCAGGAAAAGTAGCGATAACACCTGTTATCGCTGCTTTCCTAACACCTGCTTCAGGACTGACTTAGCCATGATAGCCTATGGAAGGTGGATATCATGGCTAAGTTTGTGAATCCCTATCAACTAGCTAACGTGAGATTATCGCTGGGTTTCCAGCGATAATCTCACGTTAGCCAGTTAGCGCTAGGATTTTTATCGCCGATGAGATAAGTGTTGCTAATAGCACGCTATCTCAGCAATAAAAATCGGCGCTAGCCGGCGATAATTATCCGAGCGCTAAGTGCGCTCAGCGATAATTATCGCCAGTTGTTGTTGATATGCCCCTTACTGTCCAACAGAAATCATGATTTACATCGGATATTAACCCAAAGTAACACAGCGTTGCACAACGAGTTGCCTTATGTTCCTTTGTGTCAATAAGGCTTTCCAAGCAGTAGCGGCCCGTGGAGGGAGTGTGGTGTGGCGTGGCCAAATGCGTTTCAGCGTTTGCAATGAAATTTGTTTTATTTATTTATTTACTTACATTAGTCCGGTCAGCCATGAGCCGGAGTTTACTACCCCCCACCCTGCCCCTCCCCCGCGGCACTCCCTCCACGGGCCACTACTGTTTCCAAGGGTAGTGTAGGTGTGTTCCCATACAACCACCCATGTTTTTTTATGTAAATACCTATCTTCAACAACTGTAGATATGGATATATGGCAAATTCCTCTCCCCTGCAAGGCAGATGCAACAAAGAGATGTTTTTTCATTTCTTCTTGTTTTTCCCCACTTGTCCTTTTATACTCCATTTTATAGCACACATGCAAAGTGGGTACAGCCTAAATGCATAGATTTTATCTGAAAAATAAACCTATGCTGCAGACATAGGAGACACCCTTCCACTATGGCAAAAGGGGGCCGCATTGGTGCACAACTTGCTAAAGGGACAGCACAGGGAGGGAGAAAAACAGTGCCACATCTTGGTGGATATGTTGCCGTTCTGCTGTCTCCCTCTCACACAAGGTAGCATAGCAACTTTACTTTCTGTCTGGGTTGTGTAACTTAATGATCGGTAAAATGTGTTTCACTCAATTGGTCTATTTAATTTACCTGTAAAGCCACGGTGAAGGGTGAAGTAATTCCACTAATGTTTAGGCAGTTAAATGCCATATTTGTGCTGTGGTGTATAAAATAGCATCACCTAAATATTTGGCAAAAAATATGGCTGACAGTAACTTCACTGTGTTATAGCTGGGCTGCAGTTTATAGGCAATGCAGTGACATATGGCACGGAAAAGTGAATTGGGCATGTAAGAAAACCGAATTTTATATATTTATGTCACCTTAAAGTGTGCTATGTAAGCCCAAAGCCAGGGTGCCTAAAATATATATAAAAGCGGCAGACTATTTGTTTCAAAACATGTTCCCTCACAGTCACCGAATTCCTGGAAGATCTTTCCATTGTCTAGGAGCACCAGCATTTACTATGAAAACAAGCCTGGTGGGACGAAAACCTTTTTTTCCCATCTCCAATTGGAAAAATGTTAGAAATATAATTCAAAATTGTTCCCCACTCAGTTTGTAACGTCTGATTTAATGGTAAAATCAGATTTTTGATAACTTTAGCTACCAGGGAAAGAACTGACTTAAAATCAGTTCTGCCACTCATCACACTTCCAGGGGCCAAACTAAATTTCTGTGAGGAGTGACTTTGCTCTCTAACAGACAACTGCTTGGCCTTTGGGTCCAGAAAGGCATGGATGATGTCAACAGCTGACTACTTAGAAGGAAGTAGCTGTCTGGTAGGGGTACAGGCCGCCGCGGTCTGTGCAGGTAACAGCAGTAGGGTGGTGGGGCCCTTTAAGGGGGGTTTTCGAGGGACGTTGCAGAGGGAAAATTAAATAAATAATCAATTTTCCCTCTGCATCGTCCCTCGAAATCCCCCCTTTCATACCCCACCGTCCTACTGCTGTTACCTGCACGGACCGGGGCTGGGTACAGGACAGCTGGCAGAACTGGCAGGTATTGAGAATTTGTGGGGCAGTGTGAGGGCTAATGCAAACTAAAAAACAACAAAAATATAAATATAGAAAATTGGGCTTACCTACTCCAATGGCTCCCGCCTTGCTCCAGTTCCTTGCCTACCAAATGTCCAGGAACTGCTGCACACTGTACAGGCTCCCAGATGACAATCCCAGTGTTGCTCTCATTCTGGGAATAGTATGCTACTAGATTGGTCTGAGCACCCTGGTTCGGTGCTCAGACATGGACTTGGAGCCTGTGCTGGTTCTCCACCCAGAAAGGCTAATTGCGCATGATGGTTGGCCAGCCCCAGAGGGCCGGCCAACCATCATGAACACTTAGCAGTGCCCACCACTCCCCCTCCTCCCTGGTGCTGCAACAGCAGCACAATATTGATGGCCTGCCCCTCCCTCAACTCATAGCCTGCAGGATGAAAAATAAAATGAGAATACAAATGTTTTATTATCATTTTTGTTTTGTCGTTTGCCCCTGATGGCGTTCAGCATGGGGGAGCAATGCTCTGCCATAATGGAGGAGCCAATACTGCTTATCACTTTTTCTTCTGGCTTATTAAATCCAAATGGGCCTGAAGTATCTGCTTCCGATCACTCCTTGATCCCACCTACAATGGGAAGCTCCACTCAAATACCAGAAGGAAGAGAAACTAGTTCTGACCCAGACACAGGGGAAAAGAGCTCCTCTATGTATGGAAGTGCCTCAGACCTACTGTGAGCTCTTCCAGAGGAACAAAGGGTCCAAACACCTTGAATGTAGTACTTATGGGAATTTTTACAGTAAACAAAAGAAGAAAAGCTGTATAACGAGGTGGCATAGGTTATTAAAGTATCCAGTAGTGATTATGGAAAATCCTCCAGTCACTGGCTCATGCACAGGATAAGACTAGCACATCACCACCCACTCCTTAGAACACTACTGAACCTGGGTGGGAAAAACATCTGAAGCAAGAAGACATGTTGAAAGAAATGAACTCAATGACTTGTAGCTTCTACGTAGCAAGCAGGGACTGGAACTGTTCTCCAAAGAATAGGTCACTGACATCCTCTTTGCCTGCTCCACAAATACAAAAGGACACCTGACTCCAACAAGAAACCTAACCAATGTTGACTCAGAAGGTTTTTAACAACTAGAAGACCAGGCCAAGGTGCAGAGGCTTGCCAAGGGAGGTTGCACACCAGGCAGGCATGAAAACCAGGTTTGTCCCAATCATAGTTTTTTTTGATCATAGGTGACAAAGAAAATGACCAGCAAAAGCTTCCAACCTTGTCTCACTGGAGCATTTTGAGATCTAAAACAATTACTAAGTATTAAGATTTTGCCTAGCACTTGGATAAGGCAGCAGATCCATCAAAACAATAAAGCATCCTCTGCAGCTACGAAATCCAGCTTTGCCCTTCTTGGAGATATTTGAGCCAAAAGCAATGCCTTCAGCGGAAACTCGATGAGCCCACCAAAAGATTTTGAATTCCATATCAGATACCAATGACCTGACTTAGAGTTTTGTGGATGCGAACTCTTTTATAAAAAAAGATAGATGTCCTGTATGCCTTATAACAGGTGTATTCGGATATAATGCGCTTGTAATAAGGAGGACGGGATATCCTTCACTTTTGTGATAGAGCAACTGTCCGCCAAACTCTAAAACAAGACTTAAGCCCTAAGGCACATCTTTGATGTGAGTGGCCCGCTTTGTGTATATGATTACCTTACTATTGAAGTTGAACTAAAATTGCACCTGGATCCCTGTAAACTACAAACTGTTGCTTTCAAAGGTGTTTTACTTTTCTTAGCCACTTTTGGCCTGACAACTTCTCTTGTTTACTTTAACCAATTTTGTTAATTTTCTGCAATTTTGACCATTAAGATTTTCTCTATTGTTCTAAATTGGCTTGGGAATTTAATTGGGTTGAGCTCTGTAGATGAAAATTGTTGGTACTGCTTCAATTAAACAAGAATTCTCTGGGGGATTGACTACTGATTAATCTATTGCAACAAGAGGTCGTGCAGAGCTTCTCTGAGATTTGTGTTGAGACCTATGGTGTGGCAAAATTCAACTTGCGGAATGAAGGACAGGTCTTAAAAATCGAAAAAGGATCCTGGTGATATGCAAAAAGGGACATCAAGTACCAGAGACAAGGAACAGGGAGATCAAAGAAGAAGGGGACATTTTTATTTCAGCTGCCAGCCAATGGGGCAAGAATAAACTGTATGAAATTGATTCTAATTTGATTATGTTGGGCTTTCTATGCATTCCAATAGGAACAAGCAATAATGAACAGGTGCATACCCATAAATAAGACATAGAAGTCCAAATGTTTTCTTGTAAACTCAGTAAAGCTATAAACTTGTTTGAGTCCGGACCTTTTAGCACCTGGTCATAATTAACTATTGTGCAGTGGAACTCCTTCATATGTGGGGTGATGTGAGTACAGCATGGGAGGTTAAGAGTGATTCTGGCTACCGGGTTCTGAATGGTCTTCAGCGTTCTGGAGAGTTGATCCCAGCATAGAGGGTGTCCAGCTTGCTTGGGACCAGAGCATGTGTGATGGTTTTCTGTGTGCTGATTGGGAACCATATGAAAATCTTATTCAGCATCTTCAGGGTATGGAAGCATGGGGCCGTAACAGCATTGATTTGGGGGGGGGGGGTCATGTCAAGTACTCTGTGGATGATGATCTGAAGATTGTGGTGTGGGTGGTGGGGGTGACTGTTGGACCTAGCTCTGTTGGGCACCAGGTGGTGCCCCAAGATGATGTACACTTCCTGAAGTTCACAATTTCGGTCTTGTCGTTATTCAGCTTTTGGCTTGCATCAAGTGGGCGATTTTAGTCATGCAGACATTCTTGATCCGTGTATTGGGTGGTTTGTCCATGAGAGAGAGAATGAGCTGCCTGCCATCTGTATAACAGAGGTGTTCATTACGTGAGAGCAGATGATGCTGGCTAGAGAGATTATGTAAGCATTGAAGAGGGTTAGGCTTTGGGAGTATCCTTGAGGAACTCCGCAGATGAGGTTGTAGGTGTACAAGGTGTAGGGTGTCAGGCAGACTGACTGGGTGCTTCCGGTCAGAAAGGAGCCTGTCCATGGGAGTGTTTGTTATTGGATTCCAATGTTGTGTAGGCATTGGCTGATCATGGGGTGGGAGATTGTGTCAAATGCTGATTAGAGGTCAAGGGGGATGAGGGCCACTGTGTTTCCTCTGTCAAAAGTAATGCAGATGTCATCTGTGGCCGCGATGAGGGCAGTTTCGATGCTGTTTTTGTGTCGGAAATCAGACTGAGTGTCATTAAGTAGTTTGAGGTTGATGAGGTGTTTTGTGTGGTGTCTTTTGATAATTTTCTCCAACACCTTGGCTGGAATGTTAGAAAGGATGTCGGTCTGTAGTTTGTGAGCATTGATTGGTCTACAGAAGGTTTCTTCAATAATGGGAGGATAGCTGTATGCCTCCTAGCATCTGGGCAGATCACAGAAGAGCTGGAGGCAGTCGGAATGGGTTTGAGAATTGATGTGTTGCAGTTATCTGGAGTAGGCCTGATGGAGTTGGGGTCCAAGAGGGACCCTGAGTGGATGGACCTCATGTGGCAGCGGTTTCTTTTGGGGTGATGATGGGCCAAGTGGTTAACACTGGATCTATGAATAAGATAAGGTGTTTAGTGATGTCTGTCAGATTTTGTTGCAGGCCGATGTTGCTGTAAATGGCAGTGAATGTATTGCTGAAAAATGTAGAGAAATTGTTGTTAAGGTCCTACTGGGGGTGGTTGAGTTGGAAGCAGCAAATGGTGAGGTGAAATCTTTCACAATGGCAAAGATTTCTTTGCTTCTTTTGGTGCTGGCATCAATGCAGTCAACCAGAGTGGCACAATTGGTTGTCCGGATCATTTGGTGGTAGTGTCTTAGGGCTAATTAGAATGTGCCCCTGTTTGTTCTGTCCTAGCTCATTCTCCATTTGTGCTCCAGTTGTTTGTTGTGGTGTTTCATCAGTCAGATTTCCTCTATATGCCAATTGGCCTGGGGTTTGGACCTTGTTGTATTACTGTGTTTGATGGGGGCCTGGGAGTATGCCCAAGTGGTGAACCAAATGTTAAAATTCTTGATAGCTTATAGGGAGGCTTTGGGGAGGCTGTTGCTGTGTTCAGGCCAGTGGTTTTTGAGAGCGGTGTCTCAGTCCTTGTCAGGGATGCTGAATTTAGACCTGTCTGCCAGAGGGTGGTCCTCCCCCAAACTGTTTGCCTTCACACTCTTGTGTTGGTGAAATCTTTCTGGTTGGCTTTAGGAATCTGCACACTTTACCACTGCTGACCAGTGATAGATTTTTTTTGCTCTCTCATTTAAACATGGTAAAATTGGTTTACACCTGAATTACATATTCAATCAATCAATCAAACATTTGAAGAGCGCGCTACTCAGCCAGGTCTTGAGGAGTCTCCTGAAGGTCAGCAGGTCCTGGGTCAGTCATAGGCGGATGGGGAGGGTGTTACAGGTCTTGTTGGTGAGGTGGGAGAAGGATCTGCCGCCGGTGGTTGTTCGGTGGATGCGTGGAACGGTGGCGAGGGTGAGCGGAGCGGAGCTGGTAGTTGGGGGTGTAGATAGTGAGTTTCTTGTTGAGGTATGCTGGTCTTGCATTGTGGAGTTCTTTGTGAGCGTGGGTGAGGAGCTTGAAGGTGATCCTCTTGTTGATGGGAAGCCAGTACAGGTCCTTCAGGTGGGCAGTGATGTGGCTGTGGCGGGGCTGTCGAGGATGGGGCGTGCGGAGGCGTTTTGTATGTTTTGGAGTCTCTTCTGGAGTTTGGCCGTGGTTTCCCCGTAGAGGGCATTGCCGTAGTCCAGCCTGCTGGTGATGAGGGCCTGGGTGACCGTCCTTCTGGTTTCGGTGGGGATCCATCTGTAAATCTTGCAAAGCATACGGAGGGTGTTGAAGCAGGAGGAGGAGACAGCGTTGACTTGTTGGGTCATTGAGAGTGTTGAGTCCAGGTTGAACCCCCGGTTGCGTGCATGGTTGGTGGGTGTCGGCGCAGTTCCCAGCGAGGCTGGCCACAAGGAGTAAGGGGTGGAGCCAGGGATGAGGACCTCCTTCTTGTCAGAGCTCAGTTTCAGACGACTGCTCTTCATCCATTCGGCAACGTCCTTCATCCCTGCGCAGAAGTTGTTTTTGGCGGTGGCGGGGTCTTTGGAGAGGGAGAGGATCAGCTGGGTGTCTTCGGTATATGAGACTATGTTGAGTTCGTGTGAACGGATGCTGTTGGTGAGCGGTGTCATGTAGACGTTGAAGAGGGTCGGGCTGAGGGATGATCCTTTGGGTACGCCGCAGGTGATCCTGGTGGCTTCGGAACAGAATGGAGGGAGGCGGACTCTCTGGGTTCTGTCGATGAGGAAGGAGGTGATCTAGTTCAGGGCTTTTTCGCGGATCCCCGTAATGTAGAGTCTTGTGCGCAGGGTATGGTGGCAGACGGTGTCGAAGGCGGCTGAGAGGTCCAGGAGGATGAGGCCGTGTTTTTTTTATTTACTTACATGTCCCTAGTAAAGTGGTATGCCATATACATAGGGCCTGTAGATTAAAGGCTACTACTGGGCCTGCAGCACCTATTGCACCACTTTCTTTGGTTGTCCATTAAAATATGTCCCTTATCTGCCATTGCAGCTTGAAAGCTGTTTTAAACTGTCAATTCAACTTGGCAATGTAACCTTCTTTCTAAGCCTTACATTCTCCTGCTTAAAAATTACCCCTGAGTTAGGCCCTAGGTATTCCTTAGGGCAGGGTCACTGTAATTAAAAGGCTGAACACTATGGTGCCAATTACGATCCGGTAAAAAAAATTCCCGTACGACTCGTATCCGGTCTTTTTACCGTACGAATCGTACAAGTGCCGTACAAACTGGCAATCACGATTCGCATGGTAAAAAGCCCATACGAGTCGCATTGGGAATAATTCCCCACACGTCCCCGGGTCGGAAAAAGTGTCCGACACGTCCTCTGACGATTTACCGTACAAACGTGAAAAGCGAAGTCCGACCGGGGAATCACGATCCGTCCCGGGCGTCCGAATGTACAACCGTATGGTTAAAAGACCGTCCGCACCGAACTCCAATAGCAACCATGGAGACGTCCAAACAGATGCCCGGTACGCGCCGTACCCCCCCCAGCCCCCGCATGTACGCGCCGTACCCCCCCCAGCCCCCGCATGTACGCGCCGTACCCCCGTGTATGTACACCCGAGTACGTTCGAGTCGAACCCCCCGTGTATGTACACCCGAGTACGTGTCGAACTGTACGTGTCGAACCCCCGTGTATGTACACCCGAGTACGAGTCGAACCCCCCGTGTGTGTACACCCGAGTACGTGTCGAACTGTACGTGTCGAACCCCCCGTGTATGTACACCCGAGTACGAGTCGAACCCCCCCGTGTATGTACACCCGTGTACGTTCGAGTCGTACCCCCACCCGTGTATGTACGGTGCGTACCCCCGACACGTACAGTTCGACACGTACTCGGGTGTACATACACGGGGGGGTTCGACTCGTACTCGGGTGTACATACACGGGGGTATGTACACCCCAGTACGTTCGAGTCCTACCCACACCGCTGTACGTGTCGAACCCCCACCCGTGTATGTACACCCCAGTACGTTCGAGTCCTACCCACACCCCTGTACGTGTCGTAACACCGTGTACCCACACCCCAGTACGTTCGAGTCCTACCCACACCCCTGGACGTGTCGAACCCCCACCCGTGCATGTACACCCCAGTATATTCGAGTCCTACCCACACCCCTGTATGTGTCGTACCACCGTATACCCTCACCCCAGTACGTTCGAGTCCTACCCACACCCCTGGACGTGTCGAACCCCCACCCGTGTATGTACACCCCAGTACGTTCGAGTCCTACCCACACCCCTGTACGTGTCTAACCCCCACCCGTGTATGTACACCCCAGTACGTTCGAGTCCTACCCACACCCCTGTACGTGTCGAACCCCCACCCGTGTATGTACACCCCAGTACATTCAAGTCCTACCCACACCCCTGTACGTGTCGAACCCCCACCCGTGTATGTACACCCCAGTATGTTCGAGTCCTACCCACACCCCTGTACGTGTCGTACCACCGTGTACCCACACCCCAGTACGTTTGAGTCCTACCCACACCCCTGGACGTGTCGATCCCCCACCCGTGTATGTACACCCCAGTACGTTCGAGTCCTACCCACACCCCTGTACGTGTCGTACCACCGTGTACCCACACCCCAGTACGTTCGAGTCCTACCCACACCCCTGGACGTGTCGATCCCCCACCCGTGTATGTACACCCCAGTACGTTTGAGTCCTACCCACACCCCTGTATGTGTCGTACCACCGTGTACCCACACCCCAGTACGTCAGAGTCGCACCCCCAACACAACCTCCTAAGTACGGAGCGCATCCCAGGCCCCAACATCACAACCGCATGTACGAGTCGTACCAAGCCACACACAAGGCCAGCACCGCACAACCAAATGGCCCATGTACACACCGTACACACGCTCAAAACGCACGTACACAACCAGGAAAAACCAAAACAACACAAGAATACACTATTCGAATGGCACAAAGCCACTAAACATGGCCAACAAACACTGAAAAAACACATACACTGACCTGCAACTGCCAAAAACAAACAGAGGCACTAAACACCACCACTCCTTATAACACACCCACCCAAAGTTCAAACACAGCCACACCCACCAATGGACCAATAAAAAGGGCCCACACACACAAACCATGAGCCTTTGCAACAGACTCACTGCTGCTAGACACCACAGACAACTACCAGCACCTTACTACAAGCTTCACCACACCTTACACTTGCACATCTCCACACAACCACCTTCACAAACACACCCTCATCACATTCACACACACACACACCTGCACAACCACACCCACACACACACAACCATCCACACACCCCCCCCCACCATCCACACACACACCCCACCATCCACACCCACACCCCTCACCATGCCCACTACCAAGAATCCAAAGTTCAGTAACCGAGAGTTGGAGGTTCTTGTTGATGAAATCCTCAGAGTCGAGCCACAGCTCTTTGGAACATTGGTCAGAAACACCAGCATGGTAGCAAAATCAGCCATGTGGCAGACCATCATTGATGCTGTGAATGCTGTTGGGGACACCAGAAGGACCAGGCAGGAATGCCAGAACAGGTGGTACGCCACCGGAGGAGGGCCCTCCCGCAGACCCGTCCAGTACCAGCCCTGGGAGGAGAGGGTGATGGCCATACTGCCGGTGGAGGCAGTCGAAGGATTAGAAGGACTCCGAGACCCGGGTGAGTACACAAACAACGCACCTCACATGGGGGGAACGGCATCCACAACCAAAATCACAAACAGGCACGCAACCACCCCAAGCCATCGCATGACTCAACCACACTCCATGAACACGCACATGCCACTGCTGCCACCATGCCCCATGCACCCAGCTGGACAATGTCAAGTCACAGGCCACAGAAGACACCAACACATGACACGGTAACCCGGATGGCGGGAGGCTGGGCACCAAAAATCACATAGTGCAACTCCGAAGCAGACAACAATGCCCACTGCCCATATGGCCTAGGTTACAGCCAGACAAACAGTGTGTCCCAACACAGGAATGACTTGCCAGCAAATGGCGGACGCCTTGCATCAACACATGGGGGTGAAGGCACTGTTTCGCACATGACAGCAGCTAATGAACAGCCAACATTGTGAAAGAGTGGCAGCACACACCACCACAGCAGCAGCGCACACACAGACACTACACCCAATGGGTGCCTGGAGATCAGAAACAAACTCACTGCAACAAGCCAAGGCCCATTCAAAGATCTGCTAACAGTGTGTGCCCAGGAAGCTGGCCTGAGGTGACAGAGGGTGACACACAGAGGGAGGGAGAAGGGGACAGAGAGGGAGGGAGAGGGGGACAGAGAGGGAGGGAGAGGGGGACAGAGGGAGAGGGGGACAGAGAGGGAGGGAGGGAGAGGGGGACAGAGAGGGAGCGAGACACAGGGAGAGCAAATCAGCCGTGTGGCGTATGCGAATGTCTGCTCGTCAGCAGGTAGACTGCGTGCATGTAGACAAGGGTGGCCAGTCCCAGAACCCCCCCTCTTCCCCATGGCAAAACACAGGGCTATGTCACAACCTGTTCACGAGCACAACGACAGCTACCTGGATCATATAAGTGTGTGGATCCACTCCATGTGCACATGTACAGTGCTACACAGAAGGCGCCAATGCATGGCTCGCCACACCTGCCCACTCCACTGCTGACTGCAGTCACACTTGACGCAGCAAGTAAGACTGTGCCACACATAGTTAAAGGGGCCAAAGTGGTTCCCAAGGGACACACCCATGCACAAGTGCACTGTGAGTGGAATGCAAGACAGATCCCAATTCCAAGGGGAAATGTCCCAACTTTGAAACAGATGAAACATGGATGTTGCATGGACCAAAATTAACATTGTCTCTCTCACACACAGGTCAATGTCGTGGTTCACCCCCCAACACTGGGGGGGAAGACTCACAGGACCCGGATCTGCGGGAGCCCGATCCCACCGGCAGCGACCACTCTCACCACTCTGTGGACGACCCCGACCGACCTGGCACCTCTGGTGTCCAACCACCTGCAGCACCTGCGTCAGGTACAACTGTGCCAACCACCACCCCCACTCTTGCCACATCCCAGGAGACACCCAGGATCCCTGCCCCAACACCACAATGCAGCCAGGCTGGCCAGGAGGGACACGGTGTCCCGGGCACCCAGGAGGAGGCAGGTGACAACGCCAATGCCACCCCTCAGGGGTCCCGGAGACCCGATGTACCCACAAGGGCAGGCCAGGTGCAAGTGGGCAGGGGTGGTGGGAGTGGAGGACGGCGGAGGCGCGAGCCTGACGAGTTGGCTGGGGAACCGGTATTTGCCCATGTCCGTAACATCCTGGACACATACCGGCAGGACACCACGGGCCTGGGCCAGGTTGTGTCCGTCCTCGAGGGGATCAAGACCCAGCAGGCCCAGTAACATGCGGAGCTACATGCCTGTCTACTGCGACACCAACGGAGGATGGAGGACAGACAGGCTGAGCAAGTGACGGCGTTCCAGGGGATTCACGATACACTCCGTCGGATGGCCGACAACATGGCCGACCCTCCCTGTGCCAGAAGGCGGAGAACATCACCACCCACAGGGAGGGATCAGGAGGAGGAGGAGGTAACATCCGATGGAGCATCCCAGACGTCGTCACGGCCTGCTGGTGAGGGTCCCCGCAGGAGGCCGGGTCGTCCACGGAAAGGACCGTGAGGGTCGGCGCTACATCACCATCTCCCAGGACACCTGGCCTGGCACCTGGGCCACTGGACCAACAGCATCACAGCATCAAGAGACATTCTCTGCCACATGGCCCTGCTGGTCACTGTCTGACCAATGTTGACAAAGACTGTGGCATGGACTGTGAGGATTTCAAATGGCAAGGACACCAACTCCCCTACTAACTTTGGATTCCAAACTCCCGGAAAGCCCCTCACTTTGTCCCCCCCCCCCCCATAATAAATCTCATTATGAAGAGTAGATGCCTGCTGGTTGCATAATTAGCTAACATGTGTCTTGTAAAGTCTAAACATGCCTGAGTCATCTATTGTCTTCAACCATCCACACCCTGGGGCCTGAGTCTGGCACAGGACATATGGGTCACAGTGTATTAGGCAAGACAGACATGGAGCACCATACACATCCGTGATGGGCCCAACCAGCTGAGGGGGTGGCCGAACAACCGTGTTGACAGACACATTGAGTACAGCAACAGTCATGCGCAGAGGTCAGGGATCCAGTCCAGTGTCCTGGGGGGCACCCAGGTATGTGTAGACAGGTGGCAGAACCATGTCCTGCAAGCTTAAGTCCGGTGGATGCAGAGAATGGGGTCATGGACAACGTTGGATGCATGGGGATGGCACATGTCACAATACCCACACAGTCATGGACATCATGCCCAATACACAGTCTCAGCACACACACACAGCTTGCATCTTGCTACTCGACACATAGACACATAGCCACAATCAGGGAATACCATGCCAGACATGCTGGATGCACCGTGGCAACACACCAGCATTGACTGAGAAGAGGCACCTTGGAGGCATAGGGACACCTTTATTAGTCATGTTTTCGGGAGTGCAGAGGCTACTTGAAGTACACATGAACACATCATGTGGAGTAACATGTGGGTCCAACACTGGAACCCCCCTTCTGCAGCACAAATGTGTGTTCGCCATGGAACTGGCACACAAGCCTCGGCTAACAGCTCAACACCCACAGCTGCTCACGGAGAGACTGCCATACACCATTGATCCGCTGATGTGGAAGTCCCACACCATGTCAAGCCAATGCTAACTGTATGTGTCCGAGGGCAGTGTCACACACATTGATGCCATCATCACAATCCCCTATCCCATCACTGATGACTGTCTACCAGGCAGACCATCTATTCAGGTGTACACAGCTGCATGTCATGTCCCATGCTGATGCCACATGGCTGCAGAGGAACCAAACATCGACAGGGCCAGTGTGCATACATCGTGAACACCTGCCACACCCAATACACCCCTGATGCATCCCTTACCCTATGGAGACTTTCAAACGTGTCCGTGCCTGTAACGCTGAGTCAGCCCACGATGTCGTGTCCAGGAGGAATAGCAGTGCCACAACAATGCAAGCAGCAGACGGCATGCGCAAGTACCTGGGGAAGAGAGACACACAAGAAGTCAGCCACAAAAAGCACAGCCACTTGCATGTGCATTGACTCGACACATGTATGGATGACAACATGCTAGGTCACAATTATGACTGGGGAAATACTACCATCACGGCCACCATCACTCCAGTGACACACCCACACACACCTCTGACTCACGTGCCATACATGCAGGTGGACACACACATCACAACACATGCCACACGGGGACCAATGCGTGCACACTCAGACACTGGTACTCACCACTAAGCAAAGAAGTCGCGTATGAGCCGAGTCCGGATGTCCTCTTGCGGCTCCACATCCTCCACATCACTGGCCACATTGCCAAGCCCTTCGTCCTCCACGGGTGGATGGTCCTCGTCATGTTGATTCAGGATGAGTGGCACAGCTCGTTCAACTGCCATGTTGTGCAGCATGCAGCAGACCATGAAGATCTTGCAGACCTTCGCCGGGGCATATGGGAGTGCGCCGCCGGTCTTGTGGAGGCACCTGAATCGGCTCTTCAGCAGGCCAAACGTCCTCTCGATCACTCGCCTTGTCCGGCCATTGGCGGTGTTGTAGCGGAGCTGGGCCGGCGTGATGGGGTTGCGGAGAGGTGTGAGCAGCCAAGGCATGTTGGGATAGCCAGCGTCCCCTACATGGGAAGCACATGGACATCGTTAGAAGTGGTGAAGCGGTAGTGCTGGTAGGTAATGCAAAATACAGGACAGACAGACTGTACCCACCAACAACACATGCCCGTTCGTTGCGCAGCTGCATCATCATTTCAGGCATCCTGCTACGCCTCATGATGTAGGCATCGTGTGCTGATCCTGGAAAACGAGCACAGACATGTGAAATCACCATGTTGGACAGACACACCACAAGGGCATTAATGGAGTGGTAGTGCTTTCGATTGCGGTACGCCACCTCCTGTGCGTGTGGTGGTACCAAAGCTACATGTGTTCCATCTATGGCCCCAATGACATGGGGCATCCCTCCCAGGGCATAGAATCCACGCTTGACCTCAGTCATCTGTTCAGGGGTTGGAAACTTGATGAAGTCATCCAGGTGAATCAACATGGCCTCTAAGAAATCATGCAGCACACGGCAGAACATGCTCTGGGACATGCCACCAACATGAGCTATGGTATTTTGAAAGGTACCCGTGGCAAGAAAATGTAGGGCAGCCATTACCTTCAGCTGGGGTGTCAGTGCCGTAGGATACCTGTGCTGCGGTTGCAGATGTGGTGCCAGTCTCGCCGTCAACTCCACAATCAACGGTTGGGTGAAGCGGTAGAGCCGGATGCTGTCATTCTCCTGCATGGCAGCCAAGTCCGGAATAGGTCGGGCAAGAGGCGGCGCTCTGCATTAATTAGGAAATGACAAGGAAGAGTGAGTGCACTACGACAACAAATCATATGTACAGAGCACATGTTAATCTGTCAATACACATATGCTACATAGGGAGTCAGGTATGTGCTACATGCCCAGGACACGTATGGCTGCCAGGTGACCCTCCTACCAAGACCCAGCTACACACGGAGATTGAGAACCTCCCCATGCCACGCCATGGGAATAGCTGTGTCCCAGTGCAAGTGAACAGCCAGACGCAAGACAGGAGTGACATACGCCCACACATCAGCAGCAGTAGGATGCCGATTGCAGAGACTGGTAGCGGAACACTAGATCCACAGGTCACATGACATTACACTAGGACAGCCCACACACCTTGCCATGAAGGTGCACATGCCATGACTCACCACACATTCCTTGTGAGGATGCTGACATGTCCTTGTTACGCTACTCCGTGTCCCATGCATACATGTGCACCTCACTTCCGATACCACATGTGGCATGGTGTGCGGAACAGTGTGCAATGACAATCTACACACAGACACATGTTGGTTGCTGCAACGGCTGCAGCTTTTGAGGGTGCTCCAACATCAACCTGATGGGAAGCCCCCACACATACATGACATAGTCACATTGTGCACCGTGGGTAGTGAAAAGTCAGGTGTGATAAACCCTGTACCGGGCATCAGGGGACACTTCCGTGTGTTGGTGTCCGGGCCATGCCAGTGACGCCAACCCCAAGTGTGCAGTACGACATGCACACATGTCAAAGGAGCCAAGGCCATGCCTGGCACACATTGCACCATCACACGGAACATCTGTACACATCTCATCATACATCTGGTGCCTTCTCCACTCAGGAGTCATGTGCCACATCACAGGCCGTCACACCTGTGCCCCACACATGTAGTAATGCACAGATGATGCCTTGATGTCAATCAATGGACAAGTATGTCCATCCATGGACAAGTATGTCCGCCCTATCCCTACCTGTGTGCCGCCTGTCACCACTGTGATGTGTGAAAACCGCTGTACTGCTGCGAAGAGGGCCTGTGTATGTTCCCATATCACTATGGGAGTGCTGCCGTATGTGTACCCATCGTGATGCCGAGCGTACAGGCGTGTGTACGGCCCGTACCACTACGACTACGCATACGCGAGGACACCCATAGTGATGGGGCCGTACTCACGCCTGTACGCTCACTATCACTATGGGTGGACTTGCGTATGCGTACTCGTAGTGATAGTGAGCATACAGGCGTGTGTACGGCCCGTACCACGACGAGTACGCATACACGAGGACACCCATAGTAATGGGGCCGTACTCACGCCTGTACGCTCACTATCACTATGGGTGGACTCGCGTATGCGTACTCGTAGTGATAGTGAGCGTACAGGCGTGAGTACGGCCCCATCACTATGGGTGTCCTCGCGTATGCGTACTCGTCGTGGTATGGGCCGTACACACGCCTGTACGCTCACTATCACTACGAGTACGCATACGCGAGTCCACACATAGTGATAGTGAGCGTACAGGCGTGAGTACGGCCCCATCACTATGGGTGTCCTCGCGTATGCGTGCTCGTCGTGGTACGGGCCGTACACACGCCTGTACGCTCACTATCACTACGAGTACGCATACGCGAGTCCACCCATAGTGATAGTGAGCGTACAGGCGTGTGTACGGCCCGTACCACGACGAGTACGCATACGCGAGGAGACCCATAATGATAGTGAACGTAGGCATGCGTGTAGGAGCCGTTGCAATGCATTTGGGGTGCCCTTGGGCCCCGAAACGCACCGTACCTGTGTGTGACGCTGAAAATTACATAGGGGACAAGTATTAAGGCCTACATGCATGCTGGTTGTCATGGAGACCAAGTTCAAATTTTGAAGTTGTTCTGGAAGGTGCACAGCAGAAGTCAGTTGGAATTCTTCTACTTTGTTGCAATGTGTTTGTGGGGCTGACATCATGCAGGAGAATGAAACCAATAGAGTACCCACAGACTGCTAGGTTTGAAGGGATTGGAGGAAACATAGGATGCAAATGTGAGTGACCAATCACTCTGTACCCCTGTGCATGAGATGGGCCAGCAAGGCTGATATAAGGCAGCCAGGTCCCATGAGGGAGCACTTGCCTGCACATCTCTGTATTCCACGACCCAGCTGCTGCTACTGATTCTCTGGAACCATGTCAAGGGCTGTGGAGAGGTCACAGCCATTCACCCTGGAGGAGAACCTGGCTTTGGTGGATGTGATCCTCCCACAGTACCCCATGCTGTATGGGCGACCAGGTTATCAGGTGAGTGCAGTGTCCACTGGCACAGACTGTGCCCCTTTTTCGTGACTGTGACTTCTGGAATTGTGTCCAGGTGTGACCCACATGCAATGTACTGTAGGGGGGTCCCTGGGGTGGGAATGCCTGATGTCTCCCAGCAGTGCCCAGACACAGGAGGGGTGGGTGCAGAGTCCTCCCAGCAGTGCCCAGAGACAGGAGGGGTGTGTGCAGAGTCTTCCCAGCAGTGCCCTGAGACAGGAGGGGTGGGGGCCTATCACTCCCAGCAGTGCCCTGAGACAGGAGGGGTGGGGGCCTATCACTCCCAGCAGTGCCCTGAGACAGGAGGGGTGGGGGCCTAACACTCCCAGCAGTGCCCTGAGACAGGAGGGGTGGGGGCCTATCACTCCCAGCAGTGCCCTGAGACAGGAGGGGTGGGGGCCTAACACTCCCAGCAGTGCCCTGAGACAGGAGGGGTGGGTGTGATGCACAGTGTGAGCCTGGATCATTGATTGTGTAGTTGCCCTCATTCCACCTGTGTCCTTTCAATGGCACGTACTGCTTTTGGCCTTCCCCCAGAGGATCATGTCCCTATGACAAAGGTGCAATGCGTTGGATGCATACTAGGCCTTGTTGTAAACAGTGAATGTGTTCTAATCTGTGTCCCTGTGACATGTGCCAGGTGTATTGATGTAGTGTCACTTGTCCATCCTCACAGGTAGACGCCTCTGCCAAGGAGAAGATATGGCTGGACGCCGTCAGCGCCGTGAGGAGTGCGGATGGTCGGAAGCGGCGCCTGCCCCAGGTGAGGAAACGCTGGCAGGATATCCGGTGCTGGACGCGGAGGATCGCACGGCTCCTGCTGGGGGACTCACCTGAGAGCCACAAGAACCGCGGGCGCCGCCGTCTCTCCCACATCCAGAAATGTGTGCTGGCGGTGGTCTTTCCTGATTTGGACAGGCGTCTACGGGAGATGCAGCAGCCGGAAAGGGGTAGGTACATGTGTGTGTTTGTTGTGTTTCACCAGCATTTGTCTGTGCACTGTTCCATGGATACACTTCCAGGGTTTATGGTGCTGTGCAGATCATGTTCCCCTCAGTATTGCAGTGTTCTCCTGCCTCCCTTCCCCTCCTTGCAATGTGTTCCCTGGTCTGTGTGTAGTCACTCCATCACAAGGTTATGTTGCCTGACACCTTCTCCAAGTGTACAATGCCTGCAGCATCATGTGTGGGGGTGGTGTGTAACAGGTTGTGTGACCTTGCCTGTGCCCTGTCCAGTTCTGGACTTGTGGGTTCCATGTCAGTTGGCACTAATGCTGTGTCCAGACATGGGAGTTAATCTCTCGAGTGGCAGGCCTTCCAGCAGGCATGTCCCATGTGGTGGCCTGTGACATGATGTGCATGATTGTGCGTTAGGCCTAGTGCAGGGATGTTAGCGTGTGTCGCAGTCATTCCCATTCAGGAGCATGGAGTTGTGTGCCCAATACTGTCCCCAGGGGCATATTTTCCTAGGTCTCATGTGTGTAATCCGAGAATGTCGACAATCGCTGTGTCTACAGCATAGGTTGTGCTCTGTGCCATTGTCCCCTGCAAACATGTATATTGACGTGAGGTGTATTACAAGTGTCCACTGTACAGCCTGACCTGATTTTCCTATTACATACTCACGGTGGCCATTGCCTTTGTGTCTTGTTGCAATCATCTGATGCTGCCCATTTGTACATGATAATTTGCACTGCCGCACCTTGGGTAGTTTGTGTGCAATATAGAAGTTTAGCATCCCATGTGTATTTCACCCAGACTAAGAGATGTACGTGCTTCCTGTGTCTCCATTGATTTGTCTTATGTAGGGGGTGGGTGGTGCGGGCATGTCCGACATGTCAAGACCTGATTACTCCTTGCTAGGACTGGCCAGTATGTGATGTTTGCCTGGACATACACTCAAGGTGCAGTGTGCCAGTCAGGGTGGCCATGTTCTCAGTATTTCCTATGTTGCATGTGCCTCTAGTTCCTGGATTTTGTCCCTGCTCATCCCAATTTCCTGCCACGCTGTGTGGTGCAGATGCAGTGCTGGATTGTCCCCAGGGCCATGCTCCTCAGTCAAAATTCCATATCATCTCATTTGCTATTGTGTGATGCTCTCCATGGATTTTCAATGGCATGGTGGGTCAAAAAACTGTGTCTTGCATGCCCTACATATGTACCTTGTGATGTAGATATAACTCTTCCTTTGTTTCAGGCTATGCACTGTTGCCTACGTAGATTTGACTCATGTGACTCATGTATACAGGTGTATGATAACTTCATGTCTCTTCACCCTGCCCACAGCATCGTCGGGGGACACGGAGGGAGACATGGACACAGACGGCGCGGAGGGACCGAGCACCAGTGCCAGCGGTGACATCAGTGCTGGCATTTCGAGTGGGACAGAGGCGGTGGAGAGTGACCCCGGGGACCTGTCGACTGGCACAACAGACTACGAAGCTGACGGGTCCGAGGGTGATCACTCCGAGTGGGCGGTGGCTGCACCACCTTCTGACAGCAGCCCTACATCTGGCACCACCCCCTCCATTGGCATCAGCCGCCTCCCACGTGCTCGTGTCCCTTCCCAGCGTGCCCGGTCCCCACATGTCTCCTTCCTGCCAGGCACCGCACCCCCTGCCCCTGTCTCCACTGCTGCCGCCAATGCTGAGTCTGTGGACATCCAGCGGCAGTCGCAGATTGGTCAGACTGCGATCCTTAATGTCCTCCATGGCCACAGCCAGGTCCTCAACAACATGGAGGCATACTTGGAGGGCATTCATTCATCGCAGGCTGACCAACGCAACTTGCTGAGGTCCATAGACTCGACACTGACTGCAGCGCTACGTCCCACCCCCTACCCCTGCTCCTTCCACAATTCCCACTCCCATGCCTGTCCCACATACACCCAGACGTAAGCATGCACCCACCACAACAGACACAGGCACCACACCAGCAGGGAAGGTCCGCCGCACACCTCCTGACACGCACACACAGGGTGCAGTAGGCACACCCACTGGGTCGGGGGGCAAACGTGTGACACGCAGCCAGAGTGGGAGTCCGCATTCCACCCAATCCACTCCCTCCAAATCCCCTCCCCTCAGCTCTCCTGGCCACATCTCCCCCAAAGACTCGTTCATGGCCGCTCTGTCCCTGAGCCCCACAGTGACACCACCCCGCAAGCGGTCAAGGAGGTCCCCGGTCAGGGTGCTTGAGTCCCCCCCCCTGTCCACACCCTCCCCCAGTGGCGCTGCGACCCATCCCTCTGACCCCCCCCCTCCTTGGGGCCTGTGGTTCCTTCGGGTGCAGGGGAGTCCCTGGAGGACCTTGCTAAGGTGTGCAGCGAGATACTGGCCTCCGCCTTTGGCCCTGCCCCACCCCCTGTGGTGGAGTCCTCCATCCCTGCACCCACGACGCCTACCCTTCACCCTCCTGTCCCTGCAGTGCCTGTTTCTTCCCCCCCCACATGATGCCCTCACCCCTGTGGAAGACGATGGATTGTAACTGTGCAGGCAAGCTAGGGGACACGCATCCCACTGTGTCCCCCATCCAGCTGGGACTCCTGGACTGCCCTATGGCCTTTGTTATAATTGGACTTACGTCATACTACTTTTTTTATCATGCTGAATAAAGCTCTTTAATTTTGGCCTTGGAACACTCCTGCATTGCTGGCATTGCTGTTGGTGGGGCTGCTACATAGTTGTGGGTGTTGGTCATGTGTTGGGTGTGTGGGAAATGTAGTAGTGTGCTGCTCATAGGGGGCACCCTGGGATCTGTGTGCCATCACACGGTGTTAGCTACCTTTGTCCATTCATGTAAGCAGTTGCTGCATGTTGCAATTGTCCCAAGGTGTATTCCTTCCTCTGTGTACCCTGACTTCTTCCCTGCAGGGTGTCCCCTGACTTTGGGACAGAGCTGTGTGTCCATTAGCTGGGAGTGTGACGTAGTCCTTCACCTTTGCACATGCATGCTGAGCGATGTCTCCACCTGCATCATTCGTGGCATCCTTGGTAGTCATTGTACTTGTGTATGTGGCCTATTGACATGACTTCATGTGTACATGTCTTCTTTTCTGCGCTATGCATGCGTATACTCCCAGCATCGTACACATGTGGTACATGTACTGCAGGGTCTTTGTGCACCTGACTGACATTTGTGGGCATGGTATCTGTGACTACTCCACATTTTGCGTTCCATGGGCACTGCTGGGAGTGATAGGCACCCACCCCTCCTGTGTCTGGGCACTGCTGGGAGGACTCTGCACCCACCTCTCCTGTCTCAGG
The DNA here is from genome assembly GCF_964204655.1 of Triturus cristatus. Classification (NCBI taxonomy): domain Eukaryota; kingdom Metazoa; phylum Chordata; class Amphibia; order Caudata; family Salamandridae; genus Triturus; species Triturus cristatus. The sequence goes on from NC_140594.1 coordinate 248,651,577, forward strand.
GCACTGCTGGGAGGACTCTGCACCCATCTCTCCGATTTCACAATATGTACGCTCATGACATACACGGATGTGGATGCGCTCCATGCATTCGAGGTGAGGGTACGTGTCTTACTTACACTGTTGGGGTGGGGGTACGCTCCATACGTACGCGGGTGGGGGGTACGAGTCGTACTTACACTGTTGGGGTGGGGGGTACACTCCATACGTACGTGGGTGTGGGTACGGGTCGTACTTACACTGTTGGGGTGGGGGGTACGCTCCATACGTACGCGGGTGTGGGTACGGGTCGTACTTACACTGTTGGTGTGGGGGTACGCTCCATACGTACGCGGTTGAGGGTACAGGTCGTACTTACACTGTTGGGGTGGGGGTACGCTCCATACGTACCCGGGTGGGTACGGGTCGTACTTACACTGTTGGAGTGGGGGTACGCTCCATACGTACGCGGGTGGGGGGTACGAGTCATACTTACACTGTTGGGGTGGGGGTGCGCTCCCTACGTACGCGGGTGGGGGGTACGAGTCGTACTTACACTGTTGGGGTGGGGGCACGCTCCATACGTACGCGGGTGGGTACGGGTCGTACTTACACTGTTGGGGTGGGGGTACGCTCCATACGTACGTGGGTGGGTACGGGTCGTACTTACACTGTTGGGGTGGGGGTACGCTCCATACGTACGCGGGTGGGTACGGGTCGTACTTACACTGTTGGTGTGGGGGTGCGCTCCATACGTATGCGGGTGGGGGGTACGAGTCGTACTTACACTGTTGGGGTGGGGGTGCGCTCCATACGTACGCGGGTGGGGGGTACGAGTCGTACTTACACTGTTGGGGTGGGGTTGCGCTCCATACGTACGCGGGTGGGGGGTAAGAGTCGTACTTACACTGTTGGGGTGGGGGTACGCTCCATACGTATGCGGGTGGGTACGGGTCGTACTTACACTGTTGGGGTGGGGGTACGCTCCATACGTACGCGGGTGGGTACGGGTCGTACTTACACTGTTGGGGTGGGGGTACGCTCCATAAGTATGCGGGTGGGGGGTACGTGTCTTACTTACACTGTTGGGGTGGGGGTACGCTCCATACGTACGCGGGTGGGTACGGGTCGTGCTTACACTGTTGGGGTGGGGGTACGCTCCATGCATACGGGGTGGGGGTAGGGTCCGTACGTATCCGTCCCCACGCTGTGTGATGCTTGTGCGGGCCGTACCCAGGCCTTTGCCACGTGGGTACGAGCCGTCCCGCCATTGTTGGGGTGACGTGGGTGTGGGCGTGGTTCGACTCGTACCCACGCTCTTCAGGCGTGGGTACGGGACGTACATGTCTGTTTGTGTTGCCGGTTCGCGTCATGACGGACTTCCGTTGTGGCGGTCGCTGGCTTATCTGGACACGCCCCCACCCCCTCGTAGTGACCAGGGTATGGGAGTCAGGTATGTCCAGGGCATGTGTGCTGTGTAACTTTGGTGGGGGGTTTGTGGCCAGCCCTGGTCCTGCCACCCCCACCCCACCCCACTTTCCCCCCTCCCTTAGTTGTTCTGACCTTCTGCGGCATCTGCGTCCGAACCTGTGGAGGAGGTCGATTGCTATGAGGGCCGGGATGACTCGTAGGTTCGGGTCCATGTCTGTTAGTCGCGTACTGGTCCTCCTTGTTCGCGTCGTCCTGTCGCGTACTGGTCCACCTTGTTCGCGTCGTCCTGTGTGTCCGTCGCGTACTGGTGGTCCTTGTTCGCGTCGTCCTGTCGCGTACTGGTCCTCCTTGTTCGCGTCGTCCTGTGTGTCCGTCGCGTACTGGTGGTCCTTGTTCTCGTCGTCCTGATTTCCCGGCAGTTTTTGGCAGCCGGAAAATAATCACCGTGCGGGATGACGTCGGTGCGAATCGTAATTCCTGGTTCGTGAATGGCAGGCTGCGAGCGTCCCGACGTCAGGTCGGCGCTTTCCCGGATCGCATTTGTATGTTTATTTGGTTCGGTCGGGGTTTTTTACGATTCGTACGGAAATGGTGTTCCCGTGCGAATCGTAATTCCATGTTGGTATATTGTTACGACCGGGTACGCGTCGGACGGAGAATATGCTCCGTCCGACGGTTCGTACCCGGTTTTTACAGGATCGTGATCGGCACCATACTGTTAACATGCTCTGACAGTGAAACCCACCTACATTTGTTTTTCACTACTGTGAGGCTTAGGCTAAAATTGTTTTCCCTTTTTACATTTAGTAAGTGCATACTTTTGATTAGGAACATAGGAACATTTCACGTTTGGTGTCTGAGAAGTTGTAATTAAAAATCTTCTGTAGAGGTGATTTAAGTTACAATTTTGAAAATGCCTTTTTTGGAAACTTGCCATTTTCCTGCCCTATTTGGTGTCTGCAGCCTGCATTTGAGTCACATGACTGGGTGTAGTTGGTAGTTGGGGGTTTGCTTATTCCTGCACAGACAGCCACATAATAGAGGGATTAGGTTTGCCTGGATGGGTCATTCACTGTCAGGATGGTGGGGCAGAGCTGGGCACCCCCCACTTCCAACTGAATAGGCTTTGCCTTCACACAAATGACTTGTCACAACCTGCATTGTTCACACAGCCAGCTTGGAGCCAGTACAGGGGAAGCAGGAAACTTCATGCACTTCAAAGGGCATTCTCTAGAAATGACTTTGACTTCAAAGAGGGCACAAGGCATAAAAGTAGGACTCTATGACCTACCCTTTAGCTCTTTCTGAACCTGGGGAACGACTCTGAGAAGACTGCCTGCTACTGCCTGAATACTGCCATTGATCTGTCAAAGGCCTGCTCTGCTGTTTGTCCTGTGTTCTGCTGCTGAACCCAGGTCTACCATACTGACTCTAAGGACTATTTAGCCTGCCTCCTGATCAGATCCTCAGGGACAGAAAAGTTTCCAACTTAGGAGGTAGAACATTTTTGGCTAAATACCTCTTTGTGAACCGAGAGGAGACCAGGAACTACCTTATTCACTGCAGAAGCAGCTAAACTTTACCTTCTTCTGATATTTTCTTAAAAATTTACCAATCCATTCTTTGTATCAAACTCTCACTCCATCGTGGTCTGCCATATTTTTCATGACCTGTCTCGCACAACTAGAGGTCCACGGTTGGTACTTTAATCTTTTATGAGCTATTTTTTACCTTAAACTCAAAAAATGCAATTGTATTTTTTTAATTTTTGTTACAAATTATTCAATAAAATGCCCTCTAATTTTCTAAATTGCCATGGGATTCATTGTGTGTTGTGTTTTCACCTTATTACTGTTTGTGTGCTGCATAAATAGTTTACACATTGCCTCTAAGTTAAGCCTGACTGCTTTTGTGTCAAACTGCAAAAGATGTAAGCATAGGTTAACTTAGTGACTTTAGTAGTTCACCTTGATGGGGATTGTGGCTGTTCCATGACTAGGGTTAACATTCCACTCAAACAAAATGCATAATTTGTTATATTGGTGTTCTAGTTATGGCAGGCTGGTCTGTAATTTGTGCATGTGATTTGGACTGGGATGAGAATGCTAAACTTGGCAAGGGTGTTGTCTGTCCAGGGGACTGGTTTGGGCACATTGACTCAGATGTTGCTAGAGTTGATAAAAATAGGGCCCAGCATGAATCAGTTAATATGGGTAGGTCGGTATTCGGACACACTTTCGGAAAGAAAATATTGTGGAACATAAATATTGTGTCAAGAATATCATGACTCATAAACATCATTGAATGTAATATTGATGTCAAATAAATTGATTTTAGGTTTTGTATTTAATATCGATGTAGTTAATATTGATGTCATTAATATTGTTGCGTATAATATCATCTATTTTTTAAACATTGTGTGTAATATAATGTAATTTTTTGAGATATGTGTTTTTATTGATAGCAAATGTTCATAGAAGTTTTTTGTTTTTTTATAGGTTTGTTTAGAAATGTAATCAGTTTAAATTTTTTATTCATTAAATTATATATTTTTAGGAGCAGGATGTTGGGTTTATGGGGATAATGGTGGGGGAATATTTTTTAAAAATTATATTACTGTGTATTTCTTTATGTTAATTTTAAAAAAGTATTCAGATTTTTAATAAACGAAAATATTTTAGGAGCGGGAAGTTGGATTTATAGGGGAAAATGGTGGGGAGTATTTAGAAAAAAAATAATATTGTGTATTGTTTATGTTCATTAAAAAATAGAAAAATGTAAAACATTTTAGGAGTTGGATGATGGAAATATAGGGAAAAAGTGTGGGGGTATTTTACGTTTTGCATTATTATTAGATTTTTATGTTAAAAAAACAAATCTAGAAAATAAGTAAATAAAAATTTTAGGAGCACGATGAAGATTTTCTAGTGGATACGTGTGGGTATTATTTAAAAAAAAATATCGATTAGTGTTTATTTTTGGATGGATTTATAATACATTAGATATATTCAGTTAAAGTACTTTGCACAATTTATATTTAATCTGGGTGTTTTTTGCCAACAATTTTACATTTGGTAAATTTTATATAAATATTTACTTTTTGGAAATCAAAAATTCAAAAACGTTTGAAAATTACTTACTTTGTTAAAGATCTTTGAAATATTTAAACAGACCAAAGATTATTGTAATAATTGAAGAAAATTATTATTATTTTTTTAAAAAATTTTTTCCTATCTATAAGAATTTTTTCTAATTATATTTTTGACACGTTTTAAAACAATGTTAAAATATATTTTAAAAATGTAAGTTACATTTTGTTGTGAGTACTAAATGTAACCCCTTTAGTATTTAAACCCTTCAATTAGTTGTTACAGTGGAGTTGCCATAGTAAATGTTGGCTATTTTACTGTCCTGCACTGTCTCTCAGTTTAGTGATATTGTAGTGGGCATAGTAAATGTTTCCTGTTTACTGAACAGCTCCTTCCCTGAGTTAAGTTGAATTGGAGTGGAATAGTTAATGTTGCCCCTTTTACTGTTCAAAACTGTCCCTGAAATGTTTTATTGAAGTGGGAATATTTAATGTTGCTTCATTAGTGTCCAGCACCTTCCCGCAGTTACCTGATCTTAGAGTGAGAATAGTAAATGTGCCCCCTTTAGTGTCCAGCCCCTTCCCTGAGTTAAGTTGTATTGTATTGGGGATAGTACATGATGCCCCAATTACTATCCAAAACCTTCCTTTAGATACGTTTTATTGCAATAGGAATGGTTAATGCTGCTTCCTTAATGTCCAGCTGCTTCCATGAGTTAAGTGAAATTGGAGTGGGAATAGTGAATAGTGCCCCTTTAGTTCCAGCACCTTCCCTGAGCTAAGTTATAATAGAGTGGGACTAGTAAACTTTGGCCAATTTACTGTATAAAAGCTTCCCAGATATGATTTGTGTTGTGACAGGAATTGTTAATGTTGCCTCTTTACTGTCCTGCACCTTCCCTGAGTTAAGAGATATTTGAACAGACATAGTACGCATTGACCATTTAGTGTCCAGCCCTTTCCCTGAGTTAAGTTATATTGTAGTGTCAATAAGAAATGTTGCCTTTTTTAGTGTTCAAAACCTTCCCTGACATACGTTTTACTTTAGTCGGAATGGTTAATGGTGCTGTTTTACTATCCAGCGCATTATTTCCTGAGGTAAGTGAAATTGGAGTGGGAATGGTAAATGTTGTCCCTTTGGTGTCTAGCCTTTTCCCTGATTTAACTTACATTGTAGTGGGAATGGTAAATGTTACCCCTTTTACTATCCAAAACCTTCCCCAAGATAGGTTTACTGCAGTGGAAATCATTAATGTTGCTTCTTTAGTGTGCAGCACCTTCTCTAATCTAACTGTTATTGGAGTGGGATTAGTAAATATTGGCTGTTTAGTGTCCAGCCCCTACTCTAAGTTAAGTTAAAATTTAGTGGGAATAGTGAGTGTTGCCCCTTTTAGGGCCCAAAACCTTCCCTGACATAAGTTTTGTTGCAGTGGGAATTGTTAATGTTGCCTTTTATTGTGCAGCACCTTCACTAAGTTAAATGATATTGGAGTGGGACTAGTAGATGCTGTCCCTTTTGTGTCCAGCGTCTTCCCTGCGTTAAGTGATAGTGGACTGGTAATAGGCCTGGGCCAAAATTCCGTTCCGTTCGCGGAAATTGCGATAATTTGGCATTTTCGCGTTCCGCGGAAAGCGCGAAAATGTCAAAATTTCCACTTTCCGCAGCTTAGCGATAATTTGTTTCTTGCTCGCGCTGTAAAATAATGCATTCTCGCATGTGCACGATCGCCTTACCTGAATCCCCGCGTTCGCCGACAAGTTTTCCCGATCCGGTCGCGTTCTCCACGAGATGTTGGATTGTTGGTAACCATTTGCGCTGTCTCGCGACAGTTCGCGCCCGCAGTAACATCATGCGTCGCGCGATCACGTCTTTCTTCTCGCGATCATGCATTGTGAGACAAGTGAAAACAAGATGGCCGCGCCCGCGAGCAACCTCATGGGTAAGTTGGCGAGCCACGACCACGCAGAAAATACCGCGAACGGGCGGGAAAAAAACTTCCGCATCTTCGCGATATTTCCGTGTGTTTGCGGAGATTTTTAACATTTTCGCGATAATTTGCAAAAGAGAATTTCGCAAATTCCGCCCACCCCTAACTGGTAATAGAAAATGTTGCCTGTTTTAGTGTGGAAAACCTTCACTGACATTTGTTTTTTATTGCAGTGAGAATGGCTAATGTTGCTTGGGAAATTCCTACTTGAGCACCAGAAAGCAGCAGCGCCCTCATGCATGATGCGTAGTGCCATTCGCAATGTACAGGCAATGCTCCACTCAGATATACATCTGAACACTTTGCTTGACGGTGTCCTGGTCGCATCAACTGAAACTAATGAGGCAATGAGTGACACCATAACAATTTTTTTACCCCTACTATATGTGAGACATTTAGGAAACTCAGCTGGTTAGTAGTGCAGGTGAGTGCAGGAGACCCCATGACTCTGCACTTCTCACATGCTGAACAATGCTAAATATACAACCATGCTGTGTTTTGGACACAACAAAGCCTTGGAATGGACAAATACATATGTTATGACTACATTTTGTTCGTAGCAGAGTTTTGAGGATGTCATGTGTCACAAGGTGCCTACCTGGGAACCGATGGGAGAGGAGGAGGGTGATCAGCTACCTCTTTACGTCTCTCCTGTGCTTTATTTTCAGTCACCATGGGATACGCCCAATCGGAACTGTAGCGGTCCCTTTAAATAGGCATGGGCGGTAAATTTTGTTCCGTTTGCGGAATTCGCGATATTTTGACATTTTCACATTCTGCAGAGAGCGAAAAAATGTCAAAAATTTCGCAACCTGCCGCGAAACGGAAGTATTTTTCTTGTTTGCGCTTTAAAAATGCATTCTCGCGACTTACCTGGTCCCTGCGTTCACCAACGAGTTCTCCTATCCGTTCGCGCGCGCCACAAAGTGTTGGATTGTTGGTAGCCGGTCGCGCTATCCCGCGAGAGTTTGCGATCGCGAGCACGTCATTGCGATCGCGAACAGGAAATAAGCATCGCGAGCAAGATGGCCACACCCATTAGCGACCGCATGGGCAAGTTAGAGATATATTTCCCTGCGAGCACGCAAAAACACATCGCGAACGGGTGGGAAAAGCAATCTCCGCATCTTCACGAAAGTTTTGCATGCTCGCTGAGATTGTGTGCAATTTCGCAAATTCCGTCCACACTTACCTTTAACTCAAACCCTTCCCACTTCCTGGAGAAACAGACGCACCACGTGACGGGGTCACAGATGCCTATCGGATCACCGGCTGGAGAAGAGGCATGGTTCTTAAACCAGGAAGACGCAGAGAAGCGAGTCGCCTATTGGGACTACGGACGCTATGAGTGGAAGAGCCAAAGTAGAATCGACATGCAGGAGGAAGACGCAGACCAAGCCCAGCTGGGATACGGAGAGGGAGAAGCACCGAAACCTCAACCGAGCGAGAACTCCAGCCACGCTCATGGAGGAGCGTGGCTCCCAGAGGTACGTGCTCGAGTGCGGGGTTGGTTCCAGAAGGGCTCTTTCGTACTTGACTGAGCAGCAAGCCAGGGGAGGGAGGAGGATGCTGAATTGTTAACCCAGATAGGCGTTTTCTTTTCCTTCGTTTATTGAAGAGCACAAACGTCTCGTGTGGCATTGGTGGTGGTCCGGGTGTTCTTCCCTCACTCCTTGTCCCCTATCACACGTGCGACATAGAACCCCAGACTGATAAGTCTTCCTCTTTTCTTTCCTTTATGGCGACCCGACCTCAACTCGACAGGAGCGGAGAGCAAACCAACCACAGAGTCATCACACAGCCCTGATACTATGGAGCAACGTGACCAGACGAACTATCTCTATTTTTGCCTTTTGAAAAAGGAAAGATTACAATAAAAGTCTTCCTGTATCCCACCCTCTGTGTCTGTCTCCCGCTATTTACCCACATCATGTCTATCCCTAAAGCCAAAATGCCACATATCTGCATATCTAATGAGCTGAATAAATCTACAACATCTATTGAATGTCTACAAATGTCTAGTAACCAACTTCAACTCCACCCAAATAGATAACAATACTAATCTCTATTTTGTACTATTCTAGGTCCTTAAAAACTTTGACATAAACAATGTGTATGTAGGCACCTTAATTCCACCATGAACAATGTTCTCTACTTCTCAACAGGTTGATTCTCCGCTGCACCTGCACAGAGGTTGGTAACTGAGCAGACTTCATCTTCTTACCGATGACAAAGTCCTCAGTGATGACAACGCTCCTGAAGAGGTGTACATTTATGATGGTCCTGGCTCATTTGGTCAGCCTAAGCAGGCACCAACAGTGGAGCTTACAGGGACCACAACATCCACAGCTGCAACAAAACAGCTAACCACTGTATCCCCAACCTGTGCACCTACAACAGTCAGTCCCATCCTGTGCCTCCCAGTCCTGGGTTATGAGTCAGCTATTACCACCTAAGTCACAGAGGAACAAAGACCCAGTGGGAGGGTGAAATCTGTGCCAGGTGCACAGGACCCTGGGGGTAGGCTTAGTGGGAGGGTAACTGTGAGCCTGCAAAATGAGCCCAATGGGGACACCGACACCCAGTCTGCCATCCCCCAAGTCCTGGAAGTCTACTAGGAATTCCAAAGTGTCATGGGCCAGGTAATGACTGAAATCCGGGAAAGAAAGGTTCAGAAACAAGTTTTTATTTAGGCAATTTGTCCATAAAACATTCTAAAAAAGCTCACTTAACAATTAAAACATTTTAAAATGAACCCCCTCCTAGCTACCCGACCCCCGACTCCCCAACCCACTACATTTCATCATTGAAATTCTGTTTAACAGATCATAAAAATCGAGCAATTCCAACTGCCACATCTAAATAGCAAATTTCTGACAACAGCTCCACAGCTTTCCTCCTGTGGAGAGCATCATATTTAAAAAACAGAGGTCTTAAAAACGTCATTCGATTTGCAAGATGAAAGACGCAGTTCATAGGAATATGTGTGAGGAGGCATTTAACTTTCCAGGGGCAGGGACCACTATTATTCTACACCCTGATTCTCTGTGGGCAGGATGAGTAGATTGGATTACATCCCACCCTAACCCTTAATATTTAATTTCTCAATCCTGGGTCTGGTAACTGTGATAAATAGGAAAAGACATTATCCTGGCCCAATGTAAAAATCGAGCTAATGGATGGTTTCTTCCTCAGATACAGTAGGTCAATCGATTCAGACGCCATAGCAACAGATTCTCTCAATGCACGTTTGCCTGGAAAGGGGAGCCAAGATATAATTATACCACTATTTAAATGGAGGTCCTTAAGTGCGATTATTCTTGTTCTTACGGCCTTTGCCTACATCCTTTCACTGCTTCGGAGCTCTTCTCAACACAATTTGGAGACTTTGACCACCTCATCAATAAATAAATAAAGAAGCTGCAGAGGGAAACATGCCAATAGGTTGCCTGCATACTAAACAAGGTGGCCGCATCCACAACGAGGTTGCTGGCATGAACAACAAAACGGCCTCCCCGGTTGGGGTGCTGCGGGACATCAATACCACACTTGTTAGGGCTTTTCCACCTGCATCTACCTATCTGCATCAGTGGAGCATGCACCCCTGTCTTAGCAGCTCCAGATCTGCCCTCTGGCAAAAAGAGGGGATATCCACCCAAACATTCATGAGGTCAGGATGACAAGACACTTATCACAGCCAGGAAAATACCTTGCCCCTAATGTCTTCTTGTTTGTGCTACACATTCACTTTGTGGACTATTCCTGCCCACTTTTCCATATTCTACCATATTTGATGGGAGGAGTATATTGGACTTTAAACTTCTGACAATTTGGACTCTACTATGATGATTTCATCCACCATGACTGAAGACTTCACTTTTTGTTTGAACTGTGTAATTTGACATTAATTTCTTGATCTTATCCTTGTTCACTTCATTAAAAACAGACGTCACCAAATGATTGTCTCCTGTTGTAAATCTCTCATATAATAATGTGAATGTACTACCATGTTAACTTTGTAATGTCAAAACTAAAAACTTCTATAAGCATGGATATGTTGTATGTAAACAATGTCCAAATCCGGATCACTAACATTTCACTAAAACACATACATACAAGTGTCTGGTCTGAGAACATCTACATTCCATATTTCAAACAATAGGTTGACATGATTTCTGAAACATAGAAAATAATACATGACTCAGTTATGCTGTGTCATTAATACCATCCTACACAATAGGCAACAATACATTAGGTCTAGATCATCAACTGGAGCCATACTGCTTACATCACAAAAGGAATACTACATCAAATAAACAAAAAAACAGACACATGGCAGTACAGCATTTTCTGATACAGGGTCATATCTATCCAGTTTTGCTGGCATCGGGTGGAATGTCACAAACATTTGTCAGTGATGTACCACAGCACTTTGGGCTACAATGAGGAGACACATCAACAGCTACATACAGATCATACATTATGAGGAATTAGCCAATGTGAAAGCAGGATAGCATGAATTGGACCCCTCACAACATTGTGGTGGATCACATGATGGCACACATATTTCATTAGGACCAACACACCTCAAGTAACAAGTCCAATGGAACCCACATATCATCCATCCTATCACTGTGCAATCTGTCTTGGTACCAGCTTTGTGCACCCAAACTCTGTGACAGACGTTCCCAAGAACAATCCATGTCCACTCTGTATGTCTCAACAGCATCATATATCTGCTAATGTTACTAATCTGAAATGTCTAAATGAAGATGACATGGTGAAGGTACCTAAGAAAGACCAACACAGAGAGATTAGCTAAGAAAACATACACATGACACACATCACATTGTCAACGTAAAGAGCACACAGTCCAAAACAACATTTACAGATGAACAAAGCTAAACGTACAAAAAAAAACACCATTCCTCAAAAATTACAAGACCCATACATTTTTGGTTTGTAGCATGGACATCCTCCACACAACATCACTACAAGTGTTGCATTACATACCATACTTATACTTAGGAGAAGTAGATTTGGATGAGATCTTGATGTGTCATCTCCTTCCTCTTCACTATTATCATTACCTTCATTTGGCAATTCAGGGTCCCCACCTGTTGGGTCTTCGTGGCCTGCATTCTCTGTGAAGTAAGGTATGTTCCTTTGCAGGGAAATGTTGTTGAGTATGCAGCAGGCCACACTGATCTTATATACTTTCCTAGGTGAGTCGAGGAGGACTCTCCCAGTCTTGTCCAGACATCTGAATCTGGCTTTCAGGAGCCCAAAAGCCCAATCCACTGGCCGCCGTGTTCTTCCATGGATCTCATTGAAGTGGACTTCCTCTGGCTTTGTAGGATTCCTCAACGGTGCCAACAACCACAGCCAGTTGGGATGGCTGAGTCTGCTGGATGTGAGATAGACAGAAGTGCAACATTTAGTTATAAACTTTCAGATCACATTAGTGGAAGAGGTGTGGCCTAGCGGCCAGGGCGACTGACTCCAGAACACCGGGGCTCACGTTTGATCCCCAGTGCCGGCGGCAGGTTAGCCCAGCACCATGTGACTTTGGGCAACAGCTCGCTTAATCTACCCAATGGCCCCCAGCACCTGGAAACCCTTAGGGGTAATTGTTTGTGCTTTACAAATACCCTCTCCGGTAGTCATTGAGACTTCAGTTGGGGTATGATGCTGTTCTGTAGCATGAAGGAATCATGTACAGATCCTGGGCACCAGGCACAGATATTTGAGATGTACAAATATGGTAACCAGACAATTTGGGCGTTGAATGAATGGAAGTTCCAGTGCACTTGTTTCCTGGCTTGTGGTAGTATTGAGGCAAAATAGGTGCCATCAATGAATCCAGTTACATGTGAGATGTAACGCAATCCATAGAAAATCCGCCTTCACAGTGGCTAAAACCTCACATCTAGGGAACTGTATGTAGCTGGCCACGTGTCTCAAAAGTGCTACTAGCACCTCTTTGAGTACCCAACTGAACATAGGTTGTGACATTCCACTTGAAATAGCAACAGTGAATTGAAATGATCAGGTGGCCAAAAAATGCAAAACAGACATTAGTATAACAAGTGGTGGTATTGATGTAGGATTATTGATGTGAGGTAGGAGGTCAGGCTCCGACTGATGACATAAATCCAGGATTGTTTGCTGATTCAATAAAAAACTCTGGATGACATGTCGCTCTTCCATGGTGTGTAGGTCTAGAAATGGGCGGTACTCTGGAGGCTGTTTTCTTCTCCCTCTCCCAGAATACCTATATGAGGAGAAACACAAAAATGTATTTTGGGCACAGTAAACATGTTTACCCTCATTTGTAGTGGTGGTGATGCTCTTAACTGTCACCAATACAGTTTTCCCAGTGACTAACATAATGGATGCCTGAGCTCCCTAATAGGACATGTCAAAGGTAAAGTCAACCATGCGGTAGACAGTCACAATCATGGCAGACATAGCCATAGGCTAGCGTTGGGGTTAGTGACAGATGTGGTCTAATCGCCATGTTCACTGACGGTGATGACCATGTACGTGGCATACATGGATGTGTCAGTTGGAAAAAAAGCTCACTTTTCTCCTGATACTGCTGCTATCAACACCTCCTTCAATTTAGCTGCTGTTGTCACCTCTGGGACCAATCATGGCATACACTACAGGGGAGAGTGCCCCTCCCTTCACTCTAGAGGAGCTGGATGCCCTGGTGGATGAGGTTCTTCCGCTGTATGCCAAGTTCTTTGGCTACCAGAGAAACAGGTACATTTCTCAAATACATACTGAACTCCATTTCACTTCTTCCTTTCTATTCTCATAGGCTACAATGTGCCTCTGAGTGTAAGCATATGTTGATTGCATACATTGTGTGGGCCATACATAGGGCACATCTGTAATGGATTATGGGGTCCTGGACTTTGTGGAGAGAAGGCCACCATTAGAATGTGTGATAAGGGTGATTTATACTTGTTTTACATGCATCCCTATGCATGGCTCAAGATCATAGTAGCTACAATTAGTTCTCAAAACACATCTTGGTATATGTGCATTGTTATGCATAGGCTTCACACCATGAACCATGTCTAGATACTGTTATAGGCATTTGAGTATGATGTTAGCCGAGTTTACCATCCCACTAATAACTCAGCCCACATCAGACTTTGTAAAAAAGTTGTCTGGGAGGTAGCTATACCTCACAGACCCCTTCAGAGTACCACACAACCATATGTTCACATATCAAATGGGTAGAAGTTCCACTTTTCTGTATTGATTTGGTAGAAATGTGAGGTCCATGTGGGATACGTAGCCTCTGCCTGCAGAGAGCAAGGTCTGACTGTAGCAGGAGAACTGATGCACAGAGTTATGTCCCAGTAGAGCTGATGATTCATGGATGTTCCCAGAAAGTGTTATATGTACCACTAGTTCCCTGATAGCTGTTACATAGATAATATGAGGCATGGTGACTGAGGTGATGCCCTGACCTGATACTTCTTTCAATTGAGCCACAGTGTCAATGTTTGGCTGTCACTAATGACTGTCCCTTCTCTCACACAAGTCTGTTGACACTTTTGTAACAGTGTTGTTACATTATACAGGTCTATTGCATATCTGGAACATAAACAATGTAGCTGGTGGGTTACTTTTGAATAGATTTAGAAATGTGAATCATCTGCTTGGCTACAATATTCTCTATCACACTACACATACAATGGTATTATATGTCATCCCTGTTACAGTGACACATATGGAAAAAGGGATGCCCTGTGATGGCAGTACAAACAACACAAACTGACCATGACTTACTAAGATATTTATATACGTAGTCCACATGTCCACACAGCCACCTGAAAAGTAGCTCTGAGTTTCACACATACTAGCCCTTACTTTGTGACCCTAGTCTTAGGATGTTGTGTATACTATGGTACTTGCCTCTATGGATCAAATGCATCAATACAATGGGCCTAGCAGTAAAGGTGTCTGGACAGTCATGCACAGGTAGTTTACACTTCAGAAGGTCCAAATGGTGTGCTGTGTGCCATGGTACCTAACATTCCATGCAGGATGCCCCTGGCCTACATGATGTTAGTGGGCTGTCTCAGTCAGCGAAGGTCATGACCAGGGTTGAAGTTAGTCATCAGATGACCACAAACGTGTCTATCCATGCTTTAGTTGTGCTTAGCATTTGACACCGACATATGTATTGTGTTGTCTTTTGATGAACGTTTGTGCTAGGTGTAAAAAAAACGTGTATGAACCACATAGCTATGCTTAAATTTCCAGTTACAATCTGTTTCTACATCTATTGCATACTTACATCAGAAGAGGGTCATTTGGAGAGCCATCACCCATAAGGTGTCAACCCTGGGGGTTTTAAATCGGCATAGTGCCCACTGCAGAAAGAGGTGGAAGTCCTCCCAATGTGGAAGAGACGCGTGCCAGACCCTAACACCCCTGACAGCCTGCATGCTGGCAGTGGCCTACCCAGACCTTGATGGGCAGTTGAGGGACCAACAGCAGCTACATGGGGGTAAGTCCTGGCCAGAGTCATACATGTAATAGTGACACCTTTGAGTGCTGCAGATAGGCATTTCACCAACCACATTATTGATGGCCCAAGATGAATCATTGTTAGTGTAAGTGTGGTAGTAGGAGCATGTTGCTGTGCTGTGGCTATTGTCTTTCTGCCCAGAGCAGAGTCCTATACATATCCAATTCTCTCTTTTCGGGAAGACACCTGGCTGAGTGAAGTGAGTACTCATCTCATGTACTCAGTAAATCTAAGTGACTACTGAACCACACAGTCAACTTGTCTTTCTTGCGTGAGAAGTAATATTCTCTCTCTGCTGTTGCTCATATGACGTTAGCCCTATTACATGTGACATGACATAGAGTGCACAGTACATGCAGTGACTGTAAATCTGTTCCCATTTGTAGATACTAGTTATACAGTGAAATGAGAGTGCAAACATTACTGGTGTCATCGGCATTAGTGCCTTCATGTTGACCAGTGTGCATTTGCCAGTAGAGGTTTCCTCTGCAATGGTGTTTCAAATAGGGGTGCGCCGGATTTGCGAAAGTGACTTTCGCAAATTATCGCGAAAATGTTAAAAATCTCCGCAAACATGCGGAAATATCGCGAAGATGCAGAAGTTTTTCTCCCGCCCGTTCACGGTATTTTCTGCGTGATTGTGGCTCGCCAACTTACCCATGCGGTTGCTCGCGGGCACGGCCATCTTGTTTTCACTCTTCTCGCGGTGCATGATCGCGAGAAGAAAGACATGATCGCGCGACGAATGACATTACTGCGGGCGCGAACTGTCGCGAGACAGCGCAAATGGCTACCAACAATCCAACATCTCGTGGAGAATGCGACCGGATCGGGAAAACTTGTCGGCGAACGAGGGGATTCAGGTAAGGCGATCGCGCGCGCGCGAGAATGTATTATTTAACAGCGCGAGCAAGAAACAAATTATCGCTAAGCTATGGAATTCAGAAATTTTGACATTTTCGCGCTCTCCGCAGAACGCGAAAATGTCAAATTATCGCAATTTCCGCGAGCGGAACGGAAATTTAGCCCAGGCCTAGTTTCAAAACACTCATTCACTGACTGGTGACATGCATCAGGAAGTGAAATGCAGAACTGTGGGGATCGTATGTGAATGTCTACACTGATCCTTACAAGGCACTCCGAGTATACAATACCAAAGAGTAGTGTGATGTGCCTAGCCATTGGGACTCTGCTGATCCCAAATCTTCATATCATAAATCTTCAGGGACACCCAAAACCTTCAAAGGTGTATTGGCTTGTGGATATAGAATCTATGACTGGCATCATAGCCTGTATCAAGCAGGATTGGGGATGTTCATATGGCTGTATGGAATTCTGTGCAGTATGAACTCAGAGTATCTATCTCCCAAATTTTGGGACCTCAATGTTTCCAGGTAACTTTATCTGCTAAATGTGATACATAGGGGGCCAACCATTATAACCGAATGGATGTAACACCGCTCGGCTCTGCGCCATGCCTGACTGTATTATCCTGTTCGGTGGCACAATACCATCTGCAATAGCCGCCAACTGGGACCCCCACACTTCTAGACAACTGGGGTCCCCTGTTTGGTGATGTTGGAGCGCTGGATATTGCCTGCTGTTGTATACAACAATAGGGCAACCCACTAAACCCCAAGGGATTGGGTATAATATGTCAACACAATAATAAACCTTGAGGATTTATTCAACTTCTGTTAATAAATTAAATAGTCACCGATGTGAACTTAATTTCCAAAAGACTCAGATACAGAAAGAGAAATACAAAAAAGCCACAGTTCATTCTTTTGTATTGTTTTTATCTGAAATTAATCTTTTCTTGATTATTTAAATAACTTTCATTGATTTCATACACAAACGTAAAGGAATATACAATTTAAATTTGAACACTGGCAACAAAAACTACTGTCTCAATATGAAGCCTAAGCAGTAGTTACTGACACTTTTTCTCAGATATGTACCATCCACAGTTGGTGATATGACACAAACCATTGGTTTAAACAATTGTAATATATATCAACATCAAATGGAATTTATTTGCGTCAAAGCAGTGTCACAGCGTCGACGTTTAGGTCTCCTTATCTGGAAGATTAATCCCCGAGACCATCATCAGGAGAAAAGTTGCACCATGTATCTAATATAGAAATATATACATATAATAAATAACAAAAAAAATTTAATTAACAAATACCAGCATATGAGTTCTACTTTTAGTATTGTCAATACACTGAAGGAAGACAGGCCAACAGGTGTATCCCATTTGCACCACCCGAAATAGTGTGTAAGTACCCAGTCCCCAACAACTGTATAGCCACCAATATACAAAAAATATACAAAAAAGCACACCGCAATGTGAACATGTACCAAACACAACTAGTTTTACCACAAATGTACCATAAAGAAACACCATATAGTGAATATAACTCTCCTGTTTAAAAAGGACTTGTAAACACTTACTCCCTCAATAAAGTTTTCAATCTCCTTATTTTGTCTCGTTTTTCACGGAAGCACTAAATCAAAAAATCAAACGAAGGAACAAAATCTTCAATACCAATCACCTAAACCATCACTAACACCCAAAAGCAGCACGAGAATCAAACAATGCTGTAACCAGCCTTTACTTACACGGAAGCGGCTGCTTTCGTCTGCGCTTCTACACTCTAAAAGCAAACCAAAACAAAAAGTCAATCAAGAATCGTCTCCTTGTCTTACCTAAGCACTACGAACCCCTTTAGAGTGTCAAGCTTACTTCGTTCACCACCAAGTCAGCCTCCTCTGTTCAACTCGCCAAACAAGTCCAAGCAGCAAACTCGGGTTAGGGCGGGAGTTATTTATTTAAAAGGTAGCGTCATGGAGATCGCCACAGACTGACGGAAAACAAGTCGGCCATCTTAGAGTGTAGCCCTCGTTGTTCGTAATGTAAACATCCATTACCAAAGATCTATATAAAGAATGGAAAAGTGTAGTCTGCCATTTCGGGTCGGAAACTTAAACATCACCCCATATTCGCAGATGATGGCAACTCTTATCCAACCAGCCAAAGCATACATTTCTCAAGACTTGTAATTAATCGGTTAAAGTCGCTACGCTGTTTGTAAATATTAGTGATGATAAATCCATTCTCAAGGCGTATTAAGAACAAAGATCATGCAAAATAGCCAATTACAGTTGAAACATATCAGACAATATGTCACGGTAAGAAGACAGTTTATATGTCAATACTGAGTTACTATATCTCCAAATTGAGGGGACAGCACTTTAAAAGTTACAATTTCCAACCGATGGGCCACTCTACACGGTACCGGAATGCAGTAAAGCAAAGTCCTTACATTAAACGGACCGAAAGTGTCCCATATGTCCTAAGGAGTCAGCATCACATTTTTGAAAACACACGGCCAGTATGACCGCAATAGTAGGAAACTAAAATCGTGGCTCATAGAGACCCCAAAATTGTAGATATTGCCTGCAGCGCACTGGTGAGGAGTCCAGAGCCACAGGATTATTCCAATATGGTGGCCTAGCTTGTGGTTGGAATCGGCGGCGGCGATCCCCTTGGCAGCCGGAACTAGGCTGTGAAACAGATACCGGCGGGAGGCGGCAGCAAGTACCGTGACAGGTACTCATTAACAAAACCCGGCGTGTGGTCCCGTTCAGAGGTGTGAATGAGCTTTGTCACTGCCGCTGCCCTAATGAAGTGATACCAAAGACGATGATGGACGGAGCGTTTGAACTAATCAAACACTCATCCCCAGTCAACCGATCTGGGTTTAATCCATCATCATTCTTTAGCTCACTCCACCACCTCAGTTCAGACATGGCCATATGCAAACACGCGTAGCATAGCGTTGCGTAGTGCAGCGGTCATTTTTTGCTTGGTCGCGGTCCTCAACGTCAAGTTGGCGATGGCGAGCTAGCAAAATGACATCCCAGTGAGACTTTTTCCTCGTTCGCGATCAGCAACATTAAGTCGGCGATCGCGAGCGTGGAAAATAAACCTCCCGGCGAGATTCTCAACGCGGGGAGGTCAGGTTTCTCATTGCGAGTGGTCGCTTTTGCTTGCGACCGCTCGCGATGAGAAACTACCAGTCCGCATTGAGAAAGCTGCCGCTCGAGTAAAAATCTACTCGAGCGGAAGAAATCTAGAGCTCGCACTGTGCAAGATACTGTTTTCAATGATTGCACAGTGCCGGATGCTTGTCCGCACTGTGCAATCATTGAAAACGGCATCTTGCACAGTGCGAACAGGGTACTACGTAGTTCGCGAAGTGCTACGCGTAGCTTGCGTAGTGCGAAGGGCACTTTGCGTAGCTATACGTAGCGCTACTTCGCGAACTACGCCCAGGGTTAATCTTGAATCCAGTGGCAAAGTGAGCAAGTGACCCACGTCTGGGCATACCCTGCCAACTTAGGGCAAACAAAGCGATACCAAAGGGGATGATGGACGGAGCGTTTGAGCTAATCAAACACTCACCCCCAGTCAACCAATCTGGGTTTAATCCATCATCATTCTTTAGCTCACTCCACCACCCCAGTTCAGACATGGCCATATGCAAATCAGTCTGACCCTGTGCCTCATGGGAACAGTCCAGCCCGAATTGCCAAGCCATGTCTTCCCTGGACCAGAAACAAGCATCCTGGAACCGGTTTCGGGTCCATAACCCTCATCAGCCAGGCTATGAAAGCAATGCAGTCCCTGCACGACCCCCAAGGCCCATATTTTGAGGAGGTGGACCCCGGGAGGATCAACAGCTAATGCAGTGGAGGTCCAAGGCTGCAGCAGAAAAGAGGCAGCAAGAAAACGTCAGGATGACACGTGAAGAGACTTTTTGGTCTGGTAAAATTTTGAACTATATGTACAACCTAGTGAAGGTCTGTGGTGTTCAGATTTAAAGGGGGTCCGGCCCCATCCAAAGTTGACACTGATACATTCAGCCTCCATGGAGGCATGGGGGAATATGCAAGTGGGAGGGGGGAAAGATATGTCTTTTAGACTTTTCGACTGACAACAAGCAATAGCTAATTCTAAATTCATTCCAACTAGCTCTGAGGTGGGCCTTAGCGGCGGAAATGGGTTTGCCCCAGGAGATGCTCAAATTGAGGTTCTCTTCTGAGACAGAGTACCTCGGAGCTCAAAGTTTTAGGACATACATGTTGTTGTTGAACATGTTTTGGTATCATGGAACTTTTCAATTAGACTATGTGGTTTTGGTCAGGGTGGGGGTGCGTTGGTGGCGGTGGAGTCTAAGGTTTTCATGGGCAAACTTTGAGAGGTAATGGGACATTCTCAATCGGAATAATGATGGGTAACTGTTTATCATGGAATGGGAGGGTCTTATCTCCCCAATAAGAGGCATAACATGTAGAAGTTTATGTTAGATCATCATGTAAACATTGCTGCCCTGCCACAAACCCACCTTTCAAAAAAAGATGAATAGCGGCTAAAAAACAGGGCCTTCCCACAGATTTATCGTTCATCTGCACACACCAAACATAATGGGGTGGCTATCATCTTTCACTCCTCTGTTCCATTCCTCCTTCAAGATTCCAAATCAGGCAAGGCAGGGAGGTTCCTGATGGTCAGGGGTGAGCTGAGAGGAAGGTCATGCACTATTGCAACGGTCTATGTGCCCAATGTGGGGCAACAAAAGTTCTTGAGTACATTTCTAGCCACACTGGAGGTATTCACCACAGGGGGCATTCTGTTAATTGGAGATTTTAACTCTACATATGATCCATCCCTAGATACCACCCACCCACATAGTGCAACAGGGGGTGTGTTTAGCAAGACACTTAAAACAACATTACAGGGCCTGGGTCTTTTGGATGCTTGGAGGGTTCTTCATCCTTTGACACAGGACTTCTCCTTTTTCTCTCATTCACACAGGACCTACTCCAGATTTGTTCATGCATTCATTACCCAGTCCCTCTTTCAGACGCTCTCAGTTTGCCAGTTCCACCCGATTTCTCTCTCGAATCATGCCTCTCTAGAGTTGGTGCTAGACTGGCCCCCCTGGTGCTAAACATGCCAGATGGTACTTCCCTAACTTTCTCAGCAGGGATCGTCTCCTTAGGGATGAACTAAGAAAAGCAATCACAGAATCTTTCGACTTTAACGACCTCACACTGACTAACTTGCTAATAACTGGGATGCCTTCAAGGCAGTCATACAGGGGAAGTGCATCGAACTAGCAACCACATTAAAAAAACAACGTAAGGGGGAGAAAATGCTCCTAGAAGGGGAGCTACAAAATGCGGAACAGGCCCATAAAGCCAGCTTTCAGTCCAGCACCACGAAAAGTCACACAGCTAAAAGGGAAGTTACAAGTTATTTACAGCAATCGGGCAGATAAAAGTATGCTGCGACAACAAGCCGGAAGCTACGAAAGGGGAAATAAAGTGGGAGCTCTCTTAGTGAGACAACTTAGAGCAAAGCAGGAAAAAGAGTATATTGCACAGATTGTGGATAAAGGCGTGATATCTCAGAGAAGTGAGGAGGGGAAGGCCAGAGCATTTGGTGATTTCTACCGCACCCTATGCACTGGAGACCCCTTAGATATCGGTGACCAACAGAAATACTTAGAAGCTCTCAAGTTACCACAGGTACCAGCCTCCACGAACGAGGACCTAGGTAGACCCATTTCCTTTGAGGAGGTACAGAAGGCAATAGACACACTTAAGCTGCAAAAAGCTCCTGGCCCTGATGGGTTAAATGCTCACTTCTACTGTACTTTCGCCCCTGAACTGGTTCCTTGTTTGGTGTCCTTATTTAATGATATTGCAACCACGCAGTAGGTGACCCCCTCCATGGGGAAAGCATTTATCTCAGTTATCCCCAAACCAGGAAAGGACCACACTAGCTGTGCCTCCTACAAGCCTATTGAGCTCCTGAACCTAGATGCCAAATTATACTCTAAAATTCTGGCCACATGATTAGAGAATGTCATGCCGTATCTCATTAAGGCGGACCAGGCAGGGTTCATTAAGGGGAGGCAAACACACGACAATCTGAGGAGGGTGGTACAAATCATCAAAAAAGTACAGAAAAAATACATTCCCGCAGCCTTTCTCTCGCTGGATTGGAGAAGGCCTTTGATCGGGTTGGTTGGGCCTTCCTGACGCGAACAATGAGAACATTTGGATTCAGCAAGACCTTTCAAGGCGTGGTGCTGGCTAACTACTCCGCTCGACGGTCGTGGGTTCTGTTGAATGGGGTGGCTTTGGTACCCTTTGGACTCTCATGGGAAACCAGACAAGGCTGCCCGCTATCCCCCCCGCTTTTTGCCCTTAGCATTGAACCCTTCGCGGAACGAATCAGAGACAACCCAGACATAGGCGGGGTGCCTTTTGGGACGGACAAACACAGATTTCCCTTTTCGCAGATGATGTGCTGCTC
Organism: Triturus cristatus; assembly: GCF_964204655.1. Lineage (NCBI taxonomy): Eukaryota > Metazoa > Chordata > Amphibia > Caudata > Salamandridae > Triturus > Triturus cristatus. Next base: position 248,674,007 of record NC_140594.1, read on the forward strand.
CCAATCACAAAGCCATTGTCCTCTCTCCCGGCCATCCAATGGAGTTCACCTCCTTTGAAAATGCCTCGGGATTTAAAGTACATTTATCAATGTCCTACCTCCTCAATCTGACACTACCCAGGGAAACCATGGGAGCTGTAGAAGAATTGTCCCCCTTTCAAAACACACATCAAAACAACACATATCTGGGCGTTAAACTTACCTCTAAACTATTGAACCTCTACAGGGCTAACTAGCCTCCCTTACTTAAAGTGGATCTGGCAAGGTGGAGAACTTCCAATACCTCCTGGATGGGACGCATTAATGCATTAAAATGAATGTGCTCCCCAGGTTGCTTTATCTCTTTCACGGTCTACCGATACCGGTGGAAAGGGTTCTCTTTGTGGACCTGAAAAAGTTGATCTCTAAATTCACTTGGCAGGGTCAAAGGTCACGTTTATCCTACAGTCTGCCATCTAAGGTGAGAGTGGTGGGGGATTCGCTCTCCCAGACTTCTTGGGCTACTATAGGGCGGCGCAACTATGGGTGATCACAGATTGGTACCTTCGTGAATCTGAAAAACTCTGGCCACTTATGGACCAAAAAATAGTGGGCAGGACAATTTGGGATCTCCTCTGGAAGCCAAAACAAAATCGGCTGCTAAATGCTTACATTAGCACCCCCATGGCTACCACTCTACAGGTTTGGGATGGCTTTAACAGATCGGTGCCCCTGACCACCTTCCCTTACCCCTACACTCCCATTCACTTTAATCTCAAGTTCCCACCGGATCATCAGGAGGGGCTGTTCAAAGTTTGGTGGGAGGGGGGTTGCCTTATGATCTCCGATCTTTGTAAAAACGGAAAGCTAATGACCTTTGAGGAATGCACCAAAACATTCAAGCTTCAGCCTTCTGAAAAATTCCTCTACATACAACTCAAACACTGGGTACAACAACATCAGTTTCGGCTAGCCGCAACCAGAGACTTACTCCCAATTGAAAAATTTGCTCAATCGATGGCATTTTGAAGGGGGGCCATCTCTTTCTTTTGCTCACTCATACGGTCTCTGAGTCCCCGGCCACCCCAAGACACCAAAGAGTTTGGGATTCCCTTCTTGCGGCTCCCGTGGGGGAAAAACTATGGGGCTCCCTCTGTAAAGACATTTCCAAATACAATTGCTCAATATTTTTAAGAGATGCTCACTATAAAATGATGTAAGAGTGGTATTTGCACCCGAAGAAGCTGAGCAAAATATTCCCTAACACCTCTGATAGATGTTGGAGAGGTTGCAGGCTCTTGAGAGATTTCAGACATATCTGGTGGGATTGTCCCTCAATCCAGCCCTTTTGGAAAGAAATCTTATCCCAAATTAAAATGATCCTGGGTTACCCAATTCCCGCGACAATGAACACACTCTTTTGGGGATCCGGGACCCTAGCTTGAAATGTCAAACCCATGGGTACTACTCTGTAATGTGGCTGTGCTTAGGGGCTGCCAAAATGGCAATAACTGCAGCGTGAAAAAAGGTGCAGGACACATCCCTTACACAATGTCATGCCAGGCTATGGTAAGCACTGGCAAGGGAAAGAATGTCAGACATAGTAGAAGACAAGAGAACAGGGTTCGACTACACCTGGACCCCCTGGTTGAATATTTTTCAGAAGGTATGACCCTATTCACTTGTGACCCCAGATTGAGGGCTTTTCATCGCTTTCATATCTAACACTCTGGATGACTGTGACTCTCTGGCTGAGAGGCTTGAGGGGATTGTTTTGGGCCCTGCCCACATTAGCCCTTCCTCACCTATGACCAACCAGGATTTTGTGCTACCCTGATACTATTGTTTGTTTAGGTTTGCTTTTGAGTTATGTGGGAAGAGTGGGTATGGGTGGGAGTAAAATATGATGTGACAATTGTCAACTCCAACTACAACCAGATGGGGTACATAAATAGGCGGTCATCTCAGGTCGAGACCTAGTACACAAGATGAAATTGTCATTTGAGTTTCTTGTATTTCTTGTTTCTTTGTATTTTTTGTTGATCTGTAAGATATGCTGGTGCCTCCCACCGCTGTGTGTTTAGTATGTATTCAAAAAACTAAAACCAATAAAAACATTTTGAAATAAATGTGATACATAGCTAAGCTACATGTGATCAGCTTTCATTTGACTTTTTAAGTAGTGGAAATATGCAATTTGGAGTGCAAAGTGTCATCAGTGTGCAATGAGCATTTGTATGTGATATGAGGTTTGCCACAACACTAAGAGATGGCACATTGGTGTTTAACTTGACCTTCATGTATTCATGATGTGTTATGAGTTATAGTTCGATTTGTTTGACTCTGGACCTTGTGTGTGCATTGTGTAAATCTCACACTGGATCCATCTTATTTGGTTACATCTTTTTACAATGGTATACAACAAGTGCCAAAGTTTGCAAGGTGATTGACTATCCTAGTATGGGGTTAAGGATGGAGTGTAGACAAGTCCATCAATGCGTTTCGGCCAGTCTGGGGCTATGACATGAGTGGACCCCACTGTTTGCTTGTTATGTAGCATACATGCATTTGCTCATTCTAAGTTTGAAGCATATAGAGGGGACCATCAAGGTTGTGTGATACATGGACTTCTCCACTGTTTTCTGTTGATTTGTGATTGTCACATGTGAAACCGCAGTTGTAATGTTACATGTAATTTCAGATGCATCTAGGGCCATCAGAGAACTAGGCCTGAGTGGAAAACTATGCTACGTTCGCGGAGTGTGCGGAGTTTGCGAAACTGCGAGCTACGCGGATCACACGTAGCACAGTGGAAAAACGCGTAGCGGGCATTTTTTGCTCACTTGCGGTCCTCAACGTCAAGTTGTTGACCGCGAGCGAGCAAAATCAACTTCCTGGAGAGACTTTTTCCGCATTCGCGATCGTCATTCTCAAGTTGACGATCGCGAGCGTGAAAATAAACCTCCCGGCAAGATTCTCAATGCTGGGAGGCCAGGTTTCTCATTGCGAGTGTTCGCATATGCTCGCGACTGCTCGCGATGAGAAGCTACCAGTCCGCGTTGAGTACAAATCTACTCAAGCGGTAGAAAACGACCGCTTGCACTATGCATGATGCCGTTTGCAATGATTGCAAAGTGCGGACAAGCATTCGGCACTGTGCAATCATTACGAACAGCATTTCCCTACCGCACTATGCACTACGCATAGCATGCGTAGTGCAAAGTGCACTTCGTGTAGCACGACTACGCAAACTACGCCCAGGGTTACAGAGGACATGATGTTACAGCGTTTCCAGCCGTGAGACTCAGACACGGCAGGACCCAGTGACCAGAAGGGTGTGAGGAATGCCCCAGAGGACAGTTGTTCAAGCTCATCAAAATCTGAGTCATCTTCCAGTGGAAACTCCCAAGTAGTGGCAGACCCAACACCTTCACCCTTGTGGTCCACCCCCAGTACCATCGCCACCCTCGTTGTTGTCCACCAAAAGTTGGTCATTTCCACTATCCTAAGAGGGTAGTAATTTCCTTCGCTCGAGGTAACACAGCCTCTGCCCCTGTAATCCCTCTTGCTCTGAGTGAGGAGGCTATTGACCTCCTGAGGAGCATCTCTGTGGGTCAGTCTGCAGTCATGAATGCCATCTAGGGGCAAAGGAACCAGCTGACTAAGACGGTTAACAACCTGGAAGGCCTTCACACTGCCATGTCTAGCCTACAGAGATGTTTTCAGGCTCTGGTCTCCTCTATCACGGCAGGCCTCAACCCATCCCAACCTTCCATCCCCTTCCTGTCCATTCCCCATTCCCCATCCAAATTCCCAATTCCAATTACTATCCCAAACACATGCACACCTAAGCATACGGACACATCATCAGACACAAGCACGACACACAAACACAAAACATACAAAAAACATGCAAGGACTCAGCACTCACACTCTCACCACTCCTAGAATATACCCAGGCACCACAGAAACAGCCACAGATACCGCCACACCCACAGCCATACCCTCAGACAACACAGAAACAGGTGCAGACCACTCCACACCCAAAACAATGCCCCCAGGCACCGCACACAAATTCAACACAAAACTCAAACATACATGCACTCAGTAGACACTCACCTCCCTCAACACCCCCAGCATACCCCCAGGTACCACAGCCACACATATAGTGCCCTCCACAGACACACCCCTACCTTAGTACATCAATGCAACAAACACCGACCCCTTCACAGACACACCCATTATTACAGACACCACAACAACACACGCTGACCCCTCCACAGACACACCCACAGACACCACAGCAAGACACTCTGACCCCTCCACAGACACACCCACACCCACAGATAACACAGCAACACACACTGACCCCCCCGCAGACCCATCCATACCATGAGACAGCACAGCCACACACACTGGCGCCTCCACAGATGCACCCATACACTCAGACAGCACACCAACACACACTGACCTCTCCACAGATACAACCATACCCGCAGACTGCACACCACTACACATTTAACCCTGCACAGACACAACCATACCAGTACACCACAACAACACTCAATGACCCCTCCACAACACCAAGCATATCCACACCACTCCCACCAAAAAAGCAAACTCTCACATTCACCCACACAACAGACACAAATACAACACATAGTGCAGACAGCAGACCCAACTTACACTTACATTCCCTCTTCCTCCCAACCAGAACTCCATCCCAAACACTCTATTTATTTTCTTCGTGAGGATGTCATGTTTGTCCTTGTCCTTACCCCTCAGAAACCTCCCCCCTCCTCCCAAAGTCTCAAAAACATCTCTTGCAACCAGACCCATTTCTTCCACTTCTGACTCCACCCCTGAACAAAGGCAACCCCTGCCCCAGAACCCAGCCCTAAAAAGAAAATAAAGAAATATTCTCACAGACCAAACCCATCCATTCTACTTCCTACTCCATCCCTGAGAAAAAGCATTCCCACCCCCCTAAACCCAGCCCAAAACGCCCGAACTTGAGAAGACCCCTTCAAAAACTAAACCCACCCCTCCCTAAACCTCTACCCCCCTTCCAAAGTACCATCTTCGGGGTGTCTGTTATGCCCAATGGATGTCCCTTTGTATGGAGGTTCCCTAGCAGTGTCAGTAAAGGCAAGTTTGGTGGCACAGCCTTGTGCTGTTGCACAGTGTGCTAATATGGACTGGCCATTGCCTTTGTTTTACCGGATGGCTTTCATCCATTCAATAAAACCTCTCCTACTTTTGAAGACATTGATACCGCCATTACTTTTCTGTCTATTTGATGTTATTGTATAGGCAGTGATGTGTGAGTACAGTTGTGATTGTTTCATCCCCGATTTCTGATCCAGTTAAAGCAGTTAGTAGGATCTGATGTTGGATCCAGTGCTGGAGTTACACAGGACAAGGGTAAATGCTGGATGGATGTCTATGTGGGATGACATCTAAATTGGGCACACCTTGCATTGGGTGGCTTGTTAAATGGTATTTCAGCTTGGCCTGGTCAATGTCAATGTCATTTAGGTTGCACTTCTCCCTTTGAAGTAGGTTGGATATGTTTTGATATGTTGAAGTTAGATATTTGTTTATCCACACATGTAGGATGTAAGTTTGGCATACCTTTGTGGAGTTCTGCATGGACATGTGCCCATTTTGCAGTGTTTACCTTACCGCTACTTTATCTAGATGTGTGCCAAATGCTGTTAGTGCTGTGTTTGCTTTCCTAAATTGCACTTACCTATTGCCTACACATGCATGGCACTTGGTAATGCTATTGGTTATCTCTGATATACTTCAGTTCCAAGGCTTTGTACACATGGAGTCTGTCAGACATGTGCAAAATGCACTGTGCCCCAGGGCCCCAGCCTTTCAAGGGTCCTTCTGATAGAGGCGCAGCTATCCCGTGAGAGTGCTATCTTTGCACCCTTAAAATTGTTCACACACTGATTCTGTGTAATCCTATTGACTGATGCTACCTTTTCATGTGGGTGATGTTTGAGATTCCAATTCAGAGTTATAGCGGCGAAGGTGTGTTTAACTTTAATGACACATACATACAGATGTTTCTTTGACATCAATTTAGGGCCTGAAATTTGTGCAATGTGAATGTGTCATTTTCACATAGCATCTTGGTTAGAGTTCCAGTGAGAGGGTCTCAAGCTAGTTGTAGACACTTCAATCTCACTTTAACAACACTTGGAAAATGGTGAGCTGCATGATGTGTGAAGATCAGTAGCAACATTGCAGACAAATGAGAAAGGGCAAAAGAAGTGTGTGACATTAATAGGTGTGATATTGGTGAGGAGGTGCTGTTGTTGAACACAAAAAAATGCACACATCACTATCACTGAATGAAATTTGCAAACACATGTACAATTCTGTACAGTGTGCCTGTGCAGTACCAGTGTTTTGACCTAGGAGGGCTTCCTACAGATGCAGATGTACTTTTGATTCTTGTTATGAAACAATCCCATTCAGGGTCCCTGTATATGTGCAAATTACTTAGGGACCCCAACTCCCTTGCCTGGTTCATGGCGGGGCATCGTTTTGCAGAGGAGTCTATGGAAACTGGTAGTTGTATGACTTACCGTCAATTTCGTCCACAACGGAGCCGGTTTTGAACATCGTTGAGCATGTACAGCAATGGGAGGAAGTGTCCAATGGGCTCCATGACAGTAGAAGATGAGTAAAGGTGAGTTTTGGCCTTATATTCCTCACTTTCTGCTGTCTCAGATGTGGTGGTTTGACCACCATGGTCACGCCGACTGTAAAGCAGCTCGTAATTGGGCCAGCTGTTGCACTGGCAGTCCGAGCTTCCCTCAGTCTCATCAGCCCATTCTGTGACTGCAGCTGTTGAAGGTGGTGGGCAGTGTCAGTGGTCCATCCGCGGTCTTCGCAAAGCCAAACTGCAAAACTCAATTCAATATAACTTTATTTGAATACATGTTGTATCCATAAAAGTACTACATTTAAAAAACATCCAAATTCATTACATTAGTAACCATAAGCATACATAAATATGATGTGTGATGAATAAAAAGGATTAGAAATCCATCGCCCTCAAAAGTGCTTAGGGCCAGATGTACGACCCACCAATTAGCGAGTCGCAAATTGTGGCACCTTTGCGACTCGCAATTTGCGACTCGCTAATTGGAATGTACAACAGTGTCTCAGACACTGTTTGCGATTCCTAATGGGGTCGCAAATTGCATGCTTCATTAATATTCATCATATAAGCTTTATTTTGACAGAAATGTCATCAAAGCTACAATTTCAGTGAAAACATATTGCTATTCATTAAAAGCTAAGAGAAGAAATATGACAAAGTACGGATTTACAGCATTGTTTGTTTGTGTAGACGTTACTGCAACACAATGATCAATTAAACTCATAATATGATAATGGTCTGCTTACTGGTGAGAGCAGTCAGCCCCGTTTATTCCAGTAAAGAAACTGCGACAGGGCAGGGTTTTTATGAGAAGCATTTGATATAGCACAAACTCCAAATAGCAACAAGTGCCTTAATTTGTCGGGAGACCCTGCTGATAGCTTCCCTACCTGTCGCCAGCTTCGTTGCCCCCTGCTGACTCCTGTCGCCTCCCGCTGCTGCACACTGGGTTGTGTGGCCGCCGAGTGGAGGGGACTTCAAATCCCAGGTATCCCGCGCCAGTACCCGGAAGCCGGAAGACGACGGTGGTTTCCTCGTGCCTGGAGGCGCTATAACAGCTGACTCGCCCTCGACAGAGCGGGTGCCTTAATTTGTTGGGAGACCCTGCTGATAGCTTCCCTACCTGTCGCCAGCTTCGTTGCCTCCTGCTGACTCCTGTCGCCTCCCGCTGCTGCACACTGGGTTGTGTGGCCGCCGAGTGGAGGGGACTTCAAATCCCAGGTATCCCGCGCCAGTACCCGGAAGCCGGAAGACGACGGTGGTTTCCTCGCGCCTGGAGGCGCTATAACAGCAGACTCGCCCTCGGCAGAGCGGGTGCCTTAATTTGTCGGGAGACCCTGCTGATAGCTTCCCTACCTGTCGCCAGCTTCGTTGCCCCCTGCTGACTCATTTCGCCTCCCGCTGCTGCACACTGGGTTGTGTGGCCGCCGAGTGGAGGGGACTTCAAATCCCAGGTATCCCGCGCCAGTACCCGGAAGCCGGAAGACGACGGTGGTTTCCTCGCGCCTGGAGGCGCTATAACAGCTGACTCGCCCTCGGCAGAGCGGGTGCCTTAATTTGTCGGGAGACCCTGCTGATAGCTTCCCTACCTGTCGCCAGCTTTGTTGCCCCCTGCTGACTCCTGTCGCCTCCCGCTGCTGCACACTGGGTTGTGTGGCCGCCGAGTGGAGGGGACTTCAAATCCCAGGTATCCCGCGCCAGTACCCGGAAGCCGGAAGACGATGGTGGTTTCCTCGTGCCTGGAGGCGCTATAACAGCTGACTCGCCCTCGACAGAGCGGGTGCCTTAATTTGTTGGGAGACCCTGCTGATAGCTTCCCTACCTGTCGCCAGCTTCGTTGCCTCCTGCTGACTCCTGTCGCCTCCCGCTGCTGCACACTGGGTTGTGTGGCCGCCGAGTGGAGGGGACTTCAAATCCCAGGTATCCCGCGCCAGTACCCGGAAGCCGGAAGACGACGGTGGTTTCCTCGCGCCTGGAGGCGCTATAACAGCAGACTCGCCCTCGGCAGAGCGGGTGCCTTAATTTGTCGGGAGACCCTGCTGATAGCTTCCCTACCTGTCGCCAGCTTTGTTGCCCCCTGCTGACTCCTGTCGCCTCCCGCTGCTGCACACTGGGTTGTGTGGCCGCCGAGTGGAGGGGACTTCAAATCCCAGGTATCCCGCGCCAGTACCCGGAAGCCGGAAGACGACGGTGGTTTCCTCGCGCCTGGAGGCGCTATAACAGCTGACTAGCCCCCCGCGTCGCGGGACGCGCGCGGGTGGTGCCGGGCTAAGCCCGGGCAAAGGGCGGGCCGTCTGTGGCCGTCAGAGGCAGAAAGAGGCTGGGCTGGGTCATATCCCTTTCGTTTGCTTTACGTGAGTAGTAAGGTGACACTGTGGACTGCTTGCTGTAACTGTGTGCTGTGATCAACTGTGGCATTTGTCAAAGTTCCTTGTTAGCATTATTAACGCTCATACAAGTTAATCATTTTGTGACTGTGTGAAAGCCCAGGTTTTAATCTGTATCCATTGTATCGCACCCCAGCGAAATTGTGTTAAGGATGGGGAAGAGGGCCTGCACCGCGAGGCAACATAACCCTGCTCCCTCAGCTAGTATGACCAAACCCACATCTATTAACAGAATGCTCGAGAAAGCTCTAGGAGTAGTGGCTACGGAAATAGAACGCACAGAGCGGCGCCTTTCTATCACCCCAAACTTAGAGTTACACTCCCAAGTCTCTGATTCCTTAATTAACACATGGCCATCAGACACAGAGCTCTCTAAAGATCAATCTCTAATTGAGGTGAGCCAGATCCTGGATCCTCCTAGAGAGGATGTTTCTCGCTGCCCTGGTCGTAAATACAAGGAAAAAACTAAACACATAGTAAAATCACCCATAAGAAAGAGAAGGGGACAGGACGTGCCCAAGGAGAAGGGGAAACAAGGCAGGCCCCAAAAAGAGGTTAGCTCTGTAACTACAAATGACCAGCCCGCATGGGTCACTTTGCTGATGACGAATCTCCAACAGCAGGTAAGAATTATCATTAAAGAAGAACTAACCCCTGTAATAACAATGTTGGATAGCCTGTTAGTAAAGTGGAATGCATGGGTACAAAATAGTGAGAAGCTTACAGACACAAATAATAAAGAAAGTATGGCAAGTGCCCAGTTCCCTACGAGCAATATGCAAACTGAATCCCCCTCAGTCACCAAAGATTTTTGCAATCAGACTCTACAGGGAAAATCCGCGCATGATAGGGGGGAAACTGTCACTAATGCGGGACGTTGCTCGGCACCAACCAACTTGGCGCCACAGGACCGCCCTCGATTACCAGGAAAAACGATATTGGAGGATACCCAGAGGCAGGGGTTGGTTGACACCCCTTCAAATCAGGTCTCTAGCGACCCTGAACTGAAAACTCAAACATACTGTCCCCCAACCATAAATCTACCACCCGAGTCTGCACCATATGTATTGATCCTTGCAGGAACCCCAGCATTAAGAAAGGGTTTAACAGAATCACATCAAGAGCTTAAGCATAACACCATTCATTGGCTAGCTACCCATAGTGATTTTGGTTACGAGAATACCTATGAGATCTTAACTACAAGAAGGGTAGGATGGATTGGTAAACACCACAAGGATATACAAGGGGACTGTGTAATAATCAATTTTAGAAATCCATGTATCATCGAGCATATTTTAGCGACAGAACAAGGGAAGAATACGGGGTCTATTATTTTACTTCCCTTAGGGTATTTCTATCCCCCAATAAGACCTCATTATCATTATCAAGATCACCTACTCCAGTTGAAAATGAGATTCCCAACCAAAAATGTGGTACCCCTAAATCTAGGCCAGTCGTTCTATAATTATCCAACTTTTAATATTCCTACTGGCAATAGGTTCAGCCCCCTTAAGGGAGTGGACTGACAGGGGGGGGTCAAATACTACTATCAAAGTGGGAACAGTTATGACACCACCTGGTCTAGAGCACCAGGCTAAGCGAACTGGGTTAATTCCTAAGATTGAGGAAGAATCAGCCAGAGGGAGCCAGACTGGCTGCCGCAATCTAGGTAATCCTTGTTTGCGGTCTGACCATTCTGAAACCCCAGATTATCTGATGCACTTAGTTTGTAAACCAATGGGTGGTGTTGAACCAACAAATGTTTCTCCAAATCAATCAATAGTGATGACCCCGTATAAGAACCCTCCTAATGCTGAAGCAACAAGGGTGTTATCATGGAATATTGCAGGTCTAAATAGTAAACTAGACGACCCGGAATGGGGAACCTTCACTGATCAGTTCGAAATCTGCATGTTCCAAGAAACCTGGGCAAGAAGAGAGGTTCTTAAATCAGGTTATACCAGTTTCAATATTTTGGCATCCTCGAGGGGAAAAGGGAGACTTTCGGGGGGGCTTATAATCTGGGTGCGATCCTACTTGGGGTGTTCTGCAACCCCAATTGACACAGGCTCTAGTGACATTTTATGTGTATCGCTACAGTTCCCGGCAAAGCCCCCTGTTCTCTTAATAAATGTATATTCACGACCCTCCCCAAAAGGCAATGAATCTAATACTGTGGAAGAATTAACCACCTTCCTAGGCACCATTGATACAAACCAGTTGATTATATTAGGTGGAGATTTCAACTGTTAGTTTGAACCATTAGAAGGACTACCACTTGATGGTTTATATGACGAGGACCTTTTTTTAAAAATCCCAGAGTCAGGTTGCCCTAAAGTCAAACTATGGTCCCCATTGGCCATCCAGATGAGTTGTCTCACCATGAGGTATTCTCTTCGTGCCTGCAATGGGAGATCTCTATCTGAGACATCGAATAGCTACACATTTTTTAGCAAAAATAGGGGATCCATACTTGACTACATTTTTATTAATTCTCATTTTTGGGATAGGATGTTGGATTTTAAGATAATTCCTCGTTTAGATAGTGACCACTATGCTCTTGTGGTGGAACTCAAAGCATTGAACAATGGGAGTATGTTGGATATAGATAATCCCACTGACTCTAGGCTCGTGGTCACGCATTGTAGAAAGAGAGTGAAATGGTCTAATTTTACCCAATCAGAAGAAAGACTGGCCAGCTTATATGATGCCTTGCTTCCGGTTTTTATAGATGCATCTAAATTGTCTAGCCCAATCGGAGAGGGTATAGACCTCCAGCAGGCCCAATTAAACTATGATATTCTAGGCAAAATTACCTATGATTTCTTTTTCCCAACAAAAAAACTGAAAAAAGACAAGTGGCCTATCCATCCATGGTATAATATCTCTTGCCGTCAGGCCAAAAAGGTACTGGTCTCAACTATTAAAACTAAAGACCGCCCCTCAATACGGTCAGCTAGAGCTAACTATAAAGCAGTTATACAGGAGGCAAAACAAAGTTGGGAAATTGAAAATTGGGCTATTATGAAAACCGCTTTGGGCGATAGAGACATGAGGACTTTCTGGGGAATCGCTAACTCTGGCACAACCACTCTGCATAGTGCGGTTGAGCCAAACTTAGACGAACAGATTTGGCGGGTACACTTTGAAACTTTGTATGCCAAGGAATCGGGTAATGACCTTGTCCTCGGTTGTGATCTACCAGCTCCTGGCCCTTTGGCTACTGAGGATTCAAACCCTCTATTTGCAGGAGACCCGGGGTTGAGTATCTCTATAAAATAAATACAGGCCACATTGGCTAGAATAGCTCCTGGCAAAGCTCCAGGACTGGACAAGATACCCGGTGACCTATTCAAAAGCGAACCCGCTATCTGGGCTCCATATCTCTGGATGCTTTTTAATTCAATTATGCAAGGCATGAAGATTCCCCCAAGCTGGATTGGTGCGGAAATAATTCCAATTTTTAAAAAGGGCTCCCCACTCCTTCCGACCAACTATAGACCCATAAGTCTAATAGATATCTCCCCAAAAATGTTTGCGAGAGTGCTCCTCCTCAGACTCCAATCATGGATGGAAGAGAGGGACATTTTGTCTGTTCTGCAGGCCGGGTTCAGGGAAAAATTGTCGACCCTGGACCAAGTCCTAAGATTACAATTATTGTATTGGAAAACTGTATGTCTGCAGGGGGGAAGCCTTCTTTTAGTCTTTGTAGACTTAAGATCAGCATTTGATCTAGTACCCAGGGAGAAATTATGGGCAGTTTTAGGTGAGATGGGGGTCCCTGTTTATTTAATCTATCTTTTTAAACGCTTGCATGAATGTAATTATGCCCAAATAAGGTATGGGAAGGATGGCAATCTCACAGCCCCTATACCAATCAATCGTGGTGTTCGACAGGGTTGTGTGCTCGCGCCAACCTTATTCAGCCTTTACATTAACGGCCTGATTGATGCCCTGCTATCAGCAAAAGACCTGGATGCCCCCAAGCTTGCCTCTCGTAGAATTTCGGCTATGATGTTCGCCGACGACACCCTTTTGGTTGCCAAATCATCCATGGGGATACAAAGGGTTCTGGATAATTTTGAGGAGTTTTGCAGGGATAGAGGTTTAGAAATAAACCTTCAAAAAACAAAATTTATGGCATTTAATTGCCCAAAAACCTCACGACCTAACCCACTTTTAAATGGTAAACCCCTCGAAAGAGTGTCATCTTTTGTGTATTTGGGTTTCACAATTACCGAGTCTATGGATTGGGGGGCTCATATCACAAAATCTACGCTAAGACTAGCACAATCTTCAGGAGGCATCATGAAGGTTTTTAACAGGTCCAGTAAAAGAACTGTTAGCCCAGCAATTGAAATCTATAGGGCTCAAGCAAGAGGAGGGGCCTTATATGGTGCTGAGTTATGGGGCCACCAAAACCTGACAAAACTATCACAGGTGGAGAACAAATATTTAAGACAGTTATTTAGACTACCACGTAGTACCCCTCTGGTCCCACTACGTTTGGATACAGGCATAACACCAATAGCTGGCCTCAAGCCCATAATGTATTGGCGTTGCCTCTGGACCTTCCCCGAGCTCATACCATATAGGGAGGAGCTATTAGAGGTATTGAGGACACGGGGCGCTGTAAAAATTCCGTGGTTTGACTATATAAAACTTCTTTTATCTAGCATGGGCCTAGGAGATTGCTGGCTTGATCCTGAGTCAGCTTGTCCGCTAATATCCAAGGGTCACATGAAGGCATGCTATAGAGACTACAGTCTAACCCAACTTAATACTTCTCCTGGGATTGGGAAATGCACTAGTGCTTTTTTAGAAATAAAAGATTTACCTCGTTTTGAACCGGCAATAGATCTCATTACTCCACCAGCGGCAAGGAAGCTCTATTTACAATTTAGATATGGGGTAATTCCACTTCGCTGTTTTACATCTAAGTGGAGAAATCAAAATACGACTCAATGCCCGGTTTGTGACCACTCTGAGGAAACAGAGCTTCATGTCTTCTTCTGTTGCTCTGGCTACCAGAAGGCAAGGAGTCGCTGGTTGGCTCAGATCTGCAGGAATCTTGGCAGTAGGTCCTGCCTCGAAGCCTTTAGGATACTGAAATCCGACTCGGGAATACCAATTGTATACTCGGTGGCTGGCTTTCTGTTTTCTATGTGGTGCACCAGAAGGGCCCATTTGAGATCTCATAATGATGAATTGATTGCGTAGGTAGCAAATGTGTAAATATATTTCCCGTTATTTCTTCATGTATAGTTTTAATATAGGAACTTATGTTTCCTTTTTTTATCAAGGCCCTGTTTTTTAGTAAATTTATGTATTTATTGTACCATGCACTTTCTATTCCTACTGTGCTATCTATTGTCCAATTCATACATCCCAAAATTCAATGTATTTTATATCTGAAACTGTATGTACAATCATTATTGATTTTTATGTATCTGTTTGCTCCATGATGTACTTTTTAGGACATTCTGTCCGAAATAAACTTTTTTGATGATGATGATGATAATGCAAATGTCGTATCCAAAGAAGTAAAAAAGATAAAACTTTAAAACAGGAACAATTAATATATACACAGTTCAGTTCGAGTTATTTAGTGCATATCGTCATGTTATGTTATGTTATATTATGTTAGGGGCATTTGTATTGCGCACAGCTGCCCCAGCTAAGGGGCGTCCTGGCGAATGACAAGATAAACTTAGCCGCACCTAACAGAACAGAGGGAATAACACACAGATAGCCCAGAAAGAAAGATGGTTAAAATAGCACCGTCTTCACAGCTTTACGGAATAGAAAGAGGTCGTCCAAAAGGCGAATCTCCAACGGGAGAGAATTCCACAAGATAGCTGCTTTCACCCGAAAGGACCGACCTCCCATACGACTCAGCTTAAATCTCGGGACCACTGCCAACGCTTGGCCCAACGATCTCAAAGGGCGAGACGGTACATAAAAAGACAGAAGGCTGAAGAGGATCCGAGGGGCTAGACCCTTCAAAATCTTGAATGCCAGACAAAGCGCTTTAAAGTGAATTCTAGCTTTCACCGGGAGCCTGTGAAGAGATCGGAGAGTGCTGGACACAGAGCAGGACCTAGGCAGGCCCACTATGGCCCTAGCAGCTGCATTTTGGACCCGTTGGAGGCGGTTAATTTCCGCCAAGTTAGCCCCTACCAAGAGTGAACTGGCGTAATCTAATCGAGAGATTATGGTTGCCTGAACAACCAACTGCCTCGTATAGGAGTCAAAAAACTTCAAGATAGATCTTAAGCCTCGAAGAACTCCGAAGCAACAGGCCGCAGTTTTCTTGGAGTGCCCCACGAAACTGAGAGCGGGTTCCAGCCATACTCCCAGGTTTCTCAGCTCCGTAACCGGAGTTGGAACTGGCCCAAGCTCCGGTGGCCACCATCTATCACCCCATAGGTCACGTCCCTTCCCGACAACCATAACCTCAGTCTTCTTCGCGTTGAGCTGGAGACAGTTGGCATTCATCCAGCTCGCCACCGCTCTCAGACCACTCTGGAACCTGGGGGCATCGCACTCAGCGTCCCCGCTGATAGTGACCGCTAGCTGAGTGTCGTCAGCATACGAGACCATCGTCATGCCCCACTGTCTGACGACATCCGCCAGCGGCCTCACGTAAAGATTGAACAACGTGGGACTCAGCGAGGATCCCTGAGGCACCGCCAGGCCCAGGGGATAGAAATTGGACTGGTAAGGAGGTATGGCAACGCAGAAGGAACGGTCCTCAAGGAAGGAGCGGAACCACTGTAAGGCGGCACCACTAATGCCCCACTCCTCCAGGCGACGCAGAAGGATAGGATGTGAGACAGTATCAAAGGCGGCGCTTAGGTCTAATAATATTAGCGCCACCGTCTGTCCCAAGTCCACCAGCCCACGAAGATGGTCAACCATAAACAGGAGAGCTGTCTCCGTACTATGCCCAGCACGAAATCCCTGCTGGGTGTCATCCAAGATGTTAGCTCGGGTGATATAATCAGAGAGAGCCTGGTTGACATGGGCCTCCATAACTTTTGCCGGCCAGGGAAGTAAGGAAATAGGCCGGTAATTCTCCGGCCTCGAAGGATCCAATGAAGGCTTCTTCAAAAGAGGAAAAACCACCGCCTGCTTCCATTTGACTGGAACCAAGCCCGTCATCAGTGAAGTGTTAATGAAGGATCGCAAAAGAGAGCGTCCTACAAAGCACTGATCTCTTAAGACGACAGGCTTTAATGGGTCTAAAGGTGAACCAGACTTAATTTTTAGGGTGACCCTATCAAATTCCTCAGAGGAAAGCAAGGGTAGCGACTCCATTGTAGGACGACCCAGTATTGTCACCGGAGGCCCCAAAGCTGGACTCAGAGCAGAAAACGACCGGTAAATGGCTTGCACCTTCTCCAAAAAGAAGGATGCCAAAGCCTCGCAATGTGTAGTGGAGGCCAATACCGGGGAAGAAGTTCTTTTGGCCAAGAGATCTTTAAGGGCCTTGAATATTGATTTCGATGGATTGGGGCTGTTACGGAATTCTTCTGAGTAGAACGCTGCACGAGTTCTACAAATGGCTCGATGGTACGCCTTGACGGAAGACAAATACAGCGATTTCTTGGCCGCATCGTAGTGTCTCCGCCACTCTCTCTCAGCCCGCCTGCAAGTGCCCTTTAACGCCCGCAGGGCGTTATCATACCAAGGGCTCGATTCTCTCAAACGAGACCTACTTGCCCTAATAGGGATCAAGAGATCGAGCGCCCCAGTAATCCACTTACAGAACCGGTCATAACCCAGTTCAATACCATCAAAAGGTCCCAGTGGATCTAACGCCAAGACCTCATAAATAGCTAGAATAAAATCATATAATTCTTAGTTTTTACAATGAGTTATAAAAAGAAAATTCAGGGCCTTTCGATTTTCTTTGGCTATCAATGAAAGTTTTAGAAATTAAAGTGCTTGTGCAAAGTTGATCCAGCCAGTTGTGTAATAGGGCTTTAATGTCCCAGCTAATCTGCTTTCAGTAGAGGCTATTTCTTTGTTGTGAGCACCTTACACATTGTGAGCCAGGCTTGTCCCAAAAAGTTTGCTACATAGCATGCATAAAACAGCCTGGAATCGGACCTAAGAATGCGTAACTCTGTGTAGTGGTCTCGTGTGCTCAGTTGACAACATAACGGTTTCAGCCATTTAGCCCGCAATAATTTGTACGGCGGTCAAGCAAACATTAAATGGGCAGTACTTTCAATCGGAGCTTTGCAGCATGGGCAGTTTTTCTCCTTACTTGGGCCCCACTTTGTTGTCACCTCACAAACTGGAAGAGTTCAGAGCCTAAAGTGGATATAAAGTATTCTATCTCTTGGTACTTTAATGGTGTCAAGGAAGGGCTTGCTTGTGAGAATAGAATTCTAGGGTTAGTTTGCCCACATTGGGGTTGAGGTTCTCTCGTAAATCCACCCATTCCCAATATAGGCGTTTAAGATCCTCCCACCTCAGGGGCTCCTGACTAACCCAACAGCCCTGGAGACCCATAGCTATCAGAGAACTTTTAATGTTGGCAATCCATCCTATTTTCCCACCGGTATCTAGGCTAATAATCTCAGTCAGGGCATATTAATGAGGCAGGCGCAAATTTAGAACCCTTTAGGAATGGCTAGCATTCACAGGGATGGTGGACTGCTGGGGTCAGCAGATCACCATGCCTGTGATTGCTTTTTTAATAAAGCAGTTTTTTTTTAAATGATGCCCATTTTACTTAAAGGAAAACGGGATGCATTTAAAAAAGAAAAATTAAACTTTTCAGTTCCATTATTTTTAAGGGCAGGCAGTGGTCCCTGGGACCACTGCCTGCTCTTAGAAAATACTTTCCCAAATACTCACAAAGGGGTCCCTTGGGGGCCCCTTCCCCTTTGTGAGTGGTTTACCACCTACTTGAAGTAGGTGATAAACTGCGAGTGTTTTGCTGCCGCAAATGCGGCTGCAAACATTAGTACATAGCATGTTGACTCGCTATTAGAAAGGGACGCCCCTTCCTAATAGAAAGAGTCGCAAATGCTACTTTGCGAGTCAGTGACTCGCAAAATAGCATTTGTACATGCTATTACCCTGTTTTGTGGCCACAAACGGGAGGTTCTCCTGTTTGGGGCCGCAAAAAAGGGTCGTACATCTGGCCCATCAAGTGCAAAATCGTGCAAGGTGTTCTTACAGCTGCTTTCAAAAAGGTACACAAACAAATTGTTTCAGCTTCATCTTTCAGGTGAAGAACCAATTCACATGAATCTATTAAATGTCGAACTCCTTGTTTCTTTAACAAAAGAGCCAAAAAATGTTTTGAATATATAAGATAAAACTCACAGAAAAACATAAAATGTGACATTGACTGTCCAGAGCTCTTAGTCTAAACTTAAAATTGTGGAAAGATGAAGTGAAATGAAGATCCACACACATTTTTTAAAAATACAAGCCATTTGACTTTGCATAACCAGCTTTTGAATGCCAGCAACAGACATAGATTGATTTCCATTTTTAGGGAAAGTGTTGCTCAGTCCATTTGTAAGTCGCCTTTTCCATGCCGTCCTTGCCCACTATGGTGAGTGTGTAGATGAGGGGGCCGTGACGCAATAAAGGAGAGGGGCCAGCGCCATAAACCCACTGGAGCCTGCCTTGTACAAATAAGTCACGCAGACAGTCTGGAAGACCACTCTAAGCAAACTTGAACTCCAGTGGATGTTGATGTATCTCTGGCAGAGCCGGGCCCGTGAGGCATGTTCAGGCGGCGCCTGCTTCGCCTCTGGCACTTTACAGGAAGTGATGCATGCCAGGGATTTAAAAGGGCAGACACTTCAGGGTTTACTGACAGTGTGTGCAACACTGAGGTGACGAGAGAAGGGTCCACGGGGCTAGGGTGTCTCTATCTAGGGGTCTCTCCGATCAGCTTGAAGCTCCAAAACTCTAGGGCTGAACTTGAGTGGGGGGGTACAAAATGCCAAACTCTTACAGCAATCTTCAAGAGCCTGTGGGAATCCCACTGTCGTAAGGAGAGGTGCTGCAGAGCCCACGGGAACCCCACCGTCGTGAAGAGAGATGCTGCAATCATAGAGCCCATGGGACACCCTGCAAGAGGCCTCTGCTATCTCCTGAAGGATTATCACTCGCACAGCAGAGTCTTCACCTGCACAACTCATAAAAAGGCGGTCCGACCGCCGAGCCCTGGGTGGTCAGAATGCGGGGACTGTCAAATTCGTATTAAGGCCTTACATGTAAGTCATGTGTATTCTGTGTATTAATCACTAGCTTTGTGTGCAGTTATATTGTGCAAATGTGTATTTCTAAATGTAGCGTTTAGTGCAGGAGGGTGTTTTCTCTATTCTTTGCAGATTTATTTTTCCCGGGACTGTTCAAAGGGAAGTTGGATGTCCTGTTTTTCTTTTTTTAGGAAATATGAATTAGTTTATTACAACACATTTTTTTAAATATAGGTTTTCTGTTTTGGGGGGATAATAGTTGTTTGATTCCTGCTTAATGTGGTTTAGTATTTTCATGTAGGTACTGGTTTGTTATTTCAGCTGTTATGCGTACACAACAGGTAAGTTTGTTTTATAAAATTAACTATGTATGGCGTAAAGTTGATGGAATGGTTTGGGACACATTTTGAATGTGCCATCCATCATCCATGTTTGATATTGGGCTAGTTTTGATTGCTTTGTAAAGGTAGCAAATATACGTATAAGTTTCTCATGACTTTTAGTGTCATCTAGTAGGAATTGCTCCTCTCTGTGAGCTAATACAAGCTCTAGTGGTATTTCTGTATCTTTCAATGTTAGGAGCAGGTAGCGTTTCACTTGTGGTCTTTTTAGATGGGTATGGATGGTAACTGTCCTGTTATATGTTCTGGTAAATGGGATATTTTGGAAATGGCCCTTTTTGCAGGGTTATGCCCAAACCTTTTGCTTCTTCCTCCTTTATTTTTCCTGACCTGTGGTTGTTGGCTATTGGCCTCTGGGCACTTTACCACTGCTGATCAGTGCTAAAGTGCCCATGCTTGTGTGTAAATTGTTATTGTGATTGGTTACCCATGATTGGCTTATTTGTTTTACCAGTAGGTCCCTAGTATAGTGCACTGAGTGTGCCACGGCTGGTGACTCAAATGCTACTAGTGGACCTGCAGCACTGATTGTACCACCCACATGAGTAGCCCTAAAATGGTGTCTCAGGCCTGCCACTGCAGTGCCTGTGCGCAGTTTGTTAACTGCCATGTTGTCCTGGCCAGTGTACACACTTGTCAAGCCTGACCCTTCCCTTTTCTTACACATTGGAAACCCGTATGGTAGGCCCAAGGTACCCCCCTGGGCAGGGTGCAGTGTATGTGAAAGGTAAGACATGCACTAGTGTGGGTAACATGTCCTGATAGTGAAATATTGCCAAATACTGCAAATTTCGTTTTTCACTATTGAATGGCCATCTTGCCCATAGGACAGAATGGGGACTGCTGTGTAACATGTTTACCTGCATATCTTCCCATAGCAGCAAGATAGCAATTTGGAATCTGGTATCCCTGAACTCAGAATTTAATAACACATCTTTTAGGGACGATGGTTTTTGAATTCAGAGTTTGGAAATAGCACTTTTAAAAAGTGGCTATTTTCTTGTTCAACCTTTGTGAATTGACTGTCTGGTTTGTGAGTGACAGGGGCTGGGGTGTCTCCAGGAGGCTGGATGAGTCAGCACTAGGCTGAATAGACCTATCTGCATTTGGAGTGGTGGGAGGAGTAGCACCTGGGTCTGAATAGGGTGGTGCCTGCCTTCCACAATGCTGACTCCACCTCCTGTGGTGTGTCTGATAGCCCTTGCCCACACTCACAAAGGAAGAAGATGTGCACTGGCAGAGTGCACCCAGAACTGGTTTGGACTAGGTCCAGGACCCCTCACACATGAAGAACAAAGACTTTTGGGGTATAAATATTAGAGCTGAAACCCCTAAACTTTAGACTGGGAAACTTTGTGATCAAGAAGGAATCCTGCCAAAGAAAAACAGTTGAAGAAGACTGAAGAAAAGTGCTGCCATTGCTGTGTGTCTGGGGGTGACCTGCTGGTGTTATTGTTGCTAAGGAAGAGGACTAAGGGACTTTCTGCTGTGTGCTGTGTCCCCCTACTTGAAGAGGAACTGTGCTGTGTGCTTTGCCCCTCTGAATTGAGACTGTCTCCAAGGGCCTGAGAAGAGCTGTCCTCCTGTTAGAAAGTCAGGGATACAATAGTTTCTCCAAGATCCTGAAGCTCGCACGTCCTGCACCGTGCTCCGCTTTTCCTACTGCCTCTGGGGATAATTGTGTGCCCCCAGGACATCGCTGGGGCCGCCGTGAAGCCTGCATTGTCTGCACGCCTGTCTGCTCTCAAAAGCACCGAGAGCGCTGCGTGTATCACCACCACCGGCCCGTGACTGGCGAGAAGCATTGAGGGACGGTATTTTATCACCACTGGCCCCCGATTCCCAGAAATGCTGCGTGCTTGCTTTGATTTTACCACCGCTACTCAAGTCGACTGCCTGAGGCCGGGTTCGCTGAGTAGAGGAGCCACGTTGCAGCTGGATTGGAGACGGAGGGTCGCATAGCAACCAGGACACCTGCACCCACATCACCACTATGCAGGGCGGAGGGCTGCCCGGAAGGAGGTCCCGTCCCTGCTGACGCATCTCTGCCGTCGGGGGATCACCTGGAAGTAGACGCCAACACAAGAGCATCCCCAGGTAATACGCTCCCAGCCGCGCTGTTATGTGTGTGAGGCTGGGAGCAGGTTGGGAGCTGGTGCGGCTGCAAGAGACTGTGCGGGCGCGGTGTGGTTGTGCGATGCAGCATTTCAGCAACAAGTACAGCGGGGGCATATTGTTGCTAGAAACACAACCTGCGAGGCAGCATTTTGGCTACAAGTGCAGCGGGGGCATATTGTTGTTAGAACCACAACCTTTGATGTAGCATTTTGGCTGTGAACGCCTTAATTAGCCTAAAGCCTATCGAAGGGTGAGAGGCCTCGTGCACAAGTTTTCTGCTATTGGAAAAAGTTACTTCTGCAATCTTTTTCTTGAGATAGGCTCTACTTTCTATTGGATGAGAAAAGGTTGTATTATTTATAATGCATTTTGTATTTTTGATGATTGTTTTTTTACAGCAATGTTTATTGGGTTTTGAAGCAACATAATGACCCTCGTGGGCTGCACACATGAAGGAGACTCTGTAGGATAAAACCCCAGAACCATGAAAAAGACAAAATATATGCATGAAAGCCCAGTACCACCCCACCACCACCCCACTCTGCATCAAATGATTTATACAATTACGCATCATGACCCTTTCGCAGTATCCAGTATGCCGTGACCATATTGTCTAACCTCAGCATCTAAGGAGGATTCAGTTAAAAATAACGGCCCTAGTAACAAGCCCCTATAATCGGCCCACCTCTGCCAAATATTCTGATGTTTTGGGAGGCACCCCCTTGCCTGGAACACCGCTGCCTACAACCCCATACAGAAGTACATCTCTTGCTTTCATGCCCCAAGAGAAGGTGGCTTACTGGCATTCCACTGTCTGGCTATATCTCTCTTTGCATGTTTGAGCCCAAGAAATAGATAGTGGCATTTGTAGGAACTCCCTCTGTACTATTTAGGAGAAGCAGCTTTGAGACAAGTGGGATATCCCATGCTAAGACTGCACTCAAAAACGACACTACCACATCCAGAAATGTGCAACCCCACACCGTATGTGAAAATGTGCCTTTCTCTATGTGGCCCATGCGCTACAGGCGGCTCCTCATATAGTACACTCTGTGTAGCTATTTCAATTGGATGAGTCTAAGGTGAGAGGAAATCACTGTCCTGCAAGGGGTCTCTAGGGCCTCTGTCCAATCATCATCACCTATGTCTTTATTAACACCCTGCCATTTCACTCTAAGGGTGGGTAGTGTTGTGGAACTATTAGTAACTGGGGAGTGGTTCATTTTGGAAATTTGACAGCTGCTTAAGTCCCCCATCAGGAGTTTGCCCTCTAGCGGGCTGAATTCCGGGAGGTCTGAGAGACCACACAGGTATAGGTAGATAACATGTTATTGCTGCAGATATTTATAAAACTGGTTGCGATGCATCATGAATTCAGAATGTAGCTCCTGAAATGCCTTGAGTATGTTGCCCTGCATGAGGTCCTCTATTCTGGAGATGCCAATGCAATCCCATCCCTGGAAATCCTGCAGCTCAGGCGGCTGTGGGAGGAGGGTACCTCACCACAGTGGTGTCTCCCTCACCAGGCACCCCGCCAGCCCATTTTACAGAGGGACCGCATCATACTCGCACCACCACCCCAGTTGCTGGGGGAAGGGCATTCATGTGTGTCTCGCTATAGAGCAAATGTAAAAGGGAAGTTTCACCCACGGCCGATCTGTCCATGGCATAGGCTGGGTCTGTCTGTGGACAATACCACCAATCATTCAGAATCTGCAGATGAGCAACAGCATAGTATGATTGAACATTGGCAGTGGCGATACCGCCACAGAAGGTGGATCGGAAGCAGGTACGGAGGGTTATGCGAGATGCACCCCCCCCCCATAAGAACTGACCAAGAAATGCTTTGAGCTGTTGAAACCACACAAGAGGCACAGTATATGGGTAGTTCTGAAACTGGTATAGCAGGCAGGGTAGGGAGACCATCTTGAAGATGGTTGCTCTTCCGAATAAGGACAACAATATTGGGTACCATGAGATAACCTCCTCCCAAACCTGCAGCAACAATAGAACCATATTATGTTCTCATGTGGTAGAAGGGACAGACGAAAGAAAGATCCCCACGTATTTAAACCCTTGATCTGCTAGGGTCAACCCTGATTCCCAACCCATGTCATTCGGCGAACCACCCAGTGGCAGCAAGTATTTTTGATTTTTCAGGAGGTTTAGGTTTATTCGAGCTGTAACTGTTGCTGTTTTACTGCATTTTAAGTACTTTTTGAGATATACTTACTTTTTTGTTGTTTTTGCTGTGTGTTTCTTGATGAAGTTGCTTTGAAGATGGAGTAATCTATAGAAAAAGATAAACAGTAAATAGTGGATTAGTAATTGTTCATTAGAAATTGTTATATCTAACATAAATGGTACTTACTTGGACAAAATAATGTATGAGTGTATATGTTGAATGATTCTCTGTTGCAGGGAAAATCTGCCAGTTTCCTCTTCTGTCAGTTTTTTACATTTTGGAGTAATTTTTACATGATATTACTGTGGCTTTTATATTGTTCACTTAATTGGCTCACTTATTTTTTTGTTTAGACTGTTGTATAGTTTCACAGTATGGGTTGCTTTAGTGTCCTTTTAAGTATTTTGTCTGTTATGTCCTTATTTGGAAAATTACAAATTAATGTTTTTTTATGCTGCATTTGGAGATCATGTATTTAATTGTATATTCTAAGCATTAATTTTGAGTTGAAAATACTATTGTATGTGAATATAAATATATGATATATTTTAGTGGGATGCACAAATGTGTGATTTATAATTTATAGCAGTTTTATGTTGATATTGGTTAAATGTATTTATTTTTATAAGGAAAATATTATATTGTGTTTAGAATCTTTTGTTATTATCGTGGATATATTTTTCATGTTTGCTAATTTAAAATTAGTTTTTTTGGTATTTTGTATAGCAAGGTGTTATTTTATTTAATGATATTCATGCCCCCGATATTGTTGAGCTAAATTCATTTGACATAGTCATTTGTTAGTTATATGTGATGGTATTTTTGTTTATGATATTTTTGTTTTTGAGATATGTTAAATTAGATATTTTTATTGTTGACTTTTTTTATCTGCTATTAGTGACTTTTTTAAATCAAGTGTAGGATCTCAATATTTTTGTAAATGCTAGTAATTTGTACGTCGATATTTATGCTATAGATATTATGTCAACAAGGTAGATCCCTTTTCTCGTTGGGTGAGGCTTAGGCTTCCAAGGTCTTCAATGAGTGAGCTTGAGTTTAGGTCAGTGTGGTCTTCCATGTGGATGTTCTGGTCTCCGAGTAGGATGTCATTTCTATCACCGAGGGCAAGTGGTGTGACAAAATCAGTTATGGTGTCGATAACGTTGGTGAGCAGTCCTGGGGGTCTGTAGATAAGAGTGCCAATTAGGGTGAAGTTGGCTGTGACTTGGAGCTTGAACGACAGGTGTTCCATGTTGAAAGCAGGTGGTAAAAACAGAAATATTTTGATTTCTCCTTTCTTTTGTGACTTTGCATGTGTCCTGCTCAGTACAGAAGAAGGACGTGTTTTAAAAGTTGTCTTGGCATAGAATTTTGTACTGGAAGGGAACTCATCCAGTACAAAACCTATGCTAGACTCATGCACACACCCTTGCACTATGGCACAAAGGTGTGTGGGGGCGCTCAGTTGCAAATATGTGTTCGGGCAATAGAGTGAGGGGTGGAGAGTGCCATATCTCCGTAGATTAGAAGCTCTCCTGTTCTCTCCCTGCATAGCATTTTTGGCTTCAGCGTTGCTTTGGGTGACACTTTGGTAAATCTGGCCGAATATGTTATGAATAACAGTTGCAACTTCCAGTGGGTTTAATTTGGGATCATCCGAAAAGTCAATGACCTTCCAAAAAGCAAGGGCAGAGACTCATTGCCCCTCCTTCTGTATACTGTGCATTAATTGCATACACTTGGTCAGACAGCTAAAACTGTCTCTCGTCACCGATTTAAAGAGGTACCTCTGTATGAACTGTCACTTCTTGCAGTATTTTATAATATTTCAGTGAACACATGGAAATACCGAATTCCTTCTATAGAATACGTCAACCCACTTTAAAGGTAAAACATTCATATCTATGTAATTCGCTGTAAATGTGATATTCAAATAAACATAAGAGAGCAGGTTCAAGGAGAAAATGACAAGGGAAACAGAATTAGCTGATCTCCATTGTCGATGCAGGAGAACATTTGAATCCCTTAATTTCTCTGGATAAAAGGTGCACTTTTCGTATCCATTCTTTGCTGTTAGAGTCCATACTTGTTTTTGTGTTTTAAAGCAGCAGATGCCATTATCATACGGCCTGACTGCCTGGCATGAAAGCAAACAGTGCAAATGTGGAAGTAGGCACGATGCCAGAAAATGCTGCTGCATGTGATGCCCATAGGACGCTTTGTCTCTTCATCTACACAGTAGTTCCAATTGCCCTTTGAGCAGCCTTGAGATAAATGTCTATACCGTGAATTCTGCTGATGGCACAGTGTCTTCATCATTTCTTTACACATTTAGATCATAAGTGTTTGAGGAGGGCTTCTCAGAGAAAAGGTCATGCATTACTTCCTAACTTTGCATTTTCCATGTCTTCTGGTCATATTCTGTCATTACCTCTACATTCTAAAAAAGATGTATAACAGTTAGTTCATATTGAAACATCTAATTACCTTATGGTGCCTGGAGAAATCTAGCTTGCACCTTCTCATCAACCAGCTGGAAAAAGAAAGTCATGGAAATGGCCAATTCTTGGTCATTTTTTTTAAAACATGAAATTCATAATGTAGTTGAATTAAAATTGAAGTTAATGTAATACACAACATAGTTTTTGAGGTGACGGTTTTTCTATTGGTTTTAATGTATATATTATATTTGTGCAAATGTTGTTTGCTCCCCTTGTGTGTTAACCCGGAGTGTGTGTAAGAAAAGACTTACAAAAAGGACTAGTCATTGACAACACTAGCACTTATATTAACATCCTTGTTAGCACCCCTGCTGTTTATTATTTATATTAATGGCCTGTCCAACTGTTTAAAGAAAGCTACCCCCGATGTCCCAATCATTTTAGGAAATCCCTTGCCCGTACTTTTATATGCAGACGACGCTGTCCTTTTGGCACGTACACCAAACGCCTTACGTCTGCTTGTACATAGTTTTGTAAATTTTATGGAGGGACTGGATTTAAAAGTTAATTTTAAAAAGTCTTTTATTATGCCTTGTGGGCCGGGCAAAAGGAAACTCGGCACTATTCAAATTGGAACAGATAAACTCGAATCTGTCCATAAGTTCCCTTATCTGGGGTTGGTTTTCGCTGCGAACGGCTCCTGGAGTGGGCATGTGGCCCACGCCACGAGCAAGTTCTCGAAAGCCAACAACTCCGTCCTGAGTCTCCCACGCCCTAAGAAAATCGGCGCCACTAAAGCTATTGTTCAAATTTTTAAATTACAGTGTTCCCCTGTTGCTACGTATGGAGCCGAAGTTTGGGGATTGGCCAGCAGCATTGGTATTCAAAGAGAGGAAAACCGTTTTTGCAGGAAACTGCTGGGAGCACCAATTTCCTCTTCCAATTTCATCTGTCATAACGAACTTAACCTCCCATTCATAAACGACTTTATTAAAGCAAGACCAGCACTCTTCTGGATCAGAATCTGGAGGAATGAGGCTGCTGCCCTTACGCAAAACATCATTAGGGACTGCCTCAATAGTGATAATGGCATACAGATCCCCTGGTTTAAAGAAGTTTTTAAAATATTTAATGAAATAGGAAGAGGTATTTTGTTTACTGAGCCAACGGCTATTGAACCAAAGGACAAACATGAGGTTCAAAAGGCACTCTATGCACTTTATCGTAATGAACGGCTTGGAATTGAACTACAGAAATCAGGGGTCAAAAAATACATTGGTAATGGTCTCTGTATGCAAATCATGCCACCCTACCTATCACTGCCTATGTCAAATTGGGAACGATCTCTACTGTTTCGTCTAAGGGCAGGAACTGTTAAATTTCTGCTCTCTTTTCCTCTGGGGTATCAACACCATACTGTCCTTACCCCCTGCCCCTGTGACGGTACAAGTACTCAAGATGATTTGCACTTTCTGTTTTTCTGTAAATATTATGTGAGATATACCAAATGGCTTTTAACCCCATATTTTAGAAAGCTCAGACCTCTTACACTTCAGGAATCCTACATGCTGCTGCTCACCCTGGACAATGATGAACTGACATTTCGCACTAGCACTTTTCTAAGACTAGCCATACGTGCACGCAAGACTATGGAAATTCCTTGTAATCAGATTCAGTCAAAAAATACTACTGCTAAAACCTTATAAGTTAATGGAATTTACTGTCTATCCTCTGTATGAATTGCTTTGTTACTATGAAATGTAAATTATTTAACTGTTTTGTATTATGTGTATGTATATGTTCTTTGATGTGTCGGTACTTTTATGAATTTTAACAAATTCGAATAAAGGTCTTTTGAAACTTGAAACTTGAACATCCTTGTTATACACAATATAATATATGTATTTGTAACAGTGAGACAACTTTATCAGCATCTAATTGGTCAGAGTATCACTTTCATTATAAAGTTAAACATGTAAGCACTGATGAGGGCCTCATTGCATCAGGTTTCAACCCTTACATGTCTACCCCTCCCCGCTGTTTTGTCCTAGGTTTACCCCTTCCCCCGGTTTACTGACAACAATACCTCCAGGCAAACACAGCAACTGCTGCATGTCACTAAATATGCTGAATAGGCATCATCAGTGGTGAGACCAGCATTTAGCATTTTCTTCTCTCCCTTCAGGGAGAGCCACTGTACAGTGATGCATCAGTGATGTAATCTGTTGCTTGACAACTGGTCCACATGTCCTTCCTGAGATGGATAGACTGAACAGCACTCTTCTTCACCAACCAATTGCACAAGTACAAGTAGAAGCAGGTAGCAGAGGACTTTGGTGTTGCTGCCAGTTATCACGCAGACTTCTCTCTCCGTATTGTGTCTGACATCACATCTGCTGCAGCTGCAGGCAACATGAATGAAACGTGAGTGGAAGTCAGTGGCATTGAGCATTGCAGTCAGTGTAGTACAAGTCATCCTCTTCATTACCAATGCTTATCATCTAAAGTAAACGTGAGTGCATGGGACTTGTTAGTTTTATTAGGTGATCAAAGTGACTTCTCCCCAAAGAATAATTACAAATCTGGAAGGAATTTGTGTGAGCAAGTGCTTTATTACAAAGATTTGTTGTGTGCACCTTGTCCTTAAAATGATTTACCTAGACATGTATAGTTATTTACCTTTTCCAGCCTTTCAGTTCCTGAAATACCAATAATATAGCAGGGCTTTTCTCGTCACTAAAAACAAAAACATTTTGTATTCACTTTCAAAAAATGCTTCCTTTCAATGTAATACAATCCATTCAAACTTTCCTGGAGAGCCCGAATGAGCCGTAGTCATTTGTATGAAGACTTCTAGGAGTCCGAACAATTAGGAATACATCGCCCACATACAGAACAGTATGCAGACCTTTAGAGCCTACTTTTGTGGGATGATGCTTTCCTTCATGCAGATAGAAAGGAAAGTCGGAAAGATACAGAGAAAATAATAAGGGTTCCAGCAGGCAACCCTGCTTTAAACCATTTAGTTTGGGGATAGAAATAGAAAGGCTTTGAACTCCCCCCGCCCCACCCGGCAGCCTTTTACGACGTATTGAAGAATGCAAAGACACCAGAAGACGCAACTGATCCCTCTGTATCCCCAAGGCAAAGGACTTCTGCCAGAATTGGTTTAGCAACACAGTCAAGTGCAGGGGAAAATTCAATAAAACTGTGTAAACCTATGACTTATTCATTGCAATATACTTATCTAATAAAGATTGTAAAACCGATATATCAGTGATCGAATGATTTGCTTTAAAATCAAATTGAGACATAATATTGTCTTCCTGCTCCCAATTCTGTATGTGCTGTAAAGTGTTAAATGTGATGACCTTTCCCACTGCATCAAGCAATAAGATTTTCTGGGAAATTACTGTTAGTAATTTACTTCCTTTCTTGTGAAAAAGACGAAAACACTACCCCTGCAAGACTCTGGCACCTGGCCAGTAGAATGACAAAATTTGAATAAGGGAACAAGGCATCTTGTTCACATTTAGGGATTCTTTTTTTTAAACCAAAATAGGCCCTTCATCAGGACCCTCTGCTGACAAGGCTCTTGTTTTCGTAATGTGCCTTATTATCTGATCTTTGGAGGGAGACTGAATAACTGCAGTGCTTTGCTGGAGTATCTCAGAAGAGCATGCGTCCTTATTTGACTTATATTAGCCCTTGATGCAGTCAGACTAGGATGCGAATAAATCTCGTTTGCAATAGGGCTCTTTTGAGGCTGGAGTTTTGAGCCATTATACTCCAGAAGGCACATGTGTATTCTTCTGAGGCGGCTGGCTGTAACGAAATTTAAAGCAGAGCTTGTTGTCCTACAAAGACTCAACTTGTTACACTTTGTAGACAAAAACTTATATTGTTTCTGAATTAAATATTAATTTGTATTTCAATAGATTGCTGCCTTTCCATTATATCCTAAAATGGCCTTTCAATTATTTGCCCATTTGTATTCTCTTTCTTATATATTTGACTGATTTAGCCATTAGACGTTCATACCCAGGAATTGGATTACTTGTTTTGCAATTAATTCCTTCAGTCAGCCTTTTTAATAAACGTAGCCACATTATATGGATTTGAACGTAATTTGACATTTCCTTTAGGAATATCTGCCATCACGGTATATGTGCACAATGACCAGTCCAACACTTTCAGCGACTGATTTCAGTACAGAAAGGAGAATTGCAACATCTGTTTCTCCTACAGAGAAATGTGCTATGAAATGGAAGGTCACATTGAAAGGTATGATATAATTAATAATAGAAGAACTAAGAGGGCACAGCTATAAATTTGATTGACTTTTTAGAGGCATTGATTAAAGAAAAGTTGGTTCTGGAGGGCCTCTCTCCATAGTATGCTTTAGAGTGTTCCCCTGCTATGTGGGGTGAGCCTCTGTTAATGTAACAACATGTATGAGCAGGAAAGCATGGTGGTAGATGATATGGGAGACTGTGCCATGTTCTGCACACCACAGGTGACAAGAAGGAAAATTGACAAATTTTGCAGGAGCAGGTTCGGTGTCTGGTCGTGGCCAGGAGGTGGGGTGATGCCCCCTTGAGCTGTCTAGCAGGAACGCGTGTGGGAGTATTACATGTGTGGAAAGCGATGTGGAATTAAAAGCTATAGTGGGAGGCTGTGTTATCATGTGGTGAGGCAGTGCAGATACATATGGGTGGCATCCTATTAGTTAATGGAGGTTGTTCATCTGATTTGGCTTCCACTGTGAGTAGGAAACTTTCCCAACATTCACCTCTCATGTGGGAGTTGCCCCTCATGCGAAGCAACCTAAGGGTGTGTGTTTCAGACTTGGTCCACATCAATAAGACACAGAGCCATCGTTGAATGTCCGGGGGAGCAGAAGACTTCCATGGCATGGTGATACTGCATTTAGATAGGAAAAAAGGCTGACTCAATTAAACAATGTAGATGTTTGTCACCCTGTGCTTGGGGTTGCAATCCTAACAGGCATGACTCTGGAATGGGGGTGAGGTTCTGTGCTGACATTTCAGCCGCTATGGCGGTTATCTTCACCCACATGAGTTGCAAAGTTATGCATGCCCAAAACATGTGAAAAAATGTCTGCATTTCTTGCCTTGGGGCATTCTGGAGATTGTGCCGGTGACATGCGCTGCATACGCCTTGGGGAGAGGTAAGTGTGGTGTATGTAATTGAATGGTGTATAGTGTAACCTGGGGTTGTGAGACACACCCTTCATCCTCTGGAGGGCACGTGTGTAGGCCGCATCAGAAAGTGATTGTTGAAGCACCTCATTCCATCTGGTATGCGCTTTCATAGTGTGGTCAGTAAGGGCGCTGTGAAGTGCTGTGTATAAAGTCATGATGGCATGTCGGGTGCTAGTGGCAGGCAGTATTGTATGTACTATCTAGGAACTAGATGGCCCATTTACCCAGCATTCCACGTCTCGTGAATAGTGTACTAAAGAGCCTGGTATGTCACGAACTGCCCGGTGTTCAGTCTGTATGTTTCCACCAGACCGTGGAACCACATGAACATGCCCTCATTGTAAAGGTCACCTATGTGTGTGAGCTCCACATCACTCCAAGGGATCAGCTCGGGGCATTGTCCCGCCCAGTTCAGGAATGGTAACTCCCAAATAGTAATCGAGTGTGGAGTCTTTAGGGTGTATGTACCTGCCCCAACTGTCTGAACTAATGTCGTGGGCAGGAGGCAGGTTCAAGCAGCCAGATATAAGTGCTCCTCCTTGCAGAGCTGCAGGCAGTAGTTCAGTCTTGGGATGCTGCTGTGTGCTCAACCACACCATTGGACATTGCAACTGCACAGCAGCATTGTAGAGCTCAAAATAAGGTGCTCTAATATGCCCTCAGTAAGTGGGTGCTGTAGCGTGGTCAGGGCAACTCGTTGATGACCTGAGATGCATATCAATTCAAGTAACAACTCATGTAGTTCTCAAAAAAAGATCTTAGGGAACAAGATGGGAAAGGCCAGAAACAAATACAGCAGTCGTAGAAGGACCAGCATTTTAGATATTTCTACCCAACCCAATGGGGTCAAGGGGAGTGAGCACCAGAATGGCAAGGAACAGCATTTAAAGCTCATGGCCTTGTCCAGGTTCCCTTCCTTGAAGTCTCTCTTGGTTTTGTATATTTGTATACCCAAGTATTTGAAAGTTTCATAGCAGCCTTGCAAAAGGGTCCCAGGGGGTTCCATTCAATCCCCATTTGGCCTGTGCACCAGAGGAAATGCACATGAGTTGTGCAAATTTACACATAGCGCAGAGATCTCACCAAATGCATCTAAAATCTGCATGAGGCCGGGAGCAATGCTCCAAGCTCTGAAAGGAAGACCAGGGCATCGTCATCATATAGCAATATAATGTTGTGCCTGCCTCGTTCTCAGATGCCCCAGTCTTCTGCATGCTGGCGAAGTTGGCAGACCAGCGGCTCCATGGTCAGTGCGAAATTGAGAGGAGATAATGGGCATCCTTATCTTGTACCCTTGCAGATGTCAAACCTATCTGAGAATACCTGTCCTGTTTTCACAGGTGCCATAGTGTTAGCATAAAGGGTGTGCAGGAATACAGGTACGAATCCCATGTTTGTGAGGACCAAGAAGAAAAATTTCCACGTCTAGTGATACTGCGACCTCTTGTTGTTTCTGTGCTTGTTATGCATGTACGTGGGTTGGATTATGTCCTATTGGTTTGAATGAGGAGTTGTCTGCTTCTAGTCCTGAGGATAGTGAGTTGGGTTAATGTTATTAGGTTTTGGAATTTACGTACAGTTACCCCTATTTGCTGCTTTAGGGTACTATTTGAACAAGAAAGTGCCACTGTCATGTGGACTGCAGTGATCACCACTGTTGGCTATCCTACCTCCATAAAGAATAATATTTTTTCCTGGAATGTCTGGGTTCTAAATATTTTGTCCAAAAGATGCAAAGTGTATTCTTATCTTCATAGATTTGAAAGATTGGCTCTTCCCAAGTATCGGCCATCACTTATTGGATTTGGGTGAGACCTGGACTACCCTTTCAAAACACTAATGAACTTTTGTTCATTTGCATTCACCTATAGGGGATGTTGATTCTTGGAGACAAATGTACCCTGTGGTACATGACTACTCATTTTACTCAGGCTTACATGAACTTTATGTTTGGATGGATAACTTTATAAGCTCTCAGACTGTCAATGGTGTGGTTCACAGTATTGAATATCTATACAAACTATTTCAGATCACAACCCTGTGTTAGTTTATCTGAATATGGAGTATGGGTACTCTCGCATCACGGTTTTGACGTTTAACAGTAGAGGTGCTAGATGATATATTTAAAAAAAATAATATTGGAGAGGTCATAAATGTGTATTTTAATAACAAATTTAGAATAGCTTCACCCCTTTGATTGAATGGGATGCATTTAAGGCAGTGATCAGGGGTTGGTGCATCACAGAAATGCATGAGGTGCGTAGAACCTTGTTTGGTGAGGTGGTAACCCAGGAAAAGGTACTTAGAAGTAGGGGTGGGCGGAATTTGCGTAATCGCGTTACGCAAATCTCCGCGAAACAGTAAAAAATCTCCGCGAACACGTAGAAATTCCGCCAACACGCGGAATTGCTTGTTCGCGATGCTTTTTTCCTGTTCACAATCACTGTTTGCATGCTCGGGGAGAAATATCTCGCGAACACGCATTTTGAGAACACGAACAAGCAAAAAA
This sequence comes from Triturus cristatus, assembly GCF_964204655.1. Classification (NCBI taxonomy): domain Eukaryota; kingdom Metazoa; phylum Chordata; class Amphibia; order Caudata; family Salamandridae; genus Triturus; species Triturus cristatus. The sequence goes on from NC_140594.1 coordinate 248,708,169, forward strand.
TTTTGCGAAGTCGCGGAAAGCAGAATTTTGGGCAATTTTGCGTTCTCCGCAGAACGCGAAATTACCCAAATTCCGCAAATTCCGCGAGCGGAACGAAATTTGCCACCAAGGCCTACTTAGCAGCCTTGAGCAATGCAGGCCTGGTAATTCTTCCTCTTAAGTACTCCCTTCTTGAGACAAAGCACTTATTGGCAGCCCCATTTGAAAAATCATGTTTCTTTGATAATAAGGAATATTTGACTGGGGTTCGTGCAGAGCGTGATAAAGCTGGAATACTTTTGAAATGGCTTATTGATCCAAAAATATGGGAATCCCTGATTCTGGAGCTTACCTCTCATGCAAGTGAAGCTTTATATAATCAAGCTGCTATTAATGTTCTCTTCCATTAATATTACACTTCACTATATGCTCCAGTGCATACAGCAGCACCTCAGGATTATGAGGATTTTTTAATGATAAGCCATCTTCGAGTCCTCTCACGTGAGGATGCAGATGATTCGGGGTGGATACAACTATAAAAATTATAAAATGCCATAAAATACATGGTGCATGGTAAGGCTGCTGGAACAGATGGCTTGCTATAGAGTTTTTTTCTACACACAGGAATTAATTGGCTCCTAGATTGGTGGAAATGTATTCTACATCTTGGAAGACAGGGCACCTGCAAGTATCTACATGTTAGGCATTAGTCATTCCTCTTTTGAAATCTGGATGCCCTTGAATGGATGTTAGATCCTATAGACCATTGACTATGCTCAATGTAGATTATAAAATTCTAAGTTGTACTCTAGTAAGCAGAATCTTTCCACATAAAATATATTCATTCATACTGATTATTCCAGGATGTAATACAGCATTTAATATTCGGAGGCTCATCTTTCTCTTGAATGAGGATTTTGTGGATAAGGGGAGGGTGACTGTCATGAGATTGAAATGGCATTCTACAGTTTAAGCTGGGAGTTAATATAGTCTGTAATAGCTCCATTGGGTTTGGCTGCAAGATGTATTCACTGGATCAAACTTCTTTATACCGGTCCTAAGGCATGGGTGTGTACTGGGAGAGTTGTATCTGAACCCTATGATATGGGACATGGGACTAGACAAGGGTGTCCGATGCCCACCTTATTACCTGCTATTTCAATGGAGCCCCTAGCCAGTTGTACCGGCACTGGACATTTTTTATCATGGGATGCAGGTCCATGGGCAAACCCATTTTGCAGCAATTTATGCTGATTATATTCTGCTATTACTCCGGGATGTTGGGATGGATTTGCTTAGTTCAATAGACTTATTAGCTCGCTTTGGTATAGTATCTGGACTACATAATAATTGGCAAAAATCCCACTTGTGCCCACTCTGTCGATATGTTGCTCTGCCCCTGAATTTACATGGTCTCAATTGGAGCCCAACCTGCAATAAATATTTAGACGTTAAAATATATCATAGCCAACAAGATTTATTCAATGGTCATTTTTTAGTAGCTGTAAGAGCATTTAGAACAATCATTAAGTTTTGGACACGCTTACCATTTTCTGTGGCTACCTGAATAGCGGTAGCTAACATAATGGCACTCCCAATATTGCTCTATTTCTTTAACACATTGCCCTTGGTGGTGTCATGCCAACTGTTTTGGGAATTGGAATCACTACTTCTGAATTGTTTTGGGGAACATGTAGGTGTAGAGTATCACTAACAAAACTACAACCCCCTGTAATGGAGGTAGGATTGACTGCTCCTGATCTTGAATTGTATTATTTGGCGGTTCAACTACAATGGGTAAACATGCAGGTTTACTGTTGAATGAACCCTGAGGAGGGTGTTTTTGTCTCATAACCTGATTTGCAAGGACTTACTGAAAGTTTTCTTGCTACCTTGGTGGAGGAGACTGCCTGCAATTTCTAAAGGACTACTAGTGATACTGCAGTGGTGGCGACATTGCCTCCTCTGAACCCAGGTGACCTATTCTCAGATATGCTATTAAAATGGATTAAAATAGGGGCCCAGGCAGCAGTGTTAGCAGGCATTTAGAGTTGGACTGCCTTAGGGGTTACCTGTGTTGGGGATTTATATTGAGATAGAGTATTGCTTAGGTTTGAAGGCTTGACTGAAGAATTTTATATACTTAGAGGACAATTTTTGGTAGAGAGGGCATTGGTTGCAACAATAAGGAAATTGTTGGGGAAAAGGAGATACTGAACCTGCCACGCATCAAGTGTGTCAACAACTCTGTACAACAACTGGGCGTGTAAGAGCGGTCACGTATTTATGTTGTGTGATTCATGCAAATATTCTATTCTCATCTTGCTGAGTGGAAAATAAAATCGGAGAGAGACCTGAAACTTCAAATTAATGATGTGGACTGGGAAAATTTTGCAGCACATTTACGAGTGGTCTCTAGAAATTTTAGGTTCAAATTAATTAAATTCTATTTCTTGCTTAGAGCTTATCTATCACCTGGCAGAATCAACAAATTCTATGAGACTGCTGCTGCAAAATGCCCTAGATGTGGGGAGTTGGGGGCAAAAGTGCTCCCTATGATATGATCCTGCCCTTCATTAGTGGGGTTCTGGAAGGAAGGAATAGATTATATTAATGAAGTACCTTTACAGGATCCCTTGCACACCCATGATCTGCTTCCTAGGGGGATACCCTCATCCCACAAATAAGAAAAATATTTACTTGATTTACTGACTTAGGATTGATTCTGGCAAAAGAAGAATTGAGTAAGCACTGGAAATCGACACATGTTCCTCAAATTACTATAAGGAGTAAAGAAATGGTAAAATGGGCAGGCTTGAAGCGTACTGTGTTGTTTCATGAGATAAAGAGAGGGCAAGGAAATATTGAAAGTGTTAAAGCCTGGGAACACCTGGTGGATAGTTTGTTGGCCTCAGAAACAGATACAGATTTGTCGAATAGCTCCCTGAGGCCTTTTGTGTGAAATAAGGAACATCTAGTTTAATTCAGATATAGTGGCTGATAAGAGCTAATACAGTGATATATATTTGTTTGTGTGAAATATTTTGACACTTTATTTGGGAATGCTTTGCTTGGGTGGGGGTATTGATGTTGTAGTTTTATTGAAGTCATTTTAGTGGAGCTAAGATATGTATGAAATTTACAGTCATTGAAATTCAAGATTTTAGCATTAATATATCCTGTAATTATGATCTCAGAGATCTTTTCTTTTCACTTACTACAATTATTCCGCATCCTAGTGCCAAATAAACATTGAATACTAAAAAGGAATTTCCACAAGTTGGCACCAAGAATGGCAATGAGATCATGAAACCTTAGATGTATTTACTTTCTATCACAGTTTTTGGGAATTTCCAGTCAAATTTGGCTGAGATTAACATAGCTAACCCCCCCTTTGCATGTCCTCTTTTTGTTGAGCTTGTGGGCCTATTAAACATGTAGTTAGGCCTGGGCCAAAATTCCGTTCCGTTCGCGGAAGTTGCGATATTTTGGCATTCTCGCGTTCCGCGGAAAGCGCGAAAATGTCAAAATTTCCGCATTCCGCAGCTTAGCGATAATTTTTTTCTTGCTCGCGCTGTAAAACAATACATTCTCGCGCGCGCGCGATCGCCTTACCTGAATCCCTGCGTTCTCCGACAAGTTTTCTTGACCCGGTCGCGTTCTCCACGAGATGTTGGATTTTGGTAGCCATTTTGCGCTGTCTCGCGAGAGTTCGCGGCCGCATTCAAGTCATTTTTCACGCGATCACGTCATTTGTCGCGCGATCAGGTATTTCTTCTCGCGATCATGCACCGCGCGAGTATGAGAAGATTGAGATCTCGAACATGTCATTCTACATCGCGAGCCAGAGAATGAGGACGCGGGCACATGAAATCGAACGCGAACAGGAGAAAGAGACCGCGAACACGTCATATCCAACGCGACAGGGACAAAGAAGAGAACGCGATCATATCGTTTTCGACACGCCGGCGGAAGTAATGTGAAGCTGGAGAACTCAACAATGTAAAATTTACAATTTGGAGAGGAATATCGGCTCTAGCAGCATGAAACCATCTGCAAATACTGATTTTGGATGAAAAGAACTCCTTACATTCACATTTGGCTTTCCTTTTTTGTGCAAGGACTCCAGGAGTCATTTTTTTTTTACAAAGTGGAGAGAGGGAGGAAGTGACACAGATTCTCCAACTTCCTGTTCCTGTCCAGCAGGCTCCTCCCAGTGCTTTGTTCATCTCCTGCTCATTCTGCCTTTGGATTTGGAGCTGGAAAGATCTCTCTTTTTGTCTGCTGCATCATTGCAATTGGATTTCAGGATTTTTGGAATAGGATATTTTACAAGTAAGTGGTTGTTGTGTTTGATTGTGGGCATTGCAGTTGTTGTGTAACTACAATTTATTTTTGATAATTAATTATCATCATTCCTTTTTTTTTTTTTTTAATTTATTTTAATTTTGTGGGTTGTAGTAGTAGGCCCGAGCTAGCCATGGGCATGGCCTCATGGGTGTGTGTGTGCATGATGAAGCAACTGTTCCTTTTGTTTTTTGAATATATTTCATTTTCAATCACATTTAGGGCATGGATGGCATTGGATTGAGTTGGGGAAGTGTGTATTTTGGGGTGGCCTTGCTGATGTTGTTGGGGCTCTCCATGTGGCTGGTGGCCATTTTGAGGCCTAGGCCTGCAAGCTTGCCTGGCCTTGTCTGCCAGCAGGCCTGCTTTCATCCACTGCTACCAGAGCAGGTAGCCACAGCTTTAGTAATCTACTGTTTTCTGTGTGTTCTGTTGATTTTAGACATCATTTTGGGCATGGATGGCATTGGATTGAGTTGGGGAAGTGTGTATTTTGGGGTGGCCTTGCTGATGTTGTTGGGGCTCGCCATGTGGCTGGTGGCCATTTTGAGGCCTAGGCCTGCAAGCTTGCCTGGCCTTGTCTGCCAGCAGGCCTGCTTTCATCCACTGCTACCAGAGCAGGTAGCCACAGCTTTAGTAATCTACTGTTTTCTGTGTGTTCTGTTGATTTTAGACATCATTTTGGGCATGGATGGCATTGGATTGAGTTGGGGAAGTGTGTATTTTGGGGTGGCCTTGCTGATGTTGTTGGGGCTCTCCATGTGGCTGGTGGCCATTTTGAGGCCTAGGCCTGCAAGCTTGCCTGGCCTTGTCTGCCAGCAGGCCTGCTTTCATCCACTGCTACCAGAGCAGGTAGCCACAGCTTTAGTAATCTACTGTTTTCTGTGTGTTCTGTTGATTTTAGACATCATTTTGGGCATGGATGGCATTGGATTGAGTTGGGGAAGTGTGTATTTTGGGGTGGCCTTGCTGATGTTGTTGGGGCTCGCCATGTGGCTGGTGGCCATTTTGAGGCCTAGGCCTGCAAGCTTGCCTGGCCTTGTCTGCCAGCAGGCCTGCTTTCATCCACTGCTACCAGAGCAGGTAGCCACAGCTTTAGTAATCTACTGTTTTCTGTGTGTTCTGTTGATTTTAGACATCATTTTGGGCATGGATGCCATTGGATTGAGTTGGGGAAGTGTGTATTTTGGGGTGGCCTTGCTGATGTTGTTGGGGCTCTCCATGTGGCTGGTGGCCATTTTGAGGCCTAGGCCTGCAAGCTTGCCTGGCCTTGTCTGCCAGCAGGCCTGCTTTCATCCACTGCTACCAGAGCAGGTAGCCACAGCTTTAGTAATCTACTGTTTTCTGTGTGTTCTGTTGATTTTAGACATCATTTTGGGCATGGATGCCATTGGATTGAGTTGGGGAAGTGTGTATTTTGGGGTGGCCTTGCTGATGTTGTTGGGGCTCTCCATGTGGCTGGTGGCCATTTTGAGGCCTAGGCCTGCAAGCTTGCCTGCCCTTGTCTGCCAGCAGGCCTGCTTTCATCCACTGCTACCAGAGCAGGTAGCCACAGCTTTAGTAATCTACTGTTTTCTGTGTGTTCTGTTGATTTTAGACATCATTTTGGGCATGGATGGCATTGGATTGAGTTGGGGAAGTGTGTATTTTGGGGTGGCCTTGCTGATGTTGTTGGGGCTCGCCATGTGGCTGGTGGCCATTTTGAGGCCTAGGCCTGCAAGCTTGCCTGGCCTTGTCTGCCAGCAGGCCTGCTTTCATCCACTGCTACCAGAGCAGGTAGCCACAGCTTTAGTAATCTACTGTTTTCTGTGTGTTCTGTTGATTTTAGACATCATTTTGGGCATGGATGGCATTGGATTGAGTTGGGGAAGTGTGTATTTTGGGGTGGCCTTGCTGATGTTGTTGGGGCGCGCCATGTGGCTGGTGGCCATTTTGAGGCCTAGGCCTGCAAGCTTGCCTGGCCTTGTCTGCCAGCAGGCCTGCTTTCATCCACTGCTACCAGAGCAGGTAGCCACAGCTTTAGTAATCTACTGTTTTCTGTGTGTTCTGTTGATTTTAGACATCATTTTGGGCATGGATGGCATTGGATTGAGTTGGGGAAGTGTGTATTTTGGGGTGGCCTTGCTGTTGTTGTTGGGGCTCTCCATGTGGCTGGTGGCCATTTTGAGGCCTAGGCCTGCAAGCTTGCCTGGCCTTGTCTGCCAGCAGGCCTGCTTTCATCCACTGCTACCAGAGCAGGTAGCCACAGCTTTATTGATCAAGTGTTTTCTATGTGATCTGTTGAATTTTTAGACATCACCTTCCTGAGAGTGTAGTGTGGCTGTACACAGTACTAGTAGTATAACATAGCTCTAGTTAAAAAAAATTCATAAATGGCTAGACTATCTTTTGTTTGCACTAGTACAGTACTAAGTAACTGAACCACAAAAACAAATGCAACATTTCACTGATGTTCTTCTCCTGTCTTCTTTGCTTTTAGGTGCACAAAAGACAGAGTAGGAGGTGTCATCGGCATCACCTGGCTACCCGTTGTACTGCCAGCCAGACAGAAGTCCTGCTGCGCATCACGCCCACGTGTGACCAGAACTTGTTGTGCATCTGCCTCCTGCCTGACGTCGGAATAAGATGGCCCCAAAGAAAGGTACCAGGTCCAGTACCAAGAAAGTTGCTGGTGAGAAGAAGGAACAGAAAAAGGAAGTGCCATTAACCACGACTGGTGGTGTGCCGGCCAAGGTTTTTTTTGGCACCAAAGCGTTGTCCGGGAACCAAGCTGGGAGCAGCACAGCGGTCCAGCAACTCCACCAACCTAGGCCCAAGGGCTTTACTGTCGCAGAGGTAGCCAGTCTACTAACGGGCAGCGATGTTGAAGAAATGTCATTACCGCAAAGTAGTACACAATCAAGTTCAACGCAGGCGCAAACTCAGCAGATCAGTGTGCAGCCGCCGCAACAAGAACAGCAGCAGCAGCCGGCGCAACCAGAACAGCAGCAGCAGCCGGCGCAACCAGAACAGCAGCAGCAGCCGGCGCAACCAGAACAGCAGCAGCAGCCGGCGCAACCAGAACAGCAGCAGCAGCCGGCGCAACCAGAACAGCAGCATCAGCCGGCGCAACCAGAACAGCAGCAGCAGCCGGCGCAACCAGAACAGCAGCAGCCGCCGCAACCAGACCAGCAGCAGCAGCCGCCGCAACCAGAACAGCAGCAGCAGCCGCCGCAACCAGAACAGCAGCAGCCGCCACAACAGCCCACCATAGTAGTTGTTGCTCCTGACGTAGGGGCATTTCAGGAAATCGAGCTTCCTGCAGACAAAGCGGAGCGAAGTCAAACCACTGTTTCAGAACATCTATTGTCTTCCAGACCACCAGCAAGGAAAAGGAGGCTTAGTCCATCATCTTCTTCTTCAAGCCCCGCTTCTGATGATCGTGATGACACTTGGGTCCCACCAGCTCGGTCTGAGAGTGAAGTACGCCACAAGACATTGCTTCTGAAAAGGAAGGTCCCAGAAAAACTTAGAGTTATGGAGGTAGATGTAGAAGAGGGGGGTGATGATGTTGATGAAGACGAGCCAGTCATCACGCACATTACTCCCGCCCCAAAGGGATTGGAGACCGACATTCTAACCCTATCCAGAAAGGCTGCTACTGAGTGGGATGCAGCACGGATCTCACCAACACAGGTTACACCACCACTACCTCCAGCTGCCATATTTTCCAAGGCCCGGCAGGGACCTACATCCAGCTCAACCACCTCAGTAGGAAGTGGTAGTAAAAGTCACAGTGTAGGTGGACAGGGTCACATATTTTCAAGGACCCCCTCAAGTTCATCTGGTGTTGAAAGTGGCACATCCAGCAGTGCCAGAAAGTTCTCCTCCCCAGTTTGGGACTTCTTTTCTGTTAGCGCCAAGGAGGAGAACATTGCTATATGCGCAATTTGTCGGCAAGGTGTTCGGCGTGGTAAGCTTGGTACAAACTATGGTACCGGAGGACAAGCAAGTCATCTCAGAATACACCACACTATTGTGTGGGAGGATCACCTACTTAAGTTAAAAGAAAGTAGGAAAACTAAACCCTTTGAAGTTGGTAAGGAATCAGGGAGCGATATTATTGTGGTGGCAGGTGAAGAACAGGGAGGCATTTCTAGCCCTGTCTCCAGTAGTGCAGTCACTGCAGTGGTAACGCCCACATCCTCCTCAGTAACATCAGAGTGGCACCGCAGTAAGAGCCATACTCAGAGTGTGGGTGAGACACCAAGGCGACCGGCGGCGAGTACCTCAATGAGACAATCTGTGTCGTTGAGCCTTAGTGGGTTAATGGCACCACTAAGGAAAGTAAGCCAGCCTACCATTGACAGCATGTTTAGGTTGGAGGGGCAGTTCCAACGCAACCACCCAACGGCACGATTGTACAATGCGAAGCTGGCTAAAATGTTAGCGCTGGACCTTCTTCCTTTTTCATTTGTGGAAGGGGTGGGTTTCCTTGAATTTGTGTCTGCCATCTGCCCGAAATGGAAAGTTCCAAGCCGGTCCTATTTCGCAAGAATTGCTGTTCCGGCACTACATCATGATGTGCTGGAATTGGTTGGACAAGCTTTGCAGAAGAGTGCTGTGCACAATATCCACCTGACAACAGACATGTGGACCAGTTGCCAAGCCACAGATTACATGTGTATCACTGCACACTGGATCTCTTTTGTGGGGGTTAAAGATCAACTATCTGCACAAGGTGTTGTTGACACAGCTGCGATTTTTGAAGGTACTCGGAAACATGCAACTGTAGCCATGTTCGCCATGGAGAAATCTCATACGGCTGAAAACATTTTAGAAGAGTTTCGCACCAAGGTTTTGGAATGGCTGCAGCCCAGAGGGCTTGGTATTGGTTTTGTTGCCACAGACAATGGCAGTAATGTACTTAAGGCCATGGAACTTGGTTCCTATTTCAGGGTTCCGTGTTTGGCACACTGCATAAACATTATAGTGCAAGACTTTCTGAAAAAAGAACCCATAGTAAGCAATTTACTGTCCATCTGCCGAAGAATATGCACTCATTTCAGCCATTCTTTTAAAGCTCGGAAGCAGCTGAGGATCCTCCAACGTGAGCGTAGGGTGCCAGTCAAGGCACTCATCCAGGAGGTGGCAACACGTTGGAACTCAACGTATTACATGCTTGATCGTCTGTACGAACAGCACAGGTCACTCAATGATTATGTCTGGTACAGAAGCAGTGATGCTAGTGTTAAAGGCATGACCCTTCAGAGGGAGCAATGGACCCTAATTCAATGCCTGACTGAGATGCTGTCTCCTTTTGAGGTCTTCACACGTGAAGTCAGCAAGGAGGACTTTACAATGGGCCAAGCGATCCCATTGTTGCAAATGCTAGAGCATGAGCTGAATAATGTGTCTGAATCCTACAAAGGTGTAGAGGACAGAAGGCAAGCCCATGACTTGGTGGAGAGCTTATCCAGGCGCTTATCAGAAAATGTAAGGATACAAAATAAAATTTTGTCACAAGACCATTACATTTGTGCCACAATTCTGGATCCACGTGCAAAATTAGGACTATTCCTTTCTTTTTCCGACACTGATGTTGCCCGCTACAAAAGTTGTATAGCTGAAGCAGCCATCAAGTTTGAAAACGAAGGGCTGCTAATTAAAAGCCCGCCACATCAACCCACAACAAGTACTGATACTGAAGCAGGCCATGCAGAATCAAGTGCAACTTCGTCGGCTGAGGGCAGTGCGGTTGGCTCACAATCGCAACACTCACCATCACCATCGACTACAAAAACAATAACTGGATCATTCAGCCGAGTACAATCATTATCAGATTGGTATGTAAAGATGGGCCGTAAGCACAGTGCTGATGCACAGAAAAAACAGCACAAAAGCTTACCAGCAGCAACCCTGAACATTGAGCGGATGGTCCAGGCCTATCTGGACGACCCAACAGAGGTGTACGTTGATCAAAACCCAGTGCAGTATTGGTATAGGAAAAGGTCTGAATGGCCACAGCTCAGCAGGCTGGCAATAAGCTATCTGGCTTGCCCTGTCGCAAGTGTCTCTTCCGAACGTGTTTTCAGTGCTGCTGGTTCCATTGTAACCTTGAGAAGGACCAGTCTATCTCCCAAAAACGTGGAGAGGTTAACAATGATCAAAATGAATCAGCACTTCATACCACCGAATTACACAATGCATGAATCAACAGAGGAAGATGAGGACAGCGGCTCAGGTGACGGAAGTATTGTGTCAGATGATTACCTACTACTGGACGATCCCCCAGAGTTTGAGGACGAGCTATACTTCCCTGACAATTAGGCTCGCACTTACTCTCTTCCTCCCTTTTTTCCCCCTTTGTTTGTGTCTGTTGTTCCGGTTATAAACTTGTGAATCGCAACCAATGCATTATCACCGTCTTCTAATCTTCTAATTTAAGATACAAGTTTCAGGTGTCTGCCATTTGACACTACAGTCCTCAGAATCCAGCTCCTCCGCTCGATCATACTGCATCTCCTGGTCAATTCCATTTCCCTCATGAATGATGATTGGATGATGGTAACAACAAATTCAAACTTTCCTCGTCCTTCCAAAACAAGTGGACCATGAATCTGATGACTTCTATAGCTATCCTCCTTCAGAGCCGAGAGAGACTGGCCATTAACTGAAAATAAGATGCAACAGGTAATGATTGATGCCATGCATTGTCCGCAGAAAAGCAGACTGAGTGATGTAGATTTTGTTGTGTGTGTTGCGCATGAATGAATTGATGTAATTGTGCACTGCCAATAATCAACTTTCTACAGAACACACTAGTAATTACTAATTTTCCTCTTCTGGCAAACAAGAAATGTGTACTTCTCTCCTGCATCTTGGTGATACATTGCTTTTAATTCAATACAGGAAGGGCACTCACTCAATCTGCGCAATGCAAATGACTGTGACTTAACAGCACCGTCCATCATGATGATGGCGAAAGAGACGGCCTGCAGCGTTAACGAGATGAGATGCAACAGGTAATGATTGATGCCATGCATTGGCCGCAGAATAGCAGACTGAATGATGTAGATTTTGTGGTGTGTTTCGCATGAATTGATGTAATTGTGCACTGCCACTAATCAACTTTCTACAGAACACACTAGTAATTACTAATTTTCCTCTTCTGGCAAACAAGAAATGTGTACTTCTCCTGCATCTTGGTGATACATTGCTTTTAATTCAATACAGGAAGGGGACTCACTCAATCTGCTGCGCAATGCAAATGACTGTGACTTAAACAGCACCGTCCGTCATGATGATGGCGAAAGAGACGGCCCGTTAACTTAAGATGAGAAGTAACAGGTAATAAATGATGATAATTAATGGCATGCATTGGACAACTGACTCTGAGCTATTGATCTTTGTGTTTGCGTTGTTTGTTGTGCACAAAGTGAATGATGTCAAAGTGTACTAGTGTTAATCTATCTTTCTGTACACAATAAAGAATGACTCAAGTCAGTAATATTTATATTTCTACTCTTGTTGTGTTCTAAAAATTACACTTGTACTGCAGGCCGATCTTCAGTCAGTAGAAGTATCAGAGCTGATGATGAAGTCAGGAGGATGTTTCATGAGTGGCATAAAACGGAAAAGCCTAAAGGTAAACACGTGAACCACAACCACAGCACACCCAAATGTCTGTGTAGAAGTTGAATAGAGTGTAGCGGTGGGATGACTGCAGTGCATTGATTTTACTAACTTTAACTGTAAAATGCTATGTCTGGAATGGATAATGTGCTTTGCGTTTGTCCAACTCTTTGAGAGAAAAAAAAAAAGGACTCTAAAGTGTTAACGTAGGATGTGCTAATGGTAAGCACTGTGGGCCTGATCTCTCCTGTTACTGTTGAAGGTCTATGCTGGAAACAGACTACAGTAGAGATGATGCATATGCATACATGCCACCTCGGAAAGTGTTCTTGTTGCACTACACCATCACTTGTGCATTTGTTTTCACTTTCTTTCTGAATATCCCCTTTGGTTTTCAATCTAAAATTACAGGCCGGGCCTTGTCCAAAACTTTGTAAAACATTACAATGCATATTAATTACCTTACCAATCAATCACCTTTTTATTCCAGCCGGGCAGTGGCGAGTGGTGAGGCGACACACCCAAGATTGATGGACGAGAGGAGCAAGAGGAATGCCGAGATGCAAAAAACCAGTCCACATTTTTGACCAGGATAACACAGTAACAGTATCCACTTTTCACTTCTTTTAAATAATTTGATTAATATCTTGTATACATTCTTTACAACAGTGTGTTCTTGGAGTTGTTATTATCAATCATCATTACGTTTGCTCTGTGTTTACGATTCTTCACTACCAATATTTAAAATTTCTATTTGCTATCTGTTAAAGTTTTAAGGCCGGAACAGAACAAGAAATAGAAGTGTATGTAATCCGGGTCTCATCATGCATGCATTTCCTTTTTTATACCTTAACATATGGAATGGATATGGTATGGTAGTCTTCAATGATTGTCGTTTGTTTGTCTATGTATGCATACTGTTTTTCTATGTCAAACCTTTCCCAAAATCCCCCTTCCCATCCAATCAACGGACCCTAACCCTCTTCCCCCGGGCTGTGTGACTTATTGTCAAGGTGTAACTAAATTAAATGTACACCAATACTTAATCACACACTTGCTGGGGCGGATGTGGTGAAAGCAACACTACTTCAATTTCAATGCAGAGCGATGATCTTCTTCTGCTTGCCCACCCATGAGTAGGATATTTCACAGGTTATTTTATTTAACAAAGGAACATATACCTCAGCATGAATTGCCGGCATTGATTTGATTTGTTTGTTGTCATTCCTCATATACAGCACTAACTGTTAGACTGTAGGCATAGCCAAGTCGACAAAACTATAGTTTGTAACTCTGTCTAGTAGGCTATCCTCATAATATCCAGCATTCATTTTTTTTGTCAAATATTTGAGCATATAATTGTTGCTCGGTAAATTCTGTGATGTACTTCATTCAACTACTCCTCTAACAGTCTCTCAAAGGCGATTGACTATCTCCTTTTCTTTTTTTGGAAATGCTGCTACCCTGCCAGTGTATACTACTACTATACTACCACCACCACCCCAATCATGGCATGTATGAAAAAGGAAACCATCTTCACCATGCAGCCAGTGCTGTGCCACAGTTGGACATAAACATCAAGCACCGGTAAGAGAGAAGTTTGGGGGAGGCAGAATCAATAATGGACATGTTGTCAATGATGTCAGTTTCAAACACCACTCCAAAGAATGCATAGTAGGACCAGTCAATGAGTGAGGTGTGTCGCATCTATCTGTTTGTGTCTTATACAGTCAGCAAATTATTGAAATCAAACACACGCTATGGGCGGCCATGCACCAGCAAAGAAACAGTGTGATGTAAAACAGTTACCCCACCTACAAAACATTAACAACATTGCATGTAACATAGAAAAATATATTTAATTGACCCTAACAAATAAACTAAACCCACAAAAGCTGACCCACCCCCCTCCCTAACCCCAACGACTGTCCATAGAAATAGAGAACGCCCAAACGAGTGAGGAAACAAACAGGAATTAAAAAAGGGGCAGTGACAGGGACTAACTGGTGAGGCGGGACTGGAGGAGGACACGAATCTGGTCCTCTAAATGGGCGACGCGGCGTCTAAGGCCGCGGCAGTTGCAACCACAGTGGGGGGGGCACCGGAGATGGCACGGTGGCGGCGGGCAGCCGCCAGACGGTGGCGCCGTACCGCTGGAGGGCGGTGGCTGGGGCCCGGGGCACTGGAGGAGGCTTCAATTGCTGCTGCACTCTCCTCCTCCTCCTCGGCTAGGACCACCAGCCGCCGGTATTCCTGCTGGATTGCCTCCAGCTTCCGGCGCCGTGCCTTGGCGGCCAACTCCTTCCGGTTGATTTTCGGAGTAGCTGTGTATCAAAAAGAAAAAAACAAGACAATTGTAAAATATAGTCTTAATAAAACAGTAGGACAAGGTAATTATTTATACACATAGTGGCATGGTAGAGTAGCACTATAAAATAAAGCACAGTAGTACATAACATTTTAAATGTCGCCCGTCCTTCTTCCTTCCACCTGTCTTACACTTTTTAGTTGAACAGTGCACCAGGTGCTCTTCTCCATAAAACTTTCAAAGCGGAGTTGAAATCAGATAGATGAGGCCATTGGTTACTCAATACTCTGGCTCCTAGTCCTATACCAATTAAAGGGAATTCTAGTCTTCTAGTTCACTCTTCAAACGTCCCCAAGAACTCATACTTACTTACGACATCGGATAGCGGGCGGACTTTGTCCGCCCGCCATCCGACTGCTAAAAAGGGTGGGGGTCCCGTGGGGACAATTAATTAGGATGATGCGCCCGGCACAGTGACGCTGAAAGCAATGCTAAAATGTTGTGCTGCTTTTCCAAGCACAACATGACGGGCCTCGCACGGAGCCTGTCACGTTTTGCTTTGAAAGTCGGGGGGTACCATAGCATCGGTAGGTACCCTCCATGGGGGCCCCCAAGCATACTCTGCAATGTGTGCATGCCTTTCCGTGGCGGACGGTAATGCCGCCACGCAAAGGCATTCCAAAATGCAGATTATATGGCTGCCGGTGTGGTGAGAGAGACACCACCGCCATATTGAACCCTTTTCCGCCTAGACATGTCTGAATATTTTCTACAGGGATGGCGGGAGGTTTGCCCCTGCTGTGACGGCAGTGAATTCCAGCCAGCCCGGCGGGGGCAATACGCCCACCATCCTAATGGGGCCCTAATTCACAACTTTACAGTATACATATACATACAGTACACCTTTGCAGTGAGTGTGCTGTCAAGTTCAACAATAGTTAAAGATTATGAATCTAACTTACCACCGCCTGCCACTGGTGCTGCCACTCCCCCTCCGTTGCTATCTGCAACTGCCGCATCCTCGCCCTCTGCGTCGCCTTCGCTGGCCCCAGCAATGGTGGTCGGTAGTGCGCCTAGAAAACATTACACATTTATTAGGCAACATATACACCTCCCCCCTATTGATCAGTAGCAAGGTTGAAAAATGAGTTAATACTAACATAAATCACTAGTACAAATCAGGTAGTAGTAGAGTAGACACTAAGTTATATGATCATTGTAGCATTTGCTTGATTAGCCCTAGACATGCACATGTGACGTTACCTTTACCTTGCAGCTTCTTAAGACACCTTTGAGCCCACATGACCTGCCTCACACTGCTACTGTCTAGTCTACGCGCTGCGTACAGGCGGTCAACAAACATTAACAAGCCACTTTTTTAGGAAGAACTGGTGTACTACTGTTACTGTTAGTCCATATTGCTTATCCATAGATGCTACACTTTTTGGCACGGCTGAGAAATGCTTGCAAGTTGCAATATACTAACGCACACCATTTCCTTTTTTCGCATTACAGACGCAAGATTCGCTTCTACGAACCAGAGCTTCTGAACGATGCACCAACTACCAGTACTAGGTTCTTCTGAGGTGAGGGGTCCCTTCACTCACATCTTCATTTATAAATGTATATAAACTAAATTGCTATGGGATGGTGGTGCTGCCTTCCACCACTTCAGTTATCATGATTTAATTCCCAACTGTATTAGTGTAACAATGTATTTTGTTTTAATGTTATTGATTTGCCGGTTGGTGCTGCTAAGATAACAGTGTACAGACCTTCTCAAATTGAAATAAAAATTTTAAACTTACATAGACTTTGTGGTATTTGGTGTGGAGTGGACTAACTTACACGATTGAGCAAATTAAAGTAAGGGTGTGCATGTGAATTGCTTCCACGACAGAGGTTGGGTGTGTTAATGTTCTGGGTTGTCTACTTGTTGGTTGTCTTGGGGGGAGGGTTCCGAGACCTAATAGGTATGACAAGACAGTACTATAGTCAAGCAGTGGAATTGTGGTGGGTGCGGAATTTCTGATTGAGGTGTGCAAGGAAGGTCCAACCTACCATCACCAACATCCTATTTTCTGGTGCAAATGTATGTGCAAGATCCCTACAACAGTTGTATGTCCTATAGGGTATCATATCAAAATATTAAGAAATCTGGTAGGGCTGTTGCTGTGAATTTTCAAAGCCTAAACATCAACAAGAGTAAAAAGTAGTACAAGACAACGACCCAACGGATTGTACGAGCTACTGGTGAATATGAGTTTTATATTACAACCTTTCACAAAGAGTGGCACTGGGCAAGACTAGCTACTACAGTACAGACAGACAGACTGATAGTATGTAGTAGTACTCAGTCATCATAGCGGAGGCAGGGATAAGCTTTTTGAAACCGTACAGATCGAAGGATAATTGGTGGTAAAAAATAGCATTTGGAAACACACTATAGTTCGGGAGAAATGGGGCAGTAAAAGTTATGGAATAAGAAATATTATTAAAAACAAGAAGACTTACTGGGGCCAGCAGAGGAGCCCTCAGCGGTGTCCTCCTCGTGGTGTTCCTGTCCCGCCGACTGCCCAGTCCCTGCCCGTCTGCCCCTGGGTGCTGATGAACAGGAAAGATATAAGAAAGACAAACATTGATGGATGGTGTCAACTTAAGCAAATACAATTTTTTTCAACAACGGTCAAAAAACACTAATGTAAACAATTGCAATAACTACATTGACCGATCTCATCTGGTCAACATGTAATATCGGGGGATTCGCAGTTCGACTACTTAAGTTACTATTTATCAACAGTAATCCATTCTTCCATTCTGATTCCAGAAAACTAAGTTACAAGTAAGCCTAAGTATTAGTACAACCTACCACCCAACCTAGCCCACCTATTCCAGGCATGCCAATTGTACATTAAGTATGCATTTCGACTGTATTCCTCAACAATGTGTATGATCCAATCATGGAGGACACATTAACATGACTACATTTTTTGTATATACACAATTTTGGTTTGATTGATGCTCATCTGCTACTGCTAAGTAACTGCAAAGCCTACCTCCACTCATTGAACAAACTAGAAAGGTTCTAAAGACTGGCGTACTAGCAGCACGTCACGTAACTGAGTGAGGGGGCATCACGCATACCACTAACCAATTAGAAGCTCATACAAAGTACCTAAACCTATGTATCAATCCGCCCCTATCTATTAGTGACAGGACAAAGTAAGGAGTGGACATGAGTCACTGTAGCATTACGTAACTTAATTTCTCTAAAATAAACTCGTAAAGAATCACGCTAAGCAAGCGCAAACGCAAAGCTGCAAACAAGTAAGATTAGTAGTAGCGCAGAAGAGCACCTGTGTCATAATCACAGAAGACTTTTAAACATTATTAACCTGGAATGTATTGCAAGCAGCAACATTCTATCTGGTTGGAAGGAAAAAAAGATATTCGCAATATATAACATAGAGCAGAAGAACAGACACAAAGTTGTAATAATTAAATAGGTACTCACCAAGCCCCGGGACCTCCACTCCTAGCAGGTCCAGCAGGTCCTGCTCACGGTCCAGGATGTCGGACCACCGGTGCGTCAGCTGTGCCTGGGTGCGCCGGACCCCAGAGATGCGAGACACTGCCCGGCGCACCTTCCCCCACCGCTGCCGACGCTCCCGGAGGCCGTACCCGGACCCAGGCCTGCCACCTGCTGCCAGGGTTGAGGGGAGGTGGCGCTGCACAAAGAAAATTAGTGCAGCCAACTCCGCCTCCCCAAATAAGGCCCGTGCATGCACCCCTTGTGGGCGCCGCCTTCCGCAAGGAAGGCGGTCGCGGCTCTGGCTGCGCCGGCGAACAGCCCTGCCCTTGGACATGGTTCTGGGGACGGGGCGGGAAAGAAAAGGTAAAATAAATAAAGGAGTAAAGGAAATAAATAGCAGGCAATACAAAGAGAAAAAGTAGCTAAAAAACAAAAAAAAAGGTACACAAAAACCAAAAATATAGAGGCAGGAAAATAGTTAGAGAAATAATAAGTAATAAAGATCCGAAAAAAGTGGCTATAAACAAAGGATTGAAAAGATTTAGGGAGGATTGAAAATCAGGCCCCAGAACCATGCAATAGAGTGGAAAACAAGATGGCCGCGCCCGTTGCGACCACGTGCGCAAGTTCGCGCGATATTTTCTCCCTGAGCAAGCAAAAAGCAACGCGATCAAGTAAAAGCGATCGCGAACAGGAAATATCGACCGCGAACATGCATTGCGCGACCCGGAACAGGAAGTAAACAACGCCAGAGGGCGGGACAAGTGAAAACAAGATGGCCGCGCCCATGAGCGACCGCATGGGTAAGTTGGCGACCCGCGAACACGCAAAAAATACCGCGAACAGGCGGCAAAAAACTTCCGCATCTTCGCGATATTTCCGGCGTGTTTGCGGAGATTTTCTGCAATCTCGCGATAATTTGCGGAGGTTAATTCCGCAAATTCCGCCCACCCCTACATGTAGTAAGAGTCAACCATTAAAGAATTTAGTTACTAGAGTTCTTGGAGACAAACTAGGGCGTGGTTTTGAGAATTTGAGAATTAAGAACATTTATTTAGCTTTTCTCTATTCCTGCTACATTCCATGAAAGAATTAGGATGTTATTCCTGCTGATCAAAGTGTAAATTTGAAGAAGAAGTTCTGCTACCATTCAAAGCTCCTAAGAGCCATGCCAATGATGAGGCGTCCATTAGGGGCTGATATGAAAGCTGCCGTTCTTGAGGTTGTATCAATCCTTTGGTGGAGCTTGATTCTACTTTTACAGACCTTAAAAAATGGCATAAGTCCCTCGGAAAGTCCAAAAAACTTAGATTAGAGAGGAACAAGCGCTTAGGAGAATTCTAAATTAATTTGACATATGCCTACTCTTTCAGGATATACATCATATTGAATCTTCCAGAAGAAGTCAACGTTTTATAAAATGATTTCAGGTCACAGATGAAATCAGAATTATGTTCTGGCTTGATTCAGATTGTTTTTATCTGGGAATTAACCCATTTTTATTTCCACCAAAGAAATGTTTTTTAATGTAGTACAAAGAGGGAAAATCTAATATATTTGTAATATATTTGTCATCCAATGGGGGTTTGATGTTTCAATCCCAGTTAACTATGGAATTTTAGAAGTAGCAACATTTCTTAGATTTCTTACATATTGGTAATCCAACGATGTAGACCAAGCACAAATAAATAAATGAGGCAAAACAAAAAATGAACACAAATATCATGGGCTTCTTCTATCAATGTTTCTACAACATGGCTTTTAAAAGTGGAATAAAAGGATTGAAGCACACAATGGCTGCAAACAGTGGAGCACATCCACCACATGGCCAGTGAAGAAGAAGGCATAGAAAACAAAGACAAAATGTCCATCACATGCACATGCATACACACTGGCAACACAAAACAGCTACAACCTGATGGCCAGCAAAGATGGATAAATGGAGAGCAAAGAATATGGTTGTCCTATCACGTGTGAAGCTCCTCGGCCTAAAATCACTGGGGCATATGTACAAGCCCCTATTGCCACTACAACATCACTTTCATCGACGTAGTGTTGGCGGTAGGGGCTTAGCCTTATTTACAAGGCAGAGTTAAGCCACATACTGGCACATGCATCAAGCTAGAATTTTGCGAGTCCTTAATTGTGAATATTAAGGATTCGCAATTAAGGACTCGCAAAATCCTATGCATGTAGGAATCGCTATAATAAAAGCGATTCCTACACATTCCTTATTTGCGACTCGCAAATTGCGAGTCGCAAATAAGAAATAGCTTCCCATTCATTCATTGAGCCTACAGGCCCCTAGGAATGAATGGGAAATTGCAAGCGCAATTTGCGAGTACCAATAGGTACTCGCAAATTGCGCATGCAATTTCAGGGTGCAAGGGTGTCAAAAGGACACCCTGTTGCACCCCTGGAATTGACCTGTGCACATATGTTGCGCCACACGTGCCCTAAGGGCGTGTGTGTGCGCAACATGAAACTTTGAAAAATGCACAAAAGTGCTTTTTTCAGAGCTTTTGCAAATTACCATGAAGTTCAACTTCATGGTAATTTGCGCACCCTATTAGCGAAATCGCTAATTTTTTAACTTTAATGCATTGCATTTAAGGAATCTCAATTTAGGATTCCTTAAATGCAATCGCAATTTAAGTAATCGTAATTTAGAGATTACTTGAATTGCGATTTTGCATTTGGGATGATGCATCCCAAATGCAAAAATACCGGTCGCAAAGGGGCAGATTCTGAGAATCTGCCCGTTTGTGACCGTTTTTTTGTTTGATGCATGGGGCCCTTAGTGTGGCTTAACGCTGCCTTGTAAATGAAGCCCCTTTCATGCTATGCTTAGCGTGAAAGGGGTGGGTAGTCGGTGTTGTGGGAGGCGTTTCACCACAACACCCATTGATTTTGACACTGTCCTTGTTGGCGACACTAGGACAAATGCATTATTTCTCCATGTTTTTGCTCTTTCCATGTGTGCTGCTTGTGCAGCACACGTGGAAAAAACAATATGTCATGGATTGTTTATGTGCAGGAAGGTCCCCCTTTCTGTACATAAACAATAAAAAATGCAATTTTGTGACTTTAATGTGTGCGGCATTAAGCCACACACATGAAAATGATGAAATGGCGTTTCTGGATTGTTTATGTGCATGAAGGGACACCTTCCTACACATAAACAATCCTCCCCTGCATGCAGACACCCTTGCAATATGGTGCAAGAGTGCCTGCATCGGCGCTACTCCACTAAATGTAGCACCATCTCAGGGGGAAACGCAAGGCTGCACCATATCATTGTAAATATGGCGCAGCCTTGCGTTTCAGAAGTGGTGGAGTGAGGCGTTAAGCCATGACGGTTAACTCCTCACACCGCCACTTCTATTTTACATATCCCCCAATATTGTTGCAATTCAGGGAAAAGTTTGCACAAGTATATATTATTTTCTAAAAATGTTTTTGGGTCCACATACGGGTCTGCTCTTTTCCCACTACCATTAAGTCAGCAATATCACAAAAGAAAACTAAATAAACTTAAAAATGGCAGAACTACAAATAGCCCAAGGCAACATCAATTACCCCTCCAAAATACTTGTAAAAGCTGGAGAAAAAAAGTAAAACACCATGTAACACATACACAATCTGACCAAAAATTGAAAGGGAAAACAAAGGGAAGATGGTAGCTGGGAACAGAGAAAAGGTATGGCTAGATGGGCGTGGACACCAGGTGCCACCCCAAAAGTGGCCACCAACCGGCACATGCAGGAAAAATAGCCTTCATTTTGAACTGAATATAAGCCCATTCAGAAACCCTTAACATGGTTTGAAAAACATCTAGCACAGCAGCAGTAAGATTGTGAAAAAGTCTTTTAAAAAATCACCCAAGGCCTACTGCAGGGCAGACTATGACCCAAATAAGAAAACAACCGCACGGTAAACTATTTAACACATCTGTACAAAATGTATAATAAAAACACAAGGAAATTAATAAAATGTATTATATAAACAAAGGTCTCCCCAATTCCACAAGAACCTATTATCATAACTCCTGGCCACAAAAAACAAGCAACAAGGAAAAAAAACTCCAAAAATAGGGGTGCCTGCCCTCCCTCATATAACATATGTTTTGCAAACGAATCCATTGAACTTACTTAATTTTTCCCAAAAAGTAAAACATCCAATAGTGTTGATGCAGCAAAGATTGCAGATGAAAAAAAGAGTTATGTTTTTCTTCCAAAATCCACATCCAAAATAATCAAGGGCTGAACAAAGCGGAGGGAGGAGACTTCAAGGCAACATGAGGAAGTTGCTACTCTCTGTACAGTAGCATTCTAATTTCTGTGGCACTTTATTCCTGCAGTGAAAAAAGAAAGAATACGTTTTGCACTGAAAAAACTATTGAGATGGTATAACTTCCACTCAAACATGTATTTTCAAGTTGATTTTCCGGTCGATTGCAATAAAAAAACTAGTTTTGTGCTCAAACATTTACCTGAACTTTCCACTTCAGTAAAAATAGATAAAGTTGAATAATGGTGGAAGACTTCAATAAGGATACAGAGCGGTAGGGTCTACATGCAACTTTAAAACTATAGGGCCACAGGAATAGAGAGAAAGGAGGACCTATGAATATACCTCAAGTTTGTTAGTTTAGCAAGCCCTCATCCCCCTGCAAAGCTAGGCATCATTGTATCATATCATAAAGGGTGGTGATCACAGAATCTAAGAATTATAGTGGTTGGTGTAGCCCAGGAGTTATTTCTGTGGTGACCAGTAGACACTAACACTGTCTGTAATGCACGATGTGGCTAAAATGGTAATATTTAGAAATTAACCCCTTAAGCGCGGCGCGGATTTCCGCGCCACGCTGAAGGTTCTGAGCGCGGGCGGGGCCATGACGGAGCGGTTCCGTCATGCGCACAGCGCAACCGACGTGCATGACGGAACCGCTCCGTCATGCGCGTCGAAGGGGTTAAATACTATTCCCACTGAATAGTTCTGATAAACTATTAAACCTTTCCAACCTCATAAGACAATAACAATTTGGGCAGATGTCATCTATATAGTATATAAATGAGCCAAAAACAAACAAATCCCAAATTATGTGTGGTTAAAACATTCCAACCACAGAGACTCAAAAGAACAAGAGCCGCACTGTCCACGAAAGGGTTGATTGCTCTTGCCATTAAATATGGTACTGACTCCATTGTCACCCCAAGCTCCAAGATCCAGGTCATCACTGGACTTGGAAGAGACCGCCCCCCACTAGAACCTCAAGACCTCCAGCCTTCCTCACCAATATCCCCAGGGCCCCTCCTGAAAAGAAACTCTATAACAAGGGGAAGACCAACTGCATGCTCATTAATTGCATATCGGCCACCAAGCATGCTACAGAACTAGCTGAATCGATCCTTACCCATGACATTGACATCGTGTTCATCACTGAGACTTGCCTGAATGAGCTCTCTTCCCCAAACTTAGACATGCTTGTGCCCCTAGGCTTCTCATTCCTCAATAAAGACAGAAAAAAACAGCAAGGCTGAGGTATCGCTATCATACACAAGAGCAACATCTCATAATGGAAACCCACTCCTTCAAATACAACACGTTTGAATACTTAACAGCCACCTTTAAGACAGGGGACAACAAACCACTATACTGCCATCTCCTCTACCACCTGCCAGGCAACACCACCTCATTCGGAGTACACCTGTCCGACTTGATAACTCACTGCTCACTCCGGGATTCCAACAACATTATACTAGGTGACCTCAATCTACACTGGGAGGATGAACACAACCCACTGATCCAATCCCTGACCGAAGTGTTAATCAACAACAACCTTACCCAACACTGCACTGAAAAACCCATAATAGAGGCTCAATACTTGATGCCATCTTTTCCCAAGTAGACGCAGTCTGCATCGACCGCATCATGCTTGTCGGCTGCAGTGCAGGGACCAGTAGTAGCTGGGAGACCGCAAACATGTAGTGGGCCTCAGACAGTGCTATCTGCAGCCGGCGCTTACCTCCCTTCAAGGAAACTGCGCCGTCAGGTATGTTAGAGCCTTTGCCGAGCCTAGGTCTGGGGGATGTCTCAGAGTCTGATTAGTTGGGCAGGCACATGCATTTAGACGTTAAAGAGAAGATTTGGAAAGGTGCTTATGTGGATATCTGTGAGTTAATTGTAGATACGCCTAACAGGGAGGAAGCCAAATGGTGCAAGGACTGCTCACATTCCAGGGAGTGTGGGCATTGTCCATACAAGAGGAGGGTTAGGAGAACATCATGAATTGGTTCAGAAGTTTCACGGTTTTTCAGGCAATCATGGCGGAGAAGTTCCCAACATTGGGCAGGCAGTTACCATGCTACCTAAATAGGATAGTGTGTGCGCATGATGAGTTTGGAGGCACGGCCTGGAGGGAATATGACAAGGATTCAGGCGTATTAAGGCTCCTACACCCACTTTGGGATGGAATCAGATAGATGTGGATGCATAGTTGCATTACATGTATCTACAAAGGGTGATGGCTGGCCCAAGCCAGGCCTTTTGGACGGGTGCCAGAGCAAACTGTAATTCAGGGGGCAGGGCAAGGAAGGGGGCATACTGGGACTTCAATAGAAAAACTTGCGACAGAGCCCCAGGAACGTGCAAGTTCAAGCACTGTTGTTCTTTCTACGGTCTACCTTCACACCCAGAGTCCAAGTGTTTCAAGAAGACAAAAGATAGGGGCCACAAAAAGCATGAGTGATCTCCCGTCAATGCCCTTGGCCACCTCACCAGTTAACTGGGAAACAATGGTGTCATGGTTGAACATCTACAGCAACACAATGGCACCACAGTCTTTAAATGAGGGATTTAAGAACGGTTTCAGGGTTTTATCTGAAAATTGCATGGGTATAGCCTATTGCAAAAAACAGCAGTTTTTAAGAACTAACGCTAGCATGGCCAGAAATAGGATTATGAAAGAGAATAACTTAGGGAGGGTGGCAGGTCCCTTTGAATCCTCGCCTTTCTAGAATTTTGTGTGTTCACCTCTGGGCATGGTTCTCAAAAAAGACCCTGGGGAGTACCGTCTGATTCATAACCTTTCAGCACCTAAAGGGCAGTCAGTCAATGAGACTATCAATGGGAAATTGTGCTCCATTAAGTATGCCTCACTTGAACAAGTAATTGCAATGCTCCAGGAGCTGGGATCTAGAACTGAGCTGATATAGAATTCGCTTTACGGCTGCTATCGGTTCATCCGGAGGACTTTCATCTGTTGGGATTCCAGTTCGAGGGTGCATTCTATTTTGCAGATGTATGCCCATGGGCTGCTCAGTCTCCTGTGCTTACTTTGAGAGGTTTCGTACTTTTTTAGAATGGGTATTTAGAAAGAGATCAGGAAACCATTGGGCACTCTATAATTTGGATGACTTCCTATTCGTGGGAGCTCCTGGAACAGATGACTCTGGGAGGGCTTTGCAGTGCTTCCAGGAAATAATGGGTGGATTAGGGGTGCCACTGGCACAAGCAAAGACCTGTGGACCAACAACCACAATAACATTCCTGGGCATAGAAGAGGATTCCAGGGCAGGGGCATCCAGGCTCCCACAAGAAGGTGAGAGCATTCACAAAGGCACTAAAAGAGTGCCTAAAGGTAGAAAAGGTGATACTGTATCAGCCGCAGGTGGTTGTAACATCAGCAGAATTGTGCACTCTTCATAATACACATGGGCCGCCAATTGGGCCCTAGGTCTATTGCTCAGGTAATGTCGGGTCTTAAGTCAAAACAAAATCATACGAGGCTGACAAATGAGGTCCGCCAAGATATGAGAATATGGGAAGCATTTTTGAGGTAATTTAATGGGACAGTGGTATGACCAAGCTCTGCCATTACCAATAAAGTTGGGTCTATTTACAGATGCCGCAGGCAGCACAGGCTTTGGGGCCATTTTGTGACCAGATTGGTGCGCAAAAAATGGCCAAGGGAATGGTTTGAGTCTGGGCTTGTGGCAAACATTGGCTATCTTGAGTTTTTGCCCATTTTAGTGGCCTTCACGATATGATCAGAACAGTTTTGCAACCAGTCAGTGGTATTCTGGTCAGATAACATGACAGTGGTGGAGTGCATTAATCAACAAGCTGCCACGTGTAAAATGATCTTGTGATTAGTGAACAAGATTATATTGCTATGCTTGAGATTCAATGTTGATTTCAGATCTAAACATGTGCCTGGTGTACTGAACAATGCAGCAGAAGCTTTATCTCGTTTCAAGATGCAGGCATTCAGGTGTCCCAATACGAAAGCAGCGGCGTTCCCTTCACTGTCCCCAGAACATCTATGGCAGCTTCGTGCCCCAGTCTACCAGACCACTTTGCGGTCAGCTTAGCGCCCAGGACAAGGCGCGCCTATGAGGGAGCGTATTGCACATATCACAGGTTTCAGAAGTACAAGGGGTGGGGGGGTTGGTTCGCCCGTGAGTCAATAATATAATTCTTGGATACCTGAGAGCTGAAGGGAGACCTGTCTCCTATGCCAAGCGTTATATCATGGCAATTTCATTTTTTGGAAAAATGCTTGGGTATACAGATGGGACAAAAACATTCCTGGTGAAAGCGCTCTGAGGGCCTGGCAGCATTTTCAGGGTTGTAGACCAGACACCAGGTGTCCCATAGGCACAGTGAAACATTTAAAGATCATGGACTCTCTTTATGCGGAGTGTAGATCATCAGATGAAGTTCACATTTTCATGGCAGCGCTCTCCCTGGCATTTGTTAGGACATTAAGGGTGAGCGTCTTGGTAGCAAAGAACAAAAAAGATTTGAAGGGTGGCCTACAGCAGGAAGACATTCAATGGCCAAATTATTCCCTGGAGATCACCATTACCCATTCTAAGACCGACCAAATGGGTACAGGGGATCACATACTGCTACACCGAGCCCTGGCTAATGACTGTTGGGGAATCTGTAAACTTTTTTGGCTCACTGGATGCAGGGAGCGGGAAGCCATCTGTTGGTACATCAAGATGAGACACCGCACACTAGGTTCCAATTCACTAGGGTGCTCCACGGGACGCTGGGGGCTGCAGGTTTGGATACGGCTCAATATGGTTCCAATTCATTCTGTACTGGCACAGTAAACACTGCCGCAAGTATGGGGTTGGTGGGACAGACAGTTCAAAGGATAGGCCAGTGGAAGTCTGATTACTACAAGCGCTATGTGAGATTGCACATGTTGTGATTACCACCTGTTTGTTTTAGTTTCTTACCTTATTCTCTATCAATGCAGATGGTGGGGAGGTTAGGGGAATCCAGTAACTTTATGTTTCATTGCCTCCGGTCAACGCTGGAGCAAGAGACGTTACAGAAATGATGGTGATAGGCCATTCCTATGTGAGGCATGGAAAGAGTTTTTATTTAGCAGGTGACTACGCATCATGAGCAAGGGAAGATGTATATCAGCTTGACTTTCAGTGGTCGGGGGGGACTGCGCTTGACCCACTGGAGAACTGAATTGGACAGAATGTTGCCTCGGAGACTTATGCTTCCAAGGTTGATAATTGTGCATTTTGGAGGCAATGATTTGACGGAGCTAGGCCGGAGAGACTTGTTTGAATTGATTGCTTCTGAAATGAGTTGGATGGCAAAGAAATTCCCAGAGGCCACAATTACCTGGTCCAATATTGTCCAGAGATTTAGTTGTGGAGGTGGTAATTGCCATAAATGAGTCTATAAAGGACGGATTGCTTGTCAGCCATACCTCATGGGTGCATCAAAGGCGAACAATTTCTATTACAGGATGGAGTGCACCTGTCTAAAGAAGATACCACAATGTTTTTGGAAAATTCTGGCTAGGCCAGCGTGCATCGTTTATCGGGGTCAGATAGTCGGTGAACTATGCTGGCCAGTGGCGGGTGAGGTCAATATTAGGTGGACACTTTTGGCCCTTTACGACATCCTTTTTTACCAAATTTAACATGTGCGTCCTTGGACCCTCCAAAGGTTGCTGCCACCAGGTCGGAAGGAGGTGGCAGGGGCGCGGGGTGTTCTGGGTGGTCGCTGACACACGGTCCTTACCTATCAAGCACCCATGCAAGCGAATTTGGGCACAACTTACCACTGGCCCTTGGAGGACGACATACTTGGGTGCAGGGGTTGTCCGCGGTAGGTATCCTAGTTGCACCCGGGCCCCCTGCACAAGAATCTTCTGAGGATGGAGATCTCCCCATAGGGAGGGGAGAGGGAAGTTGGGATCATGTCATACGGAGGGCCCCATCTTTTGGGACGGAGGAAGGGGTAAAAGAAGGGCAGAGCCAGTCTTGCTCCCACTCGGAACAGTTATGGGATATTTTGTGTTGGTTACACAGGAACAGACCAGTTATGGTTAGATAATTCCCATGTACTAGAGTCTCTGTTAAGTCTAGGTCACAATTGTAAACTGAAATGTAAACAATGTGGTTACTGTGTAAAAAAGGTAGTAAATAGTGTTTTTTATTGTGTGAGAAATGAAAATAAAAATTACCAAGGGTCTTAAAACCCCTATCCCAAAGAAATAAGAAATGGGCTTGTTGCATTGTTGTGTCATGGGGTTTGGGTAGTGGTAAAAATTCATATTCATTGGACATTGGTGACTCCCAGGCCATATTCAACCCACTGAAAAAGTTTCGGTATTTAGCACAAAACTCACATGTTGCACCATACAGTACTCAGGCTTATGTTAAAACCTACCTGAATTTAAAGTCCATAAGCAGTAGTGAAATAAGATTTTTTCTACAGGCAACAATTTTATCAACCACAAAAAAAACTATTAAGTCGCAGAGTTGGATTGGTGGTGAGTGCTAAAGAAAAATTGGGGCAAATTTACAAGCCCCGTACGCCACATTTGCGCCACCGTTGCATCACTTTTGTGATACAGCGGCAGCCATGCTGCGGGGTATTTACAACGTGACGCATCTAGGGAGATGTGTCACGTTGTAAAGCCCTGCGCCACATGTGGGCGTTCCGGCACAGGAACGCCTCCTAAAAGTGGCTGAGTGAAATTCACTCAGTCACTTTTACGGCCATGCTGCGTCAAAACCCTGCGCCTGCTTGAAGCAGGCGTAAGGATTGACACAGCATGTTAGGCATAGGGGCACCCCGAGCCTTGCTGGAGCTGCGTCGCGCCTGCGATGCGACTCCAGCAATGCGTCACCTTTACGGCAGCAGATGCGTCAAGCATCTGTCTATTCTTGCCCCATGGTGTGCAGCATTGTAAATGCGGCGCACCCATGGTGGCGCAAGAGGTGTCTGCAGTGACGCAAAATAACTGGCGCATCCCTGCTGATATGCAGGGATGCGCCAGTTATTGTAAATCTGCCCCATTGTGTGTAAACCAAAAGGATTTCATTATAAATAAACAAGAATGTATCCCATCTGGACAAAATTTGGATAAAGTTACGTAAAACCTCCAGAGCCGCCTCCTTGACACAATCCTTATTTTTTATTTATAACAGACTTCTTCACACTCCCGCTACGCTTCACAAACGATTCCCCAATACCTCACACAATTGTTGGTCTTGTGACTCTCCTAATGCTACCCTGCTCCACATGCTCTTCCTTTGCAAACATGTGCATGCTTTCTGGCTACAGGTGTGGGCTCAAATTAATGTTATTTTCCATACCTGCATTCCTTTTTCTCTTACTCATCTTTTTTTGGGCAGTTTGTCTCCCAGTTTTGATGATGTAGATATGTATGTTCGCATTATTGATTTATTATTAGCCACTGCCTTCCAACAGATTACTGTTAACTGGAAAAATACGTCTAATATTTCCTTCAAAGCATGGTGGTTTAATGTTTGTTATAATCATAGACTTGACAATGCCTTTGTTTTCCCTATTCAAGTAGCAGCTAAGCGTGCGGAGCTCTGGCTCCCAATTACGTTATACTTAGATAACTGTGTTGCTCGTTCCTCTCGTCCATCACCTGACCAACAAGAAGTTTCCAAACCCCCATGATACCCTCCCTAAGTCCATAGTTCTCTATACACATTGCTTGTTTCTTATTTCTTTTATACTTAGATGTTTAGGTTAAGCTTTAGGCTATGATTAATGTAATTTTTACTTCGCTCTCTTTCAATTGCTCATGATTACTGTTTGGATTGTATATTCCCTCTTGCATATTGTACTCAATACTCCCATTCCCTCCCCTTCCTTTCCCTTCTCCCCTCTCCCCCCCTTCTTTTCCAGCGGACACTTGCTGTACTGTATTCTCTTTTTTATTTACTTAATAAAATTCTTTCAAACTTAAAAAAAAAAAAAAAAGAATGTATCCCATCGATAAAAATAGGTAGCACAGCTGAAAATCTAAATATATTCATTGTTTGTGATATAATTTAAAAATTATCACTGAGGGAAGGCTTTAAAATAAAATTATGGCACACAATGATAAACTCATAAACATTTTGTTCAAATGAATTAGAAGTATATACGAGGTACATAAATACGCATCTCTTATTTCAAATCAGACAACATGGAAATGAGAATAATGTGTCGTGTTCATCTAAGAATAATCACATTTTTTTTACGATCTGCCAACAATTCTAACAATTATTGTGGGAACAGCATTTAACACATGCTATAGTTGCACGTTTACAATATGAATTAACCTAGCTCAACAAATGTCCAGACTGATTTACATATGGCTGACTTCCAAAAATGGAACACAGACTTAATAATGGTGAAGAATGATCGGGAAAGACACGAGGATACCTCTCAGACGGTTTACAGAGTGAGGGAAGGCTTTCCAAGCTAGAGTTGTGCCTCATACATTTCCAACAATCAACCAAAAACAAACATCGTGACCATACTGGTATGGAGTGCCACATCAATCAATCCATAACAAGGCTCTGCTGTCAGCACCAGTTACAGTTCCATACACCTCACATGTTGGATTTAAGGTCACTATTTGAGACAACACAAAAGCCACTACTCTACATCACCATTGTCAATTGCATTTGGCAATCACTGCTGGGTGAAAACAAAACATTCTTCTCTTGTCATTTATTGGTAAAATTGTCTTTGGATTTCATATCAGCTGGAATGGCCAGAAACAAAATTAAGAAACAAGAATGGCACAAGTATTTTGACAACACTTAAGTTCAATGTCAGTCATCGTGAAAGTTCAAGTTTCAATGAGTATTTTGTTTTACAGAGAATTTTCTATGTTCCAGATTACCATTTTTCTGTTTCATCACAGTTGTTCATTGATTTTTGGCTTCTAGTGGGCTATCGCTGGATTGCTAGATGATCAGTGCCTTGAGTAGTCTTTGCTTCACATTACATTGCACACCTCCCATACATTTTCTCAACATTTCACTACTGTGCACACATTAAAATCTCTGGAGTCAACTAAATTTCAAAGGCTCTATACGACTTATTTATCAAGGTTTTAGTTAAAAAGTCAGTAATATTTATCTGGTTATTAGAAAGACCATAAAAGGATAAAATAATATATATACAATCAATTGGTTTTAGTCAACTTGGTAAAATTCAATTATCACTTGGTTATATTCTTCACATCTCAAAATGTATAATGGCCACTGTGTTTCAAGATATTACCCCAACGTACTTTATCTGTAGTAAACCGCTTTGTCCTACGTTGTTTTATTCCTCTTTTAGGCAAGAGAGAGTATGATTGACTTCTTAATCCGATGAGACCATAGCATGATGGCAAAGATCTGAATCCTTGAAATATAGGATTAGCAAAACAGGAGTAGGGTAACAAATGGTCTTTCTCCTTTGCCAGCTCTAAGGCAAGCAACTGGGCAAGGCCTGTGTGTGGTATAAAAATGATCACACTCAAAATGGGGACTAAATCCACTGAGCACTCACAGGAACACCTTATTTGTTTTTCACAAAACTATGCAAAGCAAAGAAGACAGGGTGTCTCATCATGAACCCTGTGCATGGGTATATAGTTACATTGACACTGTATATGGTGAATCACTATAACAGGTTCTGTGTGTCAGCGGATGAAACATGTGGGATTTCTTTTGGTTCAAGGGTGAGTGCTGCACACTGATCATGACAGGCCCCGTGTATGTAAGTAAATTGCCACCACATGCATGCCATGGGCCATGAGATAGGTCATGTAGAATAATGGAAAACTGAGTTGCAGTGTGTGGAAAGTGTAATGTGAGAAACTATGGAATTGTTTTTCACTTACTTGCTTTGGGCAATAGAAAAAGGACTTTTGCATTATGATGAAATATTTTACCTTATGTATGTTCTCCAGACACTGGATGGTATAAACATTAGGAACAAAGATGTTTAGCATGTTTAAGGTGTGGAGGTGATCATGTGATGAAAAGTGCATCATACATGTGATAGTTGATGAGGTCTACTATGTTTGCATCATGAAATTGAATTAATGAGCATTAGTTGAAGTGCTTGTTCTGTTCCTTGAGATAGGATTGGTGACTTGTGGGACATGAATGTGCCGTGAGAACGTAGTACGTGTTTGTTTAGTCAAGTTGTGGATGTCAATTTTGAGATAGGTTGTGAGGATTATTGAGTATGTCACACAATGAATCTGACCTTGTAGGTGTTTGCAGTGGAGGAGACGTTTCTTGCACCAGGTCTTTCCTGACTTTAACAAGCCTAAACAGGAGATGTCTCTGTATGTGCCTGCCCTTGCCAGGGGAGGCCCAGGAGGTGTGATGCCTGGGGGAGTTGACAGAAGCAGGGGAGGAGGGATCAGGCTTCTGGTGGGAACCAAGGATGTCATTTTCTGCAGAGGTTTGGTATGAAACCAACGAGATAACTCTCTGTAGAAAGTCCCTTATTTACTGTTTCACTGGAACCAAGTTGCAACCAGCTGTAGAGCCCCAATCAGGGTGAAATCAGTCTTCGGTTTCTTGTGCTCTGTTTCAGGGAGGACCTGGCCTGGCAGTTTAGGCTGAACTGTTCCTGTTGAAGCAGAGTCAAGACTGATTTACATGTGGCTGAGCCCAAGCCGAGCTGGTGTGGTGAGAAAAAGAATGATAGGTTGGAATGGTACACCAAGAGATTGTCAGTGGTTAGACTTATTGCAAGTATTCCTCCCATCACATTTTGGATAGTTGCGTTTTTCTATTATTACCCATGCCCTGTGACCTCTAGAGTCCTCTGCAATAGGCTGTATAGTAATTCAGAGGCCTAACATGTCTAGCATGGACAATTGTTCTTTCTGTTCAACTCCAGAAAATGGCCCACATATTGTGGGTGCGTTTTTACTAGCAACTGCCTCTTTTTGTCATGTATATTCATATTTAAAAAAATTGTTTTATATTTACTTTCTGTTTGTAGTACATTAAAACTGTTTCAATGCTCAAAATTGCTGTACTTTATAGTAAGCTTAATTGGCAAAAACAAAACGGATAACTAACTGGATCAATGTGAAACTGAGACTCCTATTGTGGAGAAAAACAACAGGGATGATTAGAAAGTGAAGAATTCATGGCAACATTTAACATTTATTTTTAATGATTGTTAATTATAAATTATGTACATGACTATTTGACAACTGTATGTCCAACGGATTTTCCATTGTTAAACAAATGTTAAACAAATACAGAATACATCCTGTATTTGATACTTACATAAAAATGGAAAAAAGCCTTTGCAGATAAGCAATTTCTCGCTATTGACTTGATGAAGTTAGCCTGAACGGTTCTCTCTCTTCTTTCCTTTTGTTATGACTTATTTAACATTACCAACAAATTCCATTAATCAGCCGCGGCCCGTGGAGGGAGTTCTGTGGGGAGGTAAGGTGCGGCGGGGGAGGGGCAGGGTGGGGGGTTCTAAAAACCGGAATATGGATAATTGCAGGTAAGTAAACAATTAAATAAATAAAACAAATTTCGTAGCGCGCACTGCATCGCCCCACGGAACTCCCTCCACGTGCCGCGGCTGATTTTTTGTCATTCTGAGTTTGGTCTGGAATATATTGAGGACCGCATTGACCTTGCCCTTTTGTTGTTATGGGCAAAGATTTGGTTCTCAGCTGAACTACACTTTAAATAAAACGAATTTCGTAGCGCGCGCTACGAAATTCGTTTTATTTATTTAATTGTTTACTTACCTGCAATTATCCATATTCCGGTTTTTAGAACCCCCCGCCCCGCCTTACCGCCCCACGGAACTCCCTCCATGGGCTGCGGCTGCCATTAATGACATTTCAAAGGGAAAAGAAAAAAAATATTTTCCAGAGATTACTCTTACTCTTTTTTAAATTGATTTTCTGCTTAATATTGGTCAGTGCATTCAACGTCTAAGGCATTTTGCAGCCAATTAGGGCCACAAAGCAGTAAAAGCAGCCGTGGCCCGTGGAGGGAGTACCGTGGGGCGGTAAGGCGGGGCGGGGGAGGGGCAGGGTGGGGGGTTCTAAAAACCGGAATATGGATAATTGCAGGTAAGTAAACAATTAAATAAATAAAACCAATTTCGTAGTGCGCACTGCATCGCCCCACGGAACTCCCTCCACGGGCCGCGGCTGATTTTTTGTCATTCTGAGTTTGGTCTGGAATATTTGGAGGACCGCATTGACCTTGCCCTTTTGTTGTTATGGGCAAAGATTTGGTTCTCAGCTGAACTACACTTGTCAAGATCTATTATCAGAGATTGTCTTACTATGTCAAATGCTGAGAATATTCCTTGGTTTAGTAACCTGAAATGTGCATTTCCTGAATTGGACCTAATTGATATTTTTGATAGCCCTCATAGAATGCACCCTCAAGCAAATCTCATTATTAGATCAGCAGTTGCTGAGTCAGCATAGAGTGATGAGTCAGTTCCCTGACCAAACAGCAGCAATTTTATTTATATTTCATCCCGAACCCGCAATATAGATTTTATCTTCCTAAATTCCGCTTGGGCACAGTGCACTTTCTGGTTGCATTCTCGCATCAATGTGGTTGGTCTGATAATCTTATGCCATGTCCCTGTATTAATATGGCTAAACAAACTACCTTGCACTTTGTTTTGTGCACTTTATAAAATCCTGAGAGCAACATTTTTGCTTCCATTGCTAAGGGCACATCGCCCCTGTTCTTATAGAGAAGGTTTTAGCTATTTGTTATGCCGTCTTAAAATTAAATAAGAAGGGCGCTGGTAATTAGAAAGTAGTATGAATAAAATAGTTTCTAGGAGGTGTTGTTCAGGTACCCAGTTTTCTCCTTTTTTTAAATCCTATATTTAATCCTTTTCTATTTATATGCCTGAGTTTACTGTTTACATTGACTGTTGTATTTCCAGTTGAAAAATGTATTTGTATCTATATTTTTATAAGAATTGTTTATAATGTATATTCTTTTATCATGAGTGCTGGACTTTGTGCTTTTATGATTTGCTTGCTAAATCGAATAGGCTTATTTGATTTGACTGTTGCGTTGTAGCAAATGGACGTGAGTTGCTTTACAAATTATTTGACTATAACGAACGATGTTTTTCTAAAAAATAAGATACATCTTCAAAAGATAAAGCAGAAATGTATGTCCCTGGTCTTTCATGTGATATGAATTATGCAAGAAAAATGTACTAGTGCCATTTCTTTTCAGGCACCAAGTACCACCTTCACATCCTACACTAAGTTTCATTGCTACAAAGTTTTGTATTTGACATGTTGTACCTATGACCTAATAGAAGCAATGACCTCACAGTTCATGAAATCAGTGTTTACCTATAGCAAGTACTGACCTGTCACCTCTTTGGAGATGTTGTCAACTTTTCCAACAACACTGAATGTGAGTTATTTTCCAGTAAATAAGTTAATATGAAACCAGACGTTTTTCTACAGGATGATACAATTAATCATAAAACTAAACGCGTCCGTGGCGTTTAAATTAAATAAATTATGCATGGAAAATGCCCAGGAAATAGAGAAGGATATTGCCAATCTCATGTGCCTGCTTTTGGTTCTGTATGGTTGTATCATGAAATCAGTGCATTAATTGCAAATTAAAATTGTCACATCGGCATAAATAACATTGGATTAAAGATGATTAACAAAGTAATGCAAAAAATCAGTTAGCCACCCTTATGTGCTAAGGCCAGTGCCGATCTCTCAGAAAATGTGTGCTGCTAATAAGGTCTTAATTAGTAAGCAAGGTCAAAATAATTTATGCTGCTCAGTGCAGAAGACATGTTCACGATGCACTCAATAGAATTTTATCAACTAATGACATCTTAATGCAGTAAATAAATAGCTCCATTATGATCATAAAGCCAATTTGTAAAGAAGCAGGCAATTGCACATTTTAACGTTTTATAGAATAATGACAGAAGTACTTGTTGTAGGCAAAATGGCTTCTTTGCTGCCTGTTCTTAGAAGGTTTTATTCGCGGCACATTTTTGGTGACCAAAATGAGGGCTGGTGTTGATGTCTGCCGATGCAGATGTATCAAGATGTCTTTGAAATGTTTGCAGATTATGTTTGTTAAACTCGGAATATAAATAATACTTGGTTATAGATTATAGAAAAAGTCAGAGGTCTATTGTTCCTTTAATGCTTTGCCCCACACTACTCCCAAGTATTCGACTCATATATGATACAATTATTAAACTGAAAGGTCCTTAATTCTTCAGTACTAGGCGGATGAGGGCAGAGATGGTTATTCTGGAATTAAACATTTTCTTTTTTTTAAACTTTTTATTGATTTCCCTCACTCACACTACTACAAGAATGATAGAGCTTGAAAGAAAGATGATTGGCTTTTAGCTTCTGAGCAGAGGATGAGAGAGCTTGATGAGGAGCTCAAAAGGGCTGGACCTTCCTGGTTGTGGAGATATATAGGACTTGTACGTTCACCAAGAACCCGACGAACCCAGAGTCAAAAACTGAGCAGCAATTTCCAATGGCTTTTTATTATGTACCGGGTATATAGCAATTATTGTGGGAAAATTTATACATGGAAATATTGGTATGAAAGACACCTATGTATTTCTGAAATGGGAACAAATTATAGAGTTTAGAAACAGTACATATTTGCACATTTTCGAAATTGGGAACACTCATACTAGCATGAGAATTATCGGTCAATTTTCAAAATGACTTATTTTTTACACAATGTCTTTCATTTGGAAGGCAGAAATGCATCAAAAAGCATTAGGCAATAACAGGTGCTTTACAAATCTGAATTACATTAAGTCTCCCGATCAAAATGGTACCTCACTTGTGTGGATAAGCATAGTGCCCATGACAGGAAATGGCTCAAAACCCAACGTGAACACACCACATTTTCTCAATGAAAATGTATTCTTTTTTTTGCGAAGTGTCTAACTGTCGTTTTTGAACACTAGCTCTGCCGGCACCTAAGGAAACCAAGCAAACCTATACATTTTTGAAAATTAGACACCCAGGGGAATTCAAGATAAGGTGACTTGACTGCCTCCCACCAGGTTCTGTTACCCAGAATCCCTTGCAAACCTAAAAAGTTGTCCAAAAAAACCAGATTTTCCCCACATTTCTGTCGTGAAAAGTTCTGGAATCTGCGTTGATCCACGAATTTCCACACACCCCGCATTCCCCAAAGTCTTACGAGAAAAATGGTACCTCACTCGTGTGGTTCGGCCTAGTGCCCGCGACAGGAAATGGCACAAAACGCAACGTGGTCACACCTCAATTTTGCAGTGAAAAATGACCTTTTTTCGCAAAGTGCCTAGCTGTTGTTTTTTAACCCTAGCTCTGCCGGCACTTAGGGAAACCTAGCAAACCTATACATTTTTGAAAACTAGACACCTAGAGGAATCCAGGGTGGGGTGACTTGACTGTCTCCAACCAGGTTCTGTTACCCAGAATCCCTTGCAAACCTAAAAAATTGTCAAAAAAACACATTTTCCCCACATTTCTGTGGTGGAAAGTTCTGGAATCTGTGTGGATCCACAAATTTCCTCCCACCCCGCATTCCCCAAAGTCTTATGAGACAAATGGTACCTCACTTGTGTGGGTCGGCCTAGTGCCCGCGACAGAAAACGGCGCAAAATGCAACGTGGTCACACCTCAATTTTGCAGTGAAAAATGACCCTTTTTTGGCAAAGTGCCTAACTGTAGTTTTTGAACCCTAGCTCTGCTGGCACCTAGGCAAAACTAGCAAACCTATACATTTTTGAAAACTAAACAACCAGGGGAATCTATGATGGGGTGACTTGACTGCCTCCCACAGGTTCTGTTACCTAGAATCCCTTGCAAAGCTAAACAATTGTCAACAAAACTGATTTTCCCCACATTTCTGTGGTGGAAAGTTCTGGAGTCTGCGTGGAACCACAAATTTCCACCCACCTCGCATTCCCCAAAGGCTTATGAGAAAAATTGTACCTCACTTGTGTGGATAGGCCTAGTGCCCATGACAGGAAACGGTGCAAAACGCAACGTGGTTAGACCTCAATTTTGCAGTGAAAAATGACCCTTTTTTGGCAAAGTGCCTAGCTGTAGTTTTTTAACCCTAGCTCTGCGGGCACTTAGGGAAACCTAGCAAACCTATACATTTTTGAAAACTAGACACCTAGAGAAATCCAGGATGGGGTGACTTTACTGCCACCAACCAGGTTCTGTTACCCAGAATCCCTTGCAAACCTAAACAATTGTCCAAAAAAACACATTTTCCTCACATTTCTGTGGTGGAAAGTTCTGGAATCTGTGTGGATCCATAAATTTCCACCCACCCCGCATTCCCCAAAGTCTTACGAGTAAAATGGTACCTCACTTGTGTGGGTAGGCCTAGTGCCCGCGACAGGAAACAGCGCAAAACACAACGTGGTCACACCTCAATTTTGCAGTGAAAAATGACCCTTTTTTGACAAAGTGCCTAGCTGTAGTTTTTGAACCCTAGCTCTGCCGGCACCTAGGGAAACCTAGCAAACCTATATATTTTTGAAAGCTAGACACCCAGGGGAATCTATGATGGGGTGAGTTGACTGCCTCCCACCAGGTTCTGTTACCCAGAATCCCTTGCAAACCTACAAAATTGTAAAAAAACCTGATTTTCACTACATTTCTGTGCTGCAAAGTTCTGGAGTCTGCGTGGATCCATAAATTTCCACCCACCCCGCATTTCCCAAAGTCTTACAAGAAAAATAGTACCTCACTAGTGTGGGTTGGCCTAGTGCCCGCGACAGGAAATGGCGCAAAACACAACGTGGTCACACCTCAATTTTGCAGTGAAAAAGGACCCTTTTTTGGCAAAGTGCCTAGCTGTAGTTTTTGAACCCTAGCTCTGCAGGAACCTAGGGAAACCTAGCAAACCTATACATTTTTGAAAACTAGACAGCAAGGTAAAACTAGGATGGGGTGACTTGACTGCCTCACACCAGGTTCTGTTACCCAGAATCCCTTGCAAACCTAAAAAATTGTCCAAAAACCAAATTTTCGCCACATTTCTGTGGTGGAAAGTTCTGGAATCTGCGTGGATCCACAAATTTCCCACCCACCCCATGTTCCCCAAAGTCATCCGAGAAAAATAGTACCTCACCTGTCTGGGTCGGCCTAATGCCCACCACAGGAAACGGCGCAAATTGCAACATGGTCACACCTCAATTTCACAGTGAAAAATGACCCTATTTTAGCAAAGCGCCTAACTGAATTTTTTTAACCCTAGCTCTGCCGGCACCTAGGGAAACGTAGCAAACCTATACATTTTTGAAACCTAGACACCCAGGGGAATCCAGGATGGGGTGACTTGACTGCCTCTCACCAGGTTCTGTTACCCAGCATCCCTTGCAAACCTGAAAAATTGTCAAAAAAACAAATTTTGACCACATTTCTGCAGTAGAAAGCTCTGGAATCTGCGTGGATCCACACATTTCTACCCACCCCGCGTTCCCCAATGTCTTGCAAGAAAAATGGTACCTCACTTGTGTGGTTCGGCCTAGTGCCCGCGACAGGAAACGGCGCAAAACACAACGTAGACACAGCTCAATTTCGCAGTGAAAAATGACCCTTTTTGGCAACGTGCCTAGCTGTAGTTTTTTAACCCTAGCTCTGCCGGCACCTAGGGAAACCTAGCAAACCTATACATTTTTTAAAACTAGACGCCCAGGGGAATCTAGGTTGGGGTGACTTGACTGCCTCCCACCAGGTTCTGTTACCCAGAATCCCTTGCAAACCTAAAAAAATGCCAAAAAAACAGATTTTCCCCACATTTCTGTGGTGGAAAGTTCTGGAGTCTGCGTAGATGCACAAATTTCCACCCACCCCGCATTCCCCACAGTCTTATGAGAAAAATGGTACCTCACTTGTGTGGGTCAGCCTAGTGCCCGCGACAGGAAAATGCGCAAAACGCAACGTGGTCCCACCTCAATTTTGCGGTGATAAATGACCCTTTTTTGGCAAGTGCCTAGCTGTAGTTTTCGAACCCTAGTTCTGCCCGCAGCAAGGGAAACCTAGCAAACCTATACATTTTCGAAAGCTAGCACCCAGGGGAATCTAGGATGGGGTGACTTGACTGCCTCACACCAGGTTATGTTACCCAGAATCCCTTGCAAACCTAAAGAATTGTCAAAAAAAACACATGTTCCCCACATTTTTGTGATGGAATGTTCTGGAATCTGAGTGAATCCACAAATTTCCACCCACACCGCGTTCCCAAAAGTCTTACAAGAAA
Organism: Triturus cristatus; assembly: GCF_964204655.1. Lineage (NCBI taxonomy): Eukaryota > Metazoa > Chordata > Amphibia > Caudata > Salamandridae > Triturus > Triturus cristatus. The sequence continues at coordinate 248,748,547 of NC_140594.1, forward strand.
AATGGTACCTCACTTGTGTTGGTCGGCCTAGTGCCTGCGACAGGAAATAGCGCAAAACGCAACATGGTCACACCTTTATTTCGCAGTGAAAAATGACCCTTTTTTGGCAAAGTGCCTAGCTGTAGTTTTTTAACCCTAGCTCTGCCGGCACCTAGAGAAACCTAGCAAACCTATACATTTTTTAAAACTAGACACCTAGGGGAATCCAGGATGGGGTGACGTGACTGCCTCCGACCAGGTTCTGTTACCCAGAATCCCTTGCAAACCTAAAAAATTGTCAAAACAACACATTTTCCTCACATTTCTGTGGTGGAAAGTTCTGGAATCTGCGTGGATCCATTAATTTTCACCCACCCTGCATTTCCCAAAGTCTTACGAGAAAAATGGTTCCTCACTTGTGTGGGTCGGCCTAGTGCCCATGACAGGAACCGGCGCAAAACGCATTGTGGTCTCACCTCAATTCTTGCAGTGAAAAATTACCCTTTTTTGGCAACGTGCCTAGCTGTAGTTTTTTAACCCTAGCTCTGCCGACACCTAGGGAAACCTAGCAAACCTACATATTTATGAACACTAGACACCCAGGGGAATCTAGGATGGGGTGACTTGACTGCCTCCCACCAGGTTCTGTTACCCAGAATCGCTTTCAAACCTAAAAAAGTGTCAAAAAAACAGATTTTCCCCACATTTCTGTTGTGGAAAGTTCTGGAATCTGCATGGATCCACAATGTTCCTTCCACCCCGCGTTCCCCAATGTCTTACAAGAAAAATGGTACCTCACTTGTGTTGGTCAGCCTAAAATGTGTGTAAAAAGTGATTTTTTCAGCTAAAATGGAGGTTTGCAAGGGATTATGGGTAAGGAAACTTTGGGGTATCCACGCAAGCCATACCTCCTTGGAAGCCCCAAGGTGTCTAGTTTTCAGAAATGTGTGGGTTTGGTAGGTTTCCCTAGATGGCCGCCGAGAACGGGGCTAATAACCAAGGTGACCCCCCTTGCAAAACCAGGTGGTTTTTAGATAGGCAATTTTGATGTTGCCTCACTACGTTTTCGGTCCTTGCCTGTCGCGGGTATTTGGGCCTTCCACACAAGTGAGGCACCACTTTTATTAGGAGACCTGGGGAATCGCTGGGTTGTAGGAAATTTGTGTGAGCCCGGTGATGCCACACTTTCCCACACAAAAATGTGAGAGAAAAGTGTTCTTTTTAGCTACAATTGAGGTTTGCCGGAGATTCTGGGTAAGGAAACGTTGGGGGATCCACGCAAGCCATACCTCCCTGGGAGACCTCGCGTACTTACTTTTCAGAAATGTGTGGGTTTGGTAGGTTTCCCTAGATGGCCGCCGAGCACGGGACCAAACCCAGGTGACCCGCCTTGCAAATCCAGGTTGTTTTGAGATAATTAGTTGTTTAGTTCTGCAGCGTGAGAATTTTGGCACAATATTGGAAGGAAAATGTGACAGACATTTTGAGGTTTGCAGGACATTGTGGATAAAATAACTTGTTAGTATTCACAAGAGAGACATCACCATGTACTCCCATGGGTTTACCACAATATCTACAGTTGGTAGGTTACTCTTAGATGGAATGTGCACCTTGGCAGATAGACTAAAAAGTCAATGATTCCTGCACAGCCATCTATTCCTCAAACACACACACATACTGGTTGAATTTGGCACGAGGGCGAATGATGGTTCAGTATATAAAATGTTATTAACAAGAGATTTCACAAAAATGAAATGCACTGTCAATAATTAAATAGACAAAAAAATTAACCTGTGACTCGCAGCTCGTGAGCTGTAAAGCCACGGCAAGGCACCAACTGCTTTACAGGCCATTCACACACTTTTCATACGTGATACACACAAGACCATTCACACCACCAGGCATGAAACCAACACATTACAACATTCACAAAAAGGGACAAGGTACACCCTGCTTCAGAAAGAAAAAAATATATATATTACTGCACAGCCATCTAATCCTCAAGCACACACACATACTGGTTGATTTGGCATGAGGGTGAGTGATGGTTCAGTATGTACAATTGTGTTAGCAAGTGATTTCACAAAAATAAAATGCACTGTTAATAATTGAAAGGATGAGAAACTGAGCCATTGACTTAAAGCTCGTGATCTGTAAAGCCACGACAAGGCACCAACCTCTTTACAGGCCATTCATACACCTTTCATACATGTGACACATACAAAACCATTCACACCGCCAGCCGTGGGCCCAGCACATTACAACACTCACACCAGCAGACAGCGCCATTCAAGGGCCCATCACTTTCACACGCCCACATTCCTGACACAGCAACCACACAAGCTGATGGATTGCGTGGAGTGGCGCTCAGCCAGCAGTGTGTGTAGTGACCAGCAGCAATTCAGTACTCACACACCGCCAGCCCAGCGCCAGTCCACCCACGCACACTGCTAGCCAAGCGCCAGTCCACATACACTACCAGCCAAGTGCCACTCCACGCACACTGTCAGCCAAGCGCCAGTCCACGCACACCACCAGCCATGTGCCAATCCACGCACACCGCCTGCTAAGCACCAATGCACATACACTGCCAGCCAAGCGCCAGTCCACGCACACCGCCAGCCAAGCACCAGTCCATGCACAGCGCCAGCCATGTGCCAGTCCACGCACACCGCCAGCCAAGCACCAATCCATACACACCGCCAGCCAAGTGCCAATCCACGCACACCACCAGCCAAGCGCCAGTCCACCTACACTGCCAGCCAAGCGCTAGTCCACGCACACCGCCAGCCAAGCGCCAATCCACGCACACCGCCAGCCAAGCACCAATTCACGCACGCCACTAGCCAAGCGCCAGTCCACGCACACCACCAGCCAAGCGCTTATCCACGCACACCACCAGCCAAGTGCCAGCCCACGCACACCGCCAGCCAAGCCCCAGCCTACACACACCGCCATCACATTTAGGATTTTTTTATACAAAAAAACCACAAACAAATTGCAAATAGATACACATCTACTAACACAAAATCTGAAACTACATACATTGCACTAATGCCAACCTTGAAACAGAATAAAAAATGTTAAACAATACAGGCCAGGCAGTTCACTTTACCACTCATGGATGCTCCCAAAAATTCTTATGCATGTGGTACGATTTAAAACAAGCAGAACGCACACAGTCCAGGGTTAGAAGAACAGTCGGGGCAGTACATACGAGCCTCCTTCCACACACCTCTTTGCCAACAGTCTCTACGTCTCCTAGTGGGAAAGTCTTTTGAGGTTGTGGGAGGAAGGTATTCAGTGGTGATCTTTCAATCTAGCCACATCCTCCACCACTCCAACTCTAGGAACACTTGCCTGTTCCACTAAAACAAGGCTGCCTATTACGGACTCCTGAAACTTAGCAAAAGTCATCTTTGACTCAGGATAAGAATCCTTGAACACAACAAAAGCATTAAAGGTTGCCAAGTGGAAAAGATGGATAGCCAACTTCTTATACCAAATGTAAGCCTTACGAAGAGCAGCGTAAAGTTCCAACCTCTGATCTACTATGTCAACACCACCCATGTGCCTATTATAGTCTAAAATGCACACAGGTTTGCACACTTCAACAACCTGACCCCAAACAGTCACAGGTGCAGTGCTTTCATCATGGATGGTAGTCAGCATGTAGACATCTCTCCTGTCTGAAAACCTCACAGCTAGAAGCTCCTCGCAATGCAACGCACTGCACTGTCCCCGCACAAGCTTTTGACAAACAAGGTATTTTGGGAAACCTTTACGGTTAGAGCGGATTGTGCCACAAGCAACAGTGCCCACTTTGGCCAATTCCCTGAACAACCGCACACCAGTGTAGAAGTTATCTACATATAAATGCTGGCCTTTGTTAAATAATCCTCTACCAAGTTCCCACACAATTTTCTCAGTCACTCCAAAAGTGGACGGACAACCAGGGGGGTTAATGCTGGATTCCTTACCGGTGTACACCCTGAAATTAGAGACATATCCAGCTCCACTGTCACACAGCATATACAGCTTAATTCCATAACGTGCCCTCTTACTAGGAATGTATTGCCTAAAAACCAAGCAGCCCTCGAACAACACCAAAGACTCATCTACTGCTATTTCTTTTCCTGGAGCATAGATCTCAGAAAATCGATCAACAAATTGATCAAGGACAGGCTGAATCTTAAAAAGACGGTCACAATCAGAATGATCTTGTGGCAACGCTAAACCATTATCAACAAAATGCAGCATCCGAAGCAGAAGCAAATACCTATCACGACTCATCACTGCCGGAAATATAGCCGTTGCCATCAAGGGACTAGTAGACCAATATGAAGACATTGATGGCTTCCTTAGCAAGCCCATCAAAAAAGTTAATCCCAAGAACTTCTTCATATCTTCAAGATTTGTGGGAGTCCACCCGGTAGCTCTAGAATGGGGCTTAAGGCTGGCACTGTTGTCCCTCAAAAACTGTTCAGCATACAAATTAGTCTGCTCAAAAATCTCTGCTAAAAACACATTGTCCATAAACAACTGAAAAAAATGTATCGGCAAAAAGTTCTCAGTATTCACTCTACACCCTGGAACACCAGTAAAGTCTGGTAATGCTGGCTGCACCATGCCAGGGGCAACCCAGAAGTCATCACTTTCAACGGGAAGCCTTGCAGCCCCAGCCTGCAGCCCAGATGCCTCTTGCAGCACTACACCAACGGGAAGCCTAGCAGCCTCAGATGCCTCTTGCAGCACTACATGAACGTGAAGCCTTGCAGCCGCAGGCTGCAGCCCCGATGCCTCTTGCCACACTATCGGCACATCAATGTCCTCCTCTAACACAGGCACTTCATCCGCACTGAGAGAAGCTTCATCATCCGATGATTCCATGTGGCGAGAAAACTCACTGCCTGAATCATCCCCTCCCACCTCTGCCTCAGAATCAGTGTGAACCAAGGTCAGAGGAAGACTCCAAAACCATACCAACAACCTGCTGAGCAGTAATCCTGCGGCTAGTCATTATGCTTACTAAGAAAGGAGACTGCACAAACAAGGCAACAACAACCAACACTGTGCAAAGTACGTAGTAAACAAAGTGTGGCTTTAGCACAAAGATCTATATACTCAAAAACAATATAACACTTACCAAAGATAGCTACACTCACCAGCAACTACTCTGAAGAGACACAGCAAAAAGCAACGATATCCCACTAGAAAGAAAAAACAAAACCTATTACTCATAAGACAACAACGTACACATCAAGCACTAATGCAAAAAGATTTTGACACTCAAAACACAGAAGCCAAACATACTGCTATTACTACACCATTTTCAAAAAACACATTCATGTAGGGAAATTAAACTAATTTAGAGTAAATAGTACAAAATAAATTCGCTTACCAAGCACTTGCAACTACACAAGCTGCAAAACCAGCAGTAACAAAACCGCAACCTGGAACAGTCTAAACTGCAAAAGCCTTGAACTAGAATAAAATAGAGAAATAAAAAAATTACTATCACATTTCACAAACAATATGACAATTAAAATTATAACAAACAATGTCGCTACCCAAATGGTCATTCGGCCAGATGGGCCTTCAAATAGGGCTGAGAAAAATGGGGATTAGGTGAGGTTTTCCACCAAGCCACTCTATCTCCCAGGTGGGGCAGAAAACAGATAGATATTTGTCGCCCCATGGAAAAAAAATAGATCCCTGGTGCCTAGTAGGATTTTCTGCCTTACCCTCCCACCTAGGGCAGAAAGACCTAAACAATGGGGCAGATCTGTCGGGGGCAGAAAATACAAACATATTTTAACCCCCTTGGAAGCGACCCTTGGCCAAGGGGTCACTTCCATCCAAATGTTAATGCCCCCAAATGGAAACCCTGGTGCATAGTGGCATTTTCTGAGGGGGGCAGGAAAACATTACAAAACACATGCCCCCTTTAGGAAGCGACCCTTGCCCAAGAGGTTGCTTCCATCAAAAATAATGGCCCCCAAAGTAATCCCTGGTGCATAGTGGCATTTTCTGCTGCCCCTGGAGGCAAAACAGCCGAAACAATGGGCCGATGTGTCCCCAGGGGCCGCAGAAAATCATTCCTAATAAAATGCCCCCTCTAGGAAGCAACCTTTGCCCAAGGGGTCACTTCCATAAACAAATAATTGCCCCCAAAGTAGTCCCTGGTGCCTAGTGGCATTTTCTGCCCCCCGTGGGGTCAAAACAGCAAAAAAAAAGGCCGATTTGCCCCCAGGGGTGGGCAGAAAAACATTCCTAACAAAATGGCCCCTCTACGAAGCGACCCTTACCCAAGGGGTCGCTTCCATAACAAACATTTGCCCCCAAAGTAGTCCCTGGTGCCTAGTGGTGGTTTCTGCACCCCCTGGGGGCAAAACGGCAGAAAAAATGGTCTGATTTGCCCCCAGGGGGAGCAGAAAAACATTCCTTAAAATTTGTCCCCTCTAGGAAGCGACCCTTGCCCCAGGGGTCGCTTCCATTACACAAAAAAAAAATCCCTGGTGCTAGTGGGGGCATTTCCGCTGCACGATCGCGATGCTGTGCGCGATCATGAAGCAGAAATGCCCTGTAAAGAGACATAAGGAGAGAGGAAAATCTCTTTCCTCTCCCCTGATGCCTCGATGCATTCCCTAAACCCCCCCAGGAATGAGGAAACCTACCTTGTTCCTCGACGCTCAGGAAGCAAATGGCTTCCCGAGCGTCTGGGACTTCCTGATGACGTCAGCGTGCACTGTGCGCCCTGACGTCATGGGATTCCCATGGGGGCGTCGGGGGTGGCAGCGGAAACTCTTCTGCTGCCATTCCCCTTTGTGGGGGCAAAATTGGACACCCATGGGGGGAGCGCCAGTGTTTCCCCCGTGGGTGGGTCCCATGATGAGCTGGACTCGTCATGAGCACACGTCCACTGTGTGTCATGACGAGTCCAGCTCGTCATGAGCAGAGAAAGGGTTAATGGATTCCAGAGGGTCTGAAGAAGCATCTGTAGGTGATCTTGAAGGAGGTGGCTAAGGTTTTCTCCAACCAAGTGAGGTAGGGGAAGGTTGTGGTGGCCCAAATATGTCCATGAGAAATGGGAGGGGTGTAGGCTCCCATGTCCTGTCTCAGAGGAGAAGGAGTGGGAGGGGGCTGTGTCCCGAGGTGCACCAAACCCTGTCTCAAGGCCTGGTTGGTTCCATGAGGGAACACCAGGAGGGGGGCCTGATCTGTACCAGGAGGCCATCTCCTGAGGGGGATCCCAAGGTGTCAGGAAAGTTGGAGGAGACTGCCGTAACTAGCGTTCCACCGGTTCTGGTATCTGCCAGCACTGCTCCAGTTGGGAGGGTGCATGAATCCAGATAAAGGGGTGAGAGGGGAAGTCAGTCCTCAGTGGAAAGACCAGTGGGTCAGAGGTTGCCAGCTCTAAGGTCAGAGCACCCCACTACTGTCCCTGGTGAGGCCTCTTCTGGCCTGGGGGGTCTTTATGCTCTGTCAGGTAGACAGGAGGCTGGAGACCTGCACCTGGCAGACATTTGCACTACTCATGAGGAATGTGTTTCCCTTGTGGGGGGTTGCTGTACTCCCCCAGAAGTCCTGGGTTGCCTGGCATAGGTCCAGCCAAAGGGTACAGACCCTGGGTTGGAGGACCAGGTTCAGGGTGTCTCGCCTGACCTGGAGGAAGGTGTGACTGCTAATAGTGGCCTTACCGGTTTGTCTTCTGGGGGCACTTCTCCAGGAGGGAGGGTGCAGAGCCCCAGTAGGAGGGTATGGGGAGAGGACACCCTCACCCCTGCCCAATCAAAGGGTACAGACCCTAAGCTGGGATCCCAGTTGCAGCATAGAACCCCTGAAGTGGTGAGTGAATTGTGCGGGACACCTTCCTCGTGTGCCCTGACAAATCTGGAGGAGGGTACCACTCCAGGGGGGAAGGAGCAACACCCCTTGGAGGAGGACTGGGTATTTGAGAGCCCACCCATGCCCCAAGTCCAGTCTCAGGGTACAGAATTTGGCTGGTGGGTCAGTGTCAGGATGTCATCCCTGATTTGACAGGAGGGAGAGTGGACAAAAGGTGCAGGCACCTGGGGCTGCTGCCCCCCTGTTAGACCTGGCACCTTGGCGTGAGTCTCCCTTCCACTTTTTGTCGCTGTGCCTCATGTGTTTTGCTGGTGTTAGCTGCTCAGAGCACTGTGCCATTGCCAACCAGTGCCAGTGCTCCCTATTTAAAATGTGTATGTTGGTTGGATTCCATGATTGGCTTATTTGGTTTACTGTCAGACCCCAGTAAAGTGCACCAGGAGTGCCCAGGGCTTGTAAATACAAATGCTGCTGGTGGGCTTGCAGCACTGGTTGTGCCACCCACAGAAGCGGCCTAGTAAGATGTGTCTAAGGTCTGCCATTGCAGAACCTGCATGCAGTCTGGTACTGTCATGCTGACTGGGCAAGTGCACCCACTGCCCAGTCCCTAAACCTTCCCTTAACTTCGTATTAGTCACCCCTATGGTAGGCCCAAGGGCAGGGTGCATTGTAAGCATAAGGAAGGACAAGCCCTGATGTGTGTGGCATGTCCTAATAGTGAATTACAGCCATTTTCGTTGTTCACTATTGTAAGGCTACCTGTTCCCATAGGCCAGAATGGGCTGTTAGAATTGTTACATCCTATGATCCTAACAGACCCAGGGAACATGGTAGAAATTCGAGTTTAGTATGCCTGAACTCAGAATAATAAAATACATCTTTTAGTAAAGTTTATTTTAATATTCTGTGTTTGCAAATGCCACTTTTAGAAAGTTGGTATTTGCTTGCCTAACCATTTCAGCCCGCATCTGCTATGATGTGTATCTGCCGGTCTGGTTTGTGTGAGTGACAGGGCTGGGGAAACCCAGAGGGGCAGGGCTAGGTAGCCTGGTGGTGAATAGAAAGATTGACATCCAGATGGGTGGGAGGAGTGCACCTGGACTCTGAATAGGGCTGCGCTCTGCCACCACAATGCTTGCTCCACCTCCTGTGGAGCGGCTGATGTCTCTGCCCTGCACCCTGAATAGAAAGTCAGAGTCATGTCAACAAAGTGCTCAGGAACTGGTTTGGACTGGGCAAAGGCCCCTCTACCCCAGAGGAACAAAGGAATTAGGGGTATAAGTATTGGGACCCTGATCCCAAGAAATTAGATCCTGCTTGACAGGAAGAACCTCTGCCTGAGGAAAAGGAACCGGGAAAGCTGTAAGGAGGAGTACTGTCCCTGACCTGGGGGATTGGCCTGCAGTGGTTGCCTTGCTGCTGAAGGAGAGGAGAAAGACTACAAAGACTTTATTTCAACTTGTGCTCCTGCTGAAGTCTCAGGAACAACAGACTTCACCCCCCAACTCCCCAAAGTTCTTTGGAAGTGCCTGCTGCTGTTGTTGGGCCTTCTGAGGGACTGCATGTCGCAAGGAGCTGGAAGCGCGACTCAAGAAGGAGAAGCGTGCCGCCGTCGGAGCTGTTGTCATCGCATCTCGTAAAGTGTGTTGCCGCTGCAGCATCGCATCGAGCGGAAGCGTCTCGCATCATCCAAGAAGTGTCTCGCAATGCCGAAGAAGCGTGTCGCCATCGCAGCCATCGTAGCTGACGCATCGCGTCAAGAGAAGAGTCTCGCATCGAGGAAGAAGCGTGTCACCATTGCAGCCATCGTAGCTGTCGCATTGCACTGCATCAAGAAAAGCGCCTCGTATCCACGGAGAAGCGTGCCGCCGTCGGAGCTGCTGTTGTCGCATCGCGTAAAGAGGTGTCGCCGCTGCAACCTCGCATCGAGCGGAAGCGTCTCGCAAACGTCAGAGAAGAGTGCCGCTGCCAAGGCCGCTGTCGTCGCATCGCGTAAAGGGTGACGCCGCTGTAGCTGACGCATCGAGAAAATTCAACTTCACTCTAATACTATCTTTGAGGAAACTGATAGCAGCCTTACGGTTTGAAAACACGATCTGGTGCATTTGTAGCAGGTACTTTTTAGTTATACCTGTTTTCTCTTTGAGCCCAGAATATTCTGACCTTCCTTAGCTGTCCTATGTATATACATAATAACACTGCTATACAATAAGGATCGATATGAATAGCTTTATCTCCTCTATTTCAAATTAGGGTGTGAATTTAAACCTTTGGTCTCCTTCTTTTAGGAAGATATTCCCTTGTCTAAGTTTCTTCTTTTCTTCTCTTTTTTTCTTGTTTCTTTCTTCTTTTCCCTCTTCTTCTGAGACGTGCATGTTTCAGCCATATTTAAAGTATACTTAATATAAGCTTGAGTAAGAAGACGTAACACACATCAGTGATACCCATACCTTATATACAATGCATTTATTATTTCAGAATACAGTCCTCTCGTTTGTGCACAGGAAATTTAGTTCTTCATTGGTCCTGATGAAGGTGATGTTAATTTATATTTCACCGAAACGTACGTAGACCAACTTCTCCGCAACTGGACAACAATCTGTATTTGGACCCACTCAGATCATACAATAAGAAGAAACTAAGTCTGTTGTTTCAATTCCTCCAGTAAAACTCTGTGAGAATTTAGAATAATCCATAATAACTGACTTTTCCAGTTGTGTATTTTTATTGATTTTTTTCTCTATATTGATTTGTTTGTGGTATGACTGTTAGTATGCAAGATTAGTATGCAAGGTGTGAATGTAGAGATTTAACTTGCCTACCGAGGGGCATAATTATTTGTCTTAGCACTGTGATCTGCATTAATGTATATTAATGTATATCAATGTGTTACTGATATGTTTTACACTTTTGTTTAAATTGTACATATTTGTTTCAATCACATTGTGGAATCATGCACAAAAAATAACAGATAAAAGTAATATTTATAATCACTTTTGATACAAAAAATTCTTTGTCTATTAAATAAATAAAAATAAAGATGACAAAAAGAAATAACTGTGTGTAGACATTGTATTCATGGGTTACAACTGATGTTAGCTTGTCCATTATGATTTTTTGAGAGTGCTTACCATAGAATTAAAATAAATATAGGTCGGTAAAGAGGTAGTAATCCTTTATATTTGCTGCTGTTGTTGGGCCTTCTGAGGGACTGCGTGTCGCAATGAGCTGGAAGCGCGACTCAAGAAGGAGAAGCGTGCCGCCGTCGGAGCTGCTTTCATCGCATCTCGTAAAGTGTGTCGCCGCTGCAGCATCGCATCGAGCGGAAGCGTCTCGCATCATCCAAGAAGTGTCTCGCAACGCCGAAGAAGCGTGTCGCCATCGCAGCCATCGTAGCTGACGCATCGCGTCAAGAGAAGAGTCTCGCATCGAGGAAGAAGCATGTCGCCATCGCAGCCATCGTAGCTGTCGCATTGCACTGCATCAAGAAAAGCGCCTCGCATCCACGGAGAAGCGTGCCGCCGTCGGAGCTGCTGTCGTCGCATCGCGTAAAGTGGTGTCGCCGCTGCAACCTCGCATCGAGCGGAAGCGTCTCGCAAACGTCAGAGAAGAGTGCCGCTGCCAAGGCCGCTGTCGTCGCATCGCGTAAAGGGTGACGCCGCTGTAGCTGACGCATCGAGTCGAGTCTTCTCGCAACATCGGAGAAGCGTAACGCATCTGGTAGATCTTCACGTCTTTATTTCTTTGCACCAAAAACTTCATCGCATCAACATCGTTGCAACACTTTCGTTGCTCTGCGTGTCGCATCTAAAAGGTACATTGACTTAAAGTGTCACATTTAAGAACTTAAGAGAACTAAGCAAAATTCTACCATCTAAAGTAACAGTATTGTGTATTTGTGTTGTTTAATGGTCTTGTGGTAACTCTATATAAAGAATCCTTATTTTTAATATAAAACCTGTGTGGTGTCCATTTGTAGTGTTGTCACTTGGTTACTGTATGTTTTCACAAATGCTTAACCTATAACGCTCTGAGATAAGTCTTGTCTGCTCGTGCCAAGCTACCTAGAGGGTGAGCAGGGGTTATTTTAGGGGTGTAACCCCTTACCCTGACTAGAGGAAAGGTTCCCTGCTTGTCACAAGTACCTACCTGTGCCAACCAGAGAACCCGGATTCTAACACCCCCACTCTCTGACACCACAGAGGTTAGAGAACCATGAAAGGCCTGGGGCCTGGCTCTCATCACTGACAGCTGTCTGTGGCTACTGTGGCTTGCTGTCCTGGTGGACACCCCGGGGGTGGTCTGGGACACATCACTGTGTTGGCCATGTGGATATTGTCTGCCTGTTGGGACACACATGTGAGCAAGCTAAGGTTAGATGCTGCACAGATAGTGTCCACAGGTGAGGAGAAGGGTCCCCATTGGTTTTTTTAGTGGACCCTGAGAGTATGGACAGAGGGATCCAACTGAGTTAAGAAATGCGTAGAATTAGAACGTGCCCCTGCTGTTGTGGGCCAGGTCTAGGTTCTATCGCCTCGACAAGGAACGTCCATCAAGGGATTGATTAGTCTACCCTGGATTTAGGCTGGAAGGGGGTTGTGTTAGACCTGACTTGTCCAGCGGGTTCACCCCTAGACTTTTTGCCTTTTGGCCTCCTGTTTCTGACCTGTTTTTGTTGGCTTTATGACTCTGGGCACTTTATCACTGCTGATGAGTGCTAAAGTGCATATGCTCTTCCTGTAACTTGTTATGATGGATTGGTGATTCCATGATTGGCATATATGATTTACTACTCAGTCCCTAGTACAGTGCACTATGTGTGCTTATAAATCAAATGCTGCTAGTGGGCCTGCAGCACTGATTGTGCCACCCACATAACCAGCCTGTAAATGTAACCCAAGCCTGCCATTTCAGTGCCTGTTTGCGGTCTACTACTTCCATGTCAACCTGGCAAGTGTACACACTTGCCAGGCACTAACCGTCCCTTTTCTTACATGTGAGTATCCCCTAAGGTTGACTCAAGGTACCCTTGTGGGTAGGGCGCAGTGTATGTGAAACATAGGACATGCCCTGATATATGTGGCATGTCCTGATAGTGCATTACTGCCAATTTCGTTTTTCACTACTGTAAGGCTATCTGTTCCCATAGGATAGAATGTGGAGTTTGCTTATAACATCTTATAAGCCTAACTACCCCTGGGAACAAGGTTGGAAAATAATGTTCAATATGCCTAAACTCAGAATGTTAAAATGCATCTTTAGTAAGGGTGATTTTTACATTCTGTGGGGCAGATTTACAAGCCCCTTGCGCCAATTTGCATCATTTTTCCCATGTTAAAAGTGACGCAAAAGTGGCACAGGGGGCTTGAAAATCTGCCCCTGTGTTTGAAAATACCACTATCACAAAGTAGGTATTTTCTTGTTGAGCCATTCAGTGTGCCTCTGCTAGGATGTGTATTGACTTTCTGGCTTTGGAGTGACAGGGGCTTGGGATGTGCTGTGGGTCCAAAGAGACTAGATGAGTCACCGCTAGGCTGGATAGGCCTGGTCTGCATTTGGAGTGGTGGGAGGAGTAGCACCTGCACCTGCACCAGAATAGCGCTGTGCCTGCCTTCCACAATGCCGGCTCCACCTCCCTGTGGTGTGTCTGGAGCGAGGGCTCACACTGACAATAGAGGTTGTTGTGCACTTGTAAAGTGCCTTCCAGAAATGGTTTGGACTGGGCTCAGAGACCTGGGCCAGGAGAGAACAAGGAGATTTACTGTATAAATAGAGGGGCACAGACTCCAGACTTTTAGATCACTTCTGGGAAATCAAGAGGAACCTTTGCCATGGAGAAGAGCTGGTGAAACAGGCGAGGAATACTGCCTCTGTGCTGTTTGCTTTCTGGGGTTTGCCTGCAGTGGCTACTTTCTGCCAAGGAAAGGGAAAAGGGACCTTTGCTGTTTGCTGTGTCCCCTGCTTGAGGAAGATCTCCAAGGGCTGGAAGAAGAGCTTGTCTCCTGTTCTGAAGTCTCAGGGACACAAAGACTTCACCCCCAGCTCCACTGAATTTCCTTGATGGGAGTTCTGACCTGCCAAGAGGTACCTGTAGGTAGTGTGGGCCTCTGGTGGTGGTTCTGGCTGTTGGGAACTGGAAAAGCAATGCAACAACAAGAAGGGCGATGCTTCCACACCTGTTTCCGATGCATCGCTGAAGAAATCATTGCAGCGTCTGGCCGCGGCTCAAGAAATTGCCGCATGCGCATCGAGTGCACCGATCTCCGAAGTTCGAGATCACCGCACTCAAGCACTGCTGTGCGGCTGCAAGAACCCACATATCAACCTGGACCGTCGCATCGCATTGAGGCGCCAGGTCTGTCTCATCGTTGGGGGACGCAATAAGAAACAAACGCATCACCTCTCCACGCAGTAAGAAACCGACACATCACCTCCTTTCTGGTAAGGAACCAACGCATCACCTGTCCTGCGCAGCAGTAAGGAACTGACACATCACCTCCCCTGGAGCAGGGAACCAATGCATCACCGCCCCTTATTGTAAGGTACCAACGCATCACCTTCCGTGCGGCCCTTTTTGTTTGTGTGCCGGACGCATCCAAGGTACTGTTTGTGAAAAGTGTTGCATCTGCAATTTGCTTTGAACTGAACTATTACTGCCATTTGAAAGTCATATTTTTATTACTGTATTGTGGATTTTGTCGTTTTGGTCTTGTTTGGTTTAGATAAAGATTACTTATTTTTCGAAACTGGAATGGTGTCCATTCGTAGTATTTTCAGTGTAATACTGTATTACTGTATGTGTTTACAAATGCTTTACACACTGCCTCTGAGATAAGTCTGCCTGCCCGTGTCAAGCTACAAAGGGGGTGAGCATGGGTTATTTTAGAAGTGTATTCCCCTTACCCTGACTAGAAGCAAAGGTCCCTAGTTGGACAAAGGTACCTACCTCTGCCAACTAGAGACCCCCATATCTAACATTGACATACATAGTATATGCAGCAGCAGAGAAAAGACTCACACACCTTTCTCTGGCTAGAACAGGGTGGAGACCAATCTCCCATACAGCATGTCTCCCCTCGCTCCTGAGACTCTTTCTAGTTACTGTTACTTGACTCAAAAAACTTGCAGTCTTTCTACTGTAGTCAGCTCATTGGATACAAAGCTCTGGAAGAAATACTCTATCTTCTTTCAAGCCTGGAGCCTCCATAACTTAATTTCAAACCTTCTCCTCCTGGTTTTGTGAGCCCTGCATTCCATATAAATGAATATGTCAACCCCAACTGAAAAAGTGACTGGAATGGGAACATACTGCTTCATTCAGCAGTCAGTTCTAATTAAAACACTAAAGAAATGCTGTTTTTTTTTTTTAAATGTCTACCGAATAAAAACTATTATTTCCATGTAAATATACTCTATCCGATCTATTTGGTATGATTATATCGCATCAAATGGGCAGATCAGTACCTCTCTTAACATGACCCATTTTTGGATCCCACATACTTAATAACCTTCAGATTGTCATGAACATTACATATGCATTAATTTATAAATTGCAGGGCTAGAGTTACTAAATATGCATGCAACGCAGCACAGCTGCCAAAAATGCATAGGAGTGCCATATTTCCAGAGATTTGGTACTCTCTTCCCCTCTCCCTATTGCTGGTGCACAGCTTTGCTGCTAAGTGCCACACACACAGCTTTGCATAGGTTTTTTAGTGGTAGGGTTCCCTTGCAGTACACAATACTATGCCTAGACAACTTTTAAAAATGTTCCTACTTTCTAAGTGTGGTTTACAGTGCAGCACACATGCAAAGTCAGAAAACAAAGGAGAAATTAAAACATTTCTCCTTTTTATGCCTGCTTTCAAGTGTGTTCACTTTTGACACAAAACCATGTTTCAAATTTTTGGTAGATAGGGTTTTGCGTCAAAAAGAATGGGTGGTTGCATGGGAATGCCATGTACCACCCATGGAATGTCCCCTTAACGCTAAATAACGCAAACACTTTGTGCTGCTTTTAGTTATTTTTAGGCAGCTTTCCCAAAAACATGTGGGGGAACATTTATCAACATTTTGCGTTCCACTTGCTCCACTTAAGAAGGTCACAAAAGCAGATGCAAATCCTAAGTGAGATTTATCAAGCCATGCCAGGCATGGCCCTGCATAGTTTGTTGAATCCAGAGTAATTTTCTGTGGCAATAGCTATTTGTTCTGCAAACTCAAATTGCGCACTTTGATTTAGACTTAAACTGATGGGGGTGCTCACATTATTTTGAAAGCCTTTTAAATGCTCCTGAGAAAATATGATGTGTCATTGGCAGACTTCTCTTTTTGGTTATTTTTTATTGCATTTTGATTTCTGGCATATGTAAGTGGTGGCTTCACATAATCTATAACCCATGCTAATTAGGTAATCTTGCAATTAAACCATTAACTCAATATCTCATTGTCCTATAAATGCACTCACTGATTCAACGTTTTATCCACGCACTCATTCAATGATAAAGTCATCCACTCATAGATCCACGCACAGTCTCCTCCATTCAACTTCACTCATTTTCTCACATTCACCTATAGACATACAAACATCACGATTAATGCGAAACAACTTTCAGATATAAAATCGCTGACCTGTGGGTTTTGCCATTACTTGTTTAGCAGTGAGATCCCAATATCTTGCTTCTCCAGCCTAAGTCTGAGGTTAATTTCAAGGTTCTCATTAGGAGTACCAGAATTTAGAGCCAGGAGCTCCTTCTTAATATAGTTAAAAAAGAAGGGAGAAAAGCTGTCAAAACAGACTGATCAATGTAGATTGTTGATCAAAAGTGAGACTAGACAAATATAGCAACAGTAGAATAACAACAATATTGGTCTCAAACAGGATTAACAGGTCGTGATATAGGGACACACAGGCAGGAATTGTTTTTTTTTTTTTGCAAAGCTAGGGGAAGAGAGTTCTGCATGAATTGGAAATACTCATTTTCAATTATTCCGACACAGTTTCATGCATGTAGAATAATTTCAGCAGCGGGTAGCTTTTATTACAAACTTGTAGGAGGAGCAAAGGAGTCAAAATTTCTTTCAAGATGTTTGGAAGATTTATATAACATAATGTCCTGTAGCAAACCAGTAGCAGGTGTCCTTGTATATTTTCTGAAGCTCTTCTGAAGAAACAAGTTCATCAGGCAGTGTAATCCAGTTGTTTGAATGAATTCTGGCACATCTCATTCTCGAAAACTTCCATTGCAATGCCACAAAAAGATAAGACCAGGTAAATTTGAGCAAAGACTGTGCAATAGAGGAAGTAGTGGAGGAGCGTAAGTTATTAGTATAAACAAATGGTGATGGATCGACGGCTTTAATTAATCTCAGCCACTGGTGATCACTCTGGTCGCATCCCAATCCATTGTTTTTTACTCACCATGCCACCTCAGATTGGACCCAGCCATATGCAAATCAGCCTTGACCTTGCTCCTTATGGGAAAAAGTCCAGCCCGAACTGACAGTCCAGGTCCTCCGTGAACCAGAACAGAAGCAACCTAAAACTGGTTTTGCCCTAGTTAAGGCTCTTCAGCCACGTATTGCTTGGTTCTAGTGGCACAGTGAGCCTGGGACCAATGTCTGTGCCAAGGAGAGGGCTGAGAACAGGTTAATTAGAAGTTTTCTTGTGTCTCACCCTGACAGAGATTGTGGTTGCCTCAATCAGTAACCAAATTTCCAACTTTGGTGTTCAGCAGTGGGGTAAGGATTTGTGTTTGTACAGTGCCATAAGTGATGTTGTGTTACACAAAAATGCCAGATAAATGATTTCAGACCATTTCATTTGTTTTTTTAATTGTTCTTGATTGACCTTTTTGCTTTTTCCAAAGTCCCTCTCATTTTACTTGACTGTTTTGCCTTAACCAAAACTAGCAAGGATAGAATTAGATCTTATGGACATGGATGCCTACACTGTGGCTGAGCTCAAGGAGTTCTGCAAGGACAAAGGACTGCCATCCAAGAGTAATTACAAAATGCTGGAGTTGCAAAAGCGGCTGAGGACTTGGGTGGAAGTCCACCAGTCACTGTATACAACAACAGAAGGGGATGATGATGTGGAAAGGCAAGGGACATACCTGTATAACAGTCATGAGGTGCAGCATTCAGCTGAGGGTGATGACTTAGTCCTGAATTGGAGCTCCCTGGCAAAGCAGAGAGCAGTGTATCTTCCCAAGGTCTGTTCCAGCAGAGCTGGTAGACAGAAAAGCTGACAGGGAGTTTAGGCTGCAGCTGGCCAAGCTTAAGATGGAGGAAAGTAAACTGCCCATAACAGCAGGGAAGGAGATAGCAGAGAGAGTCCTAGCAAGAGAGAGACTAGCCAAGGAGGAGAGGTGCAGGCCCATGAGTTAAGTCTCAGAGAGCTGGACGTCAGAGCTAAACCCTTGTGGTCTAGCAATACTGGTAGCAGCATACCTGCAGTGCCCTCTGGAGACAAGATGGACTACATTCCAAAGGATCTGGTGCCTAACCTTGTTGTGGGAGATGACATTGACAAGGGGTTTGAAGCCTATACATTTGCTCTGGAGATAAACAGGGTCCTGAGGTGGATTAGGGGCCAGTCTCTGGAGGTACATACCCGAGGTATCTCCCCATGAAGGACATCCTTGTAAGGAAGTATGGCTTCACTATAGAAAGGCATAGGCAGAATGTCAAAGACAGTCAGAAGCTACCTCATCACCCCTTGGAGGATTGTGTAGATTCCTTGTGCAAGGCACTGGATGGTTGTGTGAAGGTCAGTGAAGTAAAAGATTTCCTGGGGGTGTACTATTTGGTGGCAAGAAAATACAAATTAAGTCTTTAGCTGTACCAAGACCTCATTGGTAGCATATTTGCTGACCCCAGAGAGCTTGTCAAGGAGGCAGACTGCTAGCACAGTGCCAGGGTCCACAAGAAGGTGTCTGTGGGGCATCACCAAAGGGTGGGTAGGGCCCCACCAGACGAAGGAGGGCAACATCAAAATAAAAGCAAGGAGTTCTGTAAAAGTCCCCAAAATAGCTTCATGGGGGGCTTCCCAATCCCCAGCTGAACAGAAGGAGAATAAGTTCCTTGCCATAAGTCCTCAGGGTAGTTCACCCTTTAGTACTATGAAGGTCATCAGTTTGAGCACTTCAAGGGTAATATCAAGTGTCCCACATGTGCTCACATGACCACTTGTAGGCATACACTGTAGCTTAATAGTGTAGCACTTGGCTAGGAGGTTGACCCATTTAGTACAGGAGTACTGCAGAGGTTATCCTAGTGTCCCTTGGTAACAGAGTGATGGTGCCAAAAGCAAATATGCCTACCAACACTAAAAAGTACAGGCAATGGGTAAACATCATTGGGCAGAGGGTTGAGGCTCTGAGAGGCACAGGAGCCAGCATGACAACTGTCAGATGTCATCTGGTGTCCTCAGAGCAGGTAGTTCTTAATGTAGTCCACCAGTTTATAGTAGCTGACAACCATTAGAATCACTATTAGGGGTGGGCAAACTTTTGAAATCCACCGGTGGAATTGGCAGAATTTCGTAATTCTGCGAAATACTATTAAATTCCACTGCTCCGTTTCCACCCGCGAAATTAATCAGCACTCATAATTCATCCCTGGGTATCCCTGTGGCATGATGTTTTGTGTGCGTATTGAAGCCCCGTTTTCAGTTTAACTTGCTTCCTTTCACTTCCATGGCCAATGGCTGTGCCAGAGGTTGGAGGCGAGGCTTGAATCGCACATATCTGCCACAGGCAGCAAGCATGCGCATTCTTTTATGAAATCTTGTCCACGGCTGTATGCTGCTAAGTACAGCATAGGCCAGCTCTGGGCCTTCTTGCCCCCACTTTCTAAATATGCTGGCCTTGGCGGAAATATTGAAAAACTAGTGTACTGGGAAGAAGTCACGTCAAGAAATCGGAGATTCTGGTGAAGCAGTGAGCTGTGTGCCTCGTGATCTGTGAGGTGCTGAGTACAAAGCACGCCACTGCATTAGTGTCTGGAATATATTACTTGAGTAGACCACCAGAAACACTCGCTTTTACCTCCCAGAACAGGATCTGAAAGCTCATGCTTGCTGCATTCATTCTTACAACTGTGCTATAGGGGGGAGTCTTGTTCACTGGGCGGATGTCACAGGGCCAAAAGCTGTGACCTGCCCCCGCAAACAGCAAATTGAGCAAACTACAAGGAGCAGCACTTGGCACGGCTGGTAAGTGATCCCATGCTGTGAGTGATAAGTCAGCGTCCCCCCTGTTCCTCTACAACAGCATGCTGCATTCTGGAACTTGTCGTTTTTTTTAACACAGTGAACATTATGAAGCCTAGCTCATACAAGGAACGTAGCTCCTTTTAAACATGCGAGATGGAAACGGACGCAAGTCTATGTTTTTCACTTTCACAAATGTTTTGTATCCCTCTATAGGTCATCATACGAACTGGTTGACTATGCTATTCTGCTCTGTTTGTTTGTGATATCATGATCGATTGTGTAGATGGCAGCAGTTTTTTTGGACGTCTTTTTGATTTGCTATGACAGCACAAACTGTACTTTCAACATACACTATGTTTTATTGTTTTTCATTAATATCATGTGCAAAAAAAAACCCCACCAGAACTACATAATACAGACTGTTGAAAGTCACAGGTCCACTCTAACATCACAGGTGATATTTCTCATGTTTCGAGGTTGAAAACTCAAAATATTTGCATGTTACCCTCCCTAATTCCACTGGGCAGCACGGCCTGATACTTACCAGATGTTCCAGATGCCAAGTAATATTTAAATACGTTCTATTAAGATGTTTTGCATTTAATTTTACCTGCACAGTAAGACAGTAAGCCCCAGTGACACAGGGCCTCTCTGCCTCCTATTCCTACCTTATAGCTAAATATAGCAAGTCTAGGCGGTAAACAGCTTTTTGTTCGCATGCTAAACAACGCATACCATAACAACGCGGTCGTTACAACAACCGCGTTCACATTTCGCATACTGTTACAATGCAAGTCGGAAGAACGACTTGCTTTAGGGGGAAGAAGGTGTTGGATTTAAAATCCAACACCTTCCCTACTGTCCGCACAAACTGGAGTTGTAATAGTAAATTATCCTATTCCAACATCCAGCGCCCCCTAAAAGCAAGTCTTGCGTTGTAACGGTATGCGAAATAACGACGCAGTCATTGTAACAACCACGTTGTTATAGCATGCGTTGTAAACGCATGCAAAAAAATGGCCTATATTCAGTCTAGGCATACAAACGTGTGAAGGGAGCTTCATGCAACATGGCTGAGGATGTAGTTTCCCTGGTATATGGTCACACAAAAGTTATAAAGAGATGAGTTGGGACATTGTCTGAGGGAGACAGAAAGCTTGACATGAGAACTCACAAACTATACCTGAAGAGTGAGTACAACTAAGGGAAGAGCTGACATATTTCAATCATTTTGTTTTCTGACTATTCAGGGTTTTAAAGTGAATATTGTAAGTGCTGTCTAGAATACTTTTCTCATCAGTTTTTGAACAAGTCTAGGATGCATTAGTGTAGCTTTTTACCTCTGTTGCTGTAGATTTTGCCTCCAATCGCACAGTAAGCTGAGAGCATTTTCACATTGTTGTTCACACATTTGGGCTGTCACCCAGTCATCAATGTGGAAGGAAGACCAAGGAAGCTCCTTTGTAAGCTGTAAATTCACCCAGGTAAGCAGCATTATTTCAGGAGATGGATTGGAAAGTGTCGGATCAGTGTCAGTGGTCTCATGCTTCGCCGATCCAGCGGAGAATGGTGTCATGGAGGAGCTGCCTATTTCTGAATATTGGTTTTGTTGAAGGAAGGCAGGGTGATTACATGTCCCCTATCTGTTTCCATTTGTGTGGCTCATATGATAAACTGCGCTTCCCGCACTTACATAACCACCATCACACTTTTCAGAAGAAAGGAGCAGCAGTAGCATTAGCTTTTACCACATTCTTCTCCCAAATTGCTGCCTATGGCACCTTGTTCTGGCCTTTGCTGTGTGACACACATTTTCTTGGCTTTCTTTTTTTCGTGGTTCATAAAAAAAAATGAGGCGTCCGGTAGTATTTCTGGTGGGGACCGAGTAACTTTCCCATCGCACTTCTTCTATCTTGGTCACCATGTTTTTAACTTAAAGTTTGTATCCAAATTCGTTAAACACACATTGCTAATATACATAAGTAAAGATGAAGACATTAAGTGTATTTAAACATACTCAGCCTGTAATAGTATGGCTTGAAGAGGCAAGATGGCGGCCACTCGTTCGGCTGAGTAAGCTGGATCTCGACACTCTCCTGGATTACCTCCCCCCTGCTTCACTGTTCGGTCCTAGGCGATGTGGAGCGATTTTGGACGTAGGTGAATTGCGGCATGTTCTGGAGGTACCGGTCTTGGTGCTTGGTTCTCCCACAGCCTTCAAGATTATTCTGCACTGGTTTTGTGCGCTGTCGGCACACAACTTTGTTTTCCTGCTCACCGAGCTCGATGCCTCCGAAGAATGCAGCCAAGGTCGCTAAGGCCTGCGGGCTTCCCGCGGGCACAGTTCCTGGTACCGGGAGTCCCGCGAAGGTCAGCAGCAGAAGAGGAGGTAACAGTCGAGCACGCTGACAAGCAGAAAGCTCTTTTACGGCCTAGGCAGGGAAAAGCGGCACCACTACCTGTAGCCATCTTACAGTTCCAGTGCTATTTAAAATTCAAACTGGCAAATGGAAGAGCGTAGTGGAAGTCTCGGAGGCTGCTGGTGCTTCGGCAGAATGTGGTAACAATATTGTGGCAGAATCTGGACACAATGTTGCAGTAGAAGCACTACCCCTTGAAATACAAGGTATTGACTTTGTCTCTGCTGCTGTGGCTGCCTCTAGCGAGGAGAGCAGGGGGAGCAGGGGAGCCCAGGGTTTGAGGGAAGCTGCACACTGTGTCGCAGTTAGTACTGATGGAACCAGCGCAATTTTCCCTACTGCATTTGAGGGTGAGCTGGTTTTGGATGATATAACATCTGAGAATGGGGCTAAAAAACTTCTACTGGATGTTACCTCAACTATTATCCCTCTAAAGGCTGGCCAGGAACAAGAGGCTATTAGCTATAACTGTGTAAGCAGCTGTTTGGAAAGGGGGCAGAAGGAATTCTGGGCACACAGAATGTGGATCAGTTAGCCACAGGTGGAGCTAAAGAAGGAGATTCGGGGGACCCCTCCAACTATTCTGGGGATGAGAGTCCTGGCAGAGAATGGGCAGAGGATAGAAGTGACACGAGCAGTCTGCAGGTGTATGAAGAGGAGACCGGTGATGAGGTCTCTTTAAATAATGGGACGGTTCGGGAAAAAGGGAGCAACCTGAATCTTTGGCAAATTCAGCTCTGGGTCCAGTTGTCTCATTGGTCAGGGACTACTCATTTTCTCCAAAATAGTGTGATGATTTGGGGCATGGTGACACATCTAAAGAGGCAGCTGGATCAAGCATGGAACCGCAAGGGGAAATTACTCTCTCTACCATTTAACAGAGTATAATGGCTCATCAAGAGGAGACCAGGGCAGAAGGGTTACGGCCTCAGGGGGCGGTTCAAAAATTGCAGCATGTTGTGCGTAGAGTTGCTAATACTTGCTCAGAGTTTACAATCAGATTTGGGGAAGCCGAAGCTCGAATATCAGTTTTGGAAGGTGAGCTAGCTCAGCAGAAGGTGATACAGCCAGGACGTTGGTTGAGTTGGAAAATCGCTCCAGAAGAAACAACCTATGATTTTTGGGAGTGCCTGAAGGAGTGGAGGGTAACGATGTTCCTCAATTCGTAGTAGAACTCTTTTTGGAAGCCTTTCCCGAGCTTTAGCAATGGGACTGGAAAGTTGAACTGCTAAGAGCCAATAGATTCCCTTTCTATCAACGGAAAAAAGCTGGGGGATCAACTGAAAGACCAAGAGCAATTTTGATCTGTCTTAATAATTTTTTATTACGAGAAGCAATTTATGGTTTGGAGAGACCGGACAGGAAGAGAGCGGGAGAGGGGTGCAAATTTTTTGTTTGACCTGATTTTTGCCAGGCCACAGTTGAGAGAAGATGGCATCTTCGGCAACTGAGTCCATTATTTCAGGCGAAGGGGGCACAGATTTGTTTATTAAATCCAGCCAAACTGAAAATTATATATAAGGGTTAGACCCCATTTTTTGTCTCAGAAATTCTAGCGAAAGAGTTCTTAAATTAAATCAGAGGTGGAAATTGGCACAAAATTGAACAAACATATGTACTGGAAGATATAATGTGGCGACAGGAACAACCCCTCCAATTACCGCCCAATCTCACTGCTCAATTCCCTAATGAAGGTCGCAGGGAGAATTATTTTAAATAGAATCCATGATTGGATAAGCGACCAAAACATCATCTCCAACCTTCAATATGGTTTCAGACAAGGCAAAGGTACCATCGAGCAAGGCCTAAACTTGACCCTTATAATTGCCAAATACACCCAGGCAAAAAAGGGAAACCTTTTCGTAACCTTTGTAGATCTCAGTTCCGCATTTGACTGCGTTGACCACGAGCTGCTCTGGGAATCTCTCGTAGAGATTGGATTAGAACCTTCCATTCTTGCATTCATTAAAGAGCTTTACAGGGGAGCATCAGCTCGTGTCAGATACGGCAGAAGTGGAGAATGTTCTGACAGGTCTTATATTAGGAGAGGTGTAAGACAGGGATGTATATTAGCCCCCTTACTTTTCACCCTCTATATAAATTCTGTCGGTCCTCATCTAAACAGAACTTACCACGACTACCCTACCATTAATGGTAAACCTATACCCATACTTCTTTATGCGGATGACGCAGCAATAATGTCACAGACCCGCATAGGGCTACAAAGGGCAGTTGATGAATTTACCGATTTTATGTCACGGAGAGGTTTAAATGTTAATGCCTCTAAAACCTTTACCATGTCTTGAGGCCTAGGGATCGGAAAAAAACAATGTTCCATCTTTTTAAAAGGCAGGAAACTGGATAGTGTTGACAGGTTTCCATATCTGGGCATTATTTTCGATAAGAGGGGCACCTGGCGGGCTGCTGCCCAAGCTAGGGGCACTGCGTTTTCTAAAGCTACAGGTGCGCTGACCAACTACTCCAAAAAGCTGGGGGGACGTCCGATTAACCCCTTATTACAGATCTATCGGGCCAAGTGTATTTCGACTGGCACTTATGGATCTGGGATCTGGGGAATCATCCACGCTGATCAAATTCAACGTTCCGAGAACCTATTTTTGCGCTACCTCCTGGCCGTCCCACGTGGCACATCAACCTACGTGGTGCACAACGAACTTGGCCTTACGCATATTGCGGACATTATAAACTCCTCCCCTATCATCTTATGGCACAAAGTCTGGACCAACCAAGATACACTTTTTAATAGGGAAATTATCACAGATTGTCTTAGACTGAAGGAGGTTAATAACATCAAGTGGCTGAACTATGTAAGAAACTTGTCTTCCGACTTAGGGCATCCCGAATTTTTCTCTGAACCCTCAACTCTGAATAAAATACCGAGAGTTACTCATCCGAAAAATATAAGAGCACGGTAGTGGATTACCAACATTCCACTACAACTGAACGGATTCAGCAATACCTATTCTTAATACCATCACCTTTTACCTGTATGCTTGTGACTCGTTTCCGCACTGATACCTTCTTCAGACTATTAACATTTCCCAATCAAAACTGTTGGTCTAGCGACCTGGAGAAATGCCCGTGTGATGGTTTGTCAACACAATCCAATATTCACTGTATTTTATTCTGTAGGTACTATCAACTGCCAAGGGCTACCCTTTTGAAACCTCTGCTCAAATCATGGGGACTACAATCCTGCAGAGCGGCTTTTTATAAATTAAAAACATTGGACACTCCTTTAACTATGGCCGCTGTCTCCTCTTACTTAAAAGCAATTGTGAGAGTGAGGGCATCAATGCAGCCTTAGACGATATATGACTTAATGTCTGTTGTGTACCTTTATTTTAAATGACTTTGTGATTGCTGCTAAACAATTGTGATTACCCCCAGTGTACTTTGTTAATGTTTTTATGACCCCTTGTGGTATTTTACTATTGTATTTCTTTTGATTTCTTCTTAAATTCATTTGTGTGTACTTTTATGATATTGTTTTTACATATTGAATAAAGTTTGCAATTGAATTGATATAATGTGCCTTATTGCTATAGATGTCTTGGGTTAATGTTGGTCTTTCTGCTGTGCTTCCCATCTCAGAGGACTATGGTCCTTATGTCTCATTTGGGTGGAGGGTGGGAAGGGTGTGGGGGAGGAGTAGGGGGTAGGGGTTGGCACTGTTGCTTTTTGTTGTTCTTTATTACTAGCTATGGTTATGGTACTTGTTTCTATGAGAGAAATAATATTTTTTTGTCGATATGAAATCTAGTTTTGGGTTTGGGCTGGTCAGATTTGAGTTGGAATGTCTTAGATATGGTGATGATTGGTAGAATTCGTATATGTACATGGAACATATGTGGCCTGAATGATAGGAAAAAGAGAGGTGTGACTGATAAAATGTTACAGGTCATGCAAATTGATCTGCTATGTTTACAAGAGACCCATATATCCTGTAACAACCGTGGGTGGTTGAGGGATTTGGGCTTAGAAGTGCTTGCTTGTACCAAGCAAGGCACAACGACCAAAGTGGTCACCATTTTGGCAAAGCATAGCCTTGGATTCTGTAAACGGGTAAAAGAGGATACTTTAGGGTGGTGGGTTATTGTGGACATGATGATCAACGACTCCCCTTTGTCAGTTTGTTCCATTTACTGCTCTAATCTAGATGATCCGGAAGTGCTGCATTGCCTGAGTGTTGAAATAGCATTATGCCCTCATCCTCTAATTCTTTGCAGAGACTTTAATATACATTTAGATAGTGATTTAGATATAACTAGTAATATCCCTCATAGGGGTAAAGAAAATTAAAGTCTTCAAAGCCACTCAAGGCTTAGTTAGGGAACTTGGTTGGTGGATGTGTGGCATAGGCATAAAAGAGACGATCCAGGAGCTACTTTTTATTCAGCCCCTCACAAGAAATGAGTGCGTCTAGACTATATTTTTGTCTCCACTCAAATTGTCGAGACTGTCAAGATCGAAATCACACCCAGGGTTATTTCAGATCATAACCTGGTAATATTAGAATTACCAATGAGCACTAAGATGAAACATAAGTCCTGGACTTTTGAAAGAAAATTGCTGCTGGATCAGGCATACTGTGCTCACATGGGAAGTTGGATTGAAGAGTTTTTTTTAAAATCAATAGAAATACAGCTTCTGATTCTATGGTCTGGGATGCTTTTAAGGCTAGGATACCGGGGGAGACTATGAGTTACTGTATAGCTAACCAGAGGAAAATACTCAGGGAGATTAAGAGCTGGATTGAACAGCTAAGATTATTAGAAATAGAACTCATGGGGAAAATATCAAGGAGGTTTAGCATTGAGGAATCTCTAAAGGCCATTGCTATTTTAAAAATGAAAATCCACCAGCATTTTGGTGAGGAGATAGCTGCTAAATATGCCCAGTATAGGGCTGAAATATATGAAATATGAGAAAATACAGGCAGGGTGTTAGCAAAGGCATTACATCAGAGGGAAGTTGCTAATCGAATCCATAGGATTAAGGACCATCTTGACCAGATACAGGACTCTCAGGTTGAAATTCTGAATGTGTTTAATAGATATTATCATCAGTTATATGCAGAGGGTGAGACTATAGGTGGAGAGGATCAAATGCAGGAATTTTGTTTCTGAGACAACTAAGGTTACACATGATCAGAATGAGATATTAGCAGCACCAATTACTTGGGAAGAAGTGGCGGGAGCTATAATGTCGTTAGCTATTGGAAACGCGGTGGGTCCGTACAGCATCCCTTTGGAATTCTTTAGGTCATTCCGGCAGGTACTTCAACAAGATCTTATGTTATTGTTCCAATCTGCCCAAAAAGGATCTATCCCAGACACGTGGCGCAAAACTACTATAATCATTTAAAAAAAAAGAGACAAGCCTGAGCGGCACCCTTCTTCATACAGGCCTATTTCACTTATTAAATCCGATAACAAGATCTTTTAAAAATCTTGGCTTGTCGACTTGGTAAAGTTATTACTCCTTTGGTATCAGTTCAGCAGTACAGATTTATTCCTGGAAGGGATACAGCGGATCATGTGAGACGTGTAATTTCTCTTCTTGATTGGGCTCAGGCAACAGAATCTCCGTTAGGGGTGATCCTGCTGGACTCTGAGAAGGCGTTCGACAGGGTCTCCTGGTAATTCCTATGGTATGTTTTGCAATGGAAGGGGTTCTGTTTGGAATTTATCCAAGCAGTGAAGGCCCTTTATATACAACCAGAAGTAGCTATACGTATTTCTGGAGAGGAGTTAAGATTATTTAGCATCAGCAGAGGCACAAGGCAGGGATGCCCTTGCTCCCCCTCTACTGTTTGCATTGTATATCGATGTATTTCTTAATAAGCTGAATCAGAGCACTAATATTAAACCTGTTTGAATTAATAATATGGAGTATAGAACATTGGCATATGCCGACGATATTGTGGTTCTTTCTATTGATGTCTCTTTGGCACTTCCAGCAGTTAGGAATTTGGCAGAACTGTTTGGTAGATTTTCAGGTTACAAATTAAACATAGATAAAACCCAGACGCTTCATTCTCATAGTAAGTCTCCGGCAGATCTGCCAATTGTTACCAAAGCAACTTATTTGGGAATCAAAATTACTCCAGTGGTGGATCAAATTCAGGACCTGAATATTATACCTGTGATGGATAAGGTTAATAGAAATCTGGAAAGATCAGATCATCGACATCTCTCTCTTCATGGGCGCTGTAATGTTTTAAAAATGTTGGTCCTTCCCAAATTGTTATATCTATTTAGAACAATCACCCTTGAGTTTTCTGTTTCTTGTTTCACAAAAGGAGAGCGGATTTGCTTTAGATTTCTTTGGGGATATTGGCCGAGAAGGGCATTCAAACAGATGATTCTTCCGAAACAATGGGGAGGTTGGGGTTTCCCACACTTTTTGCTGTATTATTGGGCATCCATGATGCAACCGATGGGGCCCCTTTTAGTTGGGGCTAAGGCTGAGATTCCGCTTGCTAGTAGACCACCCATTCATGAATTTGGGCTGGGGAAGGAAGTCAATAGCTGTTTGGTGAGGATAACTAGAGCACAGCTATTATAAAAAGACTACGTTTAAGGTACTCAAGGCTGCCTATCTAGTTTGGAAACAAATTAGGCGAAAGATGAATATTCCAAATGTAAATGTCCATGCCCCATTTTCTGCCTCCGGGCTTCTAACACCATTCTTTCGGGATCAAGCTACCTTTAGATTGGGGTTGAAGGGACTTTTATTTTGGGTGATTTGTTTGACGGTGGCCAACTTCTATCCTTTACAAATTTACAGGGGAAATATGGTTTATTAAAACAAGATTTTTATTAATATCTACAGGTTCGTAGCTTTTAAGGGAGGATTGGGACAGGTGCAAGGCTACGGTTGGAAAAAATTCCCTTGATTGAAAGAATAGGGAAAAAATCTTCAATAGGACAGATTTATCAACAATTATTGGAAGTATTTCTGGTTGATATTAGCATATGGAATTGAAAGTGGGAGAATAGTAGGTTGGGGAACATTGCAATACATATAGAGGATTCTTTGGATTTGGCGAATCAGATTCTAATGACTGAAAGACTCAGGAGCCAGCATTTTATGTCTATCTTCGATCTCTATTATACTCCTGGGAGGATTGCTAAATGGGGGGACTCAAGGGGAGATAAATGAAACAGGTGCGGACTACAAGCTGCAGAGATTGGAAATGTTTTGGTTACTATATTAGGAACGTCGATAAGTATTACTGCGGACTTGGTAATTTTGAGTGTAGGATCTGTCAGAGCAGGAAATACAAGGTTGAGATCTATGACTGCAATTTTGTTTATTGCTATGGCTCTGGTCCGCTTATGTATAACAAGTGAATGGATCAGCCTCACTGACTGGCGGTCAAGGTTGTTAGCTATCTATAATTTATAAACCTCAATTTATAAAACAAAAGGTAGGGAAAAAGGGGCCCTGGGATAACAAATATGGGCTCCTGTTACAGATTGGACACTGCAAACATAGGAATGGTATAACCACAGTTTGTTAAGTAGTATCTGATGTTTGTTCTTGTACCAAAGTTTTTGATTTCAAATTTCAAGTGGGATAGAGGGTTATGACTTAATACTACCGGTCGTATTTGTGAAATAATGTGAAACTAGCCCAATCCAGGCACTGTATTTTTTGTTACATATATTTGGTGTTGATTGTACCATAATTTTGGCTATTGAATGTGCCTTGTATAAAATGAGGTGAAAACCAATAAAAATATTTAACAAAAAAAAACATACTCAGCCTGCTTGCGGAACTCCATGGAATCTTGCAGAGTTTTTCAGTGACTCTGTGGAATTCCGCAGTTACACTCCACAAGTTCCGCCTAGGCCTAACTGGTTTTATTTCAATGGGTGGGTCTTAGGTTCCTTGAGGGTAGCTGTGAGTTCATCTATGCCTGTGGATAGTCTGATTGGTATTGACCTGTAGCATCCCATCTGGAGAGAGGTGGAGCTTTGTGCCACCTGAAGATGTTGGGGTTGCCTGTGTAGGTGTTCCTGACCACACGGTGCATGGCCACCCAAGAGGGTAGCGAGGAGAACCTGGAGCCTGGAAGAATGCCCCAGGTACCTGCAAAAAGTAGGAAGAGCAAGTGGTGCAGGAATACCACTCCTAAAACTCCCATGGTCGGGTAGGTGGTGAAGCTTGAGGGTGAAGCTGTGGAATCTACAGGGGAGGACATTTCCGCCCTGGTAAATCTACCTGAACTGAGCAATTGACAGAAGGAAGGATGTCCCACTAGGGAAGAGTACTGCAGAGTTAAGGTGTGCCAGAATTGTGAGGGCCCAGGCAGCTGGTGACAACTCTAGTGATCATCTGATTTACTGGGAGAATGATCTCCTATATAGCAAACCTAAGGTTCCTGAGCCTCATGCAATCCATGAGTTGGTTGTTGCCCAGTGCTATAGAGCCTTCCTACTAGATCTGGCTCATAATGTTCTTCCTGGTAGATCATCTAGAGCAGGACAAGACATTTGACAGGCTTGTCACCCACTTCTTTTGATTACTGATGAAGATAGCCTCAAATGCATTCTGCAGCACATGCCCCACCTGCTACGACAGAGGGAAGTCAGGAAGGAAACACAAGGTTCCTGTGGTTCCTCTTTCAGCCATTGGTACCCCCTTTGAAAGGGTGGCATCAACATTGTTGAGCCTCTGGAACTCAAAGCAGCTGAGAGCAACAGGTTTATCCTGGTCTTAGTGAACCATGCCAACCAGTCAATGCAGGCTATTCCATTAAGGACAGTGACAGTGCCCCTAGTGAGGATATTTACCTGTGTGAGATTCCCCAAGAAGGTAGTTTTTGACCATGGAACCAACCTCATATCAACTTACTTCAAGTCCCTGTGGGACGAGTTTGTGGTAACATGCACGTTCTCCACATGCTATCATCTTCAAACCAATGGGCGTCTTGAGAGATTCAACAAGAACCTTAAAGGCATGATCTTGGGCCAGTCAATCCTCCTGCCATGCCTGTTCTTTGCGTAAAAGGAGGAACCTCAGAAAGGGGTTGGAGTCAGCCCCTTTGAACGTCTATAAGGGCACACTGTCATAGGGCCTCTCAGTGTGGTGAATGAGGTTTGGGAGCAAGCTCCCAAGAAAGAGTGTGAATGTAGTCAGCTACATGATGAACCTTTGCACCCAGATGAAGCACATCTGGAAGAAGGCAAAAGATAATCTGGAAGCCAGACAGGAGCATATACAACTGTGGTATTACCAGAAGGCCACTGCTAGAAAGTGGGTTGTTGTTGGGTGACTGCGGTGTGAGCCCGTTCCAAGCAACGGCCACAATCCCTTACAGGGTTAACCAAAAAGAAACTAGAAGCAACAAGCAGCCTCTTCGCCTCTGCTTCATAGACTTCGAAGCAGTCCTTAATAACATAGACCAGGCTAGGCATTGGAGGAAATTGGCCGACTGGAATGTCTTGTGGCCACTGTTGGACATGCTGAACCTACTCCACACAGACACTTGGGTACAGGTGAAGCTGGGCGAGGGCACACATATCGCCAGGCTGGTGCCAATCACCAAAGGGTTAAAACAAAGGCCTGTGCTTGTCCCAGCACTATTTAACCTCTACATGGAGAACCTAACATATTTTCTCAACTCTAGCAATTGGCATGGTCCTAGGCTGAGGGGCACAACTCTATTCAGTTTTTCATACACATGATGTGGTCCTGGTCAGCCACACACAGGTGGGCATGTAACATCTCCTCAATGCAATGCAGGATTATGCAATGGACAACCTCCTGAAAGTAAATCTCAAGCAAACAAAATCAATGACCATCAACGACGGCATGAAGAAATGGCCTGCCTGGTTTCTGGGGACTACTTGGATCCAAACCACAACAAACTACAAATACCTAGGCATAGAAATTGACAAGGGGGGCCGGTTTGCTACACAGAAAGAGATGATCAATAGAAAAGGGATTGCGCTGGCAGCAACACTGATTGTAGTTGACAGGCCTGATATTGACACCTCTCCTCGTGGTAGCTCGATCAAAACCTCTACCAGCAATCAACTATTGAAGTGAAGCCCTGAGAGGCAGAGACACTAAGGGCCATATTTACAAGGAAGTAACGCAGCACAGTGCCACAAGCCACTTGGCTGTGCAGCACTGTGGTACTTCCGAAGCAAAGGGATGCATCATATTTACAACAATATGACGTATCCCCGAGCTCTCCCCTGCATTGGTGCACAATTGGATGCCATGTGCCAATACAGGCACCCTTGCACCATTTGCAGGGATGGTTGTTTTTGTGCAGGAATGGACACCTTCCTGCACAAAAACAATCACAAGAGCTGTTTTCCTCTTTCTATGTGTGCTGAAGAATGCAGCATGCATAGAAAGAGGAAAAAACGAGGAGAAACGTAATTATTTCTCCTCATGGCACTGCCTTACGCCTCCCCTGGAGAGGCGTAGGATTCTGAAGCATTTCCAGGCTTATAAAAATGTTGTAAATCTGGTAATGCAGCAGATTCCATGGGTGTTGTGTGGGAACACCCACAGCAGCACCCGTTGAATGCCCCTTTCACTTAATGTGATGCATGAAAAGGGGCTGCATTTACAAGGACACAAAAAGCCACTTTGGGTGGCATTATGTGTCCTTGTAAATATGGAGCACCTCACTGCACAGCCAGTACATCACAAAGAGTGATGCAGCGCCCACACAAGGGGCATGTACATATGCCCATAATAGTCTAGAAAATACACTAGGTAAGGCTTACAGACTCATATTCAGCATTCTAAACTACTCTTCGGCAGCACAGACTTGGTTAGAGTTCAGCCTAACGTAAAAGCCCTTGGCAAGGCAAGGTGCAGTCATTGTCTGCTGGCACAAGATCAGAAACAAAGCTGTCAACACCCTGAATCACCTTTTATGTCAAGAGCTGTAGCATCGAAGACCATCGCCTGACAGAAACTCTCATCATGAATCTCCTTCAAACACTAGGCTGTCTCAGGCCTGGGACATTCTAACCAGTCATGTCATCTTCAAAAAACTTGTTTGGAAATCAATAAAACGTCTCTCACTTGTAGAAGACAATGCCACTTACTCAGGCTGCAGCCATACCTGGATGACCATCAACATCTACTGATCACTTACTCCTCAAAAATACTTCAGTCTAGGCTACTCAAGAATGGTAAAGTATTGTCTGGGGATAATCGCCTCAACTCTGCATCTCCTGCCATGGCAAAGGGTACAATTCTCTAATTGCTGTTGAATAAGCGGCTTAGCAAAGGAAGACCTCACACACCTGCTCTGCATTTATAGCAAACTGAAGGATGAACGGATCCAACTGCTCAAACCTCCCGTTCAACTCAAGAGGCGTCTGTATTCGGAGACAGGCAGTGATGGCCTACTTCCATGCAGAGGAACTGCAGCACAACTGCAGTATAATAAAATTAATCCAATTGGGTGCATATGAAGTATGTTCCAAACAGCTCAGAGCACCTTAATAAACCTCTCCGCGGCTAGTAATATAGTTATTTCATACAGTGGGGGGATCATTATCCCACATATAAGTGTAAATATTGGTAGGCAACCAAACGTATCCACTGATTTTCTTCATAAAATAGATTCTTAAAGAACACTAACACATGCGCCACATTACATACATGTGTCCATGTATTTATTTGTAGGATTTACTATGGTGTGAGGGTGGGTGTCTGTTCATTTTGAAAATCAATCAATCAAAGATTTATGGAGCATGGCAAATCACCCATGAGGGTCTCGAGGCAATGGAGCTGTTTGCTGCTGCATCGATGTTTGATCATTCAAACATCCAGGTCTTTAGTTCTTTTCTGAATTGCTGGAGTGACAGTGTGGTCCTGATGTGCAGGTGAAGGTTCTTTCGAGCCTTGGCTGCTGGTTCGAGAAGGAGCATCCTCCGGGGCTGGATCAATGGATCCATGGGATGTCTGCAAGGGAGTGTAAAGCTAATCTAAGGTGTCTGGTTGGTTGATGTAGGGTCAGGCGTTTGCTGATGTATCCTGGTCCTTCGTTGTGCAGGGCCGTGTAGGCGTGGGCCAGCATCTTGAGCTGGCATCTCTTCTGAATTGGGAGCAAATGTAGTTTCTTGAGATGTGGTGGGATACGGGTCATTCTGGGCAGGTTGAGTATGAGTCTTGCCGCTGATTTCTTTATTGTCTGAAGTCTCTTCAGGAGGTTTTCCTATGCAGAATGTATTCCTGGATTCCAGTCTGCTGGTGATGAGGGCCTGCATGACGGTCCTTCAGGTGAAACATAACATATGAATGATTCATTGTTGTTAAATATGTGAAGAAAAATGTTTGTTTTCATTTTCCATGAGCTAAAATCTCAATTTGGTTAGAAGTATACCATTACTAACAGACACAGTAAATAATTTATGAGCATGTCATAAGTTCAAAGAATTATGAGGGTTTACACCTCTGCTAGTTGCTAAACAATAGCCAAACATGCAATGTAATTGTGTACATGTCGGTGGATGACAGATGCATGTATTGTCGACGTCGGCGTGTACCCTACAGGTTACAGCTTTGGATTATGGCTGTGTGACTCAGCCTTTCACCATTCTAAAGTTTATAAAAGGAGTACCTTCAGGCACGTGATGAGAAGAGTGACTCTCAGCAGTGAACCTTCCTACATAGCATGTGCTACAAGAGTGCATTAGGTACCGCTACTCCATACGTAAAACCATATGTGTGCCTGTGTGTATATTTACAAATACGTGAATACGTACCTCACTAGTGCAGCTTTGAATGTTTCCATACATAAGTCTGCTTCCTGTTTGGTGGGTATACATGGCTCCACCTACAGTGATAGTTGTGTAGCAAACGCTTTAGGCTATTTTCTCTCTTGGTCTCTTGGAAGAACTCTTCTGTTCCTTGTTCCGGAGCCTTCTCCTCATTTCCTGTTTGCTGTTACAACCTTCCATCTCTACCTTTTGGTTGATGCTAGTCCACGGGGAGGTTGGCTACCATGCTACTGCATCTGTGCTGTTGTCATCTGCAGTTCCTGTTTAGAGAATGTTTATTCCTCAGGCGATATCTTTCAACTGGTAGCTTCTTAAAGGGAACAATTCTTAGATTTGTGTTACCTTACTGGCTAGCAAAGAGGCTTCTAAGATAGACCCCATTGTCTACGTAACCAGGACCCTAAGGCTCCTGAAAAGGTTAGCACTTTCGGTGCTTGATAAGGTTGGCACAAAGATGAAATAGCTAAGTAACATAATTATCCTGTTTCAGATATCCGTGGATAACCAGCACTCATAACCTTCGTTCTTGGAACAATAGCAGGGATATTAGTTTATGTGCAGGCAGTGGCCATCTCTGAATGGCAAGGAAAACTCAGATAGTTAATTATAATACCAGGTCTCTCTTCTGAAGAGAGTGGAACAATTGCAGAAAGCAACTCTAGGACTTCTTTTCAATCCCTTGTATATTCCCACAACTAGATGTTAGACTCACCCTGATCCATCCCTCTCCACTTCTCCACACCAGCACCCCTTAAAGAGTATCCTACGAACTGCAGCATGTCTGTTAGACCTGCCATCCTTAAGGTGGTCTTCCCTAAGCTTTTTAGGTGCTTACTTCTTATATTTGTTTGCTGATTCTTCTTGTTGGCCTTGGGACTCTGAGCACTTTACCACTGCCAACCAGAGCTAAAGTGCATGTGCTTCTCTCCTAAAACTTGGTTTGATTAATGTATTTACAAGTGGCAAACTTAATGTACTTGCAAATCCCTAGTGCAGTGCACTAATGGGCTTGCAGCACTGATTGCACCAGCGGTTGACGTATCCAAGTGCAATCTGCCTGTCGGAGAGCATCCAGTTCTGGTAAAATAGCTCAGCGAATTACTGCTCATACTCCATTTCATGTATCTGTTCCCAACCACTAAATTAACATTTTTAAGCTGTGCTACAATGGACCACAAATTAACTTACTTGTTGTGCATTCACCTTGTAAATCTCATGACCAAAAACAGGCGTTGTATTGCATCATTAACTCCGCTTACTTTTAAGGGGAACAGATGCCCCTAAAGAAATGAGTGCAATAGAAACCAGAATCCTTACAGGCACCGATTTCTCTTCCTGCACCCTTATTTGAAATTCCTAGGACAACAGCAGCAAGGGAGCAGGACTTTGGTCCATTCCTCTTTCGCCTGAGGTTCTGTGTGTATAGTAAACAATATGCTCACATGAAGAACCCTGGAAATGACAACTTCTTGCAGGATACTAGCTTTTAAATCACAGTCACTTGAACCCCCCCCCAAAATAAAATCACACAAACAACAAGGCTTATGTGGTGTCCGGGAGCCCCTTTCCACGCACCAGCCCAAGGTGACTGCAAACACCTAATACATTTAGAGATGGGGCAAAAATTACTTCTGAAAAAAAATCATCAGAATGAGGCAAATGAAATAACCTGTTGCAGATATGAACTTTTTATTGCAGTTATTTACAGCTAAGCCAATCCCCACTGATGGGTGCACATCAACAGAGACAGTTGCTGCTGATGAGCACACACATCCTCAGCAGCCTCCTCTGAATATATTTGAAGAAAAAATACATTCAAATATGGTTGCAGCAGATGCATTTTGTATGTACTTTGTTAAAGCATTAGCAGAATATATTGACATATGCCTTCCACGGGTAGCATGGTGGCTGGGCCTCAAAATGTGAAGAGGCCTCAGCTGGGGGGGGCAACCAATCAGGAAGAAAATAGACCCCCATTCAAACTGTAATGGATGGTCTGGTGTCAGCTGTGGAAGTTACTTTATCTGATCTGAACACTATGCTAATGAAATGCTTCTAGGTAGGACAAGACAAGAATGGGGAGATATTTATAGTCTAAAACAACATCCAAACATGGACATGAATACCCTAAGTAATGTATTGGAACAATAGGTCTTCCTACAGACCAATGAAGTGATCTGTAGCTGAGATCTAAAAAAGGCACGTATTAAGCAACCCTCCAGATCACAGACAAAGATGACCCTGCCTCCTAAATTTGATGGACCTCTCAGCTATCTTCTACACAATTGACTCTCTCACCCTTATAGGCACCTCAGAGTTGTGAAAGAAAATCACAGCTCAATATCCTGTACTGGATCTCCGCCTACATTTCCAACTGACCAGTTTGTTCATATGAACACCACCAGGTCCCAAACGTTCCCTATCACCAGTGGAGTCCCCCGTGATTCAAGACTGCCCCCTGCCATCTTCAGCTTCTAAATAGAGCCTATTGCTGCTCTACTCATCAGTAACAGCCCCAAGATTGATCAATATGCTGATGATACACAACTCTGCTTGAACATCTTCTCTGCTTCAGACACCCAGCACCTCAAACACTGCCTGCATATCATCCAGACCTGGATGTCCACCCAAAATGAACAAATCTAAGACTGAATACCGGTTACCAAGAAAAAAAAAGATCTGAACCCCAACTGTCAATGAATGCCAAGTCACATGGATTCTCCCTGGACACCCACCTCACCTTCAAGGGACACATCGCCTAAAAAGACAGCCTGATACCAGGTCTCTCTTCTAAAGAGTGGAACAATTTCTTGCAAAAAGCAACTTTAGGACTTCTTTCAAGCAATTGTATTCCTACATCTAGATGTTAGACGCACCCTCTTCCATTCTCCATACCAGCACCCCTTAAAGAGTACCCTACATACTGCAGCATGTCCGTTAGACCTGCCATCCTTAGGATGGTCTTCCCTAAGCCTTTTGAATGCTTACTTCCTATTTTTGTTTGCTGATTCTTTTTGTTGGCCTTGGGACTCTGAGCACTTCACCACTGCCAACCAGAGCTGAAGTGCATGTGCCTCTCTCCTAAAACATGCTTTGTTTGATGTATCTACAATTGGCAAACTTAATGTACTTGCAAATCCCTAGTACAGTGCACAACATGTGTCCAAGCCCTGTAAATTAGTCCTTGTCTCTCTGCTCTGTTTTCCTCTCCTCTACTATCCGCCTTCCGACGAGTTGCTGAGGATCTACTAGCGGAGGAGCCATTTCAGCAGTCGATGACCGGTGGGGTATGCCTGGGTGCCTTGGGAGGGGATCGGCCGGGGATCACTCCTCCTGGCCGCCCCCTACCCTTCGGGTTTTGTTGTGGTTGCCTGTCCTCTTGCACCGCCTCCCTAGAGACGACGGAGAGGCATGAGTCTTACTTCTCCCAGCAGGGGTTCAGTGGTGCGGCGCTGCTGACCAGTGCCCCCGAGCTTGTATTCCTTCTTGAGTTTTGGGGAGGTGATCCCTCCTGTTCCCCGCTGCTGCCTCCACCTCTCCGGGGCTGTTGCCTGGCACACAAATCTGTTTTCGTTTCGGCACTCTGAATGGCGATGCTGATGCCCCTGGAGGCCCGGGTGTGTGTGCGTCGACAACCCGCTTTGTGACCGGCAGTGTCCTTCCCTCCTCCCTCCGTGGTCATGTGTCTGCCTCCCCCATCCGACCCTGATTGAAGCTTTCGAGTCTGCTGCCTTGTGGTTTTCGTTTTGGATTTTTGTGTGTTCTGTCATTTTGGTTTGATGCTGGTGGTTCCCTTGGCCTGGGTCCTCCATCTTGGCGGTTTCGACCTATCCTCATTGTTGCTGGACTGCTCCTTGTTTGCCTGTCTGTTCTTTTCCTCAAGTCTTCCCCTCCCATTTTATACAATCACCGACTCACGGGATGTTTATGATTGTTGGTCCCAAGCAAGTTTGTATGACTTTTACTGTGACTGTTTTGTTAGTACTGCCCTCTTGCCGGTCTGCCTGACCTGATTATGCATTTCTTACCCCTTTTTACCATTCCCCCCACCTTCCATGCACCATTTGACATGTGTCTTGACTATGCTATGCGCTAATAACCCATGTTATTGTGTATTCACAGTTTTTCTCCTGTGTTATACTTGGCTCCAGTAACTGATGTAATATTGTAACTTTTAACTCGCTGATCCTCCTGTAAAGCGCGCTGATACCTCCAGGTCTAGCCAGCGCTATATAAAACTTTGCAAATAAAAAAAAATACTAATGAGCCTGCAGCACTGACTGTGCCACCCAGATAAGTAGCACTTTAGGAATGTCTCAGGCTTGTCACTGCAGAGTGTGTGTGTGAAGATTACACTGCCATTCCACCTTGGCATTTCAACCCTCTTGTCAATCCTTAAACTGCCCTTTTATTATAAGTCACCCCTAAGGTAGGCCCTAGGTAGCCCAAAGGGCAGTGTGCTACATAATCAAAAAGAAGGACATGTACCTTTCAAGTTTTGGATGTCTTGCTAGTGGAAAACTCCCAAACTCATTTTTCACTACAGAGAGGCCTACCCTTCTCATGGGTTAACATTGGAGATTCCCTTTTACATTTAATAAACTAATTCTAATTGAGAGAAGGTAGAGTTGTGATGTTTAGTACCTCTGGAATTGTAATGACAAATCCTCTTTAATGGTAAAGTTATATTTGAAGTTACTATTCTGAAAATGGCACTTTTGGGAATTTGGACAGTTTCCTGCTCCTAGCCATTTGCTGTCGGCTGCCTGTCTCTATCACTGGATGGGCTGGGTGTCAGTTCACTTTGTGTATTCCCTCTAGACAATCTCACGCAAAGGAAGACTGGTTGCGACTTCATGCATCTTTCTGGGTGGTAGGGAGGGAGGAGCTGGGCATTGCCTCACACTTGCACCTGAATAGGCCTGGCCCTGTCCACATACAAAGGGCTGCATACCATCCTGTAGTGAGTCTGGAGTCAGGGCAGGAAGAAAGGTTTTCAGTGCACATCAAAGGCTTTTCTTTGAAGTAGGTCCTACCTCAGTGCCACAACTGGGTATACGTACTGGATCTCAGACCCTACCAACTCAGTACACTTCTGGACCTGAAACCAACTTGCTAAGAAGAATAAATGCTGTGCTGAGGATTTACACACTGCTGGACTGCTGCTCTGGAAGACTGCTGCCTTGCTGTGCTGTCTGCTGCCTGCTGGTCCTTCTGACAGGCCCCACATCAACTGACCCAGAGTGGCTCCAAGGGTTAGATGACTAGTCTCCTGTTCTTCAAAGACTCAGAGACAGCCAAGTCTTTAACCTGCCCATATGCCTGGTTCATTGGAAATTAACTCACATGCTTGCTCCATTGGAAACAAGTCATCTTCTGCTGGGAAGACCAAAACTGATGCATTTCGGGAACATATCCGTTGCATAGTACTAGGAACCAGCTCATCACCATCAGAACCAATACATCAGACCAGCTGTATCGCCAACACTGCTGAAGGACAATCGATGGATCCCTTAATATGCGTGGAGAAATCCAGCGCATCACCTTCAGACCCAACCCGTCTTGGAACCAGCGCTTCGTTTTCAGAACCAATGCATGTCCATACTTGGTGGAGAAAAATCAACGCATCTCAATTAATTTACTTTGCTCAGCGGGCCCTGCATGGAGCCTGTACCCGGCCCATGCTTCATCACGGTCAGCCTGAACTCTTGACTTTGTCCCGGTCCAGTGCAACCAATTAACTCTTTAAGCACTATTTTCTTCTAAGCACTAATTTTGCATTTAATATTGAAAAAATCATATCTCGACTTCTGCTTATTTGACTTTTGTCATTTTGATCT
Organism: Triturus cristatus; assembly: GCF_964204655.1. Lineage (NCBI taxonomy): Eukaryota > Metazoa > Chordata > Amphibia > Caudata > Salamandridae > Triturus > Triturus cristatus. The sequence continues at coordinate 248,789,639 of NC_140594.1, forward strand.
TTTCTTATTTATAAAGTGATAATCCTTTTTCGAACACTGTGTGGAGTCTTTTTGTGGTGTTTTCACACTGCTACTGTTTAATGTGTTGCAAAAATACTTTACACATTGCCTCTTAAGCTCAGCCCGCCTGCTCTGTGCCAAGCTACCAAACGGTGAACACAGGTTAGTTTATAGTGTATTTCTGACTTACCCTGACTAGGATTGCAGTTGCTGCTTGTACAGGTTACATACCTCAGCCAACCAGAAACCCAATTTCTAACAACGCCTCATCTCGGATCTGCAGAAATGTTATCACATTATCTGCATCCGGATGGAACTCCATTGAATCCCCTTGCTTGTCCGCATATTCAAAATCAACGGAATCATTTACAAAACCATCACAAACAGCATCCCTGTCTACCTAGTCAGGATAAGGCAAAGCAAACTCCAAATTAACCTGTGCTCACCCTGTGGTAGCTTGGCACATAGCAGTCAGGCTTAACTTAGAGGCAATGTGAAAGTATTTATGCAACACTTTAAACAGTAAAACAGTTAAAAAGATCACACAAAAAGATTTCACATCATTTAAAAAAAAAAATAGATCAAAATGTACTAAATAAAACAAGCCCAACATGATAAAAAGCCAATCATTGGAACCAAAGTAATGATTTTTTTAAAGACTAAAGTTCAATATAACCCCTAAAAGCATAAAGCACCAAGCCCAGCTATCTGGTTAATGCAGGACCAGGTCAAAGTCAAACGTTCAAGCTGACTGCAATGGAGCGAGGCTAGCATTCTGGATTAGTCCCGCTGATGGTTTATCTTCTCAAGTTTTATGATAAGAATGCCATTTACGTTGTAGGGTGTTGCGGTAGTCCATGGGTGATTGATGCTTGCTGTGCAAAGAGACGGGCTGGCAGCAGCTCATGGTGAATTTTGGAGTGAGCGGCGCGGTCTGGCTGCGCATGCATTGGTTCATGGTCACAAAGAATCCACAAGCTTGATTCTTAGAGTGCTGAGGCACACCAAGGGCCCAGGCCTGAGGCGCACTACTTAGGGGTAAGGAGCTCACTGAAGCTGAGTGCAGGAGCTGGTTTTTGGAGCCTTTTATGTCCTGGAGGCTCAGATCAGGCAGCCAAAAGACTAGCCCTTTGAGCCACTCTGGGATTCTGGGTTCAAAATGAAGATGCAGGTCCAGTTCTTCTTCCACAGGCAAGAGGGCAGCAGGTCAGCAGGGCAGCAGTTCCTTTAATAAGCAGTCCAGCAGAGTTGCAGTCCTTGTAGCAGCACAGCAGTCCAATTTCTTGGTAGAGTATCCACAGGTCCAGATGTGTTCAGAAGAATTGGTGAGATCCTTCTTTTATACACATGTCCAACTTTTAAAATATAGTGCACCCTGCGCTTTGGGCTGTTCGTGGACAACTTTAGGGGTGACTTATTTGTACTAAAAAAGAATGTTTGGCCTTGTTGAAAGGTCTATTTTGTCAGGTCGAAATGACAGTTTAAAACTGTACTCAGAGGCTCTGCAATTTCAGGCATGAGACGTATGTTTAAAGAGCTACATAGGTGAGTGGCATAATTAGTTCTGTATGCTCATGAATAGTATTTAATTTACAGGCCCTCGGTACAGGTAATACCAATTTACTAGGGACCTACAAGTAAATTAAATATGCCACTTGGGTTTGAGTCAACCTAACATGTTTTACGAAGAGAGTACAAACAGTTTAGCACTGATTAGCAATGGTAAAGTGCCCAGAGTCCTATGGACAACAAAAATAGGTTCAGGAAAATGGAGGAAGAGAAGCAAAAGGTCTTGGTGAAGACCAACCTAAGGCTGACAGGTATAACATCCTTCTAGCCACCTAGGATCTAGAAAAACATCTCTGTATCCCTCTGGATCGCCTCAAAGCTGTTGCAACTTAGAAATTAGTTGAAGATGCACCTCTTTAAAGAACACTACATCACAATGCATTGCCTGTTCAAAAACACATATCTCTCCCATCACTCTTTGATGGTATGCTTACCTTTGAACGTGTACAGCTCTGTGCTAACTTTTGGGTAGGTTTTTTCTATGGAAATTCCACATACATACATACATAAATACATACATACATGCATGCCAACAACTCTATGGATACATTCATCTTAAAGCATCCCTATTCAAAATTAATTTACCTTAATTACTTGGTGACATATAACAGAATTCCACTGCAAGTGAATTCCACCATACATAGTTTCATAATAACTAAATATTTGTAACCATATATGAACTTTCCGCTCTCACCCAGAAATTCATAGTTAGTACCAAGTGAATAGTTCAAATCACTTTCAACCTAGATGAATAAAATCACTTGATTCTAATTACAGTTTGGATCGAAAATAGCAAAAGAGAATAGCTAAAAAATAATAATTGAAATTAAGAGGAAGAGAATAAAATAAAATAAATCAAAGCAGAAGAGTGTTGCGCCACGGAGTTTAAGGGCAGGTAAAGTAAAGTGTCAGTGTACTCAGGTGGCATTTATTGTAGATATGGGGGTAACCCTTGTAAGAAATGGTAAGTTGCAATATCTGAAGAAGGTGAGAGGATGGGATGAAGTAGTGGAAAACAGAGCTAGATTAGGGACCAAAACAAAACCAGAAAAAATGCTTAAACAAGTCCTTCTCCCTTGCTATTTCTTTCTCCTCATTCTCTGTTCCCCCTCTCTATATCCATCTCATTTTGCTCTCTCTCTCACTCTTGCTATTTTGCTTTGTCCCTATTATGCCTACTGGTGTAAAACCAGAGAGAAGAAGATAGAGGTGGGATCCATCAACCTACAAAACAGGCATCAATTGTTTCGAGCTCCCAAAAGAAATGCTCGATGGGACAAATGGCCAGTCCAGCCCTGGTAGAAAGACAAAAGGGAGTCCTCTGGTATGGTGTTTTTTATTTCTGTGTTTAGTCACTCAGGACATATAGCCTCCAAAGTATATAAAAAACTTGCTACTCCTAATTCCTCCTTCACACATCTTAATCATAAATGGTCACCACACATACATCTTCAATCCCCTACTGTGTCCTTGAAGGATATTTGAAAGTTCAACACAGCTAGTTATCTCCTGGCTACTCTTGCAAACTAATGTTTATCTGCTTTGCCAATGCTTTTGGTCTCCAGAAAAATTATTTAACGCTAAACTTCTAGATACTCTAAACTGTTGGCATTGTCATTCTGCAACTGGTGATTTACAACACTTACTTTTCAATTGTTTTATTATTCATCAGTTCTTATCAGATATATGGAATATTATAACCCGAATACTTAAGATCCAAACAACTCTATCTTTTCATATTCTAATCCTTAAATCCTCTCTCTTTAAATCTACATTATCCCCTATGGATTGTAAATTGTTTGATTTCCTTATTTCTACAGCAATCAAATATATTACTTGCAATTCGAAAAATGCTACATTACTTTCAGTTAATTCATGGTGGGAATGGATAATTTTTCTTAGAGGTCGGCAATCTTCATTTCCACGTTCTCCCAATAATTCATCTCCTTCCAGATCTTAAATGTGCTCCAGTCTTGATTCCTATATCATTGCATGTTTTTCAATATAAAGCACATATTTGAATCTTTATCAGTCAATATATGTTCAATGTAGCCTTTTTTTGTTTTTATATTCATTTATATCTCTAATGTGTATATATCGGTTTTGTTACAGGTATTTTATTTAGATGCTAATGGATGTTTATATTCCTTGTATTTGTAATATGTTCCTATACCTTGATGCTCGGTATTATTATTTGTATTGTGTTTAAAATATATGAAAAATTCATTTAATAAAACATTTTGAACAAAAAAAAGAAAGACAAAAGGGAGTTGAGGAATGTGGAAGCATAGTTTAATGGTGGATAAGGCAGCTACCCACGTCCAAGTAAATTGAAAGAAGAAATCAGATAATTCTACAGTTTGTATAACTTGTTTTGTTCAATCACAATGTTAATGTAAACACTCATTTAAAGCACTTTTGGACCTCTTGTTTTGAAAAAGTCATAGAGATTATTTTTTTTTAGTCACTTTCTAGAACAAGAATTGTCAAAGCTTAAATGTTTGGCACTGGCAAGCTGGTGCAATGGAAATGAATATTTAAAAATATATATATTACAAGCATATCCCCAAAAGTAAAAAAGAGGAACAAAAGAAAATATGTTTATGCGGCGGCATTATGGTTGGAAAAAAAAATATTGTAAAAATATAATCATCATCACGTTAGTTTTAATTTAACACCAAAAGTGTTTTGAACAGTTATAGAAATTATTTTATTTCTATGTACAATAACAGGAAACTATTCTTTATATTGCGGAAAAGAAAATGTACTGTTGGCTGTGAATTAATGTAAACTGAAAACATAGGGCAATTAACTTAATATAGCAGCATGGAGTTTTTTTCTCTCTACTGTATTAAGACTGATCTGAGGATCACCGTCGAATTTACCAATTCCGATGTGGGGACTTAAAGGTGGGAAGGGTTTTCTCATGATTTTTGATTCGGAGACCAATCGCTCCCTTTGGTACAATATAATCACTCTATAAAAGTTCCTCCACTGTTGACTGAGTGTGCATGAGAATGTGGCATGTGACATTCAAGCACAAAAATCTTTCTCAGGTCCATCGAATTTTGTTTAGAAAAAGCAATAAAGTGTAGCCTACACGAGTCATAGAGAAATCTTATATTCAATGTGTCTATTTTAGGTCCAATCTTTATTGTTTGCATTTGGGTTAATATGTCAAGCACATCCTTGTATGTACTGTATAATATTCATTCCAGCGAATAATCTTGCTTTTATCACACCCCTGTTCTTTTTAGATTATATGGAAATTAATTCTCATACTAATGAAAACATGGAGGGAACATGTGCACTTTCAGTTTAAGTATTCTACTTGTTAAATCCCACGCGATCTTTACAGACATTAAAGATCAGTGAAAACCCGATTCTGTATCTTGCCAGAACAGCTCTTTGTATTGGAATTCTAAGAATTATGTTAAAAAAATATTCACATAATTATCCAGTCTTAGTAAAGCAGAGTGTCATTTTTTTAAAGCTTTGAACACGTGCTTGCAATTAAATTATCTGACACAATAAGGTTTAATAGTTACTTAGGAAACAGTTTGTCATTGTAATACATTCAATCACAGATAACAAGTTTTGATGAGGTAGGCTACAGGTCATATTTCTGCATGGAGAAACCACGTGTAAATGTCTGCATGGCATGTCTATAGAATATATATCTTGAATGGCGGGCCTTTTTTCAAGATTAATACCGCAGTGGCATGACTGCATTTTAGAAAACTTGATGACGCTTCTGTAGGAGCTGTTTTGTCTTTTTATCATTAAAATGGTGGATGTGAACTATGGGGTGCTTAGACGGAACAGTGGAAAAAGAAATAACAAAATATGATGTCATCGAGGACAAAATTCAAGAAAGGTAAGTTTCTTTAGGCAAGCAAAGTTTTACTATATATAACTCCCCATATATGTACCTTGAATATATATATATGTCTTCAAGGTACATAGATGTGGGTTTAAGAATATTACATTTATACTTACCTATTTGCAATTACCTTTTCGATATTTTGGTCCTCGATAATTTTGACACAATCTTATGCCCACACAATCTTTTTGTTTCTGATACTCTATCAGTGATCCCAACTATTGGTCTAGAGGTCAAATGTGTATTGTCCATTTTCCCGACTAAATTTAATTACTTTATCCTTTGATGCCCCACTGGCTTTTCATTTGCTCTTTGTATTCGTAGTGTTAGGAAGACTGAGGCCATCGAAAAAGGACACATCCATTGTGTGGTCATAATAAATGGCGTTCCCTTTACTTCCAAACCAGTCATGTCTACTGTGGGGTTGACCTGATGTAAAAGGCAGCAAACTGAGTGACAAATGGCTCTGTAAAGATTTCCCTCTCCAGCTACATAATTGTGTCTTCAATGCGCTTTTAAATACGTTGATTGTCTTCCCAGGTCATAAATGTGCCTCCTGTGGACTAGAGTTACTGCTGTGCTGCATATTAATTTGACAAGGTATAGTATTCAAATATGAAGTCAGATTCACATTAGTGATTAACAAAAAAATTAATATGTGGCATTTAACAACAACAATGCTTCACAAAAAAGTGTGGGGCACAAATATTGTGTCAAACAATTGTGACCTGAAAAATATTGTGGGATAAAATATCACAGGTAAGAATATCATTTTTCAAATATATTTGAATATTGCTGTTACAAATGGTGTGATAAACATTGCTGTATGATTTATGTGTATTTATTACATGTTATTGATTTAACCGCATCGCTGCTCATGACGGAACCACTCCGTCATGAGCCACGGGCGCCGTGTGCTCATGACGGAGTGGTTCCGTCATGCTGCGGCCGTTGGCGGCCGCTCCGCCCACGCGGCGCTGATTCCCCGCCTGTGCGGGCGAATTGCGCGAGTGGGCGGAGTCGTGACGGAACCACTCCGTCATGAGCACAGAGCGCCCGCGGCTCATGATGGAGTGGTTCCGTCACGAGCATGGCGGTGCCGCGCTGCCCCCAAACCCCCCCAGCGCCACGGCAAAATTCGTGCCGCGGCAAAGGGGTTAAAATAATATTGTTTACATTTTTGTAATGTATGCTATATTTTTTAATGTTAGACGTGGCATGTTGGGTTTGTAGGAGAATAGGTTGGGGGTAATTTTTATTTATTTATATACACACACACATTTATATAAGTGTGTGAACATATATGATCTATATTTCCTACTGCCGATCGCAAGTAGGTAGTTGTAGTTAGGATCAACTTTTTCCATAGACACAGCATGTTTTGTTTAGCTAATAACTTTGGCACCAATTGAATGAATGTCCACAAATGTTTCAAAACTAGTGTATAAGGTAGCTGCTGTATGGAAAGTTTCAGGGTGATTCGTCAAGTGGGGACCGAGAAAAAGGGGGGCCCCAAAACACTTTTCCTCCATGCAATGTCTATGGGGAATTTGCATTTTTTGAAGATGACTACAGCCCAAAATACTGAATGGAATTACACCACATTTTGCAGAAAGGTAGATCTTGGTCAGGAAAGAGCCATTTTTGCTATTTTCAATCAGACAACCAATCAATAAATCAGGGGGTTTAATTTGTGCTACTGTCCCATGAAGGTCTCAAGGCACTCGGGGGGGGGGGGGTGCAGCTCCAGTTAAGCTGAAAAGCCAGTTCTTGAGGCTCTTTCTGAAAGTGACCAGAGTAGGGGAGCGTCTGATGTTGAATGGGAGCTTGTTCCAGGTTCTGGCCTCGATGTAGGAGCAGGTTCTTCCACCCACTCTGCCTCTGTGGATGCATGGGGCTCCTGCTAGGGCGAGGTCAGCTGAGCAGAGGTTCCTTTTGGGTATGTGGAAGTAGACTCTTTCTTTGAGGTATTTGAGTTTGGTAATGTGAAGTGATTTGTAGGCGTGGGTGAGTAGCTTGAAGGTCATTCTCTTCTTGACGGGGAGCCAGTGGAGGTCTCGCAGGTGTTGAGTGATGTGCTCATGTCGTGGGATGCTGAGGACGAATCTGGCCGTGGTGTTCTGGATGGTCTGGAGCTTGCGTAGCAGGGATTTGTTGATTCTGGCATATAGGGGTGTTTCCGTAGTCCAGTCTGCTTGTTAAGAGTGTGTGGGTGACAGTATTTCTGGCTTCGGGAGGGATCCACTTAAAGGTCTTGCAGAGGATTCAGAGAGTGTTGAAGCAGGTGAAGGCGACGGCGTTGATCTGTCAAGTAATGGTGAGGGAGTAGTCGAGTATGATACAGAGGTTCTGGGCATGGTCCGTGGGGGTGGGAGGGTGCAGAGGGCAGATGGCCACCATGAGTTTCCCAAGCTGATGGGCCTGGTCCAAGGACGAGGACTTCTGTCTTCTCTGAGTTGAGTATCAGACAGCTGCTGCCCATCCAAGTTGTGACGTCTTTCATTCCTTCTTGGACACTTAGTGTGGTGGTTTCGGGGCCTTCATGAGGGAGAGGATGAGCTGGGTGTCATCAGCATATGATGCAATCCTGAGTCTATGCTGTCTTACAATGGCAGCGAGGGGGGCCAAGTAGATGTTGAAGAGTGTGGGACTGAGCGAGGATCCTTGAGGTACCCTGCAGTTGATCTCTGTGGGTTCAGAGAGGAAAGGTGGGAGGCTGATCCTTTGGGTTCTGCCGGCGAGGAAGGAGCGGAGCCAGTCAAGGGCGGTTCAATGTATTCCGGCATCGTAGAGTCTGGCTGCGAGAGTGCGGCGGGAGACGGTGTTGAAGGCTGTGGAGAGGTCAAGTAGGATGAGGCTTGTGGAGTGGCCTTCGTCGAGGAGCATGCAGGTGGTAAGGATGGCAGTCTCTGTGCTGTGGTTACTGTGGAATCTGGATTGGGAGGAGTCGAGGCTGGCGTTTTTTCCGATGAAGTTTGTCAGCTGGGCGTTGACGATCTTCTCTGTGACTTTGGCCATGAAGGGAAGGAGAGAGATGGGTTGCTAGATCTTCAGGTCCATCGGGTCTGCAGACGGTTTCTTGAGGAGGGGCTTGACTTCTGCGTGTTTCCAGTTGCCGGGGAAAGGGCCTGATTCGAAGGAGGCATTGATGGTGCATTGTAGCTGGGGCGCTATGGTGGTGGCAGCTCTGTGGAAGATGTGCATTGGGCAAGGGTCTGTGGGGGCTCTTCATGTTCGTGGTGGTATCTTCGGTGGTGACCGGGGTCCAGGCAGTGATGGTGGGTCGGCTGTCATCGATGGAGGGAACGGTGGTTTCTGGAGTCTGCTCACTGAAGTTGTTGTAGAGGGCCTTGATTTTCTGGTGGAAGTAGGAGCCAAGCTTGTTGCAGAGGTCCTGGGAGGCAGTGATGTCCATGGCTTCACTGGGGGGTTTGGTGAATTGCTGGATGATGTTGAAGAAATCCTTTTAGTTGCTGGAATTTGTGAGGATTTTGTTCCGGATCATGGTCTTCTTGGTGGATCTTCTGCGTTGGTGGTATTCTGTCATGGCGTTCTTGTAGGTGGTCAGGCCTTCTGTGGTTTTCCTGTATCTCCCATCATTTTTCAAGATGTCTGCAGGAGCATGTAGGTTGGTGGAGAACTAGGTGGCCTTCAGGGGGTGTTCTCTGTCGATGGTGCAGAGGGGTATAAGCTTGTCGGCGCAGTTGGTGATCCAGTGGTGTAGATCCTTGGCTGCAGAGTTGGCATTGGTCAAGGTGGGGGGTTATGGTTGAGGGTGGAGTTGAGGTGATCCTCTGTGACCTTGCTACAGTTCCTTCACGGAGGGTGAGGAGTGGGTTTCAAAGCAGTGGCGGTGTTGAAATAGAAGTGTACGCAGGGGTGGTCCATTCAGATCGGCTGCAAGGTGTGGCTGAAGCGAATTTTGTTCCCACCTGTGAAGATGGGGTCGAGGGTATGTCCTGCCTTGTGGGTGGGGGTGATGATGAGCTGTTTCAGTCTGATGTTGGCGAGGTTGTCCAGGAGGGCGGTGGAGTTGAGGTCGCTGAGGTTGTCGAGGTGGAAGTTCAGGTCTCCGATGAGTATGGGTGCGATGATGTCAGAAATGGCAGTGGTGAATGAAGTGTGAGGTCTGGGGGGTCTGTAGGTGAGGGGTGCCATGAAGTGTGGTTCTAGGGCTGGTCTGGGTCTGGAAGTGAAAGTGTTTGGTGGCGGTGGAGGAGTCCCTCGTGGTGGAGGTGGAGTGTCAAAGGAGCTCTTGTGTGTCATGGCGAGTCCTCCTCCTTGGCGGTTTGGGCAGTCCTTTCTCTGGATCTTGTAGGAATTGGGAATGGCGATGGCGATGTGGGGTGGAGGAGGCGTTGGTCCAGGCTTCCGTGAAGAAGGCGACATCGGGCGAGAGGGTGTTGAGGAGGTTCCACATCTCTATGGCATGTCTGTGTAGGGAGCGCATGTTGAGGAGGAAGACTCAGGGCTTCGGTGGTGTTTTCATCAGGTGTGGGGGTTGTGGCCATGGTGGTGCAGAGGGTGGTGAAGGTTCAGCAGCAGTGGTGGCAGGAGAACTGGCTATGGGTGGTGCTTGGCAGGGACAGCTGGCAGTTGTTCCTGCTGGGGTTGAGTGCGAGGAGGGCAGCTGAGTCGTAGCGGTGGATGGTTGGAGATCCAGGGTCCCTGGCACTGGTCGCGGTCAGGTCACGGATATGCACAGATGGGTTTGCTTTTGGCGAGCCTTCAGCATGCCAGTGGCACGCCCACTGCAGTGGCCGCCTTTAAATAGGGAAGGGGAGGGAAGCGCAGCTGTGAGGCAGGAGCAGAAACTGGCAGGAGGGAGGGGCCATCGGGGCAGTAGCAGCGGTAAAGGGCAGCGAGCGGGCATGGAGGACAACAACAGGGAACAACCAGGTGCAAAGGAGACAAACAGGCAAAAACAAAACAGGCAAAACACAACAGAATACAGAGGCACAATACAGACAGACAAAAGACAGAACTGGGCACAAACACAGAGACAGGCAGCAGTGGACGAGCAGAAGAGCAAGGCTCTCCCACTCGACCACCAGGGCTGAGGCACAGGCAGGAGCCTGCGGGTGGAGGAGGGCATTAAACTCCTACCACACAGTGTTATATTTCGTATCGGTACCCTAATATAGGTCCAGGGAACATCGTACATTTTCCCTACATCAGCTCCCGTTATTTCATATGAACGAGACTTATAAGGACATAATTCCAAATAAGGACAAAATGCCTTATAGGGACATCACGCCTTGGGACTGTAGACTTTTATGGACTAAACCTTTCACCTAGTTCCATGCCGAGGGTGGGTTTTTCCCAATTGATATTGCTAAGACGTCATTCTTAGCACATATGAATAATTGATGAGTACACTCTCCAGGAGGCATACTTCACCTCTCCCATCGATGGATGGACAATCACCAACGTCATCTTCACACTGAACAATGGGTAACACACGTACATAGACTATAAATACAGCACCTCTTGCTATCAGAAGGCAGGAGGGAACCGAGACTTCAGGACCAACACACTGACCAGAGATGTTGCAGCTCCGGCATGCCATCGCTCCAGCTGACAGTGATCTGACGATCCCTTGCGGGGTGTCCAGCTCAAGTCCAGGATGAAGTCCCACACTCTCACTATTCAGGTATGGGGGTTGGACTCAATCCTAGCGGGATTGTTGGATCATAGGCTCTTAGGTTTAGCCTCTATAGCACCATGCTAGGTACACTTAGGTACATCTAGTTAGGCATTTTAGGAGTACGCACTTTATTTTTATAAATGCATTTCATATTCATGTATATGTTTGTGACTATTGCAAAATGGTAGAACAACACTATTCCTTTTTATTCACTGTACTGCTGGTTCTATATCTCTGCTACTGTGTTACAGTTAAAACAGTGCACTTATTCTACATGAGAAGAACTACGGTGCAATAAATTCTCATTGTAAAAACGCTATACTGTTTCTTCTCTGTATCTCTCTGAGAGCAAAACAAGCAAGCACAAGTGACAGGGTGAAAAGTAGTATATTGTTTCCACAAGTCTGAGTTTATTGTGTTCTGAGGTTGCCAAAAACTAATCTCTCTGATAGCAGGAGATTATAGTGGCACTGCGAGCTAGCTAATGCAAACCATAGGCTAACATATGCGTCGGGGTGCACGGTGTCAGTCTGCTACCAGACCCACAGTATATGTTATCCGTAAACTGCGTAGGTCCTGCATGACAGGGTAGTATTAGGACTACACTACATGGCACCCAAGGTGGTATATTGATGGTGCACTTACTCAACAGTAGAATCTGAGTAGCCCAGTCATGCTTATTCTCAGAGACCCTACTTACAAAACCCAGAGATGTCTGGGGTAAGTGGGCAAACACTCTACTACAGCTGAGTAGGGGAAATATCCTATGTATTGGCTGTTGGTTAATCAAGCTTGAAAGGACAATATTCCTCAAACTGTGCATAAAACCTTTGCATACAACCTTTTTGTCCTTACCTTGGACAATAATTCAGTGTCTTAAACACGATCGCGGACGAGGAAGGAGTTTTAAACCAAGGACCTAATCAGACTGGTGAGGTCGATGCAGATGCAATAGAAATTGCACTCAAAGTAAGACAAACTTAAACAGTAAAACTACTCAAACATAGGTTAGAACCCAGAGGAGGTGTAGTATTATTCGTGATAGAGGCGCACAAAGAATTCAAAACAGAGGTATTCTACTCATGGGTTATATTCCTAGCAGCCGATGCTGTAACAAAAACTTTTCATTATTACATACATGATGACATTCCAGCGGTCTACACTCCTTTTGAGGAGACTGAGATTCCGCTTACTTTCCAGGAGCATATTTTCTGGTTTAATGGCACCCTACCCCACATAAACACAAGAGAAAGGCTTGGTCCTTCAGGGATTGCAGGAGCAACATGGCCGATATTAGCGACCTATGCACCACATCCAGACATTGACACAATGAAACAGGATGAACTACTTGTTCAACACAAAGAGTTGATAAAACTCTACAGAAACATGACACACTTTGTCTTGAGGACTCTAGCGTTCCAACCTACAGTAATTACACCTACTGCAGCTCCTACACAGACCTCAGGTACTAACATTACTCCACAAACATTACAAGCGGTAATGGGCAAATTGCCCAAAAAACGTGAACAAATTCCTTTCTGGGTAGCTCAGAAAATAACCCAGTTAGAAGCAGTAGCCCCAAATACCACACCATTTGAAAAACACAGAATGTTAACAATCTGTTTGCCCATGGGGATTACACCACAGTTAGAGGATTGCACCTCTTGGGGTACAGTCTTTGCTGCCATATATACCAGAACTCATGGTATTCCTTCATTAGCAGTAATACCAGATGTATCAAGGCAAATACAAAACGACTATGGAGCAGATCCTGTCTTGAACTTATGGATGAAGTTGTCAAACAACTATGACCAGGTATCAGTCATAATACTAGCTAACATTAAAGGGAAAGCAGCATCAGTGGCAATCCGCCAAAGGGAGTTCTCTCTAGTAGAACAGTAGAATGAATTACCCAAAGTAATTGACACTGCATATGCAGAATTAGGCAGGGATAGTTTGGGTGGAAAAGCTTTAAAACCTCAACTGTAGGGCAGCCCTGAGAAGGACACTTTTAAACAGGCACCTACTTCTTCTAAAAAGAAGTGGGATCATAAAAAAGAAAACTCTAAAGATAAGAGATCTCAGTCCCGAGGTAGGTCTCCTCAACAGGAGCACTCTGAAAAGAGATACAACCTCAGGAATGGGGACAATATTTGGAAACCTGACAGGTATCAGGATACTGATACATGTTCCTCTTGTTCCTTTCAGGTCTCGAAGAAAGGCTCTGAAAAAGAAGGACGGTCAGAACACAGAGAGGAGCGCACACAGTCAAGAGACAATTTTTCAAATCCCCAGCACACGTGAATATCTGAAAGTTTTGACGTTTCTTGTCTGTGAGTAACTACAGTATAAGAACAAATCAATAAGTCATATGCAAAATCTTCTTCTTTTCTTCTTTATTTCAAGAAGTTTTCGAGTGGAACATCACAGTCACACAGGAACACCATATCCAATACTAAGTCAGACAATCTATCTATTAGGGAAAGAGCTGCTCTAAAAGAATTAAGCATCAACAATGACATCGCTATACGCGAAGCGGATAAAGGAGGCAATATGGTGGTTATGCGAAGCTCAGACTACAACAATGAAATCCATTCACAACTGGCTAATCCAGAGTGCTATGGGCCACTACATACCAACCCGATTTGGGCCCTTACGGACCACATTAACACACATCTAAAGCGTTGGCATGGACAGGGCCTAATTGATGAAAATGAATTGACCTTTTTGAGAGTGGACAGGCCGAGATTTCCATGCCTGTACACATTACCAAAGATCCACAAGGCATTACCCTTTCCCCCAGGTAGACCCATTATATCGGGCATTGGGGGTCCAACTGGGAGAATATCAGAATACGTAGATACATTTTTGAAACCCATGGTAGTTAACCTTCCATCTTACATCAGAGACACCAAACATATTCTCAGCACATTGGCTGACTTCACCTGGGAAGATGACATGTTTATGGTGACCCTTGATGTTACGGCACTATACACCAGCATCAAGAGGGAGGTGGGGATGATGGCGGTTAGAAGAATGCTAAACAATAGATCAGCAAATACTTGGGAACACACTGAGATGCTAATGGAGATGGTGGCACTGTTACTGGATAACAATGTGTTTCTATTTCAAGAAAGATGGTACAGACAGCAACAGGGTGTCGCAATGGGTTCCAGATTCTCTCCCTCGTATGCCAATCTCTTTATGGGATGGTTAGAGGCGACGAGGATCTGGAGGCCATTGGGCACAGAATGGAATGATTCGATATTGTACTGGGGGAGATACATAGATGACTGTTTTATGATATAGACAGGGTCTCAGACTAAACTAACTAACTTTATCAAATATCTCAACTCAAATGAACATAACATTCACTTCACTTCCGAGCAGAGTAAAGACAAGATCTCATTTCTGGACATTGAATTTTATGTTAAAGACAAGTGCTTACAGAGCAGACTGTTTAGGAAAGAAACAGCATGCAATTCCATACTCCACGCGTCCAGTTCACATCCACAGCACCAGATTCGGTCTATCCCCTATGGAGAACTAGTGAGGGTGAGACGTAACTGTAGCACAAACATTGATTTTGAGTCACAAAAGAGGAGCACACTCAATAGATTCAGGAACAGAGGTAATAACCATGAGACCTTGAGGAGGGCTGAACTGAGAATTGATGCAGTCGCAAGGATAGACACTCTGAAGGAACAAACAGTGGTTAACAAAGATGAGAATAAGATAAGACTTGTCACTAGCTTCAATGACTGGTCTGGGATTCTGAGACGGAGCCTGAATAAACATTGGCACCTTCTAAAAGCAGACAAATCACTTAGTGAAGTCATCACAGATAAACCAAATATCACCTTCAGACAAGGTATTTCACTCAAAAATATCCTGAGCCCAAGTTATCCCACACCTAAGAAGAGAGACGATTGGTTAACCCAATATTCTTGTGGATTTTTGGCTGTGGACAATGCACGGCATGCAAGTGGGCACACTCTAGAATCACTGAGTTTCAAGGCCCAGGTGGTAAGACATATAAGATTAGGACTAATATTACATGTCTCACCAAATTTGTCATTTATGCAATAGAGTGCAAATGCCGAAAGAGATACATTGGCAGCACTATCAGGCCCCTACGAGACAGAATGAGGGAACATATACGAGCGGCAAGAAATGGGGATATGAGATACCCCATAGCAGCACATATATCTATCTGCTGGGAACAGACTACCAACGGATGTTTCGAATTTTATGGAATTGACCACATACCTAGACACCCCAGGGCTGGGAACCGAGAACTGACTTTAAGACGTAAGGAAGCATTATGGATTTTGAAATTGAGGAGCACAGAATGTGGCTTGAATATCGATCAGGAGCTGCATTACTTCCTAGGCGGATAGAATATGTGTTCATTTTGCTTGAAGTATGATGAATGTATCTGTTTTCAAACAACAAATTGAAATTATAAGCGTATCAGTGTACATACTAATGGATGCAATGACCATGACTCTGATGTAGGAGAGTTAATGTACCTTATACATCATACATGATGTATTGTCTATGTCTAGCTGTATGTATAGCTCTGTTTATAGATTTTAGTAGCTTCTATACACATTTCAATGTTATTTTGGTTTTGACTTGTTGACTTTAAGTGATGGAGAGACTTAGGGGTTCACAAAGAGCACAATAATAACAAGAGAGATTTGAGGCGAACGTTACAATTGCATTAAGTATTTTCACCCCGTATCCTTTGATCTTGGAATTTACAATTCACCAGTAGCAACAGGCTTGATATTAACATAAAGTAGGGCTTCACGAATTCGGTACACGAACACATGTATCACGCGCCCAACTTAAGAGTTTTGCAATATCATATAGTTTTTGCAATTTGATTTTATAGTCGTTTGCCTGTATAGTCCTAAGAAGGCTGGAATTTCAAATGGACACAGGAGACACATACATGTGTTTGCACATTTGAAAGTTAACTTGAGATATCTTATCCTTTACGATGTCGACTTTATCTTTATAATTATTTGTTTCCGTGACTCTGATATCATGATTGGTGCACATTATAATGTATATGAAGTGATTACGAGAATGAGAAGACTCCGTGGAGTCTTGTTTCTATTTCTATGAACATGACACGAGACGTTGAACGTCACCCGGTAGTTTGTTACTTGAAAGTTTCACATGCGCTTAGGAAACACTCTGCCGCACTCGGCGGACCCACCGTTTACCAAAGTGAGGACGAGGACAAGGGATATTGATTGTTATTGAGGTAAGGAGACGTATTGCCGTTGGGAGTGATACAGACTGAATAGTAACTACCTTAACAAGATGAGTCGCTTTGGATAAAAGCCGCGTATTGTGCATAGAATTTGTGACATTTCGGGCGTGCTTGACTTCACATACGCCGTCGAATACTGAGTCACTGTTTTGTGTTTTAGCCCGTTTCTGAGTGATATAGGTTGAGATAATATCTATCTCAGCAAGTATTAGCGTGTTGGATTAGAGTCACGTACTATACGTGAAACTAGGTGCATTTTGGGGCGTGCTTGACCTTAGGTACGCCGCCGAGATATTGAGTCATTAGCTGATGTTTTAGCCCGTTCTGAGGGCACCCATACTCTGGATAAGTACTTACAGGGCTGTTTTTATTATTTACAGACAATTGCGACATTTGCGTTACATTGGAAACAAGATTTGACACTCCGTTTTCCTCGTCTAATAATAGACCCCCACGTGGTCCGGAATTAGAACCACGTTCAAAGTAGGTTTTGGTGTTTTTTTGTTTTATTAACGAATGGGACGGTTGGTTTTAAATAAAACATAGTGGTCCAAGCTCTAATGGCACATTTTGGTATTCTTTCTTTATAGCAGAATATTATTGAAACAAGAAAATAGGTAAATATATTTGACCGTAGGGCCTTGAGTTTTGTTTTGAATATCACTGGTTGGCATGCTGGTTTGCGGTTCACTGTGTCACTACGTTTTAAAGGAATACTTTTCAGCCTACTCGCCCACAATTTTGCGAGAATATATCACGTGTGAGTTTCACTTTTAGCCCTCCTTCTCTCTCCATCGTTTGGGTCCTCATCTTACTAGATTTTATCATAATACTTTGATTCTTATCTTAATGCTGGAAAGATCTGTAATTTGCAACCAGCAATTTCTGAATCCCCTTTTTTCACCCTTTCTAATTTCGGATTGTAATTGTTGCATTTCAATGATAAGAAACTCCTCTCTGTTTAAAGTTCTTGATACCGGATGGTATTTATTATTGTTTTATTTGCACAGCCTTGAGGAAGTCGTTGGACTACTTTCCCTATACGACAAAACATGTGTTGGCTGTGACTGTGATGTTCCATTCGAAAACTTCTTGAAATAAAGAAGAAAAGAAGAAGATTTCGCATATGACTTATTGATTTGTTCTTATACTGTATTTACTCACAGACTAGAAACGTCAAAACTTTCAGATATTCACGTGTGCTGGGGATTTGAAAAACAGTCATGTTAAGCTTTTGCTTTCCCTTGTAAAGTTTGTGGTTTCTTTACACCTTACAGCACCGTCATAGAAGTGAATCACAGATAATGAATGTGTATTTTCCTTGAGACGCCAACACACCTATGACCCATACCACATATCTGTTAGAAAACAGTCAAGAGACAAGCAGCGCGCTCAAGACTTTACTTCTAAGAAAGAAGATAAGCAAAATCCAAAACCTCAATTTAGGAAAAAGAAAGTTGCTGGTCTGAAAATCAGACATGCCCAGAATTCTGAGGACACAACTTCTGAACGGGGAATGGGCTCTGACGATGCTAGACAGTGCGGCAAAAATAACAAAAGCTCGCCTGAACCTGAAGGAATTTCTGGTGACAGCGGAGTTGAATGATTACATCACAGTGGAAACATCAGACACCAGGGTGAGCTTCCCACATAAGTTATTTGAAATAACACTCCAGATGGAGGGGGACAAGCCCAGGAAAGTAAAAGGTCTTTTTTGGAAGAACTTATCATCTGGTTATGACATCCTGTTAGCAGAACAAGATTGGCCACCTGCATTCATAACAGAGTGCCCCAAGGGGAAAAAGTGTAATTTTTCCTGCATTTTTCAACCACTTTCCCGTTCACCTTAAACATACATATGCACAGGAGTGGGCAGTAGCCCATGCCCTGGCATTGTACAAAAAGAATGCAGGGCGGGATGAGAACTCAACCTACCACGTGATCCCATTAAAAGTTTCACCTAATGCTCAGAGGCAATACCCAATAAAGCAAGAAGCTAAAAAACAGGTCAGGGAGATCTTAGATCAACTTGAATACCAGGGAGTCATTGAAATATGTACTTCTCCAATGAATAATCCTTTGTTTCCTGTAGCTAAACCTGACAATACATATCGTCTCGTTTTAGATTACAGACAATTAAACGCATGCACAAAGACATTTGCTGTCCAAAAGACACACAGTGCTGCATTAATGAATAGCATTGTGTGCAAAAATACAAAACCACACTTTCCATCGAAAATGGATTTTGCTGACAAAATATTGCGCCTGAAGGCAGTTATCTAATAGCCTTCAGTGAGTTAGGGTCCCAACAACAATGTTGTCGACTCGCCCAAGGGTACAAAAACAGCCCAGGAGTATTTTCTGCAAGAGTAACAGAGTTACATCGAAAATTTGATGAAGAAGCGTTGTCCTATGTGGATGATATTTATCTGACAGACAACGACTTAGAGAGGCACTTGACCAGGATAAGCACCATTATTATGGGATTTGCCACAGAGAGCTGAAAAATTCAACTTTAAAAAATCGAAAATAGCCCACCTCAATGTCCTATTTTTGGGATATGAGCTGTCAAGGGAAGGCAAAAGTCTGGCAGCTAACTTTTTAGAAAAGTGTGCGCTTCTCCAGCCATCAAAATCATAAAAAAAATTACAATCAATACTAGGATTCCTAAATTTCCACAGGACATACATTTTAGATTATGCACAAAGGGTAAAACCTTTCTATGAATTAATCAAAACTTACTTTTCAGCCAGAGATTGGACACAAGAACATAGTAACTTTTGTTTACTCCAGGAAGACATGATTGCTTACAAACACGTGTAAACGTACGCCACTTGGTGATCCGAATAATTGCGGGTCAAAGCCGGTACACCTATTTGACCTTCACTGAAGGAGAAACTGTACCAATCGCATACAAATCACACCTGTACACAAATGCAGAAATGCGTTTCACTTCAACAGAAAGGATCCTGACTGCCGTTCAGACTGCTGTAGCAAAAGAAAGAGCACTGGCTCAGGGGAAGCGCATTATTGTCGTATCTCTGGTACCGGCTTTAGAAGCTGTTACAAAAGCCAGCATCCCGAATGCAAAAGCATTACATCCATGATGGATACAATGGGCTAATTCTCTTACTGCAACAGATGTTGAATACAGATTTGATCCAAGTTTTAAAACACAAGCATTCCTGCAATATGAACAAGAATATCCTTTACCAAATGAAATCTTGCCCGGTGACCAGTATGATGATATTATTTACACTGACGGATCTTCTCAACCGGCGATAGGAAGTAAGCAGCAACATTTTTCGGCATGTGCTATCGTTAAAGGTCGCATGCGTGATGGCAAGTTCCATCCTAGCAGCACAAAGACGCAATCTCTAAGAGACTGCACGACTCAGTTGGCAGACTTAAAAGCACTGATATTGGCACTTGTAAATACAGATCACAAATTCCCCACACTAATCGTGTGTGATTCTTTTTACTGTGTACAGTCGTACAATGAGTACTTACAACATTGGGAACAAAATGGGTTTAAGGACACAAAGGGTGGCACAATTAAGCACAAAATACTATGGGAACAGGTAGCGAAATTGAAATCCGAGCTACAGAGGACTCACGTGATCCATACACTCAGTCATCAATATGATGGCGTTCACGTTGAAGGGAATTCATTGGCTGATGAAGCCGCAAAGGGGGCTGTTCACACGGCTTCTGTAGCTGCACTGATTTGTTCTAAAACGGGAATAGACAGAGATATAGTGGTAGCTGTCACCGCTTCACGCAAAGGCAGCACAGCAGTACCTAAAAAATGTCCACTCAAATAGTCCTACAAGTTAGAAATTCTGTTGTGGAGAGAAAAAACCGAGACTTAAAGCAATCTTTAACAGCTAGGGTATTAGGCAAGGACGGTAGTTGGGTCACACACCTTTATGGGGTATAGCGGGCAAGAAGCTCTCTAGGCGGTGTCACTCCATATGAGGTCCTCTTTGGGACACGAATGTGGGTACCTGATCTTGATTGTGAAGGCGCAGTGGCGGATGAAAAACCATTTGACATCCATGATTTGGCTGTTTTACAGGTCAAAAAGAATCCAAGACAAAACAAAGCAATGTCCATCTAAAGCAGACCACCAATGAGGAAGTCAAGGTAGTCAAGGGAAGACTTGTCTGGATCCCAAAAGTCGAGGATCTGGTCAGAGAGAAAATTGCGGACAAAAAGGAATTTGGACCCTCTTACAGAAAACCTGTACCAATCCTTGTAGTACACTGAACAAGAACTGTGCTGCTCCCTCTTGCCGGAAGAAAGGAGAACAGATTTGTCTCAATTGACTTAATCAAACCACACTATGTGGCCAATACTAAACAGTAGGCCTAGCGGCTCTGATGTAGCAGACGTCCTCCACTAGCTACAATCCAAGAAGTTCAAACAGAAAGATTATTCGTGTTTGAAAAGCCATCTGTAAGGAATGAAGGACTAAGCAACAATGCTATGGAACTTGTTCCACTTGAACCAGACATTCCAATTCTAAATGAAAAACAGAATAATTTCCAAGTTGCAATTAGACCTAATACACACGTCTACATCAACATGCCTCGTCAAGAGGAAAATAACATTTCAACTAATCCCGATGCAATTCCAACATTTAATCGAACTGCTTCTGGCTATTTCATTAACTTTGATACGTTTTCTCTGGATCCAAGCAAGCCAGAAATGACGCCAGCCAAAACACCCTTCAAGCAAGGATTAAAGAACTTTCTTCTCTTTCTTCAAAAGACACACCTGGTATCACCTTGGATTGAAGTCTGGGTAATTTCTGGGATAATGTTTTTTCTATTATGGTGAGGTTTAATATTGACTTTTAGTATGCTTATTAATGTACAATTTCTTCAACAAGATTCCACAACCCGAAAGGTCAACATCCTTCTGAAGCCACACACATCGTCACATCATGAACGAAGAGACTTGTCATCAGTGAACATTACAGCAGGTCCTATACCCGATGGTGTAGTATGGGACAAGGTTGATTTCAACTTTTTCGGCCCGACCGAACTTTTAAATATTAATCATGTAATTAAAATATCTTTGATTGATATCATTACCTCCAGTACATTTTCTGATTATTGGGACACTGAAACAGTTAATAACATGTTGTCTGATTTAGAGAAAACTGCTGCATTTTCAAATAATGAAATGTTAGAGAGTTCTTCAGACTATGACAAATTGTACTGTTATCAACATTTTGGCCATCATTTCCTGCACAAATCCATTTCACCTAGGAATGTATCTGATTACCATCAGTGGGAACATTGCCCAACACCACCAACAACAAGTTCACAAGTGTTTGCACAGAATTTTCCATACTTTTCAGGATTTAACACAACAGATGCAGCCTCATTTTATTATAAGGTTGCACCAACGTCAGCACTGAAAATTATGTTGACAAACACCAAACAGATTTACTCTGCTTCCTTTTTGGCCCAATTGTTTGAACAGGGTATCTACCTATGGAAAGACAAAATTGACTAAAAATCGGTTTGGGGTTCGAGTAACTGGCAAGTCCAGGGTACAGAGGCACTATTTAGAGCATGCCTCATTCCACAGCAGATTATCTTTTTAAATGATACTGTGCAACAGAAATCCTGTCTTGGAATAGCCATGATAAAGGACCTCAACACTCCAAGGTTACCAACACAGGGGTGGCAGAATTATTCTACAAAGCAAGGGGCCACTGTTGATGACATCCTACAGTACAATAGATCAGACCTATATTGGAAGGAGTGGGTGGTTTGGCCCTAAGACACAAACACATGTCATAAACGGTTCCTGCACATCACCAAGGGACTCAATATGCATAGGCCAGATCCACGATATGTACAGAGAGAACATCCAGGGGTAGTGACATCCTATAGAGTTGGGAAGTTGTTCCTAGATTGGCTAGAAATCTCAACACTTACAGAAGTGAAGCAACACTTATCTTTACTCTCACAAGACATGGATCTTAGGGACTTTTTTTTTACTAGGACCTAGGAGACAACGTCAAAAACATTTCATTTATGCAGGCATTTATGCTGCCTATAATAAAATCTGGAAGATTTCCCAACAAAACGCCGCAGAGAGAATACGGGAAATAGACCGTATAAACTCAGAAAAAGTTTTTGCTGTGGTGGATAATGGGTTAACTACTTTGACATCCAGAGTATATTCATTGGGCAACATGGTATCTTCTGCTATTGACATACTGGAACATGATTTAGCCATATTACAACACGGCCAATCACAGTTACGCTCTATTATGTTATTGAGCTGGACGCTACAATCTTTGCGTGCAGGCCTTGTGCCTTAGCGTTTTATAAACAGTACGTCCCTGTTTTCAGAATGCAATCTAACTGATACACGGATTTAAATGGCACAAAGGGGAGCTAAATATACAAAGCTGCAAATTGTACAACTGGACAGACTACCATTTACAGGAGCTGAATTACCATCAACTGAGTGGCTAATCCACGGCCAAATCACTCTCACTGTCACTAAATTTTAGTTTCACTATTGCCTTGTGCAAAGGCAGGCAGACAGATATGAAAAATTGGGGTTCGTGAAGTGTTTCTTAGTGGTATCAACTGCAAGAATGCTTTAAGAGGATCTCTCATATGCCAAGATATCATTTTGCATGGAGCCTGTAATGGTTCAGTTTCAAGGCTGTCATGCCACATGAAAGGAACACCAGCTGCCGTAATATCGCCAGTGTTCGAGTTATTTTCGAATGGGAGTTACTTGAAGCTGAATGATCAAGGTTGTTGTGGCACGCTTTCAGGCGTTGCATATCTGGTCACCATGAACACCAGGGTTACTTGCTGTATGCAAGTATTGTTTCCTCCAACAAATACAGTCAGGGAGGTGCTGGTATGGCTTTCACTGAATGTTTTGTTGAGTTTAATGCTTTGACCTCCGCTCGAGAAACCTTTGAATTTCAAGTTGCAAGGACCTCGACCGAGATACAGGCGCTAATTCAAACAAAATGCCCCCAACATTTTGTAGAAATGGTGAGACGTATCTTTAACTTGTCTGATACGAGTGGCATTATACACCTATTTAAGACCATAGGGTCTGGATTCCTTAGCACTTTCCAGAGTGTCCTCTGAGTTATTCCTAACTTCACACACTCTGTGTTCGGAAGTATTTTCGGGGGTCTACCTCTGATACTCGCTGTAGCTGGAATCCTGATTATCATCTACCTGCTGCGAAATGGACGACCATCCGCCAGCGAGATTGCAAAGGCTCTCTTGGAAAACTTTACCGTGAGCGCATGGTACAGCATCTCGGTGCACCTCGCCTGTGAGAACTAAGTGCTTCTTGGTTCTTATCCTTCAGACCAGTCTTTGAGGACTGCATTGTACCTGTCTTCCGATGCCTGTTCTGCGGACGTGAATGCGAGTTGGACATCTGTCTGACACCTCTGACGGAGACGCCAGCAGACTTAGACTCCAGGCTGCAGCCTTTGTGGTCCCATGCATGACTCTGTCCCCAACGTATTCCCATCTTGACACATGCCTTCCTTGAGGAACCGCAGGTCCCTTTCACGACTGAACTAAATTTCAGCTCCAGCATTGACACAGAGGTTTCAAATCCGGTACCGGAAGCCTACACACCAGCTGTTGGCATACTAATGCATCCAATCATTTATCTCTACGTGCATAATGCACAGAAGTAGCCACTGTGACACATAGAATAAAATGTACTAGAGGCACCAAAATAGTAAAATAAAATGAACAGCCTTCATGAACATTTGAACCAAGTAATCACATAGGCCCTAATTAAAACCATTGCGCTTGTTACACAGCTAATATTTGAATGTGAAAATAAATTGCACTACATTAATCTTAGCTTGTAGGTGAGACATGCCATTTTACAACATTAATTCTTTGCGTCGGCAGTCCCCTTTGAAAATAAACTTGTGAGGTCCCATTTGGTTCTTATTTTGAAATGAAAGACAGATATATCAATGTGCATTCTCGGGGTTAGACTCAGGCTCTTAAACAAACATTACTGCCTAATAGATGTCCGCATGATTCCACACATGATACAGGAGCCAACATACATGTGCAAATATAGCATTGCAAATATGTACCACGTGCCTCCTTTATACTTCAGAAACAGTGTCCAAATCTTCCGGCCGGGACTACTGCTCCCATAATGCCTTGGTCTTTATCATGCAAAGCGATATGAGGCTTCCTCAGTATGCCGACACCAAAGAACAAACAGGCACACAAAAATACCTTGGCATTCTTATGTTCTAAGGTAAAGTCTAAAAATCTCCCCAATTTGTAATCGCATGTCTTTCATCTCTGAGTTCGAGCCCGGACTCTCTGGGGCTTTAAACATGAGTGAATTAATCCCATACATATCAGGTGTAAGATCAGGCAGTCTCCAGTTATTGCAGCCACATGCATTGTGTAAACAAACTCATAAGCGGGGTCGGGGAAGACCAATACATAAAAATGGATTAGCCCAATAGTCCTCACTGCTGAACATGGTGCCCAGTCACCAAGAGTCACGTCGGCCTTCCGAGTAGGGCATTTCGAGACAGGCGGAGGACTGGATCCTGCGCTGAATGTGCAGGAACACTGCCTCCCATTCTGCTGTCATCCACAACTTCTCTTCCTGGCGGCATCATGGGGGCCGTCAGTATAGCTTTACCATGCTTGCTACCTCCAGATTGCGGCTGGAACTGATGGCCCTAAACAACTGGTGTTGCTTGAACAGCGCCAACTGCCAAATCTGATAAGTATCAACAGGAAACCTCTGCTCCACTTAAGGAAAAGAGCACGCAACCAAGGGCTATTCAGGTAAAGGCTCTTTTATTCAATTTAAGCCTCCTCCGACCCAGCACAGAGACGCGTTTCGGCAATCACATATATATATATATGTATGTGTATATGTGTGTATATATATAAATATATATACATATCTATATATATTTACAATGTATGTATCCGCAAAGGATTTGTGAAATGTTCCTCGTGCATAGCATGTAGGTTTGTTAGCAGTAGCAGTAGATCATAATATGTTAGCCCATTTAAAACAGAAACAGTACATATATCTAAACTGTTAACATGCAAAACCGAGTATGCTGTATATGTGCTGGAGTGTTCCTGTGTCCTGCGATATGTAGGCAGCAGCAAGCTGCAGGTCCACAAGAGGATACTCCAGCACATCAGGGCTATCAATAATTGCGACCGATCGTACCCAGTTGCAAGACATTTCAAGGACACATATAGTAAATTTCCAGAGCATCTAAAATACTATGTGATAGACACAATTCCACCATTAAGAAGGGGAGGCAACCGTGAGGCCCATCTATGCCAACTAGAAGCTAGATATATCCTAGAAATAGACACAAAGAAACCATTAGGTCTGAATTCCAGCGAGGATTTTTATACCTGCCTTTAATTAACCTCAAACTCGTCCTTTGCTCTATTGCACATATGTAAGATCAATTGATCATTATTTCGAATTTGCTCATATGCTTCCATACTTTTTAGTCTTCTAATATTAGCACTTAGCACTTATTGAACCGTGTTTGGTTCAATTGGGTGGCACTTTTAGCTCTTACACTTTAACAAAATTATAGAAGAATTGAGTCTATGCCCACTTTGGGCTATATTGATTTGAATCAGTACTCAATACAAATAAAAGAAAAACAATAATGTTGAGGCAAAATCTCATAACACTTTCTACAGTTGATAAAAAGTATTAACATGTTATTAGTTATCTGTCTTTTAACAAATGTTATTAGAGCTGATTTTATGCCTCTTAAAAAGCGCAAAGTAAGTCGTTTTTAAAATAATGTTGTGGCGTACCTTTTTAACATATTCAACTGTTTCTAAGGATTTGCAATTATTTATGCCAACATCATCATATTTATTGTATTTATTGGTTTACTGGTGCTATGACTTTTTGGTACAATCTTGAAATAATTCTTCTATGTTTACTTACCATGTGACAAGTCATGAGTTAATGCACTTGCACTTTATAAACAAGAAGGCACTCCGAATGCGCTTTAAGTGAACAAGACATCTTGTAAGTCGAAATGCGTTGTGGCGGAGGTGCAGGGCATTTAATAAAATCCTGTGCACTGAACTTTGCATCCATTTTCGTCTTTCTCCAAGAATTGGATGATGTGTGGCGAAGTCCTAGGATATATATATATATACTATATATGGGGGCATGCTTCTCTCCCAGCTACGCGTGTCTTCACGTTGGCTGGTGGGAGGAGCATGTCCTCAGGCAGACCCACAAGGACCTCTATGAAGCACATGTTTCACAATGGTGGCGCTTCATAGTTGATGTCTTTGTTATCTGGAAGGGGTCAAGTAAATATGCCAAAAAGTTTGTAGATGCTATCAACATTAATACTCTTAATCTAGAATTTACTGCATATCTCAGCAAAGAAGCTGTTCAATTTCTAGATGTTGAAGTATATGTCAGTAACAATAGCATACAGACCAAACATCATAGGAAATACACTGCAGGTAACTCAGTACTACATGCTAGCAGTGCCCACCCCAAACACCTGATTAAGAGTATGCCTTACGGAGAATTCCTAAGAGCTAGAGGAATTTGTAGCTCTGATGAGGACCTCTTAAGGTGTCAAACTGAGTCATTTGAAAGATTCAGAGCCAGAGGCTACATAGCTAAGGATATAAAGGCAGCTATGGCCAAAGCAATCATCTTGTCTAGAGAAGAATGTTTGGATAGTGCCTCCAACAAAACTAGAGATTAGAACCTATCAAGCACTGACACCCTCCCCCAGAATACCAACCAAGTGAGAGTAATAACCACCTTTAATAGCCATGAGAAACCAATAAGAATTTTTTTAACAAAAACTGGCCTATAGACAAAATGGATTTAACTATGTCACAACTACTGCCAGATGTCCCTAAGATTACATTTAGAAGAGCTCCCTCTATGAGGGATGCCCTGGTTAAAACTAGTCCTGAGCTTGACAATACAGGTACCTGGTTATCTAAAAGAGTAGGTTTTTTTAAATGCATCTCATGTAGGGCCTGTAAGTTTGGTACCAACATGTCTGAATATGTGAATGCCTTCGAAACCACACCTACCAATATCAGGGGGGCATTCACATGTAGAACAGACTATGCTGTTTATGTACTTGAGTGTTCTTGCCGAATGAAATATGTAGGCAAAACGAAATTACAAGTATACATGCGTATACTGCAGCATTTACGAGCAATAGTCAATTCAGATAGCAACTATCCAGTAGCACAACATTTTAAATCGGTACATCAGAATAACTTGAATGATTTAAGCTACTATGTGATAGATGTGGTACCCAAACATCATAGAGGGGGAAACAGAGAAAGAAAACTGTGCCAAATGAAGTCACGATACCTTCTGTTACTCGACACTAAGATGCCCAATGGCCTGAAAACAGGAGAGGATCTCTATAACTTCTTATAAAATTGGTCTGTTTATGTTATTAAGAGCTCAAAATATCCCTAGGAATTTCGGCACTTGGTGGTTTTACAAAGAGATTTTAACCGTTCTTTTTAGCCTGGTCTTTTTTAGCCTCATTTTTACCTTGTTTTACCTTTGGTTTTACGGGATTTTATGAGTGTTTTGAAAGTTAGGCTTTTTAGTAGCGGGTTTTAAACTAGTATGTAACCATTTATGATGATTTTATACTATGATCTAATATAATTTGTATATATTCATACATTGCATTCTTACACATCGTACTGTTGCTTCTTTTCAATGTTATTTATTCTCTGCAGTTGCACTTTATGTATTTATATGCATTCGGCAACCCTATATGACCAATATGATTAAGTAATTTTTATACTATGATCAGCTCTGTGCACTTGCACTTTGTCCAATATAGCCCTAAAAAATTGTGTACAATCATGAATTATGGGTGAAACTGAACATATATTGGAGTAATTTGCTGCTACCTTGCTAAATTTTGCACTTTTCTTATGAACTGAATTTATGGATTTTAGTAATATTTTAAAATATATACTTATTTAAGTCTTATCAGTTAAGTTATGAATTGTGCTGCAAGGTATCTATTGGTCGAGATATTGTCAATGAATTGCCAACACATCATCAGAGAACTACATATCACAAGGAAGTAGGCTCACCATGGCCTCCCAAATAGGGTTTAATGTTTTATTATGTCTATGGTCTGTTATGCGTCCAATAGCTGATACTAAAAGACAAAATAATTTTTGCACTTGCACTTCATGTATTATTAATTTTCCGGTTGATACCTATCATTTTTAGACATGCTGATCATGACATGGGTCTAAGTAATTTTATCTAATACCATAAAATGTCACTTGATATATATACATAGAGTACTATGCTCAGTATACTGAAATTAATGAAGAATATGGTATGGATCTATATGTTACCTACTATAGTATGTCTTTAAGGAAATGACTGGAAATTATGTATCGTCACTATATATTGTTTGAATTCACCGCAGTGTGTCATGTGATCAAGGCCGTGGAGACACAGCCGAAATGAGTCATGCTGAACAAATTGCAATAAAAAAGCACTAAAAACAGAATCCAGCTCTGGTGGTCCGTACCTGTTTTGTCTACCATGGATCTGTTACTCAGGAGTGTTTTCCTTCATATCTATCTATCTATCTATCTATCTATCTATCTATCTATCTATCTATCTATCTATCTATCTATCTATCTATCTATCTATCTATCTATCTATCTATCTATCTATCTATCTATCTATCTATCTATCTATCTATCTATCTATCTATCTATCTATCTATCTATCTATCTATCTATCTATCTATCTATCTATCTATCTATCTATATATTACCTACTGGTGGTCACTAGTAGGGAGTTATAGTTAGAATCTAGTTTCCATAGTTTCCATAGGAAAAGCATTTTTTGATTTGCTAATAACTTTAGTCATTTGACTAATCTTTGCGAAGCTCTCCAAACAAAAAGTCTATCCAAGTCTATCCAGGTCAGCTCCTATCCTGAAAGTTTGGGGGTGATTCGTCAAGCGGGGGCTGAGAAAACACGTTTTCTCCATGTTAATTTCTGTAGGAAATTTTGAGACAGGCTACAGCCCGAACTGCTGAATGGAACTACCCCAAATTTGGCACAAATGTAGAGCTTGGTTAGGAAAGCAACCTTTTTTTTTAAATGGGATAAATCCCTTCAGTAGTTTTTGAGAAATTCAAAAAATAAGAGTCAAAAAATCGATATCCCATAGGAAACTTTGGGCAACGCTACAGCTGAAACTGCTGAACGGAATTACCCCAAATTTGTCAAAAAGTTAGTGCTTGGTTCTGAAAGTGACAACTTTTTAAAATGGTGTAAATCCGTTCAGTAGTTGCTGAGAAATTCAAAATATAAAAGTTTCAATATCTAGGGCAGCGGTGGAGTTGCAACCGCTCCCGACCACGAGCTTCATGCTAATTGGCTGCAACGACCACGAGCTTCATTCTAATTGGCTGTCAACACTCCAAACCAGGAAGTGTTGGCAGCCATCTTGTGACTCAGTAGAAGCGAATCACCAGAAAACACAGAAACAAAGATATAAAATAAGAGAAGGGGGCAGGGTAGAAACACCCTGACCCCCTAGACCTGCTCAGGGTGACCCAGAAGGACTCCCAGGGCCCAAAAAAGCATTTAAAAAATAAAAAATCGGCGCAATATGCGCTAGAGTCGCGAATTCCGCCAAAATTGTTTAAAAAACAATGAAGCGCGGGTTCCAGCGTTTTATTTTAAAGAGGCCCCCAGGTGGGCTATGTCCCAGGGGCATTTCTTAACAAATAATAGCGGGGGCCCGCAGCCCAGGGGACCACCATCTCCTTGGGGATTCACTCATGTTGGGAGGGGGTGGGCGGACCTCCTCCTGGAGCCTGAGATGGCTCTGGGGACTGCCACCACCCAGGGCCGGCTCCTGCAGTGTCCCGGAGTGCCTACCCCCGGGACACTGCTGTTTGCCATGACAGGGCGGGAGCCGCGTTGCTTCCACCCTGTGATAGCAAACTTGCTTTGGATTTTGGAAGCGAGAGCAGGGAAACCTGCTCTCGCTCCCAAAATCCAAAGCTGATTGCTTTTTCACACGGGGAGCTGCATGTCAGCAGCTCTCATGTGGAAAAGCAATGCCGGCTCCTCCAGAGCCGGCGGGACCGTGGGGGCATTGGGGCTCCCCCCACGGTCCCCAATGGTGAGGCCAGGCCCTGGGGATGGGGTCCTTCGGGCTGGAATTGGCCACGGGAGGGGGCCGACGCGGGCCTTTTCTCATTTGTTTTTTGTGCGTCTCTCAGCGTGGCACTCAAGTACTTCTTAAGTCTTTCAAACACCGAGGGGTATATTCTGAAGGACACATCGCCGAGTTAACAGCACTTTATAGCAACCAAAATAGTGATAAAGTTAACGCACCTGATGTAGCGCCTAAAGGTTTTGAAAATTGTAGGGGTGCATCATATTCACTGTTAGTTGGCACCCGCACGTAATCAACGTATACTTAGATGTGTTGTGCGAAATGTATTAAGAAATGTATCAGCTACATCGCAACATAGAAGTGTTAGAAATGTGAACTATATTGTGAATGTATTCAGTAGATTACATGATGATTAGTTTTCGTTCAATGCAATGTATTAGTTAAACGTAGGACTTGATTAAAAGGTTACTTATGTAGGTCGTTTATTCATGTAGGTGAAAGTAAAGGTACTAATGCTTAGGATGTGATTTAATAGCGTGTTTTACCGAGCAAGAGGCCCGAATGCACATATATCATTGAGAAGAAAGGCCTGTTAGTTTCTTATGTTAGCTGAATGCGGTAGGCCGCAATGATTTATTCTAGTAGAGGTTTTGGGCTGCAGTAAATTGTAAAGTTAAAAGATGCGAAATATTTCTCCATCCCATGATCTCACCGCAGGTGCAAGGACAGTTGGTTCGTTAGTAGAAAAGGTCTTTGTCTAAGAATTGAATTATGGGGGAAGCCAGACATGGGAGTACTTTGGAATGTGCCAATCGCAACTCCTAGCACGGACGGTGTCTGGGATTCAAGGCCAAGCTGATGGACGATGGAAGATGGACAGCACTGGATGGAAAAGTACTGGAAGAAGACGTGGTCGAGGAGGTGTGCCAGAGGGCGTGTTCTATGTTTTGGGGTTTCGTATTAGGGACAGTGCCCCGAGGGTGGAGAGCAGAGTTGAGAGGGAGCAGAGGAGAGGAGAGGAAGAGAGGAGCAGAGAGAGGAGGTGGGCGAGGACTTAGAAGGAGTATAGTAGATCAAGCTCTCTAAGTGAAGACTTCTTAGGGAGTTTCACTTCTGACACCTTTCATGATTTCTTGGGTCTTAAGGGAATGCTAAGTAGGGATGACATCTAGCATAGAGTAGGGACAGAGATGCTTTGGATTAATGATTCCTAATATCGACATTGGCTTGGTAGTTATCTACCTCATGCTTTTGGAAGTGGTACTCTTGTTTATATTTAGCCGAATGCGGATTCTTCGTAGAGTAGCATTTGTGTTAGTGCCTATTTACCTGTTGTGCCTTGTACTAAGGTGCTTATATCTGCAGATGTTTATGTTGATAATAAAATCCCGAGAACTCTAGAGATTGAGTTTCGAGTCCTTAATTATGTCAAATTGCGGAAGGTATTCTCTGATAATTGTGTTTGCTCCCTCCACGCTATTGGGCAAGTAAAAGGTTCACTCGACCAGAGTGGGTTCTTGGAAATAAACGGAAACAAGAAATTGGGCCCCAGCACACCATTCACAAGCTGAAGCAAACAGTCCATATCACCAGTTTACCAGCTATAGCAGCCTCAAAAAGCATTGTCACGGATGAGCCCAGCAAATATTGTGAATGAGATGTTGAGTAGGCGTACCCGTGCAAAAAGCAGCTACCACATCACTTCGCAAGTTTCTCGGCCACCAGCAAGATCGTCGAAGAGAGTACAAAACAGGCGATAAGGTGTGTTAGTAGTAGGAATTTTACACCTACTCTGAGCTGGTGTAAAGTCAGACTACAACCTGCAACATGAAAGGGAGCCCAGCCCAGAGCCACACCTGAATGACAACAGATGCAATGGAGCCAATGATCATGCAGCTCGGACACCCAACACTTCTCCGACACCCACCGCCACCAGACCCTTGTCTACCATCACCCCTCACTGCCACCCCCACAAACAAATGTGAGAGCAACCTTAGGAAATCTGGAACGTAACAAATTGGCTGATGTCGCACAATTAGAATTAAGAACATGCATGTGAGGTTGGACAAATAAGAATCTCAGTCATCTAAGGATTTACATATAAAACATTTTATTTAAACAAAACAACAAAATAAATGTAGGTACCGGCATGGCGTGTCATCCCTCGACAATTTGTGAATCACAGCCTGCAAGACAAAAAGAAAGATAAGATTGTGCATCATGCGTCCATCAAAGGAGAGAGAGAATGAAAGAAAGAGTGAGAGAGAGGAATAGAGAGAGGAAGAAAGAAAGAGAGAGAGGAAGACAGAGAAAGAGTGAGAGAAAGGGGAAGAGAGAGAGAAAGAGAGAAAGAGTGAGATACAAGGAAGAGAGAGAAAAAGAGAGAAACTGTGAGAGAGAGGAAGAGAGAGAGAAAAAGAGTGAGACAGAGAGGAAGAGAGAGAGAAAAAAAGAATGAGAGAGAGAGGAAGAGACAGATAAGGAGAGAAAGTGTGAGAGAGAGAAAGAAAGAGATAGAGAGTGAGAGAGAGAAAGAAGGTGAGTGAAAGAAAGGAAGAGATGGAGAGGGAGAGGGAGTATTGTTCACCTTTCTGCCACCGGTGTGTCTTCAACCACATGCCGGGACATAGTGCAGCCCTCAAGTTTAGTCATCTGAAACATAGTATAGAATCAGTAATCGCAGAGTACACACAACTACACACGTGTAATTCTCTGTTTCGCCCCTGTGCACCCAGGCTGCTGTACTCCATCGACTCCCGCAACCCAGAAGAGTCTGTCCACCCTGTGCACTCAGGCTGCTGCACCCCATCGACTGCTGCCGCCGAGTGGTGTCTACCCGTATCTGCACACCCAGGCTGCTGTACCTCATCCACTCCCACTGCCCAGAGGTGTCTGATCACTGCTGTGCACCCAGGCTGCTGCACCCCATCCACTACCAGTGCCCGGAGGGGACTGCACCCTCTTGTGCACCCAGGCTGCTGCACACTATCCACTCTCACTGCCCAGAGGTGACTGCCCGCTGCTGCAGAAACAAGCCTCTCTGCTCACCTTCCGCCATCGGCGTTTGTGTGAGAGGGTCCACCACATGCCGAAGAAACCTCCTCAGCTGTTGCGTACACAATTCAGAGTGGGTGTTTATTGCCAGGATGGCCACGCATCATCACAGGCCTGCTAGACAAAAAGCAAGATAAGATTGTGCACCATGTGTCCATCAAAGTAGAGAGAGAGAGAGAGAAAGAGTGAGAGAGAGGAAGAGAGAGAGAGAAAGAAAGAAAGAGTGAGTGGAAGACAGAGAGAAAGAGTGAGAGAGAGAGGAAGAGAAAGAAACAGTGAGAGTGAGGAAGAGAGAGAGAAAGAGAGAAACAGTGTGAGAGAGAGGAAGAGAGAGAGAAAGAGTTTGAGGGAGAGAAAGGAAGAGATGGAGAGGGACAGTGAGTGCCCACACTGTGGACAAAACCCTACAGGTCACCTTTCCTCCACAGGTGTGACTCCAACCACGTGCCAGGACATAGTGGAGCCCTCAAGCTCACTCATCTGAAACGTAGTACAGAATCAGTAATGGCAGAGTACATACGACTGCACATGCCTAAATCGGCATCCCGCCTTTATGCATCCAGGCTGCTGCACCCCATCCACTTCCACTGCCCAGAGGTGTCTGCCCACCGCTGCATACCCAGGCTGCTGCACCCCATCCACTCCCTCCTCTCAGAGGTGTCTTCCCACCCCTGCACAACGAGACCTCACTGCTCACCTTTCCGCAGACAGGGCACCCTCCACATCATGCAGTCCCGCTCCGCAGGCCACCAAGTCTCACATTTGGTGCTGCGTCTTGATTTTACCATGGCAGAGGACATACCAGTGCACCCGCCATCATCGCAGGTTGCACACCCGCTCAACCCTTGTGGTGCCACTAACTCTGTGACCAGTGTGACCACACCACATGGCGGCAGGCCCCCACTGGTCGATGGCTCAGGCCTATACTGCGGTCCAGCACAGCACACAAAACCTGACCTGTCCAGACAACCGGGACGGGACATCATCGCAGGCTGCACACCCGCTCAGCACTTAGAGTGCCCCTACCTCAGTGCACCGAAAGTCACTGTCCCGTGGCGGTGTGCCTGTGCCGGCCACAGTGCATCCGGTGCACCAAGTCTGAAATGGAAATGACATGGAAAACATGCGCCCAGTCATTTTTATTGGCAGGGTCACATGTCCTGTGCCACCTGTGCTTGATGGTTGTGGTATGGGTGTAAACCAGCTGTCAGGGAGTGGCTGTGGCGTACTGACAACTAGACCTGAGAGCAGCAGATCACTACAATGAAAATCTGGGCCATGTAGCGATGTTGTCCCTCCCTGTATGTGTAATGAGATTGGGCTGGCCTGGCGTATGCCAGTCCTGCGTGAGGCTGTGAACAATGACTCCGGAGCTCTGGGCGTGGTTCCGTCCTGGGCTGTATGAGGAATCAACTGATGTGGGTGTCCCTGTTGTAGTGCTGCCGGCACCCGGGCCGCAAGCGACAATGTGTCACCCTGTGACCCAAGTCCTAAAACATGGCCAACATGGAAGGTAGGGGGAATCACTGACGCTATATTCATCCATATTTCCACACATGAAAGATCGTGCACATGACATATCTGTGTGGATATGAATGTTTATTGCACATTCAGTGGAGTGTTACAGCTGTAGCAATACAGGGCCATGCAAAGCCCAAATTTCCATTTTTGTCACATGGAGGGCAGCCAATTAGAGCCAAGCTTGTGCTCGGGGGTTAGGCTCCGCCAACATATGTACTTATCCAATCCCTCCGCCAATTCCAAAACACTTATAAATTCACTATGCACTCTCCTTGCAGTACCTTAATGATCCAGTCTCTACCTATGTACTTATACAATGACCGAGACAAAGTTACATAACCGAAGTTTTCCCCACTGCCAGAGGTAATATGGTTGCGAGAGCTGTCCACGGCAGAATGTAATGTGGTAGGGCCCAGGGGCAACATCATGAATACATAATGAACACACTGACAGAATTAGATAGATAGTGGAACTGGGTACGGGCACGTGCGCTCAGCCCCTTTTTATTACCAGGGTGACATGTCCAGTGACGTCTGTGCTGGATGCATGTGGGGTGAGTGTAAGCCAGCCCTCAGGCAATGGTTGGTGCTGGCAACAAGTACAACAGTAATCATCGGATCACACACAGAGATTCAATCATAAAGGGTCCATGAATTGTGCTGCACTAAGTTAGGGGCACCAGATGTTAAATAATACACAAAAGTTTCTATCATAAAGGGTTCATGACTTGTGGTACACTGAGGTAGGGGCAGCAGATCTGAAATCATACACAAAAGATTCTATGATAAAGGGTCCATGAGTTGTGGTGCACTGAGGTAGGGGCATCAGAAGCATTCTGCATGTGCACAGCTAGCAATGATGTGTGGTCCGGGAGGGCTGCACTGGCAGCAATGTCTTTTGCCTACTGGACTGCATCATCTGCAATCACAACTGATCTGAATTGTGAGCCCTGCAGTCCGCAATGTAGATGGAAGGCAGTAGTCAGCACAGACATCAAGGAATGCTTTTTGTCACTTCTTTCTTGACAAAATCCGAGGACATAGAGTACAATTCTGTCTACAATTAATAAATCATGTCTCAATGTAAATTGTGAGCTCTGCTGACCACAGTGTAGGGAACAAAAGATGAAATATGAATGGAATACATTGTCGAAATGTGTAGTTTTCGGGGATGTTATAGTCAGTTGCCTACTGGACTCTGAAATTAATGAATCAACACTGAATTCAAACTGTGAGCTCTGCTGGCCGCAGTGTAGACTGCCATTCAGTGTTCCTTTGGACTTGCAAGATGAATTTGGTCATTGTACTAAAGCTATAATTGATATCAAAAAAGTTCTTGAAGCAAGGATACTAAAAGGATATTGTGTAGGTTTCAGGGACGTTGTAGTTAGCTGCCTACTGGACTCTGTAATTAATGAATCAAGACTCAATTTTAATTGTGAGCCGTGCTGACCGCAGTGTAAGCCAGAGGCAGCGGTCAGCAAGGGCCCACAGCCACGTGGCGTTGAGTTAAGCTGCACAGTTAGTGGCATCAGAAGTATTCAGCGTGTGCCACACAGGTAGCAATAGTTTTTGTCTAATGAATTCTGCCTTGATAAGGCTAAGTGGTGATGACTTGTGGTGCAGTGAGCTAGTGGTACCTGAAGCAACCAGCATGTGCGCACCCTGAGATGATGTGTGGTCCAGGCGGGCCGCACTGTTAGCAATGTCTTTTGCCTACTGGACTGCATCATCTGCAATCACAACTGATCTGAATTGTGAGCCCTGCAGTCCGCAATGTAGATGGAAGGCAGTAGTCAGCACAGACATCAAGGAATGCTTTTTGTCACTTCTTTCTTGACAAAATCCGAGGACATAGAGTACAATTCTGTCTACAATTAATAAATCATGTCTCAATGTAAATTGTGAGCTCTGCTGACCGCAGTGTAGGGAACACAAATGAATTCTGCCTCAGTAAGGCCACGTGGCAGTGACTTGTGGTGCACTGAGTTAGTGGCACCTGAAGCACTCAGGGTGTGCGCACCCTGCAATGATGCGTGGTCCGGGCGGGCTGCACTGGTAGCAATGACTTGTGTCTAAAGAATTCTGCCTTAATAAGGCCACGTTGCATTGACTTGTGGTGCACTGAGTTAGTGGTACCTCTGGCGCTCAGCATGTACGCAGCCTGCGATGATGCATGGTCCAGGCG
Source organism: Triturus cristatus (assembly GCF_964204655.1). NCBI lineage: Eukaryota > Metazoa > Chordata > Amphibia > Caudata > Salamandridae > Triturus > Triturus cristatus. The sequence continues at coordinate 248,827,011 of NC_140594.1, forward strand.
GGCCACACTGGGAGCAATGTGTCTTGCTTACTGGACTGCGTCATCTGCAATCGCGTCTATATCTGAATTGTGAGCCCTGCTGTCCGCAGTGTAGATCGAAGGCAGTAGTGTGTACAGACATAACTCTGCGGTGCTGTGCCGCTGTGTTAGCAGGGGGTCTGTGTCGAGGAGGCCCGCGGTCATGGCGGCAGCCACGTGGCAGGATGAGGGCTGCCGCTCTGGCAGATGCGTTGACCTTCACACGAGTGAACCACGCCCAGAGCCCCGGCCTATCTATTCATACTTCTACGCTGGAGTGGCATGTGTTGGATAAGCCCACTGCGCTTCCGCTTACAGGGGACGACGACACAGGTACATGACCGAGATCTTCCCCACTGCCTGAGGTAACATGGTTCTGTCCACTGTCCACAACACTATAAGCACCAGCAGTATATGTACACATGGAGAGGTTTGTGCTCTGCATAGTGAGGTCTGTCTAGCACATCACCGCTACACTTGGTATTGTGTGCATTATTGTTGGTGGGTGACTTGAGTCCTTCACACATGTTTGGTTGCCACATTTCACAACATTCAGCTATTGTGTGGCTGAGGGGCCATGCTGTTTTTGGAAGGTTCACTGTCCTGTTGTGCGCTGCCTCGGTAGTAGTAGGGGGGTAGTCCAGGGGGAGGTCCTAAGGGTGGTGGCAGTGGGTTTTGTGGCCTTCTTGGGTTTGGGAGGTGCATGATCAATAGCTCTATTACATGTGTCGTTCTTCAGATGTGATTCTGGGCTGGGCTCCCTTTCACACTGTAGATAGTCATTCTACTTTACACCAGTAAAAGGCAGATGTTACATTCCTACTGCTAATGCAGCTTATCGCCTTTTTTTGGATGGCACCGCAGATTTGGCTGCTCGATGAAAATATTGGGAAGTGGTGTTTTCATGTTATTTTTGCATAGGAACACCTACTTTGCATATTATTAGCGTTAGTTGTTGCTCTCATTTGTGGCGATTTTTTTTTGCAGAAGCTATTGCTTGAAAACTGGTGATATCGGCTGTTTTCACCAGCTTGAGAATGGAATGATAATTTAAAATCACTAAAAAAACTATAGGTTTAATGAATATTATAATTAGAAATTAGCATTTAAAAAACCTTTGAAATTCACTGAAAAAAACATAGGTTTCAGGGACGTTGTAGTTAGAAATGAGCATTTAATAAAACTTAGAAATTCACTGAAAAAAACATAGGTTTCAGGGACATTATATTTAGTTGGACATTTCATTCGTACAAAACCAGAGAAATTATAATGTTATAGTTAGTAGAGCTAACTATAACTCGTGCCCCCACAATACACTGCTGATGACGTCACATATTACATCACTCATGACATGGTCAGTGACATCACTGATGACACTGATCAGTGATGTCATCAGTGATGTCATTTGAGATGTCATCAGTGATGTCATGAGTGATGTCACTGACCATGTCATGAGTGATGTAATATGTGACATCAGCAGCAGTGCATTGCGGGGGCGCGAGTTATAGTTAGCTCTACTAATTATAGCGTTTGAATTTCTCTGGTTTTGTACGAGTGAAATGTCCAACTAACTATAATGTCCCCGAAACCTATGGTTTTGTCAGTGAATTTATATATATATATATATATATATATATATATATATATATATATATATATATATATATATATATATATATATATATACAGCAGAAATTTGAGCGAGACGCCAGGGACTATGAACAGGGAAGAATCCTGACCTTTGCTAGGAAGTACTACGCCCCGAGACGTGACCTGAAAGCAAGAAAACATCCAGTGGTGGAGCACAGGGATACCTCAGAATCAGAGGTAACTAGTGCTGAACACTCTGAGGAAGAAGGAAGCTCTGGTCCAGGAAATACACGCCAGAACCTTTTTTGCGAGGAATTCAGCCTAATCAGTCAAACGTGGCTGAGGGGAGTTAAAGGAGGACCGCCGGAGAAGAAAACCATAGAGTAATGAGAAGAGGGGGCAGGAAACACCGGAGCAAACCCTGGGAATACCAGAAACAGGAGAGCCAGGACTGCAAAGTGAAGGAGAAAAATCTAACGATTGGCAACCTGTCCACAAGAAATCTGACTAACACGGACGAATCCGTACTAATCATGGGTCTCACCTTTTGTCCCACTGAACAATTTGAATATACACAAATGAGGATAGATTTATTTAAGTATATCCAAAAATTAAAGCTATACAAGTATTTTAAATTAAGGAATGTGGGCCTAAGGAGAATGATAAGTAGCAATGTAGCAGAAGAGACAGATATCCTGACAGAAAATGACTTAGAAACCCTGGCAATAATGAAGGAATTAAGATTGGGAGAAGGTTTGGGCACCCAATCATCTGGTGGTCCACAGGAGAATCAGGAAGTATATGGAGTAGCATAGGTGGGTGCACCTAGCCCGTTTAAACTGATTTTTAAATTCTACCCACAAACACCGGTAGATGCAATTGACATCTTCTCAGACAATAGAGATTTATTAGAACTGAGGATGAAGGAACAACCCCCATGCAAGTGGAATTTATCCTATAAACAGAGAAAAGCAATAAAAGTTCTGAACTGTGAAACCATCCGATAAGGGGGGCAATATAGTTCTGCACACAAGAGAGAACTACTGTAATGAAGCATCTAAATGATGAATCAGAGTGACTTAAACAGAATATACTCAGAGCATACAAGCATTTAAGAGCATGCTAGTGAAATGGTTTCGAAAGGGGATTCTATCCACAGAAGAATACCGGTTCCTACAAAATAGACATCCGAGGATCCCAACATTTTATCACCTACAGAAGATCCACAAAAGTGCCACTAGACCACCGGGACACCCTATAGTCTCCTCGATAGGGGGCTTGACAGAGAACGTGTCTAGATATGTGGACCACTTCCTATTCCCCTTTGTATTACAGCTATCCTCAAATACACAGGATACCAAGGACTTCTTAAGACAGATAGAAGGTATTGAATGGGAAGCAGATTTTGTGATGATTACTCTAGACGTGTCAAGTCTGTATACCAGCATAAGGCACATGGACGGGCTGGAAGCAATAGGATTCTTCTTGAGGGGGAAGCCCCTTAAGTTCCTGGAACACAGCTAAATTCTGGAAGAGTTTATTTATTTTTGTTTAAACAATAACATCTTTCTTTTCCAGAACCAGCGGATCAGACAGATAAAGGGCACAGCAATGGGCACCTGCTTCACCCCCAGTTATACGAATCTCTTTGTTGGCTGGTGGGAGAAGCAGGTGGCCTGGGCCGAAACGGCAAAAGAGTGGGTAGAGCATGTAGAGTGCTGGAGACACTACATCGACGACCTCTTCATAATTTGGAGAGGGCCGATGGAATTAGCCAAACAGTATGTCTCTAACCTCAATGAAAATAATCTTAACCTGGCATTTACAGGGGAAATGAGCACCACACAAGTAACCTTCTTGGACCTAAGATTCTTTCTAAGTGCCAACAAATTGCATACAGCATTGTATAGAAAAGAGACAGCGGGCAACTCTGTCCTTCATGGAACGAGTAGTCACCCGCAGAATTTGATCCAGACCATCACCTATGGGGAGCTCTTGAGGATCAAGAGGAATAGCTCCAGGCCAGAACATTATCTAGAAGCGGCATCTCAGCATTTGGGTCGTTTCAGAGTGAGAGGTTACTCGAAGAAAACACTACAGGCAGCTCATCTGAAGGTACTCATAATGAAAAGAACTGACCTCATCCAGGGGGCGAGTAAAAGTAAGAAGAGTGTCGAGACCAACAAATTCAGAATGATTACCCGGTTTTTGAATGCGGCCAGTGAGGTAAGGGCAATCATGTATAGGAACTGGTGCATTGTTAAATTAGATGTGATCATCGGGAAAGATCTACCCAAGAGACCAGGAATCACTTTCAGGAGATTGAGATCCATCAAAGACCATCTAGTAGAAAGTCACTTGGGGGCAGTGAAGCAACAACAAGGTTTGGGTGATCTATGGGGCTCCTTTCCCTGTGGGAAATGCAGGGCATATGAGGTGCCCGGGATGAAAACAGTGAAGAAGATTACTAAATTTATGATGTGAAGTACCACATATGTGGTATATTGTCTGACTTGCCCGTGCAACCTCATATGTGGGGAGCACCATCAACCAGGTGAAAATGAGGGTCCTGGAACATCAAAGGGCCATTGCCACCAATGATACGAACTATCCGGTGGCGCAGCATTTTGCCAGCCACCATATGAGGGATAGATCGTTGCTGCAGTTTCACTACCTAGACCATCTCCACAGAGATGTTAGAGGAGGGGATAGGGAGAAGAGACTCAGGAGGCTTGAATCTAGATTCATTATTGACCTCCAATGCAAATGTCCAGGATGCTTGAATAGTGGGGAGGAACTCGCTGTACATTTAGGGACATAACTGCTTTATCTGGTTATTTGGGGCAATCATGAACGTATTGAAAGGACTGGAGAAAGCGTGTCAACCTGTTTGACAACAATAGGCTCATTCAGGGCAGTATATAAACGATGTACAACATAGTAAGGATTAGGAGAGGGGAGAGTAAAATCAACTATGCTCCACAGTCGGATCTTATCAATTATGACAACATTAGTCATTCACTAGCCCACCCAGGCCGACATTAAGTTTTTAGGTCCGAACTCAGCGCAAGAAGTATAATGAGTTGACAAGCCCCCATAATAATTACCGTGTAAATATGTACATAGCAATATTGCAGTTAATGTATATAATGTAATGTTGTACATAGGATGCGCTTGAATTCAATTTAATTTACACTCTCTAAATTTGATTGCATTTATGAGATGATTCATTGAATGAACTTCATATCTGAATGAGTAATGGAGTTTCTGACCCTCTCAAACTGTGTCCCATAACATGTTCTAAGATGCCGCCCATAGATTTGTACTATGAACTTGTCCGTTTTCCAATTAATGTAAGAATCATGTGTTTAAAGGTCGCTATGACGATGGGGCCGCCGACATTGACGAAGGAAGGATTGCAGAAATGCGTTTGTTGTGTTGATTTCTTTTCGTCAAATAAATCTGCAATAGATTTATAGTGAGTGCTGGTCGTTTCTACTTTGTGGTGAGCTGCAATATATATATATATGCATAAATATACATACATATAAACATAGATTCACTCTATCTTACCCAATTATAGTTGCCACTGGGTAGTTATGGTTCGCTCTGCATTTCCATTTTTCACAGGAAATGCCTTTATTGTTTTGCTAATTACTTTAGAACCCTTGTTTTGCTCAGATTCTTCATGGAAATTTTTGGGTAATCCGTCAAGTGGTGCAGAGAAAAAGAGGGAGTCCCAAAACACAAAATCCCAGTGCAATTTCCATTGGGGTATTTGAACAGCCCTACAGACAAAAATGCTGAACAGAATTGTACCAAGTTTGGCAAGAAGTTAAATTTTGGTCCAGGAAGCATGCTTCTTGTGATTTGGTGCTAAACAGTTCAGAAGTTTTTTTTAAATTAAATATCAAAAATATTTCCAAATCGTGACAGTCAGGCTCATGGGACTCTTGCCTGAGTCCTGCAAGCACACCTTAAAATAATTGAGCTTGGCCGAGCAAGATGGCCGAGCGGACGTGATCCATTTTGTTTCCCGCTCCACACCGGCGAATTGAATGTTTAGTGGCTAGCTAAACACGCCAAAACCGCTCCAAACAAGCGCTATCGATCCCTGAGCTGTTAACATTACTGGGGGGACTTGATGACAGCGTCTCCATGCTGGGGTGAAACTGTTTGGGACCCGCTAGGGCCGAATGCGAGACTGCACAAAATGGCAGCCTCCTGAGGACAATGGCAGCGGCAGACTACCGCAAGCTCTCCCCCGCAAGAGACCAACAAATCCTTGTGCTCCAGACCGTGACCCTGTGGGCACTTTGCGGCTCTTAACTTTTGATGCTCTAAGCCAACGCGGACGCCGCATAGTGCTGCAGGCCAGGGGGGAGGTCTGTGGCCGGTGCCAGGAGAACCGCGAGTGAGACGTGCCGCTGCCTCCGGGGACGTACGGAGCAACAGCGGGGGGTCGGGACGGGTGGCTGAAGCAACAACAACCCAATGGAGGTGACCCACACAGAGCACAGGAGAAAATTCAACACTTATCAGCCACACGCCTGCACCTGCCTGACCATAAGATGGAGGCCCATACCCAAGCACACAACAGCGGGACAAAAGGGCGCGAACAGCTAAAGGTTCTGTGCCGTAGCCTACACGAGAGTGCGCTTCTACTGCACAGAGACACATGTCTGTCGATACCCCCTGGATTACCTGAGCCCCTTGATGTGGCCCTGTATATCTACAAATCTACTGGGGGGACCACCCGCCTGACTCCTGTATCGCTGTGCCACCCAACAGGACATGAAGGACCGGTGAAGCCTCAACGCCGCCGGCCTACACTGATGGTGTCCACTGCAGTATATACAGAAACTCCAGCCCTTCATAACTACCACTGCCACACACAACACGAAGGGCGCAGAGGAGCCCGCACCTATACCGCCAAAGAAGGCACCACCACCACCCAAGGTCTCCAGCTTCTACCACCCCTCAGACAAACGGCAGCCAGTTGATCAGGGAGGGTCACCGAGCGACATGGCCCTCACCAAAGATGAATTGCTGTCCTCACTGCATGATTTTAAGGCTGAACTACGTGCTGAGCTGAATCAAGACATGAAAGCGTCCATCGACCAGCTCCGGATGGATTTGACCGCGTGCATGTCCATGCTTCAACAAGATGTGAACTCGGTGAGCACGAGAGTGGTGGACCTGGAAACACAGACCCAGGGATTGGAAAAACACTCAATGGAGACCCACAACAAACTGCAGGACCTTGAACATCAACTCCAACTGGCCCAGTTGAAATCTGAAGACCTTGAAAACAGGGCCCAGCGAAACAATATATGGATCCGAGACCGAGCAGAAGGAGTGGAGGGGCCTGACCTTGAGGCGTTCCTTTATGGTCTTTTTGCTGAAATTGTAAGCCTGAGTCAACTCAAAATGTAATTGGACTGCGCCCACTGGGTCGGAGGAACAAGCAGTGGAGAAAGGTGACGGACCTGCGATGTGTTAGTTAAATTCCACTCCTTTAAGGTCATGGAGACAGTTTTACAAGAGGCCAAGAAAAAGGGAGACGTCTCTGTAGGAGAGTAGGATCTGCTTCACATGGTTACCACAACTTTTTGCTCCTGTAACACTGTTGTTTGACCTTAGTCTGGCTGGGGCCCTGCTATTCAGGACCCCAGCCTAGCTGCTTCCTCTCTAAATTGATTCCATGTACCTTAGGTACATCACAGATTGGATTCTGAGGTGCCCTTATAAGTCGCTAGAATATGGTATACTATGTACCTAGGGCATAGGTACCCCAGATGCCTACCAGGGTCTGAAGCATGTATTATTCCATCCCTGGAAAGCCCTCCAAAATGAAACCACAGGTCTGCTACTGCAGCCTGGGTAAGGTGGTGCATGTACCCCTTACAGAGATATAGGTCCACTATATCTCACCTATCAATGCACATAGAAACCTATCAGTCACCCCTATGGCAGGTCTTATCAATCCTGAAGGCAGGGTGCTTGGTTATATGTGTGAGGGTGCCCAGTCATGAGCTGAGCCCCTCTGCAGCCTTTGGAATCTATCCTCCGCGGTCGTCAGTAGTGCAGCCCGAACATATACTCTTAAGTGCATTATAACTAAAACGGTTAATGATAACTTTGGACTGACTGCACGGAAACATGTCATGTTTGGTGTCAAACACCTAGGAATCATACCCCCAAATCAATTACTGATGTGAGAATATGATCCCACCCTTGTAGAGGGAAAGACATGACAGCACCGGTATACCCGGTACCAACTTAACAGAGCCCTGGCATCACAAAATGGATGCTGCAGCAACAGACACGGGTCTGGCCTCCTGATGCTGACCAAAACTCCGGCAGGGGAGGCCTGGACAATAGGTTTCCTGTCACAGGGAGGTGTAACCACCTCCCAGAAATGCTGATGTTTATTGGGGCTGGAAGGGAAACTCTCAGAGTGCTTTGAAGTCCTGCACTGGGGGCACATTTGGTGTCCCTGTGCATAGTCCAGCTCAAACCGGTTCAGGGGCTTCCAGCCCCTGCTCTGGCGCGAAACTGGATAAAAGAAATGGACGTAGCCACCCCTCTTTCCAAACCCTCCCATAGGTGGTTCCCCCAGAGTTAGTCCAACCCCTTCCTTAGGTATAAGTAAGGAACCCCTGGCAACAGGACTTTAGATTTCCCTGGACGAAACTCTGCAACTGAATCCTGGAACTTCGACTATCTACTCAAGACTAGAGGATGGAAGAAATCTCTCTTGGGGTCAAGGAGTGACTCCCCTGCTTGGCAGGCACCAACACAGCAATTGGAGGTCTGCATTTCCGTAGCTCCCGCTGGATGCCGAATTCTTTGCAACACAGGAAGAGGAATTCCAGACTTCACAGAGGCCAACCCGAGTCTGAAACTGAGACCCGCAGCCCTTGTGAGTAACGTGGAACGGGAACTCCTGCTCACCATGCACTTTTGCAAGTGCATTGACTTCTCAACGTCTCTTGAAGTCGTGCTTGGGGTTACTTGTAGCCCCCACCTCGAGCAGAGAATCCACTGAAGATTGTCAGCCTAGTCACCCTGAGTGACCTGTGGGCCGCCATTTTGTGATTCCTCTCGAGGTCCCTTTGCGATCCCTGGTCAGTCAACTGGTGGGTCCCTGTGAAGGCAACTTTGATTTTCCTTTAGCTTCCCTGGTTGCTACAGATGTGCCCTGACACCCTACCAAGTGGTGAGTCCATCAGACCTTGCTCGTCTGCACCGAAGCATCTTTCTCCTTTCTGCGCGGGTTGCTGTTGCCAAGGCATGTTGTGTCCAATCCGGGCACCGATGCTGCAGCACTCGACATCCTTTGTGGGACAGCTCGAATCCAGCTCCTGGTTGTCCTCAACACCTCCTGGTCCTCGTGGCTGAAGAGTCAAGCTTCACCTTCTTCACCTGAAATCACCCGACATCGGTGGGCATTCGCCTATCGTGCTCCTGGCCACTGGCTAGTGACCCAGACTCTGTCCCCTCTGCTTTCAGGGTCTTCTCGACTTCGATCCAGGCTTAGATCTCTTCGGACACTTTGCATCTTCCAGGCAGCAGCACTTCTTTGCCAGCTCCCATTGAAAACGACGACCCGACCCGACACCATTTGACACCTATGCACCTGCCTTCCCTGGGTGAGGTAACTCGAGTACTCCAGTGCTTCCGTGGGTGTTGACCCTAGAACTTCCTAAGTCCAAAAGAGTTTGGTCCTAGCTCATCTCTAAGTGTCCCTAATCTTTAAAAATCTAACTGTGACTTTCCCCATAGAACCTAACGGGAGCTCTCAGCTGTGTTCTCACACTGCACACGGCCCCTGCGGGTCCCCTGTATCACTACCTTGGGTGGTTCCTTGGGCTCCCAGCGATTCTACAGGCTCTAGGCCTTGGGCCAGTTAAGTCGTGGTTCTTATACCACTATTTTAGTATATGGTTTGGCTCGCACCAGGGCTTGACGTATATTTGTGCTAGTTTACTGTAATATTTGAAGTGTAACTTATGTGTTTGGACTTCTAGCCTCATAAAGGGACTGGTAGGGTGTGTTTAGAAATAAATACATATATTTTATATATATACCTGGTGTGGTTGCCTTTCATTTGGTCATTCAAGAGATTATAGACTGGTAAAACAAGTTGCTTTACATTTCTTCAAGACTTAGCCTGAAGGCTGCTCTCCATAGCTACCACTAGGATAGCTTCCAATAAAGGTTGTCTTTATCCTATCATCAATAAAGGGTTGTTTGGACTGGTGCAAGGTGCCCACTATAATAAGTGGACAGCATATACCAGGCCAACTTCTCACAGTCTCCTTCCAAGGTCACAAATGCACTCTATACCAAGACCTGGCACAGGCAACACTGGCACGATGACACCAATTTCTACCTCTTACAGCAAAACTCCGAGAGAATCATGTGAAGTAGAAATGGACATACCCATTTGAACTAAGATTTGAACAGGACAATAAACCCTGCCATATCACTGAGCTCAATGAGGGGCTCCGCCTGCTAGGCTTTCCCCCAGTTGAGGAAGATCACCTGCCAGGACCAACAAGGGGACAGGAGGGAAACTCCACAAGAAGGTCTCAATGGTCTACAAGCTCGAGGGGGACTCACAAGTGATGGCGGAGGTAACAATAATGGTTTTACTTTTGCTTGGACACTGAGGGAACTCAGCCCCACATCAAAAGGACAGACTATGGCCCTCCTGAACATTGCGGAATAGGGTCCAATGGCGTTATTCAGTAGAGATGGGGACATCTGCAAACTCGATATAGACTCTGAGAAAATGGCGGATTCCCTTTTTGAACACTCAAGAGAGGCGTGGAGGGGAACTTCAGCTTCGACCTTCACCGACGAGCCCAAAAGGGCATTACCATTGACAGTCAGAACATAACATCTATCTGGCTTTCACTGATGTTGGCATTGTTGTTGATTTTCTTTTTGGTTCTGAGGGGGAGAGGGGTTATATTTTTATACAGGTGGTGGATGGTGAAGATCTAATGTTGGGTAACTGATTACACTTGTTTGCAGCACAGTCACAAATATAGGATATCGCGGAGAATAGAGAAGCAGGGCACAGCTAACACTAGCACTCTGAACATTTGAAGGGAACACTTCTAAACGCGTAGAAGAGGGGGGAGTCACGCAGCTAGGGGGTCACAGTAGCTTCATGGAACGTTAAAGGGCTGAATTCACCACTTAAGTCTCAGAAGGTATGGAAATATATTATTGACTACCACTTCGACATTGTGGCCCTTCAAGAGACGCATTAAAAAAGAGAGGAGGAGACGAGGCTACGACACAAACAATACCCAATTATATATAGATCCTCAGCAGGGACAAAACAGCGGGGGTGGCCTTACTTTTTCATACAACAACCAAATTCCAACCAGAAGCAGTTCATGCCAATCAAGATGGTCGCCTAATCATGGTAAAGGGCAAATTAAAGGGGAAACTATGCACCTTTGTCACAGCATACGCCCCTAATGTGGGCCAACCTGCCTACCGGTGAATTTGCAGAAGGACCGACTATTCTCATGGGGGACTTCAACCTCACCTGGCAGGCAGACCTCGACAGTACACAGACCAATAGAGCCCTAACTCACTCCTTCCCTACAGCAATAAAATAGACAATACACAATCTGGGTCTCAGGGACGCTTGGCCCACACTCTACCCTACGACTAAGGATTACACTTTTTTTTTTCCAGGTTCACCGCACCTATTCCAGGCTAGACTATATTTTTACTAGTCAGAGTTGGTTGGGCTCCCTACAAGAGGCAAAAATCTTCCCGCTTTCTATCTCAGACCACTGCCCAGTCTCGATCTGCCTTAGATGGAGTATCGCAACACCTAAGAACACCAAATTATATTTCCCAGCCTCCCTCACAAGAGATAAGTTGATGCGAGATGCTGTGCGAAATTCGATCACAGACTTTTTTAAACTTAACTCCTCACAGGACACAACAATTTATAACAATTGGGATGCGTTCAAAACTGTTATAAGAGTTAAATGCCTAGAGCTTAACGCTACCCTCAATAGACAAAGAACCAAAGAAAGAATTAACTTGGTGGCAGAATTAGACATAGCAGGAAAAGCACATAAGAGTACCCCTACTAGGGAAATGCAACGTAAACTCACCGCCCTGAGAGGGAAACTCAAAGCGATCTATTATAACAGAGCAGAGTATACCCTCCTGCATCTCTGCCAAATATCCTACATGCAGGGCAACAAAATTGGAGGGGCTGCGGGCTCCTTGGTGACTTTAGACATTTATGATGGGACTGCCCCGTGCTTAGACCCTTCTGGGTGAAGATATTAGCTAATATCAAAACCATGCTGGGCTACCCCATATCGACCACTATTGAAGGAGTTCTCCTGGGCATTCAGGACCCATCCCTGACACACAAAACCAAATCATACAAGGCTATTTTATGGTCCTGCCTAGGGGCAGCCACAATTGCCAAGACGGCAGCTTGGAAGAAAACAACGGCCCCCACCCTGTCGATGTGGCAAGCTCAGCTCTGGAGGATACTCTGTCTAGAGAGAGTGACAGATATCTTCAGAGACGATTACAAAAATGTTGACTATAAGTGGGGACCCCTAGTTTTCTATCTGACTCAGGGACTACCTCTGGCAGTGTGCCCGCCCTCCATTAGAGATATGCATCTCTTTCAATTCTAAATCACAGACCACTAATCTTATAGTACGGCCCTACGAGACCCGTCCAGCCGGTTCCCTAGAGAAAAAGGACATTCCCCACACTGAGGCTTGTACCCCTGCTTTAGATCCACATACTCAACGCACTACTCACATGACACCACCACTAATCTGTTTTTCTTGTTTAGGGGGAGGGAGAGGGTTTCTTCTGTTTATGGGTGTGTTACCCTCCACGTTGGTAGGGTCCTAATTTGCTATCAGTCTTCAAGCAGAAAGGTGAACTGAATATTTGTGCTAATGTCACATGCTCCATACCATGCCTTTAAATTATACGAAACTGTGTTAACACCGTCGCACCTCAATCAGGAAATGGTAATGAGCATAGTGCGAAGAAAGACAGTCACCTCCTTAAGCTTGTGTACGATATGTATTCTCTCAACGAATGCACCAAATACAGACTATTGGAATAATAAAGGATATATTCTGTTGATACACGCTATTAAACTTGATATAGACAATACTCAGGTTTGCAGATAATACGAGAAATATAATGGTTATGACAATGCTGACAGATCTCCTGAAAGACTCTGTAATCACGAATTAGCCCATTAACAGCAATATCCGCAGCTCTCTGGGAAATGTTTTATCTTACATGTTTTGTATTACTATGTAAAAATTTAAATAAAAATAGATTTGAAAAAAAATAATAATAGAGAATTCTGATTGAACAAAGGGCCTTTTTCCTTTGGGTCCTGTTGGGGGAGCACTGTGATTGGCTGACTTGCATATGAACAAAAATGTTGTGGCGGTTAAAACTGACCTCTGTCCTGAAAATACAAATACATATATTATAAGGGGGCAGGATAAGGATATCCACCATGCATATCTTTAAAATGAATTTCATTGTAAAGGCATGTTTGGTAAATATGTATGTGTGGTAAAGATTCCACCCCAGCCTTTCTGCCCTGACCCCGAAAATTCATCCCTCCTGCTTTATAATCTGCCCACCCCAGCCCTATTAACTACCCTGACCTCCCAACACCCTACCCTCAGCCCTAAAACTTAGCCCCCTGCCCTAAAATCTAAATCAACCCCAGCCCACCTGCCCTGAGCCCTAAAACAAACCCCTATCCCTAAAAGCTACACCCATGGCCACCACCACAGCACAACTTACCAAGCTGCATCTCGGTCCTATCTGTAGCGATCCTTAATGCTCCTCTCCCCGATCGCTCAGACAGCAATAATGCCAACTGCCTTAACCTCGCATATGCATGGTTAAGGCATATGCATGGTTAAGGCATGCGCTTTTCAGCTTGCGGGAAAATGGCAGTGTGCTTAAAGCTACGTTGTAAAGGCCATTTCCCCTAGGGATTTCCCTTTAAATTGACACTCTCCACTGAAAGACTCTACAACCCTGTCAAAGGCAACAGCCGAAATGCATATGTCAGCTTTTCTTGTGCCTTATATGATTTAACAATAAATTAATTGCATGGTCTATATATATCTTCTTAACTTCCAACAGTAAACAACACAAACAAGTGAGAAACATCATGTCTAAACACTGGCATTTAATAAGAAATGATTCAGTTTTGGGCAAACTTGTACAAAAGAGACCACCAATAACTTTCAGATGAGCCAGATCTTTCAAACAAATGCTGGTCAGTAATGTGATTCCAGCATCTAAACCAAGGGTGACAGCATCTATGTGCTTAGGCAGAAGAGAAGGATTTGTAAGATGTGTAAAATGCAAAGCTTGTGTTCATGGGATTAACACCACCATGTACAAAACAGGATTCTACAATAAAGAGATCAAAATCAAGGGTCAATTCACATGTAAAACAGATTTTGCCGTTTACGTACTGCAGTGCCCTTGTGGCCTGAGGTATGTGGGCAGCACAATCTTACGGGATCACAAACGGGTGATGCAACACCTAAGAGCCATCAAGATCGGGGATAGAACTTATCCGGTGGCACTGCATTTCGAGCAATACCATTGCAAAAGTACAGAGGGTTTAACTATTATCAAGTTGAACTGTAAAATCCCGGAAGGTCTCAATATGGAGGAAGACCTACATACCCACCTGTAGTTAATGGCAGTAATGAGCAAATTCTCGTCCCTTTCTTTAGGTTTTTAACTGTTTATTTTCACTTTTTCACTTTAGAGTAAAAATACATGCACTTGTGGAAGACAGTAACATGTTTAATAACATGCAATCTTTTCCATTTATATATGCCCACTTGGGCTTGATTGCAACACTATTAACTTTAAAAACCTTGTGAAAGTGGCAGAGTTGGCAGAGACCCTGCAGATAGCTTGCCTACCTGTCACCAGCTTCGTTGCCCCCTGCTGACTCCTTTTGCCTCCCGCTGCCGCACACTGGGTTGTGTGGCCGCCGAGTGGAGGGGACTTGAAATCACAGGTATCCCGCGCCAGAACCAGGAAGCCGGAAGCCGACGGTGGTTTCCTCGCGCCTGGAGGTGCTATAACAGCAGACTCGGCCCCCGCGTCGCGGGACGCGCGCAGGCGGCGCCGGGCTAAGCCCGGGCAAAGGGCGGGCCGTCTGTGGCCGTCCGGGGGAGGTCGTGGCAGGGCAGGGCCATACCTCTTGGCCGGACTACTGAAACAGTGTGCTGATTCATATGCAGTAAGTGACTGCAGGGTCTGGTCCTTCCTGTTGCTACTGTTTGTGGGCTTGTCTTAATGCCCGTTCTGTTATCTCAAAACATGGGCAAGCAAAGGCCTGCTCCCGTACATAATGTCTCGCTATCCAAAAATAATGTCAAAACCCCTCTTCCCAGTTTGACATCTATCGACCATATGTTACAAAAAACTATTGGGGTGGTTTCTTCTGCCATCGAAAGCACCGAGAGGCGTCTTTCTCTTCCTGCAGGTATGCCTCCCCCTCTCTCTGGCAATAATGTATCGATTTTCACATCCAACCTACAGGAATCGCTAATAGTTCCATCTTTCATTGGCCTTCCTGATGTTCGATCTTCACTAATACCCGGGGAACATTCAAATTCAAATTCCATTCCGCTGGCACAATTAGATCATATACCTGCGGAACCTAGGTTATCTCTGTCCCCTGTTATCTTTTCCAGTGACCAACTCTCTGAACATTCTTTACACGAGAGTCCTTTGGCTGAGGTGAGAGTAGCATTACCTTCAAGTCCAATTGTAATTTCTGGACCCGAACATAACACTAATAATGATTCACCACGTATGACAACTAGAGGGCAAAAAGCAAAGCGAAAGATAAATCATTGCACTAAGGAAGGGTCACTTTTGACAAACGCTAAGGGAAAGGGATCCCATAAACTAAGTAAAACCACTAGTAAACCGATTGAAAAAAGGAAAAAGGTTGCTAATAATATACTGCCTACCCCTCCTAATACTAGTAGCAGTGACCCGCAAATGGGGGAGGGTTTCTGTGGAAAAATGGAGAAATTACTAATGACCCTTGTGGACCCTATTATGGCGAAATTATCAAATATTGAAGCTAGGGTCACCAACATGGAAGGATTAATTAAGACTGAATTACATCCCTTGCGGGTAAATGATCCTGTATTATCTAAACCGCTGCCTGTGGCGAAAGGTAACCCTAAAATAGTATCTCAGCTGGCAGTAGGTTGTGTGCAGCAGACATCAACCAGATCGAACGGCCTTAATCTGGGGGGTTCTGAGGCACTAGGACCTTCCCCAACTGTTCAAAACAATTCTCCACCTGCCATAGGGATAGCTGTTGATACCAGGGAGGTCATTTCTCAACCCAGGTTACCATCCATAAATTTACCCCCGGAGGCCCTACCATACACTGTGGTGTTAGCCAATGTTCCTCCCCTTCCCCCAAATGCTCGAGAACATTGGTCAACTTTGAGAAATAAATCTTTATATTTCTTATCAGTTAAATTTGGGTTCAACGACGCTTTGTTTTCTAATTTTAAGATGGCTAGAAGAGTCGGATGGATTGGTTCATCTCCCAAATCATTGAGAGGGGACTGTGTGATCCTTTCATTCCGGTCACCTCTCTTGGTTAAAGGTATTCTTGAGAGATGTTTTTCCGCCCAACTCCTCACAGATCATGTAAATATTGTCCCTCTTGCTTACTTTTACTCATCCCCATGGCAGGTGAGGACGCGAGATTTCTGTCCTTTACCTCCTATCTGGGGGTACTCTCAGGGTGGGAGATTTGCTGTTCCAACATCTAACCGATTTGACATTCTTAGTGGATTAGACAATAATGATTGACAGCAAACTCATCTCCCACCTAGTATCCTGTCCTTTGCAATGGTCGACACGCTGCCTTCTGACCCATTAGCCATTATCAACGAGGAAACAAGTGTAGTCAGTTCGCGATCTGGAACTGTTGGTTTTATAGGTGGGGACGAATCGGTGGCAGTGAGTAATGTGGACATGAGCGAGAGTGGCACAATACTTTTGAGGGAAGACTCCATTCTGTCTCCCATTACCCTCCTTTGAGTAACATTTCGATATGTAATATATGCTCATGGAACATTGCTGGAATCAAATCCAAAATCGGCAACCCTTTGTGGCAAAATTTTATCTGCGAGCAAGATCTTCTTTGTTTCCAAGAAACATGGACAGGGGATCCAGTTCATATAAATGGTTTTATAACGTTTCATACTCCAGCAGTTGACTCTGTACATGGCAGAGCAAAAGGAGGCTTGACAACCTATGTATCTAATAAACTGTTCCTATTAAAGGTATCGGAGCCAGTCAAAGATCCTTATTTCCAATTGTTGATACTGGTTCTCAACGCAGCAACCCCGATTGCTTTGATCAATTTTTATAACAACTTTCCCTTGGAGGAGGCCTCTATTGTACTTAACAAATTGGTTAAATTAGTGTCCCAACAAGAAAATTCCTTTGGACATAATTTAATGATCCTTCTCCTGGGTGATTTTAATTGTACCTTGTGCAATATGATGATCGATAATAGATGTACTATAGGACAAGAAGATGGAGCGAGCTCCTTACATTTTAACCACTCCCACTTAGGAGAATATTATAATGAATTTCTGGGTCAATTTGATTTGGGTTTCATAAATGAAATTTGTACTAACCCTTTCCCTCTTCCACCAACTTTTCATGGCCATGGTTGTCTCTCGACTATTGATTTTGCACTAACTACTATCCGACATGCAGAAAGGATTGTCAAATTCAACATTTCCGATATGGTGCTAAGCGACCACTTTCCATTATGTTTAACTATCTCTATCCCCACGAAAACTTCTTCCCTTAGCAGTGACAGGGATCCATTGTGGGAAAACTTGACCATTGGTCGTACCAACGGTTATACACTTAAATGGGATAAAGTTGACAAATCCAAAGTATTAAATTCAGTATTAAATAAATGTGCCCCGGAGTTCCTGACTTGTCTTTCGGAGGATGCTGTTCCAGAAAAAATCCTTGCCTCCTTCTCGACAATTTGCGATCAAATTAAAACCTCCCTAACGAGGAAATGTAAGAGTAATTGTGCAACGAAGGATGGCTGGTTTAACTCTAGTTGCACCAGAGCATATTCTTATTTAAAGAACGTGCTACATAACGAACCTAGGTGTATGGAAGACATACGTAGGGCTAGGAAAGAATATAAACTAGCCTTAAAAGAGAGAAAAGATGAGCTTAGGAAGGAATCCTGGGAAGCACTGCACCAGGCATCGGTTAGTAATGACTGCGCAAG
Organism: Triturus cristatus; assembly: GCF_964204655.1. NCBI lineage: Eukaryota > Metazoa > Chordata > Amphibia > Caudata > Salamandridae > Triturus > Triturus cristatus. The sequence goes on from NC_140594.1 coordinate 248,844,997, forward strand.
GTTTTGGAAAATCATCAGAAACCCCTTTCTTAGCGAAGAGGCTCGCCCCTCTATTGAGATAGCTATCCCAGAGGACAAATGGATAAATCACTTTTCCAAAGTTTACGAGGGAGAATGTATGCTATATTCCCCCTGTAAACCTATGGATTACCCTCTCTTGGGAAACATGCAGTTTTCCCTAAAAGAGGTTGAAAAAGCCATATCTATGAGTAAGGGTGGGAAGGCCCCCGGCCCTGACGGAGTACCTATAGATGTGTTTAAGACCCTCACGTCTCTGTGGGCTACCCTTCTGGTCCAGGTACTAAATGCCAGTTGCAAGACAAATTTATTGCCCACTTGGGTGGAGTCGATAATAGTTCCAATCTATAAAAAGGGGGATAGAAATGACCCGGGTTGTTACAGACCCATTTCCCTTTTAGATTCCTACACCAAAATAGTTGGACGTGTCATTTTGGATCGTCTACTTTTATGGGTTGAGAACAATTCTATTCTATCCGATCTGCAATATGGATTTCGTTCTGGCTTGGGGACTGTGGAGCAGGGTCTTAACTTTTTGATGCTGACCGGGAAGTACACCAGGGCTAAGAGGGAGAATCTGTTTGTGGCTTTTGTCGACCTATCAGCCGCCTTTGATTGTGTGATTCACTCCAAACTATGGATATTATTGGAACAAATTGGGGTTGGAGAAAACATTATTTATTTTCTTAAATGTTTTTATAGTGATGCATCTGCTCGCGTTCGTTATGGACGTAAGGGAGAACACACGGGCAAAATCCTAATCAGGAGTGGTGTCAGGCAGGGTTGTGTCCTGGCACCACTACTTTTTAATTTGTACATGAATGGACTGGAGAAGGCCCTGTGCAATACAAGCTTTGACCCCCCACATGTAGCTGGTCGCCCAATTCCGCTACTAATGTACGCGGATGATGCCGTATTAATGTCTCGTACTCAAGTGGGCCTACAACGCGTGGTGAATAGTTTTGCCCTCTTCATGAAAGATCTGGGCCTACGAGTTAATTCAGCAAAAACTTTCATCATGCACTGTGGTAGAAGGAAAAAAATTAAGAGGACTGTATTTATTGAGGGACAGCAGTTATCTTATACACAGCAGTTCTCCTACCTGGGAATATTATTTACCGGGAAGGATGTTTGGGGTGAGGCTATTTTAGCTAAAAGATTGGTAATGAATCGTGCGATTGCTGCCCTTAGATCCTTTTCGAGGAAACTAGGCACCAGACCAACTACTGAACTTATTAAGATCTATAAGGCCAAATGTGTCTCTGGTGCAATGTATGGTAGTGGGATCTGGGGCTTTGCTGATACCTCTGAGCTCCAGGTACTTGAGAATTTTTTCTTAAAATGTATCCTCGCAGTCCCTAAGAGCTCCTCAAATTATATTTGCCATCAAGAATTGGGACTCTCTTATATAACCGATCTTATTAAGTTGGAACCAGTACTATTCTGGCAAAGGGTTTGGACAAATGAAGAACCCAAACTCAATAGAGACATACTGGCAGACGTTATAAAACTAGATGGACATTCGAGGATACCCTGGTTGAATTATGTGCGAAAATTCTTAAGTGATATTGGTAAACTGGATTACTTTTTAAATCCCCTTATTATGCAAACTATCTCACGGAAAGAGCTTAAAAACGAGGGTCTGCTCTTTCTAGAATCTTTAAGATACGCTGCTGAGACCACAAAACCCACTGTTTTAAACCATCAAATAATTTTAACATCTTTTAATATTCAACCCTATTTGATCCATGTTCCGGGTAATTACGACAGATTTTTACTAACCCGTTTTAGGCTGGGGTTGTTTCACAGACTGGTTAGCTTTCCATCAGTAAATAATTGGTCTCATGTATTGCCTCCCTGCCCCTGCGATGGAAGCTCCCCCCAAAGTACAATGCATGTAGTCCTATTTTGTAAATTTTATCATCAATTGAGGCATGTTCTTTTATTACCATTTTTAAAAGAGATCGGGCATCGGCAATGCCGCCCTGCTATGTATGATATCCAACGCTTGGATAATCACCTCTGTGTCGCAACTATCACATTGTATTTAAAGAAAGTGATTTTTATCAGAAATAGGATAATTGTATAAATGGTATTTTTTCTTCATCTTATTCATGATTATGTGTTTGATACATGATGTGATATTTTTTATCTTTTTAATGAATTGTAATGTTTTGTCAGCTATACGCTTTTATGATTGTTTTTATCTACAATCGAATAAAGTACTTTAAAAAAAAAAAAAAAAAGTACACAGCTAAATAGAAATGGTGCGTATTATTAGCACATCGTCACAATATTTTCTATTTGCTTGTTAGCAAAAGCCATGTCAGGCAGAGCGTTTGTATATAAATATACTTTTCAAACTGCGTGTAATATTCAAAGATTGTATCTTTAATTGTAAAACTACCAGTATGTCTTCCATTGGACTTGTCTAGTAGCTTCACATGTGTCACGGCACTCAATGAACATTTAAAATGGCTAAAAACGTTATTGCATTTGTTGGTGAGCAAGCCTGCATGGCAGGCGAAATGCGTCCAATAGCTGACAATTAAAATCTCATTTTTGTCCAGACACGACGTCGTCATCCTTTGTTATGTGAGGGAAACTGTGCTGAATTGTATCGGACCCTGCTTGGGTGGTCCGTCGGAGGACGCGCCTTCTGATTTGGAGCAGCGGTCGGTGGCTATATATATATATATATATATATATATATATATATATATATATATATATATATATATATATATATATATATATGACCCACCACACCCGCCTGCGGTATCTGTGCCGCTGTTAACTGCAGTTTGTGACTCCACGAAGGAATCCAGATCACTGTATCCGTGTTTTCCAGGCCACCCAAGGAGCGGATCAGTGTGGTTTGAGGCATTTTGGGGACTCGGGAGGAGTATTTGTTTTAAACTGCTTCGACTACCATAGCCCTGAACAGCGTTCTTAATGTTATCCTGATGGTTTTGTTTTACAGACATTGCCAGCTGCCGTCACTTACCTAGCATGCGGTGAGAGAGCCTGCTAGGACTTGCAGTTTGCTACTGGGATTGCAGGTCTGTGTGTGATTTTTAACTGGCCTATCAGGAGAGCCACCAATGGCAGAACAACTAGAGAGATTTAAACGGAACTGTGGTTGATTGGGGGAGGAGCGGGCATTTGAGAAAGGCAATGTCCGAAACGCGTCATGCCCATGCTCTTTGAAATAAATCCCCTGTTTGAAGTACCCCATGGTGTCCCTCTGGTTCTCTCAAGCAAAAGGATCTCTTCATGGCATATATATATATAGCCCATTGGTGGGCTTGAAATATCTCAGACAGCAGCACACAACTGAGGCACACACTACAAGACCCACAAACCAATGCGCACTCATTCGAGTTGCCCATTGGAGGGCTCATATTTTTAAGTGGGAGGTGTGGCCTCTATGCCAAAATGACTGAAGTGCCTCTGAAGAGCGCAATGAGCATGAAATGAGTCAGGCGTGAATTGACAGGCATGCTGTAAACTGGATCCGGCTTTTACCTCATGAAGGTTGCTGCAGGGGATGTCAGAGTGCGTCTCCACAGGTGGGAACTTTGGAACTTTGATTTTTATGTGGCCTCCCAGCCACGGGAGATGCACCACCCGGAAATTAGGGGCTAACGAGCTCCGAATCACGGAGTCTCAATGTGGAGGCATCCATGGAGGATTGACAGGCAGGATGTGCGAGTGGAGGCCCATTGGTGGGCTTGAAATGTCTCACACAGCGGCACACAACTGAGGCACACACTACAAGACCCACAAACCAACGTGCACTCATTCGAGTCGCCCATTGGAGGGCTCATATTTTTAAGTGGGAGGTGTGGCCTCTATGCCAAAATGACTGTCGCGCATCTGAAGAGTGCAATGAACACGAAACACGTCAGGCGTGAATCGACAGGTATGCTGTAAACTGGATCCGCCCACCGATCCAGATTTTACCTCATGAAGGTTGCTGCAGTGGATGTCAGAGTGTGTCTCCACAGGTGGGAAGCTTGGAGCTTTGATTTTTATGTGGCCTCCCAGCCGCGAGAGATGCACCACCCGGAACTTTGGGGTCAACCAGCTCCTAATCACGGAGTCTCAATGTAGAGGCATCCATGGAGGATTGACAAGCCAGATGTGAGAGTGGAGGCCCATTGGTGGGCTTGAAATGTCTCAGACAGTGGCACACAACTGTGGCACACATTACAATCAATCAATCAATCAATCAAGGCATTTGTAAAGCGCACTACTCACCCGGAGGGTCTCAAGGCGCATAGGGGAGGGGGGACCGCTACTGCTCGAACAGCCAGTTCTTGAGTTGCTTCCTGAAGGCGAGGTGGTCTTGGGTCAGGCGGAGGTGGATGGGGAGGGAGTTCCACATCTTGGCAGCCAGGTAGGAGAAGGATCTTCCTCCCGTTGTGGCTCTTTGGATGCGGGGGACGGTGGCGAGGGCGTGGCTGGTCGATCGAAGCTGGCGGGTGGGAGTGTAGAAGGTCAGGCGGTCGTTGAGGTATCTTGGGCCTTGGTTGTGGAGAGCTTTGTGTGTGTGGGTGAGGAGTCGGAACGTGATTCTCTTGTTGACGGGGAGCCAGTGCAGGTTTTTCAGGTGTGCGGAGATGTGGCTGTGTCGGGGGATGTCCAGGATGAGGTGTGCTGAGGCGTTCTGTATGCGCTGGAGTCTTTTCTGGAGTGTTGCTGTGGTTCCGGCGTAGAGGGAGTTGCCGTAGTCCAGTCGGCTAGTGACGAGGGCCTGGGTGACCGTCTTCCTGGTTTCGATGGGGATCCACCGGAAGATCTTACGTAGCATGCGCAGGATGTTGAAGCATGATGAGGAGACGGCGTTGACTTGTCTGGTCATGGAGAGGGAGGAGTCCAGGATAAAGCCCAGGTTGCGTGCGTGGTCTGTTGGTTTGGGTGCGCTGCCCTGGGCAGGGGGCCACCAGGAGTCATTCCAGGTGGAGGGTGAGGGTCCCAGGATGAGGACTTCCGTCTTATCTGAGTTCAGTTTCAGGCGGCTGTTCATCATCCACTCGGCTACGTCTTTCATCCCTTCGTGTAGGTTGGTTCTGGCGGTGGCGGGGTCATTGGTGAGGGAGAGGATCAGCTGGGTGTCGTCGGAGTAGGAGATGATGTTGAGGTTGTGTTGGCATGCGATGGCCGCAAGGGGGCTCATGTAGATGTTGAACAGTGTGGGGCTGAGTGAAGAACCTTGTGGTACGCCGCAGATGACTTCGGTGGCCTCTGATCGGAATGGGGGGAGGCGGACTCTCTGTGTTCTTCCGGCGAGGAAGGAGATGATCCAGTCCAGAGCCTTCTCTTGGATTCCGATGTTGTTGAGGCGCTGCGCTAGGGTGCGGTGGCAGACCGTGTCGAACGCCGCAGAGAGGTCCAGGAGGATGAGGGCCACTGTTTCCCCGTTGTCGAGCAGGGTTCGGATGTCGTCGGTGGCTGCAATGAGGGCGGTCTCGGTGCTGTGGTTGGCCCGGAAGCCAGACTGTGAGGGGTCGAGGGATCCATTCGTCTCGAGGAAGGTGGCCAGCTGTTTGTTGACGGTCTTCTCGATGACTTTGGCAGGAAAAGGAAGAAGCGAGATGGGGCGGTAGATTTTGAGGTCGGTGGGGTCTGCTGATGCTTTCTTCAGTAGGGCGCTGAGTTCGGCGTGCTTCCAGCTCTCTGGGAAGGTGGCGGTGTCGAAGGAGGCGTTGATGATGTCCTGTAGGTGGGGTGCGATGACAGAGTCGGCCTTGTTGAAGACGTGGTGAGGGCAGGGGTCTGTTGGAGATCCGGAGTGGATGGAGTTCATCGTGCGGATCGTGTCTTCGGTGTTGATCGGGATCCAGGTGCGGAGGGTGGTGGTGGGGGGCATTGATGTGGTCGTACGGTGCGTCGGCTGTGTGCTGAAGCTGTTGTGTATGTCTGCGATCTTGCTGTGGAAAAATGAGGCGAGCGAGTTGCAGAGGTCTTGCGAAGGGGTGATGTCGTTGTTTCCGGCGCTAGGGTTCGAGAGCTCTTTGACGATGTTGAACAGTTCCTTGCTGTTGTGGGCGTTGTTGTCCAGTCGTTCCTTGAATGCGGTTTTCTTGGTGGCGCGTATTAGTTGGTGATGTTTTCGAGTGGCGAGCTTGAGGGTGGTCATGTTGTCTGTAGATGGGTCTCTGCGCCAGGCTTGCTCGAGGGCTCGGCAGTTCTTCTTGGAGCTCTTGAGTTCGTCGGTGAACCAGGAATCTTTCTTGGTGCTGAGACCCACAAACCAACACGCACTCATTCGAGTCGCCCATTGGAGGGCTCATATTTTTAAGTGGGAGGTGTGGCCTCATACCAAAATGACTGTCACGTCTCTGAAGATTGCAATGAGCATGAAACGTGGCAGGCGTGAATCGACAGGCATGCTGTAAACTGGATCCGCCTGCCGATCTGGCTTTTACCTCATGAAGGTTGCTGCAGTGGATGTCAGAGTGTGTCTCCACAGGTGGGAACCTTGGAGCTTTGATTTTTACGTGGCCTCCCAGCCGCGAGAGATGCACCACCCAGAACTTTGGGGCCAACGAGCTCCTAATCACGGAGTCTCAATGTGGAGGCTTCCATGGAGGATTGACAAGCCAGATGTGCGATGGGAGGCCCATTGGTGGGCTTGAAATGTCTCAGACAGCGGCACACAACTGTGGCACACATTACAAGACCCACAAACCAACACACACTCATTCGAGTCGCCCATTGGAGGGCTCATATTTTTAAGTGGGAGGTGTGGCCTCTATGCCAAAATGACTGTCACGCCTCTGAAGAGTGCAATGAGCACGAAACGCATCAGGCGTTAATCGACAGGCATGCTGTAAACTGGATCCACCCACCGATCCGGATTTTACCTCATGAAGGTTGCTGCAGTGGATGTCAGAGTGTGTCTCCACAGGTGGGAACCTTGGAGCTTTGATTTTTACGTGGCCTCCCAGCCGCGAGAGATGCACCACCCAGAACTTTGGGGCCAACGAGCTCCTAATCACGGAGTCTCAATGTGGAGGCATCCATGGAGGATTGACAAGCCAGATGTGCGATGGGAGGCCCATTGGTGGGCTTGAAATGTCTCAGACAGCGGCACACAACTGTGGCACACATTACAAGACCCACAAACCAACGCGAACTCAAGCGAGTCGCCCATTGGAGGGCTCATATTTTTAAGTGGGAGGTGTGGCCTCTATGCCAAAATGACTGTCACGCCTCTGAAGAGTGCAATGAGCATGAAACGCGTCAGGCGTGAACCGACAGGCATGTTGTAAACTGGATCCGCCCGCCTATCCGGCTTTTACCTCATGAAGGTTGCTACAGTGGATGTCAGAGTGCGTCTCCACAGGTGGGAACCTTGGAGCTTTGATTTTTACGCGGCCTCCTAGCCGCGGGAGATGCACCACCCGGAAATTTGTGGCCAACGAGCTCCGAATCACGGAGTCTCAATGTGGAGGCAACCATGGAGGATTGACAAGCCGGATGTGCAAGTGGAGGCCCATTGTTGGGCTTGAAATGTCTCAGACAGCGGCACACAACTGAGGCACACACTACAAGACCCACAAGTCAACACGCACTCATTCGAGTCGCCCATTGGAGGGCTCATATTTTTAAGTGGGAGGTGTGGCCTCTATGCCAAAATGACTGTCGCACCTCTGAAGAGTGCAATGAGCACAAAACGCATCAGGCGTGAATCGACAGGCATGCTGTAAACTGGATCCGCCCGCCGATCCAGATTTTACCTCATGAAGGTTGCTGCAGAGGATGTCAGAGTGCATCTCCACAGATGGGAACCTTGGAGCTTTGATTTATACGCGGTCTCCCAGCCGCAGGAGATGTCCCACCCGGAAATTTGGGGCCAGCAAGCTCCGAATCACAGAGTCTCAATGTGGAGGCATCAATGGAGGATTGACAAGCCGGATGTGCGAGTGGAGTCCCATTGGTGGGCTTGAAACGTCTCAGACAGCGGCACAGGGAACCTTGGAGCTTTGATATATATATATATATGTATTCACTGAAAAAACCATAGGTTTCAGGGGCGTTTTTGTTAGCTGCACTTTTCACTCGTACAAAACCATTGAAATTACCCCATTATAGTTAGTTTAACTAACTATAACTCACGCGCCCGCAATGCACTGCTGATGACGTCACATATTACATCACTCATGACATGGTCAGTGACATCACTCATGACATCACTGATGACATCTCAAATTACATCACTGATGACATCACTGATGACATCATCCAGTGAATGTGTGTTTTTCTGAAAATTACATATGTTTTATACATGTATATCTCAAGGTCGATGGAAGAATAAATGGGTATATAAGTGTCTAAAGGATGATTTGTTTATGAAAAATTGATTGTATAACTGACTGATTAAGTGTATCTTAGTGAATACATGGCTTAGTGGGTAATGTTTAATATGCAAACATCTGTACCAGTCTCTCACTTTTTGTATAAGTGGCTGCATGGGTTGGTGAGTAGCTACATGAGTGTCTATATAGGTTATTAGTTGTTTTTTTGAGAATCAGTATGAGTGTCTCTATGGTTCGGTGGGGGTAATTACACAGCGCATAGGTGCATAAATGAGTGACTCACTGTTTGTATGTGTTGAAGACAGCATGTGTGCAGGACTGTATGGGTGGATGAGTGTGTGCATGGGTGTGTTAGTGAGTGAATGACTGTCTCAATAGTGTCTTTATGAGTAACTACATATGTTTTAAACTAGTATATGTGACTATTGACGTATATAAGTGAGTATATGTGAGAGTGAGAGATTGGAAGAGTTCCTGTATGAATAAGTATGTGTTTCTATAAGTGATTCTTTAAAAGACTAAGTATGTGTAAGTTTCTGTAGAATTAAGTGTGGTGGTGTGTGTATAAGTGTATATGCAAGTAAATAGATGTTTGGTTCTATTAGCATGAGTGACTATGTGTGTGAGTAACTCTATGGATGAGTGGCATTGTGTAACAGGATGTATAGCTGTATGAGTACATATGATGAGAGTACATGTATGAGTGACTGTATAGGACTGTTGGTGAATGAGTGGATGTGTATGTGGATCTTAGAATTACTGAATAGAGTGTTGTAACTGGTATTGGTATGTCCATTGTTTTGAAAATTTTAGTTTCTATTTTTGAATGTGTGTATCAAAGGTTATATTAGGGGGAGAGGAGGTCTGCCACTCTATCCCAAGGATGATGTCATCAGTGATATCATCAGTGATGTCACTGACCATGTCATGAGTGATGTAATATGTGACGTCATTAGCAGTGCATTGCGGGCGCGCGAGTTATAGTTAGCTGAACTAACTATAACGGGGGAATTTCAATGGTTTGTACGAGTGAAAAGTCCAGCTAACTATAACGCCCCTGAAACCTATGGTTTTTTCAGTGAATTTCAAAGGTTTTTTAAATGCTAATTTCTAACTATGCCTACAGAGATACGACATGTAAAGAAAGAAGAAAAAACACACAGAAAGAAAAAAAGAAATGCAGAAAGAAGCAACAGAAGTCCTCAAAGACGAAGAAAAGTGCAGGAAGAAGGATAACGTGCAAACAGAAGAGCAGAAAGAAGCCTTGTTGCAAAATCATCCTGTACCCTCAACTTTTTCAGAAGGATACTGGTGGTAACTGAGTCTGACTAACCAGTCCAAGAGCCAGTGCTATGTTAAAAGACACTCAGAATACAGTGAAAACACCTACATACATTAGGGAAAAATATGCGTTGGGGTCCCCCTGTGATTAGCATGACCTACTCTGTAAGCCCCTAGTATATAATAGGGCAGGTGATTACCTCTTAAAACGCGCCACAGGGCGTGTTTGCACACGTCACCTCAGGCCCCGTCCCCTCCCTTCCCCACTGTGTAAACACGCCCTGTGGCAGTTTTAAGTTGGGAGATTAAGTCCCCTTGAAACCTGAGGGTCCCTAGGGTCCAACTAGACCACTAGGTACCTCCAGTAAGCGCCACAGAGCTGCGTTGCAGAGAGATGTAAAAAGGGGCACGGCCTAGACCCCCTCTCTGCAACGCAGTGCAGTGGCGCTTACTGGAAGCACCTGGTGGGCTAGACACTGCCCTGTGCATATTACACTCCAAGGCGCATATCGCATAGCACGCACTAGTGCCTGTGCTATCTCGCGCACTCCAATGAATCTGTCATTGCGCACAATGTATTGCATATTATTTTTCACGCCCCGGTTCATCTTATATCACACTTTTTGGTGCATAGTTTATACCATATACTATATCTTGTTATCATTTTCAATCGTGCTCTCAGGACTATGTTCTATATCACACTGCGTCCACTTACCATTTTCACAGGCATTACATTTTGCGATGGGGGTGGAGGGTCAGGGGGTGTTTCTGCCAAGTGAGCCCGGAGTCACAGTCACAAACGTCCTCTTCTTCCTGAATAAAAGTGAGATTATGATGCATACTTGTTCGTATATTAAGTAGATCGCACAGACACACATTTTAAAAACAATAAAGTTCCTAATACCCACCTTCTCTAAACAGTTAGCTTGCTGCCCCATCCACCTCCACCCTATCCTCTGTTGTCTGAATACATGGACTAGCCTCCTCTCTCCTGCCATGCATGGTCTGCTGTGCTGCCACTGCCCTCCATTTAACATGATGTACCAGTCCACTCCTCCTGCCCTCCATTGCCCAATTCCATGGCCCATCATTGACCTCCTGCGTAGCCTCTGTGCTTAGCGTGCTGCCCCTATTCTCCTTCCCCTGCTCTACGATGTCTTTGTGCATGCCCCTGCTCCATCCTTTTTGCCCACCATGTTCCATGGACCTGCCACTCCTATCTACTCTGAGTGTTCTGTTGAGCTGCCACTCCCCTCCCACCTGCCTAGCATTGTCAGATGACTGTAACCTGTCCCTGCCACATCCACCCTGCCTGTTCACATGCCATGCCCCTATCCCCTTCCTCCTGTCCTCCATGGTCCATTTTACTGCCACACCCTTCTGCCCTCCCTGGTCTGTTGTGCTGCAACTGCTCCTTCTGCCTGCCCCTCGCGGTCTGTTGTGAGGCCCCTTCCCCTGAACTCTCTTGTCTGTGCCCAGGTCCTGACCATCCCTTCTATCCTCCATGGTCCTTTGTGCAAGCCCCTGCACCCTCCTTCTTGCCCATCATAGCCATTGTGCTGCCACTAACCCTCCCACTTGCCATGCATTGTCTTCTGTGCTGCCATTGCCCCTCGCACCTTCCCTGTTTGGTCAGATAGCTGCCCCTGACCCCCTCCCACCTTCCCTCCATGGTCTGTGTGTATGCCATCATAGTCTCACTGTTGCTCTCCATGGTTTGTCTTGTTTCTAGTGCCCATCCTGCCTGACCACCATGGTCATCTTGCTGCTCCTGCCCTGTCCCCTTGTCCCCAGCCCTCTGTTTCCATGTGCAAACCCCTATTCCCTCCCTCCTGGCTTGTCTGTTCCATTGTAATGCCCCTGATCCGTCCCTCCTGCCCTTTATGGTCTGTTATGCTGCAGCTTTCTCTCCTGTCTGTCCATTATGGTCAGCGAGCTACCATTGCCTCTTTCCCCTCTGTTCTCTGTTGTCCATGTGCATGGTCCTGTCCCCTCCCTATTGCTTTCTATGGATTGTTTTTCTGCACTCCCATCCCACATGCCCTGTGTGGTGTATTGTGCTGCTGCAAACCCTGATGCCTGCCCTGTAGGGTCAGTTTGGTGCACCTCTCTATGTCCCTCCTGTCCTCTGTTATCCGAGTCCTTGTCCCTACCCCAATTCCTCCTGCCTACCATGATCCAATGTACCATACTTGCGACCATTTTGAACTTGGTAAGAGGGAGATTTTGAAAAAAAAACTGGGGTATTGATTTTTCCCTTTGAGTTACATTGAAAAAGAGGAGATTGTAGACAGGAAACAGATCAAATAAAGCCCATTTGAACTTAAAAACATTGGACGTTTCCTGGCTGAAACGGGTCTGTTGGCATGTATGGTTGTACTACCATTGCCTCTTCCTTCTGCCCACAATGGTCTATTATATTGCCACAGCCTCTCTTGCCAGTCCTGTATTGTTGGTTTGTTGCCCCTGCCCCCCTTTCCACTGCCCTCCATAGTCTGTTGTGCTGCCACTGCCCTTCCTGCCTGCCCAGTGTGGTCAAATTGTTGCCTCTGCACTCTCCTACCTGCCTTAAATTTATTTTCAGAGTCCGTGCCCCTGGCCTCTGCCTCTCAACCGTATCCCAATGAACAACTAGATTGCTAACATTCTATATTTATTACAAAAGTGTGGAACACCTGATGTCATCTTGATGTAATCAAAACTGTAATACCTAGAGCATTTCCTTTAGAAATTACATATATGAGAGGGTCTTATTTGCATCAAAATTATGGTTAGTGCTCTAAAAAACTAAAATGAGGACATATTTTCTGAGTTTTCAAATAGCGACAAAGAACTTTTAAATTATTTGTAATATTTATGTTTTTTTATCCAGTTGACCACTTGATTAAATGTTGCACTTAGGGGAGAGGATGTGGTGTTACTTCCAGAGCTGCAGACTTTGCAACTGGGGAACCAGGTTGGAGTTTCTGCTTCAGCTCAACATTCTGTGATTCTGGTCAAATCACTTAATCTCCCCATGTCTACAACCAAAATGAATTTGATCTTGTGTGATGTAACCAATGCTCATGTAAAGCACTCCAATACCTGACAAGTCTGCACTATATAAAACTGCAAATACACAAAAAATAAGTGTTTTGCACACTTCTGTCATTGGGCTACATGTGGGCTACATCAGAGTGATATTTGTGCTGCATTTGGGCTCTTTTGTCTCTGGTGGCCATCTTGGGAGATTTATTTCTTATGAATTTTCCTAATTTTCTAATTTACTGCAGTCTCCTCAGTTGGAAATGCTTTCAGTTTTTTACTTTGATTCCATCAAGAAGGTATTCAGATATGTCACACATTTGCCATAAATTCTGAATGTTAGCACTCTAGTTGCTCATTAGATCACTGTAGTAAAGCTACTGCTCACCACGGAAGTCTGCTGCTGGTATTAAAAGTGCATGTTTCAGTCTGCATATCAGAATTTTTTAATGAAATAGAAGAGGATTTGAGAAGTCACTCAAAATGTGCCCTCATTTTTCTTTCTTCAGCACCAATCATAATTTCTGTGGCAAAATGAACCCCCTAATTGTGTTCCTTTTTAAATTAAATGTTTTAAGTGTTACCAGTTTATTCCAATCAAGATGACTTCGGGTGTGCCATACTTTTGTCATAAGTAAGACAGTAAGCCCTCTAGTTGTTCTTAAGAACACTCTGGGGCATTCTGTCATTGGGCTATACTTGAGCTACATCTGGGTGATATGTGGGCTACATTTGGGCTCTTTTGTCTCTGGTGGCCATCTTGGGAGATTTAGTTGCTATGAAGTTTCCTAATTTCCTCATTTACTGCAGTCTCCTCAGTAGGAAATACTTTCTATTTTTTACTTTGGTTTAGTAGTGGGCGACAATTTCCGTTTCGCTCTCGGAAATTGCGACATTTTGACATTTTCGCGTTCCGCGTGGAACGCGAAAATGTCGAAACTTCCGTGATCCGCGGCCGGAACGGACATATGCAGGTGCAGGACAGGATTCATTCTGGCACGATGCTCCTGTCACAAAAATTAAACCCCAACAGGGAGCACTTACAGATGTAAGTGCATCCACTACTTTCTCGAGCGCAATCCCCGCATAGCTCCTGACGCCAGGAGGTTCTGTCTCCTCATTTGCTGCTCTGATCAGTCTCTGGCCCTTTATAAACAAGAGGCATGTGAACTGCGATGGACAGCTGACTCGAGGGACCCCGGGGCCCGTCGGCGTGGTGGCAACGTTAGAGACACACATGGTCACCGTAGACAACTCTACTGGCCCTTTATGCAGCTGTAGTGTGGGAAAAGCACTATGCATTTACCAAATGAGGTAGCACTTACTGATTAGCCAGTAGAAAGTACTCCAGTTGAGTAGAGGTATTGCACAAAACGGTGGCATCTTCTTGGGTAAATATGCAGGGCAGGATTCATTCTGGCACGATGCTCCTGTCACAAAAATAAAACCCCAACAGGAATTCAGTAACGCTTTAATTCAGCACACAAAAATCTCTGTGATCACGCGAAATTTCGCGATCGCGGAAATTTTTTGCCGTTTCGCGATAATTTGCGAAAGGCACTTTTGCAAATTCCGCCCACCCATACTTTGGTCCATCAAGAAGGCATTCAGATGTGTCACACATTTGCCATAAATTCTGAATGTTAGCACTCTAGTTGCTCATTAGATTACTGTAGTAAAGCTACTGCTCACCAGGGAAGTCTGCTGCTGGTATTCAAAGTGAATGTTTCAGTCTGCATGTCAGAATTTTTTTATGAAATAGAAGAGGATTTGAGAAGTCAAAATGTGCCCTAATTTTTCTTTCTGCAGCACTAATCATAATTTCTATGGCAAAATGAAACCCCTCATTTGGTTCCTTTGTAAATTAAATGTTTTAAGTGTTACCACTTTATTCCAATCAAGATGGCTTCAGGTGTGCCATACTTTTGTCATAAGTAAGACTGTCAGCGCTCTAGTTGTTCGTTAGAACACTCTGGAACATTCTGTCATTGGGCTATACTTGGGCTACATCTGGGTGAAATTTGTGCTACATTTGGCCTCTTTTGTCTCTGGTGGCCATCTTGGGAGATTCATTTGTTAGGAAGTTTACTAATTTCCTCATTTACTGCAGTCTCCTCGGTAGGAAATACTTTCAGTTTTTTACTTTGATTCCATCAAGAAGGCATTCAGATGTGTCACACATTTGCCATAAATTCTGAATGTTAGCACTCTAGTTGCTCATTAGATCACTGTAGTAAAGCTACTGCTCACCAGGGAAGTCTGCTGCTGGTATTCAAAGTGCATGTTTCTTTCTGCATGTCAGAATTTTTTTATGAAATAGAAGAGGATTTGAGAAGTCAAAATGTGCCCTAATGTTTCTTTCTGCAGCTCGAATCATAATTTCTATGGCAAAATGAACCCCCTCATTTTGTTCCTTTGTAAATTAAATGTTTTAAGTGTTACCACTTTATTCCAATCAAGATGGCTTCAGGTGTGCCATACTTTTGTCATAAGTAAGACTGTTAGTGCTCTAGTTGTTCGTTAGAGCACTCTGGAACATTCTGTCATTGGGCTATACTTGGGCTACATCTGGGTGAAATTTGTGCTACATTTGGCCTCTTTTGTCTCTGGTGGCCATTTTGGGAGACTTATTTGTTATGAAGTTTCCTAATTTCCTCATTTACTACAGTCTGCTCAGTAGGAAATACTTTCAGTTTTTTACTTTGGTTCCATCAAGAAGACATTCAGATGTGTCACACATTTGCCATAAATTCTGAATGTTAGCACTCTAGTTGCTCATTAGATCACTGTAGTAAAGCTACTGATCACCACGGAAGTCTGCTGCTGGTATTGAAAGTGCATGTTTCAGTGTGCATGTCAGAATTGTTTAATGAAATAGAAGAGGATTTGAGAAGTAACTCAAAATGTGCCCTAATTTTCCTTTCTGCAGCACTAATCATATTTTCTATGGCAAAATGAACCCCCTCATTTTGTTCCTTTATAAATTAAATGTTTTAAGAGTTGCCACTTTATTCCAATCATGCATGGGGAAAATGTGTTTTGGGCCCCCCCTTTTTTCTCGGCCCCCGCTTGACGAATCACCGGGAAATTTCGTCAAACGGTGCCAACGTTATTACAAATAGAATGTTGCGGATTTCCTATGGAAAATAGGTCCTAACTATAACTGCCAGTAGGTTATATATATATATATATATATATATATATAAATATATATATATATATATATATATATATACCAAAAAATCCGCAATCCGCGGCTTCGCAGAATTTTTTGCTTGTTCGCGCCTTAAAAATGTGTGTTTGCGAGAAATTTCTCCCGCGAACAGCTTTTGCAAACAGGAAAAAAGCATTGTGAATGGGCGGAGCAAGCAATTCTGCATGTTCGCGGAATTTGCATTATCGTGGAGATTTTTACCGTTTTGCGGAGCTTTGCGGAGCGCGACTACGCAAATTCCGCCCACTCCCAATCTTTTGTTTCTTTCTGCACTTGCCCAGTCATACGACAGACAGCTGTGGGAACTACGTAGATAAAATCCAGTGGCTGGTGAGGAAGACATGCACTGTGGCCCTGGATGGAGAGAAGTAAAGGGAGTGACTGGCAATGTAATACGGTTTAAATCTAAATGCATGACCCATGAAAACCATTGAACTATCCATCCAGTAGAGATGCATTATGGGGCATTGAGGCCCATCTATGAGAGACTTGCATTATCAATGCTGATGTAGTGATTTCATGCCTGAGGCCATGAGAATTATATTGCCGTCTGCTAATTTGGTTGTAGCCCCACCAATAGGAACACGATTGATATATTTTAAAGAACCATGGACTGTGCTTGATTTGACAATGATTTATTGCACTGAAGACGGCATTACGCCAAAAAGCGTTTGCAGAATGAAATCATTTTAACCCTAAGAGTGGTCTGAATTTTCTTGAAGTTGTTGTGAAGCAAAGGCAAACTCACCCCTTGTCAGTGGTAGCACCCGCCGTGTGTTCGGCAGCCAACATGAAGCTGTGTAAATGAGCTTCATTTGGTATGCCAGAACCACTGCTGTATATATATAGATGTATGTATTAATTATGTATATATATATATATATTATAGAGAGAGAGAGAGATATGTATATCTATATATCTATATATATATATAGAGAGAGATACATAGATATATAGTTATTGCCTACTGACGTCACCAGTAGGTAGTTATAGTTCGGTATGCTTTTTCCAAAAGACAAAGTCTTTTTTGGTTTGTTAAAAGCTTTGGTCCCATTTGATGGATCACCCGGAAACCTCTAAAAAAAAAAAGGTTCATCCACCTCAGTTCCTTCTTGAAAATGTTCGGAGTGAGCTGTCAAGCGGGGGTCGAAAAAACAGTGGGTTCCAAAATGTAAAATCCCCAAAAATGTAACTTAGATTCTTTTAAACAGAGCCACAGCAAAAACTGCTGAAAAAAATCACACCAATTCGGCAGGAGCTAGATTTTGGTTCACAGATTGTGCTTTTTGTGATTTATTGTTAATCAGTTCGGTAGTTTTTGAAAAATTAAAGGTGAAAAATAATTGCATATTTTGGCAGTTGAGCTCGTGAGATTCCCACGAGCTTCCTGCGAGAGTGGGAAATCAAAAGTGGAGCCTTGTGATTGGTTGAATGCCCCGTTTTTTCAGTGAGCATTCACACTCTCATCCTGTGAGTGCTCTGATTTGGTGGCTGATGTAATGTTAGAAATTAATTGCCCGCCTTTACTGTTTCTGTGGAAAATTGTGGTGTTCCCGAAATAAAATAAAATAGCTATATCAGGGGGCAACAGAAAGGCATGCTGGTCCCGTACGTTTAGAGAGGAGGTCTCTAAAGGATAACTATTGTGCAAGAAATGAAAATATATTATTGTTAACTAATTTTTACGATCTCACGGGACTCTCGTGGGATCTTGAATAGTAAAAAGGATTAGATGAGTTCTCAATACACTCCATTCATAGGAATGCATATTGTGGTGCTTGTTTTTGAGAGAAAGTGTGTAAAAGATAAGTATTGTGATAAGAAGGTGGGTATTTTTATTTAATTTGTTTGATCTCACAAACATCCCCCAAGACTTGCAAGGGAAAGCCTGCCACAAGGTGTTTGCGAGCCTCTTGTGAGATTCACATGGAAATTTTGTAGGCCTGCCACAAGGTATTTTACGATCCCACAGGAGTCTCTTGAGATCATATGGGTAGAAATAAAAAAGGACCAAGGTTCAACCAATAGTTACCATTGTTGTTACATGGTTGAAAAAATGCTGTGATGTGATTGGGTGCAGAACCAGAGATAGCTCCGTTTATCCTTGGTGCTTTGGAGGAGAAGCATGTCTGTTTCAGTTGTGTTCAGCAGGAGTGAATTTATGTGGAGCCAAAATATACTGGTGTCTTCTTCTGCATTTAAGGAAGAAGCTCAAGTTCAGGTATTTAATAATGTATTTTATAAACGTTGTTGTGAACTGTCAGTAAGTGTATTAGTGTTGGCAAATGTATTCTACACCTGTCATGATTCTGCCATGTCAGTTTTCTGGTGCACCTTGTCTGGCACATGTTTACTGTTTTCTAATGTTTTTACCAAATGCTTGTTGTGACTTTGCCATTTGTCTGTGCCAACGCTTGTTGCAGACTATGATGTTTCCATTGTTTCCACCCATGCTTGTTGTGACTTTGCCAATTGCCTATGCCAATGCTGGTTGTAGACTATGATGTTATAAAGGCCACACCCGTTTCTCATTGCTGGCTATTGAGAACCCTGAGCTTGACCAGCAGCTGTTCCTGTTCTCCCGTTGCTGAAAGAAGATTGTGGTTGCAGCAAGGAGACTTCTGTTTTCTTTTCCCAGGTTGTAGATCCTCTCTCAGCTACAATCAGGTAGGACCGTTCCTTTCTTAACCAACAGCATTGTGAAAGGAATTACGTGCTGTTTTTGTTATTTGCTGTTTGTGTTATTTTGCATTTTGATAGAAAGTTGCATATCGCGCTGAAGTGCTCTTTGAGCATTTACATGTTTGGTAATTTTGGCACTTTGTACATCGCACTGAAGCGCTCTTTGGTCATTTACATGTTTGGTGATTTTGGTATTTTTGTATATCGGGCTGAAGTGCTCTTTGGTCATTTTCATGTTTGGTGATTTTGGCAACTTGGCACATCGCGCTGAAGTGCTCTTTGGGCATTTACATATTGATGACTCTGTCATTTTGGGCACATAGCGCAGAAGCGTTCTTGGGGGGATTTGCATACCTGATGACTTTGGCATTGTGTCACATTGCGCTGAAGTGCTCTTTGAACATTTGCATATTTGGACTCAGTGCATTGCGCTGATGTGCTTCCAGGACATTTGTACATTTGAACTCTGATACATAGCGCTGAAGCGCTCCCTTGTGCATTTGAATATTAATCCGCCTCATTAGCATATGTAATGTGTTGTGTATTGCAAAAGGTTGTTGGAAGTACAACTGTGATATTTAACAGTGGTTAAAGCACATCATTACGGAAACATTGTGTCTAAAGCCAAGTGGCTCTTTATATGAATGTGTGCTTCGTTTTGAAACATGGTTGTTTAGCCATAACATTGTATCCTTGAGAATTAAAGGAACAGAAATTGCCAGTGAAGCCTGAGAAGACGTACACAACGACGGTTCTTTGCATAACCTGCTTTTCTTTTACAGGTATGTTGACATTGTTTAACCCATGGTAAATATAGTCAAAGAGTTACTAAGCACGAAAGGAAAGCTAATCAAGCCAACGTCTCGTTTAAGCCTGGGCAAAGCACTACGCTATGCTCGAGTAGTTTGCGAAGTTTGCGCTACTTCGCACTACGCGAATTGCACGTAGCACACACGTAGCGTAGTGTTGAGTAGTGCAGCGGTCATTTTTTTCTTGCTCGTGGTCCTCAACGTCAAGTTGGCGACCGCGAGCAAGCAAAATGACATACCGGCGAGACTTTTTCCTCGTTCGCGATCAGCAACATCAAGTTGGCGATCGCGAGCGTGGAAAATAAACCTCCCGGCGAGATTCTCACCGCGAGGAGGTCAGGTTTCTCATTGCGAGTGGTCTCTACCAGTCCGCATTGAGAAAGCTGCCGCTCGAGTAAAAATCTACTCGAGCGGCAGAAAACTACAGCTCGCACTGTGAAAGATGCCGTTTTCAATGATTGCACAGTGCCGGTTGCTTGTCCGCACTGTGCAATCATTGAAAACGACATCTTGCACAGTGCGAACAGGGTACTACGCAGTTCGCGAAGTGCTACGCGTAGCTCGCGAAGTGCACTTTGCGTAGCTTCGCGTAGTGCTACTTCGCGAACTACGCCCAGGGTAGTACTCAGTGTAGTTAAGCTTGAGTCAAGGCTGCTTGAAGGTGGGCTTCTTGAGGAACCAAACAGAATTTTACCAGTTCTGACAACACCATCTTTGCAGAGGGAAAACCATTTGGGAAAGTGTAGATCTGTTATAGCTTTTGAGAGGTAGACTTCAGAACGCGAGTGATATCAGCAAGATTGCAGATTGTGTTGAAAAATGAAATGTTCCAACTGTCTGTACTTGTAAGTTAAGGAAGCAGTGTTTCTCAAAATATAAAAGAAAGATTGTGGACTGTGTTAATGCAAGACCTAGTATTTTTAATGAAACTCACCGTACATATACTTTAGCCCTACGAGGTGTTGGCGTGGTGATATTGCTATTTCTAGTGTGAAAAAACATGATGAGTGTTAGGAAAGGTGTGTGAAGATGAATGTTTTGCTTAGTAAAGTGTTATGGAAGCAGAGGTAATGGCATGTTATCATTTAATTGTGAAAATATAAAAATAGTGTGGTTGAGGGTGTGGAATTTTTCAGGAGAACGGAAAAACAAGTTACTGGTGCACATGATTGCAGGTGAAAAATGCAGTAAAGCATAGATAGTATAGTGCTGTATTAATGTTATCAATTATTGGTCAGTGTATAACTTTTATCTTTTTAGTTATTTTGTCTTTTTGTAGGAGGAAAATGGAAGCTTGTTTCAGAGGAAATAATTATCTACTTACATAAGCAGCAAAGAACAGCCTTGTTATGAAAGCATGATTATTATATTGTTCATTAGTGAGTACCTGAGCATGCACAGTTTATCTAGGTTGAAAAGATGGGTAAGCAAAGAAAGAGCTCTGTAGTTCTGTAGCTCAGCAGCACAAGCTAACTCTACTCAAACTAGCCTTTGTATACCCCTTTCGAAAAATTGTAAGCATGAGAAACGTTCCTGATACTTTTTTGCTAGCTGGACTAAAAACAAAATATACTGGTTGAGGTGGTGCAACCACAACAGGCTGCACATCATAACGTGGTGTTGACATTACAAATTTGGAAAGTTGGCTCTTTTGTTTGTTTCATAAAAGTTGATATAGTTTGTTAATGTAGTTATTGTTGTGGTTTTAAAATATTGTTAAACTATTTTTTAATACAATGTTTAAGTTTACTACTGATTTGTTTGCTTAAAAGTTGTTATAGATGTCAATATTACTACAAAAGTCTAATTTTGACTAACAGGGCAGTGCCATGTTCAGGGAGTGCTTAAATGCGCTGCATGTGTATATGTATATAGTACAATTCTGCAGGGACACAAGAGGGTACTCCAGCACATTAGGGCGATCAAAGATAGAGACCAATCCTATCCAGTAGCTCCCCATTTTAGTGAGGTACATGATGGAGATTCTACAGA
This sequence comes from Triturus cristatus, assembly GCF_964204655.1. Lineage (NCBI taxonomy): Eukaryota > Metazoa > Chordata > Amphibia > Caudata > Salamandridae > Triturus > Triturus cristatus. The sequence continues at coordinate 248,866,344 of NC_140594.1, forward strand.
TTTAAAATATTTTTTGATAGACTCCATCCTTTCTAACAAAAGAGGCGGCAATAGAGAAAAAGCTCTTAGACAACTGGAAACGCGATACATTTTAAGTCTTGACACTAAGTATCCGGAAGGTCTCAGTTCAACAGAGGAATTACACGCATGCCTGTAGGGTGAAATAGGAAATAATTTTAAGAATAAAAACGATGAAATTCATACTAACTGCATATTGTCATCAATTAGAACATCTATAAACATGTTTTTTTTTTTTAATATCCACCACCAAATTCCCACTTTTTCTTAATATTCATGGGTTAGAGAGGTTTTTAACACATTTGTTTTTAGATATTTATACAAAAAGCACTAAACACATTATGGTCCACACTTTGCACTAGCACAGGTAACTTTCAGTTGTAAAGTTTACACTTTCAGAGGTTTATTATAAATACTGTCCAAATTTGAACAAACAAACTTGTTTAAAGGTATAAGTCAAGTTTGGAACAATAGGAGTTATTTAAACCAGGATGTATTTCAATTGACAGTCATGAAATGCAATCTCTATCTTTGCTGCTGCAAACTAGTTTTAACTCACTGTTTTATCATATTTAGTATTGTAATGATTTTATGGTTTTACATTACTAGAGACAGGGTTTTTAACTTATACAACATTGGGTATTCATACCGATATTGTTTTAAGTACATATATTTATTTTAAAAACCTATGGCCAAATGTTATATAACCATGCAGTCTGTTATCTATTTCTATGTGAAACCTTTGAATGCACTGGTCACTTTAAATATAAAAAAAAAATGGTTTACAAAAATGGTTTAAAAGGTACCTCCCATCCGTGATGCATGTCATGTGATCAAGACCCAAGTCGGGTTGAAACGCGTCATGAGCTGAAATAAAAAGATCTGCAACGATCCTGTGGTCTGTGCTCCTTTTACTGGGTGAAACCGGCGTTTGAAATGGAGTGATGGAGTGCAATGTACATACGTATATATATATATTCACTTAAAAAACCATAGTTTTCACACACGTTATAGTTAGCTGGACATTTCCCTCGTAAAAAACCAATGAAATTCCCCCGTTATAGTTAGTGCAGGCAACTATAACTCACACGACCGCAATCCTCTGCTGATGACGTCAGATATTACATCACTGTATTTAGACACCTATTTACCCATGTCTTCTTCCATTAATCTTTAGCTATACATATATTACAAATATTTATTTTTCAGAAAGACACATATGTAATCAGTGATGTAATATCTGACGTCATCAGCAGAGGATTGCAGTCGCATGAGTTATAAATAAATGTTTTTTTCACCCTTGGGGGTCCTTCAGTGACCCCCTAACAAAGGCTAGGGGGTCAGGAACTGGCCACCCTGCCCCCTTTTCACGTTCTCCACCTTTGTTTTTCACTGCCTCTCACTGCGAGAGACAAAATGGCGGCCGACACTTCCTGATTTCGACCGATTCGAATGTTTACTGACATCTAACAACCAATCAGAATTGCGCTCGCGCACATCACCGTGCGCGCACGGTGCGCACCTATAGATATATATGTACTTTTAACTGCAATTTTCTCAGGAACTAATGAACAGATTGACTCCAGGTATGCAAAAGGCACATCCCTGACCTGAGGACTACCTCTTTGCCAAATTTAAAGTAATTCTGTTCAGCCGTTTGGGCTGTACCTTGGACTAAAGGTCCCTATGGAAAATTGCATGGGAAAAAATGCGTTTTGGGACCCCCCTTTTTCCTCAGCCCCCGCTTGAAGAATCCCCCCGAGACTTTCAGGGTAGGAGCGGAGCGGAGCGCCCCACCTATTTTGAAAATTTCACGAGGATTCATTAATCGGCGGCAAAGTTATTCCAAATATAATGTTGCGGATTTCCTATGGATTGCTTATGTGTTGATTAAATGAGTCAGGCATTGACACTAAAGGGTAGTCGTGAAATATGTATATTGTGTGCAGTCCCCTTACCTCTTCCACTGTAGTGAATGAGTTTTGGTAAACTCCTAGGGATAGTGGTGCTTGTCTAGAATCACACTGTGAGTCTGTGTGCATTTGGGAACCACTGTCAGAGAAGCGTTTGGTAACATCGTGCATTTGCTAATAGAAAACTGTTTTGAAACCTGTCATGTTGTCAAGTTTTAGTAGCATTAGAAGCCAGTCTTTGCTTATGTGTTGATTAAATGAGTCAGGCATTGACACTAAAGTGTAGTAGTGAAATATGTAGATTGTGTGCAGTCCCCTTATCACTTCGACTGTAGTGAATACGTTTTGGTAAACTTCTAGGGATAGTGGTGCTTGTCTAGAATCACACTGTGAGTCTGTGTGCATTTGGGAACCACTGTCAGAGAAGCGTTTGGTAACATCGTGCATTTGCTGACAGATAACTGTTTTGAAACCTGTCATGTTGTCAAGTTTTAGTAGTATTACAAACCAGTCTTTGCTTATGTGTTGATTAAATGAGTCAGGCATTGACACTAAAGTGTAGTCTTGAAATATGTAGATTGTGTGCAGTTCCCTTACCTCTTCCACTGTAGTGAATGAGTTTTGGTAAACTTCTAGGGATAGTGGTGCTTGTCTAGAATCACACTGTGAGTCTGTGTGCATTTGGGAACCACTGTCAGAGAAACGTTTGGTCACATCGTGCATTTGCTGACAGAAAACTGTTTTGAATCCTGTCATGTTGTCAAGTTTTAGTAGCATTAGAAGCCAGTCTTTGCTTATGTGTTGATTAAATGAGTCAGGCATTGACACTAAAGTGTAGTCGTGAAATATGTAGATTGTGTGCAGTTCCCTTATCACTTCCCCTGTAGTGAATGAGTTTTGGTAAACTCCTAGGGATAGTGGTGCTTGTCTAGAATCACACTGTGAGTCTGTGTGCGTTTGGGAACCACTGTCAGAGAAGCATTTGGTAACATTGTGCATTTGCTGACAGAAAACTATTTTGAAACCTGTCATGTTGTCAAGTTTTAGTAGCATTAGAAGCCAGTCTTTGCTTATGTCATGCTTTGACACTAAAGTACAGTACCATGTAGTATTGTCTTTACTGCCCCAGAACTGAAAATTTAATATTTTTACCCAGGCACTGTCCTAGAAGTAGTCTGATGATTTAGTCAGTTTCTAAGTACTTATGTTGTGAACCATTCATTACCAAATAGACTGCTTCAAATGTCCATGCAGTATGCATGTAGTTCTCTAACCACCTACACAGTTGTTTTTCACACCTTCAATTCTCTAGACAGTTTCCATACACTTCCAGGAAACACCCTATCACTCTCTTTGTAGTCTTCTAGTGACCCATTCAGCACCATGTAGTAATTCATTCACTGTGCCAAAACCCAAACATTTATACATTCACCATGACATTCTCTTTCCAGTACTCTAATGATTCAGTTACTGTCTAAGTATTCATGCACTGAGCCAGGACTTAGCACATGGACTGCTTCAAACCAATATGCACTATGCATGCAGTCTTTTAACCACCTAGAGATTTCTCTTGTATACTTTCAATTCCCTAGTCAATATCCATATAGTCCAGCAAACATCTTGTCACTCCCTTTGCAGTCTTTTAGTGACCTTTTTAGTACCAAGTACTAATTCATTCCCTGTGCGAAAAGTCTACCAGTTATAAATTCATCCAGGCAGTCTCCTTGCTGTAGTCTAATCATTCAGTCAGTACCCAAGTACTCATGCAGTGAGCCGGGCCTTAGCACATGGACTGCATTAAATGCCTATCCAGTATGCATTCAGTTCTCTAATGAGCTACACAGTTGTCTTTCGCAGCTTCAGTTCCCCAGTTAGTATTCATACACTTCTAGCAAACACCCTGTTACTCACCCAGTGTGTCTCTTTTTAGTACTGTAATCATTCAGTTAGTTAGCATGTAGTCTTTTTGTGAGGTAGGCTTTAGGGCATGAACTGCTTCAAAGTAGTATGCATTATGTATGTAGTGTTTTAATCATCGTCACACTTGTGGTTCAGGGCTATAGTTTTTTAGTCTGTTTTTATATAAAATGTGTTTGTACAGTAATGGAATATTGTAAATTTGAAAGTTATTAATATACATTTATTTGTGACTCTTTTTGCAGATACTGTTTTTCAACGTTAAAATCGAGAAAGTATGCTAGAAAAAAAAAGAAAAGAACAGAGACAGGAGGATAATTTGCAGAAACATCAACCACAAGTATTGAATGAAAAAGATAATGTGGCTAAAAGGAAAAAATCTTCTGGTAAGATCACAAAGCAATTTATTAAAAATGTTTGTAGGGGCAAACAGATTGTAGAGAATGCTGCAACTTCAAATAATTTTTTGAGTAAGAAAAAAAATCAAAATAAGAGGAAAAGTAAAAAAGCAAATGTTCAGTCAAAGGAGATAATGTATGGTAAAAGAAGACAAAATCAGTATAAGGAATTACGCAACAAATATTTTACAAGAGAGTAGTGCATAATTTGCTGTAAAGAAATATAAAAAGAGAGCTTTATTTTATAAAAAGAAGAAGCATATTGAAAGCATTGTGGAAAAGGCTTTTTAAGTAAAAAGGAAACTGTTTATTTTAGTGTTGAACAGAATTCGATCACTAGATAAGTCAATATATGTAATGAAGGCCAAAAGTAGGAGGAAAAGAGTTATTAATAAAAAAAAAATGTGTGATTTTTTTTGGGAGAATGGAAACACAGTTCTAGTTCAGAGCCTTTTTTTAATGAAGAGAGTTATTCACTAAGTGAAAAATTATTGTATGAAGTTGACACCAGTGGTAGAGGTTATGAGGTTAGTGATGGTTGTCCAATGGAGAAAGAGAAAATGGTTGAAAAAAATGCAGAAGAAGTGATAGCTGATGAAGTTTTAGGGAGACGTGCAAAAAACCCTGTGTACACTTGGGATTGCAGTAGTGTTTGTAGTGTACGTCAGGAATCTATTGAAAAATTATGTCGTTTTTTATGAGTCTATACTAAAAAAAGTGTAAAACAAAAGATTAAGCTGTTGCAAGGACTAGACCCTTGCAGAGTGAGAAAACATACTGGTTTGCAAGGTCATTCTCTGGCTTGTCTTTCTAGGAAAGTTTGTGAAAGTGTTTTTCACCATTTCAGAATGCTGGCAGTACATCATACTCAAATGCGGAAGTTAGTGAGAAGGTTGTATTATGCAAAAAGTCCAGCACTAAAGTTAAGTGAGTTGAACAGTGCTCTTTTGCGTGGGTCAGTTTCAGATGTGAAGCAGGTCTGTGAGGATATTGAGTTTTGTTACTTTGGGCCTCAGCAAGAGAGTGAAGAAACTAACACATTAGCAGAACAAAATGTTGAAGACAATGTAGAACCTGTAATTACAGAAAAATTTGAGGATGAAATGACAAAGTTTAAGGTAATTTCAGGTGAAAGAGCAAATGTTTCTTGTATTTGTTGTCGGCAAAGTCACTATAAAAATCAGACTAGGGGTGTCAATCTGTATTTTAAAAGTGAAATAGAAAATAATGATAAGTGGATGGAATTTGCAACTTATTTGTTGGTAGAGGATTGTTTTGATTTGGGATGTGAGCAGCGTATTTGCAAATATTGTTTTAATAAATTAGATGAGAATAAAATGCCTGCTAGAGCTGTTCATAATAATCTAGAGTTGGTTGCTATTCCTCCAGAGCTGAAAGATTTAAATACGTAAGAGTCTATTCTGATACAATGTGTTCACCCTTTTCAGGCTATTGTTCGTATGGAGCCCAAAACAAGTAAATTACCTCCATCAGAGTTGCAAAGAGGATTGAAAGGAAGAATTGTGTATTTACCATTAGATTTTAGGAAAAATGTTGAAACTATTGGTGTAGATCATGCAGAAAATGAGCCACTAGTCATTCTAGTTAATGGTGTTCCTACTAAGAATAAGAAAATCTGGCAAGAGTTAGTGGATGTTAGAAAAGTGCAAAAGACATCATTGTATCTGATAAAAAATAATGAGTACTATAGAAATGTGTTTTTTGGAGAAGAAGAAATAGATTTAGCAGAAGATAGTGAAACATTAAGTGGACAAATTGAAAAAGTGGACATGTCCAGATGTGAAGAGACCTATGACCATTACAGTGTACATCCACTTCATTCCAAAGAGGTGATGGGGAATACAATTGCATTGTTTCAAATGAAACAAGCAACAGGAAGTCCCATGAGTGTATGGGAAGAGAGTTTGGAAGCTCGTTGTTTCCCGCAGTTGTTTCCAACAGTAAAAGGTGGACGATATGATGAACGTCCTGTGCAGATTCCTGCATCTGAATATCGGACAACAAGATTATATGCAGAAGATTCAAGATTTCGAAAATGTATCCCTTATATGTTTCATCTTCTGTTTGAAAGTGACTTGTCTGGACTTTCATATGCAGTAAATCTATATTTTAAAAACTGGAATGCATCTTCAAAATGTAACTGCAAAGGATTTTATGGATAAAGTGCATCAGAGAGATGATCATTTAGAAACTCAGTTGATTAATCTGATGGCATGTCAGCGTGGGACTAATGAATATTGGTACCGTCGACATGGAGAACTGAAATGCATGCTACGGAACTTGGGAACTCCTACATGGTGTGTTACACTAAGCTGTGCTGAGTATGCTTGGGATGATTTACTTAAATTTCTTCGAGAGGCAAATTCCAATATAAATAATATTGAATACAAGACACCTGGAGAATTGTGCTCTTTGGATCCTGTCAATGTATGCAGATGTTTCAATCATAGATTTGAAGCTATGATGTCTTTCATCTGCAATAAAATGAATCCTCCTCTTGGAGAAGTTGTGGATTTCTTTTGGTGAAAGGAGTATCAAGCAAGAGGTGCTCCTCACATACATATGTTGCTATGGGTCAAGGATGCCCCCAAATTTGGAACAGATTCAGATAAAAGTGTTTTGTCTTTCATTGAAGATTATGCTACATGTGCTGTACCAAATAGCAGAGAAGACAAAAACTTAAAAGAACAAGTCTTACGATTTCAAAGCCATAGGTGTGGAAAATACTGTCGATGAAAGTACAAGTCAAAGGATAAGTTCTATACCAAATGTCGTTTTGGATTTCCACGTCCTGTATTAGCCAAAGGAAGAGTGAACAGTTTCATGTCAGCTGTACGACATACCATCACAAGAAAGTCTCAGAAAAACACCTACAACTTAAGAAGAAGCGAAGAATCGAAATACATAAATGACTACAACCCAGTTATTTTATCCATGTGGAACGCTAACATGGATATTCAGTATGTTGCGGACAATTCTATCGCTGTTGCTCGATATGTAACATCTTACATTACTAAATCAGAAAAGACTGAATTGAACGAAAAGTGGGAAGAGATTTCTCACGAGAAGAGTCTAAGTAAGAAATTATACAGTTTCAGTTTGAAAATGTAATCGCATCGTGAAATTGGAGCATATGAATGTTCAGATCGGTTATCATCTGCAAGTCTATATTCCAAAAGTAGAAGAATCATTTGGGTGAGTCTAGGTCTTGCAGGAATGCGAAAACGGGTACTGAAATCTGTTCAAGAAATTGAATATTTAGCAGAAAATGACCCTGAAAGTACAGATATTTTGAAAACCAATATGTTGGACACATACTATCCAAAGAGAAGTCATCATCTTGAGAACATGTGTCTCTATGAAGTGTTGCAAAACTACACTTTTAAACAGAATATTACAAAGAACATCAACGATGGAAAATATGGAGTGATTGGTTCTGAAGGATGTCTGGTGAAACAAAGGAAAGGAAATTTAATTAATCACAGAAAACTGAGTTGCGACACTGCTGACAAAACGGAATTTTACTATTTAGCCCTTTTGCAAATGTTCAAACCATGGCGTTCTGAAATGGAATTACTTGGAGATTTTCCCAGCTATAAAGATTAATTTAATGCTTGTAAAGATAGCATACAATGCAGTGCTTTCGCAAATTATGTGAAAATGTTGAATGATGAAATTGATCAAGAAGCTACAATTGCAGCTGAGATTGCTAGAGACAGTTCTCAAGATAGTCAAAGTTCTGCTGCACTGAGTGAAGATCCACTTGGACAACCAATTGTTGAAAATGAAGCAGCGATTGCCATGAATGAGGTGAAAACAGCAATGTACCAAGCACAAGAAGATGCAATACAGTTAGGAAACTTGGAAGAGCAACTAAATGTTGAACATAAACAAATATATCAACTAGTGAAAGAGCCGATTGACCATGGATTACTTCATGAAAAGAAAGACTGCTCATGTACATCATTTCAATCCGAATGTATGTGAGTGGTCAAGCTGGAACAGGAAAGAGTTTCTTAATTAAAGTAATTACAAGTTATCTGCAAAAAAAAACGGAGTCGCATTTGTCTTGTGTTGTCACTGCTCCAACTGGGTTGGCAGCACATAACGTTAAAGGAATTACTTTACATCATTTACTAATGCTGCCAGTAGAGCATGAGAACAATTTGGAATACCACAAGCTATCTGGAGAAGCTTGTTGTGAAGTTTCAAGAGTCCTCAAGAAAATGAAACTTCTCATTATTGATGAGGTGAGCATGGTTTCAAACTTGATGCTTGCCTTTGTGCATTTAACCTCTTCAATGCCCGTGACGAGCTGGTCTCGTCATGGGCCGCGGTTGCGCTGTGCCCATGACGAGACCAGCTCGTCACAAACCCCGCCCGCTAATGAAACGGCCGGCACAGGGCGGGGAAAGGGGCGGGCACTGAAGGGGTTAAGAATGCAGCTAATTCTTAAAATAGAGTATGACGTGTTATTTGGAGGAAAACACGTCATAGTTTTTGGAGATCTACTGCAACTGACACCGGCAAAAGGAATACCGGTATTTAAAACACTTGCCCATGAAGATACTAGAAAGTCTCTTGGCAGTGTTGGTAATGTGAACATTTGGAGTAATTTTGAATACAAAGAACTGACAACAAATATGCGACAGGCAAATGATGCTGAATATGGAAGTAATCTTCAAGATATAAGAATTGGAATTCTTTCAAAAAAAGGGAAAGAAGCTTTGGAGAGTCGATTACTTTGCAATGTCTTTCCAAATGAAAATACAGTTGCTGCAAAAGTGTACGTGGAAATTGCTAAAAATAAGTCAGTGATTTGCTTAATGCCAACACTGCGTGAGTGTTCAATATTCAACGAAGAATTATTAAAATTGGAAAATGAAGAAATTGTCAAAATGGAAGCCATCGATAAAATACTACATGAAAGAATCACTATTATTTTAACGGGTAAGTTGAGATCAGAACTAGATTGTTTAGAAAAAAAATATCTAAAACTGCAGGTTTGGAAGAGACACTGTCTGTGTATGTAAACTGTAGGGTCATTTTGAGGCGTAATTTGGATGTAGAGAAAGGTTTAGTTAATGGTGCAATGGGCAAAGTGGTGGATTTTGTGAATTATCAGAAAAAAGAAGGAATTGAATTTTTAAAAATTAAATTTAATCAGATTGATGAAGTTAAAGAAATTGGTTGTTGTTCAGTTCGTTTTTTGCTTGTTAAAGATTTATATGTCCGTAGGAAACAATTTCCATTTTCTCTGGCATATGCAGTGACTATTCATAAATCTCAAGGATTAAGTGTAAACAGTGCATTGGTGAACATTGGATCTACTGTATTTAAAGAGGGTATGGCATATGTTGCTTTGTCGCGAGTCAGAACATTATCTGGTTTGTTTTTGATTGATTTTGATGAGACAAAGGTTACTGCAGATGCAAACTGTGTAAAAGAGTATAATAGGTTAAGAAGGGTGTATGCTCCAAATTTAGGTCAATATCCTGTATTTGAAAAGCGTGTGGTTGGTCGAAAAAGAAGGTTAGAGAATATCTGTTCTGAAGGTATCAAGAAAAGAAAAGAACAAGATAATGTTGTGATTGCAGCTAAAAAGAAATTGGACACTGTTGGAGAGATTGTTGGTTATCATTTTGAAAATAGTTCTGGTGTCAACTGCTATGCTAATGTAGTGGTCAATGTTGTTTTTTATCTTGAAGATTTGCAAGAGCAAATTATGGAGAATCAGCAAAAAAGATTTTGTTCTCGGTTGCACTCTGTTTATGAAAAATTGACAACAGATAGAAGTAAAATACAATCTGTTTCAGATGTTCGTAGTCTTTTGGATGTGTGTTCTGGTTCTACACAATTTACACAAAATATCCAACAAGATGCTCAGGAATTTTTTTTTTTTTTTTTTTTTGTAAATCTATTTTTATTGTTTTAAACAAGAACATTCCTTGGCATTTGACACAATAGGTAATCAGAAAGTTGTAAACATATGTGGGGGATCATCCCGCATCAGGATCAATAACTTCTACTTCATGACATGCATTCAGACTAATTTGTGGTCACTGTCCGCAGCGGAGCCAGCTACAGTCTCTTTGACAGTCCCGGTGCAGTCACATCGGAAGTAACGGTAGTAACCGTACCTCGGCTAGGCTCCGTGTCTGTAGGCGGGTGCCTCCCGCCCCATTCAGGTAGTGAGGAACAGGCAAAATACCCGCAAGTCCCAAAGATTATACATAACAAAACCTTAACAATGGCAGCATAGACTGTACATACAGGCTCAATACCCCCCCAGCTGTCAGTAACCCCCCGCCACTCCACACCCCCCCGAGGATCCCCCATGTGTGTGCCTCGGCTGTGAACGTCGCTATGCAAGTGTGGGTGTCGCGGCGCTAAGGGAGAAAGCAGGCAGGGTCCTATCATCTCGACAGAGGGGCATCCCCCGATCCACCCCCGCCCACGCCAGCTCCGTCGGCCATCTCCTGTGACCCCGCGCAACCCTCCGCGCCTAGGCGTCTGAGCTTCCCCAACAGCTGCCTCCAGCGATCTGCCATGGGTTCCCTCCGCAGGCCCAGTGTTTCCTCCCTCTGGATGGCGGTCCCCTCTGCCCCGGCCCATGCCTGAAATGAGGCACTCCAAGCCTGCACGCGCGGCGGTTCATGTGCTTTCCACCGCTTCGTAATGAGGCGTGCCGCTACCACTAGCCCCAGGTCTAGGAATCGAGACGTCACCTTATCCTTACGCGATCGTTTAAAGTGGTGCAATATGTGTTCGGGCCAGTCGAATGGGATGTTGCGGCCCACACTCTCTAGCAGCAGCCCACTGACCGATCTCCAGTAGACGCCCAACCGTGAACAGCTCCACAACATATGCAGGAAACCCGCCCCCAGCTCACTACATCTAGGGCACACTGCGTCAGTACGGTGAAAATACCGGTTAATTAACTCCGGCGTGAGGTAAGCTCTGTGAACAATAAATAACTGAATTTGGCGGAACCGCAAGTTTCGGGGTATACGCACCGGGCCCTTGAGTATCCTTTCCCACTCCCTGTCCTCCAGCGGTCTTCCCAGGTCCAGATCCCACTTAGCGCGGAGGCGGTCCAGGCTAATGGACGACAGCTCCCTCAGCGAAGCTGCAAACCAGCGGATCAAGTGCCCTCCCCTTCCCATGACATGCAAGTATTGCATGGTCAGATGCAGGGTGGGCTCCGAGGCCATATCCCCCCATTGGGCGGTCATGCTCGCTATCAGTGAGCGATGCGTCAGGAACCCACCGGGCGGGAGCCCGTCCTCCGATATCAGGGTCTCGTACGGTATGAGCTCGCCCTCCCGGTACAGATCTCCCAACGTGCGCACATCAGCTCCCCACCAATCCGCCAGCACAGGGGCCGTGAGCACCCCTCCTCCGCCAGGGGAGCCCTCCAGTGGTATTGCCGGCGCATACGGGACAATAGTACGCGTGAGCAACAAGGCCCTCCGGAAACACCTATGCGCCACTTCCAGAAGGAGTGGTAGCGGGCACGCGACCCTGTGGAGAGGATGGAAGGACCTGGTTATTCGCTCCAGTGAGTAAGGCGCCAACCCCGAGGCCGTGTCGTCCCTACCTCTATCAGCTAGCCAGCGGGCCACCCATTGTAATTGTGCGGCCAGGTAGTAGTGCTCAAAGCAAGGGGCGGCTAGACCACCTCTGTCTGTCGGTAGGAACAACTTCGTGAGCGCCAGCCTGTGTCTGGCAGTACCCCAGACAAAGTCCCGCAGCAGCTGATTAAGTTTACCAAAAAATGCGGGGGGAATATACATCGGCAGGTTGGCGAAGTAATACAGGAGGCGGGGGAGCATGACCATTTTGGCCAGCGCCACCCTGCCCGTGATCGTCAGTGGGAGTGCGCTCCAGAAGTGCACCTGCGACCTGAGCGCCGTGACCGCCCTCCCCAGATTCCCATCGAAGAGGTCGGCCGGGCATCGGTAAATTTGGATCCCCAAATAGCGGAAGGTGTCTTCCTTCCATTGGACCAGCGTGCCATCCAGGCAATATCTCGGATCGTCAATACCGGCGCTAAAGGCATACAGGCAGGATTTGGCTGCGTTCACACGTAGCCCCGAGATAGCGGCGAACGTCCTCAGCAGCCGCGGCAGCTCCTCCGGGACACGCCCCACATCCTGCACGTAGACCAACAGGTCATCAGCGTAGAGCGACACGTGGTGGACAGAGTCCCCCAACCGTATACCATCTCCCAGGGTTGCCCGCACAGCCACAGCCAGAGGCTCAATGGCCAGGGCGAACAGGAGCGGGGAGAGCGGGCACCCCTGGCGGGTGCCGCAGCCCACCGGTATCGCCTCCGAGACGTGAGGGCCCAGTCGGACACGGACCGTGGGTCGCCTGTATAATAGGTCGACCATCTTCAGGAATTCCCGGTCCAACCCATATCGGAGCAGCACCTCGGCTAAGTAACCCCACTCCAGACTGTCAAATGCCTTCTCTAAGTCCAAGATGAGGCACCCCGCTCTGGGCCACCTGTGCACTGCCTCGGTTGCTACCCTGAAGTATCTCCGAATGTTCAGGGACGTTGACCGTGCCGGGACAAAGCCATTCTGGTCGGTGTGCACCAGATGAGGGACCACCGGCGCCAGCCGCTCCGCCAGCACTTTGGCGAGGATTTTATAGTCCACGTTAAGCATCGCTAAGGGACGGTAGGAGCCCAGCTCCGTGTGGTCTCTGTCAGGCTTGGGCAGGGAGACCAGGAACGCCTCCCGCATAGAAGGGGGGAGCGACCCCACCTCAAGTGCTTTATTGTAGAGCTCTCTCAGCAGCGGCGCCAGGGACTCTCGGTATGCTTTGTAGTATTCCGCGGGCAGGCCATCTGGCCCCGGCGTCTTCCCAGATGCCATTGATTGAATTGCCTCCCCAATTTCCTCCAGAGAGAGAGGTCCGGCGAGGTCCCCATTGTGTGCCGCCGTGACCTCGGGGAGCTGTACAGAGGCCAGAAAGTCCCCAAGAAGATGCGGGGGGCCAGTCCCCCTCGCTTTGTACAGTTGCCTATAGTGGTCAGCAAAAGCCCGGTGTATTTCACGCTGTGTGTGGACTAGCGTGCCATCCTCGTTACGGATCGTTCCTATAGGGGCACGTCGGTCCTCCTGCCGAATGAGCCAGGCCAGGAGGCGGCCCGCCCTGTCCGCCCTAGCGTGCGTCCTGGCTGTGTGCGCAGCGTAGTTGTGGCACCGGAGCCGCTCCAGGAGTTCCGCGTGCCTTTCCCGAAGGTCTGCCAGGGTGTGTGAGTGCCGACCCCCTCCTTCTCCCTCCCTCTCGTGCCGCAGGAGTTCATTCTCCAGGCTCGTCAGAGAGTCCGAGAGGCCCTTGCGTATGTTCCAGGTGGCCCCCAGGCAGTGGCCGCAGATGGTCGCCTTATGGGCCTCCCACTCCACCAGTGCATCACTCGCAGTCCCTTTGTTTGCTTCAAAGTATGCTAGAATGGCCGTGCCAAGGGAAGATCTAAATTCCGGGTCCTCAAGCGCGCTTGGTTGAAGCCGCCAGGTGGGCACCGGCAGCCGTTCCGCCACCCAGCTAAGCTGGAACCACAAAGGGTTATGATCGGAGAGTGTTCGGCCCAGATATTCAGAACGCGCTATAAGCGGGAATAGTGACTGCGAGCCCACGAACCTGTCCAGCCGGACGTGAAGATCGTACACCGCCGAGTAATAAGAATATATCTTGTCCCTCGGGTGGAGGGTGCGCCACAGGTCCTGTAGCGCCCAGTGCGCAAGCCAGTCCCCCAGCGCCTGAGCGTTGGACTCCACCATCGCAGCGCGCAGGGGAGGGAAGGATCTGTCCAGCTGGACATCCAGCACCATGTTAAAGTCCCCCCCAGCAGCCAGGGGAGCCCCGCATAAGGGTGCAGGATTTGTGTCAGGCGTTCCAGGAAGGACGGCTGATCCATATTGGGCGCGTATATCGACCCCAGCAAGATCTCCTGCCCGTTCAGTTTTCCCCGCACCAGCATGTACCTGCCCTCACCGTCCACCACCACCTCCTCGCACCGGAAAGGGACCCCCGCTCGCATCCATATCAGTGTGCCACGCGCATGCGCCGAATAAGTGGTGCCATATGTGTGCCCTCTCCAGCGCCTGGAAAGCCTACCCAGCTCTAGCTGCGACATATGCGTCTCCTGCAGGAGGGCGATCCCAACAGAGTGGCGTTGTAAGTAGGAGAAGATGGAGTAGCGCTTTGACGGTGTGTGCATGCCCCGTATATTCCAAGTCACAACATTAGTGTGTGTCATCGTGAGGGTGGAAAAGCCAGCCGGGCTGGAAGTAGAACGTCCGCACCCGGGGAGGAGGATGAGGGGCCGGCCACGCGACCCAGGGGAACATGTAAATGCGCTGCCATGTAAACAGTGTAACCGCCGTGAACAGTAGAACAAAAGGGGTGCATTCCCAACGGGGCATCCATCCAAACTTCAAAGAAACTAATTAACAATGCAGTGTGTCAGTACAGTGTCTGATGGGGTACTCGCGGGAGTGTCGACAAGTTGGCACAATTTCCCCCCTCCCCAATCTCCTCTAAGTGAAGGGAAAGCAGCAGCTTATCTAGCATGAAACTGTCGCGCTGTCCGAGCTCGAGGGCGCGGCAGCAGGGACCCCCCGCCGTAACGTCCAGCGGCACGCGCCACAAGCAAGCCGCCCTGCACTGCCGGGTGCCCCCCGCACTAAGGCCATGCCCTTCATGAAAGAACCCCCGCTCTCTCGGGTCCCCGCCTCTCCCCCAGGCGCGCATTTGCAGGACAGGTGCGTGGGCATACCTACCCCGCATGGCTCCCACCCCAGTGCGGTGCGGCAGTGTCCCATCACACAATCAAGTCAGCAGTCTGTGGGGTCACCACCGGTAGAGCCAGTTCCTCCGGGATCACCGTGGACGGGGACGAGGCACCACTGGTCCCCAGGGCGCTGCACGCTCCAGTCTCCATGCAGTCTCCACTGTGTGGGGTCCCCAGGGTCGCCACCGCATCAAGGACCTCCTGTCGCTCCACTCTGATCTGCTCCGGGCTAGGCGCCACCAGCCCCATCCGCATCTGCTGCCGGGCTCCCCGCCTCCTGCGCCTCCTGGGTCCTCTCTCCGGGTGGCCGTCAGGTTCCGCGCCCGCGGGTCTCTCCCCCGTCCACTGCCCCGTCTCCTCCAGCCAGTCCCAGACGTCCGCCGGGGAGTCGAAGCAGCGGGTCCCCTCCTTTGCCACCACTCGCAGATGGGCCGGGAACAGCAAGGAGTAGGGCAGCTCCAGTTCCCGAAGTTGCCTCTTCACCGCCAAGTAGTTGCTCCTGCGCCGTTGCACAGCCGCGGTGTAGTCGGGGAAAAGCATGACGCGACTACTGCCAACCGTCGGGTCTCCAGATTTGCTTGTTTCACGCAGGACCGCGTCCCGGTCGCGATAGTTCAGGAGCCTGAAGAGGAACGGGCGGGGCCGGGCCCCCGGTTTGGGCTGTTGCGCCGGCACCCTGTGCGCTCTTTCCACCACAAAGTGTTGGGATAGCGCCCCTTGCGGTAAGAGGTCCTTCAGCCAGTGCTCTATATACTGCTCCGGTTTCCTTCCTTCCACTACCTCTGGAAGTCCCACGACGCGTACATTATTGCGACGGGAGCGCCCTTCTGCTTCATCGACCCGGTCTTCAAGCACATTAACCCTGTCCAACACATCCTGCAGCGCAGCACCGTGGCTCTGGGTGACTGGCTGGAGCTCCCGAAGCGTCTGGCCCTGGACCGTGACCCTCTCAGCCAGCTTGCGGTGGTCCGCATGGAGGAGCGTGAAGTCGGAGGTGACCTTATCAATCCTGACTTCTAAGGACTCTCTCGTCTGCTCCAGGCTGGCGCTGAGTTTCTCCACCGCCGCAAGCATGATGTCCATCTTGGCCGACAGGGCCGCCGATTGTGGCTCCGCGTCCCCCCCTGGACGGGCCCGCGTGGTGTCCAAGCTCCCTGTGTGTGACTGTCCCTGCTGCGTTTTGTCACGGAGCCGGCCCATCACGTACTGTTGAGCCGTCGGCATCCGCAGGCTGCCTCCTGGTGTTGAGGGCACGGCCTGATGGCTGCACCTCTGCTCCTATACGTTGCGGCCCTCTGCGCGGCCACCAGTGCGGGCAAGCACCAGGCCCCAAGGTCCGCAGGGCTCCTGGACCAGTATGTCGTGCGCCTCTTCCCAGGTCAGCTCGCCACTGCCCTCTTTTCTGAAATGTGCCAGTCGGTGGGGTCTCCTGCGGCTCCCCTCACTGGCGCCGGCCACGACCAGCCAGACTCTCGCCCGTCACTCTCCAGCCACACTGGGTACGCCCGACCGGCGCCCGCCGGAGACTCCCGGGGCTCTCTTAAGCGGCGCTTACTGTGTTTAGGCTGGCGCCACCCCAATGTCGCCGGGTACACCCGACCGGTGCCCGCCGGCTATCTGCTGGGCCCCCGGGCACATGGAGTGTCACTGATCCAGCACTCCGGCTACCGGGGACGTCTGGGGGGCCCCCCCTCGCCCAGCGCGCCTCACTCAGCCGCCCAAAGGTTCTCCCACTGCCCGGGCGCCTGGACTGCACTATTGTTCACAACGGTGGGCACCCTCTCCCAGAGGGCCGCCGCCGGCTCTCCCAAAATGGCGTCCCTCGCAAGATGGCGCCCGCCACTGCCCGCACCAGTCCACAGGCTCCCGGCGGCGAGCGTCCCCCAGCCTCCGGGCCCTTCAGGCTGTCAAGTCACTCCTCCACTCTGCCTCTGTGTCCCTGAGGCGGCCGCTCCGCTCCACCTCTCCTGAAGCGCACCTGCCTAGGCGCGATCACAGGTCGCCGCTCTCCCCGCAACGGTAGCGCAGGCCGCTCCGCAGGCTCCACAGCCCCCAGCAACTCACTGTTTGTCGTGGCGCCTCTGCACTCGTCACCTCCGCGGGGCCCACGGCGTCCCAAGGCCCCCAGCTCTCCATCCGCCGTGTCCGGGCTGCAGGCCTCACTGCATGCGGGCTGCTCAGGCCAGCCGCGTTGCTCCCCCAGGGCTCAGCTCCGCCCGCCGCCGTCACCAGCGTCCTCGCGGGCCGCGACAGGCCACCGCAGCGCGGCCCAGGCCGCCGCCACCACTCCTCTGCGTTCCACCGCAGCAGGCCCTCCGCCGCACCGCAGTCTCCAGCCGGGAGCCCCCCGGCAGCCCCCACCGCAATCACACGGGGCCTCGTAGGTCACTCCGCTCCCCGTCCTCCGCTCGCCCGACTCGTCTTCAGGCCGGCGGCCTCCGCCAGCAATCAGCTCACGCGGGCAGCCTCATGCGTCCTCGTCTCGCGGGTCCCGTCCAGAGGCGGCCACCCCACGGCTCCCGGGCCTCAGGGATCGTCCCCGCCGTCGTCCCGCACCCGACCAGCGCTTTACGGGCCAGAGCTGCCCACTTCTCAGGAGAACTGACAGGATTAAGCGGGGGTAACGGTCGGAGCCTTAAGCACTGGCGTCCGCCATGTTCGCCAGTTGGCCACGCCCCCCCCAAGATGCTCAGGAATTTTTAATGTATATGCTTACCATTTTTGAAAATGAAGGTGTAGAAATAGAAAATATTTTTGGCCTTTCTTACAAATGGGAACATCATTGTGAAAATTGCACGTATACATGTAGCACGAATGTAGACACTGAGAGATTTCTGTATTTAACATTACCAGACTGTAAACCAGTGGCTTTCAATAAATTAGTGAAAGGTGCAAATCAAAACATGGAGTGTAGACAATGTAAATCAGAAATGTTATCCACATTATTGTTAACAAAATGTTGAAAATACATCATTTTAATGATGCAACGTTGTACAGCTGATGGAAGAAAATTGAATACTTTAATAAAACAATTTTTAGCAGCACAAATATCAATATCAGGAAGGACTTTTGTAGAAATTGCAATAATTTTCCATGATGGTCCTTCCACCACATCTGGACATTACACTGCCTATCTAAAATGTGACAAAGGCTGGACACTTTGTAATGATGCCCAGTTGGTTTTCAAACAACGTTTGCCTAAGGAATTACTAAATTCCTACCTAATATTTTTGAAGCCAAAATTTTAGGAAGCTAATTCACTCTCTGAGGAATTTATTATTATAATTTAATAGAACTACCATTGGACAGTTTACATAAAGAAGAAGTGCAAAAATACCATTTGGCCTCAAGGAAAGGTATATTTTTGAATTATGGACTTTTTGGTGGTCATTTATTCGGTGATTGTTTTAATGTGGCAACATTTACAGTTTTTATAAGTTAAAGTTATAAAATGTTGTAATCTGTAAGCATTTCATATGTGTATGATATGTATTTTCTGGTATTTTACTGAGAATAGTATGTTTTTTTTTTTTTTAACAATCTTTCTGATTGTTTTTTTTTTTGCCCGCTGTTAAGTGATGAGTACCATTGAAATCACTATTTCGAGTGAAATTCAATATATTCTGAGATCAGCAAAAAAGGCAAACAAATTACTTTGTGGAAATTATGTTGTGTTGTAAAAAATGTATTATTATATGTTATAATTTTTATTTTCTTTCACAGATCCAAATTTTAAAATGAACAATTTTTAAGAATTTATAATTGAAAGAAAAATAGACAAAAATTAATAACATTTTTTATTCCTATTACTGTGAAGGTAAGTTTAACTAAGTCTCAATAAGGAGAATGAAGAGGCCTGCAAGAATCTACAAAGTTGAAACACGTTCCTTAAAACACTTTGTTTATGTAGTTTTGAAATTTGACCATAATCAGATATCAAGTGACCTGCAAAAAAAGAGATTTGAGGGGTTCATAATATTTCATCTTTTTAGCTGTTGAAGGACCGCTATTATTTCAATCATTCTTCTTTGAACATCTTTGCAGTCAAAAATCTGTGCTTACCTTCTATCATTCGCAAGGAAATTTAAAAACGGAAATATGTCACTTTTTGTAACATAGTTATTGTGTAAGATATTCTTTCATATTTTCAAAGAGAGGTAAAGGCACTCTGTGCACTTTTTATACTCCATGAAAATGTAACTTCATCATGCAGACCACTTTCAGATGAAAGAGTGTTCTATAAGTGTTGTTGTGCATGATTGCACTTAATACTCATAGAACAAGACACATGTCTAGATTTATTAGAAATCGTAAATCTTGATATGTGTGTGAATGGTGCACCATTCTACAATTGGTGTAGGAAAGCACAACAAAGAGAATTGTTTTAATTTCTCCACATTTTTATTTCTTCAATGCATGCTGAAATGTTCAGCATACATTGAAGGAGAAAAATGCATTTTCTCATGGTTTTGTACAGGAAGATATGTCTTCCTGTAGAAAAACAAACAGCACATGACACAGATATCCTTGAACTATTGTGCAAGGGTGCCTGTGTCACCACATGGCTGCAGTTTAAGCAGCCGTGCAGAGAGAAGCATAGATTTGCAACATATTTATGTACATATGTTGCATCCCTGTGCTTCGGAAGTACTACAGCACACAGTAGTTAAAGAGGTTACTGTGTGATACTGCAGCACTTCCTTATAGTTCTGCACTTATACATTCACCATACGCTACTAATGCATTCATTCAGTCAATTACGTACTACACATACATTCATCTAAACTTTCACACACTAACAAAGAAATTTAGCTATTTTTTTAAACTAGGAAAGTTAGTTCTTAAAATAACTTTTTTTGTTCTTCTTTCTTCTTTTATGTTTTTTTTTGGGTTTTTTGAACAATTTTGTGTTTTTTTTGGTTTTTCTGAAAAAAAAAAAAATAACAGGAGAAACCAATCAATGAACTTCAGGGAACAGTAAAAAACAAAAAACAAAAAAAAACTAGCAAATATGACTTTCCTGCCGGCGGCAGATGAGGTCGATTGACTGCTCGCCATAGCACAAAGTCTTATTGCACTTAGTGCAGAGCACTTTTAAAAATTGAAATTGAGGACGGATGTCCAAGGTTTGGTCTGAGGGATGCACTCTTGACGTGCTCGGCTGCGATGAGGTGGATGGCGCAGGAGCAGGAGTGTCTCTCATGCGTCGGCACTATTCACATGATAGATTGTTTGGATGAAGGCTCCTCATGTGCTTCATCATACTTGCCGTGCCGCAAGAGTATTTCTTGATGGGATCCCCTCTCGATAAGACTCTTTTGCAAATCTTACATGTGACCAAGGTGGCATTGGTCTTATTCTGTCCTTCGGGAAAAGTAAAACATTTCCACACCACTGAAGCAAAACGTTTTTTGTGTGGTTCCTCTGGCAAAAATTCATCCTCAGAGGTTTGAGGTGATGCAGGTGATGCCTGCTGCCCTGAAGCCATTTTTGGTTGCAAAAAGTTAGAACTAAGTGTATACTTAGTTTAAAAAAATCTTCTTGTCCAAAGAGATGGTTCTCCAAAGAAGCTCAAAGAGGAATGATTGAAATGGGTGGGGTCTTTCAGTAGTTAGAACAGGAAGTGTAATGAACCAATAAAATCTATTTTTTTTTGCAGGTCACATGGGATCCGCGCACCGTGCGCTTACGCAGCACGCACCCAGCGCGCATCCGTGAAATTGAATTAAAAAGAAATATAGGATTAGATGTCAAAATATATTGGTTTTAAGACTAGTTTAGAGTTTGTCTTCAATTAATATTCACATGCAATACATAAATCTGTGTTTTTAAATGTTAAATACTTCGCGGGATCCGCGCACCCATCGCGTCACGGACGCATATGACGCATCGTGGAAGCGCATAAAAGGCGCGTTCCGTACATCGAACGTGTCACGTATAGGCTGGGAGTCGCGTACCGGTCGCATAGCGATCGCGCGCTAAACACGTACCCAACGCATACCATGAGCGGATGCTATCGCGTACGGATCGTGAACGGTGCACATAGGGTGCGCGGATCCAAAAACATTGAAAAAAAAATATATCTAAAATAAAGTTTTGCACTTATAGTTGAAAAAATATTTTGAAAAATATAAAAAAATATGTTTGAAAAACACATTAAGTTCAAATAATATTTTTTTATTTTTAAAAGAATTAATTGAAGAAATATGTTTAGAAAATGATGATAAAAAAGTATTTAAAAAAAATAAAGAAAGAAAGAAAATGACACACTGAATTTGAAAAATATAGAAATGCAATCAAAATCATTAAACATGATATCTTTGGAGATAAGTTATAGATAGGAATTGGCATTTAAAAAACCTTTGAAATTCACTGAAAAAACCAAAGGTTTCAGGGGCGTTATAGTTAGGAATTGGCATTTAAAAAACCTTTGAAATTCACTGACAAAACCATAGGTTTCAGGGGCGTTATAGTTAGGAATTGCATTTAAAAAACCTTAGAGATTCACTGAAAAAACCATAGGTTTCAGGGGCGTTATATTTAGATGGACATTTCCCTCGTACAAAACCCTAGAAATTCCCCCGTTATAGTTAGTTCAGCTAACTATAACTCGCGCCCCCGCAATGCACTGCTGATGACGTCACATATTACATCACTCATGACATGGTCAGTGACATCACTGATGACATCCCTGATGACATCTCAAATGACATCACTGATGACATCACTGATGACATCATCTATGTGATGAATTAGTGCATCTTCTCACACCCTAATATAACCTTTGATACACCGACTCAAAATTTCAGACGGCCATTTTGACAACCATAGATACTCCAATACCAATAACTACTCACCCACTCATTGACTTTTAGGTCTACATACATCTCAACTCACTCACCTGTACAGTCACTCATACTTACAGTCACTCTGTGCATTTATACATCTATATAGACACTCACACACTGCCAATCATCCGTTGAGGTACTGATACATCTAGTCAGTCATGCAAATAATTAATCACAGTAAAATGTACTCACTTATACAGTTAAAAACACTCAAGTTCACTTACTCATAAAAATACCAGCAAATTCTGTGTCTTCCTGCAGAAAAACAAACAGCACATGGCACAGATATCCTTGCACTATGGCGCATACAGCCACTCCCAAAATCACACACTCTCATATATAGATAGTTATATACTCTTACACACATATATACTGCGGTTCAAATATGTGGTTACTGACACATGTACAACTGAGATATACATTCAATCACTAACACACCTATACATACACTCACCCAACCATACAGTTCATCACAGATGCACTCTTAAAAACATGCACCCACTGAATCACCCACTCACACATCTAGTCACAGAGTCACACACACCCTACCCAGACAAACACTCAGGTACCCATACAGATACTCAGACAACCAATCAATAACCCATATAGACACTCATATAGCTATTCACAAAACCATGCAGCCACTTATACACCAACACACAGACACATACAGACATTCACACAGTTTAGTCACTAGTCTGCAGTAAGATACATTTAATAACTCACTTATGGAGTCAGTTACGCACCTAGAAAATCACCCATTCAGACACTTATTCACCCACTCATGCTTCCATAGGCCTTTCACTATAAATATATAAAACATATTTAAACTTTTAAGAAAAACACACATTCACTGGATGATGTCATCAGTGATGTCATTTGAGATGTCATCAGTGATGTCACTGACCGTGTCATGAGTGATGTAATATGTGACGTCATCAGCAGTGCATTGCGGGGCGCGATTTATAGCTGGCTGGACTAACTGTAACAGGGGAATTTCTAGGGATTTGTATGAGGGAAATGTCCAGCTAACTATAACA
Organism: Triturus cristatus; assembly: GCF_964204655.1. Taxonomy (NCBI): domain Eukaryota; kingdom Metazoa; phylum Chordata; class Amphibia; order Caudata; family Salamandridae; genus Triturus; species Triturus cristatus. Next base: position 248,889,306 of record NC_140594.1, read on the forward strand.
CCCCTGAAACCTATGGTTTTTTCAGTGAATTTCTAAGATTTTTTAAATGCCAATTCCTAACTATAACGCCCCTGAAACCTATGTTTTTTTCAGTGTATATATAAGACCACGTGGGATGATTCAAAATGCAGACAACAGTCCCGTGATCAAGGCTCCTGTGAGAGCAGAAACGTTGGGAAAGTGTGCGTTCCTCATGCTGTGGGGTTCCATGGAATAAACGAATTTATTCACGACACGACCTGTGCCGGTGCACTTCTTTTGAAGCTAAGAGGAGATTTGGTGAGATATATATATATATATATATATATATATATATATATATATATATATATATTACCTACTGGCGGTCGCCAGTAGGTAGTTATAGTTAGGACCCTGTTTCCATAGGAAATCCGCAACATTCTATTTGGAATAACTTTGGCGCCGGTCGACGAATCCTCGCGAAATTTTCAAAATAGGTGGGGCGCTACGCTCCGCTCCTACCCTGAAAGTCTCGGGGGGATTCGTCAAGCAGGGGCCGAGAAAAAAGGGGGGTCCCAAAACGCGTTTTCCCCATGCATTTTTCCATAGGACCTTTAGACACAGCTACAGCCCGAACGGCTGAACAGAATTACTTGAAATTTGGCAGAGAGGTAGCCATAAGGTCAAGGAAGTGCCTTTTGCAGGTCTGGTGTAAATCTGTTCAGTATTTCCTGAGAAAATAGCATTTAAAAGCATATATATATGTGGGCGGAGCCTAACCACACATCTCATCCTGAGATCTGATTGGCTGTCAGCACTTCATCCAAGAAGTGTTGGCAGCTATCTTGGGACCAATATACATGATAGCACCTCATTAAAAAGCATTGCAGTTAATAGAAGGTTTTAAGACTTTAGTTACATTATAAATCATTTGTTGATGGTACCATACTCATTTTAGGAATTGTGGTATGTTCTAAGGTGATTTCACCATGTGAAAAAGCCTTCTGCTGGGATATCATGATTGAGAGAAAAATATTTTCTCATGCTTTTACCACAGAGGTTTGGAAGGTGATCTATAGGCTAAACTGAGAGCTTATTTTCTGTAAATTCACATTATCTTTCTCAGTCATGTGAGAATGAAGTCTGACATTCTCAGTAAAACATGTACATCCAACAAGGGCAGAGACTGTCAGTTGATTCCTTTGTGTTCTACTGCAGCTTCCCAGAGTGTTCCAAAGAACTACTAGAGCGCTAACAGTCCTACTTATGATAAACGTATGGCACACCTGAAGCCATCTTGCTTGGATTAAAGTGGTAACTCTTAAAACATTTAATTTAAAAAGGAACAAAATGAGGGGGTTCATTTTTCCATAAAAAGTATGATTAGTGCTGCAGAAAGAAAAATTAGGGCACATTTTGAGTGACTTCTCAAATCCTCTTCTATTTCATTAAAAAATTCTGACATGCAGACTGAAACATGCACTTTCAATACCAGCAGCAGTTTCCCCTGGTGAGCAGTAGCTTTACTACAGTGATCTAATGAGCAAAAAGAGTGCTAACATTCTGAATTTATGGCAAATGTGTGACACATCTGAATGCCTTCTTGATGGAATCAAAGTAAAAAACTGAAAGTATTTCCTACTGAGGAGACTACAGTAAATGAGGAAATTAGGAAACTTCATAACAAATAAGTCTCCCAAGATGGCCACCAGAGACAAAAGAGCCCAAATGTAGCCCAAATATCACCCAGATGTAGCCCAAGTATAGCCCAATGACAGAATGTCCCAGAATGTTCTTAAAAACAACTAGAGCGCTTACTGTCTTCATTATGACAAAAGTATGGCACACCTGAAGCCATCTTGATTGGAATAAACTGGTAACACTTAAAACATTTAATTTAAAAAGGAACACAATGAGGAGGTTCATTTTGCCATAGAAATTATGATTAATGCTGAAGAAAGAAAATGAGGGCACATTTTGAGTGACTTCTCAAATCCTCTTCTATTTCATTAAAAAATTCTGACATGCAGACTGAAACATGCACTTTTAATACCAGGAGCAGACTTCCATGGTGCAGTAGTTTTACTACAGTGATCTAATGAGCAACTAGAGTGCTAACATTCAGAATTTATGGCAAATGTGTGACTTATCTGAATACCTTCATGATGGAATCAAAGTAAAAAACTGAAAGCATTTCCTACTGAGGAGACTGCAGTACATGAGGAAATTAGGAAACTTCATAACAAATAAATCTCCCAAGATGGCCACCGGAGACAAAAGAGCCCAAATGTAGCCCAAAATCACCCAGATGTGTGCAAAACACTTATTATTTTGTGTTTTTGCAGTGTTATATAGTGCAGACTTGTCAGGTATTGGAGTGCTTTACATGAGCATTGGTTACATCACACAAGAACAAATTCATTTTGGTTGTAGACATGGGGAGACTAAGTGATTTGACCAGAATCACAGAATGTCGAGCTGAAGCAGAAACTGCAACCTGGTTCCCCAGTTGCAAAGTCTGCAGTTCTGGAAGTAACACCACATCCTCTCCCCTAAGTGCAACATTTAATCAAGTGGTCAACTGGATAAAAAAACATAAAGATAACAAATAATTTAAAAGTGCTTTGTCGCTATTTGAAAACTCAGAAAATATGTCCTTATTTTAGTCTTTTAGAGCACTAACCGTAATTTTGATGCCAATAAGACCCTCTCATATATGTAATTTCTAAACGAAATGCTCTAGGTATTACAGTTTTGATTACATCAAGATGATGTCAGGCGTTCCACACTTTTGTAATAAATATTGAATGTTAGCAATCTAGTTGTTCATTGGGTTACTGTTGAGAGGCAGAGGCCAGGGGCACGGACTCTGAAAATTGAAGGCAGGTAGGAGAGTGCAGAGGCAAAATTTGACCACACTGGGCATGCAGGAAGGGCAGTGGCAGCACAACAGACTATGGAGGGCAGTGGAAAGGGGGCAGGGGCAACAAACCAACAATACAGGACTTGCAAGAGAGGCTGTTGGAGGGAAGATCTATTACGGGTCAAGGAAGCTAGGGGCAGTCCCCAGATCCCCGGGAGCCACCACAGAACTGAGCAGGAGAGTGAGTCAGGGACAAAAGGGGCACCTTCATTTGAGCCGGGGTGCCTAGGAACGCTTGCTCCAAAAATGAAGAAAACAGACATATGAGACATGGAATTGGAGGCAGAATACAATGGCAGTTTAATGAGAAGATGCAACTTCAAAGAAGCCGCAGAATAGAGACATAAAGTACAAAATACAGAATCCAGATAATCATACAGCTGTCATAATATTCTCTGTATCTCAATTAATGTACTGACAGAGAGAGAGAGAAAACACATCTATAAATGCATCATGAGAAACAAGTTACACCAAGGAAAATGTTACCTAGGAACACTCACGTTTACTCTTAGAGCAAGCATTCCTGCAATTACAATACAAAATCTTTTAAATGCAAAAGTAAAGAGAACAATGGTTAAACATAACATGACATTTCATATAGGTAAAATAGAATAAGATACTTCAAGCAAAGCAGAGCAAGACATTTTAAGCAAAGGAAGACAAGAGCTCCCAGCTCTTGGGGAAAACCTGCACTGCCTGTTAACCTACATACAGACGGCGAGGTAGTCCGTCGATATCTGTGGGTGCTCCTTTTTATATCATTTTGTGGGCTCCTTTGCACGCTACATCTACCTACGTATGCTACCCAAAAGCTTCGTCTGCAGATTTTACCAGACATTTCGTCATTTACCCACTTAATGCTGACAATGGACTGGGTGAAAAGGTCAGTCTCTCAGGCCAATCGCTTATCGTAAGTTCCATAGAGCAAGCAGAAAATAATGGGTATTGTACGGGAATTCAATATATTCATGTATAAAATCTCCTCAGTTCTCCTAATTTGACGCTCTGCGGTTGCCACTTCCTTAAAAGCGGGAAACCTGCCCAGGAAGCAAGTACCAGTCCAGGATGCAGCCTACTGTATGTCGACAGCTTCAGGGGGATGTTGAACTTTGATACCGAGCACGGAGCACTCGGGTAGGGTGGGGGCTACTAGTTTGGATCAGAAGGCCTCGCAGACCTGCCTTCAGACTGCTATACACTAAAATTGCAGAGCTATGGTTAATTTAACAAAGAGGCCTACATATTGAACAGAAGGGCCTACACAGGGGTTTTATGCTGGCTGAGTGGTAAGGATGTCTCAGGATAATTATATAGCAACACAGGACCCGCTGGTCAATTTAATACGGCCTACAAATGCAGCTGGCAGGGCAAGGACAAGGGTCTCATACTTCAGGTGTGGACAGAACGGGCCAGGGGCCCCCTGTGATACAAAATCTACCCTCCTTCAAGGCTGTGGCAATGTAATAGACCATTGTGGGCAGAAGGAAGAGGCAATGGTAGTACAACCATACATGCCAACAGACCCGATTCAGCCAGGAAACGTCCAATGTTTTTAAGCTCAAATGGGCTTTATTTGATCTGTCTCCTGTCTACAATATCCTCTTTTTCAATGTAACTCAAAGGGGAAAATCAATACCCCAGTTTTTTTTCAAAATCTCCCTCTTACCAAGTTCAAAATGTTCGCAAGTATGGTACATTGGATCATGGAAGGAAATGGGATAGGGACATGGACTTGGATAACAGAGGACAGGAGGGACATGGAGAGGTGCACCAAACTGACCCTGCAGGGCAGGCATCAGGGTTTGCAGCAGCACAATACACCACACAGGGCATGCAGGACGGGAGTGCAGCACAACAATCCATAGAAAGCAAGAGGGAGGGGACAGGACCATGCACATGGACAACAGAGAACAGAGGGGCAAGAGGCAATGGTAGCTAGCTGACCATAATGGACAGACAGGAGAGAAAGCTGCAGCATAACAGACCATAAAGGGCAGGAGGGACGGATCAGGGGCATTACAATGGAACAGACAAGCCAGGAGGGAGGGAGTAGGGCTGGGGGCAAGGGGGCAGGGCAGGAGCAGCAAGATAGCCATGGAGGTCAGGCAGGATGGGCACTAGAAGCAAGACACACCATGAAGAGCAACAGTGAGACTGTGATGGCATACACACAGACCATGGAGGGAAGGTGGGAGGGGGTCAGGGGCAGCTAACTGACCACACAGGGAAGGTGGGAGGGGCCATGGCAGCACAGAAGACCATGCATGGCAAGTGGGAGGGTTAGTGGCAGCACAATGGCTATGATGGGCAAGAAGGAGGGTGGAGGGGCATGCACAAAGGACGATGGAGGATAGAAGGGAGGGTCAGGACCTGTGCACAGACAAGAAAGTTCAGGGGAAGGGACCTCACAACAGACCACACGGGGCAGGCAGGAGGAGCAGTTGCAGCACAACAGACCAGGGAGGGCAGAAGGGTGTGGCAGTACAATGGACCATGTAGGACAGGAGGAAGAGGATAGGGGCATGGCATGTGGACAGGCAGGGTGGAGGTGGCAGGGACAGGTTACAGTCATCTGACAATGCTAGGCAGGTGGGAGGGGAGTGGCAGCTCAACAGAACACTCAGAGTAGATAGGAGTGGCAGGTCCATGGGACATGGTGGGCAAAAAGGATGGAGCAGGGGCATGCACAAAGACATCGGAGGGCAGGGGGAAGGAGAATAGGGGCAGCAAGCTAAGCACAGAGTTTAAGCAGGAGGTCAATGATGGGGCATAGAATTGGGCAATGGAGGGCAGGAGGAGTGGACTGGTACATCATACTAAATTGAGGGCAGTGGCAGCACATCAGACCATGCATGGCAGGAGGGAGGAGGCTAGTCCATGGATTCACACAACAGAGGATAGGGAGGAAGGGGATGGGGCAGCAAGCTAACTGTTCAGAGAAGGCGGGTATTAGGAACTTTATTGTTTTTAAAACATTGTGTCTGTGCAAACTACTTAAAATATGAACAAGTATGCAGCATATTCTCACTTTTATTCAGGAAGAAGAGGACGTTTGTGACTGTGACTCCGGGCTCACTTGGCAGAAACACCCCCTGACTCTCCACCCCCTATCGCAAAATGTAATGCCCGTGAAAAGGGTAGGTGAACACAGTGTTATATAGAACATAGTCCTGAGAGCACGATTGAAAATGAAAACTAGATATAGTGTATGGTATAAACTATGCACCAAAAAGTGTGATATAAGATGAACCGGGCGTGAAATATAATATGCAATACATTGTGCGCAATGACAGATTCATTGGAGAGCGCGAGATAGCACAGGCACTAGCGCGTGCTATGCGATATGCGCCTTGGAGTGTAATATGCACAGGGCAGTGTTGTGTAACCTAACTAGTCTCTAAAGTTGTAATATAAAATATGTGCTGGGGAGTGTAACGTTGCATATGCACTGTGACAAAGATATGGATCCCAGATTGTAATATGTATGGCATAGCACTGTGCGTTATAACATAGGCATCGAGAAAGGCACGTTAGATGGGGCAATATAACCCGTGCGAAGACAAGTGTGGCATGACATATTCACGGGGTGGTGTTACAGTGCACATCGGCTAGAGAGTGTCATAGCATATGCACTAGCTAGTGGAATACAACACAGAGGTGTGTGGCACTCGGCAGGCAATGGTGGGTGTAACACAGCATTGGGCTCTGTCAGGAGCACGCTGTGACTCTCAAGTGATGTTCGTCCCCTTTCCAGAGAGTAAAATAAAAAGTATTACACATCCGGCAGTGGATGTGTGTTTTATTAACCGTGAGGGGGGTTTCTTGCATAGTTTTGGTCGAATTTTTGTCGAATCCCCTTTGAATGGCTTGGTGTGCATGTGTATTAAATGTGCCCGTCAATAGCTACCCATGTTTGTATAAATAAACGACAAGGGTGTCTACCAGGATTAGGCACGGTAGGGCATCAGACATGTCAGAGCTTCACTAGTGGTGTAAATACATTCCACGTGGATTCATTGCATGCATAGTCGCCTTTTAATGAATATCACGCAAATCGTCATGGTGATAGGTACGTACGGTTTGTCCAGCATGTCCTAGGTGTGTCTATGAATATATTTTTTTTTTAAATAATAAAAAACAGTGGCCGGCCCTGGGGATTGGGGTCAAAAAAATATAATTAGGAGACTGGCCCTGGGGGATGGGGTCATCAGGGCAAACCAAACCAAACAGCCCCCCTTCTTAAAAAACTAAAATAAATAAAAGACTAGCATCGTGCCGGAGGCCATGCCCCCTCCGTGCAGCACTCTGCAAACGCGCCCCCAACAGGCATCTCCAGTATGCACCAGGGAGCTGCGCTGCAGCCAGGTGTTCTGAGGCCAAGCCCCTTTTTACACCTCTCTGCAACGCAGCTCTGTGGCGCTTACTGGAGGTACCTAGTGGTCTAGTTTGACCCTAGGGACCCTTAGGATTCAAGGGGACTTAATCTCTCAACTTAGAACAGCCACAGGGCGCGTTTACACAGTGGTGAAGGGAGGGGATGGGGCCTGAGGTGACGTGTGCAAACACGCACTATGGCACGTTTTAAATTGGGGATATAATTTCCCTTCAATACTGAGGGTCCCTGGGGGCTAACTAGCCCACCAAGTGCTTCCAGTAAGCGCCACTGAGCTGCATTGCAGAGAGGTGGTCCAGGCCGTGCCACTTTTTACACCTCTCTGCAACGCAGCTCTGTGGCACTTACTGGAGGTACCTAGTGGGCTAGTTGGACCCTAGGGACCCTCAGGATTCAAATGAACTTAATCTCCCAACTAAAAATGGACACAGGGCGTGTTTACACAGTGGTGAATGGAGGGGACGGGGCCTGAGTTAACGTGTGCAAAAACGCCATGTGGCCTGTTTTAAGAGGTAGTTTTAATCCCCATGCCCTATTATATACTAGGGGCTTACAGAGGAGGTCATGCTAATCACAGGGGGACCCCAACGCATAATGTTCCCTAGTGTATGTAGGTGTTTTCACTGTATTCTAAGTGTCTTTTAACATAGCACTGGCTCTAGGACTGGTTAGTCAGACTCAGTTACCACCAGTATCCGTCTGAAAAAGTTGAGGGTACAAGATGATTTTGCAACAAGGCCTCTTTCTGCTCTTCTGTTTGTTCTTTCTGCACGTTATCCTTCTTCCTGCACTTATCTTCGTATTTGAGGACTTCTGTTGCTTCTTTCTGCACTTCTTTTGTTTCTTTCTGTGCATTTTTTCTTCTTTCTTCACATGTCCTATCTCTGTAGGCATAGTTAGAAATTAGCATTTAAAAAACCTTTGAAATTCACAGAAAAAACCATAGGTTTCAGGCACGTTATAGTTAGGAATTAGCATTTAAAAAACCTCAGAAATTCACTGAAAAAACCATAGGTTTCAGGGGTGTTATAGTTAGCTGGACTTTTCACTTGTACAAAACCATTGAAATTCCCCCGTTATAGTTAGTTCAGCTAACTATAACTCGCGCGCCCGCAATGCACTGCTGATGACGTCACATATTACATCACTCATGACATGGTCAGTGACATCACTCATGACATCACTGATGACATCTCAAATGACATCACTGATGACATCACTGATGACATCATCCTTGTGATAGAGTGGCAGACCTCCTCTCACCCTAATATAACCTTTGATACACACATTCAAAAATAGAGACTAAAATTTTCAAAACAATGGACATACCAATACCAGTTACAACAACCTCTTCAGTAATTCTAAGATCCACATACACATCCACTCATTCACCAACAGTCCTATACAGTCACTCATACATGTACTCACTCATCATATGTACTCATACACCTATACATCCTGTTACACAATGCCACTCATCCATAGAGTTACTCACACACATAGTCACTCATGCTAATAAAGAATCAAACATACATTTACTTGCATATACAGTTATACACACACCACCATACTTACTTCTACGGAAACTTACACATACTTAGTCTTTTAAACAATCACTTATAGAAACACATACTTATTCATACAGGAACTCTTTCAATCTCTCACTCTCACATATACTCACATATATACACCAATAGTCACATATACTAGTTTAAAACATATGTAGTTACTCATAAAGACACTATTGAGACAGTCATTCACTCACTAACACACCCATACACACACTCATCCACCCATACAGTCCTGCACACATGCTGTGTTCAACCCATACAAACAGTGAGTCACTCATTCATGCACCTATGCACTACGTAATACCCCCCACCGAACCATGCAGACACTCAGACTGATACTCAAAAAACCAACTAATAACCTATATAGACACCCATGTAGCTACTCACCAACCCATGCAGCCACTTATACACAAAGTGAGAGACTGATACAGATATTTACATATTTAAACATTACTCACTAAGCCATGTATTCACAATGATACACTTAATCAGTCAGTTACACAATCAATTTTTCAAAAACAAATCATCCATTTAGACACCTATATACCCATTTATTCTTCCATCGACCTTGAGATATACATATATAAAACATATTTAATTTTCAGAAAAACACACATTCACTGGATGATGTAATCAGTGATGTCATCAGTGATGTCATTTGAGATGTCATCAGTGATGTCATGAGTGATGTCACTGACCATGTCATGAGTGATGTAATATGTGACGTCATCAGCAGTGCATTGCGGGCGCGCGAGGTATAGTTAGCTGAACTAACTATAACGGGGGAATTTCAATGGTTTTGTACAAGTGAAAAGTCCAGCTAACTATAACACCCCTGAAACCTATGGTTTTTTCAGTGAATATATATATATATATATATATATATATATATATATCCACCAAATAATCCTGAAGTGGATGCAGGCAGCAAAGAACTCACAGGCACAGACCACAGATGCAGATAGAAGAATTTATTCCATTGTTACCATGTCCACGTAATGCGTTTCGGTCGCCAACCTGCAGCCTTGATGTCACATCACACATTAGTTTTCTAATTGAGAGTCCTCTGTCAGACATTCATGAAGCTGCCTTTGAAGAAGAGATTGACCCCTCGAAACGCGTTGGCACAAAGATTTTAACAACCAGAATGATTCTGATATGCAACACAGCTTTTATGGCACAAAGAAACAAACGCTCTTTCCGGAGTCCTACTTAAGGATATAAAATATTTGCTGCAAAGCATGCCTGCAGAACCCACTGAGTGTCCAAAATACTCTAAAAATGGACGATATATCCCAGCATGCATCAAGGAGAAGCGGAGTAAACATGCACTTAGCAACTCCCATGCTGGGCGAGTATAAAACGGCAAGCAGTCAATTATTTTTCTAATTGAGTCTTCTGTCAGACACTCATGAAGCTGCGTTTGATGAAGAGGTTGACACCTCGAAATGCTTCAGCGCAAGGATTTTAACAACCGGAATGATTCTGTTGGTTTGCCATGATGAATTAAACTGTATGGTTTTTACAACAGCAGCGAGTGCGTCCAGACATGCTTTGGGCATTTGGTGGACATACTTTAACGCCGCAGCCCTTGCAGCACAGGACTGCACCATCTCACGATTGAAGGAGAGGCTGCATGGTGGGAACAATTCCACACCCGATACTCAGCAAAGCAGTTGTGGTACAAAGAAACAAATGCTCTATCCGGAGTCCTACTTAAGGAAATAAAATATTTGCCACAAAGAATGCCTGCAGAACCCACTGAGGGTCCAAAATACTCTAAAAAACTGACTATATTTCCCAGCATGCATCAAGGAGAGGAGGAGTAAACATGCACTTAGCAATGCCCACGATGGGCGGGTATGAAATGGCATGCAGTCAATTCGTTTTCTAATTGAGAGTCCTCTGTCAGACATTTATGAAGCTGCCCTTAAAGAAGAGGTTGACACCTCGAAACGCGTTGGCACAAGGATTTTAACAACTGGAATGATTCTGTTGGTTTGCCATGATGAAATAAACCGTATGGTTTTTACAACAGCAGCAAGTGTGTCCAGAAATGCTTTGGGCTTCTGTTAGATCTGGGGGTAGGTACCACTGTCCAAGTAGGGACCGTTGCTTCTAGTCAGGGAAAGGGGGGATACACTGTTAAGATAACCCCTGCTCACCCTCTAGGTAGCTTGGCCTGAGCAGTCTAGGCTATCAAAGGCAATGTGTAAAGTATTTGTACCAACACTCACAGTAACACAGTGAAAACACCACAGATTTACTCCACACCAGTTTTAGAAAAATAAGGTATCTTTACTAAAAACTTCACAAGACCAAATACTACAGAAAAACCAACATACAATTAAAAGGTTACTTTAAAGATAGTTCAAGAGTTTGCAGAAAGTACTCCAGGATGTCAAAATCAGTGTCCTGCACAATGCGACTCTCAATGCACAAAATGCGACACTCTCGTGCCCAACAGTACCTGTAGTTGCGATAAGGTTCCCAAAAGCTATAACAAGGAAGATGGCAAAGGCGATGCGATGCTCCTGAGATCTTGGGGAGGCTTTGCAGCAGCCCTGCTTCACGCAGCAGAGGTGGATGCGCCGGCTCCGATCTGTAGGGGGAGGATGCGATGACTTTGGCCTTCGTTGCGTAGGTTTCTTGGGGGGAAGCTTCACGCACAGGTTCGATGCGACACTCTTCGATGTGGTGCGATGCGTGGCACAGCGTTGCCTTCCGGCGCTGCAACTCTCGATGCGCCACGGAACGGGACTCTGCGTCGACGCACACGATGACTGGAGACTTTCACGCACCGGCAGTGGTGCGGCTCGCAAACTGGTTCTGCGACGACCCTCACAATGTCAGAAATCTTCACGCATCGGGACGATGCTCGACGCACTCGGCGATGCGGGGACCCTGCGTGTTGTGATGGTGCCGCGATGAAATTTTCCTCGCACTCTCGTTCTTGCGACACGCAATCGGATGATGTGTTGGGTACCAGTTACTCTTTTTCACGCTTCTGCTTTCCAGCTCCCAAACACAGCAAAACGACCTCCTGAGGCCCCAAGACTGGGCAAGCACTCCAAGGCAGGTCAGAACTCTCTCAGCAGAGTTCCAGGGGAGCTGGTGGTGAAGTCCTTTTGTTCCTGGGACTTCTTAACAGGGAGCCAGCTCTTCTCAGGCCCTTGGAGATCAGAATCAAAAGAAGGGGACACAGCAAAGTCCTTCCCCTCTCCTTGGCAGCAAAGCAAAACAGCAAGCAGGCAGTCTTCTCCTCTTCAGTCCTTTTCAGCTTTCTCCTTGGCAGAGGTTACTTTCTTCTAAGTTCCAAAGTGATCTAAAGTTTATGTGTCTGGGGTCCTCTTCTTATACCCCTCCAAGTCTTTGTCTCTCTGTGTTTCAGTGGGGGGATTCCCCTGCTCAAACCGGTTCCTGGGTGTGCTCTGCCCTGGAGCACCTGGTTCCTTTCAGAGTGAGGGGCAGGGTCGTTAGACGCTCAGCAGGAGGTGGAGCCTTCTTTTTGCCAGCAGAGGCAGAGTCCTCAGCCTGGCCAGCAGGGGGTGGAGCCAGCATTGTGCTGGCAGGGGCAGCCCTATTCAAATCCAGGGACTCCTCCTCCCACCCATCTAAAGCAGATCTCCCTATTCACCCTGCTGCTGACTCATCCAGGCTCCTGGAGCCACCTAGCCCATCACATGACACCAGTCAGCCAACCAGCACACAGGCACACAGGAAGGTTAAACAGGAGAATAGCTACTTTCTAAAAGTGCTATTCTCACACAGTGAATTTAAAAACCATCCTGCTAAAAAGATGTATAATTAAATTCTGAACACAAAGATACCAAACTTGGATTTTCTATCTTGCCCTTATGGGAAGATAGGCATGTAAACAGCCTCCCCCATTCTATCCTATGGGCAAGATAGCCTCTCAGCAGTGAAAAACGAAAATGGCTGTAATTCACTACCAGGGCATGTTACACACCTCAGTACATGCCCTACCTTTCAGATACACTGCACCCAGCCCAGGGGGGTATCTAGGGCCACCATAGGGATGCCTGACATGTACAGAAAGGGAAGGATAAGGCCTGGTTAGTGGGTGCACTGGCCAGGTCGACATGGCAGTCCTGGACTGCACATAGGCACTGCAAGCAGGCCTAAGACATCATTTTAGAGCTACTCCTGTGGGTGGCACAATCCGTGCTGCAGCCCACTAGTAGCATTTGAATCCCCAGCCCTGGCACACTCAGTGCACTTTACTAGGGGCTAACAGGTGAAACAAATATACCAATCATGGATAACCAATCAATATAACAATTTACCTAGGGAGCACTTGCACTTTGACACTGATCAGCAGCGGCAAAGTGCCCAAAGCATCTAAACCAGCAAAAACGATATCCAGCATAGCATCAAAAATACAGGAGGTAGAGGCAAAAAGTCAGGGGTAACCACGCCAAAAGATGCCAGGTCTAACAGCTTCTTTATGCACTTCCCTTGCTTCTTTCTGCACCTCTGTCCCTACTTTCTGTAACCCTTGTGCCTCTTTCTGCACCCCTCTTGGCTCTTTCTACACCTCTGTTTCTTCTTTTTGCACTTCTTTTGTTTCTTTCTGCAACTCTCTTGCCTCTTTCTGAACCCCTTTTGCTTCTTTCTTCACCCATGTGCCTCTTTCACACCCCTCTTCCCTCTTTCTGTACCCCTCATTGCCTTTCTGCACTTCTGTTCCTTCTTTCTGCACTTCTTTTGTTTCTTTCTGTATCCCTCTTGCATCTTTCTCCACCCCACTTCCCCCTTTCTGAAGCTCTGTAGCTTCTTTCAACATTTCTCTTGCTTCTTTCTGCACACCTTGTGCCTCTTTCTGCACCCCTCATCCCTCTTTCTGCATTCCTCTTGCCTCTTTCTGCACCTGTGTTGCTTCTTTGTGCACTTATTTTGTTTCTTTCTGTACCTCTCTTGCCTCTTTATGCACCTCTGTTCCTTCTTTCTGCACTTCTTTTGTTTCTTTCTGCAGCTCTCGTGCTTCTTTCTGTACCCCCTTGCCTCTTCCACCACCCCTCTTCCCTCTTTCTTCACCCATGTTGCCTCTTTCTGCACCTCTGTTCCTTCTATCTGTACAACTTGTGTTTCTTTCTGCACATCTCTTGCTTCTTTCTGCACCGCTTGTATCTCTTTCTGCACCCCTCATCCCTCTTTTTGCACTCCTCGTGCCTCTTTCTGCACCTCAATTGCCTCTTTCTGCACTTGTTTTGTTTCTTTCTGCAGCTCTCTTGCTTCTTTCTGCACCTCCTTGCCTCTTGCTCCACCCCTCTTCCTTCTTTCTTCACCCCTGTTGCCTATTTCTGCACTTCTGTTCCTTTTTTCTGCACTTCTTTTGTTTCTTGCTGCACAACTCCTGCTTCTTTCTACACCCCTCCCACCTCTTTCTGCACCCTTCTTCCCTCTTTTTGCACCCCTCTTGCCTCTTTCTGCACTTCTGTTTCTACTTTCCGCTCTTCTGTTGTTTCTTTCTACACCACACTTGCTTATTTCTGCACCCCTCTTGCCACATTCTCCACCAATGTTTCCCCTTTTTGCATCTCTGTTGTCTTTGCTTCTCTTTCCCCTTTCTCTACCCCTCATCCTCTTTCTGCACCTCTGATGCTTCTTTCTGCACTTTTCTTGCTTCTTTCTGCACGTCTGTCCCTTCTTTCTGCAACCTTTGTTCCTCTTTCTGCCCCCTCTTGCCTCTATCTGAAACGCTCTTGCCTCTTTCTGCACCACTGCTCCTTCTTTTTGCACTTCTTTTATTTATTTCTGCATCTCTCTTGCTTCTTTCTGTATCCCTCTTGCTTATTTTGACACCCCTCATGTCTCTTTCACACCCCTATTTCCTCTTTCTGTACCCCTCTTGCCTCATTATGTACCTCTGTTCCTTCTTTCTGAACTTCTTTTATTTCTTTCTGCACCTCTCTTGTTTCTTTCTGTATCCCTGTTGCCTCTTTCTCCACCATACTTCCTCCTTTCTCCATCCCTGTTGCTTCTTTATGCACTTCTCTTGCTTCTCTCTGCACCTCTCTTGCTTCTTTCTTCACCCAACTTCCTTCTTTCTGGGCTCCTCTTGCCTCTTTCTGCACCTCTGTTGCTTCTTTCTGCACTTCTTTTGTTTCTTTCTGCACCTCTCGCTTCTTTCTTCACCCCTTATGCGTCTTTCTGCACCCTTCTTGCCTACTTCTGCACCCCTATTGTTCTTCTTTTGTTTCTTTCTGCAGCTCTCTTGCTTCTTTCTGCACCCTTTGCCTCTTTCTCCACACCTCTTCCCTCTTTCTTCACCCCTGTTGCCTCTTTCTGCACCTCTGTTCCTTCTTTTTGCACTTCTTTTTTTTCTTGCTCCACATCTCTTGTTTCTTTGTGCAACCCTTGTGCCTCTTTCTACACCCCATGTGCATCTTTTTGCACCACTCTTTCTGCACCTCTGTTGCTTCTTTCTGCACCTCTGTTGCTTCTTTCTGCACTACTCTTGCTTCTTTCTGCACCTCTCTTGCTTCCTTCTGCATAAATTGTGCTTCTTTATATACCCTTTTGCCACTTTCTCCACCCTTGTTCCCAGCTTTTGCATTTTGTTTGCTTCTTTCTGCACTTCTCTTCTCTCTTTCTCCCCCTTGTCCCTCTTTCTGCACCTCTATTGCTTCTTTCTGCACTTCTCTTGCTTCTTTCTGCTTCTGTGTCCCTTCTTTCTGCAGCCCTTTTTGAGATGTCACTGACCATGTCATGAGTGATGTAATATGTGACATCATCAGCAGTGCCTTGCGGGGGCGCGAGTTATAGTTAGCTCAACTAAGTATAACGGACGAATTTCTCTACTTTTGTACGAGTGAAATGTCCAACTAACTATAACGTCCCTGAAACCTGAGTTTTTTTCAATGAATTTGTAAGGTTTTTTAAATGCTCATTTCTAACTCTAACGTTTTTTTAGTGAGTATATATATATATATATATATATATATATATATATATATATATATATATATATATTTTTTTTTTTTTTTACTTCAAAGGACCAGCGCTTCGAAGTGCACTTGAAATTCAGACCCAGTAACTGCTCAGCGTCTTCACTTCCCTCGGGGAGATTGGTTCTGCCTAACGCATTTCAGAGCAATGATGCTCCTTGTTCACAGGCATACATGAGAGGCACAGGAAATCAAAGAAGGCATCTTTCCAGCATGTCTTTTGTTTCGCCGTCATTCGGCACTTGATTACACAATGTTGCATGCTGGTAATTCAAGTCTTTAGTAGTCTTCCTATAGTAGGCTTTGGTGCCCCATTTGCAATTTTACACCAAAGTGGGTCCTGCGCATCCCCATGCGATACAATACTTTATATTTTAAAACAGCCTTCCAGTGGGCCCCCAGGGCGAAGATCTTCCTACGATGTAGCTGACTGAATTCCCCAACCAGAGACTTTGCACATCATGGGGATGACCAGGACCCACTATGGTGTAAAATTGCAAAGGGGGTGTCGGAAGGTGGAATCTGACTGCATGGTTGATCCACTTTTTTCCTGGTGTTTTTATGTTTTTTGACTTGGTTTGGCTGGGAACCTGCTATTCATATCCCCAGCCTGTCTGCTTTCTCATATAGATTGATTCCCTGTACTTTAGGTACACCACAGAATGGATCCTGAAGTAGCTTTGTGAGTCCCTAGTCTATGGTATACTATGTACCCAGGGCATAGGTACACCAACTGCCTACCAGGGGCTGAAACATGTATTATGCCACCCCTGGAAAGCCACCCAAAATGACACCACAGGTCTGCTACTGCAGCCTGGGTAAGGAGGTGCATGCACCCTTTACTGTGATATAGGTTACCTGTATCACTACCTATATACACACATATAAACCTATAAGTCACTCCTATGGCAAGCCTTGTCAATCCTGAAGGCAGAGAGCTTGGTTCATATGTGAGAAGGTGCCCCTGCATGAGCAGAGCCCCTCTGCAGCATTTGGAGTTTCTTCTCTGATGCTGTTTGTAGTGCAGCCTGACCATATACTCTTAAGTGCATTATAACCCAACGGTAAATGCTAACTTTGGACTGGCTGCACTGAAACATGTTGTGTTTGGTGTCAAACACCTTGGAATCATACCCCCACACCAGTAGCTGGTGTGAGAGTATGATCTCACCCTTCTAGAGGGAGAGACATGACAGCACTGATATACCCGGTAGAAACTTAATAGAGCCCTGGCATCACAAAATGGATGCTGCAGCCACAGACACGGGTCTGGCCTCCTGCTGCTGACCGAAACTCCGGCAGGGGAGGCCTGAACAATAGGTTTCATGTCACAGGGAGGTGTAACCACCTCCCAGACAGGCTTATGTGTATTGGGGCTGGTTGGGAGCACTCTCTAAGTGCTTTGAAGTCCTGCACTGGGGGCACATTTGGTGTCCCTGTACATAGTCCAGCTCAAACCGGTGCAGGGGCTTCCAGCCCCTACTCTGGCACAAAACTGGACAAAGGAAATGGGTGTAGCCACCCCTCTTTCCAAACCCTCCCATAGGTGGGTCCCCAGAGCTAGTCCAACCCCCTCCTTAGGTATAAGTAAGGAACCTCTGTAACCAGAACTTTAGATATCCCTGGACAAAACTCTGAAGCTAAATCCTGGAACTTCAACGCTCTACTCAAGACTAGAGGACTGAAGAAATCTCCCTTGGGGTCAAGGAGTGACTCCCCTGCGTGGCAGGCACCAACGAAGCAATTTTCCGGTCTGCATTTCTGAAGCTCCCGCCGGCCTCCGAAGTATTTGCAGCCCTGGACGAGGACTTCCAGACATCTCAGAGGCTGACCTGAGTCCCCAGCAAAGCTCAGACCCGCAGCCCTTGTGAGTAATGTGGAACCAGAACTCTTGGTCACCGTGCACTTTTGCAGGTGCATTGACTTCTCGATGTCTCCTGAAGTTGCGCTTGGGCTAACTTGTAGCCCGCACCTTGAGCACAGAATCCACTGAAGATTGTTGGCCTGGTCACCCTGAGTGACCCATGGGCCACCATTTTGTGTTTCATCTTGAGGTCCCTTTGCGATCCCTGGTCCGTCGACTGGTGGGTCCCTGAGGGGGTAACTCTGAATTTCTTTGGGTTTACCTGGTTGCTCCAGATGTGCCCCAACTCCCTACCAAGTGGTGAGTCCCACAGACCTTGTTGGTCTACAACAAAGCATCTTTCTCATTTCTGCATGGGTTGCTGTTGCCTAAGCTTGTTGTGTCTAATCCAGGCACCAACACTGTAGCACTCGACATTCTTTGTGGGACAACTCGAATACAGCTCCTGGTCATCCTCAACACCTCCTGGTCCTCGTGGCTGAAGAGTCAAGCTTCACCTTCTTCACCTGAAATCACCCGACATCGGTGGGCATCTGCCTATCGCCTTCCTGGTCACTGGCTAGTGATCCAGACTCTGTCCCCTCTGCTCTCAGGTTCTTCTCATCTTCGATCCAGGCTTGGATCTCTTTGGACACTTTGCATATTCCCGGCAGCAGCACTTCTTCACCAGCTCCCATTGAAATCGATGACGCGACCCAACATCGTTTGACAGCTATGCACCCGGCTTCCCTGGGTGAGATAACATGAGTACTCTGGTGCTCCTGTGGGTGTTGACCCTAGAACTGTCTAAGTCCAAGAGGGTTTGGGCCTGACTCAAGTCTAAGTGTCCCTAATCTTTAAAAATCTAACTGCGACGTTCCGCATAGAAGCTAACAGGAGCTCGCGGCTGTGTTCTCACACTGTACACGGCCCCTGTGGATCCCTTGTGTCACTGCCTTGGGTGGTTCCTTGGGGTCCCAGAGATCCTACAGGCTCTAGGCCTTGTGTCTAGTTAAGTAGTGGTTATTATACCACTATTTTAGTATATGGTTTGGCTCGCCCCTAGGGCCTGACATGTATTTGTGCTTATTACTGTTCTATTTGAAGTGTAACTTAGGTGTTTTGACCTCTAGCCTCATAAAGAGCCTAGGAGGGCGTGTTTAGAAATACATACATATATTTTATATATATACCTGGTGTGGTTATCTTTCATTTAGGCACTCAAGAGATTATAGACTGGTAAAACAAGCTGCTTCACATTCCTTCAAGACTTAGCCTGAAGGCTGCTCTCCCTAGCTGCCACTAGGATAGCTTTCAATAAAGGTTGTCTTTAACCTATAACCAATAAGGGGTTGTTTGGACTGGTACAGGGTGCCCACTATAACTAGTGGACAGCAGATAACAGGCCAACTTCTCACATTGGTGTGCAGCGTGTGGGATTCCAGCTTGCTATTGTCTTACCAGATAATCTCAATTGAGTGACTAACTGAAAACCACTAAAGGTACCCTAGGTACATATAATATAAGCTTTAGAATACAGTAAGTTCTACTGAACTTAGAGTTGTGTGTTAAGGGCTTAGCACACCCTTTCTACAACTCAAGAGAGTTTAGTAGGCCACACTAGAGTAGGTAGTGCAATACACCACACTCTCTAGTAATGTCTTCAAGGCCAGGAACCAGTGGGTCCCTGCCAGAAGCCAATGGGCTTCTAGTTTCCAAGTATGATAACCTCCCATTCTTGGAACTGAGAGCATTATTCACAGCTAGGAAACTGAAGACAGGCAAAAGTCCAACCACCCAGCATCTCATAGAGGTACTCAGGCTGGATGATCTCAGAAGACCTATATGGTCTAAAGGGGTAGGCAGAGTGGGTGGGACAGCACCAGAGGAAGGGCCTAGGGGTGGAACTCCCCATGACCTGACCTCTGAGGCTGGCCAGGCAGATGACAATGATCTGGACCTGGAAAATCCATTTCCCCTAGAAGGTGATGGAGAGGACCACAATGGACCCCTCTTTGTCCCTCCTGGAAGATTTGGTGGTGTGCCTAGAAGGTCTAGATCTCCCTCAGTGGAGTCTAACCATTCTTACTCTTCCATAAGGACCTCTATTTCCTCTCATAGGAGAGAAACTGCTCAGGAGAGGAGGGAGAGACTAATTAAGTATGAGGAAGCTCAGCTGGAAATCAGAAAGAGGCAGGTAATCCTAGATAAGGAGGCCCTAGAGCTCTACAGAGCTAAAAGAAGTTGGGACTAGGGTCCCATGGTGGCAGCAAAATCCCTAGAGATAGGGAGATGTCTTATGACCATAGAAGCCTGAATACGATTGTCCCTCCCTACCAGAGTGGGGATGACATCCACAAATGGATAACTGCACTGGAAAGGGCCTGTAAAGTTCAAAGGGTCCCCCAGGAGCAGTGGGCAGCAATCTTTTGGCTCTCCTTTTCAGACAAAGGTAGAGATAAGCTCCTCACTGTTAGAGAAGAGGATGCTGACAATTAAAAGGTCTTGAAGAGTGCTCTGATTGATGGGTTTGGCCTAACCACTGAACAGTATAGGTTGAAGTTCTCAGACATCCAAAAG
Organism: Triturus cristatus; assembly: GCF_964204655.1. Classification (NCBI taxonomy): domain Eukaryota; kingdom Metazoa; phylum Chordata; class Amphibia; order Caudata; family Salamandridae; genus Triturus; species Triturus cristatus. Next base: position 248,909,548 of record NC_140594.1, read on the forward strand.
ACTCAGACTCAAGACTGGGTTGACTTTGTAGATTGTGCTACTAAGGCTCTGGAAGGTTGGATACATGGCAGCAAAGTGCATGACTTTCAAGGATTGTTCAATTTGATTATGAGGGAGCAGATCCTTAATAATGGTCAAAACCAACCTTTACACCAGTACCTGGTGGACTCTGATCTGACCTCTCCCCAAGAATTGGGAAAGAAGGCAGACAAATGGGTCAGAACCAGGGTAAGGCCTGAGAATGAGGGTGTGACCAGAAGAACGATTCTACCAAGTCCCAAAAGAAAGGTGGGGATAAATCTAAAGATAAATCCACTACAGGGCCCCAAAAGTCCTCCCCTGGGGGTGGATCCCAAACTCCTTCCTCTCCTGAAAAGAAACCATATTGCCATGTTTGTCAAAAGCATGGCCACTGGAAAACTAATCCCAGTTGCCCCAGGATTGGCAATAAAGAAAATGTTCCTCCAACTAATACTACCACTCTTCCTGGTACTACTATAGGAAGACTACTAAAGACTCGAAGTACCAGCATGCAACATTGTTTTATCAAGTGCCGAATGACGGCGAAATAAAAGACGTGCTGGAAAGATGCCTTCTTTGATTTCCTGTGCCTCTCATGTATGCCTGGAAACAAGGAGCATCATGGCTCCGAAACGTGTCAGGCAGAACCAATCTCCCCGAGGGAAGGGAAGCCGCTGTGCAGTTACCTGGACTGAATTTCGAGTGCACTTCGAAGCGCTGGTCCTTTAAAGTAAAAGAAATAATGAAAAAAGAGAAAAAAAAATATATATATAGAGATATAGCGCAAAGAGGACGAGGACGTGGTCGAGGGCGAGGGAGAGGCAAGGGCGCTCGAAACAAAGGTGACTCAAACATAAACAGAGGAGACAAAAGAAACAAAGAGCCAATGGGAACCAGAAGAGATGGCTACAAGAAAACACAGTAACCATAGATAGTACAACGGTAAATAGAACCATTGTAAATCTCTCATCACGTTCTCTATCTCAACTCAAGAAAACCACTCTATGCTTAGGTTTAACATTTTGTCCCACTGAACTATTTAATTATGCTAATACTCGTGTGGATATCTTTAAATTTATACGAAAACTTAAACTCAAGAAATGGCATACTCTAAACAACAATAAACGGGCTGAAAACAATATTCGAACACCAGAAGAAGCTTGCCAACCTAACTTGACAGTGAGAGATGCCAGTGTATTACAAACACTGTATGAGATAAGAAATACCACAGATGATAACTGCAGTGAATTGGAAAGTCAGGACGATATTAACATGGACAGAGCAGCATGCACTAACTTTAAACCTAAATCAATCTTTCTCCCCATACTTCCACATGACTCCATTGATACGTTCCATGAAGTAATCACTAAAGAACTTACTAAACAAAAACACAAACAAGTAACGAAGAATAACATGAATTTTAATCTTTCATTCCAACAAAGAGAATTGATCTTATCTTTAGCCCAAGATAATAGCCTCGTAATACGACCGTCTGATAAAGGTGGTAATATTGTACTGTGGGGAAGACAAATGTACATTGATGAAGCCCAAAAACAACTAAATGATGTCAATTTCTATTGTAAATGTAACACTACTGCTTACAATATGAGTATCACTACCACCTGGGAAAAACTAGCTGAGTGGCATGAATCAGGGTTAATTAAAGAAAGACTACCCTAAACTACCAATACTGTACTTACTTCCTAAAATTCACGAAGATCCCTTGGTGCCTCCTGGTAGGCCCATAGTATCTTCAGTAGGCAATGTAAATGAAAACATATCAAAATATGTAGACCACTTTCTTAAGGAATATGCCACTTACTTACCAGCTCATATAGAGGACACCAAAGACTTTCTAAATAAAATAGAAGGTATAACATGGGAGGAAGAGTATGTTCTCATTACCCTAGACATGAATTCTCTGTACACAATCATTGATCACGTACAAGGTATTGATGCATGCATGAATTTCCTAGGCAAAAGAGACATATGCTACCTAGAGCACACAAAGATGCTAGCAGACATGATGAGGATATGTCTCACGAATAATATCTTTATGTTCAATGGTGACCTCTATAGGCAGACACGCGGTACTGCAATGGATACTTGCTTTGCGCCGAGCTTTGCGAACCTCTTCTTAGGTAAATGGGAGGAGGAACTTTGTGAGGACAGTAACTTTCAGTCAGATTTTGAACAAATAATAATATGGTTGAGGTACATCGACGACCTCTTTTTGATATGGAGAGGCAGTGAAAAGGAGGTCGCTTATTTTGTTTTGAAACTCAATAAGAATCCTTACAACATTACACTGACACATAACATCAGTAAAGAGAGTGTAGAATTCCTTGATACACAAACAACGGTTAAAGATGGTTTACTTGATTCTAGCTTATATCGCAAAACAACTGCAGGAAACAGTCTCCTTCACGCACTTAGTGCCCATCCTGATGCCCTTAAATGGAGCATCCCCTATGAAGAGTTACTTAGGGCATGAAGGAACTGTAGTACGGAAGAAGTATACAACAAAGAACAAGAAACTATGATGAAAAGATTCTGGGAGCGTGGCTCTCCTGAGTGGGTACTCCAAAAAGCTTTGAGTAAAATCAATAGCACAGATAGGGCGAAATCCTTAGAATACACCAACAAAGAAAACAACGTTGCAGCACCTACAAGGGTGATCACGACATTCAATCATCAATCTAAACAAGTCCATAAAATTCTAGCAGACAACTGGAAGATTCTTAAAACTGATACCATCATAGGCCCAAATTTAAGTGAAAGACCACTGGTAACTTACAGGAGAGGTAGACGCCTTAAAGACATACTTGTCAGAGGTGACATTACAAATCCCCAAAAAGCTAACACTCACAATCTTAAAGGATTTTATCCTTGTGGGCATTGTAAAGCTTGCAAATCCAGTAGGATGGTAAAAGAATTTCAAATACCAGGATCTAAAAAGAACAGAATAATAACACAATTTCTCACATGCAGTACCAGCTACGTTATTTATGTTCTGGAATGCCCCTGTAAACTCAGATACGTGGGCAGTACAACTTGTATGGTCAAAAAACTTATCCAAGAACATCTCAGGGCAATTACTAACATCGACACGCACTACCCTATTGCACGACAGTTTCAGGAGAAACATCAGTCTAAAAACTCATTTCTTCAATTCTTTGCGATCAAACAGGTAAACCTAGGAAGCAGAGGAGGCAATAGAGAGATAGCACTAAGAAAAAAAGAGTCCAAATGGATATTAGAATTAGAAACTAGATTCTCCGGGGGCCATAACCTCGATGAGCAATTAGCAACACATTTGCATGAAGAATGAGTATTTATGACTTCCATTTTATCTTCTGTAATATACCTCTTATAGATAACTTGATCCGAACAGCAATGTAATTTTTTTTTTACCTGTTTAAGAGGTATATGGAATTGATTTTAATATTCTTTTATTTTGTTTATTTCACAGGAGGAAAGGAAGGGAACCATCACCCTTTAAATCACGTCACAGGCTCCCTACCCTTTTCCTTGTCAAAATCGTCATCAGCATCAGTCACAAGATAAGAGATTCTCTTAAATTGCACTTGTTTTCATTATGGGATTGAATAATGTAGTTATTCCGATTCTTTTGCTTTTTTCAATTTTTTTCACCTTTCTTTATTGGAAGCACAGGACAAGTAGCGACTCATTAGACTTACTACCACTTGGTTTTGATATCCTGCATTCAGCAGTTTTCACAAACCTTATCCCCGTTTGTTACATATTCCGCTGGCTCAACTTACCAACACGGGCACTTGTCCACTTTAACTCACGGTTGGTCTCAATTCAGGTATTCCGCCTTATAACAAATCTGCTTAAATGATAGCAGATGTGGTAAGTCAGGATTTATTATAGAATACACGAGAATTAGTTAGTTGCCGTCTACAATTTAAATAGAGTAATTCCCGCAATGGGAATCTATTGTCAGCAAATGTTTTGTAGTATACGGCAGCAGGCATCTAACGAATCTTGGAAATGTATTCCACATCTAGAATAAACCGGGGGATTATGGTATGTTAACACGACCTAATTTTGTAAACAAAACTAATGAAGCAAAACTGATATAACAAATCATCAATGTGACATGTATAGAGAATGTATACATAGGAAACGTTTAAAATCTTCTGTACACTATCATGTGACAAAATGGCCACCATGTTACCTGCAAACGTTGAAGGATATTGGCACTAATCCATGAAATGCATTGCACATTTAGTATTAATCAGAGGATTGTGGCATGTAAACACAACCTAATTTTTGTAAACAAAATTAATGATGCAAACATGTATAGAGAATGTATGCACAAGAAACGTTTAAATCATATGTTTACTTTCATGTTACAAAATGGCCACCGTGTTAACTGCGATAGTTAAAGGATGTATATCGTGAGTCCTACTTTTGTGTTTATTATATTCTGTGTACTAAGGCACGTTGGTTTGTAACAGCTTTATCGTGTGATCAAGACACCAGGAGTGTCGAAACTCGTAGCGGTTGAAATAAAACGTATGGTTTGAATATTTGGATCCCTGAGAGTGCGTAATTACTTGTCCTTTGGATGTATATATATTTATATATATATGTATACACATATATATGTATGTTTCCAAAAAACAAGTTTGCCTTGCAATTAGAAGCCTGCAAAACAGATGATATCGCCTTCCTTTAATGAGTAGCAGGCACGTCGTGTTCGAACTCACCAGCAAGCGCCAAACATGTTTCAAGCTCCTGCCCTTTATCATACACAAAATCCCAGCAGCTGTATGCACTTTTAACCTTATACCCCGCCCATGTGGGACTTTCATTTGCAAAGTTGCATTCTGGGGTAAGTAGTCCAATGCTAAATCACAGTGGATGCTATACCTGGAATCGTGCATGAAATAAATCCCAAGTGGGTCTCATGGCAGGGAAACACCACATTGTCCGCTAATACCAAATCCCACAAAAATCGGCATCATCTGCTCCTTGAAGCGCCAAATTCATAGGCGCTCTAGGTCCACAGCATCAGTGGCGGGGCATCTCAGCGGCGAGGCACGCCGCATTTAACATTTCCAAAAAACAAGTTTGCCTTGCAATGAGACGCCTGCACAACAGATGATATCGCCTTCCTTTAATGAGTAGCAGGCACGTCGTGTTCGAACCCACCAGCAAGCGCCAAACATGTTTCAAGCTCCTGCCCTTTATCAATGGCTGCATACACAAAATCCCAGCAGCTGTATGCACTTTTAACCTTATACCCCGCCCATGTGGGACTTTCATTTGCAAAGTTGCATTCTGGGGTAAGTAGTCCAATGCTAAATCACAGTGGATGCTATACCTGGAATCGTGCATGAAATAAATCCCAAGTGGGTCTCATGGCAGGGAAACACCACATTGTCCGCTAATACCAAATCCCACAAAAATCGGCATCATCTGCTCCTTGAAGCGCCAAATTCATAGGCGCTCTAGGTCCACAGCATCAGTGGCGGGGCATCTCAGCGGCGAGGCACGCCGCATTTAACATTTCCAAAAAACAAGTTTGCCTTGCAATGAGACGCCTGCACAACAGATGATATCGCCTTCCTTTAATGAGTAGCAGGCACGTCGTGTTCGAACCCACCAGCAAGCGCCAAACATGTTTCAAGCTCCTGCCCTTTATCAATGGCTGCATACACAAAATCCCAGCAGCTGTATGCACTTTTAACCTTATACCCCGCCCATGTGGGACTTTCATTTGCAAAGTTGCATTCTGGGGTAAGTAGTCCAATGCTAAATCACAGTGGATGCTGTACCTGGAATCGTGCATAAACGTAGGAGAAATTCTCAACTGAGCTGGCGTTTCCTTGCAAGGCGACTTTATTCTTTTCGGAATATTTTTTGCGGCGAGCCTCGCCGCGGAGACGCCCCGCCACATATCCGTGGACCTGTAGTGCTTGAAGAGTGGTGCTACATGGAGTTGTGAATACCAGACTTTGGGGGCCAAGGTAATAGTAGACAACGCTGGGTTCCCCTGCCACTGGACCCACTTGGGGATTATTTTGGCACAAAGTACTGTTCAGCACCCATTTGGTTACAGTCAGACTACTTACCCCAGAATGCATTGGCAAATAAAAAGTCCCATTTGGGCGGGGTTATGTTAACAAAGTCGACACAGCTGCCTGAACTTTGAATGCCGCCAGTGATCAAGGGCTGTCGGCCCGAAACATGTTTGGCAAACCTGCTGGCAGGGAGAGCACAACCTGTTTGCTGCCCACAATAAACGTAGGAGAAATTCTCAACTGAGCTGGCGTTTCCTTGCAAGGCGACTTGATTCTTTTTGGAATATTTTTTGTGGCGAGCCTCGCCGCGGAGACGCCCCGCCACATATCCGTGGACCTGTAGTGCTTGAAGAGTGGCGCTACGTGGAGTTGTGAATACCAGACTTTGGGGGCCAAGGTAATAGTGGACAACGCTGGGTTCCCCTGCCACTGGACCCACTTGGGGATTATTTTGGCACAAAGTACTGTTCAGCACCCATTTGGTTACAGTCAGACTACTTACCCCAGAATGCATTGACAAATAAAAAGTCCCATTTGGGCGGGGTTATGTTAACAAAGTCGACACAGCTGCCTGAACTTTGAATGCCGCCAGTGATCAAGAGCTGTCGGCCCAAACATATTTGGCAAACCTGCTGGCAGGGAGAGCACAACCTGTTTGCTGCCCACAATAAACTTAGGAGAAATTCTCAACTGAGCTGGCGTTTCCTTGCAAGGCGACTTGATTCTTTTTGGAATATTTTTTGCGGCGAGCCTCGCCGCGGAGACGCCCCGCCACATATCCGTGGACCTGTAGTGCTTGAAGAGTGGCGCTACGTGGAGTTGTGAAAACCAGACTTTGGGGGCCAAGGTAATAGTGGACAACACTGGGTTCCCCTGCCACTGGACCCACTTGGGGATTATTTTGGCACAAAGTACTGTTCAGCACCCATTTGGTTACAGTCAGACTACTTACCCCAGAATGCATTGGCAAATAAAAAGTCCCATTTGGGCGGGGTTATGTTAACAAAGTCGACACAGCTGCCTGAACTTTGAATGCCGCCAGTGATCAAGGGCTATCGGCCCGAAACATGTTTGGCAAACCTGCTGGCAGGGAGAGCACAATCTGTTTGCTGCCCACAATAAACGTAGGAGAAATTCTCAACTGAGCTGGCATTTCCTTGCAAGGCGACTTGATTCTTTTTGGAATATATGTATGTGTGTGTGTGTATATGTATATATATATATATGTATACATATATATTATATATCATATACTACAGCGAATTGTTTATGGATTAGGCAATTATTGGAATATCCAAGTATGGTGACTTCTCATGCAACAGTGAGGGATCACTAAATAGATCAGTTCTTGTTCTCTCTGTAGTATAGAGACCTCTCATACAGAAGAGAGATTTTGGTGCAGAGGCCAGTGCATCCTCATATTCTACTACGCACCACTATCAGTTGGTGGAGATGTGATAGTGGAGAAGCATTACTTTCACACTTGTTACTATTTATGCTTGTGACTCTAGATAGGAGTTTCAGCAGAGAAGTCTGTGCCTGTGCACACCCTACTGTGCCTCATTGTCCCCATGGAAGAGGTCTGAGGGGACAAGTTGACATGGAGATAGGTGTTAATGCATAAGGCAATGTTTTGCTACATATTACAGTACATATCAGTTATGCTGTGTAGAGGGTTAGTAGACAGGCAAATCCATGCGTACACACTGATGTATATGAGTATTTCCCTGGCGATAGGTGTCAGTGAGGAGGCTAGTGAGTGTTATACTTAGTATGGAATAGTGAGGTCTAATATTTAAGGTGAGTTCCATCTCCCCCCTACTGTGCATACTACTGAGCCTGGGGAAAGGTGTGAGTGGAGAGGCAATGTCTCTTTACACACTGGTTACCTTCATTCAAGGTTACACTGGAGAGGCCAAAGTCTCCCCATTGTCTACTCTACACAGTTGTCAGTGAGATCCCAGTGTTTACCTAAACCCTACAGTGTACTGTTGTTATATACTGTTAAAAGGTCCCATTTGAGAGTCTACTTTCAACCACACCCTACTAATGGGGACTACAAGTCATAAGTACTGTAATAAAAGAAAGTGTAAATTCTTCCTCTATAAAAAAAACTTGGGATTTTGTGAGACTCTTGTGAGATCCTAAAAAATAGCAATGATTTAACTTTTCCTAATAATAGTAAATGGACTAAAAGTGAATAAATGAGTATCAATGCATGCTATGTACCAATGTTCTTCTTATGCAAATAAAATAAGTGGAGTTTTTACATAAATCTAAGTGATTTATTTTTCTATACAATTATATAATCGATTGCATTTTCTTTAAATAAACACACTTACTAAAATGTTATGCATACTACACCAGGATATATTCAGTGTAAATGCAAAGTCCATTATAAAAAGTAAAATCTCGCAAGTTGCACACAAGAGCAAACCAGAAAACACTGCTCCCTTGGACTGCACAGAGGGGATTGCCTGCCTTGCTCTCACGCAAGAGCTTCTCAGAATGGACAAAAGGGGAACAAATTACAAACTACATAGATCATGAAACTATTTGCTAGCTCTGAGGCGAGCTGTTTTTTAAAATCTTTTTTGAATAACTATAAAATGTGTGTTTTCAAACATTTTATATTTTTGGGGCATTTTTTTTTAAAGGCGGGACAAAAATATAAAATATGTGTTGTGAAGCAAACACGACCTAATCAAGCCATTTTTTTTAAACCTACTGCCTAGGGTTGTGGTTGTGCTCTTAGCCAAGTTTATCCCGAGCAGACCTGCTAGTCTCAGATAAATAAAATGATTTGCTTGCATAAGCTACAAAGTATTGCATTATTTAAAAAAGCAGGTTTATTGTCTGTCTGTGCAGTTAGAACCTGTTGAGGAATAGTATCTACCAGTGGAAAAAATATTGAAGCCCCAGTAGAGTTGTCTACCTCAGCAGTATGAGCCAACTCTAAACATGCAAATCTTTGTGGATGCATAGACCTCAGGTGTTTCCACATCCCAGTGGTACTTATGCTATATTTTCTATTTCTGCTCCTCTGGCTTAACTCTTTACTGCATAGTTTACAGGTCACTTCCTTCGCAGATGTCTTCCTTGAACCTACCCTCATTTCAGGAAGTTGCCAAACAAAGGATTCCTTGGGTGGCTGTGGTGGCTGAGGTGGTACAGAAACCCCTGAATTTTCATCTGAAACAGATGAAGAATTTTTTTTGCTCAAAGGAAAACAGGACAGTAGAAAATCAAATATGTCTACTCTTACCAAAATCCAAGAGTGAAATTAAGCAAAAAGGGCAGAATCTTTTTCTTCTAAATAAAGACATCCATATGACCCAATCACAATCCTTCCTTAGGGTGCGAGATACCCGTGATCTTAAAAAAGAACTCTAAGCAGTAGCTTAAATCAAAATATAGAACTCTAATGAGTAATCATACACTTCAAAAATAGATGTGTATAATGAGACTTATTACTACACAGTATTCACAAAACTGATTACTCACTTTGTGATTTATAATGTAAAAACCCATACAAAGGCTATGAAAAGTATTCTATTCCAATATTAATGTACTTGCTCAGAAAATATCTCAATATGAAAGTCAGAAGAACTGAGGAGACAGACAGTCTCAATGCAAATATTATTGTATTACTCTGTTTCATACTCAAACATATTTTTTTCAAAACATTTTTCAAAGTGTACACACTTTCCTGTTAAGTTACAATACAAAATAATCCCTTTCAGAATTATATACGCACACCGAATATATCCTTCAGTTACTCTACCATACATGCAGGTTTTACACAAGACTGCATCACTCATGGCATAGTCAGTGACCATATCATCAGTTATGTACTATGTGAGGTCATAAGCAGTGCATTGTGGGGGCATAAGTTATAGTTAGCTCAGGGCACACAGAAACTTTCTTTATTGCATCATGCACTTCATTTGCTTTGGAAGCATGCAAATGCACATAGAGTATTCCCCAATGGCAGTACCATCTTCAACTAGATTCTATGCTACATTGTAGCACGTTGGGGTTTTTCTCAAAAAAGAAACTTTATTGCAACACGACCAGCTGGACACTGGACACAACCGGGCTTAGACCGCCTCTGATTCAGAAGTAATTATCGCGTAAATTGGACTCATAAACCAGCGTCCTGCACGCGAATAGCCATACTCAGTTTCTGAGCAGAAGCAACCATCGGAAAACATTGGTCGGGAAAATAGCGCCCTGAACGCGTGGAGACACATCCAAAAGTTGCCTTGTATGACAAACATAGACTTTGAAGGTACGTGTGCAATGGAGTTGTGTCTTCTTAAAGGAGATGCTTCAGCGTGAGCTTTGAACAGCTTGTTTTAAATTAACAAAATCTCTCGCTTTTTATGCTCAGCCCGTATTGATAGCTAAGTGACATTCACCATAAGGAGTATTAGTTGCCTTCTCCCCAGTGACAACTTAGGGGCAGATTTACAAGCCACTTGCATCACTTTTGCACAGTGGTTGCGTACCTTGTGTGACGCAGCGACAGCGTAAAAGTTGCGGCCCATTTACAACATGACGCATCTAGGGAAATGCGTGACGTTGTGAAGCCCTGCACCACATTAAACCTGCATCAGGTTTAATGTATGCAGGGTGGGCGTTCCGTCGCAGGAAGCCCTGTAAAAGTGACGCAGTGAAATCTACAAGATTTCACTGAGTCACTTTTACGTCCACGCTGTGTCAAAACCCTCCGCCTGCTTGAAGCAGGTGTAAGGAGTGGCACAGCATGTTAGGCATAGGGTGCCCAGGAGCATTGCTGGAGTTGCATTGTGCTTGCGACACGACTCCAGCAATGCGTGACTTTTCCGTCAACAGATGCGTCAGAATTTCTGACGCATCTGTCAATCCTTGTGCCATGGTGCGCCGTATTGTAAATACGGCGCATCCATGGTGACGCAAGGGTTTTGCATGTTGGCGCAGGGAAAGTGACACATCTCTACAGATGCGTCACTTTTTTGTAAATCTGCCCCTTAGTACTTACAAGAAGTAAGTGCATGAGTCTGCCTTTGCGTTGAAGTGCTTTGTCTAGCAAGTGAGGTAGTCGGATTTTTTGGAGAAGGATTGCTAATACAATGTTTTTGTGTTATTTTCTAGCTCTTTTCTGTTCTGTGTCCTGAGGAGAACCCGAAACAAAAGTATATGGGTTTGAAACGTGTTGACAGGTAAATTTTTCAAACAAGTGTAGCATTATAGAGTTGTACCAAGGTGGCTCATCACAAAAGTAATTAAGCATTATGTATGATAATATGGTATGAGTCAAATTGCAGCATTGTTTGATTGTTGCTAATGCTCCTTGAGAAGTTTAGCAGGGCTATTGTTAGTTGAATTTCATTTTTTCTGTTGTTTTTTTTCAGCTGTTACTGAAAAAATTGCAGAACTTGAGCTATCTCAAAAAACCTTCTCTACATACATTTTTTGTCATATATGTGTGTATTGTAATGGCTTTAGGTGTTTTGGAGGTTTGTAGTAAATATTTTTTACTTTTAGTGTCTTTATGGTGTACAATGTTGATGACGAAAAAGATTGACTTAACTTTTGAAAAAGATAAAAATGCTTTGAGAAAAAACGTAATGTAAAAAAACAAACAATAATAAACAAAATAAGAAACTTATTTTGGTCATATCAAGTGTGTGGTGTGATCAGGAGGTGAGAGTGTAAAGAGCTATCAGTACTGACATGTGTCTTGTTCATGGATATTAAATAGGCCTAGCCTTACAGATTATGGGCCAAACCCCTCCTAGTTTCTTAAATTTTGAAAAGTGGCATTTTCAGAATTGCAATTAAAATTCCAACTTCACCATAAGTTTGGATTTTAAATTGTGATTCCAGCTAAACCCAACTCTTATTTCAGTTATATCTTCCCATTTGGAAATTATTCTTATACAATCTAATAAAGTAATCCCTATTTTATCATATTAATCAATCAATCATAGCATTAGTAAAGTGCACTACCTGTGAGGGTCTCGAAGCGCTGGGGGGGGGGGGGGGAAGCTGCTACTGTTCGAAGAGCCAGGTCTTGAGAAGTCTTTTGAAGGTCAGAAGGTCTTCGGTCTGCCGATGGGGAGGGTGTTCCATGTCTTGGTTGTGAGGTGGGAGAATTATCTGCTGCCGGCGGTCACTCTTCGGATGCTTGGGATGGTGGCGAGGGAGCAGTCTGTGGAGCGGAGCTGGCGGGTGGGGGTGTAGAGGCTGAGTCGGCTGTTGAGGTACATTGGTCCGGTGTTGTGGAGTGCCTTGTGTACGTGGGTGAGGAGTTTGAAGGTTGTCCTCATGTTGACAGGGAGCCAGTGCAGGTCTCTCAGGATGGGGTGTGATGAGGTTGCGGTGAGGGATGTCGAGGATCAGGCGTGCGGAGGTGTTCTGGATGCATTGAAGCCATTTCAGGAGTTTGGCCAGGGCTGCTGTATAGAGTGCATTTCCATAGTCCAGTCTACTGCTGACGAGGGCCTGGGTGACCGCCCTTCTTGTTTCGGTGGGGATCCACTTGAAGATCCTGCGAAGCATGCGGGGGTGTTGAAGCAGGAGTAGGAGACAGCGTTGAACTGCTTCGTCATGGAGAGGGTAGAGTCGAGGATGACCCCTAGGTTGCGTGCGTGGTCGGTGGATGTTCCTAGTGCAGTCGGCCACAAGGAGTCATCCCAGGCTGAGGGGGTGGATCCGAGGATGAGGCCCTCCATCTTGTCTGTGTTCAGCTTCAATCGGCTGTTCCTCATCCAGTCGGCGATGGCCTTCATTCCTTCATGGAGGTTGGTTTTGGCGGTGTGGGGGTCCTTGGTGAGGGAGAAGCTCAGTTGGGTGTTGTTGGCGTAGGAGATGATGTTGAGGTCATGCCGTCGTGTGATGTGGGCGAGCGGTGCCATGTAGACGTTGAACAACGTTGGGCTGAGAGATGAGCCTTGGGGTACGCTGCAGATGATCCCGGTGGCTTAGAAGCAGAAGGGGGGGAGGCGGACGCTCTGTGTTCTGCCGGAGAGGAAGGAGGAGGTCCAAGGCCTTCTCTTGGATTCTGGCATCGTAGAGGCGTGTTCATAGTGTGCAGTGGCAGACCGTGTCGAAGGCGGCTGACAGGTCCAGGGGGATGAGGGCCGTGGTTTCTCTGTTGTCTAGCAGGGTCCTGATGTCATCGGTGGTGGTGATGAGGGCAGTTTCGGTGCTGTGGTTGCCGCAGAACCCGGACTGGGACGGGTCTGGGAAGCTGTTCTCCTCGAGGAAGCTGTTTGTTGACGGCCTTTTCGATGATCTTTGCCGGGAACGGGAGTAGGGAGATGGGTCGTAAGTTCTTGAGGTCCTTGGGGTCTGCCATGGGTTTCTTGAGTAAGGTGTTGATCTCTGCGTGCTTCCAGCTCTCCGTGAAGGACGCTGTCTTGAAGGAGATGTTGATAGTTTTCCGGAGATGGGGTGCGATGGTGCTGTTGGCTTTGTTGAAGTTGTGGTGCGGGCAGGGGTTTTCCGGGGATACAGAGTGGACGGTGTTCATGATCTTGATGGTTTCGTCGTCATTGATGTTAGTCCAGGCGATCAGGCGGTTGGTGTGGGTGGTGGTCGTGGGAGTGGGAGGCTCAGTGGTTGCCGGGGTGGTGACGGCATTGAAGCTGTCATGGATGTCTGTGATCTTGCGATGGAAGAAGGTGACCAGCGAGTCGCACAGGTCTTGTGAAGGTTGGATGTCATTGGTGTTGGAGCTGGGGTTGGAGAGTTTCTTCACAATGTTGAAGAGCTCTTTGCTGTTGTGTGCGTTGCTGTCTAGGCGGTCTTTGAAGGAGGTCCTTTTGGCGGATCTGATGAGGTGGTGGTGTCTGCAGCTGGCATTCTTGTGGGCTGTGTAGCTTCCCGGTGTTCATTAATGGATCAATTTTTTTTCGAGTTTTCTGCAGCTTCGCTTGGAGGTCTTTAGTGAACCAGCTGGCTTTCTTGCTGGTGTGGGTGTTGGAGGGCTTCTTGAGTGTGGCGAGGGTGTTGTTGCAGTCATTGATCCACTGTCTGAGGTTGCGAGCAGGGGTGTCGGAGTCGGTCGGATCTGCGGGTGGGCTCCGGGCGAGGGTGGTGGAAAGCTGGTCTTCGGTGTCTTTGCTCCAGCAGCGGTACGGCATTTGTTGAGTGCGGTGGTGCGTGGTGGGTTTCCGGAAGGTGAAGTGGATGCAGCGGTGATTGGTCCAGTGGAGCTCGGTGGTGTGGTTGAAGGAGACATGGGAGATTGCGGAGAAGATGACGTCAAGCATGTGGCCGGCGCAGTGGGTTGTTCTCGAGGTGGAAGTTCAGGTCCCCGAGGAGGATGTAGTCCATGGAGGCGAGGGCGTGTGTGCTGACGAGGTCAGTGATGGAGTCGCTGAACTGTGCTCGTGGTCCGGGGGGACTGAAAATGAGGGTTGCTCTGAGGGTGGTGTTGGGATTGGTGTGCATCTGGAAGTGCAGGCGTTCGGCGGTGCTGAGGGTGTCGTCGGTGTTGTTTGAGACTTTGAGAGTGTTCCTGAGGACGATGGCGATTCCTCCTCCTACTCCATTGGTGCGGTCCCTGCAGGTGATCTTATAGCCTTCCGGGATGGCTATGGCGATGTCGAGTGCTGAGGAGGTCTTCATCAGGAAGGCAATGTCTGGGGTGTTGGAGTCCAGTAGGTCCCAGAGTTCCACAGCGTGTTTGCGTGCAGAGCGGGTGTTGAGAAGGATGCATCTGAGGTGGTTGGGTTCTTTGGTAGGTGGGTTGGCGGGCCGGATGCTGGTGAAGCTGCAGTTCCGGCAGGAGAAGGGTCCTTGGGTGTGATTCGGGGCAGCCAGGCAGCAGGTGCGTGTTCGTCCGGCGTTAAGTGCATGGAGCGCGCTGGAGTCGTAGCAGAGGCGGGCGTTGTGGCATTTGAGGGGGCCAGGGGTCCTGGTGCTGGGCGCGGTCCAGGCACGGACAGGCGCAGACAGGTTCGCCTTTGGCGCCATATATGGGGAGGTGGGAGGGAGGAGCAGCTGGGAGGCGGGAGGTAGGGGCAGCGAATAGGCAGTCAGGGGGGTGGGGCTGCAGGGGGCGCAGCAGCGGGAATGGAAGCAGTGAACGAAAGGCAAGGCCACAGAATTACAGGGGTCACAGAAGGAAAACGGGCACAGAATCACGGGGTCACAGAAGGAAAACCGGGCACAGAATCACGGTGGTGACGATGGGAACAGAAGGAAAGAAGGGTACAGGAGAAAATACAGGCACAGGGTGAAGACAGACAACAGCAGTCACAGACAGCAAAAAAGAAAATGATAAGGGCAGTACAATGAATGACAACAACAATAGGACAGACCTAAGGCCTACCACTGGCCACCAGGGACGAGGCGCAGGTGGTAGCCTGCAGGTGGAGGAGGGCCTCAACTTTCCTCAGCAGCGACAGCTGGGGCAGGGACAGAATGCTGTGCAGAGGGGGAGCAACCTACCTAACAAGGTCAAGGGAAATATAGGCTTTGAAGTAGTGAAAAATTAGTTAAAGAGTTGTTCACTACCAGGACATGTAACACTTAAAAGTACATGTCTAAATACACTGCACCCTGCCCTTGGGCTATCCAGCGCTTACCCTGTGGATGACTTATATGTCTTAAAAAAGCAGGTTTGGGTCTGGCAGGAGATTGATCTTGCCAGGTCGACATGACGGTTTAAATGCACACACACGCTCTGCAATGGCAGACCTGAAACATGTGTAAAGGGCTACTTAAGTGGGTGGCACAATCAGTGCTGAAGGCCCACTGGTAGCATTTAATTTGCTGGCCCTGTGCAAATGTAGTGCACTTTACTAGTGACTTATAAGTAAACTAAATATGCCAATTGGGTATGAGCCAATTTTACCATGTTTTAGAGAGAAAGCACATGAACTTTAGCACTGGTTATCAGTGGTAAAGTGCTCACAGTCCTAAGGCCAACACAAACTAATTCAGCAAAAAGTGGGAAGAGGAAAGCAAAATGTTTGGGGGTGACCCTGCAAAAAGGGCCATTTCCAACTCTGATGTTAAAATGTGGGCTGAGGGTTTCATGGCTTAGAGGCCGGGCACTCTCTAGTAAAACTCTCAAGCCATACGGTAATTATTAACCCCAAGGCGGAGCAGGCGGAGTGTCTCTATGCGGAGTTCCAAGGAGTTGGATAAAAACTCAGTTGAACACCGCTCCGTTCCCTCCCACCTCCCATAGTAATTATAAAGTAAGAAAAAAGGCACTTACGGTGTGCACTCATAAGAGGTACAACGTAGGGGATATCAGAGAAGAAGGACGGCGAGGACGAGGAAGGAGAGCGGCCATGGCGAGGAGGAGGCAGCCACCGTAGGTAAGTGCCTTTTTTTTACTTAATAATTACTTTGGGAGGGTGGAGGGGCTGCCTAAATACGCTCCACCACGTAGTTGTAGTTTTGTCTAAACTCCACTTTCAAAACGGAATGCGGAGAATGCAAAACTACGTAAACTCTGCTGGCAGAGTGTAGTTACCCGCCCGGGCTTAGTAATTATTAATTACCATTGGTTACTGATGTCCAGTCCCAAGGGTAAGTTCTGTGATCTCTCAAAACATCACTGAATTGCCTAACTTCTAATTTAACATTCCAGTAATGCCATACTATATAGTGCACGAAAATTCTGCAAGGACATGGAAATGAAAATATCACATGTGCACCACATTCAGATATAGTGCCATCTATTAGGCTGATAAAGAAAATGGATCTTCAGGCCTACATGTGCAGCCTGACTATTGCAACTTTAAAACCTGGTGGAGATCTTACAAATATAACCTTTGTGACAGAAAATAACCCTACAGTAACTTTTAAGTGTGTCAGTCCTAAGTTGGCTGTATAGCCCCTAAGGTACAGTGCCTAGTAATTAAGAGTGGAACATGTAAAAATGTCATGTTGGCATGTTCCTTTTTATTGAGATTCACAGAGATATTTCCATACATAAAATCAAGCTAGTTTTATATTATTCTAACATGTTCTTTTGGAACCCCATTGAATATGGGTACAGCATATAAAAGTGGCAGAGGAAAAAAGAGTGGAAAAAATGAAATCCTTCCAAACAATCATCAATGAATTGTGCTTCATACTTCCAGTCCAATCTTTCTCCTTACTCTCCCTTATAGCTAATTATATTTCAAATATAGTGCATTTCAGCTGGCACCAATGCATATATTCTGGCTGGGTTTGCACATCCCTGTTGTATAGAAGTCTTTACTTTGGAAACAAATGTAGCCCCAAAGCACATACCTATGTAAGAGTGTGGTTGAGACACTTCTATGCCAACTGCTAAAACCAGAAATGGTGTTCTGAAAGTTATGACTGTGCCCAGCATGTTAGTTAGTTTACATGAGATCGCCAGAACACCCTAAGAGAATACAGATAACAAACATATGTACCTCATACACATCTTCTACAGAACACCTAGGACAGTTCAAGCTTATTTGGCTGTTATATGTATGTAATCTACTTGGACTGTAATTCTGCATTTCTATTGTTAAATTTGTAGTTTAGAAGCTCCTAAGTATTTACAGCTTTGTTTAAATATTTGCAGCACCATATCAGTGGTAACAGTCATATTCAAAGTCTTAGCCCAGCTCTTTGCTAGATTAGTGTCTACAGCTTAGTATCTGCTGCTTCAAAGCGCTATATATTTATTTTTTAGTTGTTGATATTTCCGATTGGCATATAATGTCCAGCATTTTAATTTTGCACCTCTGTATGGCTGATTTCATGAAATAATCCCTGATTTGCAGATATTGGAAAAATCACCTGCTAGGGAGTTGATCATTTTTATGGTCTTCATTTGCACACATATATTGTTCTTCATAAAGTGCTCTAAGTTGGTTAAACCCTCTTTCTGTCCATTTCAAGGCCATGCCATTCATAATAAATCATCTTTGTGCAGAGAAGTTTATATACCAATTGGTACTTATCTATTAAGTAGGGCTATGTCAAGGTTTTTAAAACATTGTTGCCAAATATTTAAATTGGTGAATTTAATGGGGGTGGGTGAAATATTCCATTCTTCCCATGAAATTGGTGGAATTTTGCCAACTCCACATTACTCTTGTAATTCTGAGGTCCGATCAAATTCTGTCATCGCTGTATGCTTGAATTTTTTATTGTGCATGGCTCCAGAATGATAACTTGGTGAGTACATGTGAGATTTGGCATCCCCTAGCATGATTTCTGGTCATTAGGAGGACATCCAATGAGATTTTTCTTACACAAGCGGTCTCAGGCATCGCAGGTGGTCGTGGACGGTCACGACTGATCGCAGGCAGAATGCTGTCACTCAAGTAGAAAATCTACTTGAGCAGCTGCAAAATCAACTCGAGTAGCTGAGCACTCTGGAATGCCATGTGGAGAGATTTGTGCTGATTTTTCAGGGCCAAATGAGCTACCGCCTCAAAATCACAGTACAAGCAGCGCAACATACCTATTTCCGGCCATTGGCGGAACTCTACAGAATCGTGCGGAGTTCTTATGTAACTCTGATGAATTCCACTGAGTCCGCAAGTTCCGCCCACCACTAGCATTTAATCAGTTTGAAATAATTGGGGGCAATGATCCGCGGAAGCCAACCCTTAGCGTTCATGCATAAACAAATTGTATAGATATTAATCAGGGTGTAATATTGTTGTTTAAAAAGCAAGATTGATAGTCTTGTACCCACCGCAGTCCAGTAATAGAACAGAAATTAAGCTATTAGCATTTTTTAGGAACTTGGCTGCACACAGTACTTTTTTATAGCCCCAGACAAAACCAGATTTAACAGTACCCCACTGCTTGAAAAAAGGTTCCCGGAATATATACAGGCATGAACCAGAAAAAGTACAAACATTTTAGCACAATATTTATTTTGAGCAAATTGCATCTGTCAGTTAAAGATATTGGAAACTATCCCATCTTTTTATTAGTACTAGCGATTCTTTTAATGTATTTGTCAATTTAATGAAATATCTCATATATATTTGATGCAATGTCCACACCTAATTATTTCAGGACGGTAGATTTTATATACTGAGTTTACTCTCAGTTATAGTTAGTAAGAATCTCAGTTTAGCTGTGTTAAATACAAACCTCGATAATCTGCCAAACTGATGACCCATTTTTTCCATAACAGATAACGCTGTTTACCCTTTGCTGGCGAATACAGTCACATTGTCCGCATATGCGCCTATCTTTAATTGTCATAGGTTAAGTTGTACTGGAATTATACCCGGTTCACCCTGTAGCGTCCCTAAGGTTTTAATTATGAAGTGAACAGTAATAGGGATATTAGATGTCCCTGCCATGTACCTCTACTAATTTCAGTGCGAATGGATGCCCTGTTAGCACAATCGTACCCATAGGTTTATAGTAGAAGTTCTTAAACAATTTGATAAAATGTGGGCCCAATTTCATTTGTCACATTACTTCCAATAGGTAATTCAATGCTACCTAGTCAAAGTCCTTCTAGACAACAAGAAGCATCATACCATCCCATTTTGACAATCTACTAGTTGCATACAGTTATTGGCATATTTTTATGATTGGTGCTTTAAGCCCTTGTAGGAAGCCATGTTGTTCTGTAGACACTAACTTTGGAATGATTGCCACAAAGCATCTAGCTAAAACTTTGGCCTATATTTTTACATCAGCACTAATCAGAGATATAAGCGTATGGTCCTCTTTCTCCTAGAGGGCTTACCTTATATTTTAAACAAATAGATATCACTGTAACCTTTTGGGAGCTAGTTTCAGGCTTCCATTGTATATACTAATAAAACATCCATATAAAGGTGGGTTGCATCCAAATAAAGCTCACCGCATCGCTGACTCACCGATACAGCGAGTGCAAGGTAAGTGGTTTTATTATTTTGTTTTAATTTTACCTATCCCGTCGTCTGTCGACTTTCCCCGCCGCCCCCACCCGCCCCGGCTGCTCTTACCTGTGCAGGCTGCATCTACATCCGACAAACTCCCGGGAGGCAATGCATAAGCCATCTTTAGGGAGAGGTATGGGTTGTGTATCAGTGCTTAATTTGTACAAAAATATGTGCCAGGGCTCGCGTCAGGAGGCCACTGCAGCTTGCACCACACATTGCCCCTGCTATGCTGCCAATGATAGTAACTACACAACTACTAACCATCACAGTCCTACAAGTGTGACAATTGGACTATTTCAGGCCCCCAACGCTATGAGAAGGGATTGGGCGGCCGGTAATAGTCATTTCTAATGTATATTAAATTAATGATTAACTGTTGTTGTGGTCATTTCTAAATTACCCACACACTGCCAGTGTTGATAATTAAGTGCCAGTGCCAAGCACTGGAAATCACTGACTCAAATTATGCTCTGCTGTCTATCCCTCACAGAACTAGAAATGAGGTGGGTTGCATAATATGAGGAAATTACTCTCCTTGCAGACACAATCACAGCCTCTACCAAGGTCTCAGCCCCAGTTTTTATGACAAAGCAACAACTCCCATGCCTCAAACACGTCCGACAGAGAGGAAGAAATAATAAGAGAAGTTTGCTATGACGTGCCTGCTAATAAGGCAGAGAGAACCCCTGGTAAAAATCAAAGACCAGTCTTTCCTGACAAAATCAGTGACAAGGAGGGAGGAAACAAACACAATTATCAGAATCTACCACCGTAGAGACTGCTACTACTGATACTATTGCCAGAGAGAAGAGAGCTCAGATTGCTGAGAGAAATTCATTAGTAGCTCTCTTAAATCAGTGTATGGGTTGTAGTAAGGCTGTGTGAATGCAATCGGTAGCCTTGGGCAGCTACGATTCTCCTTCCTTTGTCCTTCCTTGTGGGGTCCCACAGGGCTCGTTCTTGAGTCCCACTCTTTTTAATATTTATGTATCTGAACTAGTGACACTTCTTAGATCTTTTGGACTGGCATTGACATCATAAGCGAACGATACACAAATTGTATTCGAAAATTGGATGAGCTCTTGTTGTCTTAGATTGAATTCAGATAAAACTTAAATAGTCATTTTTGGCAATTTATCACCGGGCTGGTCACAGAGTTGGTGGCCAGAAGAACTCGGGGCGGCACCCATCCCAGTTGCCAAACCAAAGAACCTTGCCGTGATTATTGATAATAAATTGAACTTTGAGGCAAAGGTTAATGCCATCTCCTCATCTAGCTTTTTTCTTCTTAAGGTAATCAAAAACTACCACATTTTATCCCTGCGGACAGCAAGAAAGTGGTGATTACTTCACTGATTCTTGCCAAACTAGATTACTACAATGGGCTTTAGCTTAGTATGCCTGAGAAGCAACTTAATAAGTTGCAAATGATCCAGAAGGCGGCCGCTAGGCTCTTGTTAGGAATCCCCAAGTTTCACTCAGCCAGAAAGCACCTGCAAAAGCTGCATTGGCTCCCAGTTATGAGCCACAACATCTTTAAGGTCCTTTACATTACCTATAGGGCACGTCATGCTACTGGTCTTCATTTCCTGAGACGCCTGCTACACTGGCACTGGTACTGAGATGGAGCTAAATTGATAGCAACTCCGAGATTTTTTTAAACTAGCTGGGGTGGCAGAAGCTTTAGGGTGGCAGTCACTAAACTCTGGAATGATTTTCCCTTTTCCATTACAACACTTCCGACCTTGTCTGCTTCGGGAAGGCCCTGTCAACTTGGTTGTTTAATAAATAGAGATCTTTGCCTTACATGAACTTGCCTACTCCTGACCACCAGCGCCAAGCCACCCCTGGGTATTCATGTACTTAACAAATGTATTAATATAACATAACATATGAATGAGCTGCAAATAAATCACTATGCGCTAGAGCCCGGAGGCTGCAATACCTATTCATCCCAACAGATATGCTCCATTGGAAAACTATGAGGAAATAATGCAACTTCAGAAAGATAAAGAACATCCTGGCTCATCCCCTTTTGATTTGGAAGCAGAGAGCAATTAAAGGATTCTTCCACAGGAGAACAGAGAGCTAGCACACCAGAGGGTGAGTCTGGTCAGAGCTAGATGGAGTTTGCAAGTGATGGGAGTGGTGGACCAGCTAAAAATGGACAAACCATCCTCACAGAACAAGAATGCATTACAACAATTAATTCTATGAATAACACTGGATACATGACATTTCCATGTCGGTAAGCAAATGTAATATATTTGGAGTAAATTTGAAAAAGTGAATACGGGTATGTGCATGTTTGCTAACCACTTTGACGTTCTGGAATGATGGCAAAAGTGAACAAGAGGGTTTGTAATACTCAACTTCAGGAAATATTACTCACAATCAATAGACTTAAGCAAAAGAATGAAGATCTTGACAAGTTTCATCTATGCAACCTTAGGGTGTTGACGATCGCAGAGAGGACTGAGACTGCAAACATACTAATGGAAATACTATGCAAATTGATAAAGATGTGTTACTAAATAATCAGAATAGGTGAGTTGATGATAATCAGGACCCATTAAGTCCACTTCCAAATAATTGCCAAGAATACTAGACCTTGCACAATCCTCATATGTATTGCTGCCTACTTAAAGAAGGAGAAGGTCCTAAACATGTCAGGATGTAAATGTTCTTTTACAGCCAAGACAGAGATTACGTTTAGGGCCCAAATACGACCTCATTAGGAAAGGCTCCAAACGGGATTCGTATTCTACAAATCTGATTTGGGACCTAATGTTTCTGACCAAATTGGTCACCTTTCCGGATGACTGAGTACAATGCAAGGAAGCCGTCAGGGCTGTTCGAATCGGTTCCAAACAGGATTCAAGCATCCCGAGCCCTTTGGAGTGGACTCGTACAGCCCAATGAAGATGGCTTTCGAATGAGCGAGTATGTTGACAAATTCTGACAGCCGATTTGAATCGGTTTGGCAGAGATAAAAAGGCTGTGGAAATCAGACTTCAGGGGCCCATAGCAGGCCCCAGTTACCCGTAGGCCTCCGGATGGGGCCTGTGGGGGTACCCAAGGGACCCCCCTTCCCAACCATGCACAGTGTGGCAGACACCATGGGGTGCCCACCAAAGGGTGCAAGGTTTTTCCCACCCCACCCAATTTTTCAATGGGAGCCTGTGTTCTCGTTAGCGGCACAGGCTCCCATTGAAGTCAATAGGAGTCCAACCGAACTGAGTTTGTTCGCAGCCGGACACATCGTAATCGGTCGGTAGGACTCCCTGAATATGAATAGTTCAGAAAGCATTCCTAACCCGATTCGGTGGTAATGCTTTCCTTACGACATCGTAATTGGCCCCTATGTATTCACCCAGATATGGCCTTTGAGACTGGACAGCAGGGGTGGCAGATGCAAGCTGTTTTTTCCAGATTTTAAGGCATTGAGAGCTTAAGCTCAGATACTGCAACAGTCTAACCTGAAAATACTATACTGTCATACTGGAGGTTGAAGAAACTTTGGAATTCAGATTTAAAATGAAAACAAAATACAAAAATGAATACAATAACTAGTTGTTGGATGTGAGAACTTTCAGCTCAAGGACCGATTTCCAGATTCTCTATCTAACCAAAATTTAGATACACTTCAGTGCATCCAGAGCTGTCGTGGACAAAGGCTGCCTTCTTGCCCACAGGGAGATAGTCATCAATAATAGGAGATTGGTGCAGAACGCATCACAAGGGGCATGGAAATGGAATGATGGGGTTTAAAGGGGTGAGAGTATGGACAGAAACAATTCAGAGGGTATAGAATAAGAAAAGGATGAAAGATTTCATTTGTATTAGAGGGTGTGATACAGGATTAAGAGGCATCTTTGCATATATATTGTTCATTTGGAGGAGGGCGATATTCTTTTTGTTACAGGGGATAAGACAAGATATAACTAAGAATTCTGAAAATGTATGATGATTAGACAAGAAATGGACAAAGATATTAGTTCTATAAACTGCCACCAACAAACGCACATACCGTTTGCAGACTGAATATTGTTGAACCAATTTGTTTTTATGTATAATTTTTGGGGATGAGTGTTTATTGCTCTATCCCTTAAAGATATAATGTAGATTCATTCTGAATAAAACAGTGGCTGATCGATTGGGTAAAATGTCAATTACATTATTAAAGTCCTGGGGGCAGCAATTAACTATAAGTATGGTATATGATACTAACAATGACGATCCGTCTCTTTTTAATCGTCTTTATTTGGAGAGGGAAAACTGACCATTACCATATAAACTGAGTGGGATTTTAAGTGCCCAATAGACCAGGTTAGAGAAGTTCATATCTCCGTTAGATTGGCAAGATTATTGAAAGTTTGATCAGCACATGAGAAATCTAATTAGGATCTGAGGAGCTGAATATAACTTTGGCTCAGTTGCGCCGGCTCTCCACCGGCACGGCCGCACCAAAGCCACACAAGGGCTGCCGACCTGAATACGAGTTCAACTCATGCAGGTGGACAGTCCTTTTGCCTTTCCCATGGCAGTATCCTGAAAAAGGGCACCGCAATGGGAACAGCAAAAAGTCAAAAAGTTGCCAGCACAGCATGGACTGTGAAGTCCATGCCATGCCAGAACTGGGGGTGCAAGCAGATGGGGGGCACATGTTGTACCCCCCCCATTGCATAGGTGCATGGAGGCCTATAGGGTCCTTTATATTCCCCACCCCCAGCCCTTTTGTGGTGGGCACACCACCACAAAAAGACTGGAGGTGAGAGGATCTCGTAATATGCTTGTCGGGACTGCACCAGTCAATCTTAGCATATTGCATTACCCCTCCGCTGCACTACCATCAAGGAACGGTGGTTTCCTGGTGCAGCGACCAGTCCATCGCCGGAACGACTCAAAGAGTCATAATCCGGCAGACAGAACACCGCCACTGAGAGTCCAAGGACCGCCAGACTCATAGTCAGGCCCTTAGATTTAGCAGATGTTTAGCTTACTGAAGAGATAGACAACAACAAGGAGAATAATGGCTTGACATGTTACTCCCACCCTCATGATCAATATTCTAAAACAGATGACTTTTTTTCCTCCAGGGATCGTGGAGGAAAGATGCTCACAGAAGGTTGGCAAGGATTATCTCTGATCACAGGCCATGAATATTTTCCATAGCAACCAGCTCAACTGCTAAGCATAATAGATGGAGCTTCCACAAAGCATTACTACAGGAAGAAGAGTTTAGAAAGTGCTTGTTTGAGAAATGAAATAGTTTACACGTGTTAACAGCTATTCTATTGCTGGAAAAAAGGTCTGTGATTTTAGTAAATCAGCTGTGCGAGGGATCATCACTAGCTATATGATAGGGAGAAAACAGAAGGCCGATATGGAATATCATAGGTTGAGAACATTCTCTTCCTAGAAAATATGTATGTGCCAATAGGCCTCATCTTTCCTCCAGTAGGACTAACCATAGGAATCTACTTCAAGCAAAAGCAAAAACCACCAGACTTTTATCTGCAAAAAATGTTGCCTTGTTCCTTTGGTGACTAGCCACCAGAAGCTATTTTCACTGTACAGGATTGTAGCTGGACATATCAGGATAAATAAAGAACAATTAAAATACAGAACAATGGGATTACTATAATTTAGACGACTGGGAATAGGTGAGAACTGTTTTTATATGACCATTGCAAAACCTCCAAACAAGCTTTAAGGGTGGATCCTAACCTAAAACCAGTTGTCCATTTTGGGAGGCTGAAGCCTATATTATATTGCCTTTAAATTTGGACGACTAGCAACTTACAGAGAGGCACTGCAGGATCTTCTTGAAAGACTCAGTACAAATAAATCCCCAGACTATGGAGCAGATTTACAAGCCCCCTGTGCCACCAATACATCACTTTTTGTGACGTACTGGTGGTGTATTTTACTGCTCCATATTTACAAGGACAGGAAAAGCCACCCTGCGTGGCT
Organism: Triturus cristatus; assembly: GCF_964204655.1. Taxonomy (NCBI): domain Eukaryota; kingdom Metazoa; phylum Chordata; class Amphibia; order Caudata; family Salamandridae; genus Triturus; species Triturus cristatus. Next base: position 248,935,472 of record NC_140594.1, read on the forward strand.
TTTCCTGTCCTTGTAAATATGGCCCCTTTACATGTAGCACTTTGCGTGAAAGGGCCGTATCATGGGTGTTGCTGTGGGTGTTCCCACGCAACACCCATGGAACCAGACACATTTCCAGATTTACTAGGAGTTGTAAATCTGGAAATGCATGTGAATGCTACGCCTCCCCAGGGGAGGCGTACGGAGGCGCAACGAGGAGAAATGTTTTCATTTTTCCTTGTGTTTTCCTCTTTCAATGCGTGCTGCATTCTGCAGCACACATTGAAAGAGGAAAATGCCTCTAGTGATTGTTTTTGTGCAGGAAGGTGCACCTTCCTGCATAAAAACTATCTCCCCATGACGCAGGCATCCTTGCACCATGGTGCAAGGGTGCCTGCGCTGGCGCATTGCAGCAGTTTGTGCGCCAGCAGAGGGGAGCGCACAGGAATGCAACATACTATTGTAAACATATGTCGCATTCCTGTGCTTTGGAAGTGCCTCAGCATGGTGCAGCCAAATGGCTTGCGTTGCCGCGCTGCAGCACTTACTCGTAAATCTGCCCCTATATTTTTAGGTGCCACTAAAATAGTGATAGGCAGGTATTAGCATTTCATACTTGTCTCCACCTAAATAATGCCTGAACAGGAAGTCTGACTGATCTGTTTACATCTATCAAGACCAACCTCAGATTTGAGGAGTTTTTCGATTAAATAAATCCATCCTTGACTAGGGCGCTATATATAAATTTCCAAACATGCTCCCTTCCACTAGCCTTGCTTACCGGTGCATGGGCCACGGACAACAATGCATCAAAACGATCCTTTTTTTTCTTTTTGTCATATAATTTTTTTATTATTTATCCCAGAAAAGACAAGGCTTACAAAAAACAAAAAGAATAGAAAAAGCTGCAAAGTGACAAATATACACATTGTAAATAGCAGTATGCCCAATAAAACAGATGGTTCTTCTAATAAAAAGGAAGAAAATCATAGGAGCCAGCCAGGCACTAGTTAAAAATGTCATGTTGCGTTATACAAGATCCGCCCCTTGCATCCATATAATGCCATCTTCAAATTACATATATGAATCATCCGGGCAAACCAAGCTTGATACGCTGGAGAATCAGCATCCTTCCACTTTGATGCCATCAGCACTCAGGCAACTGCCATTGAAATGAAACAAAAATATACCTTTGTTGATTCTACTTGTCCTTTCTCATCAAAGCCTAATAGCATCATAGTTGGCGAGATAGACACATCGTGTCTTAACACTATATGCAGAAAAATGTCAATCCCCTTTATCAAATGGTTTATCTTACTACAATCAAAAAACATATGTACCAAATCTGCAGGGCCTTGCCCACATCTCGGGCAGTGATCATTTTCCCTTTCCCCCCATCCAAACAGTTTTGCTGGGGTAAAGTACAAATGAAGTACTGTTTTGTAATGTTGCGCCTTCAGATTGGCAGAGAGAAATACTTAATTTGAAAGAGCCAATGACCTACATAGGTCCACGTCCTGGTTATCTAATTTGACTGCCCAGGTAGCTTCAATTTTTAGCAAATCGTCCGGATCGGTTTTTGTAAAAAAGCTATATAAATCCTTAATTTGAGGCCTCTTGTAAAGGATGGTTTCCAGCAAAGGGATCTTATCTGTAAAAGTGATGTTTGAAATAAAAGGTCTAATGGTTTCCTTAATTTGGACGTACTTAAAATAAGATCTAGGGTCAATTTTATACTGTTCCTGTAGCTCTACAAAAGAAATAATACCATTCCTGTCTATGACATCCCATATTTTGCTGACTCCGGCCTGCTCCCAATGTTTTGCAATTCCATCATAAAGAGGGGCCGGAAAAAACGGTGATCACCAAAGGGGTAGGTATCGCTGGGGCCTGGGAATTTCTAACAGCTTGCAGACTTTATGCCAACATTCCATGCCACTCTAAGGGGCTTGAAACGTGTTTTTTGTAGTAACTAGCCTCCAACTGCCTCAGTAAATCATCCCCATGCTGCTCCACCTACAGCCAACTCAAAGATTGAGGGAGGACTTCGAATTTCTGTGCGAAGTGAGCTAAAGAATGATGATGGATTCAACCCAGATCTGTGACTGGGGGTGAGTGTCTGTTAGACTTGGCATCTTTTGACGTGTTTCCCCTGAGTTTTTCGCTTTCTGACCTCCCGGTTGTGACTCTGTTTTTGCTGGTGTAATGATTCTGCGCACTTTTCTCACTGCTAATCAGTGGTAAAGTGCAAGTGCTCCTGTGGTAAAATGTGTTATGGATTGGTGTTTCCATGATTGGCCTATTTGATTTATGTGTCAGTCCCTAGTAAAGTGCACTGTGAGTGTCAGGGCCCATAAATCAAATGCTGTTGGTGGGCTGCAGCACTGGATGTGCCACCCACACAAACAGCCTGTAAAGTGTAACTCTGGCCTGCCATTGCAGAGTCTGTGTGCAGCCTGGGGCTGCCATGTCGACTTGGCAAGTGCACACACGTGCCAGTCCTTAAACCTTCCGTTTTCTACATGTTAGTCACCCCTAAGGTTGGACCAAGGTACCCCTGTGAGCAAGGTGCATTGTATGTGAAAGATAGGACATGCCCTGGTGTGTATAGCATATCCTGATAGTGAATTACAGCCTACTTCGTTTTTCACTATTGAAAGGCTATCTGTTCCCCATAGGCCAGAATGGGCAGTTTGATTATAACATCCTATAATCCTAACTGACCCAGGGAAAATGGTAGAAATTCAAGTTTAGTATGCCTGAACTCAGAATGATAAAATACATCTTTTAGTGAAGATGGTTTTAACATTCTGTGTTTGAAAATACCACTTTTAGAAAGTAGGTATTTTCTTACCTAATCATCTAGCCTGCCTCTGCTAGTTTGTGTATTGTCTGTCTGGTTTGTGAGTGACAGGGGCAGGGGGAGACTCCAGGAGACAGGGTGAGTCAGCACAGGGCTGAATAGACCTACCTGCATGTAGATGGGTGGTAGGAGTAGCACCTGGGTCTGAATAGGGCGGTGCCTGCCTTCCACAATGCTGGCTCCACCTCATGTGGTGCATCTGAGGACCCTGGTCCACGCTGACAAAGGAATAAGGTGCACACTGGCAGAATGCACCCAGAACTGGTTTGAACTAGGTACAGGACCCTCTGCCTGCCTAGCACAAAGGATTTGCTAGTATAAACATTGGGGCACAGACCCCAAGATGTCAGAACTCTTTTGGATCAAGAAGACTGCAAAGAAGAAGAGCTGGAGAATCTGTGAAGAGGAACTACCACTTTGCTGTGTGCTTTGCTGTGTTGGCCTGCAGTGGCTGCTTCTGTCTTGGGCAGTGAAAGGACTGGACTGAACTTTCTGCAATCTACTTGTGTGGGTTTCTCCAAAGGCTTGAGGTAGAGCTTGCCCCCTGTTCAAGAAGTCTCAGGGACAGCAAAGACTTCAAGCTTGACGCCGTCAACGACGCCGCTGCCGACTCTGTGTCCTGAAGGCACTGCAGAGGGCAATGCCGCATCGCGACCCTGGTCTCACCGACGACGCCTGCTGATGCTGCCACCGAGCAGCTGCTCTTACCACGACCTGTGGGCACCTCACTCCGCCCGCCTCACTTCACGCCACCGCCTTGGTATCCCCAATAACGCCACTCCACACTGAATGACGCCACTGCTTGCACCGTGGTTTAAGGGCACCGCTTGTAAAGTTACACAACGCACCACCCTCATCCTGCACCGCAGCCTTGGCCTACCGATGCCAGTGCCATTGACTCTAGTTCGTCAGCCAACGACAGCACTCCAGCAACGACGACGCCGCTGCTTGCACCGTGACCTGCTAGCACTGTGATGAGCACCATCTTTATCCCACACCGCGACCCTGGTCTTACTGACGACGCCATCTGATGCCACTACCGAGCCGCTGCTTGCACCGCGACCTGAAGGCACCGCACGTCTCCCTGCTGCACTTTGCACCACAGCACCCGACGCCTGCTGACGCCAGTGCTCCTGACTTCAACAAAGAGGAGTTCAATCTCCAATGCATGTGACTTCGAGGGCCCCGACGACTCTTGCTCCGACATCCGGAACCGACCCCTACCAACACCGTGTGTTCGGAAGCTCAACGAGAGGTCATCGACGCCCTGCATTTCTGAAAGGTACAGTTTGCGGGTCTTCCCGATGCCATAGCTGGCCCAAGATGCCGCGGTCAGCCAGAACTGTTTGAATTTGTTTGCTCATGACGCCGTGATAGCCCCAGATGGAGCTATCGACATCAAGAAACTGTTTTACAAGGTTATATTGATAACTGAAGATTTTTAAGTACAGTATCGAGGATTTTTATCATTTTGGTCTTGTCTTAAGTATATAAAAATAATGGATATTTTTCTAAACTGGTGTGGTGTCTGTTTTTTGTGCTTACACTGTATTACTGTTGGTTATGTGCAAATGCTTTTCACACTGCCTCTAAGATAAGCCTGACTGCTAGTGCCAAGCTACCAAGGGGGTGAGCAGGGGTTATTTTAGGAGTGTAACTCCCTTTCCCTGACTAGGAAGAAGGGTCCCTATTTGGACAAAGGTGCAAGTCCGTGCCAACTAGAGACCCCCATTTTTAACAGTGTCCGAAAAGTTTCAGTGCTCCGTCCATCATCTCCTTGTGGTTGCTTTGTTCACCCTAAGTTGGCAGGGTATGCCCAGACGTGGGTCCCTTGCTCACTTTGCCACTGGATTCAAGCTAGCCTGGCTGATGAAGGGTGTTACCCAGAAACCAGTCCCAGGATGCTTGTTTCTGGTTCAGGGAAGACCTTTCTCGGCAGTTCGGGCTGGACTGTTCCCATGAGGCACAGGGTCAAGGCTGATTTGCATATAGCTGGGTCTGAACTGAGGTGGCGAAGTGAGCTAAAGAATGATGATGGATTCAACCCAGATCTGTGACTGGAGGTGAGTGTCTGAAAAGTTTCAGCGCTCCGCCCATCATCTCCTTGTGTTTGCTTTGTTCGTCCTAAGTTGGCCGGATATGCCCAAACGTGGCTCCCTTGCTCACTTTGTCAATGGATTCAAGCAAGCCTGGATGATAAAGGGTGTTACCCAGAAACCAGTCCCAGGATGCTTGTTTCCAGTTCAGGGAAGACCTGGTTTGGCAGTTCGGTCTGGACTGTTCCCATGAGGCACAGGTTCAAGATTAAGCATGGGGAGTGAACTCTGCTCCGTTCTCGGAGTTTGCAGAGTTTTTTGCAGTTTGTGCTCCGCGTAGCTCGCGGAGTGCAGAAAACTCTGCTTCACATAGTGCAGCAGAGATTTTTCCCTGCTCGCATTTGCGTACAGTAAATTCACGAGCATGAGCTGCCACTCAGGAAGAATTTCTACCCAAGTGGCACAAAGACCAATGCGAACAGCAGTTTGCACTACACTCTGCCACTTGCGGAACTTCACAGAGTTTTTTGTAACTTTGCAGAGTTCCAGGTAGCAAAATTCTGCGAACTACGCCCAGGCTTAGTCAAGACTGATTTGCATATAGCTGGGTCTGAACTGAGGTTGCAGATTGAGCTAATGAATGATGATGGATTCTACCCAGATCTGTGACTGGGGGTGAGTGTCTGAAAAGTTTCAGTGCTCCATCCATCATCTTCTTGTGTTTGCTTTGTTCACCATAAGTTAGCAGGCTATGCCCAGATGTGGGTCCCGTACTCACTTTGCCACTGGATTCTAGCTAGCCTGGCTGGTGAAGGGTGTTACCCAGAAACCTGTCCCAGGATGTTTGTTTTCGGTTCAGTGAAGACCTACATTGGCAGGTCGGGCTGGATTTTTCCCACGAGGTACAGGGTCAAGACTGAATTGCATATAGCTGGGTCTGAACTGAGGTGGCGACGTGAGCTAAAGAATGATGATGGATTTAACCCAGATCTGTGACTTGGGGTGAGTGTCTGAAGAGTTTAAGCACTCCGCCCATCATCTCCTTGTGTTTGCTTTGTTTGCCCTAAGTTAGCAGGGTATGCTCCGACGTGGGTCCCTTGCTCACCTTGCCACTGGATTCAAGCTAGCCTGGCTGATGAAGGGTGTTACCCAGAAACTGGTCCCAGGATGCTTGTTTCTGGTTTAGGAAAGCCCTGGCTTGGCAGTTAGCGCTGTACTGTTCCCATGAGGCACAGGGTCAAGACTGATTTCCATAAAGCTGGGTCTGACCTGAGGTGCGATGTGAGCTAAAGAATGACTGCTGGTGAGTGTCTGAAAAGTTTCAGTGCTCCGTCCGTCATCTCCTTGTGTTTGCCATATATTAATTAGCCCATGGCTAGAGGTCAGAGCGGCAAGTGTTTTATAAACTTGTGGCTTTCTCCCCTGATATTCCTAGGTGAAGGGGCCACTTGCATCCAAATGAATATTACAATCCCCACACATAATGAGGGGGCCCGGCCAGGAGGCTAGCTCTAATTCCAGTTATTCTAGCATCCCAGGGTAATCTAAGTTAGGCCCGTAAACCATGCATAAAGTGAGCCTGACTGATAATGTGACTATTGCCCATCGCCCCCATTTATCCGTTAGAGTTTGCTTTGCTGTGGTCAACCGATTTGAAACATGGATTGCGAACCCTCTAGCCGTAGTGGTCTGGGAATAGCAGGCTACCTGTGTGTATCCTGATAATTTTTGATCCCACTATTCTGCCACAGGATCTGGGTTTCTTGTTGGCATATTATATCTGCCACCAAGGATCTAAGTACATCACTCACCCTAGCCCGTTTTCCCTTATCAATTAGTCCGCCTACATTTAGTGAGCAAATAGCTAGCCTACCCATTGTTAATCCAAATTGTCATGTATTTTTTTAATTAAACACACTTTTTCCAGTCTCCTTCCATAGGTTGTGCCAATCATGCTGCTCTTCTGGGTTGTTTCTCCCCCGCAACTGCCCCCCACTACCACCCTCTCACACCCTCCCCCCACTCTCCCCTCACCCTATCCCAGACTCCCACCCCATGCCATCACATTCAACCTTGCACCCCCCATTCGGAAATAAAACAGACCTGTGAAGGTCTGTGGTGGATGGAAGGCAGCCGCCCCGCCTAACTGGTGGATATTCATGTTAGTGCATCCCTATCTAGTGTCTCAGTACCCCTTGAACAATCTAAAGAGAATGATAGCTTATGTTGTGTATATATCTCCATTTCTTTTCCTTCTTTTTTTTTCTTTATTTAATTTGGCCCCCTCATTTCTTACCCCTACTGTAGAGATTTATGATTCTGATCCCTCTTTTTTGCAAAGCAGGGACAGGCTTTACCCTGCCCCTTTTCTTTTCTCTTTAATTTTTAATTTTGTATTTTATCCCATAGTTCCTGCCACTTTTTATAAGGGATGTAGTTCGCTCATTTCTCCACTTACTCCGCCTGAGACCCCACCTGGGACATGAGGCCATATAGACAAACACCTATACATACACATAAACTGTACAGTTATACCCCGCTGTTTTCAAAAACTCTTTAGCCTTGACTTCTGAGGTAACAAATCTTGTTGAATCACCCCAGATTACTTTCAAGCTGGCCGGGTTCATTAGGAAGGCATGTGCCCCTTACTCCTTGAATGGCTTAATCATTTGGCGTAAGTGCCATCGTCGTTCAACAGTAACATGGCAAAAGTCTGGCCTGGTAAAAAATGTAAGGACATCCAATGCTCACTGAGCCTCATGCCTAGCCTTTTCGAAGATATTCTGCTGCAGCAGGAAGTTTTGGAAATACACCAGGACAGCTCGCGGTTTAGCATCAGGCTTGACTGGTTGCCGAAGATAGAAAGGGACTTGATGCACCTTTTGAACTTCATAGAGCCAGTTCCACTCTTCTAGATATGGGAAAGACTTTTAAAACAGCTCAACCATGTACATACGGACATCTGATCCCTCTATCCCTTCAGGAATTCCTAGGAGCCGCAGATTATTCCATCTCTGACGGTTTTCGTTGTCCTCAAGCTTCCCCTGGGTTTTGATCAGTTGTGCCTCATGTGCTTCTGCTTGGCCCCTTCCCTTCCATCTCAAGGGCAGCTGTTCTTGACACAAGGTCCGTCAGCTGGTTGCTGATGGCGTTGCATGTTTTGGCTACTTTCCTCACTGTACCCTGCAGTTAAGGGCTGCAGCTTGTGAACGTCGGCTTTCCAGGCGAGCCTCTTCACGGTGAGCAATAACTTATTGCAAAATAGTATCCAGGGTGGGAGGCGCTGTAGGCTGGCCTTCAGGGGGCCTTATTATTGTCCCCAACCAGTTGATCACCCGGGGAATAACCCCACTTTAGGTCTCTGGACCTCTGGTTGTCTATTCTGCCCAGTTTGTTGTGTGTTTTCCGTGTGGTGGCTGTCGAATCCACTCCGCTGTTGCCTGGTAGACTCTCCGTCTCAATTGAATCTGTGTTAGACCCTGACCCTGATCCCACATCTGACCAAGTGTCATCTGATAGGGACAAAAATAAATCATTTGCCTCAGAGTCTTGCTCCCGGTCACTTCATGCTCCCACTTTCTTGAAACATCGTACCGTTTGGCGATTTAGCTTCTTATGCAGATCCGAACATAGAAAATCTGACTCAGCCTCTCCTGTTAGACCAACATGTTATCTAGTGTGGCCTTTGTTCCCATCCTTGCTTATATCTTTTGTGAGTGGATCCCCTTTGCTCAAAGCATGGCCACCTTGCATGGCGTCCTGCACCTGTAACTGTATCTGAGAGGGTAGTCCTGAAATGCCCCCTGTGCTGCTTTTATTCGTGGCACTTTTGCTTGTTCCCATGGCACCCTCAACTGCTCCCCCTGGGTTTTGATTGCACTTTCCCTCCACACACTGAATATGGGTTCCCAGTGTCCCCCACAGTCACTGTGGGTAGATTTTCTGAAAAAGCTACGTCACACAATGTCTCGCTGGCCCTGTGTAGTATTATGGGCCTGTATGCTTCTCTGGCCACCTACCGGAGCTGGGGATGACACACTGTTCGGGTTGTCATCTGCTGGCGTTCCAACTGAGCCATCCCTGATGGTGCTGAGGCTGAGATCAATGGCCAGCGTGTGTAGCACTGTCTGGTGGGCTGCACCCCTTCCCCTCGCTACTGCCAATTTGGGCCTCATGGCCGGCGCTGTTCTGCACGTTGGGATCTGGCATCCTGAAACCAGGGAAACCTCCTTTTCCAGCCACCTGCAGTTGCGCTATGGACTGGATCCAAGGTAAGGCCCAGCCGGGTTCCTTATGCTTTATGCTTTGCGGGGTGTTAATCATACTTAAACTGTGGGTTCCATACAGAGTTATTGTTGCCACCTAGTTGGGAGCTGTCTACAGCCGAGTCAAGCGGCCGCCATCTTGCTTCTCCTCTCGGAATTGGCATTTCATACTTGTTTCCAGCTAAATAACGCCCAAACAGGAAGTCTGACTGATCTGTTTATATCTATCAAGAGCAAACTCAAATTTGAGGAGTTTGTGGATTAAATAAAAGCTTCCTTGACTATGGCGCTATATATACATTTACAAACAGGCTCCCTTCCACCAGCCTTGCGTACCCGTGCATGGGGCGCAAGAAACAATGCATCAAAACAATCTTCACCGGGATGCAAGTTCGTTGAAAATAGGGAACATTTATTATTCTTCTGCAGGGGTTACAAGCAACAGAGAGTTTGCTGGATTGCACCTCTCTGCAAAGCACTGGAATTTAGAAACTACCACCTGACTTTAAGAATATGTATAACTGAAACTTCCCCTTCTGTGTTTTTTCTGTATCAAAATTCCTGCAAGCAGCATGGCCCATAAGATTTAAGACATTATGTTACTTAAATGACAGCGTCCATGGTGGAGTTTTTCCTATTTTACCATATTGTCTTTCAGGTTGTATAAATATACCAGATGTGATATTTAATTTTAAAATTGTATTGCAGTTGTTTGATTGCTTCAAGTATTATATTATGATGATGTTTACATTGTCTTGTATGTTGATGGATTTTTATATGATCTAACAACAAACTGATACTACTAAGTTTTTCAAACTGTGTTTTTTGATGTATTGATGCTGAATTGATTGTAACGTTGACTTTTTGATAAATAAACAGGAATATTAGCTTTTATAAAAGTTACATTTTGTCCCTGCCTGAAGCTTATTAGCATTAGCCTGCTTGCTTTTCACTTAATGAGATGTGAAACAACCTCCCAGAGGACAGCCAATGGCTTAGGCCGTTTGGCAGGAAGACCTGGGTTGGAGTAATATGACTCATTTCACCTAGGAAAGGACAGTTGGGGATGGTTCAGTAACTTCATTAATTTGAAAGGTACCAGGGTGAGGTTGGATCTGTCATAGTTAAGTGCAGAGTGATCCAAGGGCTAAATGTAACCAGGTTACACCATCCCAGTGGGAGAGGAGGCTGGACCAAGTGTCAGTTTAGAGTGGTTAAGGATGAATGAACTACTCATTTACCTGCACATGCTACACACCTCTGGCTGAGGCACCAGACTCCTGCATTGGCACAAGGGTTCTGCCATGTTGTATTTCACTCAGATACCGCACAGTTCAACAGTTTGTAGTAAGGGAAACAGGATATGTCACAAAAGACAGATGGTTTGCCCATGGGAACTTTCTTCTCATTGGTTAGGAAGGGCCAGGAGTCAACCTTACCCACTGGCAAGTGAATTGTGTAAAAGATGTATTTCACCCAACTCATCAGAAAACATCTGGACATATAGATGAACAGAAGAGGACATAACCTGCTGTCTATAAACTTCTCTGTGTTCCCTGGACTCAGAAATCGATTTCAGTGACTGCTTCCTGCTTACAGATCCAGAATCTGCAGATACCCCTAAGTGACTGCTTCCTGACAAGATGCCAGAGCACAGTGGACCCCAGGCGGGGACTCCAAGTCCCAGTATTACCTTTCCTCCGAGGGCTAGGCTGCGGCCCAGGTGCTGAAAAGCACACTACATCTTCCGCTGCACGGGACGCACCCGGGCAAAGCCCGGGCCAAAGGTGGGCCGGTCTTTGCCCGTCATTGCCAGGAAGAGGCAGGGCAGGGCCACTCCCCCTTTTGTTTATATTTGGAAGCTGCTGTATCCTGTTGTCCTGAACAGAAGGTACTCTGTTCATGCGCCCACTTCTACTTTAACTGGGATCTCTGAAGTTGGTCTGCACTATATGAATACTCCATACTATATCCACACTACGAATTTGTTAAGTACAAATAAATAGTACATTGGTATAGCGGTATAGCCCGAGTGTGCAAGTCTTTAGCAAAATCATGTGGGGCAGGTGTTCTGGCATCAAGGGCCTGTTTGCTTTTTCAAGGTGTTAAGGATCAAAAATCCCTCCCAGTCCTTGCCTCTTATTTTCCTGGGAAACTTATCTATGGGGAAGAGAAAATCTGCGGGGGGTAGAGCTATAAGCGAAAGCAAGTAAAGCCAAGCTCCCACGCAAAGCTGTTGGGAACAATTGCATGTTGGATCCTATTGATGACCGTCTGGTCAAATGTGAGGAGATGTTAACCCCTTCCGGGACAACTCCAGTTTGTACTTTAGAGCTGACTCCAATTGGCGCCAAACCCAAGGCCCATTAACATATTCCAGCAATGTTTAATAAGACCACAACACACTGCACTAAACAGACACAACCATCATCCACTGTTATTGCCACGGAGGCTGCTAGCAAGCCTATCCATTCAGAAGCGCTAGAAATTCAATTAGCCCCTGATGCATGGGCTACTTGTCTCACACTGAGTAATAGGTTCTTACCACTTTTGAATTAAAGCAATGACCTAGAGGGTAGCAACAATCCTAAGAGATTGAGTGGGGGAGGGAAAGACCTGATAACAGTGGGGGGACAATAGGTGAAGCTGAAAATGACCCACATTTTGAAGGCTCTGCACTGACTAATTTATCTATCATTAAAACTATAACTGAACTAAGGTCTGAAGTGACCTTGTTGAAATCAACAATTAAGGATCTCACCGACCAGATCAGTTCATTTGTAGCAAGCAGTGCAAGCAGAATGCAGCCTCATACCCCGCAATGCAGATGTTGTGCCTCTCCACCTTCCCTTCTGCACTCAATCTCGACTCAAACCCATATGAGTATTGCTCCCATTACCTCCAAGCCAAAACTCACTGATGTACTGAGGCAAATTGGCCTTTCTGGGCCAACTAGTATCAACTTCCAGGTAAATCAGTGCCCACTGCTAAGAAGGGGCCATCCTCCTAACCTCGAATATTTGCCCAGATTTCCTAGGTATGATCATTTAGTTGACAATCAAAAATACGAAGGAGAAGAGTCACTCATAAATGAAATTGTACATTGGATTCGCCACGTGAGGGGCTGTCACTCAGTAATTAGAGACAACATTTTAGGAGCCAGAAGGCTAACCCGCCTCACTGACCACGTAGTCAGGAGCCTAATAACGAATCAGTACCTGCAATATGTACTCAGAACTGGACTACCAAGACCTTGGCTTATGCAGATGATATTGCTGTGGTGGTGCCAGAATCGAAGAAGAAGCAGAGCGGTTCGGACAGGTTTTGCAATATGCACTTAATCAAGATAAGACCCAGGTTATTCTCAATGATAAGATCAAGATGACGGATAAACGAGTGGTAGAAAAAGTCACATACTTAGGTATTTCTATATCCAGCGACTTAATAATTTACATCTATTTATTGGAGGAAGATGTAATGTCATAAAAATGCTCTTTTTTCCAAAACATTTGTATATTTTTAGAGCTATCTGACTGTAATGTATGTCACAATGGTTTAAAACAATAGAGCAGATATTTTCTCAATTTATCTGGGCTTATTCACGACCACGGCGCACAATTACATTTCTCACTCTGCCTAGGGACAGGGGGATCTGGCTCTCCCAAACGTGAAACTATGTTATTGGGCAACAACACTAATATATAGCTGAGAGCAATTGCAGACACAAACGGACAACACACAGAGTCCTAAAATCCCTTCTCCTTTTGAACTTATGCTGGGGAAAGAGACCAGTGGCTGTCTCTTGCGAAAACTACATGACAGCTATTACAAAAAAGTCTGGTTCAAGACCGTTTATAATGCTTTTCAGGTATGGAGTGCCATACAGAGAGTATTTGGAATAGTTTGATTATCATGTTTAGGGTCAACATGCTGCTTCAGACTTCCAGGCTGATGCTCCTTCCAACCACCTAACCAATATTGATAAGACCCTTCATGCGGTCCAGGCTAGTTTGCAGTTCATTGACGGCAAGATTGACCATCTGAACTTGCAATTGGATCATATGTCCATGAAACTGGACAAATACGTACTGCGCCTTGGGGAAGCTGAGACAAGCATATCTACTGCTGAGGATGGGCTGCACCAGGTAACCACCAAGGCGGCATCTATGGAAAAGGTCCTAGCTGTCATTCAGGCCCGTAACTAAGACTTGGAAGGTAGATCACGTCGCAACAACGTTCGCATTACGGGACTGCCAGAGTCCGCGAACACGGGCCGCCTTGAGACTTATATGGAGAAACTCTTGAGTGAGATCTTTGGGACTGACCAGCTGCCTCAGGTCCTGATTGTAGAGCGAGCTCATAGCTCTCTGTCTGCACGCCCCCCCCCCCGGGCGCCCGCCATGTCCTATCATTGCCCGTCTGTTAAATTACAGGGACCTCGACGCTGTGCTTCACTTGGCTTGAGAGAAGGGTGCTATCAACTACGGTGCTATCAACCACGAGGGAAATGCTCTTGCATTCTATCCTGACTTTACAATGGTGGTACAGGAGGCTAGATGAGAATACCAGCCCGTCATAAAAAACTTCTTATTGCAGCACAAGTACCATATGCCATGCTATATCCTGCGTGACTGCGCGTAGAGGACAGTGGGAGGCACAGGATCTTCAACTGCCCGAACTCGGCGATGGACTTTGCCAAATCTGTTACCCACCACAAGCGGTCCTCTTAAGATCTGGGGGGGATGAGAACGGAAAGCGAAATGGCAGATGAACAGTGACATTTATGCAATATATACACTGGAGCCTGGGTGTGCCTCTTCTTGTTCAGCCGCTGTGACGGCGTTATTTGAATAGGTCTCCTTTGTTCGTTATGACATGATTGTCCCACATGTTTGATGGGTCCCAGGCTGCTTATGTTCTACTATTTCTCATTGGTTTCACAGGCTCCATCTCTGTAAGGGGGAGAAGCTCATGTGTCACCATGTGCTGCACCATTGCAGCGACCAGGGTGGGAATGCATGCCGACTCGGCCACCTCCCTTTTCACGGAGAGGGTCTTTGTGCTCCAGTGACCCCCCTTATGGGTATTCCTCACGAATGGTTAATTCCTCGGCTCTGCACGTGGGAATTGTTATTGGGGGTTCAGGATTACTTTAGCAGGTTGGGGTTGCTGAAGTGGGTGGGGGAATGGTGGGTGGGAGGGTGTTTTTATGTGTCTGCCTATATTATCAATGTCTTAATCACTGCTTGTATGCTCTACAGGACTGTAGGATTTCGGATAGATTCAGTTGCATAAATACTTCGTTTTAATTCTACATTGCAATGTAATGACAATCTCTTGTTTAACATGGAATGTACGGGGGCTTAACATGCCTAAGAAGATTCGACAGGTGGTAGCACACTTAGATCGTCATGGGATTAGCATTGCCCTGCTGCAGGAAACGCACTTAACACAAGCTACCGATCAGCGTGTTGGGGTCCGCTGGGCTGGATACCGCCTAGCCTCCTCCTATTCCTCCTATAGTCGAGGGTACTCACTTTCTAGTCAAGAAAGGCCTTCCTTTCAATGACTCATATCGATACTGCAGGCCGCTATGCGGTGATACACGGAACACTGGCGGGTAAGCCAAATGCGATTTAGCGCGCGCAACAAAATGCGTTTTTTTTTCTGCTACTTACCTGAAATCGTCCGTATGCCGCATTTTACAACCCCCCACCCTGACCCTTCCCCTGCCCCATATCACCGCCCAGTGGCACGCCCTATACGGGCTGTGGCTGATATAAGCGTCTCATCGCTGTACTACGGAGCTTACCTAACACGATTATTCTTTGTGGGGGTAGATCTTAATATGCATCTGGACCCCAGTAAAGATAAATCTAGTGGTAGAGAGGGGCATTCCCCTGGGGCGGCTCACGTAATTAATGCTGGGATGGCTGAACTGGGACTACTAGATATATGGCGTCACAGGCACGAGAAGACACTTGAGGGCTTACATATCTCCACTGCGTATGGCAGCTGGTCCCACCTCGATTATTGACTAATGAGTGAGGGGGCGGCGGGCTGGGTGATAGCTGTGGAGAGTCTGCCACGCACACTCTCCGATCATTGTCTTGTTCGTCTCACTATTTGCATACCGCAAGTGGTCCCCAGATCTTTCACTTGGCGATTTCAGCCCGAAGTGCTACTGGACCCCTTTATATGGATGCAATTTGCGAGGCCATCACTCAATATTTTTAACACAACAACGGCTCGGTAGACAGCACCGGGGTCTTCTGGTAGGGATTCAAAGCCACTATTTGGGGCACCTGTATAGGCACATCAGCTGCCATTTTGAAGGACCTATGAGTAGGCCTGGGCGGTAAATTCCGTTCCACTTGCAGAATTTGCAGAATTTGGGTAATTTTGCGTTCCGCGGAAAACACAGAATTGCCCAAAATTCTGCAATTCGCGGTTTTGCAGAATTTTTTGCCTGTTTGCATTCCCCAAATGTGTGTTCGCAAGATATTTCCCCCCGAGCACGCAAACAGCATTCGCAAACAGGAAAAAAGCTTTGCGAACAAGCAATTCCGCGTGTTCGCCGAATTTCTGCGTGCTCGCAGGGCTGTGTTACCATTTCGTGGAGCTTTACATAGTGCAACTACACAAATTCCGCCCACCCCTACCTACGAGGCCAACTGACTAAGGTGGAGGCTACTCTGACAAAACTCATGCGTGACTATGAGACTGCTCCTAGTGCGTCGACACTGGCATCCATTAAGGACGCTATACTGGAGCACGAGAAACTGGAAGAGCAGGAGATGCGATACATCTCCAAACGACATGTTACTCACTCTTATGGAGAAGGCGGGAGACCGGGACATCACTTAGCTCCTAAGATTAAAAACCGCATGAGAAGGACACAATCACTAAGATCACGGATGATGCAGGACATGACCATTATAGTGCCCCAGACATCACAGAACAATTCCAGCAGTCATATGCAAAACTATATACCTCACATGATATGCCAGATATTGCTGAACTCAATAAATATCTATCACAGGTGGCCATCGTGTGGCTGTCGGATGGTCAAAGAGACTTTCTCGGCTGGCCCGTCACAGCTGAGGACATCCAGTTAGCAATAAGCTCCCTCCCCAACCGCAAAGCGCCGGGCCCAGATGGGTTCCCTTGCGAATTTTACCAGTCCTATGCAGAGGAGCTTACCCCTTATTTGCTGGAAATGTACGCTGAGGGTTATGATTTGGGTGTGCTTCCTCCGTCTCTACGTGAGGCACTAATCACCGTCTTCTTGTTGCGATTTGTACCAGCCACTATCACTTATCAATACAGACGTGAAAATTCTAGCGAAGATTTTGGCCGCTCGACTCCAACCACTCATGCAGAATCTGGTACTACCTGACCAGTCTGGCTTTATTCCCACACGATCCACCTCCCATAACTTGCGCACGCTGTTTGCTCTGTCCCACACCCTCTCTCCTGAACTTCCAGCTGCAGCTGTCATGCTGGACGCTGCTAAAGCATTCGATTAAATTGAATGGGGCTATCTTTTTTATGTTTTACAATCGCTAGGGGGACCAGACAAGGGTGCCCACTCTCACCACTACTGCTTGCGCTAACGCTGGAACCGCTGGCTTGCCTTATTAGGAAATGTCGCATGCAGGCAGCACTAAATTTCATACACCACCCACTCATCATCTCTCTATCCGTGGATAATATGCTACTTTTCATAAGAGAGCCTCGCCATCACCTTGCGCCTGTTCTGTGGGAATACATTCGGTTTGCTCGTTTTTCGGGGTTACATATCAATTGGGAGAAATCGGTGGTGATGTACATTTCTGCATGAGCCTGAATTCCCCCTCGTGTGGGCCACAGAGTCAAGTACTTGGGAATATGGGTGCATCGTGATCCAGATTAGGGGTGGGCGGAATTTGCGAAATTCAGTTTCGCAAATAATCGTGAAAATTTTAAAAATTTCCGCAAACATGCAGAAATATCGTGAAGATGCGGAAGTTTTTTTCCCGCCCGTTCGCGGTATTTTCTGCGTGGTCGCGGCTAACCAACTTACCCTTGCAGTTGCTCGCGGGCGTGCCCATCTTGTTTTCACTTGTCTCGCGGTGCATGATCGCGAGAAGAAAGACGTGATTGCGAGACGAATGATGTTACTGCAGGCGCGAACTGTCACGAGACAGCGCAAATGGCTACCAACAATCCAACATCTCATGGAGAACGCGACCGGATCGGGAAAACTTGTCGGCGAACGCGGGGATTCAGGTAAGGTGATCGCGCGCACGCGAGAATGTATTATTTTACAGCGCGAGCAACCAAAATATTTCTGGTAAAATGCAGATTGCGGAACTTTTGACATTTTTGCGCTCTCCGCGGAACGCGAAAATGTCAAATTATCGCAATTTCCACGAGCGGAACAGAATTTTAGCCCAGGCCTAATCCAGATAGAGTCCTCCATGAGAACTATGGAACTGCTACAGCGATGTTGGAGCAGCAAGTTGACAGATGGGTACATCTTCCACTCTCTCTTGTGGATCGTATCGCTCTGATAAAAATTGTGATGCTTCCTACGTTCTTGTACTTTTTCAATTACATACCGCACCCTCTTACCCAGCATTTTTTTTAAACGGTGCACTCCCTGCTTCTCCTACTGATCTGGGGTGGCAAGCAAGCTTGTGTGGGCTGAAGAACTCTCACTCTCAACTATAAGCATGGGGGATTCAGCATCCCAGATATCTACCTGTATTATCTTTGTGCACACGCACAGTACATACATTATTGGTACACATCTCATGATTTCATCGCGCTTGTTGCGGTAGAACACTGGGACACACACCCCGTTCATTGAACTCAATCATTACACATTGACACAGGACCACGCCAAGAGATGCAATCAACACTACAAACTCTACAATTGCTGCATGGCTGGCACTAGGCCCTGTGGCTGGTAGGCTGCCATTATACTCTCCACTGTAACCCCTCGCTTATCATTCAGACTTATCAGTGACTCATGAGGCGGGAGCTCTGCGTACACTGGCGGGAATTGATAAACTGCAGGATCTTTATCCCAATGGCACCTTTTTGACAACTGACGACATGGATTATATCCAAAATAACACACCACTTTACCTTTTTCTACTTCACAGACTGAAAAAAGCAGTGCAAGCCCACTACCCGACACTTCCTTCGGAACCACCGACATCACTACTTATATCCCCATCCCGCCACACGCTTATTACTAAGCTCTACCGGGCTGCTAGAGAGGATAGGCTCCCCCCATCTACCAAGAGTTTGGACAAATGGAATGAATGTTTAGACCCCCAACTGACGCTGAAAGAATGTAGAGCATTGCTGCCAACTGACTAACGCACTTACCTCCCACGGGAACTTACGGATTTATCCATTTTAAATACCTTTATCAGGTTTATTACATGCCACATAAACTCCTTCAATACGGGCTTCGGGACACTGACGCTTGCAAACAAAGTGGGACCTCGAGGGCAGAATTCTGGCATCTGGCCTGGGCTTGCGGGAAAGTGCGAAAATACTGCACAACGGTGGTTGCCACTTTGTCCAAGATGATTGGAGTCGAATTGCAGTGTTCTCCACAGATGTGTTTTTTAGGCCTACTTCCCTTCCTGAAAAGTGCCAAAGGCAGACTGACAAGTGTGGCGCTGCTGATAGCTAAAAGGTGGGTAGCAATGATGTGGGAAAGCACACAGAGTCCCTCCGCCAAGCAGTGGCTCAAAGATCTAATGTATTGTAGAGATAATTTAGTTTTATATGCAGAGGAGCTGCCAACGACATCCACGCCAAATGACATATGGGAGCCCCTCCTGCTATACCTACGGTCCATTGTGCAGTCAGATACCCCTGTCAATGCATTTGTGTGAATAATGATTGCTATGCTCACATGTAATATAGTTGTGTGAACCCGTTTTCACTGTGATTGGAATCTATTCCTTCTAAGCGTACATTGTAGCCACGAGTTGGTTGATTCTTTTTTTTTTCCTTACTTCTCTTGTACTCATAAATGCCTTATCTGTATGCTGTATGAGACTTTATGAAAATTAATAAAAAACGTTTAAAAAACGATGTCTCTCCATATTGTCAAACGCATGTATACATATGTCTCTACCTTTTCAAATCATCATCATATCTAAAAGAAATATGTATACAATATTTGTGGAACATAGTGAAACCTGCAACTGAAACATGCAATAGATCTGCCTGAGTGATTGTATAACTCCATGAGTAGTGCTTGTGTGATTGTATGAGTGCAAGGGTAATCACTGGGTAATTGTAGGAGAAGATGAATAGTGACTGGCTAATTGTATGAGTGCACACATAGACATTGAGGACATGGTTAACTGTATGAATTAGAGTTGGGCAGAATTTACGACGTTGCCTGTCGCAAAATTTTGTGAAATGACAAAAAATCTCCGTGAACACGCGGAATTTCGTGTGCTCGCGGAGATTTCAGGGGCGGGGCTTCTTTGCGAGTTCACATTCACAATGCCTCTTGATAGGGTCATAGAGAGAGGCACTGTACCTGAATTCCACCGCTTTGTGCAATACCTCTACTCAACTGGAGTACTTTCTACTGGCTAATCAGTAAGTGCTACCTTGTTGGGTAAATGTGTAGTGCTTTCCCTACACTACAGCTGCGCAAAGGGCCAGAAGAGTTGTCTCCCGTGACCATGTGTGTGCTACCCCATTGGGTAAATATATAGTGCTTTTCCTACACTACAGCTGCATAAAGGGCCAGAAGAGTGGTCTCCCGTGACCACGTGTGTACTACCTCGTTGGGTAAATGTATAGTGCTTTTCCTACACTACAGCTGCGTAAAGGGCCAGAAGAGTTGTCTCCCGTGACCATGAGTGTCTGTAACTTTGCCACCCCGCTGAAAGGCTCCTGGGTCCCTTGAGTTTGCTGTCCATCATAGTGGGGAAAGGGCGGGAAGACGTTGCATACCGCTAGGGTGTGTGGGGCGGGGCCAAACAGGCAGGGCTTCTATGCGAGTTCACATGCCTCTTGTTTATAAAGGGTCAGAGACCGATCAGAGCAGCAGATGAAGAGAAAGAAGCTCCTGGTCACAGGAACTAAACGGGGATTGCGCTCCAGAAAGTCATGGATGCACAGAGCTCCATCAAGGATCACAGCTAATTTTTTACGGTAGATATGGGGAGAAAAGCAAACCTGCCCAGCCTCGACCTAGCTCACACATTTTTTGGGCTGATTAATGCATTACTGAGTTTGAGCTTCAACTCGGGCACCTGCTTTATTTATATCTGTAAGTGCTTCCTGTTGAGGTTTAATTTTTGTGACAGGAGGATTGTGCCAGAATGAATCCTGCCCTGCATATTTATCCAGGAAGATGCCACCATTTTGTGCAATACCTCTACCGCCTCATGCCCCCGAATTCCGTTCTGCCGCGGATCACGGAAGTTTCGACATTTTCGTGTTCCGCGCGGAACGCGAAAATGCCGAAATTTCACCAGTTCCGCGAGCGGAACGGAATTTGTCACCCACCCTTAGTATGGATAGCACCTGAAGGCATAGATAAGTCATTGAGTATTGCCTAGGTGAATGGATGAGTGCAGCAGTAGGGTCTGGGTGATTCTATGACTGCAAGGGTAGTGCCTGGGTTATTACATGAGTGCATTGGTACACGCTGCATGATTGCATGACTGCAAGGGTAGTACATAACTAGTGCGTGGGTGGATGACTGCAGGATAATATGATAATATCTGGGGGATTACTGTAGTACATAGCAGGTGAGTGGGTGATATATAAGTGCATGGGTACTGCCTGGGTGAATACATAAGTACAAGGGTAGTGTCTGCATAGTTGAAGGAGTGCAAGGGTAGTGCCTAGGTGATTATATATGTACATAACTAGTAGCTTTGCGAACGCATCACAATTACAAGGGGGCTGCACTGAGAGCCGTGTTGGAGTGGCAAATCCAAACTTGTGCGGCCCCCCTCCCATTATGATTGAAGCCCCGGGGAGGTGGTGTTCCCCAGGGTTTGGGGTGCACACGAGGCCACCCCCTCAATAATCCACAAAGCCCTGGGGAGGTGGGGGTCCTCAGGGTGTGGCGAGCCTGCAAGGCTCCCTGGGGAGGTGACGGTCTCTAAGGTTTGGGGGGCCCTCGAGCCCCCCCTCGATATTGAACAAAGCCCAGGGGAGGTGGTGGTCCCCGGTGCTTGGGTGGGCCTGTGAGGCCCTCAGCAAATAATTAATGAAAGCCCTGGGGAGCTGGCGGTCCCTGGGGCATCATGGGGGGCAGGAGCTAATTAATTGTGCATTGCCGCCAGGACCAGGCCCACCCGGGGGCTTAGAGAAAACAAAGTGCGGGAGCCAGTGCTTCGTTATCTAATTTTTTCAACCGGATTCACGCACCCAGTGCAAATTCGGCTGAGTTTTTTTCTCTTTTTTAAAAGAGCCTTTTTTGGCATTGGGGGTCCTAGTGGAATCCCCTGAGCAGGCCTAGGGGGTTAGGGGGTTTTTACCCTGACTCCTTTTCTTCATTTTTAACTTTTTTTTAACCTTTTTCTTGTGACTCGGTTACCGAGTCACAAGATGGCTGCCAACACATTCTGGTTTAGAGTGTCAGCAGCCAATCGGAATGAATCTCTTGCTCGGGAGGGTTCGCAAATCCTCCTCGGTGCTCAGATATCGATAATTTTATTTTTTGAATTTTTCAGCAACTACTGAACGGATTTACAACATTTGAAAAACAGGGCCCTTTCTGAACCAAGGGCTATCTTTTTGCAAAATTGGAGTAATTCCGTTCAGCAGTTCGGGCTGTAGCCTGTTCCAAAATTCCAATGAAATTAACATGGAGAAAACGCTTTTTGGGACCCCCTTTTTTCTCGGCCCCCGCTTGACGAATCACTCTAAAACTTTCAAGACAGGAGTTGACCTGAGTGAACCGTTAGTTTTACAAATTGTGCGAAGATTCTTCAAACAGCGCCAATGATATTGGCGAAAGAAAAAAAAATGCTTTTTGAATAGAAACGAGGTCCTAACTATAAATACCTACTGGCGGCAGCCAGTAGGTAATATATATATATATATATACATATATATATAATATATATATATATATATATATAAAAATTCACTTAAAAAACCATAGGTTTCACACATGTTATAGTTAGCTGGGCATTTCCCTCGTAAAAAACCAATGAAATTCCCCGTTATAGTTAGTGCAAGCAACTATAACTCACGCGACCGCAATCCGCTGCTGATGACGTCAGATATTACATCACTGTATTTAGACACTTATTTACCCATGTCTTCTTCCATTCATCTTTAGCTATACATATATTTCATTTTTTTTTTTTTAGAAACACATATGTCATCAGTGATGTAATATCTGACGTCATCAGCAGCGGATTGCGGTCGCGTGAGTTATAGTTGCCTGCACTAACTATAACGGGGAATTTCATTGGTTTTTTACGAGGGAAATGCCCAGCTAACTATAACATGTGTGAAACCTATGGTTTTTTAAGTGAATTTGCAAGGTTTTTTAAATGCTAATTCCTAACTATAACGTGTGTGAATCCTATGGTTTTTTCAGTGAATTTGTACGTTTTTTTAAATGCTAAGTTATGTATTTATTAATATATTTTTTTAAACAAAACATTTTCTCGGCGCGCGCATGGTGCGCTTCGCGCACCGTGCGCGCGCGGTGGGCACACGGTGCGCTTCGCGCACCGTGCACCCACTTTACGCTGTTCGTGCCGTGCGCACACGGTGCGCTTCACGCCCACTTTTCGCAGTTAGTGCTGTGCACGCGCGGTGGGCACGGAGCGCTTCGCCCACAAGGGCCAAATACATTTTTTTTTTTTTGAAAAATCATGGAATCCGTTTGGGTGGTGCGCGCAAGGTGCACGCACTCGGCGATTTTTCGAAAAAAAAATAAACAAAATTTTTGCCCTTGGGGGTCCTTATGGGACCCCCTGACCAAGGCTAGGGGGTCAGGAACTGTCCACCCTGCCCCCTTTTCACGTTCTCCACATTTGTTTTTCACCCCCTCAGAGTGCGAGAGACAAAATGGCGGCCGACACTTCCTGGTTTCGACCGATTCGAATGTTTACTAAGATCTAACAACCAATCAGAATTGCGCTCGCGCACAGCAAGGTGCGCGCACCCAGCGCGCACGCTGCGCGCGTACAGATATATATATTGATTTAAATGCTATTTTCTCTGGAAATACTGAGCAGATTTACACCAAACCTACAAAAGGCACTTCATGGATCTTATGGCTACCTCTCTGCCAAATTTCACGTAATTCCGTTCAGCCGTTCGGGCTGTAGCTGCGACTAAAGTCCCTATGGAAAAATGCATGGGGAAAAAACATTTTGGGACCTCCCCTTTTTCTCGGCCCCCGCTTGACGAATCACCGCGAGACTTTCAGGGTAGGAGCGGAGCGGAGCACCCCATTAGTTTTGAAAATTTCGCGAGGATTCATCAATCGGCGCCAAAGTTATTCAAAATAGAATTTTGAGATTTCCTATGGAAACTTGGTCCTAACTATAACTATCTACTGGCGACCGCCAGTAGATAATATATATATATATATATATATATATATATATATATATATATATATATATATATATATATATATATATATATATATATTCACTGAAAAAAACATAGGTTTCACACACGTTATAGTTAGGAATTAGCATTTAAAAAACCTTGCAAATTCACTGAAAAAACCATAGGTTTCACACATGTTATAGTTAGCTGGACATTTTACTGATAAAAAACCAATGAAATTCCCCCGTTATAGTTAGTGCAGGCAACTATAACTCACGCGACCGCAATCCTCTGCTGATGACATATGTGTCTTTATGAAAAAAAAATATTTGTAATATATGTATAGCTAAAATTTAATGGAAGAAGACATGGGCAAATAAGTGTCTAAATACAGTATTAGCATCAGCAGAGGATTGCGGTCGCGTGAGTTATAGTTGCCTGCACTAACTATAACGGGGGAATTTCATTGGTTTTTTATCAGTAAAATGTCCAGCTAACTATAACATGTGTGAAACCTATGGTTTTTTCATTGAATTTGCAAGGTTTTTTAAATGCTATTTCCTAACTATAACGTGTGTGAAACCTATGGTTTTTTCAGTGAATATATATATATATATATATATTAAGTCTCACAAGTTGCCTTTGCAGAGAGCACTCCCAACAAGTCAAATTAGCAGCGAACAGCTTCGGTGAAAAGAAATATTAGCATGCCTTGCCTGACGCGTTTCAAACTTTACAGTCCTTTCTCGAAGGCAGCATGCAAACAGCAGTGTTCATTCCACAATCTTTTTAACTGCAAACATCGCGCTTAATTATATCCCGCCCAGGTGGGCCTCTTAATGTGTTGCATCTCGGGAGTTGCAGTTCCAATAATACCCTAGTGGGTTTGAAAAAAATGAACATGCTCAAAATCAAATGACATACTTTAATTTTCACTCCTTCAAGTGCCTTTCACCAGAAATAGTCCCAAATAAAGCATAAACTTGTTGCTCCAAGTGGCTGTCTTTCATCTGAGCGCCACGGGATTTGCTATGAATTTGCAAAGGTGCTTCTCCCCGACCTGGCAGGCCGTATTTATTAAGTCTCACAAGTTGCCTTTGCAGAGAGCACTCCCAACAAGTCAAATTAGCAGCGAACAGCTTCGGTGAAAAGAAATATTAGCATGCCTTGCCTGACGCGTTTCAAACTTTACAGTCCTTTCTCGAAGGCAGCATGCAAACAGCAGTGTTCATTCCACAATCTTTTTAACTGCAAACATTGCGCCTAATTATATCCCGCCCAGGTGGGCCTCTTAATGTGTTGCATCTCGGGAGTTGCAGTTCCAATAATACCCTAGTGGGTTTGAAAAAAATGAACATGCTCAAAATCAAATGACATACTTTAATTTTCACTCCTTCAAGTGCCTTTCACCAGAAATAGTCCCAAATAAAGCATAAACTTGTTGCTCCAAGTGGCTGTCTTTCATCTGAGCGCCACGGGATTTGCTATGAATTTGCAAAGGTGCTTCTCCCCGACCTGGCAGGCCGTATTTATTAAGTCTCACAAGTTGCCTTTGCAGAGAGCACTCCCAACAAGTCAAATTAGCAGCGAACAGCTTCGGTGAAAAGAAATATTAGCATGCCTTGCCTGACGCGTTTCAAACTTTACAGTCCTTTCTCGAAGGCAGCATGCAAACAGCAGTGTTCATTCCACAATCTTTTTAACTGCAAACATCGCGCCTAATTATATCCCGCCCAGGTGGGCCTCTTAATGTGTTGCATCTCGGGAGTTGCAGTTCCAATAATACCCTAGTGGGTTTGAAAAAAATGAACATGCTCAAAATCAAATGACATACTTTAATTTTCACTCCTTCAAGTGCCTTTCACCAGAAATAGTCCCAAATAAAGCATAAACTTGTTGCTCCAAGTGTCTGTCTTTCATCTGAGCGCCACGGGATTTGCTATGAATTTGCAAAGGTGCTTCTCCCCGACCTGGCAGGCCGTATTTATTAAGTCTCACAAGTTGCCTTTGCAGAGAGCACTCCCAACAAGTCAAATTAGCAGCGAACAGCTTCGGTGAAAAGAAATATTAGCATGCCTTGCCTGACGCGTTTCAAACTTTACAGTCCTTTCTCGAAGGCAGCATGCAAACAGCAGTGTTCATTCCACAATCTTTTTAACTGCAAACATCGCGCTTAATTATATCCCGCCCAGGTGGGCCTCTTAATGTGTTGCATCTCGGGAGTTGCAGTTCCAATAATACCCTAGTGGGTTTGAAAAAAATGAACATGCTCAAAATCAAATGACATACTTTAATTTTCACTCCTTCAAGTGCCTTTCACCAGAAATAGTCCCAAATAAAGCATAAACTTGTTGCTCCAAGTGGCTGTCTTTCATCTGAGCGCCACGGGATTTGCTATGAATTTGCAAAGGTGCTTCTCCCCGACCTGGCAGGCCGTATTTATTAAGTCTCACAAGTTGCCTTTGCAGAAAGCACTCCCAACAAGTCAAATTAGCAGCGAACAGCTTCGGTGAAAAGAAATATTAGCATGCCTTGCCTGACGCGTTTCAAACTTTACAGTCCTTTCTCGAAGGCAGCATGCAAACAGCAGTGTTCATTCCACAATCTTTTTAACTGCAAACATCGCGCTTAATTATATCCCGCCCAGGTGGGCCTCTTAATGTGTTGCATCTCGGGAGTTGCAGTTCCAATAATACCCTAGTGGGTTTGAAAAAAAAGAACATGCTCAAAATCAAATGACATACTTTAATTTTCACTCCTTCAAGTGCCTTTCACCAGAAATAGTCCCAAATAAAGCATAAACTTGTTGCTCCAAGTGGCTGTCTTTCATCTGAGCGCCACGGGATTTGCTATGAATTTGCAAAGGTGCTTCTCCCCGACCTGGCAGGCCGTATTTATTAAGTCTCACAAGTTGCCTTTGCAGAGAGCACTCCCAACAAGTCAAATTAGCAGCGAACAGCTTCGGTGAAAAGAAATATTAGCATGCCTTGCCTGACGCGTTTCAAACTTTACAGTCCTTTCTCGAAGGCAGCATGCAAACAGCAGTGTTCATTCCACAATCTTTTTAACTACAAACATCGCGCCTAATTATATCCCGCCCAGGTGGGCCTCTTAATGTGTTGCATCTCGGGAGTTGCAGTTCCAATAATACCCTAGTGGGTTTGAAAAAAATGAACATGCTCAAAATCAAATGACATACTTTAATTTTCACTCCTTCAAGTGCCTTTCACCAGAAATAGTCCCAAATAAAGCATAAACTTGTTGCTCCAAGTGTCTGTCTTTCATCTGAGCGCCACGGGATTTGCTATGAATTTGCAAAGGTGCTTCTCCCCGACCTGGCAGGCCGTATTTATTAAGTCTCACAAGTTGCCTTTGCAGAGAGCACTCCCAACAAGTCAAATTAGCAGCGAACAGCTTCGGTGAAAAGAAATATTAGCATGCCTTGCCTGACGCGTTTCAAACTTTACAGTCCTTTCTCGAAGGCAGCATGCAAACAGCAGTGTTCATTCCACAATCTTTTTAACTGCAAACATCGCGCTTAATTATATCCCGCCCAGGTGGGCCTCTTAATGTGTTGCATCTCGGGAGTTGCAGTTCCAATAATACCCTAGTGGGTTTGAAAAAAATGAACATGCTCAAAATCAAATGACATACTTTAATTTTCACTCCTTCAAGTGCCTTTCACCAGAAATAGTCCCAAATAAAGCATAAACTTGTTGCTCCAAGTGGCTGTCTTTCATCAGAGCGCCACGGGATTTGCTATGAATTTGCAAAGGTGCTTCTCCCCGACCTGGCAGGCCGTATTTATTAAGTCTCACAAGTTGCCTTTGCAGAGAGCACTCCCAACAAGTCAAATTAGCAGCGAACAGCTTCGGTGAAAAGAAATATTAGCATGCCTTGCCTGACGCGTTTCAAACTTTACAGTCCTTTCTCGAAGGCAGCATGCAAACAGCAGTGTTCATTCCACAATCTTTTTAACTGCAAACATCGCGCTTAATTATATCCCGCCCAGGTGGGCCTCTTAATGTGTTGCATCTCGGGAGTTGCAGTTCCAATAATACCCTAGTGGGTTTGAAAAAAATGAACATGCTCAAAATCAAATGACATACTTTAATTTTCACTCCTTCAAGTGCCTTTCACCAGAAATAGTCCCAAATAAAGCATAAACTTGTTGCTCCAAGTGGCTGTCTTTCATCTGAGCGCCACGGGATTTGCTATGAATTTGCAAAGGTGCTTCTCCCCGACCTGGCAGGCCGTATTTATTAAGTCTCACAAGTTGCCTTTGCAGAGAGCACTCCCAACAAGTCAAATTAGCAGCGAACAGCTTCGGTGAAAAGAAATATTAGCATGCCTTGCCTGACGCGTTTCAAACTTTACAGTCCTTTCTCGAAGGCAGCATGCAAACAGCAGTGTTCATTCCACAATCTTTTTAACTGCAAACATCGCGCTTAATTATATCCCGCCCAGGTGGGCCTCTTAATGTGTTGCATCTCGGGAGTTGCAGTTCCAATAATACCCTAGTGGGTTTGAAAAAAATGAACATGCTCAAAATCAAATGACATTCTTTAATTTTCACTCCTTCAAGTGCCTTTCACCAGAAATAGTCCCAAATAAAGCATAAACTTGTTGCTCCAAGTGGCTGTCTTTCATCTGAGCGCCACGGGATTTGCTATGAATTTGCAAAGGTGCTTCTCCCCGACCTGGCAGGCCGTATTTATTAAGTCTCACAAGTTGCCTTTGCAGAGAGCACTCCCAACAAGTCAAATTATATATATATATTCCAAAACCCAGGTTTCTCACTTCCCAGGAACCTCTTTCAATAGAGCGCACTCAAAGCCATCAGCGTTAAGTAAGCAAATTTCCATTTATTTTCGTCTCGACTGCATACGAGTAGACAAACGCGTTTCGGCGTGACCGCCTTCGTCAGTGTCTATTCAACAGTTACATGATGAGTTTTTTTTAAATAAAGTTTTCATATAATTCATGGAAAAAGAAAATAACGTTTTTAAATAAACATAGAAGAAGGTACAGTGATGCAGACACCAGTATCATTACTGCGGCGGCCATCTTTGAACGATCATTACATTTCATTCATGTTATGAATTCATTGCTTGGATATATATGTATATATCTTGTATTACAATTCATGTAATTACTATTCATCAATTTTGAATTACTATTCTAGCAATCCATTGCTACTAAATTAATTGAAATTATATTTTGAATTTTTTGACCGCGTGTTTTTTAATTATATATATATATATATATATATATATATATATATATATATATATATATATATATATATATATGCAGAGCAAATCCTGGAACGTCACCAAACCTCCACGGCTCACAAACACAGGTACGGACCACTTCAAGGAACGTAGTGAAACTGCTGTGCTTTATTTAAATTCCACGATTACAGCAACCAGTCAGTCCTGGCCAGTGCCTCAGTATGAAGCGTTTCGACCGATACAGCTCGGTCTTGTTCACATATATAGTTTTACAAAAATGCACCTCCAATACTATACAAGAAGTGAAATCGGTACTCCATACGATTACAGTCTGGCTGCTTTATTGAGTGAGTTACATCTACACGTTTCAGTCATTACCTCACGGCCTTGTTCACGATATATATATATGAAATTGGGTTACTGGTTGACTGGTCAAGCATCAAACACAATCCTTGTTAGGGTAGGGCACAAGCATACTCTAAATTAACATGTGCTCAACCTTCTGGTAGCTTGGCACAGAGCATTCAGGCTAAACTTAGAGTCAATGTGTAAAGTATTTGTGCAACACTTCAAACAATAAAACAATGAAAACTCCATATGAAAACTATCCCACACCAGGTTCGACAAATAGCGCAAAAAAATATTATTAAAACAAGACCAAAATGACAAAACTCAATCATAGAACTGGAGTTAAGAATTTTTAATGAAAAAAATGCAATATAGCTCCTAAAAGCATAAAGCACCAACCAAGGCTATCTGGTCATGTTGCACTGATTCAAAGTCAAAAGTTCAAGCCAAGCGCAGGTCAGGTATAGTATCAGATTTGTCCCACTGAAGGATTACCTGCTCAGGTTTTGTGCCAAGAGTCCCATTTGTGTGGAACAAAATTGCCAGGAGCAAGAAGAGCCTTTTCTGGTGGTTGTTGGCATGGCGTGTGGAGCAAGCCAGGCATCACAAATGGGCATGCTGGAGCTCCACGTTGGTGGTCCATGCGGGCAAACAATGCTTGTGTTACAAAGAGATGAATTTCTGGATCCTTGCACTGATTTACTGTGGGAATGAAGCGGTTCTGGTGCGAACTCGCCCGTTTACGATTGTGAATAGCCCAAAAGCATAAACCATAGAACTTGAGACCACAACAATAGCCCTAGTCCTGAAAAGTGCCTCTTGGGGGTCAGGAACTCATTGAATATGGGTCCAGGAGCTGTAGAAAGCCTGTTATGTCCCTGAGGGTCAGATAAGGAGGTCAACAGACTAGCCGTTACTGTCACCTTGGCCTCCTGCATTCAAGATTGAGTTTCAGGTCTGGTTGTTCTCCTGCAGGCAAGAGGTAAGCAGGCAGCAAGTCAGCATAACAAGGCAGCAGTTCCTTCAGCGTAGCAGTTCAGCAGAGTGACACTTTTTTCAGCAGCATAGATGTTCTACTTCCTGGAAGAGTATCCACAGGTCCAGAAGTGTACTGAAGTGGTGATGTCTGAGGTCCTTCTTTTTTTACACTGATGCCCTGATTCTGAAAGGTAGGAGAGACTTCTAGACAGTGTCCTTGAAGTTCAATGAATTCCCTGTCTCCCCTGCCTTGGCTCCAAGCAGGCTGAGGTGGCAATTCAGAGCCATTAAGACCATTGTGTGTAGACAGGACACAGCCTGGAAGTAAAGCTAAGCCCAGCTTCTCGCTCCCTTTGAGCCAGTGATGGCCCACCCAGTAACACCTAACCTCCCATTGTGTGTGGCTGTCTAGGAGGAATACACAAAGCCCAACTGCCAACCACACTGAGCCATGTGATCAGAGACAGACTGCAGGCAGGAAAATGGCAACATTCTAAAAGTGAAAGACAGTGCTCCCCAAATTGCAAAACGTCCCCTTCTTGCACTGCCCAAGTTTCCAAAGAAATTAGTTGTAATCAGATACTCTGTAATCCAAATATGTAAACCTACTTTCAATTAAATGGTTTATTCGAGATCACTAGATCCATATATTGGGTAATCTTTATCCATCCCAACTATGTGTTATTAGTAGTTCATGTTAATAAAGTTCATAATGTGAAGAAATGGCCTTCAAAAGCAAACAATAAACTAACCCCAATGGATTTTGGGTTGGAGTTGCTCTTCAACAGGGAATCACCAATCTTCAAAAAAAAGGAGGTCAAAACTAATATTATCCAACACACCATACATCGATTGTAAACCAGCTGGTTGTTAATCAATATAAAAAATGTGATATTATTCTGTACATAACCTCTCTTGCTTGGGTTGGAACACATTATGCAATTACTTTATACATTGCCAACATATAAGAAGTCATACTGAAAATTAAAAATGTATTGACCAGGTCGTGAAAAAATGTATTAACATGGGGGCATATGTATGAAACCAAATTTTAGTCGCCAACGCTGCGAATCGCAAAAAACAGCGTTTGCGACTAAATATTCGCAATTTCATATGTATGACACACATTCCTAGTGCAAATTAAGAAATCACTAAAATAGCGATTTCTTAGGCTGCGAAACTCCAAAATTGTGATTATGCTTGCGATTTCTTAAATTGCGATATTCTCAATTTGCAAAATTTGCAAAAAGGATATCGCAAATTAAGAAATCGCAAGCAAATGTATGAAAAACTCGCTAATTGCGAAATAACAAAATGCGCAAAATAAGAAATCGCAATTAACAACAAGTGCAAGCAGGTGGTAAACAGGTGCAAGGTACGTAAACCACCCCACAATGCAACAGAACCAACCACAATGGCAGCACTGTGTGTGATAGCCAGGAGGCTGCGTATTCAGGCTCTTGCACAGAGGTGAATGAGACAGGAACGTATATTCAGGCTGTGCATCACTCTGTTCCAGCACACTGAAGAGGACATCCATGACAAGTACAGGCTGCACCCACAGACCATATTGGACCTGATTGAGGAGCTGAAACCCTACTTGGAACACCCTACATGCAGGACACAAACAATTCCCACACATGTGCAGGTCCTGTGCTCCCTGCACCTCCTGGCGTCAGGGAGTTTTCAATGGGTCATAGTGGTGGTTGGTGGGGTGTCACAGAGTCCACTTTCGTGCTTCTTTCATGCCTTTCTAGATGCAATGCTACAGAGGCTCTCACATCACATATACTTCCCCACCACCCAACAGGCATTACAGCAAACAAAACTTGACTTCTACCAGATTGCACGTTTCCCCCACGTCATTGGCTGCATCGATGGGACCCATGTGGCCATCACACCCCCATCAGCAACTGAATATGTCTACAGAAACCGTAAATGCTACCATTCCCTCAATAGACAGATTGTGTGCAACGCAAAGTATATCATCAATGACATCGTACCGAAATACCCTGGAAGTACACATGAGTCTTTCGTCTTTAGACACAGTGGAATACACAGACGTCTGAGTGCTGGAGAGTTTGGGGAGGGATACCTGCTAGGTAAATACATGGCACACATCCATACATCCACTACATCACTGGAGGGTGGGGACATTGACTTACCTATTGTGTCTATCCCTGCAGGTGACAGTGTCTATGCAGTGCGGGACTTCATCCTGACCCCGTATCTGGATCCAGCCAATGCAAGTGAGAGGAGATACAACAGGGCACACAGATCTACACGCTGCGCCATTGAGCGTACGTTTAGAACCCTTAAGAGCCGGTTCCGGTGCCTGCATAAAAGTGGAGGCGCACTGCAATATAGCCCTGAGACCTGCTGTAAAATCGTGGCAAGCTGTGCAATGCTCCATAACATGGCTATGAGGAAAGGCACCACAATTGATGTGACCGATACAGACACTTCGGATGACGATTGCCCTGCTCCCCCTGGCAGACCAGCGTCAGGAGTCGGGCCAGCTGCTGGACGCCAGAGATGGACTGTGATCACACAAAACTACTTCTAGGAGAGCAATGATGACATGAGACAAACAATCTTTCTAATGTAAAACCACAATGTGGCAGGGTTGGATGGGGATAAAGGAAGATGGCGCTCAGACGTGTGCACTGTGAGTTTCTACTTAGAAAGAGTAGGTGTGGTGCTGTCAGGTCAGGGGTACCAACCCAAGGAAACCCCTGCAAATAAGTAGGACAAACCCACTCAAGAGAACAAAAGACAAAGTCCTGCGCACACAATCAGGATAAAGCTTAATAGTAGCATCTGTCAGAGGAATGAGCAAGAATCAGAATCTGAAGGATTTTGAAAAGAGAATGTCGACATCAGCAGAATTTTGAGAAAAGTATTCTTTATGTAAGTCAATGTCTGACAAATGCATAGCACACAAATACTCAGCCGACACGTGTTTCGTCACACTATGTAAAGATGTGACTCTTCAGGGCTGAGAAGGACACAAAGAAAATAACAGAATAAACAAAATAAGTGAAAAAGCAAACATAATCACATTACACTGTAAAACTGAAAAACGCGGGTCCGAGGCGTGAGATGCTCTTGATGTGAAAAGGGTGATAAATTGTCTCAGAAATAGAATTTCGTAAAGGTGCACCTGAACTGTAAAACTGGACGAAGCACCTTAAGTGGATACAGTGGCTATGGAGAATCCAAAATTAAGGAGAAGGCAAATGGACAGTGAAAGGTGCTCTTAATATGGATCCGGTGACACTTAGTCACTGTAAAACAAAGTTCAAAATTATGGAAGGAAGACTGCTTCAATTGAAAAGGCATCCTAAGCGAAATAGAATCGCGTGTCCGTACGAATGTATAGCATGCTAGAAAACAGCTGCCCTAGTTAACAAGATTGCGGGTGCAAGTCAACACCGAGGTCACAAGTGAAAGCGAACCAGAGAGCCTAGATCAATCTAACTCTAATGCAACCAGTTCCAGTTTTTTACGCGAAGTACAAGCCATCAGGCGGGAGACGAGAACACAACAAAGACAGGGTACAGGGGACAAAAAACCCGCAGAGGAAAAAGGGCAGGAAAACGAACAATACAAGAAGAAACTGAGATCGGGGAACGACAAGTAATGACCAACAATACTGACATACAAGTAGTCAATCTCTCTTCCTTCTCACTCAACAACAACATGATCTCCCTACTCAGTAAAGGCCTCAGTTTCAACCCATACGAAGCAGGAGATCTGTGCAGATCCAAAATAGATCTGTTCAAATTCATCAGGGGCCTCAAACTCAAAAAACACTTTGAGACCATGCCTGCATATCAGACTAGACCAACTCGCGTTATCGACCCCCTACTCCCTCAAACCATTAAAGACGTCCGTGGCACCCATCTACTCCTTTCCATGTCTGAAACAGATGACCCACCTCCAAGTTTTGATCTGTTATTACGAGACCTCGACATCGATCCATTGGGCACTATCCCTAGTGGCCTCAAAAACAAATCTAAATGGACGCCCACCCTGTCGGGAGGAAACACCATTGACATATTCCACAACCTGGTACTAGAAGATCTTGATCAGTATGAGAGGAACCTCACGAGGAGCAACCATAAGACCAAAGAAAATCTAACCAAGGGTGAGAGAATGGCTCTCAATAACCTGGCTGCTGAACACAACATCATCATCAGAGAAGCCGACAAAGGCGGAAATGTCATCGTGATGAATCGCATAGACTACCACAACGAGATCATGAGCCAACTGCAAGATAACACCTGTTATGAACGTCTGGAAAGCAACCCCACTGGTCCCTTGACCAGTCTCATCAATAAGAAACTCCATGGTTGGCAAGAGATGGGACTTATTGATGAAGACAAGGCATGCTACATGATAACAGCCAAACCTACATATCCTGTGCTATATACTCTACCAAAGGTACATAAGCAGGCCCCTTTTCCTCCTGGCCGTCCGATCATTTCTGGCATAGGGGGACCAACTGAAAGACTAGCCCAATATGTTGACCTGTTTCTCAACCCAATGGTCAAAAATTTGCCTTCCTACATACAGGACACCAAGCATATTCTAGGGATCCTTGCTGACATACAATGGCAACCCAATATGATCATAGCGACCCTTGATGTTGTCTCCCTCTACACATCCATCAAGCCCGACCTAGGACTTGAGGTAGTTTCCAGATCTCTTCACCACAGATCAGCTACTTTATGGGAACACACAAACATGGTTATCAGTATGATGGAAATCATACTCAATAACAACTTTTTCATGTATGAACAACACTGGTACAGACAAATCAAAGGCGTGGCCATGGGTTCTAAGTTCTCACCATCTTTTGCCAACCTATACATGGGTGCCTTAGAAACAGAATGGCTATGGGACAAGAAAGCAGCCCAATGGATTGACTACATCATTTACTGGAGTAGATACATCGACGATTGTTTACTTCTTTGGTCTGGCACGCAGGAAAACCTTAATCAGTTCTGTGAATACCTCAACTCCAACTACATGGACATGAAATTCACATGCGAATCCAGCAAGACCAACATCTCCTTCTTGGATGTAGAACTATACGTTAAAGACAATTCCCTACACAGTAGGCTGTATCGTAAGCAAACCTCGTGCAATGCCATTCTTCATGCCGAAAGTGCACATCCTTTACACCAGATAGAGACAATTCCTTTTGGAGAATTCACCAGGGCCAGGAGGAACTGTAGTGAAGACACCGAATTTTCCATTTGCCTGAACGACATGAAACAAAGACTTGTGCAACGGGGTTATAAACCACAGACCCTTAGAAAAGCCACAACCAGAATCAAGAACATCAAAAGAGAAACGACGCTACAGACCAAGACTTGCGGTAAAACAGACAAACAAACCATCAGACTGATCACAGAGTACAATGCCAGCAGCACTACAATACGAAAAAGTTTCATCAAACACTGGGGCATCTTATTGGCTGACCCAAGCCTCAAGGACAACATTAGTGATCATCCACAAATAACATTCAGGAGAGGGAGAACACTCAGAAGCAGACTCTGTCCTACGATTCCTCACTCCACGTCTGCATCCTCCTCCTGGCTCAAACCCCATACCATTGGTTTTTTCAAATGTGGCTGCTGCGGCATTTATAAATGGGCCGTTAATGGCACTAAGGAATTTAGTGGCTGGAATGGCAAAAAACACAGAATAACCTGCAACATCAACTGCAATTCCTCCTTTGTGGTCTATATCCTACAATGCACATGTAGACTTCAATACGTGGGGAGCACGATCAGACCACTGAAGGAGCGCATCAGTGAACATGTTCGTGCCATGCACAATGTGGATGCCAAATACCCGATGGCGTCCCACATAGCATCATGCAAAACACAGGGCACGCAAAAAAGACTTTCCTTTTTTGGAATAGACATCTCCAAAAGTAATGCCAGAGGTGGTAACCGTGAACTGAGACTGAGGAGACAAGAGGCGACATGGATAATGCGCCTTCAGTCGGTCAAACACGGTCTCAACATTAACCATGAATTACAGTACTTTCTAGGAACTTAACACAATTACTGTTGCTTCCCTTCAGGTCATTTCATGCCTGTGAAAACATACATGCTCTCTTGCTTTTTTTCATTATATGCTTGGTTTTTTTCCACTGATTACTCACAATGGGGCAACTCTGCCTTGACTTTTGAGTTTGTTTTTCTGTTTCTTTAACTGTGCAAATATTTGTTTTAGAGTTTCCACCCGTTTGCTTTCTCTTCGTTGCTCATTGACATTCATGAATATGTATGTGGATTCTACTCAACTGTTCCCTAATTATGTGTACACAGTACCCGTTTTATATCTGTCGCACACTGCGGCATAATACATGAACACATAATTCTCTTCGTAGGGTCAACTGTACATTGTTTTCCCGCTTATCCCTTCTATCTGCCTTTAGTTGCAAGTACACACCCCACGAGCCGTTTTGATCTCGCTTAGACACGTAACCATGACGATTGAGTCTTTCACTCCCTCACTTCCTGATTCATACTCTCCCGCATGCACTGCGCGCTCTAGTTTCTTTCCTGTTAACAAATGGCACCCCGTCTATTTAAGCTTCCGGTTCCGGGACCTCGAAATTCCCACATCCTGGAATCGGTGGATCCACAACCCGCGATCCACAAGCGCACTCGGTAAGACCCTACCCCGCCAGCCACACTTTTAAATTTTAAACTGCACATGGCTCATTCTACCTTTTTTCTACTTTAGAGTGTACAGCCAATCACCCAAGTGGCTGGTACACATCACCGCCTACCTCACCATTTCGGGTGTCCGGACTTTCGTACCGCACCCTCACCTTGCCATTTTCATTTACATTCCGAAGTCCACGCTCATCTACAGCATCAGGTACGGGGATTTCTTTCATCATGCTCGAAACGGCCACGTCCCCCGTATTTCACGTGCATGCTTTCCATATCCCTTCGTTTCAAATTTTACGGCTCCTCAACCTAGATCATGCACTTTTACTTAATAGATCGAATCACAGCTTTATTCCCATTACGCTTCCCGTTTTAATCATTTATCGTCCTATCTTGCCATATTTGCCTTCCTACACGTTATAGGCTGCAAACAGTACATTATCACTTACCGTTAACTTTTT
Source organism: Triturus cristatus (assembly GCF_964204655.1). Taxonomy (NCBI): domain Eukaryota; kingdom Metazoa; phylum Chordata; class Amphibia; order Caudata; family Salamandridae; genus Triturus; species Triturus cristatus. The sequence continues at coordinate 248,972,896 of NC_140594.1, forward strand.
CCATTTTCTTGTGTCATATTGTTGCTTTATGATTTTAGTAACCACGGCCACTGTGTCTCTTATGTTTTGGCAACTGCATTTCTTATGTGTTCTCTCATATAACAGAATGATTTATTCGGTTTTTTCTATTGTGGCCTGCTCTACGTTTTTTCATCCAGTACTATTTTTTAAACCTACTTGTCACACAGCATTGAGATTGTTGCTTCTACGGCCATTTGTCATCGTATTTGTTTTTCTGTTCGTAACTGAATGATCACTGGACTTTTTCATTTTTCATTGTGCTTAAGCTACATGTGTGCTTACCAATTACATCTCTGTCACGACTCTCAAATGTTTTAATGTCCGGCCACATTCTCGCATGCGTTTTGGGAAATTCTGCAATATCCATCACCAGCCGTTTTTCAGCCCACTATTTTTACCTTTTTCTGTCTTTTCACCACATCTTTCTTGCACTCTCCGTAGTTAACTTGCACCCGCAATCTTGTTAACTAGGGCAGCTGTTTTCTAGCATGCTATACATTCGTACGGACACGCGATTCTATTTTGCTTAGGATGCCTTTTCAATTGAAGCAGTCTTCCTTCCATAATTTTGAACTTTGTTTTACAGTGACTAAGTTTCACCGGATCCATATTAAGAGCACCTTTCACTGTCCATTTGCCTTCTCCTTAATTTTGGATTCTCCATAGCCACTGTATCCACTTAAGGTGCCTCGTCCAGTTTTACAGTTCAGGTGCACCTTTACGAAATTCTATTTCTGAGACAATTTATCACCCTTTTCACATCGAGAGCATCTCACGCCTCGGACCCGCGTTTTTCAGTTTTACAGTGTAATGTGATTATGTTTGCTTTTTCACTTATTTTGTTTTTTCTGTTATTTTCTTTGTGTCCTTCTCAGCCCTGAAGAGTCACATCTTTACATAGTGTGACGAAACACGTGTCGGCTGAGTATTTGTGTGCTATGCATTGGTCAGACATTGACATACATAAAGAATACTTTTCTCATAATTCTGCTGATGTCGACATTCTCTTTTCAAAATCCTTCAGATTCTGATTCTTGCTCATTCCTCTGACAGATGCTACTATTAAGCTTTATCCTGATTGTGTGCGCAGGACTTTGTCTTTTAATCTTTCTAATGTGTGCTGTGTTTATTCACACTTCACAATCATTAAAAGTGTAGCTGTACCCAGCACATGTTATGCACACAGTGCAGGTACGGCACAAGTAACTGTGCAATCTGCATAGTTGGGTTACTTCATTCTTTTTTGATTCATTGTCACTGGACAGTTCACCTCCTTCGGTGATGCATTGGTGGTGTTTGGCGTCCAGTCTGAGTGCCCTCCATGGTGTTCCTCGGTCCTGCACCCTGTCTCGAACTGCGCTGTCTTTCTCCAGGCAATGTAGGTGTGATGCTGCTCCTACTGGAGGTTTCTTCACTCTCGCCAGAGGCCATGAGAGCGCTGCCACCTGAGTTGGCCGTCTGCAGCTGCTCCACTGCACTGGTGACCTGTGCTAGCCCTCTGGCTATGTCCTGACAGCAGTGCGCCATTTTCACCTGCATTGTGACGCTTCTGCGTGTCAGAGTGCTGGTGGTGGTGCAGAGGCGGTTCACGGCCTTGGTATATGTGTGCAGGTGTGCATTGGCACGTAGGGCAGACAGTGTCACACAGGTCACGGATGGCACCTGCCATGGCCATGATGCCCTCCCCCATGTTTTGCTGATCTTTGTGAATACGGCATAGCTGCCTATTTATTGACCTCAAAGATTTACTTTGCAGGCGCTGTTCCTGCAGCATGCTGTGTTCCAGCCCAGAAAAAACGGTGTCCTCCGCTTCAGTGGCAGTGCTGCTCCTGGGCCTTGACCTGCCTCTATCCTGTGGTGGAATGCTTGGCCTTGGTGTGTCCTGACTAGGCATGTGTGACACACCCTGACTCCCCTCTCTTCTGTCACTGTCCTCCCCTGTGGCCGGTATCTCATCCTCAAATGGAGGCAGTGGGGGCACATGTGTGCGCTTCCTGCGCAGGATTAGTGTGTGCTCCGTATCATCACTGGAGTCCTCAGGATGTGCAGGATCCTCTCCCTCTGCACTGTCATCACGTGCCCTGGATTGTGCTGTGGATGTAAAGGAGACTACATGAGTTTGTGTCTTTGTCTGCAATTTGCACTCAATAAAGTTTCTACAGTTTGTATCGGCTAACTTCTGACACTGTATCATTCACTTATCCCCAAACCACATGTTGCATTCGATTTCCTATGTCTCATGGACACATTGTCAGACATATTACTACAAGTTCCATGATGCATTGCTGGGTGTGCTATAAGACTTGGACTGGAATGACATTTTGTGAGGATATTTAGCGCATTTGGGGAAGTGTGCATGGGATGGGGATCAGTGCAGATTGATTTTGCATGCATCTTACCTTGGCTGCTGGATGCAGGGTCGGAGCTGTCAATGTCAGCCACACCACCGACGCACTCAGGCAGGAGAGTGGACTCCACAAGCTCCTCGTGGGGTGTTGGCTGTGCTGCTGTGGATGGTCCTCCCCCGGTCTGGTTTGCATCCTTTAGTCTGGCTGCCACCCTCTCCTTCGACCTCTGCCGCATATCATACCATCGCTTGCGCAATTCCTCGATGGTGCGATTGGTCACACCCACAGCATTCACCTTCTGTTGAATGTCCAGCCAGATTTTGTGTTTTCTTGCTTCTGGGACTCGCAGTGCCTTTTTCCCAAAAAGGAGCTCATGGCTGCATACCATCTCCTCTATGAGGACCTCCTGCTCCTTTTCAGAAAACTTGTGTTTTCTCTTTCTCTTCTCTGCATCCTTGCCCTCATGTTGCTTGTTGGACTCCATTGGTGTTTGTTCTCTCCTGGGATGCCGCCTCACACTCTCCAAACAACCTCTGGGTGTGGCTCAGGTAAGCAGGTGCAGGAAATCACTCCCACGTCCTGTTTGTGATGTCATCAGGCTGCACCTGTATTGCAGATTCCCGTTTTTGCGATTTTTTAATTTGCGATTTTCGCAATTAAGGAATCGCAAATGATGTTTCTGAGACTTTTTTGCGATTATTAAGAAATCGCTAAACATTTGCGATTTTTTTTTTACATACCGATTTGCGAATCTCAAACTGCAAATCGCAAAATATCGCAATTTGAGATTCGCAAAATGGGAGTTTCATACCCTAGGTCGTAAAAAAATGTGACACCACTGTGGGACAAATCAACCCATTACTGAATGGATTACTAACATCCCGCCTGTAAGACAGATCCAGATGACCATATTTAAGCACACCGGAAGGTGTCATGAGTGTTCCTATTGTGTGAAGAGTAGGGGAAAAGAGAGAGAAGTTTTCACCAGTGTCAACGACCAAAAACGTGACTTGTGATATAATTTTTGCCGTGGATGCACGTCTTCCGTGACCAAGTGAAACATGATGAAGTGCTTAGATAACTCGTGTGCCACATCGGTTTGATGCGAAAAGATAAACTGCTTCTAATTCTTAGTTAAAGGCTGTATGGCTGCAGCGTTTGCTCCTCTGTGAAGCACTTTGCGTATTTAAACAAGTGCTGTGATTCCCGTGTTTAAGCGTGTTTCTTGAAAAGTGCAACGCTATGTGTATTTAAAATAAGCAAAATTACAAAGTGTGTCTGATGCTTGCTACTTACAGTTCAAGTCCGCAAACATTCCGGCACAGCCAGAACCTTCACCATGTGAATAGGAGTAAATGAGTGATGAGAGATTATTTAAATTAACTGTTGTTCAACATAAAAACAGGACTCCCACCGAAAGGTGAACTGGGGCCATCTTTTTTTTTTTTATTTATTTTTTTGGTGTAAGAATTTTATTGCACTTTGTTTTACACATACAAAACATGCCGAGAATCACCTATATTGCACTCGCCTACATCCGCAATGGGCCGGCGTCACGTAATCACAGTTTTCTGCAACAGTGCTAGTTGTACACAGCCCATCAGCCGACATCCAGCGGACCGGCGGCGTGTTATCAGATAGTATCCAGTTGTGTGTCGGTGCTATGCTCGCTGCCTGATACATCAGTAGTCTTACATTTTTACAGTTTTTTTTTTTTTTTTTTTTATGCGTATTTTTGTGGTTTAAACTGAAACTTATCTTAACATTGCATTCCCCAACTTGTAGGTCTCCCCCTGCATCCTTCCCTCTGCATCACGGCATCCTCCCTCCTAAGTGTCAGTACTGTACAATTGATCGCCCTGTGCTGTCACTTGCAGTCTTTCATTTTACTCAACTTCCGTTTCTGTGTCTGACGTGCCATGCTCAAGCAAATAGGCTCGTAAGTACCCCCAATAGTCTTTGGGCCTAGAGCCGACCGGCAATTCCTCTTCGTATGTGACGAGCGTATCTCGACAATACACCATATCTTCAAGCCAGCGTTTTACCTCCGGCGCTCTTTTGCTATTCCAGTGAATCGACACCCTTCTTTTAGCTAGCAGTAGCGCAACAGCACAGAATCTACGCCTCAAAGCCCTCAGGTGTGGAGTAATACCCAACAGACAGACCTTCGCCTCGCACAGCACGCCAACTCCTAGCATTTCGCTCAAAACCTGTATGACCTGTTCCCAATACCCCGCCACTTTACGACAGTGCCATGCTAGATGCATGAAGTCCGCGTCCTCCTGACCACACCTGCAGCATTTTGAATCTTCCCTTAAGCCATGTTTGTAAAGCCTCTGAGGTGTGTGGTACACCTGATGCAAATACTTGTAATGTATAATTTTCAAATTCCCGTTGGGTGTCAGCATACCCGTAAGCATGCAAGCGGAATCCCATTCTACATCCGTCAGGGGTTCTGCTAGTCCGGCGCTCCATCTGTCCCTGGCCTTGTGTGTGTTGTTCCCTACCGCCCCTTGTATACTCGCATACAATTTGGAAACCAGGTGGGTTGCTTTGGGTGTAGTCAAGAGTAGTCGTAGGGGTTCAAGGGTAGGCGGTTCTTCCGGATGCGTCGGGTAGTGTTCCCGTAGTGCTCTCTGCAGTCTATAGAAGTTGAAACTGAACAGTGGAGTTGGGTTGCTGATGTATTGTAGCTTATCAAGTGTCTGGAATTCGCCATCAGTGTACAGGTCCCCCAACGTGTCTATTCCGGCCCGCCGGAACAGATCCATGCCCACCCTCTCGTGTGTTACCGAGAGGGCTGGGTGATGCGCTAGCGGGAGTGTGGGTGCATATAGCGGCAGGCAGCCCGCTTCCCTGCCCAGTAGTCTCCATGCCTCTACGGTCGTGTTAACTGTGTTAATATCTCGGTCGTGTAGCCTGGTGCGCTTATGTGTGAGCATACTGGCCAAAGGGATCGGGTCAGTGTCACCTGCCTCCACCACCACATGTGTCAGGAAGGGCACTTCGTGGTACCAGAAGTGTGCGTACTGCGCCTGAGCGCATAAGTAATATAAGTAGAAGTCTGGAACTTTGAACCCCCCCCTTGCATATGGCAACGTCATGGTGCGCAGTTCCATCCTCGCCTGTTTGCCTGCCCATAGTAAACTAAGGACTAGCGTCTTGATATTGCGGAAGACGGCAGCGGGAGGTTTTATTGGGATATTGTTAAACAGATATAGGAATTTCGGCAGCAGTACCATTTTTACTATCGCAGCCCTGTCCGCCAAAGAAAGTGGAAGTCTGTTCCATTTTTTAATTTTGTCTTCCAGGGCTGCTATCGCCCGCCCGTAGTTCGTCCTGATGACCAATTCAGGGTCTCTGTGGAACCATATGCCCAGATATTTTGTGGGTTCCTCTTGCCATTCTAATGGATAGTCTAATTTGGTCGGTTGTGTGCTGTCTGTCAGCGCCAATACAAGGGATTTATCCCAGTTTATCTGTAATCCTGCCTGGTGACCGAACTTTATATACTCTCTCAGAAGCGGATTGAGGTGTTGTTCAGGGTGTTTAACATATAACACCATGTCATCCGCGTATAGTGAGATATGTATGGGTCGGGAGGGCATTTGAATCGCAGAGTGATGGTAATGTTGCCGTATTTTGCAGGCTAGTGGCTCCAGCACTAAAGCGAAAAGCATCGGCGAGAGTGGGCACCCTTGCCGAGTGCCTCTGCATATTTGTATGGGGTCTGATATGTATCTGTTTACTCTGATGCGTGCCGTCAAGTTTGTGTAGAGCATTGCTATCCATCTCTGAAATATCCACGGGAATCCCATGCGGACCAGTACTGCGTGGATAAAGGGCCAGCCAATAGTGTCGAACGCCTTAGCAGCGTCTAGTAGCACTGCCACAGCTTTCGTTTCCGGGGCCAGATAATGTGCTAATGCGAACAGTGTGCGAGTGTTGTGTGTAGTGGCCCTGTCCGGGATAAATCCCGACTGATCAGGCCTGATCAACAGCGGCATAAGCGGTTTTAGTCTGTCTGCCAGCAGACTAGCTATAATTTTGGTGTCTACATTTAACAAGGATAGGGGACTGTTAGAAATGGGATTTCTGGTTGGCTAGGGCTTGCGCCAAAGCCAGACAGAAACCACCACTCTAGTCAGGGCTGGGGAGTTACACGCCAAAGATAACCCCTGCTCACCCCCTTGGTAGCTTGGCACGAGCAGACAGGCTTATCCCTGAGGCGATGTGTAAAGCGTTTGCGCGCGCACCCAGCAACAACACCCAAGGCCCACCACAAAGGAAACTCCACACAAGGTATTATATAAAAATAACCTTTGTATTATACACAACACATTAGATAAAAACACACACTTTACAATGTGCCAACAGGCACGGGCAGAATTTACAAGGGATTATATATACAGGGGACAGGGCCACATGGACCACTGTCAGGAATTAGCACTTTGTAGAAATAGCACTTAGAACGTAGGAATAATATTTTAGAACATAGCACACAATAACATATATAACACCCAACCAGTGACTACTGGTAACAGAAAGTACCACCTACGCAACCCTAACCACCTTTAGGAATATCACGCAGGGAACTAGGACCTTACTAGTACCACCTGTACTAAGGAGAAAACAACCACCTAAGTATCACTCTACCTGTAGGGGTCTAAGCACCTAAACACAGGATGCATAAAATACATTTAGAGGTGTAAAACAAAGCACATGACGCATAAACACATTCAGGGGTGCAGGAAAGGAACAATGGCGCCAAAACTCACATTAGCCACTACTGTGGCAGTCCCTGGGCCAACTGGCCTTGTAGGGGCAAGGACGCCCTGCGTCCAGAAAAGTCAGGGCGCGCCGGCGCAGGCTGCGCAAGCCAGAACACCGAGGCCACAACCTAAACGTTGCAGTTGCCCACTAAGTGCTGGGCAACTGGGGAAATGCTGGGGCCAACGTTGGAGCCTCCCAGGGCTCTGAAACGAATGAATAATGTCCCCGTTGTTGGAGCGCACCAGCGCTCTAAAATGATGTGCCCCCCGTTGGAACCTCGGGGGCTCTTTAACAAATATAGGCCCAAGCAATGTCGGGGCGGCCCGCTGCCTTCCGGGGCCGCCCGGTACCTGAAATGTCCAAGTGCCTCGCTCAGGCACAACAGAAGACCAAGGGCCTCGCTCAGGCACAACCAAAATGCCCCACAGGTGGAGCGGCCCGCAGCGGCGGTCCCGCTCAGGCCAGAAGCTGATCTGGGAGGACTGGCACTACTCGCACTCCCCCACGGAGCCTCCCAGCCCTGCGCGACTCACCGGCTTGCTCCTGTCGCGCTGCGGGGCTTCCTCTTCGCCCGGTCCCTCTCCTGGGACCAGGACTTCACGGGGGAACAGGCGAGGCTCCCGGCAGGGTCTTCCGGGATGGCGTCGCGCTCGTAGGTGGCGGCCGGCACAAGGGAGCTTCCGCTCCTCGGGGGCTCTCTCTCCTTTCCCAGCGGCTTCCTTCGCTCACCGGAGCACGGGGTGGGCTCCCGTCGACTTCCGGCTTGAGGCGAGGCCCCGCCCACGTCACCAGAACTCTGCCTGACTTCCTGTCGTCCGGAGCCGGGCTGCAGCGGTGATTTGCGATCGTGGTGACGCGGGGTGGGCACCCGCGAGGGGGGGTGAAATTCACTACGGCAAGGTCCCTGGCGGGGTGGGCACCCGCTAGGGATATTAATTTACCAATAAGCGGGGTAGGCACCCGCCTTGGACCCGGCAGACAAGCGGGGAATCCCACGCCGGGGTTCCTTCACTAAATATTGCAGCTCAGCGCTGCTGGGGCCACAATAGAGCGCTCCTAGCGCTATAGGCAAATCAAAGCGTTTCTAGGCGCTTAGGGACACAATAAGTGCTCCCAGCGCTTTAGGGCCAAATAATCCCAAAATCAGCAAAGTTCTCCCTTGCAGGCAGCAAGGCAGGGGTGGGGGGGGCAAGGCTGGACCCAGAGCCAGCTCACTGGGCCTCCAGGCAGGGAGGTAGTCCAAGTGGCGGTCCTCTGGTCCAACAGCAGCAGCAGCCCCCCTCAGGTAAGATCCTGGCAGAGAACAGTTTCTGTGGGGACACAGCCCCATTTTTATACAGGCAAACCCTTTGTTCTGGGTTCAGGGTGAGGGGGAAAACCAGTCGCAGCTGGTTGGGGAGCACCCTTGATGTGCTCAGCCCCTCACTCTATTCACTGGCAGGGCTAGGGTCGTCAGTCGCACCACAGGGGGCGGGGCCAGCATTGTGTTTGGAAAACCCTGTCCTATTCAGGACCCAGGTGGACTCCTCCCACCCATCTAGCTGCTGATCTCCCCATTCACCACTGGGTGACTCATCCTGACACTGGGGAATCCCTAGCCCGTCACATGACACGACCAGCCAATCACGCGACAGACACACTGCACACAGAAGTGCCCACTTCTAGAAGTAGCACTTCCACACTAGGTACATGCACGCCGCACACATCATCGCGCAGCATTCACTCCCACGAGTCCGCACATACCAAACTCGGGCCTGCACACCCCACGCATCAGGAACTACTAGGGACACATACATTCCCCATGCATTCCTATGGGAGGGCAGGCCTATCTCACCACATGCACTCAGAGCACGCACGCACTTTACCCTGGGACACAGGGAAAGTGCGCAGAGACCAAACAATCACCATACCAAGTCACCAATAAAAAGCCAAAAAGTCCAGGGGTGAACCTGCCAGAAGGGCCAAGTCCAACAGGGACGGTATGAGTCACATTTATCTACTTCTTTGCCCGGTTTCAGCAATGCAATGAGCAAGGCTTCCCTCAGTGACGCCGGCAGCGTCTGGGCCTCATGTGCCGCCCCGTACAAGTTTACTAAGTGCGGGCGAGTAAGTCAGCGTACGCCTTATAAAATTCCGCTACAAAGCCATCCGGCCCTGGCGCTTTGTTGTTAGGTAAGCGCCTAATGGTGTCTGTGACTTCTTATACAGTTATGGGGCGTTCCTAAGTATTTTCTATGGCCATCAGCCAGCCAGCCACGCCATCTCTATATCCTCCATGTACTGCAATAATTCAGCCTGTGACGGTGAGGGGTGTGCCTTGTATAGTGTGCCATATGTGTACATGAATTCTCGCAGTATACCCTTGGTGTCTGAGACCACCTCCCCGGCGCCGGTAGTTATGGACGTGATATTTTGTGTTGATTTGCCGGAGCATATCTTTGCGGCCAGTTCCCTACCGGGTCTACCTCCTTCCCCATATCGTCTCGCAGTAGCTCGTTTAGACACATATTGCAGCTCTTCAGTTGCAAGTTTGGCATGCTCCGTCAATAGTACCTGGATATCCCCCAAAATGTTGGTGTCTCCCGTCTGGGTGTATGACTGTTCCAGTTTTTGAATGGCCTGTTCACGTGTGTGCAGTTGCCGTCTGAGAACTCTGAGGATGCCTGAGGTTGTACTGAGGCAGACTCCCCGGATTGTAGCCTTAAAGGCCTCCCATAACAAACCCGGGTCTTCCGTTGTTGGGCCGTTAAGATCAAAGTAATCCCCTATTGCCTCATGTATTGTAGTAACGTATACTGGGTCTCTCAGTGCCGCTGCGTTAAAACGCCAGGCGAAAGGTGGTGGGTCGTAGTGTGGGACATCCACTTCCAGAAGCACCGGACTGTGGTCTGATAGTGTTCGGGGTAAGTGAACAACATCTAACACCCATGAGAGTACATCCTGTGTGCCCAGCCAGTAATCTATTCTGGACCAACTGTTGTTCGCCGCGTTTATGTGTGTCGCCGCCGTTACCCCCGGGTTACGTGCCCTCCACAAATCTACCATGTGTAGGTCTTCCATTGCGTCCCGCAACATTGCTCTGGCATTCCCATGATGTTCCGCAGTGTGTGCTGCTCTATCTAGTGTGTCTTGGATCGTGACATTGAAGTCCCCTCCCCATAGTACGTGAGGTGTCTGCATGTCCGTGATGGTGTGCCATACCTTTCTAAAAAACCCCGGGTCATCCACATTAGGGCCATATGTGTTCACTAATAGGATCTGTTGCCTTCTAATCCTGCCAGCTATTGCCACGCTCCGCCCAGCTGTGTCTCTGTGAACGTCGGTAATGTCAAAGCCCGTACCCTTCCTAATCAATATGCTCACTCCCCTGGAGTAAGATGAGTAGTTAGAGTGAGTGACCGATTCGGCCCATTTAGCACCCAATTTGGAAGTGCCGTCTCGATCTAAATGTGTTTCCTGCAAGAAAACAATGTTAATTCGCAGCCTATCAAAGTAAGCAAACAGTCGCCTAATTTTCTTTGGGTTGCCCAGACCTCTCACATTCCAAGTGAGTAATTTCAGCGAGTCACTACGTGACATGTGGTTGTATAGGGTGATGGATTATCCCCTTCAGACGTTCAGTCAGGGTTCCATATCGCGTGTGCACAGTTTTATACCCTACTGCAGGTGAACGTGACAACGGCATACGTTGATTACAAACATTATATACGTGATAGTACATTACTAAGGAGTTCGCCATGCTTCTCAGACACAGAGGTTGCAGTCGGCTAGAGTCTAAGTTCCCCACCCTCCCCCCACCCACTTTAGCACCCAAACTTTGCCAAAGCCATCCCTGAATTAACTGTAACTGTAACTGTAGGATAATTAGACTTGAAGTGGGGCGCACCCTCCTGGGGGTGTCGCCAGGTTCACACATCTCCATCCACATAGTGGATGTGGGCAGAAGTTTAATGCATTAATATTGATTAACTTGCATGTTCCTTTCCGCCCCCTCCCCCACCCCATGCAAGTCCGCAACCGCAACCCCCGGCCCGGCCGCCGATGCACAAGTTCGCCATGTCCCAAGTGTCCAGCATCTCGCTTTACACTTGTAAGCTTCATTTACCGCTGTCTCTCTCAGCTGGATTGCACCTCCCTCCGCCGGTGGACCGCCACCTCCCAAGGGGCTAGTGTCACCCAGTGTTTCAGGCCGTTGTGCCAGCCCTCCGCGTGCTGTAAGTGCATTGTGTCCCCCATCTTAGACGTAAGTCCATATCCACCAACGTCTCATTCCCAATGTGTTCACTGTACTCACTGCGAGAGGGGACACCTCCGATGTAACCGATCAACTGTTCCAGGCATGGGGTGTGTCATATGTTCTTGCTCCCGCACTCAGCGGGAGAGCAGGGCCGCCCGTCGTCTCACCGGGTGCCCACCGCCGCACCGATCACAGTCCGTCCTGCGACACTCGGCGGCCGATATATATCCACAACTGGGTGTACAGTAGTTCTTACTCTTGTCGTCGCGTGTGATCCAGTGCGCCCAGGAGTTATTCAACGTCGCTGGTTCGATCGGTCCTGTCCTGCGCTTCCCTTCGCTTTCCCAGCTTCTTGACGTATTCCTGCGCCGCCTGCACTGTTGGGAGTATTACCGGCTTTCCCGCTGACATGATCCTGAGTTTTGCTGGGTAGAGCATTGCATATCCTAGCCCCATATCTCGCAATTTTTTCTTCACTGGGGCAAACTCCTTGCGCGCCATCTGTACCGCCATAGTGTGGTCTGGGTAAAATTCCAGGTTATTTCCTTGATGCGTGATTTTGCCCATTTCCCTGGCCATCCTGAGTGCTGTATCCCTGTCTCTGTAGTTCAACATCCTCGCTATTATCATGCGTGGGGCTGCTCCCGGTCTGGGTGTCGGTGCCAGTGACCTATGAGCCCGCTCAACAAGGAAGACAGGTGAGAATTTATCAGCCCCGAAGATTTCTTTGAGCAGGGTTTCCACATAGGTCTCCATCTTCCCAGTGTTTGTGGACTCCGGCAGGCCAGAAATGCGTATGTTGTTCCTCCTGGACCTAGCTTCCTGGTCCTCCACCTTCGCTCGCAGAGTCTCTAGCGCTTTATCCTGACCACTGCACGTTTTCAACGCAGCCCTGGAGTCGTCTTCCGCTTTTGATATCCTTTGCTCCGCTTCCGTCAGTCGTCCATCATGCTTTTCAAGCTTTGCCGCCATGGTATCGACCCTCAGCATCACGTTATCCAGTTTGTTATTCATTTCTTGTAGGCTCTGCTGGATCGCCTTCAGGACAGTCTCCATTCCCAAGCCGTCAGACGCCTCACGATCACCCTCAGTGTCTGGGGTGGCCGCGCTATTCTTGCCTTGTTTGCGGGTCTCGAACTGTAGCTTGGACTGTTGCTTGTCCGTTTTACCCATGTCAGCCGCTTGTGTCCGGGAGCTGTGGGTGTGCGGGCCAGCGTGTTACTGGGCTATCGTCACGGCTGTGGCGCGGTGGGCAGGCGCTCGGGGTCACAGCCAGGCAGCGAGTCTACCCATCAGCCATCCATCGGTTGCTGGCAGGTGTATCACCACCCTCATCCCCGGCAGCACCGACCTTAGCATCCGACCCAGGCTCCAAGCGCCATCACAGCCCTGCACCTGCCAATGGGAGTATGGAGGCTCCTAGGTCCGCCGCCGCGCCCCGTCTCCTGCGAAGCAATGAGGTGCCTTGCCCAGCGCCACGGGGTGATGTAGCGCTCCAGTCCGAGGCCGTTGCTTCAGCGTCTAGCTATTCTTCGCTATGGGGTACTGCTCCAGCAGGGACGGGACGCGCACCACTCGCCGGCCGAGACCGCCCTTTCAGCAACGGTGTTTTCGCGCCTGTTTCTCCCTTGCAGCCGAAGCCTCCATCCAGCCGTGTTGGCACGTGCACTCTCGGTCACTGCCCATGTCATATCCCGCCACCAGCCATCTGCAGTGCGTCTCCCGAGTCTGAGATTGCGGTGGTCATCTGGCCTCACTCGCTCGTGCCACCCTTCCTCACGGTATTTCGGGTTTGCAGGTCAGCCTCTCCGCCATCTTGTGATCGCCGGATCGTACGTTAGTTGCCAGTGCTTTTCTCGTGCCCCAGGTCTCACCTCCGGACGGCACCAGCGCACCGTCGGCGGCGCTCCGCTTCTTGCACCACAGCAGGTCCGGGTAGCAGCGGGCCGGTTGCTGGACGTTCAGGGGCGGCGGCAGTCCCGAGCGGCGGGCGCGGCCATCTTGTAGTGGCTCTCGGGTCCCCGTCCACTTTTGATCGAAAATGTCCTGTCACGCCGCCGTTTCTGCCCCGCAACCGCAATTCCTTATGCGCCGAGGTTTCCGATTGCCATATTCGTTGTTTCCGCCGCTGTTGGGGTGGTTTAAGGGGGCGAAAGTCCGCTAATTGTCTTCCGCCCGGCGGAGCTGCCTTTCTCAGCCAGCCATTCCGCAGTGCGCCCTCTAGCGCCCCCCGAACTGGGGCCATCTTAGAGAGGATAGTGAAATAGTCACTGAGCTGAAAGTATGACTAGGTGAATACACATGAGCAGGAGCCATCTTAGAGAGGATACATGTGGAAATGAGACTAGTAAATACAAGTAAGCACAGCCCATCTTAGAGAGGAGAGTTAGATGATGTTAGGAAACATCTTTGAAGGAACAAAGGTAGAATAAAGTACAGAAGTCATGTTAGAGGAGAAAGTAAAATAATGTCAGAAAAACAAATGCACACACTTCTAAACCAATTATAACAAAACAGAGATCTGAGTGCAATAGTCATGTGTGTGAGCGCCAACATGGATTTACAGATTTCTGAATTCCATTCTGTTGTTCAAACAGTTAGGCATGAGTGTGTCTAGTCTTTTTATCCAACCGTTCTCTGTCTCAGCTGTTTCTAAAATAATGAATTTCAATTGACAAATGTTTTGGCTGAACTACAAAAAATGAGTAGCAATAACAGATTTTGTATTTTTTGTCCTTATGTTACCCCTTTGCTCATTAAATCTGGTTTTCATTTGTCTTTCTGTCTTTCCAATGTAAGCTAGACCACACAGGCATTTGAGAAGGTAAAAGACATTCGTGGTATCACAGCTAGCCGTGACTTTAAGTTGAATATTGTTTCCCTTTCTTGGATGTGAGATCCAATTACCCTTGATAATTTTATTGCAATTATTACAATTCAAACAAGGAACAGTCCCTTTGTATGTCCATTTCTCAGTCACAATTTGCTTACTAGATAATGACTCTTTGATATTTTTACCTCTTTCAAATGCAAACAACGGCTGTTCCGAAAATAATTTGGGGAGCGTTGTCTGTCTCACTGGCTACTTACATTCTTCAGATAAGAGAGTGACACCCTGCTGCATGCCACAACTGAGAATGCTGTCAAAGTATTTTTTAGTTAATTTAGGAGTGCGTGATCCATTTCTTGTGTAAACGTTCTAAAAGTGCCATTTTCAGAATTTCAATATGAAATAAGTTAGCATTCTAATTTTTGATTCCAGAGACACCAATCTTGAAGGAATACTTTTTCGCCTTTGGAAATCACCCTTATAAAATGTAATAAGGTAACTCGCCTATTATCCAATGGGAGAGATAGGCCTTCGTAGTAGTGAAAAACACATTTAAGAGTTTTTCACTACCAGGACATGTACAATTTAAAAGTACATGTCAAACCTTTTAAATACACTGCACCCTGCCCTTGGGGCTAACCAGGACCTACCTTAGTGGTGACTTGTGTGTATTAGAACAGAAGGTTTGGGCCTGGCAAAAGATTCATTTTGCCAGGTCAACATAGGAGGTTAAAACTGCATACACAAGCTCTGCTATGGCAGACCTGAGACATGTTTAGAGGGTTACTTAAGTTGGTGGCACAACTAATAGCATTTAATTTACAGGCCCTAGGAAGAGGTAGTGCCACTTTTCTAGGGAATAAGTTAAATATACCTTTTAGGTATAAGCCAATTCTACTAGACTTTAAGAGTAGAGCACAAGCACTTTAACACTGGTTAAGTGTGCAGAGTCCTAAAAGCCAACAAAAACAGGTGCAGAAAAGTGGAGGGTGAAGGCAAAACATTTGCGATTGACTCTGCATGAAATGGTCAACTTCCACAGAATTGGTTGTTTGACTTTAGTTTTCCCAGAATTCATTTCCACACCATATGAATTACACATTTTATAATGCTTCACACAAGGTTTTCAGGCCTTTTGGAGTTTTAAAGATAAGTAGGGTGTTATCTTCCAATGATATTGCAGGAACCGTCTTCCTTGCCAAAACTTGATAGTCATTCTCATACTAAAAAAGACAATCAAAGCAACCATTTATAAAAACAAAGAAAACTGTTGTTGCCAACACATAGCCTTGGCACACAGCAATACTGACTTTGATCTTTACAGTCCCCTCTCCATAACAACCCCACCTCACTACAGCAAAATGATTGGTGGATAAGCATCTAATTACACCTAATAAGTAACTTAGGACACCCAGAGAAGGCACAATCTTCCACAGTTTCACAATATATATAAGAAATGTATAGGTTATATGTATATTTATATATTTGATGGCGGTATATGTCTGTTGGCCACCAGGTCGCATGCAGTAAAGGTTTTTTCCTTAAGATCACAATTTTGGTATTGCTGATGTACGTCTTCAGACAACTGTTCTTCATCCAGCTGAGGGATTTCAGTAATGCAGGCATAAAATTTGATCCAGGTACTGGGTGTCTTGCCAGTGAGGAAGAGAATGAGTTGTGTGTCATCTGCATTGGTGAGGATGTTGATGTGAGAAAGGATGAAGCTGACTTGTGAATGAGTTTAAGAGCGTCTGGCTCAGGGATGATCCTTGTAGAAGTCCGCAGATGAGGTTGTGGATGTCCAAGGTGTACGATTATAGGCAAATTGCCTGAGTATTTCCAGTCAGGCAGGAGCAGATCTATTGGAGTGTGTGTCCTTGGATTCGAATATCGTGTAGGTATTGAATGAGGATGTGGGTGGGAGATCGTGTCACACACTACAACAAAGTCCAGGAAGATGTGTGTCACTGTGTTGCCACCATCCAGAGTCATGCAGAAGGGATCCATTAATGAGTGCAGTTTCTTTGCCGTGATTGGATCTCCAAGCAGGAAGTCTGGTGTTCAGGAGGTTGTGGTCATTGAGGTATTTGGTGCGGCATCTCTAGATGGCTTTCTCTAAGACTTGGATTCAAATATCGTATAGGTATTGGATGAGGATGTGGGTGGGAGATCGTGTCACACAATGCAGCAATGTCCAGGAAGATGTGTGCCGCTGCTTTGCCACCATCCCGAATCATGCAGAAGTGATCCAATAATGAGTGCAGTTTCTTTGCCGTGATTAGATCTCCAAGCAGGCAGTGTGGTGTCCAGGAGGTTGTGGTCATTGAGGTATTTGGTGAGGCATCTGTAGATGGCTTTCTCTAAAACCATAGCTAAGAATGCCAGAAGGGAGATCAGTCTGTAGTTGCCGAGCATGATAGGGTCAGAAGAGAGTTTTTTCAACAATGGAAGGACAGTTGCATGTTTCTAAGAATCTGAGAAGGTTGCCTAAGAGTTAGAGGTATTCACAATAGTGTGAGCATAGCGCAGGTGGTTTGCAGTTCTCTGGAGGAGAATGGTGGGGGCAAGGGCTTGAAGGGGTCCCTGAGTGAATATAATTAGTGATAGCAGTGGTTCTGTTCTGCGGTGATGATGAAACCTAAAGTTAGCATTGGTTCTTTGGATGCGATCGGGAGGCATTTAGTGAGCTCTGTGTGGCTGGTTGTGGATTGAAGTTGCAGTAAATTGTGGTGATTATGTTGCTTAAGAACTGAGAGAGATTGTAGCAGAGGTCCTGAGAGGAGGTGTTCGAGTTGGAGGAGGCAACTGGTGAGGTGAAATCCTTCACAATGGTGAAGATTTTTTTCACCATTTCTTTGTTGTTCATGACTTCGGCATAACTCAACAACGTGTCCTTTCCCACCCATGGGTGACACAGGCAACCTTGATTCAATGCACCAAAGATTAATATGAAAGACAGCTTACTGTAGCCTTATTCAATCTGCAATTGATATAGAATGTTTGCTTTTTGGGTTACTAACAATCCCATAAAGGGATCAGGAGCGCTGTGATAACAGTCTCAAACCTCATTGCATTATTCACAGTATCACACACACACTGCATGAAGAAGATTGAACACTCTTGTGTGAAACGTTTTTATTGCTACAGGAATAATCTGTTTCTCAGTACACATAAAACAGCTACACAGAATTTTCTAGAAACAGCAAGAAGGCACTTTATAAATAAAAAGAATGAAATTAATATTTCTAGCATGTAAAATATCATCTAAAAGGCCTGCCACCCTAATTCCTACTTTCATGCGCTAAACTAAGATAGCATGGAAGGCAGAGTAACTTGAAGTCTAGAGTTTCATAGGGAAATGAAACATACTGCGTACCTTGTTTACAGCTAAGATTGCCTTTATTAGCGGAGGTGTGAAGACTGTGTTCCCCTGCAAAGGGCAAACATCTGCTGCAGTATTCCTCCAAGGACTCAGCCTAATCAGCTTCAGGCCAGAGGCAGCTTCTGCAAAGTGTGGAGTGTGTCACCAGTAGGTGAGACAGTCTCTGACAGAATCAATGGTTATTATCTGCGGTAAGGATCTCTCCTGACAAGTGCTAAAGTGGTAGTCCATGTATAGTAAATCTTATCAGAAATGGTATTTACTGACATAAGTTTAGGAATATCTGACATGGATTATGTGCATCAAGGTGTGCATCCCAGACATATCCTTATGAACATTTAAGGTGAAAAAGTGTCAATTCAGACTACACTATTTTGGTTATTTATCTGTATTTGTTCTTATTTATCCTTGAAATGGTGACAAGTAGACATTTTACCCAGACAAATATCACATTAATTGTTATATCTTTGTCATCAATCAAATGGTTCTATGTTTTCACAGTTCTTAGAAAGAAAAGGTCAGGAAACATCTGTGTCTATTCGCAAACATGACAAAGATTCTACATTCATTGGGAAAGATGGAGGCTTCCATTGTATGAAAGAGTGAAAATGGTGACCTCCAGGAATCAAGATGGAGTCAGGACTACATAAGATGGAGTCAGACCTAAGGGACTTTACACCATCCCTGGCTTGTGCATCTGAATGAGACATCATAGGGGCATATCTAACCAATAGGATAGGGATTTATCCAGTGTATAGGAAATCCATCT
The DNA here is from genome assembly GCF_964204655.1 of Triturus cristatus. Lineage (NCBI taxonomy): Eukaryota > Metazoa > Chordata > Amphibia > Caudata > Salamandridae > Triturus > Triturus cristatus. The sequence continues at coordinate 248,991,256 of NC_140594.1, forward strand.
TCTCAAATTACTATGGTCTAATAAAAAACAAAAGTAAAACATTACACTTAATCAAGCTATGTGTGCAAAATATAAAAAAATCTATATCAAACATGAGTGAGGCATAAAACAAAGGCAATCAATAGATCATATATGTTAATGGCAGAAATGAAACATATAATAAATATATGGAAGCTCAAATACTTTCCAACCTTGCATTGTTTCAGGTAAATGCTAAATTATGTGATTTAGGTACATATAGGAGCATTTAACCTGTTGTACTGAATATGCTGTCTACATTTTACAATACACTTGTGGGCTCCAATACATTGGCAGTACCTAGCTCCCCGTACATAAACGTATTTTACATCACATACGGGCAAATGGTAATTCAGACCCTAGCTATACCATAGCAAGACATTTCAGGTTGGTGCATCAGAACAATCTCAAAGATTTGCATTACTCAGTATTGGGAACTGTCCTTGCTTTCAAACGAAGGGGTAACCGTGAAAAAAATCTCCGCCAATGTGAGACTAACTTTATCTTGGCACTTGACACTAAAATGCCGAACTGTCTGAATACTGGTGAAGACTTGCATAACTTCGTATAAACCATCTTGTACATGCCTTCTCACCATGTCATTTACTACATCGATTTTATTACCTACATTTCGACTTTTGAACCTTGTTCCAACTGACGTCTCTAGGTTTTTAGCTATCTTATAATTCCTCTATTAGTTCAGTTTAGGTCTTTTCTAATATATTGCTTAGCATTTTGCACTATTATGTTTTTTCCAACAAAGTTTTGTATCTCCTCCACCCTTTTAATGTCATATTGATTGCTGCCTCTATGAAATATTTTTCTAGCACTAGCACTTTATGATTAAGCACATCAAGTATTAGCACTTAAGATATCCTGGCTTTAAGATTGACACCCCCATGCGGCTTCATGGTGTATTTATATTATCTTTTTTGCACTAGGGTTATTGTTATTTGCACATTCACAAAGCACTTTATTGACTATATGGACATTATTCAGAATTGATTGGCCAGAATCTTTCTCAGGGATTTATGATCGACTTATATCTTGGTAATTTTTCCTATTGGAGAGATTTATGAACATGTATTGTACATAAGTTGCATAATTATGTGGTTGGAGTATTTGCTATTTTGCACTGTCTTAGGCTTTTTTATCTCCCTTAATGATTATTTATTCCCCTCGATTTTAGGTGTCTGTTTTTATGTAAGATACTGAATTGTTTGGTTAATCTAGCAGTGGCAATTGTTATTATCCTTTCTATAAATACTGTTTTTATACATTTTACTGTTTGTATATTTACATGTATAGTTTAGGAGATTTAACTGCATTATTTATGATTGTCAATCAGCCTGTTTTTATTGTTCACTATCCAATCAGGCTATTTTTTACAACCAATAGTGCATTCTTTTCATTTAAATGGTTACCTGTCATGTAGCTTGTCATGTAATCAAGATCACAGTTTGCGATTGTAACGCATTGTGGCAGGCACTATGCCTGAGCTTTATTGGAGTTTTTACACTTTGAAAATAAATCACTACACCTGAAACCAGGAACTGGAGTTGCCGTATCTTCGTTCGTGTGGTGTGGTCCATACCTGGGCAGTGTCGTTGGAAGCAGTGATGGGCCAGGATTTCTCGATATATATATATATGTGTACATATATATATATATTACCTACTGGCGGTCGCCAGTAGGTAGTTATAGTTAGGACCCTCTTTCCATAGGAAATCCGCAACATTCTATTTGGAATAACTTTGGCGCCGGTCGACGAATCCTTGCGAAACTTTCAAAACTAATGGGGCGCTATGCTCCGCTCCTACCCTGAAAGTCTTGGGGGGATTCGTCAAGCGGGGGCTGAGAAAAAAGGGGGGTCCCAAACCGCGTTTTCCCCATGCATTTTTCCATAGGACCTTTAGACACAGCTACAGCCCGAACGGCTGAACAGAATTACTTGTAATTTGGCAGAGAGGTAGTCCTAAGGTCAAGGAAGTACCTTTTGTAGGTCTGGTGTAAATCTGTTCAGTAGTTCCTGAGAAAATAGCATTTAAATCAATATATATATCTGTAAGCGCGCTCCGAGCGCGCACCGTAAGCTTACCGTACGCGTACGGTGCCGTGCGCGAGCGCGATTCTGATTGGCTGTTAGATCTTAGTAAACATTCGAATCGGTCGAAACCAGGAAGTGTCGGCCGCCATTTTCTCTCTCGCACTCTGAGGGGTGGAGGAAAAACAAAGTCGGATATCATAAAAAGGGGGCAGGCTAGACAGCTCCTAACCACCTGGAACGAACTGCGTGAAGTGGGCGCGCACGGCACGAACAGCGTAAAGTAACTTAGCATTTAAAAAAACGTACAAATTCACTGAAAAAACCATAGGTTTCACACACATTATAGTTAGGAATTAGCATTTAAAAAACCTTGCAAATTCACTGAAAAAACCATAGGTTTCACACAAGTTATAGTTAGCTGTACATTTCACTCGTAAAAAACCAATGAAATTCCACGTTATAGTTAGTGCAGGCAACTATAACTCACGCGACCGCAATCCTCTGCTGATGCTAATACTGTATTTAGACACTTATTTGCCCATGTCTTCTTCCATTAAATTTTAGCTATACATATATTACAAATATTTTTTTTTCATAAAGACACATATGTAATCAGTGATGTAATATCTGATGTCATCAGCAGAGGATTGCGGTCGCGTGAGTTATAGTTGCCTGCCCTAACTATAACGTGGAATTTCATTGGTTTTTTACGAGTGAAATGTACAGCTAACTATAACTTGTGTGAAACCTATGGTTTTTTCAGTGAATATATATATATATATATATATATATATATATATATTCACTTAAAAAACCATAGGTTTCACACATGTTATAGTTAGCTGGACATTTCCCTCGTAAAAAACCAATGAAATTCCCCCGTTATAGTTAGTGCAGGCAACTATAACTCACGCGACCGCAATCCTCTGCTGATGACGTCAGATATTCCATCACTGTATTTATACACCTATTTACCCATGTCTTCTTCCATTAATCTTTAGCTATACATATATTACAAATATTTATTTTTCAGAAAGACACATATGTAATCAGTGATGTAATATCTGACTTCATCAGCAGAGGATTGCGGTCGTGTGAGTTATAGTTGCCTGCACTAACTATAACGGGGGAATTTCATTGGTTTTTTACCAGGGAAATGTCCAGCTAACTATAACATGTGTGAAACCTATGGTTTTTTAAGTGAATTTGCAAGGTTTTTTAAATGCTAATTCCTAACTATAACGTGTGTGAAACCTATGGTTTTTTAAGTGAATTTGTACGGTTTTTTAAATGCTAAGTTATGTATTTATTAATATTTTTTTTTTTCAGGTTTTTCCCCGAGCGCCCGCGATACGTTGTGTGTGCCGTGCGCGCACGGTGCGCCCACCCCCTGCTTTTTCGAAGAAAAAAAAATGTTTTTTTCACCATTGGGGGTCCTTCAGTGACCCCCTGACAAAGGCTAGGGGGTCAGGAACTGTCCACCCTGCCCCCTTTTCACGTTCTCCCCCTTTGTTTTTCACTGCCTCAGACTGCGAGAGACAAAATGGTGGCCGACACTTCCTGATTTCAACCGATTCGAATGTTTACTAACATCTAACAACCAATCAGAATTGCGCTCGCGCACGGTGCGCGCCTATAGATATATATGTACTTTTAACTGCAATTTTCTCAGGAACTACTGAACAGATTGACTCCAGATATGCAAAAGGCTCTGTGTGCTGTTATTGTCTGCCGGGCCATACCTGCTGCGTGCTTCTGGCTTCTCTTCCCTGGCGCCTACCTTCTCTGCCACTGCCGCCGCATTAAGAACTCGCGTGGCCGCAGTGTGCACTACATTGCCCAGAGTCCGTTGCGGCAGGAAGCCGCCCACGCCTCTTCCACGCCCGGAGGCGCTTTAAATCAGAGGAGAGCCCCCGCGTCGCGGGATCGCGCGCGGGTGGCGCCGGGTTAAGCCCGGGACAAGGGCGGGACCGTCTGTGGCCGTCCGGGGCCAGAGGAGGCCGGGTCGGGCCACCCCCTTACGCCCATCTACCGCATCATCGGTCACCAACCTGCTGATTCTAGACCAAGGTACTGTGTTGTTATGGTTGGGACCTGTGTTATCTAACTGCGTTTCGTAGCCCTCTCACCAGCCCGCTATTGTTTGTTTTGTACGAGTGTGGGCCACGATGGGCAAAAGAAAAATGTTGGACGCTAATGGGGGCGCCGCTAGTCTTACTGGTGGGGCGGCAAAAAGGAAGAAGGCTAGAAAGTCCTGCAGGAAATCCATGTCCACTACCGCCCTGGATCGTATAGAGTCTTTGGTTGACGACTGCACATCCATCCTAGACCCGGACTTAAATGCCGCGCCCCCACTCCCATTGCTTCCAAGCAAAAATCGCCCAGGCTCTGTCACCATCCCTCAAATGTTTAGTAAAAAGTCCATCCCAAACCAACTGTCTGAAAGGGACGATTGTCAGAGTAACATTGTTAATTCTATGCTAAACCTAGAGGAACAAGGTCTCTCTGTTGCTGCCGTTAACTTGGCTCCCCTTGACTCAATTGCCATCATTTGCAACAATCGTTTTGAGGTATTGGCTGACAACAATAATGATGACATTATTGGTAGTATTGATGTATCTGTAACATCTAATTCATGTATTGATTTGGGATCTGGATCTGGGGTTGTGCCAGAAGGGGCCGGGACACATCATGATCAGCTAGGAGGGGCAGCATTCGACTCGGGGCTAACAACGGAAATTATTAAGGCCCTGAGACAAGAAATCAGTGATCTAAAATCTTTGGTATTGGAGTTGTTGACAATTGTTCAAGAACCTTCTACGCAACCACTAATCACTCTACGTGCTACTTCTTGCCCTTCAAATCCTTTATTACCATCTTTATAAATAATGGTATTTGTACATCCATTCTGACTCCACCGTCATCTCTACCCTCACAAGCCAAACTCAAGTCCTTACCCACGATTAGAGCCAGGAACAACCCTATCAATCCCAATATAAAGTCCTGTGCAACTTCAAACACTCACACTACGACTAGCCAGCCCAATTCCTTCCAAAGAACCCCAGTCCACTTCCTACCTCTTCCATCTCACAAAGCTCCAACACCCCCGGTTACCATCGAGCCTACTGTCTATATGGTGGGTGTCCCCAAGACCGTTGGGTATGAGGACGAAGAATCCCTAAAAAACAAGGTCACTCACTGGATCCGTTATGTTAGAGGTTGCTGATCCCTCATAAGAGATGACCTAATAAGGGTCCGTAGATACAGATCAAACGGCAACCCTACGGATACCATTGAGTTAACCCTAGCTAACTACCTTTTAGCTGATGGCCTTATTGCCCTCGAATACAGATCATCTTCCCCGGATTCATCCTCCATTCAATTTAGACGTTTTCCCTCAACTAGCCAAGACCCAGCGAGGAGGAGGGGTGGGGCGTTGAACTCTCAAAATAAGGACGTATCTACTTTGGAACTTATTGACTGACTAACCCCGGCTGCAAACCCATTACCAAACCTCTGTAAAGTGTCTTATGTTGCCTCTAACACTGCTAGCGAATCTTCCCTCTTAACACCCATCATCACTATTCCTAGTGAGGAAAAGGGGAAGGTGGGATTCAACCCGTAGTTTTCAACTCACTTATTATGGACCCCGACATTCTTGTACCTCCTGTTTTAAAAACTGATGTTAAAATCATCTCATGGAATATTGCCGGCTTGAAAGCTAAGCTTACATTGCCGGATTGGAACAACTTCATCGCAACCCACGATATCTGCATATTCCAAGAGACCTGGAGTCTAACACCTTTATATAAATCTCGCTATACTTGCCATTGTGTCCCTGCAGTATCTACCGGTCGAGGACGTCCCTCGAGAGGCCTCATGATATGGGTAAACATTGCCCTTGCCTGTAGAGTCTGTCATATACAAAGTCCTTCTCCAGATGTGATGCACGTAACTCTGAGAGGGCCAAAAGGGGGGCCCACTATTGAGCTTTTCAATGTATATATTAGAGGCACCAAAGGAGGAACCAATTCACCCATTGTTACCACCTTGGAAGAGGAGCTTCTGTCTTGTCCTCCAAATTCATTTATTTTGGTGGCCGGAGATTTGAATTGCACCTACGAGCCTCTCGCCTCTGAAGACATACTAGAGGTTGAAGAAGAAGATGCCAGGTGGGGTATACCTCCTCTGATGGATCCTCCAGTCAAGAGGTGGACGCAGGTGGCAATTCAATTGAACGCTTTAACCTTGGGATTTGGGCTGAGAGCTGCCAATGGTCGGCTCCCCTCTGATCCTCATGGAGCATTTACTTTCAACAGAATTTCCAGTCCATCTTGAATCGATTATATTTTGATCGATCGTAGATTATGGCGATACTCAGTGGATTTGGCCATAGCCCCTACCACCGATAGCGACCATAATCCCCTGTGCTTGATACTGAAGAGACCTTGGCCCCTCGATCGACCAACTTCCAACCCTTGCCCTGTCATGTCTACTAAAGAAGTTACCCCATCGAACTGTAAAAGATACCTTAAATGGCCCAAAATCACATTAGATGAGCAAAAACTTACATCTATAAAAGAGATATTGCTATCAAAAACCACAGAACCCAAGAGAGCTTGCGATGAACCCGATGGGAGTTTAAGGGCCGGGACCATCCACACAGCCACAGCCGAGTTGACAGGGTCACTTTTTATGGTATCATCTTCTACCGGTAAACCTAACAAACGCAAACCGCCTGGCTCTTGGTATAATTCTGAATGCAGGATCAGCAAGAAAAAGCTTGTAACCGCTGTCAAAACCAGGGATTGCTGCCTAATCCAATCTGCCAGATTGGATTACAGAAAGGCCGTGACTAAAGATAAGTGTGCCTGGGAGGAATCCCACTGGTTGGCCTTGAAAACCGCTAGTTTAGCCAGAGATGGGACTGCATTTTGGAATCTTTGCAGATATTCAAGAGATTCTGACCCTGACACAATTTTGAATCATATTACAAACCAGGAATGTTTTGTTCATTTCTCAAATCTTTATTCTGGCGAGGACACCCAAAACTCTAGGGCCTCTTCTCACATCATCACGACAGACCCTATCTATGAGAGCTATGATCCTTTCACGGAGGTGGAAGCCATGACTGCCATCAACAAATTAGTCCCAGCTAAAGCCCCAGGCCCCGATGGCCTTCCTGGCGACCTGTTTCGTTCCGACTCCAAACACTGGTCAGCGTACTTTACCATCTTGCTCAATGCATTTCTTAAGGGATCACCCATCCCTGAGTCATGGAAAGGAGCAGAAGTAATACCGATATTTAAAAAGGGTTCTAGAGAGGACCCTGCCAACTACCGACCAATAAGTCTTATTGACGTTAGCCAGAAGGAGGTTGGCAGGGTCCTGTTGGAGCATATCTTATTGTGGGCCAATGAGAACAATATCCTGTCGCACTATCAGGCTGGGTTCAGACCAAACACGGGCACGATCGACCAGGTCTTCAGGCTGTTATTGTTATACTGGAAGGTTGTCTTGATCGGTAGGGGCAGTCTCCATCTGGCCTTCATAGATCTGAAGTCTGCCTTCGACCTGGTCCCTCGTGATCGCCTTTGGTCTGTTCTGCAGGACATGGGCGTGCCACCCCCCGTCCTCGACCTTTTGGTCCGACTTCATGAGGGTAACTTTGCACAGGTGAGGTGGGGAACCCAGGCCCAGAGAACTGAAAAGATCTCAGTCAACATAGGAGTCCGCCAGGGCTGTGTACTGGCACCCACCCTCTTTTCCCTATTTGTGAACGGAGTGGTGAAGTTTTTGCAAGATATCCCAGCTGATGCCCCTGCCCTGGCGGGCGAAAGAGTCCCCACACTCCTCTTTGCGGATGATACCCTCCTGATTTCTAAGACACCTGCAGGGCTACAGAAGCTTCTGGACAGATTTAATCTGTTCTGCACATTGAGAGGTCTGACCATCAATACACTAAAGACCAAGCTTCTTTCTTTTAAATCGCACAGATCACCCAGCGTCGCCATCATGTTCGATGGAGCCCCTTTAGAATATGTCAAACTATTCGACTATCTCGGAATTAGAATTTCCGACAGCCTAAGCTGGAGACCCCATATTAACAAGATGCTGCTCAATCACAAACGAGCCACGGGGACCATTGCTAAAGAACATAGCTCCTCGAAGAGCAAGCCAATCACTCCCGCACTAGTGATTTATCAGGCTAAAGCAGTTGGTTCGGCGCTGTACGGAGCCGAACTATGGGGATACGATAATCTCGATGAAATTACCTTGTCCGAGAATAAATTTTTGAGAGATTTGGTCTCTCTGCCAAGGGGTACTCCATTGAAACCACTCTTTAGCGATCTGGGCAGGCGCTCGATTAAGGATATGGCAAGGCTACGCCCTTTGTTATTCTGGGCTCGCCTCCGGCGCACTCTGGAGCTAGCGAAATACACCGAGGGCCTAAAAGAAATTATGAATTCTCTGGGCTCTCACAAAGTAAGCTGGCTCCGCAACATCAAAAAGTCTCTTAACCAGCTCGGTCTTAATGAAGCCTGGGAGCATGGAGCCCCCGTGAGGAAGGCAGACCTCAAAAGAGCTTACTGGGCATGGATTGACTATCAGGATCTCAGCAATCCTAACATGGGCAGGCTAACCGAAGCTTTTTACATTCATAAACAGATTGTCAGCTTTGAGCCCTATCTTGAATTTGTGCAGAAACCAAGGGATATATCATTGTACCTCCAATTCAGACTCGAGACACTCCCAACTCGAGAGTTTACTAGCAAATGGAAGCCTCCCCACCAGACCCCGGACACTTGTTTGAATTGCGTGGGGAAGGTTGAAAGCACGGCCCACATTATGTTCGAATGCCCAGCGTATAAAAATCCGAGAAGAAGATGGCTAGGTCCTGCTTGCCGTCTACTGGGCATACCAAACTACCGTGTGGCACTACGCATACTACGATCAGACACCAGTCTAGTGCTAGTCTGTGCCGTGGCCAAATTTCTGGGGTGGTCATGGATCATCAGAAGTAAACTCCCTTGTTCCACCACATGATTTTGTACAATGTTTTTCTCCTGTTTTTCTCACATGTGAAACGATCTTTTAATTATATTTTAAATTTTTAACTTTTTGATATTCTAACCTTTTTAGATAAGTCGCTAAGCTATCAGAGTGAGAGCGCTTCTACAATCATTGTCATTTGTTATAAATGTCGCTCTTTCGATGAATTGTACCTTTTATGTCTGTATGTTTATGCTTTTTTGATACAATTTTTTATCGAAATAAAGCTTTTTGACTGACTGACTGACTGACTGGCAAACGGCACATCCCTGACCTGAGGACTACCTCTCTGGCAAATTTCAAGTAATTCTGTTCAGCCGTTCGGGCTGTACCTTGGACTAAAGGTCCCTATGGAAAAATGCATGGGGAAAACGTGTTTTGGGACCCCCCTTTTTTCTCAGCCCCCGCTTGACGAATCCCCCAAGACTTTCAGGGTCGGAGCGGAGCGGAGCGGAGCGCCCCACCTATTTTTCGTGAGGATTCGTCAATCGGCGCCAAAGTTATTCCAAATTGAATTTTCAGATTTCCTATGGAAACACGGTCCTAACTATAACTATCTACTGGCGACCGCCAGTAGATAATTAGGCCTGGGCCAAAATTCCGTTCCGTTCGCGGAAATTGCGATATTTTGGCATTTTCGCGTTCCGCGGAAAGTGCGAAAATTTCAAAATTTCCGCATTCCGCAGCTTAGCGATAATTTGTTTCTTGCTCTCGCTATAAAATAATACATTCTAGCGTGCGCGCGATCGCCTTACCTGAATCCCCGCGTTCGTCGACAAGTTTTCCAGACCCGGTTGCGTTCTCCACGAGAGGTTGGATTGTTGGTAGCCATTTTGCGCTGTCTCGCGACAGTTCGCGGCCGCATTGACGTCATTTGTCGAGCGATCACGTCACTTGTCGCGTGATCACGTCTTTCTTGACCCCGCGAGTATGAGAAGATTGAGATCTCGAACACGTCATTCTACATCGTGAGCGAGACGGTGAGGACGTGGGCACGTCTAATCGAACGCGAACAGGCGAAAGAGACCCCGAACACGTCATATCCAACGCGACAGGGACAAAGAGAACGCGATCATGTCATTTTCGACACGCCGGCGGAAGTAATGTGAAGCTCGAGAACGCGAACATGTAAAATTTTCAATTTGGAGAGGAATATCAGCTCTAGCAGCATGAAACCTTCTGCAAATGATGATTTTGGATGAAAACAACTCCTTACATTGACATTTGGCTGTCCTTTTTTGTGCAAGGAGTCCTTTTTTTAAAAGGTGGAGAGAGGGAGGAAGTGACACAGAATCTCCAACTTCCTGTTCCTGTCCAGCAGGCTCCTCCCAGTGCTTTGTCCATCTCCTGCTCATTCTGCCTTTGGATTTGGAGCTGGAAAGAGCACTCTTTTTGTCTGCTGCATCATTGCAATTGGATTTGAGGATTTTTGGAATAGGATATTTTACAAGTAAGTGGTTGTTGTGTCTGTTTGATTGTGGGCATTGCAGTTGTTGTAACTACAATTTATTTTTGATAATTATCATCATTCCTTTTTTTGTTTTTTAAATTTTGTGGGTAGTAGTAGTAGGCCCGAGCTAGCCATGGGCATGGCATGGCCTCATGGGTGTGTGCATGATGAAGCAACTGTTCCTTTTGTTGTTTTTTGAATGTATTTCATTTTCAAGCACATTTAGGGCATGGATGGCATTGGATTGAGTTGGGGAAGTGTGTTTTTTGGGGGTGGCCTTTGTGATGTTGTTGGGTCTGGCCATGTGGCTGGTGGCCATTTTGAAGCCTAGGCCTGCAAGCTTGCCTGGACTTGTCTGCCAACAGGCCTGCTTTTTCATCCACCAGGATCAGAGCAGGTATCCACAGCTTTATTAATCCAGTGTTTTCTGTGTGATCTGTTGAATTTAGACATCATTTAGGGCATGGATGGCATTGGATTGAGTTGGGGAAGTGTGTTTTTTGGGGGTGGCCTTTGTGATGTTGTGGGGCCTGGCCATGTGGCTGGTGGCCATTTTGAAGCCTAGGCCTGCAAGCTTGCCTGGCCTTGTCTGCCAACAGGCCTGCTTTTTCATCCACCAGGATCAGAGCAGGTAGCCACAGCTTTATTAATCCAGTGTTTTCTGTCTGATCTGTTGAATTTAGACATCATTTAGGGTATGGATGGCATTGGATTGAGTTGGGGAAGTGTGTTTTTGGGGGTGGCCTTTGTGATGTTGTTGGGCCTGGCCATGTGGCTGGTGGCCATTTTGAAGCCTAGGCCTGCAAGCTTGCCTGGCCTTGTCTGCCAACAGGCCTGCTTTTTCATCCACCAGTATCAGAGCAGGTAGCCACAGCTTTATTAATCCAGTGTTTTCTGTGTGATCTGTTGAATTTAGACATCATTTAGGGCATGGATGGCATTGGATTGAGTTGGGGAAGTGTGTTTTTTTGGGGGTGGCCTTTGTGATGTGTTGGGCCTGGCCATGTGGATGTATGACGATTCAACGCAAACAAACACAACGCACACCACTACATCGCATTCATTACATCGCACACACCGTTACATAGCATGCATTCACCACGCAAACCACAACATCGCACAATGCCTTCACACGCATGCAAAAGACATTTACAACGCACACCAAGACCGCGCATTCCAGCACTCCGCCCGACACTCACGGCAAAACAGTACCGTACACTAACATAAACCCTAAGCCCTAACCCTAAAGCCTAAAACACGTACATACACGCCCCCTAACCCTAAGCCCTAACCCAAAAGCCTAAAACACTAGCCTATACGCCCCCTAACCCTAAGCCCTAACCCTAAAGCCTAAAACACTAGCATACACGCCTCCTAACCCTAAGCCCTAACCCTAAAGCCTAAAACACTCCCATATACAACAATTAACCCTAAGCCCTAAAACCTAAACCCCCCCCCCTCCACTGCACTACCCATAAACTACCCTAAACCCTAAAACAGCGTCGACCTTACCTGGTTCCAACGTTGTCTCCCCTGCCGCCCGTGTACCCGCGCCTGCGTTCTAACAGCGCCCGCGATGCAATGGCACCCGCAATGGAACGTCGTGCGTAGTGAACGCACGCGGCGTAACGTCGCGTGCGTTGTGATGGCATGCGATGTAAGCGCATGCGATGCGACGCATGCGTTGCGATGGGTGTTCCCCGGCCATGTGGCTGGTGGCCATTTTGAAACCTAGGCCTGCAAGCTTGCCTGGCCTTGTCTGCCAACAGGCCTGCTTTTTCATCCACCAGGATCAGAGCAGGTAGCCACAGCTTTATCATTCAAGTGTTTTCTGTGTGATCTGTTGAATTTAGACATCATTTAGGGCATGGATGGCATTGGATTGAGTTGGGGAAGTGTGTTTTTTGGGGGTGGCCTTTGTGATGTTGTTGGGCCTGGCCATGTGGCTGGTGGCCATTTTGAAGCCTAGGCCTGCAAGCTTGCCTGGCCTTGTCTGCCAACAGGCCTGCTTTTTCATCCACCAGGATCAGAGCAGGTAGCCACAGCTTTATTAATCAAGTGTTTTCTGTGTGATCTGTTGAATTTAGACATCATTTAGGGCATGGATGGCATTGGATTGAGTTGGGGAAGTGTGTTTTTTAGGGGTGGCCTTTGTGATGTTGTTGGGCCTGGCCATGTGGCTGGTGGCCATTTTGAAGCCTAGGCCTGCAAGCTTGCCTGGCCTTGTCTGCCAACAGGCCTGCTTTTTCATCCACCAGGATCAGAGCAGGTAGCCACAGCTTTATTATTCCAGTATTTTCTGTGTGATCTGTTAAATTTAGACATCATTTAGGGCATGGATGGCATTGGATTGAGTTGGGGAAGTGTGTTTTTTGGTGGTGGCCTTTGTGATGTTGTTGGGCCTGGCCATGTGGCTGGTGGCCATTTTGAAGCCTAGGCCTGCAAGCTTGCCTGGCCTTGTCTGCCAACAGGCCTGCTTTTTCATCCACCAGGATCAGAGCAGGTAGCCACAACTTTATTAATCCAGTGTTTTCTGTGTGATCTGTTGAATTTAGACATCATTTAGGGCATGGATGGCATTGGATTGAGTTGGGGAAGTGTGTTTTTTGGGGGTGGCCTTTGTGATGTTGTTGGGCCTGGCCATGTGGCTGGTGGCCATTTTGAAGCCTAGGCCTGCAAACTTGCCTGGCCTTGTCTGCCAACAGGCCTGCTTTTTCATCCACCAGGATCAGAGCAGGTAGCCACAGCTTTATTAATCAAGTGTTTTCTGTGTGATCTGTTGAATTTAGACATCATTTAGAGCATGGATGGCATTGGATTGAGTTGGGGAAGTGTGTTTTTTGGGGGTGGCCTTTGTGATGTTGTTGGGCCTGGCCATGTGGCTGGTGGCCATTTTGAAGCCTAGGCCTGCAAGCTTGCCTGGCCTTGTCTGCCAACAGGCCTGCTTTTTCATCCACCAGGATCAGAGCAGGTAGCTACAGCTTTATTAATCAAGTGTTTTCTGTGTGATCTGTTGAATTTAGACATCATTTAGGGCATGGATGGCATTGGATTGAGTTGGGGAAGTGTGTTTTTTGGGGGTGGCCTTTGTGATGTTGTTGGGCCTGGCAATGTGGCTGGTGGCCATTTTGAAGCCTAGGCCTGCAAGCTTGCCCGGCCTTGTCTGCCAACAGGCCTGCTTTTTCATCCACCAGGATCAGAGCAGGTAGCCACAGCTTTATTAATCAAGTGTTTTCTGTGTGATCTGTTGAATTTAGACATCATTTAGAGCATGGATGGCATTGGATTGAGTTGGGGAAGTATGTTTTTTGGGGGTGGCCTTTGTGATGTTGTTAGGCCTGGCCATGTGGCTGGTGGCCATTTTGAAGCCTAGGCCTGCAAGCTTGCCTGGCCTTGTCTGCCAACAGGCCTGCTTTTTCATCCACCAGGATCAGAGCAGGTAGCCACAGCTTTATTAATCAAGTGTTTTCTGTGTGATCTGTTGAATTTAGACATCATTTAGGGCATGGATGGCATTGGATTGAGTTGGGGAAGTGTGTTTTTTGGGGGTGGCCTTTGTGATGTTGTTGGGCCTGGCCATGTGGCTGGTGGCCATGTTGAAACCTAGGCCTGCAAGCTTGCCTTGCCTTGTCTGCCAACAGGCCTGCTTGTTCATCCACCAGGATCAGAGCAGGTAGCCACAGCTTTATTAATCCAGTGTTTTCTGTCTGATCTGTTGAATTTAGACATCATTTAGGGCATGGATGGCATTGGATTGAGTTGGGGAAGTGTGTTTTTTGGGGTGGCCTTTCTAATGTTGGTTGTCTTAAAGACATGCTTTTGTGTTTTGTTGTATGTGTCTGGTGTGTTGGTGTGCAATGCATGCACCCTGCAGACCTTTTTGGGGCCTGTGAATGTTCGTATTTCCATTTTGTTGCATTAAAAAGGCAGAGCAGTGTGCTTTAGCATGCATCCTTTACCTGGCTTTTATAGGCCTTTTGTCAGCTCCTGGTGTTCCCCAGGCCCCCGGCTTGTTTGTAATTTGTGAGTGTCCATGTGGGTGGTGGCCTTTTTTGGTGTTTGGACTGTGAGTTATTAGTGTCCTGATTTTGCCATAGGCCTGCATGGTTTTCCTATTGGCTATTTGGCTTACTGCTTCCATCCATCCACCCCTTTGCCAGGAGCAGCTCCATGGATGCTGAGATGCTCAAATAATTTAATGGTCCACCCCACTTTCATTACATTTTTATTTGGTGGTTATTATTAACTTTCCTATCCTTCCTGAGAGTGTAGTGTGTGGCTGTACACAGTAGTATAACATAGCTCTAGTTAAAAAAAAAAGTCATAAATGGCTAGACTATCTTTTGTTTGCACTAGTACAGTACTAAGTAACTGAACCACAACAACAAATGCAACATTTCACTGATGTTCTTCTCCTGTCCTGTTTTAGGTTCACAAAAGACAGAGTAGGAGGTGTCATCAGCATCACCCGGCTACCCGTTGTACTGCCAGCCAGACAGAAGTCCTGCTGCGCATCACGTCCACGTGTGACCAGAACTTGTTGTGCATCTGCATCCTGCCTGACATCTGAAGAAGATGGCCCCAAAGAAAGGTACCAGGTCCAGTACCAAGAAAGTTGCCGGTGAGAAGAAGGAACAGAAAAAGGAAGTGCCATTAACCACGACTGGTGGTGTGCCGGCCAATGTTTTTTTTGGCACCAAAGCGTTGTCCGGGAACCAAGCTGGGAGCAGCACAGCGGTCCAACCCCACCAACCTAGGCCCAAGGGCTTTAGTGTCGCAGAGGTAGCCAGTCTACTAACGAGCTTCGATGTTGAAGAAATGTCATTACCGCAAAGTAGTACACAATCAAGTTCAACGCAGGCGCAAACTCAGCAGATCAGTGTCAAGCCGCCGCAACAAGAACAGCAGCAGCCGCCGCAACAAGAACAGCAGCAGCAGCCGATGCAACAAGAACAGCAGCAGCCGCCGCAACAAGAACAACAGCAGCAGCCGCCGCAATAAGAACAGCAGCAGCCGCCGCAACAAGAACAGCAGCAGCCGCCGCAACAAAAACAGCAGCAGCCGCCGCAACAGCCCACCATAGTAGTTGTTGCTCCTGAGGAAGGGGCATTTCAGGAAATCGAGCTTCCTGCAGACAAAGTGGAGCAAAGTCAAACCACTGTGAAAGAAGATCTATTGTCTTCCAGACCACCAGCAAGGAAAAGGAGGCTTAGTCCATCATCTTCTTCTTCAAGCCCCGCTTCTGAGGATCGTGATGACACTTGGGTCCCACCAGCTCGGTCTGAGTGTGATATACGCCACAAGACAATGCTTCTGAAAAGGAAGGTCCAAGAAAAAACTTAGAGTTATGGAGGTAGATGTAGAAGAGGGGGGTGATGATGTTGATGAAGACGAGCCAGTCATCACGCACATTACTCCCGCCCCAAAAGGATTGGAGACCGACATTCTCACCCTATCCAGAAAGGCTGCTACTGAGCGGGATGTAGCACGGATCTCACCAACACAGGTTACACCACCACTACCTCCAGCTGCCATATTTTCCAAGGCCCGGCAGGGACCTACATCCAGCTCAACCATCTCAGTAGGTAGTGATAGTAAAAGTCACAGTGTCGGTGCACAGGGTCACATATTTTCAAGCATCCCCTCAAGTTCATCTGGTGTTGAAAGTGGCACATCCAGCAGTGCCAGAAAGTTCTCCTCCCCAGTTTGGGACTTCTTTTCTGTTAGCGCCAAAGAGGAGAACGTTGCTATATGCTCAATTTGTCGGCAAGGTGTTCGGCGTGGTAAGCCTGGTACAAACTATGGTACCGGAGGACAAGCAAGTCATCTAAAAATACACCACAGTATTGTGTGGGAGGATCAACTACTTACGTTAAAAGAAAGTAGAAAAACTCAACCCATTGCAGTTGGTCAGGATGAATCAGGGAGCGATATTATTGTGGTGGAAGGTGAAGAAGAAGGAGGCATTTCTAGCCCTGTCCCCAGTCGTGCAGTGGGAACGCCCACATCCTCCTCAGTAACATCAGAGTGGCACCACTGTAAGAGCCATACTCAGGGTCTGGGTGAGACACCAAGGCGACCGGCAAGTACCTCAATGAGACAATCTGTGTCGTTGAGCCGTAGTGGGTTAATGAAAACAGCACCACTAAGGAAAGTAAGCCAGTTTACCATTGAGATCATGTTTAGGTTGGAGGGGCAGTTCCAACGCAACCACCCAATGGCACGATTGTACAATGCGAAGCAGGCTAAACTGTTAGCGCTGGACGTTCTTCCTTTTTCATTTGTGGAAGGGGTGGGTTTCCTTGAATTTGTGTCTGCCATCTGCCCGAAATGGAAAGTTCCCAGCCGGTCCTATTTCGCAAGAATTGCTGTTCCGGCACTACATCATGATGTGCTGGAATTGGTTGGTCAAGGTTTGCAGCAGAGTGCTGTGCACAATATCCACCTGACAACAGACATGTGGAGCAGTTGCCAAGCCACAGATTACATGTGCATCACTGCAAACTGGATCTCTTTTGTGGGGGTTAGAGATAAACTATCAGCACGAGGTCTTGTTGACACAGCTGCGATTTTTTAAGGTACTCGGAAACATGCAACTGTAGCCATGTTCGCCATGGAGAAATCTCATATGGCTGAAAACATTTTAGAAGAGTTTCGCACCAAGGTTTTGGTATTGGTATTGGTTTTGTTGCCACAGACAATGGCAGTAATGTACTTAAGGCCATGGAACTTGGTTCCTATTTCAGGGTTCAGTGTTTGGCACACTGCATAAACATTATAGTGCAAGACTTTCTGAAAAAAGAACCCATAGTCAGCAATTTACTGGCCATCGGCCGAAGAATATGCACTCATTTCAGCCATTCTTTTAAAGCTCGGAAGCAGCTGAGGATCATCCAACGTGAATTTAGGATGCCAGTCAAGGCACTCATCCAGGAGGTGGCAACACGTTGGAACTCAATGTATTACATGCTTGATCGTCTGTACGAACAGCACAGGTCCCTCCATGAATATGTCTGGTACAGAAGCAGGGATGCTGCTAGTGTAAAGGCATGACCCTTCAGAGGGAGCAATGGACCCTAATTAAATGCCTGACTGAGATGCTGTCTCCTTTTGAGGTCTTCACACGTGAAGTCAGCAAGGAGGACTGTACAATGGGCCAAGCTATCCCATTGTTGCAAATGCTAGAGCATGAGCTGAATAATGTGTCTGAATCCTACAAAGGTGTAGAGGACAGAAGGCAAGCCCATGACTTGGTGGAGAGCTTATCCAGGCGCTTAACTGAAAATGTAAGGATACAAAATAAAATTTTGTCACAAGAACATTACATTTGTGCCACAATTCTGGATCCACGTGCAAAATTAGGACTAGTGAAGACATTCCTTCCTTTTTCCGACAATGATGTTGCCCGCTATAAAAGTTGTATAGCTGAAGCAGCCATTAAGTTTGAAAACGAAGGGCTGCTAATTAAAAGCCCTCCACATCAACCCACAACAAGTACTGATACTGAAGCAGGCCATGCAGAATCAAGTGCAACTTCGTCGGCTGAGGGCAGTGCGGTTGGCTCAGAGTCACAATCACAACACTCACCATCACTATCGACTACAGAAACAATAACTGGATCATTAGGCCGAGTACAACCATTACAGGATTGGTATGTAAAGATGGGCCTTTGTAAGCACAGTGCTGATGCACAGAAAAAACAGCACAAAAGCTTACCAGCAGCAACCCTGAACATTGAGCGGATGGTCCAGGCCTATCTGGATGACCCAACAGAGGTGTACATTGATCAAAACCCATTGCAGTATTGGTATAGAAAAAGGTCTGAATGGCCACAGCTCAGCAGGCTGGGGATAAGCTATCTGGCTTGCCCTGTCACAAATGTCTCTTCCGAACGTGTTTTCAGTGCTGCTGGTTCCATTGTAACATTGAGAAGGACCAGTCTATCTCCAAAAAACGTGGAGAGGTTAACAATGATCAAAATGAATCAGCACTTCATACCACCAAATTACACAATACATGAATCAACAGAGGAAGATGAGGACAGCGGCTCAGGTGACGGAAGTATTGTGTCAGATGATTACCTACTACTGGAAGAACCCCCAGAGTTTGAGGACGAGCTATATTTCCCTGACAATTAGGCTCGCACTTACTGTCTTCCTCCCTTTTTTCCCCCTTTGTTTATGTGTCTGTCGTTCCGGTTATAAACTTGTGAATTGCAACAAATCCATTATCACCGTCTTCTGCTCTTCTAATTTAAGATACAAGTTTCAGGTGTCTGCCATTTGACAGTACAGTCCTCCGAATCCAGCTCCTCCGCTCGATCATACTGAATCTCCTGCTCAATTCCATTTCCCTCATGAATGATGATTGGATGATGGTAACAACAAATTCAAACTTTCCTCGTCCTTCCAAAACAAGTGGACCATGAATCAGATGACTACTATAGCTATCCTCCTTTCAGAGCCGAGAGAGACTGGCCATTAACTGAAAATAAGATGAAACAGGTAATGATTGATGCCATGCATTGGCCGCAGAGTCGCAGACTGAATGATGTAGATTTTGTTGTGTTTGTTGCGCATTAATTTATGTAATTGTGCACTGCCACTAATCAACTTTCTACAGAACACACTAATTTTCCCCTTCTTGCAAATCAGAAATTTGTACTTCTCCTGCATCTTGGTGATACATTGCTTTTAATTCAATACAGGAAGGGGACTCACTCAATCAGCGCAATGCGTATGACTGTGACACAACAGCACCGTCCATGATGATGATGATGGCGAAATAGATGGCCCGTTAACTTAAGATGAGAAGGAACCGGTAATGATTGATGCCATGCATTGGCCGCAGAGTCGCAGACTGAATGATGTAGATTTTGTTGTGTTTGTTGCGCATGAATTTATGTAATTGTGAACTGCCACTAATCAACTTTCTACAGAACACACTAATTTTCCCCTTCTTGCAAATAAGAAATTTGTACTTCTCCTGCATCTTGGTGATACATTGCTTTTAATTCAATACAGGAAGGGGACTCACTCAATCTGCGCAATGCGTATCACTGTGACACAACAGCACCGTCCATGATGATGATGATGGCGAAATAGACGGCCCGTTAACTTAAGATGAGAAGGAACAGGTAATGATTGATGCCATGCATTGGCCGCAGAGTCGCAGACTGAATGATGTAGATTTTGTTGTGTTTGTTGCGCATGAATTTATGTAATTGTGCACTGCCACTAATCAATTTTCTACAGAACACACTAATTTTCCCCTTCTTGCAAATAAGAATTTTGTACTTCTCCTGCATCTTGGTGATACATTGATTTTAATTCAATACAGGAAGGGGACTCACTCAATCTGCGCAATGCAAATGACTGTGACACAACAGCACCGTCCATCATGATGATGGCGAAAGAGATGCCCCGTTAACTTAAGATGAGAAGGAACAGGTAATGAATGATGACAATTAATGGCATGCATTGGACACCTGACTCTGAGCTATTGGTCTTTGTGTTTGCGTTGTTTGTTTGTTGTGCACAAAGTGATGTCAAAGTGTACTAGTAGTAATCTATCTTTCTGTACACAATAAAGAATGACTCAAGTCAGTAATATTTATATTTCTACTCTTGTTGTGTCATAAAAATTTTACTTATACTGCAGGCCGATCTTCACAGTCAGTCAGTAAAAGTATCAGAGATGATGATGAAGTCAGGAGGATGTTTCAGGAGTGGCATAAAACGGAAAAGCCTAAAGGTAAACACGTCAACAACAACCACAGCAGACCCAAATGTCTGTGTAGAAGTTGAATAGAGTGTAGCGGTGGGATGACTGCAGTGCATTGATTTTACTAACTTAAACTGTAAAATGCTATGTTTGGAATAGATAATGTGCTTTGCGTTTGTCCAACTCTTTGAGAGAAAAAAAAAGGACTCTAAAGTGTTAACGTAGGATTTGCTAATGCTAAGCACTGTGGGCCTGCTCTCCCCTGTTACTGTTGAAGGTCAATGCTGGAAACAGACTAGAGTAGAGATGATGCATACATGCCACCTCGGAAAGTGTTCTTGTTGCACTACACCATCACTTGTGCAATTGTTTTAACTTTCTTTCTCAATAACCCCTTTGGTTTTCCATCTACAATTACAGGCCTGGCCTTGCCCTAAACTTTGTAAAACATTACAATGCATATTAATTACCTTACCAATCCATCACCTTTTTTTTTCCAGCCGGGCAGTGGCGAGGCGACACACCCAAGATTGATGGACGAGAGGAGCAAGAGGAATGCCGAGATGCAAATCCAGTCCACATTTTTGACCGGAATAAGACAGTAACAGTATCCACTTTTACCTTCTTTTAAATAAGTTGATTAGTATCTTGTATACAATCTTTACAACAGTGTGTTTTTGGGGTTGTTATCATCATTAGGTTTGCTCTGTGTTTACGTTTCTTCCCTACCAATATTTAAAATTTCTATTTGCTATGTGTTAAAGTATTAAGGCCGGAACAACAGAACAAGAATTAGAAGTGTATGTAATCCGGGTCTCTCATCATGCATGCATTGCCTTTTTCTCCCTTAACATATGGATATGGTAGTCTTCAATGATTGTCGTTTGTTTGTCTATGTATGCATACTGTTTTTCTATGTCAAACCTTTCCCAAAAACCCCCTTCCTATCCATTCAACAAACCCTAACCCTCTTCCCCCGGGCTGTGTGACTTATTGTCGAGGTGTAACTAAATTAAATGTACACCAATACTTAATCACACACTTGCTGGGGCGGATGTGGTGAAAGCAACACTACTTCAATTTGAAGGCTGAGCGATGATCTTCTTCTGCTTGGCCACCCATGAGTAGGATATTTCAGAGGTTATTTTATTTAACAAAGGAACATATACCTCAGCATGAATTGCCGGCATTGATTGGATTTGTTTGTTGTCATTCCTCATATACAGCACTAACTGTTAGACTGTAGGCATAGTCAAGTGACTCAACACAACTATAGTTTGTAACTCTGTCTAGTAGGCTATCCTCCTAACCACCATTCAGTTTTTTTGTCAAATATTTGAGCATATTATTGTTGCTCGGTAAGTTCTGTAAAGTACTTCATCCAACTACTCCTCTAACAGTCTCTCAAAGGCGATTGACTGTCTCATTTTCTTTTTTTGGAAATGCTGCCGCCCTGCCAGTGTCTACTACTACTACTACTACTATACTACCACCACCACCACCACCACCCCAATCATGGCATGTATGAAAAAGTAAACCATCTTCACCATCCAGCCAGTGCTGTGACACAGTTGGACATAAACATCAAGCACCGGAAAGAGACAAGTTTGGGGGAGGCAGAATTAATAATGGACATGTCAATGATTTCGTTTTCACACACCAGTACAAAGAATGCAAAGACTAGAGGACAGACTGAAAGTACTAGAAGGACCAGTCAATGAGTGAGGTGTGTCTCTCATCTATCTGTTTGTGTCTTATACAGTCAGCCAATTTTTGAAATCAAACACAGGCTATGGGCGGCCATGCACCAGCAAGGAAACAGTGTGATGTTAAACAGTTACCCCACCTACACAACATTAACAACATTGGATGTAACATAGAAAAATATATTTAATTTACCCTAACAAAAATAAACTAAACCCACAAAAGCTGACCCACCCCCCTCCCTAACCCCAACCACTGTCCATAATAGAAAAAAGTCTGTAACGCCCAAACGAGTTAAGAACAAGAATTAAAAAAGGGGCAGAACAGGATGACAGGGACTAACTGGTGGGGCGGGACTCGAGGAGGACACGCATCTGGCGCATCTCGCCCTCTAAACGGGCGACGCGGCGTCTAAGGGTGCGGCAGTTGCAGCCACTGTGGGGGGGCACCGGAGATGGCACGGTGGCGGCGGGCAGCCGCCAGACGGTGGCGCCGTATCGCTGGAGGGTGGTGGCTGGGGCCCAGGCCACGGGAGGAGGCTTCCCAAATTGCAGCCGCAGTCTCCTCCTCCTCCTCGGCTAAGACCACCAGCCGCCGGTATTCTCGCTGGATTGCCTCCAGCTTCCGGCACCGTGCCTTGGCGGCCAACTCCCTCCGATTTAGTTTAGGAGTAGCTGTGTATCAAAAAGAAAAAAACAAGACAATTGTAAAATATACTCTTAGAAAAACAGTAAGACAATGTAATTATTTATACATATAGTGGCATGGTAGAGTAGCACTATAAAGCACAGTAGTACATAACATTTTAAATCACGCCTGTCCTTCTTCCTTTCAACCGTCTTTCACTTTTTAGTTGAACAGTGCACCAGGTGCTCTTCTCCATAAAACTTTCAAAGCGGAGTTGAAATTAGATAGATGAGGCCATTGGTTACTCAATACTCCCGCTCCTATGCCAATTAAAGGGATTCTAGTCTTATAGTTCACACTTCAAACGTTCACAACAACTCATACTTACAAGTTACGACATCGTATGGCGGGCGGACTTTGTCCGCCCGCCATCCTCACGCTAAAAAGGGTGGGGGTCCCGTGGGGACAATTAATTAGGATGATGCACCCGGCACAGTGGCTGGTGCATCCTGTTTTTATTACATTCTGGTTGGCGGTGCCGAAAGCAATGCTAAAAATTCATGTTGTGCTGCTTTTCCAAGCACAATATGACGGGCCCCGCACGCAGCCTGTCACGTTTTGCTTGGAAAGGCGGGGGGGTACCATAGCATAGGTAGGTACGCTCCATGGGGGCACCCAAGCATACTCTGCAATGTCTGCATGCCTTTCCGTGGCGGACGGCAATGCAGCCACGCAAAGGCATTCCAAAATGCAGATTATATGGCTGGCGGTGTGTTCAGAGAGACACCACCGGCATATTGAACCCTTTTCCGCCTGGTCGACATGTGGGGGGTCTGAATAATTTCTACAGGTATGGCGGAGGTTTGCCCCTGCGGTGTCGGCAGTGAATTGCAGCCGGCCCGGCGAGGGCAATACGCCCACCATCCTAATGGGGCCCTAAGTCACGACTGTACAGTATACATATACATACAGTACACCCTTGCAGTGAGTGTGCTGTCAAGTTCAACAATAGTTAAGGATTATGAATCTAACTTACCACCGCCTGCCACTGGTGCTGCCACTCCCCCTACCGCTCCATTGTCGGTATCGGCAGCAACTGCCGCATCCTCGCCCTCCGCGTCGCCTTGTTCGCTGGCCCCGGCACTGGTGGTCGGTAGTGCGCCTAGAAAACATTACACATTTATTAGGCGTCATATACACCTCCCCCCTATTGATCAGTTGCAAGGTTGAAAAAGGAGTTAATACTAACATACATCACTAGTACAAATCAGGTAGTAGTAGAGTAGACACTAATAGTTATATATGATCATTGTAGCCTTTGCTTAATTTGCCCTAGCCATGCTACCATTTTACCTTTGTGGCTTTTATTTTTGCACATGTGACGTTACCTTTACCTTGCAGCTTCTTAAGACACCTTTGAGCCCACATGACCTGCCTCACACTGCTACTGTCTGGTCTACGCGCTGCGTACAAGTGGTCCACAAACATTAACAAGCCACTTTTTTAGGAAGTACTGGTGTACTACTGTTACTGTTAGTCCATATTGCTTATCCATAGATGCTACAGTTTTTGGCACGACTGAGAAATGCTTGCAAGTTGCAATATACTAACGCACACCATTTCTTTTTTCGCATTACAGACGCAAGATTCCCTTCTACGAACCAGAGCTTCTGAATGATACAACAACTACCAGTACTAGGTTCTTCTAAGGTGAGGGGTCCCTTCACTCACATCTTCTTTTATAAATTTATATAAACTAAATTGCTATGGGATGGTGGTGCTGCCTTCCACCACTGTTCAGTTATCATGATTTAATTCCCAACTGTATAAGTGTAACAATGTATATTGTTTTAATGTTATTGATTTTCCGGTTGGTGCGGCTAAGAAAACAGTATACAGACCTTCTCAAATTGAAATAAACATTTTGAACTTACATAGACTTGGTGGTATTTGGTGTGGACTAACTTACACGAGTGAGCAAATTAAAGTAAGGGTGTGCATGTGAATTGCTTCCACGACTGAGAGGTTGGGTGGGTTATGTTCTGGGTTGTCTACTTGTTGGGTATCTTGGGGGGAGGATTCCGAGACCTAATAGTTATGACAAGACAGTACTATAGTCAAGCAGTGGAATTGTGGTGGGTGCGGAATTTCTGATTGAGGTGTGCAAGGAAGGTCCAACCTACCATCACCAACATCCTATTTTCTGGGCCAAATGTATGTGCAAGATCCCTACAACAGTAGTATGTCCTATAGGGTATCATATCAAAATAGTAATAAATCTGGTAGGGCTGTTGTTGCTGTGAATTTTCAAAGTCTCAAGATCAATAAGAGTAAAAGTAGTACAAGATGACGACCCAACAGATTGGACTCAATGGCTCGAGCTCCTGGTGAATATGAGTTTTATATTACAACCTTTCACAAAGAGTGGTACTGGCCAACTGGGCAAGACTAGCTACTACAGTACAGACAGACGGATAGTATGTGGTAGTAGTAGTACTCGGAGTCATCATAGCGGAGGCAGGGATAAGATTTTTGAAACCGTACAGATCGAAGAATAATTGGTGGTAAAAAAATAGCATTTGGAAACAAGCAATAGTTCAGGAAAAATATGGGGCAGTAAAAGTTATGGAATAAGAAATATTATTAAAAACAAGAAGACTTACTGGGGCCAGCAGAGGAGCCCTCAGCGGTGTCCTCCTGGTGGTGTTGTTCCTGTCCCGCCGACTGCCCAGTCCCTGTCGGTCTGCCCCTGGGTGCTTATGAACAGGAAAGATATAAGAAAGAGACAAACATTGATGGATGATGTCAAACAAATACAATATTTTTCAACAACGGTCAAAAACACTTATGTAAACAACAATTGCAATAACTACATTGACCGATCTCATCTGGTCAACATGTAATATCGGGGGATTCGCAGTTCGACTACTTAAGTTACTATTTATCAACAGTAATCCAGTCTTCCATTCTGATTCCAGAAAACTAAGTTACAACTAAGCCTAAGTACAACGTACCACCCAACCTAGCCCACCTATTCCAGGCATGCCAATTGTACATTAAGTATGCATTTCCACTGTATTCCTCAACAATGCGTATGGTCAAATCATGGAGGACACATGAACATGACTACATTTTTTGTATACACCAAATTTTGGTTTGATTGATGCTGATCTGCTACTGCTAAGTAACTGCTAAGCCTACCACCACTCATTGAACAAACTAGAAAAGGTTCTAAAGACTGCCGTACTAGCAGCACGTCACGTAACTGAGTGAAGGGGCATCACGCATACCACTAACAAATTAGAAGCTCATACAAAGTAGTGTACCTAAACATCAATCCGCCCCTATCTATTAGTGACGGGACAAAGTAAGGAGTGGACTAGTGTCACTGTAGCATTACGTAACTTAATTTCTCTAAAATAAACTCGTAAAGAATCACGCTAAGCAAGCGCAAACGCAAAGCTGCAAACAAGTAAGATTAGTAGTAGCGCAGAAGAACACCATAATCACAGAAGACTTTTAAACGTTATTAACCTGGAATGTATTGTAAGCAGCAACATTCTATCTGGTTGGAAGGAAAAAAAATATTCGCAATATATAACACAGAGCAGAAGAACAGACACAAAGTTGTAGTAATTAAATATGTACTCACCAAGCCCCGGGACCTCCACTCCTAGCAGGTCCAGCAGGTCCTGCTCACGGTCCAGGATGTCGGACCACCGGTGCGTCAGCTGTGCCTGGGTGCGCCGAACCCCAGAGATGCGCGACACTGCCCGGCGCACCTTCCCCCACCGCTGCCGACCCTCCCGGAGGCCGTACCCGGACCCAGGCCTGCCACCTGCTGCCAGGGTTGAGGGGAGGTGGCGCTGCACAAAGAAAATTAGTGCAGCCAACTCCTCCTCCCCAAATAAGGCCCTGGCCTGCACCCCTTGTGGGCGCCGCCTTCCGCAAGAGTCGCGGCTCTGGCTGCGCCGGCGAACAGCCCTACCCTTGGACATGGACATGGATCTGGGGACGGGGCGGGAAAGAAAAGGTAAAAGAAATAAAGGAGTAAAGGAAATAAATAGCAGGCAATAGAAAGAGAAAAAGTAGCTAAAAAACAAAAAAAAAGTAGACAAAAACCAAAAATATAGAAGCAGGAAAATAGTTAGAGAAATAATAAGTAATAAAGATCCAAAAAAAGTGGCTATAAACAAAGGATTGAAAAGATTTTGGGAGGATTGAAAATCAGGCCCCAGAACCATGCAATAGAGTGAAAAACAAGATGGCCGCGCTCATTGCGACCACGTGCGCAAGTTCGCGCGATATTTTCTCCCCGAGCAAGCAAAAAGCAACGCGATCAAGTAAAAGCGGTCGCGAACAGGAAATATCGACCGCGAACGGGCGCGAACATGCATTGTGCGACCCGGAACAGGAAGTAAGCATCGCAAGAGGGCGGGACAAGTGAAAACAAGATGGCCGCGCCCTTGAGCAACCGCATGGGTAAGTTGGCGACCTGCGATCACGCAAAAAATACCGCGAACAGGCGGGAAAAAAACTTCCGCGTCTTCGCGATATTTCCGGCGTGTTTGCGGAGATTTTCAGCATTTTTGCCATAATTTGCGAAAGTTAATTTCGCAAATTCCGCCCACCCCTATAGATAATATATATATATATATATATATATATATAATATATATATATATATATATATATATATATATTACCTACTGGCGGTCGCCAGTAGGTAGTTATAGTTAGGACCACGTTTCCATAGGAAATCCGCAACATTCTATTTTGAATAACTTTGGCGCCGGTTGACGAATCCTCGCGAATTTTTCAAAATAGGTGGGGCGCTACGCTCCGCTCCTACCCTGAAAGTCTCGGGGGGATTCGTCAAGCGGGGCTGAGATAAAAGGGGGGTCCCAAAACGCGTTTTTCCCATGCATTTTTCCATAGGACCTTTAGAACGGCTGAACAGAATTACTTGAAATTTGGCAGAGAGGTAGTCCTCAGGTCAAGGAAGTGCCTTTTGTAGGTTTGGTGTAAATCTGTTCAGTAGATTCTGAGAAAATAGCCTTTAAATCAATATATATATCTGAGCCAGCTTACGGTGCGCTTACGGTGCGCTTACCGTACGCGTACGGTGGCGTGCGCGAGCGCGATTCTGATTGGCCCTTAGATCTTAGTAAACATTCGAATCGGTCGAAACCAGGAAGCGGCAGCCGCCATTTTCTTTCTCGCACTCTGACAGGGGGTTGAAAAACCAAGTGAAAAAACATGTAAAGGGGCTGTTTACACAGCTCCCAAGCACCTAAGCATGTCGAGGGAGTTCCGCAACGATCCCCCAAGTAAAAAAAGGCAATTCTAATTTTTTCGAAAATTTCGCCGATTACGCTTACCGTACGCGTACAGTAATAAATAATAATAAAAAAAAAAATATCCACATTATCCCCACCCCGTGTGCCTTCGGGCACCTTTTGTGCATTGTTTAATAGAGCTAAACAAAACATATATTTTACCTGTCACAACGATGCTCATCATATGTCCTCCATGTGCGCACGGTGCGCGAAGCGCATCGTGCGTTCATGGCCCATCTAGCGTAACGTGGGCACGCGGTGCACGTGCGCGCACGGAACGAACTGCGTTAAGTGGGCGCGCACGCCACAAATGGCGTAAAGTAACTAAGCATTTAAAAAAACGTACAAATTCACTGAAAAACCATAGGTTTCACACACGTTATAGTTAGGAATTAGCATGTAAAAAACCTTGCAAATTCACTGAAAAAACCATAGGTTTCACACATGTTATAGTTAGCTGGACATTTTACTGATAAAAAACCAATGAAATTCCCCCGTTATAGTTACTGTAGGCAACTATAACTCACGCGACCGTAATCCTCTGCTGATGACATATGTGTCTTTATGAAAAAAAAATATTTGTAATATATGTATAGCTAAAATTTAATGGAAGAAGACATGGGCAAATAAGTGTCTAAATACAGTATTAGCATCAGCAGAGGATTACGGTCGCGTGAGTTATAGTTGCCTACAGTAACTATAACGGGGGAATTTCATTGGCTTTTTATTAGTAAAATGTCCAGCTAACTATAACATGTGTGAAACCTATGGTTTTTTCAGTGAATATATATATAGTTAGGACCTAGTTTCCATAGGAAAATAGTTTTTTGTTTTCCCAATAACTTTGCCGCCGGTTGACAAATCTTCGCGAAATGTTTAAAACTTATGGCCCGCTCCGGTCAGCTCCTAACCTGAAAGTTTTGGGGTGATTTGAAAGTCAGAGGCCGAGAAAAATTAAAAAGGGGGTCCCAAAATGTGTTTTTTCAATGTTATTTTCCTTAAGAAACTTTAGACACGGCTACAGCTCGATCTGCTGAACAGAATTACATCAAATTTGGCAAAAGGGTAGCCCTTGATTCAGAAAGAGACCTTTTTGATAAATGGTGTAAATCCGTTCAGTAGTTTCTGAGAAATTAAAAAAAATAGGTCGAAAAATGCATTTCCAATAGGAAACTTTAGACACGGCTACAGCTCAAACTACTGAACGGAATTACACCAAGTTTGGCAAAAAGGTAGTGCTTGGTTCAGAAAGCGTCCTTTTTTTAAATGGTGTAAATACGTTCAGTAGCTTTTGAGATATTAAAGGAAAAAAATCTTTATATATCTGGGCGGGACCTAACTACACAAGCACAACCTTGGCTGTAATTGGCTGCCAGAACTTCAATCCATTTTGGCGCAATGCTTTTTATGTCTCGCCTAGCAATGCAACGAATGCGCTGCACACCATACAGACACCACTGCACTCCCTAAACACTAAAACAATACCACAGCATGACCTCCTACACTACCCAAACACTACTGTACTACCCTACACCCTAAAACACTACACCCAGCACGACGATCCCCTACACTACCCAAACACCACTGCACTACCCTAAACCCTAAAACACTACCCCTCACATGACCCCTACACTAACCAAACACCACTGCACTACCCTAAACCCTAACACACTACCCCCAGCATGACCCACTACACTACCCAAACACAACTGCACTACCCTGAACCCTAAATCTACCCCAAGCATGACCCCCTACACTACACAAACACCACTGCAATACCGTAAACCCTAAAACACTACAACCAGCACGACCCCCTACACTACCCAAACACCACTACGCTACCCTAAACCCTAAAACACTACCCCCAGCATGATCCCCTACACTACCCAAACACAACTGCACTACCCTAAACCCTAAAACATGACCCCCTATATTACACAAACACCACTGCACTACACCAAAACTTAAAACACTACCCCCAGAATGATCCCCTACACCACACAAACACCACTGAACTACCCTAAACCCTAAAACACTACCCCCTACACTACACAAACACCACTGCACTACCCTAAACCCTAAAACACTACCACCAGCACAAACCACTACACTACCCAAACACCACTGCACTACCCTAAACCGTAAAACACTACCCCTACACTTCCCAAACACAACTGCACTACCCTAAACCGTAAAACACTACCCCCTACACTACCCAAACACGACTGCACTATGCTAAACCCTAAAACACTTCTGTCAGTATGACCCCCTACACTACACAAACACCACAGAGCTAGCCTAAACCCTAAAACACTGCCCCCAGCACTACCCCCTACACAACATAAACACCACTGCGCCACCATAAACCCTAAAACACTACCGGCAGCACTACTCCCTACACAACCCAGACATAACTGCGCTACACTAAACCCTAAAATACTACCCCCAGCACAACCCCCTACACTACCCAAATACCACTGCGCTATCCTAAACCCTAAAACACTACCCCCAGCAGGACCCCCTATGCTACCCAAACACCACTGTGCTACCCTAAACCCTAAAATACTACCCCAGCGCACAACCCCCTACACTACCCAAACACCACTGTGCTACCCTAAACCCTAAAACACTACCCCCGCATAACCCCCTATGCTACCCAAACACCACGGCACTACCCTAAACCCTAAAACACGACAACCCATATACTACACAAACACCACTGCACTACAACAAAACCTAAAACACTTCCCCCAGCATGACCCCCTACACCACACAAACACACCTGCACTACCCTACACCCTAAAACACTACCCCCAGCATGACGATCCCCTACACTACCCAAACACCACTGCACTACCCTAAACCCTAAAACACTACCCCTCGCATGACCCCTACACTAACCAAACACCACTGCACTACCCTAAACCCTAACACACTACCCCCAGCATGACCCACTACACTAACCAAACACAACTGCACTACCCTGAACCCTAAATCTACCCCAAGCATGACCCCTACACTACACAAACACCACTGCACTACCGTAAACCCTAAAACACTACCACCAGCACGACCCCCTACACTACCCAAACACCACTACGCTACCCTAAACCCTAAAACACTACCCCCAGCATGATCTCCTACACTACCCAAACACAACTGCACTACCCTAAACCCTAAAACATGACCCCATATACTACACAAACACCACTGCAAAACACCAAAACTTAAAACACTACCCCCAGAATGATCCCCCATACCACACAAACACCACTGAACTACCCTAAACCCTAAAACACTACCCCTACACTACACAAACACCACTGCACTACCCTAAACTCTAAAACACTACCACCAGCACAAACCCCTACACTACCCAAACACCACTGCACTACCCTAAACCGTAAAACACTACCCCTACACTACCCAAACACAACTGCACTACCCTAAACCGTAAAACACTAAACCCTACACTACCCAAACACCACTGCACTACCTTAAACCCTAAATCTACCCACAGCCCGACCCCCTACACTACCCAAACACCACTGCACTACGCTAAACCCTAAAATACTTCCGTCAGTATGACCCCCTACACTACACAAACACCACAGAGCTAGCCTAAACCCTAAAACACTGCCCCCAGCACTACCCCCTACACAACATAAACACCACTGCGCCACCATAAACCCTAAAACACTACCCGCAGCACTACTCCCTACACAACCTAGACATAACTGCGCTACACTAAACCCTAAAATACTACCCCCAGCACAACCCCCTACACTACCCAAATACCACTGTGCTATCCTAAACCCTAAAACACTACCCCCAGCAGGACCCCCTATGCTACCCAAACACCACTGCGCTACCCTAAACCCTAAAACACTACCCCAGCGCACAACCCCCTACAGTACCCAAACACCACTGTGCTACCCTAAACCCTAAAACACTACCCCCGCATGACCCCCTATGCTACCCAAACACCACTGCACTACCCTAAACCCTAAAACACGACAACCCATATACTACACAAACACCACTGCACTACAACAAAACCTAAAACACTTCCCCCAGCATGACCCCCTACACCATGAGGAAATATGAATTTTTATGGTCAATTGTGTCCCCTATCTTAGACCCCAACGGCTCCATGTACATGCTACAAGTACATGTATGTTCCCTCCACTTCAAGCTATGAAGACGCAAATACAATTGTGTCCAACGTTAATATGTACTCTTTCATATCTGCCATGAATGGGCCAGATATTCCGTTCCTAAGTATGCCTTGCCACCGTCTTTATATGGTACACTTTTCACGTTTTACAGTTCAGGCGAGTAGGCCCTGAATTCTGCCATCGAGCCTTTTTCTGCTTCTGCCTCTGAATGATCCAGCCTGGACCTGCATCTGTATCCATGAACTTTGTCCTACTCCCTGCGCGGCTAACGGTGCCTGACGCGGCCTGTTGCCTGCCAAAAAAACTGTATTTCACCTTCAAGTTATCTGCTCCGCTCCTCATCCAATGCATTCCTGTCTAGTAATTTAGGTAAACATCCTTCTAGCTGCAGAGCAAAGGGCCCGGCCTCACTGTCTTTATGCAAGTAATTCCTGACTCTCGTTACCATGGTAGGCCCATGCCCCCTCGCATCTCATGTAGACACTTAGACGCTTGTACACGCACTAGCAGTCAGTATAGAATAGGATCTGTCCGAGAAGACCTTTCCTTCCAGATAAAATAGTTCCTTAAACACAAGATATTAGATATGATTTAGGACTAGGTTGTCCTGACACCCCAGACTTCTGTCTCCACATGTAGGGCTAAATGTCAAGTTCCCTTTACCCTTTAGTTACACGTCAATCACACGTCATGCGGCTGCGCGCGCATCTCTGCCATGTATTTTCGCTGACTTTGCAGGATTCTCTTATGGATCCACCCATTTGTGTCATCATCATAATGACGTTTTTAGTATACGCCTCTATGCACGCCTACTGTAATACCTCTCTATTACGTATGTGTATTCTTATCAGTTGTTACGCCTCCTGCATCTGTCTTAATGTAATGCATTTCTTATATATATTATTACTTGTCAATAATCTATTGCTGATCCCTTCCTGAACCTTCGTGGTAACGGAACCCGATTGCCTGGTTCGAACCATCATTCCTTTGTAAGGAATAAATACCCTATTATACCCTCGAATACCATGGATTCTGCCTCTTATTTTTACTGAGTTATTCATATTGTATTTTACCGCATAAAAATAGTACAGGTAATTTAAATATTTACCACATAATTGGCGCCCGAACAGGGACACCTCTCACACCCCACGCGCCGGAGGTGCGTTGCAGACCCGGTCTCCTGCCACAGCCGGACGGACAATTACGCGTACCCGCAGGATTTCCTGTATCTCCCTCAGGCCAAAGGGGGCGACTGAGGCTGCGATCAACACCCAGACGAGGCGGTGAGGAGTGCGGAGAATCCCGACCAGAGCCTAGCTGAGAGTGCAAGATCCGAGGTATACAGAGGCCCACCAGATTCCGAAGTTCCGAAGTACCTAAGTCACGAGTCGAGTCCAGTCCAGTTTGGTCTAGTCCAGTCCAGACTTCCGAGGCCTTCCGTTCCGTGCTTCCCGGTGAGTACCGTTGCTGGGGACGCATCTAGACGTGCACATTAGTTTGTGCCGGTCAAGACGGGTCTGGGTACACAGACCTGGTCTGCACTGTTTTAGCAGTGTATCTGTACTGTTTAGCAGTACATACAGTATATTTAGTATTATGCAGTTAACTAGTTTACTCTAATTTTTATTGTTCGTTCTAAAATGTTTTGATATGTTTTAAATGTCGTGGTATGAGTGATTGTTCGATCTTCATTATTGTGTTTATTGTAATTATTGTGTTCAAAAGCCGAATAGGAATTAAGTAACAAGGTTCAAGATGCCGTTATTTTCAAAATTAAGACAGATAAAAACTAGAAAAGGGATACTCGAGGAAGCTGTTCCTATCCCACCTAGGGACACTCCAGGGTACTTTATGTACCATAAACATGGCCTAGATGCCGTATTATGTCTCGATCTATGGGTGGACTACACCAAGGATTTGGCAGAGAGTCAGAGATGGCCCGCTGCTGGAACATGGGATGCAGATTGCATCATGAGAATAGAAGAAGCGTTATGGAAAAAGAAAGCCAGACAGTCACAGAAAGATGCCATTGAATTATGGCGTAAAGAATCGCATAGGCGCACAGAGAAAGCGCTCAGAAAGGAAGAGAAAAGTAGGGAAGATTCAGAAAAAGCCCGAGAAAACATATTAATTGACGAAGGTACCAGAGTAAAATCAGAACAAGTAGACAGACAACGAAACACTCTTATGAATGGTATGTATCCTCTTCTGGCCGAGGGTTTGCCTAAGGCCACTTTGGAGGTACCAAAAGATCTGCCATCTCCGTTACTCCCGATTAAAGTACATCCCAAGACCGCAAAAGACATTTTCCTTTCTTCCTATTTAGACAATGCAGCCCCCGAATATGCTAATGGTGTGCAGCAACGCACACCACCCGTTAACGACACTCAACCCCAAAATCAGCTGCACTCAACTCCGCAACAACAAACTCCCCCTCACATTCCAACAGTTTCATCTGTTTCTACCACTTTTCCTACATCTACCGTCTCTACCTTACATTCAACGAATCCTTTCGCGCCTAGCACCTCAGAAGGTGCAACAGGAGGTGCGACAGCGATTTTTTCCACGCCACCGCAAGGAAATAAATTGTCCTTTAGAGATTTAGCATATCAACATACACCTCAAACAGTAAGATCCGGTATGTTTAAGGAACATCTTGTGGATTGCAGATATGATCCAGTGCCCGGTAAAAATGACAGAATGCTGCTGTCATCACTACGTATACGACGAGCGTCCACATATTTAATGACACTACCAGGAATGGTTGCTCATCTGGACAATATATATCACTTTGTCCAATCAGGGCAAGGCCCTGAAAGTATTGACAAGGCCATGGAATACCAGAAAGTAGATATACAGAAACTACTGTTAAGCTTCCTCATAAACTGCTTGATCAGAAACAGAGATAGGCCTGAGGTAGATCAGGATGAAATGCAAGTGCTTACCAGATGGGGTCAGAATATATCAGAAGGGAAACATGATAAACAGAAGTGTATAGTAGCTATGTGCCGAAAGATCAGAAAAGAAATAGAACGAATACATGAAAACAGATTAGAGGCAGACAAAACTGAATCAGGGGGAGAGGAGGAGGAAGAATCAGAAATGCCCACGGGACAATTAGAAACGATAGCTTATGTAGGTAGGGGAAGATCTTGTAACAATACCAGACACTACAATGATCCAATACGTCCGATACGTCCAGAATGTAGCAGACATTTTCAAGCCCCTATGTTAAATGCACGGTCCCCTGAACACCTATTCCAGGCTGCTGATAAATTACTCCGAGACCGAAGGGGGTATCATATGCTCGATTCTATGGATGAACAAGAATTAGCCAGGTCAGCAGTACAATGGGCTGACAGCCCTGAAAAATATAGTGATGATGCGCTAGCACACACGTTTCTGAACCTTACCCCAGACGAACAGCGTTTAGCTAGTATATACATGATACAACACCTCCTTATATTGTATAGAAGCCAACACTCCGATCCTGGTCCCCTACCTGATATACTGATAGAATTACTCACGAATAAATGGAGAGGTCCAGGTACTGATTTAATTAAAGAAATTCTAGAATATCGACATCAGTACATTGTCTTCGTATGCCCAGAACATGATTCAGCTCCTTCCATGGAGAGAAAAACGTATCACATAGACAGACAGAACCCCTTACGTGAAGTACACCCAGTCAGAAATGATGACAATACGTTTAGACGCGTGTTTGTGTACACGCCCATAACCAAAATAGAACTATTGGAAATGAAAAAATTAGTGCCTAGCCATGACAAAGATCCAGCAGGTTTTCACCGTGAATTAAAAGACATGTTACTCATGGGTGATTATACCTATCCTGACATTATGAAAATATTGAAAGTATTATTGCCTGCCGGTATTTATGAGAAACTCAAGGAAAAAGAATGGGAGGTGGGAGACCAAAAGATTGATTGGACCGCATTAGAAAATGAAGAAAATAACAGAACTGCAGGCGTAGGGCTTGGGGACAAAACAAAAGCATTACCAGGTCTATTAGTACAAGTATTGCCACGTTTATTAACTACGAAAAAGGAAGATTGGGGAGCAATCTCAGCCTGTAAACAGAAACCCGAGGAAGACACCAGTGATTTTTATTCCCGATTTGAAAAATGTTTTGGTATTAATAGCGGCCTGAAAGCAAATAGCGAGTCATATCCACATCTTTTTGTAACAAAACTAGTCGAGAATTCTCTGCCGCAGGTTAAAAACAGAGTATTGAAAGTTGAGAGCACTTGGCAAGCTAACACTCCTTCACAAATGTTACAAATGTTACAGTATCACCAGAATAGAATTAGAGAAGAACAAGAACACGAAACAAGGCGTATGAAAGACACGAAAATGAAAATGCTCGTCGCCCAGTCAGTTCCAGCTGACGGTCATAAAAAGGGTGCAACACAGTCCAGTAATTCAGCGGTTCCCGTTAAAGGGACATGCAACTATTGTAAACAGCCAGGTCATTATATAAACGATTGTGCAGTTCTGAAACATAATATCTCCACGGGTAAAACCAAGGAGAGACCACGTCCGCCTAGACAGGATCAGATCCAACAACAAGTACCTCAGAATATACAGCCTATGCAAGCTGCACAACAGACCGTACCGCAACAACAGCCACAGCCTATTGCTGCAACACAGAACACGACGCAACAGATGTACCAGTATGCACAAAATGACTATCCAGAGTATCAACGCTACACATGAAATAGCCTAGAGAGGGAAGTTGGCTTACCCCTTATTGAGGTTCCTGTAGATCAAGAGGGTCCTTATGTACAGAGTCAAGTATTAGGGAAAGACAGAAAGTTTCTACTCGATACAGGGGCAAGCAGAACAACTATAAGTCATGATGAAGTTCCAGGGGCACCCCTCTCAGGCTCACAAAATATTTCCCTTGGTTTTTCAGGAAAGCCCACTATTAACGAAGTATCACAACCGCTTGCATTTACAGTCGGTCCATTAACACGGACTACAGATCTATTGCTTACGAAATCATGCCCCGAAAATTTGTTAGGTATTAAAACATTGAAAGCTCTAGGAGCTATAATATGCTGTTCTCCGGACGGAGTACGACTATTTTTGCGTGACTTTAAAGGTCACTACGTGTCTAGGGACATGGATCACCGGTTACAGAATCTACCTGCACATTTATGGGCACAAGGCCCCACTGATGTAGGTTGTATGCACATTACACCGTATCGAGTCACACTCAAAGCAGGAGTGGTATTACCACGAATGCGACAATACAAGTTACCTCCAGATGCTGTAGTGGCTTTACTGCAAATCATTGACGAGCTCATCTCACAAGGAGTGGTTGTAGAAACCGACTCCAATATATGTAATTCTCCGATTATTCCGATTCTTAAACGAACCGACCCAAAAGCACCCCCAGTATATCGATTAGTTATTGATCTACGCGAATTAAATAAATGCATTGTACCACAATATCCCGTGGTCCCGGATATTTCTTCATTACTGACAGCTATTGATTCAGAAGCAACGTTCTTTACTGTAATTGACCTCAAGAACGCCTTCTTCAGCGTCCCAATCGATCCGGAAAGCCAATATTTGTTCGGATTCAGTTTAAATGGACGAAGTTTTAAATTCACACGCGCACCTCAAGGATTTACAGAAAGTCCTAGCATCTACAGCCAAGCACTGAAAAGACAACTTGACAGTATCCACATGCCTGTTAACACTGCACTGCTTCAGTATGTCGATGATCTGCTGATCACCGCCCGAAGCGAATCCGAATGTGAAAAAGCATCACTGACGGTTTTACATTTCTTAGCCGACAAGGGGCACAAGGTGTCCCCTTCAAAGCTGCAATTTTGTGCCCAGCAAGTTGTGTACCTAGGGCACTTGCTGTCCAAATGGGGGAGACAGCTCACACCTGATCGCATCCAGTTAATTGTAAACATGCCACCACCCAAGACACAAAAGGAGGTACGGGCCTTCATAGGCCTCACTTCGTACTGCAGGCAGTGGATCCCCCAATATGCATTTTTAGCTAAACCACTCATTCAGTTGACAACACAGGAGGCAGCGACATCGACTGTCCTCCCTTGGACTCCAGAACATACACAAGCTTTTGAAGACTTAAAGAAAGCTTTATGCCAAGCACCTGTCTTAGCGACACCATGTTACAGTAAGCCTTTTACACTCTTTGTTACAGAACGTGAAGGTACTGCTTTGTCAGTACTCACGCAGGAACAAGCAGGATCACACAAGCCATGCGCTTACTTTTCTAGCACATTAGATCCCGTAGCTCAGGCTCTTCCTGCGTGTCTGAAATCAGTTGCAGCGACAGCTCTAGCGATTAGACAAAGTGATTCCATAGTATTAGGACATCAATTGACAGTACAAGTACCACACGCAGTAGAGGTTCTCTTGAACCGGACACAGACACAACACTTGACTATAGCACGACTGACTGGTTACGAACTTACATTGTTTCAGCCCCACATAGAAATCAGACGTTGTAGTACATTAAATCCTGCCACACTTTTGCCATTAAGTGGAACAGACCCACTGACACATGATTGTATTGAAGTCATTACTATTACGACCAAACCCAGACAAGATTTGACAGATGTCCCATTACCAGATCCAGACCTGACACTTTATGTAGATGGTTCATGTATGAGAACAAGTACAGGAAAGTTAGTGGCCGCCTATGCAGTCACGACAGACACCGAAGTCATTGAAACAAATTGTATCAACACATTATCAGCTCACGCAGCAGAGCTTATCGCTCTGACAC
The DNA here is from genome assembly GCF_964204655.1 of Triturus cristatus. Taxonomy (NCBI): domain Eukaryota; kingdom Metazoa; phylum Chordata; class Amphibia; order Caudata; family Salamandridae; genus Triturus; species Triturus cristatus. Next base: position 249,030,185 of record NC_140594.1, read on the forward strand.
AAGCCTGTATTCAAGCCAAAAATAAGAAAGTCAACATATACACAGATTCACGTTATGCATTCGGAGTCGTACATGACTTCGGAGTCCTTTGGCGAGAGAGAGGTTATTTGACTTCTCACGGTGCCAACATTCAACACGGTCCCCTCATTCAAGCTCTATTAGATGCAATACATCTACCTACTTCAATATCTATCATGAAGTGCAAAGCCCATACGAAAGTGACTGACATTATTTCTCAGGGTAACGACCTAGCAGACCGAACAGCTAAGCAAACAGCACAGAGTCAGACTCATGCAACTGACTTGACAAAGACAATAGTTCCGACGCCGACACACTGCATGACAGTTAAGGATCCCGCTCTTGATGTAATTGACATACAGACACATGCTACACCAGAGGAAATAAAGAAATGGACCGAATTAGCAGGGATCCAGACAGATCAGGGATGGATGACGAAGGGAAAATCTATATGGTTTCTCCCCGACTCAATGGTTCAAGTTATCATTAACACAATACATAGTCCAGCACATCTAGGAGAAAAAGCCATGTTAGACAGTATTCAACACATTTGGTTCAACAAACACTTACGAGCTGCAGCCAAACAGAAAGTCCGAACTTGTATGATTTGTTGTCAGTTCAACCCAGGTAAAGGTGTACCTGTAGAGCAGGGTGGATTCCAACCTCCCGATCACCCTTTTGAAGTCCTCCAGATGGATTATATCCAGATGGAACGATGTCGAGGATTCAAATATGTCCTCGTAGTTGTATGCGCTCTTTCCCGTTGGACAGAGGCGTATCCCGTCTCAGATTACACTGCCCCGACTACTGCCAAACAATTAGTTCGTGAATTCTTCCCACGGTATGGTTTGCCCCGAGTCGTGTACTCAGATAATGGCCAGCCGTTCTCATCCGAGCTAATGAAACACGTTTCACTTCTGTTAGGCTATCAATGGAAATTCCACTGTGTCCGACATCCCGAGGCAGCAGGTCTCGTGGAACGCCATAATCAAACTCTGAAAATTAGACTGTCCAAAATCTGTAGAGAAAAAGGTGTCGACTGGATAGTAGCCTTACCAATTGCGCTCTTTTACATAAGAATGGTAGCACACTCTCGAACAGGGCTATCCCCGTATGAGGTGGTCTTCGGTAGGCCACCAAATATGTGGGGGACACCTATACCTCGTAAGATCACTGATGTTGATTGTAATATGCTGACAGATTACCTGGCTTCCTTGATGTCTGCACTACAATCTTGTCGTTCACAGGTAGCTGCAGCTTTTCCCGATAACACTGAGGTGAAGCCTCATGAAGTGGTTCCAGGTGACCTGGTACTTGTGAGGAACTTCGACAGGAGGAGTCCGTTGGAGCCTCGCTGGCAACAACCGAAACTCGTTTTACTGACCACGAGGACAGCCGTGAAGATAGAGGGCCGCAAAGGGTGGTTACACTCTAGCCATATCAAGAAATTTCATGGACTACCATCGGATTTAAACGTCCAGCCCTGCATTCCCTCACCGACTGACTCAAAACTCCCCCTGGTTGAAAAGACAGAAAAAGAGAACTATAAACTGAAACTAAGGTCTAGCAAGTCAGACAATTCGATTGTTTAAGTCCTCTCCAAGGTGAATCGGTTGAATTAAGTCTTTGACATGTATCCTCTAGACCGAATGAGAGAGAAAAATAGACAGAAGCAGCTCAAGAAACATGCATACTGTAAATCACTTCATAGTCACTGTATAGTGACATTGTTGATTATGTTTTTTCTAAGTCTTATTATTATTGCTGCAAGTGTGCTGTTACATATGTACTATCCTATTTTCAAGCGTGCTTACAATGTTACTGCCGAACATTCTTTTAGTGAACTACCTCCACATGAGTTGTCCTATAGATTTGCGCTGCGCAACAACACATTCATTAATATGTTACACCATTCCCATCAGACCAGCAATGCTACAAATTGTTGGACATGTGGCCGACTCCCTCCCTATCAGAAATACAAAGGAGTTCTGCCTCTCTTTCCATATCCGTTCACACACAATGGTTCCTGTGGAGCATGGTTTAGTTTGATTAACTCTTTAGATTCAAACACTGTAGTTTACCCGAGCAACTGGGTATGGGGAAACCTGAACTTAGTTTTGCTTAAAGCCTGTTATCCTAACAAGGAGGGACTTCCCAAAAGAACCGGAACTGATCTAGAAAATGAAGTATATGGATTAGGTAATTTTACACTTAACCTCATGATTCTAAATGTTGAATCTGACGCTACACTAGTCTTGCCTGCTATGTCAGTATTACCAGTCAAAGGTGAATTCTGTGTAAGAAAGAATGGTTCAGTACACCTGGGTCATAGTAAATGTACCACTGTGATCGAATTCAGTGATAAAGGCAAGTCTACATTTAGAGCTTCCCGTCATTCCTACTTCATATGTGGGCATACCGCATATATACGTCTACCTCCAGACTGGGATGGTACCTGTTACATTGCATTCCTTTTGCCACCTGTTTTTCTAGCCCCTCCTGATTATCATAGAAATACCAATCTAGTACACCATAGACCCCAGAGAGATACCCCAATTGTTGACTACACCGAAACAGCATGGGAACAATATACCGACTTCAATAAAGGTCTCTTTCCTTACATAGGTGTTGTCTCAAACAGTAAATTGATACGTAGATTAACTAGAACCCTTGAAGCAGTAGTGAATGAAACTACCTCTGCCCTAGGCAACTTAACAGAGGAGCAGTCTGCGATGCGGATTGTTGTTCTTCAAAATCGTCTTGTCCTTGACGTCATCCTAGCAGATAGGGGCAGAGCTTGTAGGGTCATCGGATCAAGTTGCTGTGTTTTCATCCCAGAAAACGCGCCATCCGTATATAAAGCCATAACTCGTCTTCACAAGATTGCAAATCAGATACATCAGAATGCAGGCACCTGGACATGGTCCGGTTGGTTCTGGAGCGTGTTGTCAGCCTGGGGATGGAAAGTCCTATCCTTCCTAGGTATTGGCCTTCTCATAGTATTTAGTTGTTGCCTATGTCTACAATGTGGACCAGCGATTTGCGGCCTGTGTGCCACATCGTGTATTCCACGTTCAAGTTTTCATTCAAGATCCCGGAAGAAGAAAGAAGAGCAAATGATGTTACATGAACAGATTGATGGATTCCTGAAGATCGATATTTCATGAGGGTCCGTAGGGGACAAGGAGGGAATGAGGAAATATGAATTTTTATGGTCAATTGTGTCCCCTATCTTAGACCCCAACGGCTCCATGTACATGCTACAAGTACATGTATGTTCCCTCCACTTCAAGCTATGAAGACGCAAATACAATTGTGTCCAACGTTAATATGTACTCTTTCATATCTGCCATGAATGGGCCAGATATTCTGTTCCTAAGTATGCCTTGCCACCGTCTTTATATGGTACACTTTTCACGTTTTACAGTTCAGGCGAGTAGGCCCTGAATTCTGCCATCGAGCCTTTTTCTGCTTCTGCCTCTGAATGATCCAGCCTGGACCTGCATCTGTATCCATGAACTTTGTCCTACTCCATGTGCGGCTAACGGTGCCTGACGCGGCCTGTTGCCTGCCAAAAAAACTGTATTTCACCTTCAAGTTATCTGCTCCGCTCCTCATCCAATGCATTCCTGTCTAGTAATTTAGGTAAACATCCTTCTAGCTGCAGAGCAAAGGGCCCGGCCTCACTGTCTTTATGCAAGTAATTCCTGACTCTCGTTACCATGGTAGGCCCATGCCCCCTCGCATCTCATGTAGACACTTAGACGCTTGTACACGCACTAGCAGTCAGTATAGAATAGGATCTGTCCGAGAAGACCTTTCCTTCCAGATAAAATAGTTCCTTAAACACAAGATATTAGATATGATTTAGGACTAGGTTGTCCTGACACCCCAGACTTCTGTCTCCACATGTAGGGCTAAATGTCAAGTTCCCTTCACCCTTTAGTTACACGTCAATCACACGTCATGCGGCTGCGCGCGCATCTCTGCCATGTATTTTCGCTGACTTTGCAGGATTCTCTTATGGATCCACCCATTTGTGTCATCATCATAATGACGTTTTTAGTATACGCCTCTATGCACGCCTACTGTAATACCTCTCTATTACGTATGTGTATTCTTATCAGTTGTTACGCCTCCTGCATCTGTCTTAATGTAATGCATTTCTTATATATATTATTACTTGTCAATAATCTATTGCTGATCCCTTCCTGAACCTTCGTGGTAACGGAACCCGATTGCCTGGTTCGAACCATCATTCCTTTGTAAGGAATAAATACCCTATTATACCCTCGAATACCACGGATTCTGCCTCTTATTTTTACTGAGTTATTCATATTGTATTTTACCGCATAAAAATAGTACAGGTAATTTAAATATTTACCACAGCACTACCCCCTACACAACATAAACACCACTGCGCCACCATAAACCCTAAAACACTACCCGCAGCACTACTCCCTACACAACCCAGACATAACTGCGCTACACTAAACCCTAAAATACTACCCCCAGCACAACCCCCTACACTACCCAAATACCACTGTGCTATCCTAAACCCTAAAACACTACCCCCAGCAGGACCCCCTATGCTACCCAAACACCACTGCGCTACCCTAAACCCTAAAACACTACCCAGCGCACAACCCCCTACACTACCCAAACACCACTGTGCTACCCTAAACCCTAAAACACTACCCCCGCATGACCCCCTATGCTACCCAAACACCACTGCACTACCCTAAACCCTAAAACACGACAACCCATATACTACACAAACACCACTGCACTACAACAAAACCTAAAACACTTCCCCCAGCATGACCCCCTACACCACACAAACACCCCTGCACTACCCTACACCCTAAAACACTACCCCCAGCACGACGATCCCCTACACTACCCAAACACCACTGCACTACCCTAAACCCTAAAACACTACCCCTCGCATGACCCCTACACTAACCAAACACCACTGCACTACCCTTAACCCTAACACACTACCCCCAGCATGACCCACTACACTACCCAAACACAACTGCACTACCCTGAACCCTAAATCTACCCCAAGCATGACCCCTACACTACACAAACACCACTGCACTACCGTAAACCCTAAAACACTACCACCAGCACGACCCCCTACACTACCCAAACACCACTACGCTACCCTAAACCCTAAAACACTACCCCCAGCATGATCCCCTACACTACCCAAACACAACTGCACTACCCTAAACCCTAAAACATGACCTCATATACTACACAAACACCACTGCACTACACCAAAACTTAAAACACTAACCCAGAATGATCCCCCGCACCACACAAACACCACTGAACTACCCTAAACCCTAAAACACCACCCCTACACTACACAAACACCACTGCACTACCCTAAACCCTAAAACACTACCACCAGCACAAACCCCTACACTACCCAAACACCACTGCACTACCCTAAACCGTAAAACACTACCCCTACACTACCCAAACACAACTGCACTACCCTAAACCGTAAAACACTACCCCCTACACTACCCAAACACCACTGCACTACCTAAAACCCTAAATGTACCCACAGCCCGACCCCCTACACTACCCAAACACCACTGCACTACGCTAAACCCTAAAACACTTCCCCCAGTATGAACCCCACACTACACAAACACCACAGAGCTAGCCTAAACCCTAAAACACTGCCCCCAGCACTACCCCCTACACAACATAAACACCACTGCGCCACCATAAACCCTAAAACACTACCTGCAGCACTACTCCCTACACAACCCAGACATAACTGCGCTACACTAAACCCTAAAATACTACCCCCAGCACAACCCCCTACACAACCCAAATACCACTGCGCTATCCTAAACCCTAAAACACTACCCCCAGCAGGACCCCCTATGCTACCCAAACACCACTGCGCTACCCTAAACCCTAAAACACTACCCCAGCGCACAACCCCCTACACTACCCAAACACCACTGTGCTGCCCTAAACCCTAAAACACTACCCCCGCATGACCCCCTATGCTACCCAAACACCACTGCACTACCCTAAACCCTAAAACACGACAACCCATATACTACACAAACACCACTACACTACAACAAAACCTAAAACACTTCCCCCAGCATGACCCCCTACACCACACAAACACCCCTGCACTACCCTACACCCTAAAACACTACCCCAAGCACGACAATCCCCTACACTACCCAAACACCACTGCACTACCCTAAACCCTAAAACACTACCCCTCACATGACCCCTACACTAACCAAACACCACTGCACTACCCTAAACCCTAACACACTACCCCCAGCATGACCCACTACACTACCCAAACAACTGCACTACCCTGAACCCTAAATCTACCCCAAGCATGACCCCTACACTACACAAACACCACTGCACTACCGTAAACCCTAAAACACTACCACCAGCACGACCCCCTACACTACCCAAACACCACTACGCTACCCTAAACCCTAAAACACTACCCCCAGCATGATCCCCTACACTACCCAAACACAACTGCACTACCCTAAACCCTAAAACATGACCCCCTATACTACACAAACACCACTGCACTACACCAAAACTTAAAACACTACCCCCAGAATGATCCCCCACACCACACAAACACCACTGAACTACCCTAAACCCTAAAACACTACCCCTACACTACCCAAACACCACTGCACTACCCTAAACCGTAAAACACTACCCCTACACTACCCAAACACAACTGCACTACCCTAAACCATAAAACACTACCCCCTACACTACCCAAACACGACTGCACTACGCTAAACCCTAAAACAGTTCCCCCAGTATGACCCCCTACACTACACAAACACCACAGAGCTAGCCTAAACCCTAAAACACTGCCCCCAGCACTACCCCCTACACAACATAACCACCACTGCGCCACTATAGACCCTAAAACACTACTCGCAGCACTACTCCCTACACAACCCAGACATAACTGCGCTACACTAAACCCTAAAATACTACCCCCAGCACAACCCCCTACACTACCCAAACACCACTGCGCTACCCTAAACCCTAAAACACTACCCCAGCGCACAACCCCCTACACTACCCAAACACCACTGTGCTACCCTAAACCCTAAAACACTACCCCCGCATGACCCCCTATGCTACCCAAACACCACTGCACTACAACAAAACCTAAAACACTTCCCCCAGCATGACCCCCTACACCACACAAACACCCCTGCACTACCCTATACCCTAAAACACTACCCCCTACACTACACAAACACCACTGCACTACCCTAAACCCTAAAACACTCCCACCAGCTCGAACCCCTACAATAACCAAATAACACTGCACTACCCTAAACCCTAAAAGACGACCCCCGATACTACACAAACACCACTACACTACACCAAACCCTAAAACACTACCCCCAGCATGACCCCTACACCACACAAACATCACTGCACTACCCTAAACCGTAAAACACTACCCCCTACACTAACCAAACACCACTGCACTACCCTAAACCCTAACACACTACCCCCAGCATGACCCACTACACTACCCAAACACAACTGCACTACCCTGAACCCTAAATCTACCCCAAGCATTGTGGTAAATAAAATATCACGCTCTCATAATTTCATAATATCAATAAGATCATGCATAAAGCAAGAGGCTGAGTCTGTGGTATCAGGTTCATAAAGGGATTTATTCCAATAACTCGAGTCAAAGGGAGAATATTTCCATCACCAAAATTGGATCTGGAAAGGGGCTCAAAAGTATTCTCAATATTCTCAAAACATTATTCACAGAGTACAGTATATATACATTTCTCAATTGTACGTAAGCAAAAGAGCAAGAGAGAATGAGATAAGAGCATGTGGGCGTGTAAGTAGGCGTGAAGGTGGGCGTCCATGTGGGCGTCCACTTGATGATAATGGGTAATTTGTCATGTGTGGGTGGATACCTGGAGAATCCTGCAATGTCAGCAGAAATATTTGGCAGAGATGCGTGCGCAGTCGCATGACGTGTGATAGACGTGCAACTAGAGGGAGAAAGGGACTTGACATTTAGCTCTACATGTGGAGACAAAAGTCTGGGGTTATGTCAACCTAATCCCAAATCATATCTAATATCCTATGTTTAAAGAACTGTGTTATCCAAAAAGAAAGGTCTCTCGAACAAAATCTATTCTATACTGACTGTGAGTGCGTGTACAAGCGTCTAAGTGTCTACACTAAATGCGAGGGGGTAGGAATATTCCATGGTAACAGGGCTATGAATTACTTGCATGAGGACAGAGAAGCCGGGCCTTTTGCTCGGTAGCTGGAAGAATGTTTACTTAAACTACTAGACAGGAATGCATTGGGCAGGGAGCGGAGCAGATAATTTCCGAAGGTGAAATACAGTTCTTGGCAGGCAGCAAGCTGATGTCGGGCATCGTGAGCCGCGCAGAGGATGAGACAAAGTTCATGGTCACAGATGCAGGCTCGGACTGGAGCTTCAGAGACAGAAAGCAAGAAAAGCTTGATGACAGAATCAGGGCCTACTTGCCTGGACTGTAAAATGGCATAAGTGAACCATATAAAGGCGGTGGCCTTTCGTACTTAGGAATGGAATATCCGGCCCATTCATGGCGGATCAACAGAGGACATGTTAACGGTGGACGCACATGTATTTGCGTCTTCATAACTGGAACTGGAGGGAACATACATGTACTTGTAACATGCACATAGAACCGTTGGGGTCCAAGATAGGGGACATAACTGACCAGAAAAATCCATATTTCCACATTCCCTCCTTGTCCCCTACTTGCCCGTCAAGAGATATCAATCTTCATTAATCCCTTGATCTGTTCATATAGCATCATTTGTTCTTCTTTCTTCTTCCGGGATCTTGAATGAAAATCTTGATGTGGAATGCACGATGTGGCACACAGACCACAAATCGCTGGTCCACATTGCAGGCATAAGCAGCAACTGAATAGTATGAGAAGGCCAATACCTAGGAAGGATAGGACCCTCCATCCAAAGGTAGATAATACACTCCAAAACCAACCGGACCAAGTCCAGGTGCCTGGATTCTGGTGTATCTGGCTTACAATCTTATGAAGGCGAGTTATGGCTTTATATACAGATGGCGAATTTTCTGGTATGAAAAATGCAATAGCTTGATCCGATGACCCTACAAGCTCCGCCCCTATCGGCCAGGATAACGTCAAGGACAAGACTATTTTGAAGCACAACAATCCGCATAGCAGACTGCTCTTCTGTTAAATTGCCTAAGGCGGAAATAGTTTCGTTCACTACTGCTTCAAGGGTTCTGGTTAATCTACGTATCAGCTTACTATTGGTAACTGTACCTATATAGGGAAAGAAACCTTTATTGAAATCTGTGTATTTTTCCCATGCTGTTTCAGTGTAATCGACAATTGGGAGATCTCTCTGCTGTCTATTGTGTACTAAATGAGTATTTCTATGATAATCAGGAGGAGCTAGGAAAACAGGTGGTAGGAGGAATGCTATGTAACAGGTACCATCCCAATCTAGAGGTAGGCGTATATATGCGGTCTGGCCACATATAAAGTAGGAATGACGAGAAGCTCTAAATGTAGACTTGCCTTGATCACTAAATTTTATTACAGTGGTGCATTTACTATGGCCCATGTGTATGGAGCCATTCTTTCTTATACATAATTCCCCTTTTACTGGGAATACGGACATGGCGGGCAAGATTGGTGTAGCTTCAGATTCAACGTTCACGATCATGAGGTTAAGTGTAAAATTACCTAATCCATATACTTCATTTCTTAGATCAGTTCCTGTTCTTTTGGGAAGTCCCTCCTTGTTAGGGTAGCAGACTTTAAGCAAAAACTAAATTCAGGTTTCCCCATACCCAGTTGTCTTGATAAACTGCGGAATTCGAATCTAGGGAATTAATCAAACTAAACCATGCTCCACAGGAGCCATTGTGTGTGAACGGATAGAGAAAGAGGGGCAAAACTCCCTTATAGTTTTGATAGGGGGGGAGTCGGCCACAGACCCAGCAGTCTGTAGCATTGCTAGTCTGATGTGAATGGTGCAGCATCTGAATAAAGGTATTGTTGCGTAAGGCAAGTCGATATGATAGCTCATAGGATGGCAGATCACTAAATGTGTGCTTTATGGTATCATTAGTGGAGGAGTATAAGAGTGAGGCAATAGGAGGAAAAATAGCATGTAGTATTAAGCTGATACATATTATCGTGATGCACATCTTGCACTCTTTTTTTTTTTTATATCAATGTTATTGTCCAAGATCTTATGCAAGCCAGAATACATGTTCAACCGCTTCACCACCTAGTGGACTTAATTGATCAAACGGGTTCTGACTTCTTAGATCAAAGTTTAGCTTTGTGGAAACTTCTGGGGAGTCTCCTCTAGAAAATGGTGTTCAAAATCCAAAATCCAAGTTTAAAGTCTTTTTCCTTTGTAAAAGAGTGGTGAAGGTGCACTTTGACTTTAACGGCCGTCCCCGTGGTCCAGAGCACTGACTTTGGCGCCTTTCATCCAGGAGCGATGGAGTATTCTTTGACCTGGGTGTTGTCAGGGAAGGCGGCAGCAACCTGCGAACAACAAGAGAGTAGTGCAGACATCAAGGAAGCCAGGTAATCTGTCAGCATGTTATTATCAACATCAATAATCTTTTAGGCATTGGAGTGCCCCACATATTTGGTGGTCTACCAAAGACCACTTCATAGGGAGATAAGCCTGTTCTAGAATGAGCTACCATTCGCATGAAAAAGAGGGCAACCGGCAGGGCTACCATCCAATCTACACCTTTGTCTGCGCAAATTTTAATATCCGATTATGTCTTTCTACAAGGCCTGCTGCTTCAGGATGTCGCACACAATGGAATTTCCAGGTATACCCTAACAGAAGGGACACCTGCTTCATTAGTACCAGGACATATTTGTAACCTCTACATCTGTTCATTTGGATATAATCCATTTGGAGCACTTCAAAAGGGTGGTCAGGTGGATAGAATCCACCTTGTTCCATCGGAATGCCTTTACATGGATTGAATTGGCAACAGATCATACATGTTCTGACCTTTTGTTTCGCTGCTGCACGCAGGTGCTTGTTGAACCATATATTCTGTAAGCTATCTATCATTGCTTTCTCTCCTAAGTGTGCAGGACTATGTGCGGTATTTATAATCACTTGTACCATAGAATCAGGAAGAAACCCTGATCAGTCAGTACCCCTCCTTGTTCCGACCATTTCTTTAATTCGTCCATAGTAGCATGTGTCTGTATGTCTTGTACATCCTTGGAAGGATCCCTAACTGTCATGGCTTTGGACACTTATTGAACCTGTAACTTTGTCATGTCTAGTGGGGTCTGAGCTGTCTGTTTAGCTGTTCGGTCTGCCAGATCATTGCCTTGGGAAATGGTATCTGTGGCTCTAGTATGTGCTTTACATTTTAGGATAGCTATGGCTGTTGGTAAATGTATTGCTTCCAGTAGGGCTTGAATATGGGGTCATGCTGTATCTTGGCCCCATGAGAGGTCAAGAAACCTCTTTCTCGCCAGAGAATCGGTGTAAATGTTTACTCTCAGGTGCTTAGCTCTTATGCACGCTTGTGTCAGGGCGATGAGCTCTGCTGCTTGTGTTGACAATATGTCTATTCTTTTAGTCTCTATTATTACAGTATCAGTAGTCACTGCATATGCTGCCACTAATTCTCCCGCCCCTGTCCTCATGCATGAGCCGTCAACTTATAGTGTTAGGTCGGGGTCTGGGAGTGCAACGTCTGTCAAGTCTTGTCTTGGTTTAGTCACGGTATGTATTACTTCAACACAGTCGTGTGGTGAAACGCTTTCTGTACTGGAGGGCAAAAGGGTAGCAGGATTCAGTATGTTGCATCGTCTAATCTCTATGTGTGGTTGAAATAACGTTGGCTCATAGCCTGTCAGTCTAGCTACAGTCAGGTGTTGTGTTTGTGTCCGGTTCAAGAGAACCTCTACTGCGTGTGGTACTTGTACTGTCAGAGGGTGGCCCAGCACTATCAAGTCACTTTGTCTTATGGCTAAGGCCGTTGCTGCAACTGATTTTAGGCACGCAGGCAAAGCCTGTGCTACTGGGTCTAATGTACTAGAAAAATAAGCACAGGGCTCGTGTTTTCCTGCATGATCTTGTGTTAGGACAGATAGTGCTGTTCCATCCCGCTCTGTCACAAAAAGCATAAACAATTTGTTGTAATCAGGGTTTGCTAAAACTGGTGCTTGACATAAAGCTCTCTTTAATTCTTCAAATGCCACAGTGTGTTCTTGAGGACTTTAGTCTTTTTGTGTCTAGGGCTGGGAAAAACCAGAAATCAATTGAATACGTTCCGGTGCCCACAACTAATTCCCCTGAAAGATCACAATAAAACATGAGAAAAAGGGGAAAGCACCATACCTATTTCCTCGACTTAATTTCTAAGGGGGCTAATTTCTAAGGGGCTTAATTTCTTAAGGGGCTAGCGGGAAGCGAACCTCCTCAGGGGCCAGCAGAAAGCCAACATTCTCCTCCTTCCCCCCCTTTTTGACAGGAGGAAATCTGAAACAGATTTCACTGCTGTCAAACACTATCAAACCCTGTGTCTTGTCAACACTATTAATCCCTGTGTGTAGCTACTGGGCGTAAGCAAAATTATAGGAGATACACAGCGTATTTGAAACGGCGAGAAATCCTTCAAATTAATGTACAAACCTCATTGTGTTAGCTCATAAGCTAGCCAAATGACATCTCATATGCAAATGTCCCTATTACATGAACCTACACCAACCTGAAGTCAATATTAATGCTAGTAGGCCCTAATAGGAATGCTAAATTACCTAAATATTCGGAAAACCAAGTTTAAGAACAGTTGTTAATGTTGATAATTAATAATTTATCTGCTAAAGAAATCAGTCATTTTGCAATAATTTCCACCTATACAATAAATAGCCTAATTTAAAAACAAGTCAACTTTTGGGGCCACCACTTACAAGAATGAGCTTACTAAAGCAAACTTTAAAAAGGAAATCCTGTCAGATATTTTCTCATTACCCTAAATACCGAGCCTCATTTGTCACTCTGTGGTGGCAGTCCTTATTTAAAACAGGCCTTTCAAGAGTTAAGATGCAAGTGTACAGATCATAATTGTTCCTTAATGTCCAATCTGGAAACATATGACCGAGGCTGCCTGTCTATAAGAGAAAGGCAGTCATGTGAAAAATATTTTAGTCTTGCATAACTTTTTCTTTTATTTCATTCATCTCCAACACCAATTAGACATACACTGATAACGTGTTGTCTGCTATTTTGACAGCATGATAAAGGTAATATCACGTCTGTGAAATTTAGTAATTGTGAACAAGTTCCAGCCAAGCGCTGTGCAAAGATCGCCGTCGTCACGACTATCTCTGCACTTGCACAGGAGAACTTGGTATTAAACGCTAAACAGACTGGTCAATACAACACAAAAACAAAACATATATAAAATACATATGCCAAGCCATCAGTATACCAAGCACAGAAAGCATAGACAATTGCACTAACATATATAAATGAGCAGCGATGCGCAATTACAGTACCTACAGCTCAGAGGCGAACATTCTGGCCTGCTTAATTTGTCAGGCTTATAATCAATAATTCATTTACCTGCCCTATACACCCCCATCTGAAATCACCGTGTCAAGTCTGACACACAGAATCAGCAATAATAATCAAAAACGAAGAACACACGAACCTGTTTGTTTTCTTTTATAAAAATGAGCTATGCATCTTCGTCAACACAATGTACCCTAATGTCCCAGACGAAGACGCACCTCTCATCTCTCCTCACAGACTTTTAACCACCGGATCATTTATCCAATGCAACTGGTGGCAGCTTGTGGCCACAATTCAAAAATGTCTGAATTTGAAAATCGTTTTTATATAGGCACATAGCCCTTAAAATTCCAAGCAAGAGCAACATTTTACTTTCTGGCCAGAAGCAATATAGCATTTTCTAAAAAATAAAACAAATCTTCTCCATAGACATTTCCTCGGGGCACTCGTTTTGCACAGAATAGAACAAGGGAATCTTTCTCGACTTACATTTCTCAGCTGCCCTGTCTTATCAGAGAAGTTAAAAATAGCCCCTCAGCGCGGCCTGAGCCTGGGCTGCCAGCCAACTTTTTTTCGTTGTTCCGGCTGCAGGCATTACACAGATGCGATGTCAGAGAAGCTTTCTAAGCAGTGCCTCTGTTCTGCTCCTCTCACCGGCCCCCACCTACACTGGCTACAAGGTCAGAATCTGTCTCCGATTTCTGTATCACATACTGCTCTACACAGCCCCCACCTTCTCCTCACTCTGAAGCTGTCAAAGACAAAAAGACTACTCAATTCCATAAAAACTGCAATAATTCGCTCAATTGAAAAATTATTTTTACATACAATTTGCACTCAGGGGGTCATAATCTCACCGACTTGACCCAGCACATTGGCTCACTGGACCACCAAGAACACAAACCTGTATTCTTGAACAATTTGCAAATTCGAAATACCCACAATTCTTTTTTTTTTTTTTTTTTTTTTTTTTCAAGCTAAACTTTTCAAAAATTACTTTTTCGTTAGCACTTTGTACATTAGGGGTGTCATCAAATCACAGGTGTTGCTCCTTCTCTAGCTACACCCCTCTCGATTGCCTATTGACAACGTAGTCAAATGTTGGACCATGTAAACACCAGCTATGCGCTGTTCAATTGGTGGGTGGTTCAAGAACCTTCGGGCTACTATACCTACTCCAATTACTCCTGTAACATCTGTTCCTTGGCTTTTCCAGACTCCAGTCTACTCCTTTCTGCTTCGTGAAACACTTACTCTGACCTACTATGTGACTCCTTGCGCCAAAACTCAATGGCATCCTTCCAAGCTGGTCTACATTTTCTCTTTCATAAGAGTGTTTCGTTGTCCATCTACTTGTTCTGCTTTTACTCGGATACCTTCCTCAACTAACACATTTTCTCGAACTTTATTTGAATTCTCCTTACTCTTCTCTTCCTGTCTACGTGCTTTTTCCGTACGTCTATACGATTCTTTTCGCCATAATTCAATGGCGTCTTTCTGTTAATTGTCTAGCTTTCCTTTTCCATAATTCTTCCTCTACTTTCACGATGCAATCTGCATCCCAGGTCCCAGCTGCGGGCCACCTCTGACTTTCTGGTAATTCCTTAGTGTAGTCTACCCATAGATCAAGAAATAATATGGCGTCTAGGCCATGTTTATGATACATGAAGTACCCTGGAGTGTCCCAAGGAGGAATGGGAACAGCTTCTTCGAGTACCCCTTTTCTAGTTGTGATCTGTCGTAGTTTCGAAAAGAGCGGCATATTGAGAACTGATCTGATACTTGGTTTTGAACAAACTTAATACAATAAAACACAATAATGAACAGTCATTCATACCACAATATGCAGGACATATCAATACATTTAACATTTAACATTTAATGAACAGCGATGCTATTGATGATCTAAGAAAACTTAATCATAAAACATAATTCTCGACATTAACGGAAATTATTCTGAATTTATATACTTGATATACTAGATATACTGCTAAACAGTACAGATACACTGCTAAAACAGTGCAGACCGGATTTGTGTACCCAAACCCGTCTGGACCGGCACAACTTATGTGCACGCCAGAACGCCTCCCCGGCAATGGTACTCACCGGGTAGCTCGGAACGGAAGGCCTCGGAACTGAACTGGACTGGACTGGACCGGACTGGACTGGACTGGACTCTACTCGTGACCTGGATACTTCGGAACTTCGGAATCTGGTGGGCCTCTGCATACCTCGGACACAGCTCTCTCGCAGGTGGGCTCTGGGTAGGACAATCTGCGTTCCTCACCGCCTCGTATGGATGCCTGGTCGCAGTCTGTCCCCTTCGTTGGCGGGAAGACCCGCGACGTGCGCGCTTGAAGTCCATCACGGCTGTGGAAGGGGGCAAAACTGGACCTTCATCTCCGGCGTGTGGGGAAAGAGATTAAACTGTTCGGGCGCCATTATGTGGTAAATAAAATATCACGCTCTCATAATTTCATAATATCAATAAGATCATGCATAAAGCAAGAGGCTGAGTCTGTGGTATCAGGTTCATAAAGGGATTTATTCCAATAACTCGAGTCAAAGGGAGAATATTTCCATCACCAAAATTGGATCTGGAAAGGGGCTCAAAAGTATTCTCAATATTCTCAAAACATTATTCACAGAGTACAGTATATATACATTTCTCAATTGTACGTAAGCAAAAGAGCAAGAGAGAATGAGATAAGAGCATGTGGGCGTGTAAGTAGGCGTGAAGGTGGGCGTCCATGTGGGCGTCCACTTGATGATAATGGGTAATTTGTCATGTGTGGGTGGATACCTGGAGAATCCTGCAATGTCAGCAGAAATATTTGGCAGAGATGCGTGCGCAGTCGCATGACGTGTGATAGACGTGCAACTAGAGGGAGAAAGGGACTTGACATTTAGCTCTACATGTGGAGACAAAAGTCTGGGGTTATGTCAACCTAATCCCAAATCATATCTAATATCCTATGTTTAAAGAACTGTGTTATCCAAAAAGAAAGGTCTCTCGAACAAAATCTATTCTATACTGACTGTGAGTGCGTGTACAAGCGTCTAAGTGTCTACACTAAATGCGAGGGGGTAGGAATATTCCATGGTAACAGGGCTATGAATTACTTGCATGAGGACAGAGAAGCCGGGCCTTTTGCTCGGTAGCTGGAAGAATGTTTACTTAAACTACTAGACAGGAATGCATTGGGCAGGGAGCGGAGCAGATAATTTCCGAAGGTGAAATACAGTTCTTGGCAGGCAGCAAGCTGATGTCGGGCATCGTGAGCCGCGCAGAGGATGAGACAAAGTTCATGGTCACAGATGCAGGCTCGGACTGGAGCTTCAGAGACAGAAAGCAAGAAAAGCTTGATGACAGAATCAGGGCCTACTTGCCTGGACTGTAAAATGGCATAAGTGAACCATATAAAGGCGGTGGCCTTTCGTACTTAGGAATGGAATATCCGGCCCATTCATGGCGGATCAACAGAGGACATGTTAACGGTGGACGCACATGTATTTGCGTCTTCATAACTGGAACTGGAGGGAACATACATGTACTTGTAACATGCACATAGAACCGTTGGGGTCCAAGATAGGGGACATAACTGACCAGAAAAATCCATATTTCCACAGCATGACCCCCTACACTACACAAACACCACTGCACTACCGTAACCCCTAAAACACTACCACCAGCACGACCCCCTACTCTACCCAAACACCACTACGCTACCCTAAACCCTAAAACACTACCCCCAGCATGATCCCCTACACTACCCAAACACAACTGCACTACCCTAAACCCTAAAACATGACCCCCTATACTACACAAACACCACTGCACTACACCAAAACTTAAAACACTACCCCCAGAATGATCCCCTACACCACACAAACACCACTGAACTACCCTAAACCCTAAAACACTACCCCTACACTACACAAACACCACTGCACTACCCTAAACCCTAAAACACTACCACCAGCACAAACCCCTACACTACCCAAACACCACTGCACTACCCTAAACCGTAAAACACTACCCCTACACTACCCAAACACAACTGCACTACCCTAAACCGTAAAACACTACCCCCTACACTACCCAAACACCAATGCACTACCTTAAACCCTAAATCTACCCACAGCCCGACCCCCTACACTACCCAAACACCACTGCACTACGCTAAACCCTAAAACACTTCCCCCAGTATGACCCCCTACACTACACAAACACCACAGAGCTAGCCTAAACCCTAAAACACTGCCCCCAGCACTACCCCCTACACAACAGAAACACCACTGCGCCACCATAAACCCTAAAACACTACCCGCAGCACTACTCCCTACACAACCCAGACATAACTGCGCTACACTAAACACTAAAATACTACCCCCAGCACAACCCCCTACACTACCCAAATACCACTGCGCTATCCTAAACCCTAAAACACTACTCCCAGCAGGACCCCCTATGCTACCCAAACACCACTGCGCTACCCTAAACCCTAAAACACTACCCCAGCGCACAACCCCCTACACTACCCAAACACCACTGTGCTACCCTAGACCCTAAAACACTACCCCCGCATGACCCCCTATGCTACCCAAACACCACTGTACTACCCTAAACCCTAAAACACGACAAACCATATACTACACAAACACCACTGCACTACAACAAAACCTAAAACACTACCCCCAGCACGACGATCCCCTACACTACCCAAACACCACTGCACTACCCTAAACCCTAAAATACTACCCCTCGCATGACCCCTACACTAACCAAACACCACTGCACTACCCTAAACCCTAACACACTACCCCCAGCATGACCGACTACACTACCCAAACACAACTGCACTACCCTGAACCCTAAATCCACCCCAAGCATGACCCCTACACTACACAAACACCACTGCAATACCGTAAACCCTAAAACACTACCACCAGCACGACCCCCTACACTACCCAAACACCACTACGCTACCCTAAACCCTAAAACACTACCCCCAGCATGATCCCCTACACTACCCAAACACAACTGCACTACCCTAAACCCTAAAACATGACCCCCTATACTACACAAACACCACTGCACTACACCAAAACTTAAAAAACTACCCCAGAATGATCCCCCACACCACACAAACACCACTGAACTACCCTAAACCCTAAAACACCACCCCTACACTACACAAACACCACTGCACTACCCTAAACCCTAAAACACTACCACCAGCACAAACCCCTACACTACCCAAACACCACTGCACTACCCTAAACCGTAAAACACTACCCCTACACTACCCAAACACAACTGCACTACCCTAAACCGTAAAACACTACCCCCTACACTACCCAAACACCACTTCACTACCTTAAAGCCTAAATCTACCCACAGCCCGACCCCCTACACTACCCAAACACCACTGCACTACGCTAAACCCTAAAACACTTCCCCCAGTATGACCCCCTACACTACACAAACACCACAGAGCTAGCCTAAACCCTAAAACACTGCCCCCAGCACTACCCCCTACACAACATAACCACCACTGCGCCACCATAGACCCTAAAACACTACCCGCAGCACTACTCCCTACACAACCCAGACATAACTGCGCTACACTAAACCCTAAAATACTACCCTCAGCACAACCCCCTACACTACCCAAACACCACTGCACTATCCTAAACCCTAAAACACTACCCCCAGCAGGACCACCTACTCTACCCAAACACCACTGGGCTACCCTAAACCCTAAAACACTACAACAGTGCACAACCCCCTACACTACCCAAACACCACTGTGCTACCCTAAACCCTAAAACACTACCCCCGCATGACCCCCTATGCTACCCAAACACCACTGCACTACCCTAAACCCTAAAACATGACAACCCATATACTACACAAACACCACTGCACTACAACAAAACCTAAATCACTTCCTCCAGCATGACCCCCTACACCACACAAACACTCCTGCACTACCCTATACCCTAAAACACTACCCCCTACACTACACAAACACCACTGCACTACCCTAAACCCTAAAACACTACCACCAGCACGAACCCCTACAATAACCAAATAACACTGCACTACCCTAAACCCTAAAACACGACCCCCTATACTACACAAACACCACTACACTACACCAAACCCTAAAACACTACCCCCAGCATGACCCCTACACCACACAAACATCACTGCACTACCCTAAACCGTAAAACACTACCCCCTACACTACACAAACACCACTGCACTACCCTAAACCCTAAATCACTACCACCAGCACAAACCCCTACACTACCCAAACACCACTGCACTACCCTAAACCCTAAAACACGACCACCTACACTACTCAAACACAACTGCACTACTCTAAACCCTAAAACATGACCCACTACACTACAAAAACACCACTGCACTACCCTAAAATTTAAAACACTATCCCCAGCATGACCCCCTACACTACACAAACACCACTGCACTACACTAAACCCTAAAACACTACCCCCAGAACGAACCCCTACACTACCCAAACACAACTGCACTACCCTAAACCGTAAACCATTACCCCCTACACTACCCAAACACCACTGCACTATCTTAAACCCTAAATCTACCCACAGCACGACCCCTTACACTACCCAAACACCACTGCACTATGCTAAACCCTAAACCACTTCCCCCATTATGACCCCTACACAACACAAACACCACAGAGCTAGCCTACACCCTAAAACACTACCCCAGCACTACCCCCTACACTACCCAAACACCACTGCACTACCCTAAACCCTAAAACACTATCCCCAGCACGACCCCCTATGCTACCCAAACACCACTGCGCTACCCTAAACCCTAAAACACTGTCCCAAGCACGACCCCCTACACTACACAAACACCACTGCGCTACCCTAAACCTTAAAACACTACCCCCAGCATGACCCCCTACATTACACAAACACCACTGCACTATCCTAAACCCTAAAACACTGCCCCTTACACTACACAAACACCACTGCACTACCCTAAACCCTAAAACACTACCACCAGCACGACCCCTACACTACCCAAACACCACTGCACTACCCTAAACCCTAAAACATGACCCCCTACACTACCCAAACACAACTGCACTACGCTAAACCCTAAGCACTACCCCCAGTAAGAGCCCCTACACTACACAAACACCACTGCGCTACCCTAAACCCTAAAACACTACCCCCAGCACTACCCTCTACACTACCCAAACATATTACATCACCGATGACATATGTGTTTTGCAGAATATAGTAGTTTGCGCACTTACATGTAAGTCGTGACAGGTGGCTTGCACATATTAATTGAGCCAACAAAGTGTTTCCGCTTCAAGGAACATACCGGAGCACTCTGGGTCTGTAATCCTTTTATTCACTCCGCATGACGGAGTGAATAATATATCTGCCATGAAACTGGTGCATGACTTACATGTAAGTGCGCAAACTACTATATTTTGTGCCCTCGGACATAGAAATCTCGACTAACACACTTAGCGGCTGACGAATGGGCTGGGACAAAGAATGGGACTCCCGCATGTAATTTGCAGTGGACAATCGCTATGTTTGGTGCAATTTTAATTCCCATCACCCGATGGAAGCTTACACCTTAAGAACAATTTACCCCGAGAGAACTGCCATGAGAGTATTGTGGTAAATAATATCTTCTTTACCGGACTGAATTTCATACGGAATCTTAAAATAAAGTAAAATAGCTCAAAATAACAAGAGGCAGAATCCGTGGTATAAGAGGTTTTCTAAATGGGCTTTATTCCATTCAAAATGGCCGACTCGAGTCGCGGCCTTCAGGTTCCGTCACCACGAGGGTTCAGGAAGTGAAGTACAATACTTTATTGACAGACATGCATTTTTATAATAAGTATATTACAATGAAATGAATGTAGAAGGCGTAACATTTGATAAGAAGAGTGACATGACAGGTACGTAATCGAAACTAGGCGTAATAAGGAATAAGAGAAACATGATTGGTCAGGATTATCAGACATAGGTGGATCTATAAGATAATACTTGGCATAGATGCGCGCGCAGCAGCATGACGTGTGATAGACGTGCAATTAGGGGTGAAGGGGACTTGACATTTAGCTCTACATGTGGAGACGAGAAGTCTGGGGGGTCAACCTAATCCCAAATCATATCTAATATCCTATGTTTAAAGAACTGTGTTATCCACAAGGGAAGGACTCTCGGACAGAATCTAGTCTATACTGACTGTGTGCGTGTACAAGCGTCTAAGTGTCTATATGAGATGCAAGGGGCAGAAACTTTCCATGGTAACAGGGCTATGAATTACTTGCATGAAGACAGAGAAGCCGGGCCTTTTGCTTGGTAACTGGAAGAATGTTTACTTAAACTACTAGGCAGGAATGCATCGGCTGAGGGGGAAGCAGATAATTCGAAGGTGAAATACAGCTCTTGGCAGAGAATAGGCTGATGTCAGGCTTCGTGAGCCGCGCAGAGAATGAGACAAAGTTCATGGTCACAGATGCAAGCTCAAGCTGAAGCTGTCAGAGGCAGAGAGCAGGGAAAGGCTTTGAGGACAGAATCGGGCCTACTTGCCTGAACTGTAAAAATGGAGTAACTTAGCCATATAAAGTCGGTGGTCTTTTATACTTAGGAATCGAATATCCAGCCCATTGATGGCGGATCTGACAGAGAACATGTCGACGGTAGACACACATATATTTGCGTCTTAGAAACTGGAACTGGAGGGAACATACATGTACTTGTAACATGCATATAGAACCGTTGGGGTCCAAGATAGGGGACATAACTGATCAGAAAAATCCACATTTCCACATTCCCTCCTTGTCCCCTTCTTGCCCTTCAAGAGACATCAATCTTCATCATTCCATTGATTTGCTCATGGAGCATCATTTCTTCTTCCTTCTTCTTCCGTGATCTTGAATGAAATCTTGGTGGTGGAATACACGAGGTGGCACACAGACCACAGATCGCTGGTCCACATTGTAGACATAGACAGCAACTGAATAGTATGAGAAGGCCAATACCTAGGAAGGATAGAACTCTCCATCCCCAGGCTGATATCACACTCCAAAACCACCCGGACCACGTCCAAGTGCCTGGATTCTCGTGTATCTGGCTTACAATCTTATGAAGGCGTGTTATAGCTTTATATACAGATGGCGAATTTTCTGGTATGAATATGCAGCAGCTGGATCCGATGACCCTGCAAGCTCCGCCCCTATCGGCCAGGATGACGTCAAGGACAAGACGATTCTGGAGAACTACAATTCTCATCGCTGATTGTTCCTCTGTCAGATTGCCTAGGGCGGCTATAGTCTCGTTTACTACAGCTTCAAGAGTCTTGGTGAGTCTGCGTATCAGCTTACTATTTGATATAGTACCTATATAGGGAAAGATACCTTTATTGAAATCTACATATTTGTCCCATGCTGTCTCAGTATAATCGACAACTGGGAGATCTCTTCGCTCTCTATTGTGTACTAAATGAACATTTCGATAATAATCAGGGGGAGCTAGGAAAACAGGTGGCAAAAGGAATGCTATGTAACAGGTACCATCCCAATCTAGAGGCAGACGCATATATGCCGTCTGGCCACATATGAAGTAAGAATGGCGAGAAGCTCTAAATGAAGATTTACCTTGATCACTATATTCTACTGTAGTAACACATTTACTATAGCCCATATGTATGGAACCAACTTTTCTCACACATAATTCACCCTTAGCTGGAAATACTGACATAGTGGGCAGAATTAGTTCAACTTCGGTTTTGACATTCAAAATCATAAGATTAGGCGTAAAATTACCTAATTTATACACTTCATTTTCTAAATCAGTTCCTGTTCTACTGGGGTGACCCTCCTTATTAGGGTGACAGACTTTTAATAAAACTAGATTCAGATTTCCCCATATCCAATGTTGTTGATAAACTGCTGTGTCTGGGTCTATGGTATTTAATAAACTAAACCATGCTCCACAGGAGCCATTGTGTGTGAACGGATGTGGAAAGAAAGGCAGAACTCCTTTGTTATTCTGATAGGGAGGAAGTCGGCCACACACCCAACAATTGGTGGCATTACTAGTCTGATGGGAATGATGTAACATACTAATGAATGTGTTATTGCGCAGCGCAAGTCTATAGGACAACTCATGTGGCGGTAGGTCTCTAAAAGAATGTTCTCCAGTTATATTGAAAGCACGTTTAGAAACAGGATAATACATATGCAACAATATACTTGCAGTAACTATTAAAAAACTCAAGACAAACAAAATTAATAAAGTCACAATACAGTGGCTACGCAGTGATTTACAATAAGCATGTCGTTTCATTATGATTCTGGACTCTACATGATTCAGACCTAAGGGATACATGTCGGGACAGATTCAACCGCTTCACCTTGGAGAGGACTTAAACAATCAAATCGTCCGACAGTTTAGATCTGGACCTGAGTTTCTGTTTATAGAGTTCGGTGCTACTGGCCTCAGCCAAAGGTAGCTTTGAGTCAATGGGGGAAGACACACGGGGAGTACTGTTTGTGTCAGGAGGAAGTCCATGAAATTTTTTTATATGGCTGGAATGCACCCAGCCTTTCCTCCCTTCGATCTTCACAGCTGTTCTGGTCGTCAGCAGGACCAACTTAGGAAGCCTCCACCTTGGCTCCAGTTGGGTTTTCCGATCAAAATTCCTGACGAGAACATAATCGCCGGGAATTATGTCATGAGGTTTCACCTCGGTGTTGTCAGGAAAAGCTGCGACTACCTGTGAACGACAAGATTGTAGTGCAGACATCAAGGAAGCCAGGTAATCTGTCAGCATATTACAGTCAACATCAGTTATTTTACGGGGTATAGGCGTCCCCCACATATTCGGTGGCCTACCAAAGATCACCTCATAAGGCGATAGCCCTGTTCGAGAGTGTGCTACCATCCTCATGTAAAATAGCGCAACTGGTAAGGCTACTATCCAGTCCACACCCTTTTCCTGACATATTTTAGACAATCTGATTTTTAAAAGTTGATTATGTCGTTCCACGAGACCTGCTGCCTCGGGGTGTCGGACACAGTGGAATTTCCACTGATATCCCAACAAGAGTGAGACATGTTTCATTAATTCGGATGAGAAAGGCTGACCATTATCTGAATATACAACACGTGGTAAACCGTACCGTGGGAAGAATTCTCTAACTAGCTGTTTGGCAGTAGTCGGGGCAGTGTAATCTGATACGGGATACGCCTCTGTCCAACGGGAGAGAGCGCAGACAACTACGAGAACATATTTGAATCCTCGACAACGTTCCATCTGAATATAATCCATCTGGAGGACTTCAAAAGGATGGTCAGGAGGCTGAAATCCACCCTGCTCTACGGGAACACTCTTTCCTGGATTAAACTGACAACATATCATACAGGTACGAACTTTTTGTTTAGCTGCTGCTCGTAAATGTTTATTGAACCAAATGTGCTGAATGCTGTCTAGCATAGCCTTCTCTCCTAAATGTGCTGGACTGTGAACTGTAGCTATAATGGCTTGAACCATGGAATCAGGGAGAAACCATACAGATTTCTCCTTCGTCATCCATCCTTGATCTGTCTGGATCCCTCCTAGTTCAGTCCACTTCTTTATTTCTTCTGCTGTGGCATGTGTCTGTATGTCAATTACGTCAAGTGCGGGATCCTTAATTGTCATACACTGTGTTGGTGTCTGAACTATTGGCTTTGTCATGTCTAATGTGCGATTCTGAGCAGTCTGTTTAGCTGTTTTGTCAGCTAAATCATTGCCTTGAGAAATGGTATCAGTAACCTTCGTGTGTGCTTTACATTTCATAATCGATATAGCAGTGGGTAGATGTATTGCGTCTAACAAAGCATGAATGAGGGGTCCGTGCTGAATGTGGGCACCATGGGAGGTTAAATAACCTCTCTCTCGCCACAGCACGCCGAAGTCGTGTACAACTCCGAATGCATAACGTGAGTCAGTGTATACATTAACTTTCTTATTTGTGGCTTGAATACAGGCTTGTGTTAGAGCAATAAGTTCTGCTGCTTGGGCTGACAAAGTATCTATACAATTTGTCTCAATAACTTCAGTGTCTGTTGTGACTGCATACGCGGCCACTAAGTCTCCTGTACTTGCTCTCATGCATGATCCGTCTACATACAACGTCAGGTCTGGATCTAACAATGGAACGTCTGTCAAGTCTTGTCTAGGTTTCGTCTTTATTTTAATGATTTCAACACAATCATGAGCTAGTGGGTCTGTTCCAATTACAGGTAATAGTGTAGCAGGATTCAATGTATTACACCGTCGGATCTCTATGTGTGGTTGAAACAATGTCAGTTCATAACCGGTAAGTCTTGCTATGGTCAAGTGTTGTGTTTGTGTTCGGTTCACAAGAACCTCTACTGCATGTGGTACTTGTACTGTCAATGGGTGTCCTAATACTATGGCATCGCTTTGTCTG
The DNA here is from genome assembly GCF_964204655.1 of Triturus cristatus. NCBI lineage: Eukaryota > Metazoa > Chordata > Amphibia > Caudata > Salamandridae > Triturus > Triturus cristatus. The sequence goes on from NC_140594.1 coordinate 249,056,356, forward strand.
ATAGCTAAGGCTGTCGCTGCCACTGATTTCAGGCATGCAGGCAAAGCCTGAGCTACGGGATCTAATGTACTGGAAAAATAAGCACATGGCTTGCGTGATCCTGCTTGATCCTGAGTGAGTACTGACAAGGCAGTACCTTCGCGTTCTGTAACAAAGAGTGTAAAATGTTTGCTATAACATGGCGTTGCTAAAACAGGTGCTTGACATAAAGCTTCCTTTAGGCTTTCAAAAGCTTGTGTATGTTCCTGAGTCCAAGGGAGAACAGTCGATGTGGCTGCCTCCTGTGTGGTTAACTGAATGAGTGGTTTTGCTAGAAATGCGTACTGAGGGATCCACTGCCTACAATATGAAGTGAGGCCTATGAAAGCCCGCACCTCCTTTTGTGTCTGGGGTATTGACATGTTAGCAATTAACTGGATGCGATCTGGTGTAAGCTGCCTTCCCTCCTTGGACAGCGAGTGACCAAGATAAATAACTCGCTGGACACAGAATTGCAGCTTAGAAGGAGACACCTTGTGCCCCTTGTCGGCTAGAAAATGTAAAACTGTCAGAGAAGCCTTTTCACATTCTGACTCGCTTCTTGCGGTGATCAGCAGATCATCGACATATTGAAGCAGTGCAGTATTGACTGGCATGTGCATACTGTCAAGTTCTCGTTTCAGTGCTTGGCTGTAGATGCTGGGGCTTTCTGTGAATCCTTGGGGAGCGCGTGAGAATTTAAAGCTGCGCCCATTTAAACTGAATCCGAACAAGTATTGGCTTTCCGGATCTATTGGGACGCTAAAGAAGGCATTCTTGAGATCGATTACAGTAAAGAATGTTGCTTCGGAATCAATTGCTGTCAACAATGATGATATATCAGGGACCACAGGGAATTGTGGTACAATGCATTTGTTTAGTTCACGCAAATCAATGACCAATCGGTATACTGGTGGGGCAGTAGGGTCAGTTCGTTTAAGAATCGGAATTATCGGTGAATTACATATATTGGAGTCTGTTTCTATAACTACTCCCTGGGCAATCAGCTCATCAATGATTTTCAGCAAAGCCACTACAGCATCATGCGGTAACTTGTATTGTCGCATTCGTGGTAGTACCACTCCTGCTTTCAATGTAACTCGATAGGGTGTAATGTTCATGCAGCCAACATCCGTAGGGCCTTGTGCCCATAGATGTACTGGTAAAGTCTGTAATCGGGGATCCATGTCTCTAGACACATAGTGACCTTTAAAATCACGTAAAAACAACCTTACTCCTTCCGGAGAGCAACATATTATGGCTCCTAGTGCTTTCAGAGTTTTAATTCCTAACAGATTTTCTGGGCATGACTTAGTAAGCAATAAATCTGTAGTTCGTGTCAAAGGTCCTATCGTAAGTGGTAGAGGCTGTGATACTTCATTAACAATAGGTTTTCCTGAAAAACCAAGGGAAACATTTTGAGAGCCTGAGAGGGGTGCCCCTGGAACTTCACTACGTTTTATTGTTGTTCGACTTGCCCCTGTATCGAGTAAGAATTTTCTATTTTGACCTAATAATTCACTATGTACATAAGGTCCTTCTTGATCTACAGGAATCTCGATGAGCGGTAAGTCAACTTCCCTCTCTAGGCTGGTTCATGCGTAATGCTGATATTCAGGGTATTCATACTGTGCAGTCTGATACATTTGTCGTGTCGTTGTTTGTGTGGCAGTAGCAGGCAACGGTGGTGCAGCTGGCACAAACTGTATGGGTTGCTGTGAGGCTGGCATTGCCTGTTGCTGAACTGGCATGGACTGTCCATGCTGCATAGCTCCTTGTTCATTCTGATCTTGTCTAACTAATCGTGGTCTCTCTTTTGCAATACCTGTAGCTATATTACGTTTCAGGACTGGACAATCATGTACATAATGGCCTAGTTGTTTACAGTAATTGCAGGTTCCTTTTACAGGAACTGCAGAATCACCAGAATGTGTCACACCCTTTTTGTGACCATCTGCTGGTACTGTCTGAGAAACTAGCATTTTCATTTTTGTATCCTTCATGCGTCTATGCTCATGTTCTTGTTCATCCCTAATTCTATTGTGATGATACTGTAACATTTGTAGCATTTGCGACGGAGTGTTACTTTGCCAGGTACTCTCGAATTTCAATATTCTATTCTTCACTGGAGGCAATGCATTTTCCACCAATTTTGTCACAAATAAATGTGGATATGAGTCACTACTTGCTTTTATACCACTATTTATACCAAAACATTTTTCAAATCGAGCATAATAATCGCTTGTGTCTTCATCTTGCTTTTGTTTGCAGGCTGTGATTGCACCCCAATCTTCCTTTTTTGTAGTTAATAAACGTGGCAGTACCTGTACTAGTAAACCTGGTAACAGTTTAACTTTATCCCCGAGCCCCGAACCTGCAGTTCGGCCCCTTTCTTCCTCTGCTAATGCTGTCCAGTCTATCTTTTGGTCTCCTACTTCCCACTCTTTTTCTTTCAGTTTTTCATAAATGCCGGCAGGCAAAAGCACCTTTAATATCGTCATAATATCAGGAAAGGTGTACTCTCCCATCAGTAACATGTCTTTAATTTCTCGGTGGAAACCCGCTGGGTCCTTGTCGTGACTAGGTACTACTTTCTTCATTTCTAATAATTCCATTTTTGATATGGGTGTGTAAACAAATACACGGTGAAACTCATTGTCTTCGCCTTTTATTGGGTGCACTTCTCGTAAAGGATTTTGTCTATCCATATAGTACGGTGCTCTTTCTCTGCGGGGCAGGGAGAGAGAATCTGGATTTACAAAAAGGACATACTGTTTACGTGACACTAATATCTCTTTAATTAGCTTGTTACTAGAGCCTCTCCATCTGTTCGTGAGTAGTTCCGTTAATATATCAGGTAAAAGACCGGGGTCAGCATGTTGGCTCTTATATAATATGAGGAGTTGCTGAATCATATAGATTCCAGCTAAACGTTGTTCATCTGTACTGAGATTAAAAAACGTGTGTGCTACGGTCTCATCACCGTATTTTTCAGGACTGTCAATCCAGTGAACGGCTGATCTGGCTAATTCTTGCTCATCCATGGAATCGAGGAGGTGGTAACCCCTTCGTTCTCGTAGTATCTTATCTGCGGCTTGAAACGAATGTTCAGGAGATTTCAGATTTATTACAGGCGTCGGATACGTTCTGCTATCATTTGGACATACAGAGTGTATGGGATCAGAAAAACATCTAGTATTTTCACAGGATCTTCCTCTGCCTACATAGGCTATGGTCTCTGACTGTCTTGCGGAATTCCCTGATTCGGACACTTCATCCTGCTCAAACTCGTCTGTTCCCAATCTTTCTTCATGAATACGCTCTATTTCTTTACGTATTTTTCGGCACATGGCTATTATACAATTTTGCTTATCGTGTCTCCCTTCTGATATATTCTGACTCCATCTTGTAAGAATAAGCATTGCATTCGGGTCTATCCCCGAACGATCTTGATTTCTGATTACACAGTTTATGAGGAAACGTAACAGTTCCCCCTGTATCTCTACTTTCTGGAATTCCATAGCTCTGTTAATACATCCTGGATCTCGTCCTGTTTGAACAAAATGATATATGTTATCCAGATGTGTAGTCATCCCTGGTAACCTCGCTAAATACTCTGCGGCTCGCCTAATACGTAATGATGCCAGGACCATTTCGTCCTCTTTACCAACCACCGGGTCATATCTACAATTTACAAGAAGTTCCTTAAGCGTACGTTCACTTACGAATTTAGGTGTACGTGAATGTGCTGACTCTTGAAAGACAAGTTTATTTATTCTAGGTGGTGTGAAGGTATTGCTAGCCCCTCCCGTGGCCCCATCTGGGGCGTCGGGTGTGAATGGGTTCGTTGAACGTGACACAGCAACTATGGGTGTCGATACCCCTGTAGAGTCGACTGCGGAGACAGATGCGGAAACAGATGTGCTTGCCGAAGCTTGTGTTGGGACTTGCTGTTGCACGGGGACAGATACCTGATCCTGACGTTGAACCCCTCCGCCAGACGGTCTATGTGGTGTGGCGTTAGCATACTCGGGAGCTGCGTCATCTAGATATGAGGAAAGAAAAACATCTTCTGCGGTTCTGGGAAGCCCCTTTGGATGTACCTTAATTGGAAATAATGGGGGTGGCAAGTCTTTTGGTATTTCTGTAACAGCTTTAGGTAGTCCTTCGGCGAGAAGGGGATACATACCATTCATAAGAGCATTTCTTTGTCTATTCACTTGTTCTGATTTCACTCGGATACCTTCCTTAATTAATAGATTTTCTTGAACTTTATTTGAACTTTCTTTACTCCTCTCTTCTTGTCTACGTGCTTTTTCTGTTCGTCTATGAGATTCTTTACGCCATAACTCAACAGCGTCTTTCTGTGACTGTCTGACCTTTCTTTTCCATAACTCTTCCTCCACTTTCACGATGCATTCTGCATCCCAGGTTCCCGCTACGGGCCACCTTTGAGTTTCCGGCAATCCCTTGGTATAATCTACCCATAGATCAAGAAACAATATGGCATCTAAGCCATGTTTATGGTACATAAAATGCCCTGGAGTGTCCCTAGGAGGAATAGGAACTGCTTCTTCAAGCACCCCTTTTCTGGTAGTAATCTGTCTTAACTTCGAGAAGAGCGGCATATTTACAACTGATCTGATACTTACTCTTGAATTTTCTTAATACGAAAAACACAAATAATGAACAGTGAACAATGAACAGTCATTCATACTACAATATTTTGAACACTTTAAACATTAAACATTAAACATTGTAACAATGATCGACAATGATGACAGCCTGCCTAACTAATCACCACGCTGAATTCTTGACAATAACTGAATACTTCGGAATACTTGATATACTGCTAAACAGTACATATACACTGCTAAACAGTGCAGACCGGATTTGTGTACCCAAATCCGTCTTGACCGGCACAACCTATGTGCGCGTCAACACGCCTCCCCGGCGATGGTACTCACCGAGTAGCTCCTTGAAACGGAAGGCCTCAGAGAATGGACAGGACTCGATAACTGCGGACAGCGGACCCTCTGGACATCGGGATTTCGAAAGACCTGGTGGGCCTCTGTATACCTCGGATCTTGCTCTCTCAGCTAGGCTCTGGTCGGGATACTTCGCACTTCTCACCGCCTCGTCTGGGTTGATCGCAGCCTCAGTCGCCCCCGCTTGACCGGAGGGAGCTTACAGGAAATCCTGCTGGTACGCGTTTATGGTCCGTCCAGCTGTGGCAGGAGACCGGGCCTGCAACGCACCGCCGGCGCGTGAGATGAGAAAGTGTCCCTGTTCGGGCGCCATTATGTGGTAAATAATATCTTCTTTACCGGACTGAATTTCATACGGAATCTTAAAATAAAGTAAAATAGCTCAAAATAACAAGAGGCAGAATCCGTGGTATAAGAGGTTTTCTAAATGGGCTTTATTCCATTCAAAATGGCCGACTCGAGTCGCGGCCTTCAGGTTCCGTCACCACGAGGGTTCAGGAAGTGAAGTACAATACTTTATTGACAGACATGCATTTTTATAATAAGTATATTACAATGAAATGAATGTAGAAGGCGTAACATTTGATAAGAAGAGTGACATGACAGGTACGTAATCGAAACTAGGCGTAATAAGGAATAAGAGAAACATGATTGGTCAGGATTATCAGACATAGGTGGATCTATAAGATAATACTTGGCATAGATGCGCGCGCAGCAGCATGACGTGTGATAGACGTGCAATTAGGGGTGAAGGGGACTTGACATTTAGCTCTACATGTGGAGACGAGAAGTCTGGGGGGTCAACCTAATCCCAAATCATATCTAATATCCTATGTTTAAAGAACTGTGTTATCCACAAGGGAAGGACTCTCGGACAGAATCTAGTCTATACTGACTGTGTGCGTGTACAAGCGTCTAAGTGTCTATATGAGATGCAAGGGGCAGAAACTTTCCATGGTAACAGGGCTATGAATTACTTGCATGAAGACAGAGAAGCCGGGCCTTTTGCTTGGTAACTGGAAGAATGTTTACTTAAACTACTAGGCAGGAATGCATCGGCTGAGGGGGAAGCAGATAATTCGAAGGTGAAATACAGCTCTTGGCAGAGAATAGGCTGATGTCAGGCTTCGTGAGCCGCGCAGAGAATGAGACAAAGTTCATGGTCACAGATGCAAGCTCAAGCTGAAGCTGTCAGAGGCAGAGAGCAGGGAAAGGCTTTGAGGACAGAATCGGGCCTACTTGCCTGAACTGTAAAAATGGAGTAACTTAGCCATATAAAGTCGGTGGTCTTTTATACTTAGGAATCGAATATCCAGCCCATTGATGGCGGATCTGACAGAGAACATGTCGACGGTAGACACACATATATTTGCGTCTTAGAAACTGGAACTGGAGGGAACATACATGTACTTGTAACATGCATATAGAACCGTTGGGGTCCAAGATAGGGGACATAACTGATCAGAAAAATCCACATTTCCACAGTATAACAACAATCTCCACACTCAAAGATGGCAACCAAGAACTGCTAGGAGGTACTGTTTGCCAATACAGTCCTTCCTTGATGCAACTGCGAAGGTGGATCCCCGTAAGCCTTAAAAACATGGACTACCAACAAACCTCTTTTCACGCCAAACAGCATTTGAGAAAGTCAGTTGTGACGAAACGCGTCATGCGGAGTGAATAAAAGGATTACAGACCCAGAGTGCTCCGGTATGTTCCTTGAAGCGGGAACACTTTGTTGGCTCAATATATATATATATTCACTGAAAAAACCATAGGTTTCACACACGTTATAGTTAGGAATTAGCATTTAAAAAACCTTGCAAATTCACTGAAAAAACCATAGGTTTCAGACATGTTATAGTTAGCGGAAATTTTACTGATAAAAAACCAATGAAATTCCCCCGTTATAGTTAGTGCAGGCAACTATAACTCACGCGACCGCAATCTTCTGCTGATGCTAATACTGTATTTAGACACTTATTTGCCCATGTCTTCTTCCATAAATTTTTAGCTATACATATATTACAAATATTTTTTTTTCATAAAGACACATATGTCATCAGCAGAAGATTGCAGTCGCGTGAGTTACAGTTGCCTGCACTAACTATAACGGGGGAATTTCATTGGTTTTTTATCAGTAAAATTTCCGCTAACTATAACATGTCTGAAACCTATGGTTTTTTCAGTGAATTTGCAAGGTTTTTCAAATGCTAATTCCTAACTATAACGTGTGTGAAACCTATGGTTTTTTCAGTGAATTTGTACGGTTTTTTAAATGCTAAGTTACTTTACGCCATTCGTGGCGTGCACGCCCACTTAACGCAGTTCGTTCCGTGCGCGCACCGTGCGCGCACAGTGAGCACGCGGTGCGCTTCGCGCACCGCGCGCCCACTTTACGCAGTTAGTGCCGTACACGCAAGGTGGGCACGCAGTGCGCTACGCGCACCGCGTGCCCACGTTACGCACCGTGCGCACATGGAGGACATATTATGCGCTTCCTTGTGATAGGTAATCTGTTAAATTTAATTTGTAAGTGATGACAATAATATGCCATGCACAGAGATTTTTTTTTTTTATTAAAATTTTTAGCGTAAGCGCACCGTACGCGTACGGTAAGCGTAATCGGCGAAATTTTCCCAAAAAATTTTTTTACCGTTTTTGGCCTTGGGGGATCTTTGAGGACTCAACTAACATGGCTATGTGCATGGGCGCTGTCTAAACAGCCCCTTTATATGTTTTTTGCCTTTGTTTACAGCCCCCCCCTCAGAGTGCGAGAGAGAAAATGGCGGCCGCCGCTTCCTGGTTTCGACCGATTCGAATGTTTACTTAGATGTAACAGCCAATCAGAATCGCGCTCGCGCACGCCACCGTACGCGTACGGTAAGCTTACGGTAAGCGTACCGTAAGCTGGCTCAGATATATATATTGATTTAAAGGCTATTTTCTCAGAATCTACTGAACAGATTTACACCAAACCTACAAAAGGCACTTCCTTGACCTAGGGACTACCTCTCTGCCAAATTTCTAGTAATTCTGTTCAGCCGTTCGGGCTGTAGCCCTGTCTAAAGGTCCTATGAAAAATGCATGGGAAAAATGCGTTTTGGGACCCCCTTTTATCTCAGCCCCCGCTTGACGAATCCCCCCGAGACTTTCAGGGTAGGAGCGGAGCGTAGCGCCCCACCTATTTTGAGAAATTCGCAAGGATTCGTCGACCGGCGCAAAAGTTATTCAAAATAGAATGTTGCGGATTTCCTATGGAAAAGGGGTCCTAACTATAACTACCTACTGGTGACCGCCAGTAGGTAATATATATATATATATATATATATATATATATATATATATATATATATGTTTTTTCAAGAGGATGAAATCTGAGAGTTCCCAGAAATTAATCCAGCGGCACACCAAGAACAACACAATAAAGTTTTATTGCGTTAAACGAATAGAACTACGCGTTTCGGCGAAGCCTTTGTCAAGTTAGTGACCGGTGCCCAAACTCCCTTAGAAATACAGGTCATGATTGATAGACAGTGAAGAAATATTCTCGCCAAAATTAAGTTTGTTCAAATTTCGTAACATACAAAAATAATATTGCTTATTTGACAATCAATAATTGTTGATAATCACAAAAATACGATTAGTTCAATGACCAGAAATAGAAAATGAAAGACATGATCAAGTCAAAATTCCGCCTGTAAATAATTGCGAGTAAAGAATTATCTCATGGATACTAGGCCTGGGCTAAATTTCCGTTCCGCTCGCGGAAATTGCAATAATTTGACATTTTCGCGTTCTGCGGAGAGCGCGAAAATGTCAAAATTCCCACATTCCGCAGCTTAGCGATAATTTGTTTCTTGCTCGCGCTGTAAAATAATACATTCTCGCGTGCGCGCGATCGCCTCACCTGAATCCCAGCGTTCACCGACAAGTTTTCCCGATCTGGTCGCGTTCTCCACAAGATGTTGGATTGTTGGTAGCCATTTGTGCTGTCTCGCGACAGTTCGCGCCCGCAGTAATGTCATTGGTCGCGCGATCACGTCTTTCTTCTCGCGATCATGCACCGCGAGAAGAGTGAAAACAAGATGGCCGCGCCCGCGAGCAACCGCATGGGTAAGTTGGCGAGCCGCGACCATGCAGAAAATACTGCGAATGGGCGGGAAAAAAACTTCCGCATCTTCGCGATATTTCCGCGTGTTTGCGAAGATTTGTAACATTTTCGCGATAATTTGCGAAAGTCACTTTCGCAAATTCCGCCCACCCCTAATGGATACAACGACAATTCATTTTCTGTATCCTTATTCAATAACGGAAGTACTGCATGTGCAAGGGTAATGTACCTATACTATAACATGCAAATACTCAACTCCATGTTTCTTCCAATTTCGAGAATTCTACTCGTGCTTCACTGGAATAATCAAGGATCAATCTTATAGATTCCATAGCAGGTTTGATTTGCAGCGTTTCTTCTCTTGTTTTTTGCTTAGCTCTTTGCCAACACCCCCTTACATTGCCCTCTTTATACCCTCTTTGTTTGAATCTTGCTGACGTCATTGTCCTGTGTTTTTCCCATTCTGTTTCCTCCAAACAAATGCATCGAATGCGCAAGAATTCTCCATAGGATATGTTTTGAATCACAGAGTGTGTGTGAAAGCTTTTTGCATGCAAAGTGGCGTTTGTTGATGTTTCCTTACGATGCAATGTATTTGATCATTGATTACGTATATTTCAGTGTCCAAGAAGGTTACCCTTATCTTACTGGTGGTATAAGTAAATTTCAAATTTGCTTTTGTAGAGTTGAGGATTTCAAAATAATCTTGGAACTCCCTCTCTGACCCATCCCAGATGATTAATAGGTCGTCGATGAATAGCAGCCATAATACAGTCTTGTTTACATACATATCATTGTTTGGCCACGGTATTTGTTGTTCCCACCATCCCATTGCGATGCAGGCATAGCTTGGGCTAAAGGAAAACCCCATTGCACATCCTTTCACCTGTTTTTATATTTCGTCTCCGAACAAGAAAACATTCTGAGTTAGGCATATTTTGATCATGTCCAAGAGCATTTGGTTGTGTTGATTATATTGGATGTTTCTTATATAAATATATATATATATATATACATATATATATATACACCAAAAGAGGTTGCCCTGAAAGAAGACACACCCCCAGATAGATTGTCCCTTCTTTTAATGAGATTTGCAGTGAGGCCAGCAGCAGGCAGAAAGTCCATTCAATGCGGCCTAATGAGTTTGGGGCATCTCCGCCCTTATTCACAAGCCAAAGAACGAGCAAACAGCACTGTTGCAGGTACCTGTTTTAAACTTGGTGAAAGTTCTGCCCCGATTGGGTGTCATGTGACTGATAGGTATTCTGGTAAAGGTAGTCCTGCAAGATATTTTTACCCCAGTGGTTTTGCCTTTGCCCATTCAATAAACACCTTGCATTTCCAGTGGATTGGTCAAAATGTCAGCACTGAATTCACTGCACATATTACGACTCACCAAAGTTCCATCTGCTCCATTCCAAGCCATCACGGATCTGCTACTTTCTGTGGTGGCACATCTTCATTGCTGGACTGGCCGTTAAACATACAACAGAAAGGTTGTCCTGAAAGAAGACGCACTCCTAGATAGATTGTCCCTTCTTTAATTGAGATCTGCAGCGAGGACAGCAGCAGGCATTAAATCTGTTCAATATGGCCTAACGCATTTCGGGCATCTCCACCCTTGTTTATAAGCCAAAGAACAAGCAAACTGCACTGTTGCAGTCACCTGTTTTAAAATTGGTGAAATTTCTGCCCAAAGTGGGAGTCATGTGACTGATAGGTATTCAGGTAAAGGTAGTCCTGCAAAATAAATTTTACCCCAGTGGGTTTGTCATTGCCCATTCAATAAACATCTTGCATTCCCAGCGGATTGGTTAAAATGTCAGCACTGAATTCGCTTCCAAGTGTGTGGCATGTGACTGATTCTGGTAAAGGTAGTCCTGCAAAATAATTTTTATCCCAGCAGCCTCCTCTGATGTGGCATTTTGTGGCAGAACGAGGGGAACGGAATAATTTATAGTGGAATTGCTCATGGTTACTGTTTGCTCCATCTGGTCAGCATGGATAAAAGTGAGATGAAATGCATTATGGACTTTGTACCAAATGTGGCATAATACATCTACTAAAGACTTACCAGGTCGACAACATTGTGGGTGCCCTCACACGATTGGTGAACATTACATGCTGACGAAGCGTTGTTTGAATTCTTGGACAGTAATGCAAACCAATGCTAGCGAGTGAAGCCCTACAACGAGGGCTTCAAAGTGAATCCACTCAATGGACGCTGATAAAGACACTTCTGTCGAAACTAGGGGTGGGCGTAATTTGCGTAAGGGACCTACGCAGAAAGGCACGGAGATGGAACCAATACAAGCATGTGCAGTTCCCAGAAGAAGACGCGATGGAGACGGATGGAATTCCGGGGATGCCGCCGAGAAGGTAAGGTTATTTAAAATGTTATTTGTAATACTTTTTAAAGTGTTAATACTGCGGGCGGGAGGTGGGCGGGAGGCAAACTCCGTTCCTCCCGAGTGTGCGGAGATTTGCCTTGTTTCTCCGCCTACATCGCGGAAGGCGGAAGGGGCAAATCTCCGCACAGTCCATGGGCGGAACGGAGTTGTCCGCCCACACCTAGTCGAAATGCATCTGCCTTTTTTAACAGAATAAAATGGAGTATTGAGAACCCGCTGAGTGCTTCCAATTGATGGACATTTCGAATTTCATGCAGCTACTTACATGAATGGAATGCACCCGTTCGTTAGTGTTTGGCAGTGTGAACGTGGTCTTGGTAAAAATATATATCTACATATTCTTAGACGTTATAGTTAGGTTTTTATTTCACTCATACAAAACCATAGAAATTCAGCAGTTATATTTACCTGAACTAACTATAAATTACGCCCCCGCAGTGCACTGGTTATGACTTTGCATATTACATCATTCATGACATGGTTTGTTAGAAATGGGATTTCTGGTTGGCTAGGGCTGCGCCAAAGCCAGGCAGAAACCACCACTCTAGTCAGGGCAAGGAAGTTACACGCCAAAGATAACCCCTGCTCACCCCCTTGGTAGCTTGGCACGAGCAGTCAGGCTTATCTCTAAGGCAATGTGTAAAGCGTTTGCGCGCGCACCCAGCAACAACACCCTATGCCCACCACAAAGGAAACTCCACACAAGGTATTATATAAAAATAGCCTTTGTATTATACCAAAACACATTAGATAATATTCACACAATTTACACTGTGCCAACTGGCACAGGCAGAATTTTACAAGGGATTATATGTACAGGGGACAGGGCCACAGGGACCACCGTCAGGAAATAGCAGTTTTAGAACTTAGCACTTAGAACATAGGATAAAATTACTGTAGCACAAAATAACCCATATAGCACACAACCAGTAACTACTGGTAACGGGTAAGTACCACCTACGCAACCCTAACCACCTTAGGAAAATATCGCACAGGGAACCAGGACCTCACTAGCACCACCTGTACTAGGAGAAAAACAACCACCTAAGTATCACAATACCTGTAGGGGTATAGCACATTACACATGACGCATAAAAACACATTCAGAGGTGTAAACACAAGGCACATGACGCATAAAAACACATTCAGAGGTGCAGGTTAGGAACAATAGCGCAAAACTCACATTAGCCACCCTCTGTGGCAGTCCCTAGGCCAACTGGCCTTGTTGGGGCTAGGAAACCCTGTGTCCAGCAGAGTCAGGGCGCGCCTGCGAAGGCTGCGCAAACCAGGGTGCACAAGGCACAACCTACACGTTGCAGCTGCCCACTAAGTGCTGGGCAACTGGGAAAAGGAGCGTGGGCACCACTGTGCCTTTACCCCCAATCTGTCGCACTTGGAGCCTCTCTGGGCTCTAAAACAATAATGCCCCCGTATTGTTGGAGCCCTCTAGGCTCGAGAAATTATGCGAAATGCCCCCTAGAGCCTCCGTGGCTCAAGAACAACGTGCCCCGTCGTTGGAGTCCTGGTCATGGACTCGAGGAATAATGCCCCCAGACGTTGGAGTCCTGGTCGGGGGACTCTAAGCCAATAAATTGCTCAGTCGTGGGAGCCTCGTGGGCTCGAGCAATGTGCCTTCTTGGAGCCTTCAGGCTCTGAATCCAAGAGTGGGGGCCCACGTTGGAGCGGCCCACTGCCTTCCGGGGCCGCTCTTCTTAGCAAAACAACTGCCCCTGTATGGTGGAGCGCTACTAGCGCTCTCCGCTACTACGGCCTCTACGGGGGCGGACGGGCGCTCTCTTCAGTGTCCCCCCCGTCGGAGCAGCCCGCAACTGCGGTGCCGCTGTGGGGGACAGGGAGCAGAGACCACTCTCACATGGAGTCCCGCTTACCTGGGACTCCCGTGGCGTCTTCCGCGCTGCCGGTCTCCTCAGTATGCAGGGCTCTCGGACCACCCGGAGCCCTGCGTGCGTCGCACCGTTTTCCTCCTGCGCGTCCGAGCCACAGGCAGGCGGGGTAGGCTCCCGGCCTCTGCTGTGGGGCTCACTTTCACCGGAGCTCTTCTGGGAAGCGCGGGGTAGGCTCCCGTCGACTTCCTGTTTTGGGACGAGGCCCCGCCCACGTCACCACGAGCACTGCCTGACTTCCTGTCTTCGCAGGGGCCGCAGCGGTGACTTTCTCGGCTTTCTCCGAAGCGCGGGGTGGGCTCCCGCCTTCGTATTAAAGGGGAAAAATAGGCAGAACTAAGCGGGGTGGGCACCCGCTATAGAAATTATTAATTAAGCGGGGTGGGCACCCGCCGATGACCACGGCAATGTCCCTGGCAGGGTGGGCACCTGCCAGGGGACTTCAGGAACAGCACAGCCTACACGTCGCAAATGCCGGGTGGGCACCGGCTTCCAGAAATAACGCGCTCCAAACGCTAAGGGACAAAGTAAAAGCGCTTTCAGCGCTAAAGGCCAATAAAAGCTCCCAGGCGCTTAGGGATACAAATAAAGTGCTCCCAGCGCTTAGGGGAGAATAAGCACAAAGTCCAGCAAAGTTCTCTTTGGTTATGCAGCAAGGCACGGGGGCAAGGCTGGGCCAGTGCCAGCTCACTGGGCCCCCAGGCAGGGAGGTAGTCCAAGTGGCGGTCCTCTGGCCCAGCAACAGCAGCAGCCCCCTCAGGCAGGATCCTGGAAGAGAACAACTCTGTGGGGACGCAGCCCCATTTTTATACACCTTTTCCCTTTGTTCTGGGTTCAGGGTGAGGGGGAAAACCAGTCGCAGCTGGTTGGGGAGCACCCTTGATGTGCTCAGCCCCTCACTCTATTCACTGGCAGGGCTAGGGTCATCAGTCGCACCACAGGGGGTGGAGCCAGCATTGTGTGGGGAAAGCCCTGCCCTATTCAGGTCCAAGGTGCACTCCTCCCCAGCCATCAGCATGCTAATCTCCCTATTCACCACTGGGTGACTCCTCCTGACTCTGGGGATTCCCCAGCCCGTCACATGACCTCAGCCAGCCAATCACGCGACAGGCAGTCACTGCACATTTATGCCAGCGTCTAGAAGTGGCACTTCCACACTAGCTACATGCACGCCGCACACATCATCGCGCAGCATTTGATCACACGAGTCCGCACATACCCGACTCGACCCTGCACACCCCACGCATCAGGAACTACCAGGGACACATACATTCCCCATGCATTCCTATGGGAGGGCAGGCCTATCTCACCACATGCACTCAGAGTGCGCACGCACTTTACTCTGGGACACAGGGAAAGTGCGCAGAAACCAAAAATCACTACCACCAGGTCACCAATAAAAGCAAAAAGTTCAGGGGTGAACCTGCCAGAAGGGCCAAGTCCAACATGGTCAGTGAAATCATTGATTACATCCCAAATGACATCATTGAGTAAATCACTGATGACATCATCTGGTTAGTGTCAGTGTTTACTAAAAGGTTATGAGTGTGATATATACAAAGGTATTACACAATTTAAATTAATTTATTTGTTTACTATTAATGAGTTTTTCTATTTACACATAGATTATGTGAGTGTCTGTTTAACTGTGTATCTCTGTGTGTGAGTAGGTATGTGTGTAGCTGCATTGACTGAGAGGGTATGTGAAAGACTGTGTGGATGAGGGTGTGGTTGTGTGAGGTTTTGTATGGGTGAGCAAGTGGCTTTATCAGTGGCTGTATGAGCAATTGTGTGGCTGTGTGAGTTACTGTATGGGTGGGTGATTGGGTGTGTAAGTGGCTGTAAATTGTGAATAAGAGTGTGCTTGAGTGGCTGTATGGATGAATGAGTGGGTGTGTAAGTGGCTGTAAATGGTGAATGAGAGAGTGCATGAGTGACAATATGGATGATTGAGCAGGTGCATGAGTATTAGTATGGGTGACGGTCAGGGTAGAAGAGTCACTATATGAGTTCATGAATGGGTGGGTGAGTGGTTGTGTGGGTGAGGGAGTATGTAGGTGTGGATGTATGTGTGAGTGAGTGGGTGTGTGAGTGCCTGTGTAGGTTAGAAAGTGAGCATAAGACAAGCTCAATGGAGACTGTGTGGTTATCTCGGTGACTGTTTAGGTTACTGAGAACATATGTTGGTATTTGAATGAGTAAGTGAGTGGATGTGTGGGTATCTGTATGGGCCAGTGACTTGTCATGAGAGTGCCTGTACGAGTGGCTCTTTGCATGAGTGGGTGAGATGCATGAGTATTTGTATGGGTTTGTGAATGGGTATGTGAGTGGCTGTGTGGATGTGTGAGTGGATGTATGAGATGTTCCATGGGGTGTGAGTGGGTGTGTGAGTGGTTCTGTAGATGATGTCATTAGTGATGTCAACAGTGATGTTATGTGGGATGACATCAGTTATGTCACTGACCATATCATGAGTGATGTAATGTCTGAGGTCATAAGCAGTGCATTGTGGGAGTGTAAGTTATAGTTAGCTCATGTAGGAAGCTGGCTCTCTATATTCTGTACTGAAACAAAGTACACTGTTCAGAGAGTCCAGTGGATACCCAAATGGTATACAGAGGTTAAAGTAGATCATTTGAATGCTCTTTTTATGGTAGTGTTGGTGAGCAGTTAGGCTTATCAGAAGGTAGCGCTAAGAATTTTTTGTACTCACAGAGGCAATAAATGAGACACACGCAAGAATAAATCCAAGACCAATTTACAAATATCGTATTGATTTTTATATAATTTTTAAGACAAAAAACTTTGATTTACAGTAAGTATTTTAGAAGTTGTAGGATTCCGCCTCTGTACATCATACTAAAATGAACTACACTATGTTGAGAATGTGAGAGATCCCCAAACGACAGATAGAGGCAAAAGCAGATAATACTAACTCTCTTTTGTGGTAGTGTGGGCGAGCAGCAAGGTTTATCTGAGGGTTGTGTTAAGCTTTTGTTGTACTCACAGATGCAATAAATGAGCCACACACTCAAGCATGAATCTGAGACCAATATACAAAAATAGTCTTGATTTTTATAAATTTTTCAAACTCAAACTTTGATTTACATAAAGTATTTTAGAAGTTATGATTTTTCATAGTTCAGAAAATATATAACTTTTATGCGCAATTACAGTCAATTAAATACATAATTAAGTGAATGGGAAAATAGTGTAAAAATGCATAAAAAAACAGGCAATACTTTCATAGAGTTCACCCTCTCGTTGCAGGTCGATAACAGGACCAGGTCAAATGTTCCAACAGCAGAAGTTCAGAAGCAGGAGCAGAATCCTGAAGGTGACCCAAATACCTCAACAACAGAATAAACTTCCACTAACCCAAAAGAAACCTGAGATCATCCAACGTCACACTGGCTGAAACCCCGCACATCCAGAGAGCTAGATCAGGCGGAAGATCGTTCTTCCAAATCGCAGCCAAGACCTGGAATTTGCTACCGGCAGACATCAGACGCACCCCCTCCCTGAACACCTTCAGGAAGACCCTCAAGACCTGGCTCTTCGGCTGAACAGAGAGGCGTACCCCTTATCCCCTCAGCGCCTTGAGACCCTCACGGGTGAGTAACGCGCTTACAATTCACTGATTGATTGATTGATTGTGATGGTAGCTGGTGCGCTACGAGAAGGGGCCACTTGGAGACGCACCTTACAGGGGGACTTAATGTTCCTGGAGTTTTCACAGGTTCAGGACGACATGGCACATCACGATTGCTGAGTACCAGGATCGGTAGGCAATGTTTGGCACCAATTTTCTTCTGCTGCATGGCTCAATTCTCAAGCAGCTCGTCTTCTTTCTCCTTTTCTTCTTCTTGTCTGTCGAATCTAGGTTCAAGGTCTAGGGATGTCACTAAATACTGAATGTAGGGGCATTACAGTGGGAGCCAGTTAGTAGCTAATGGGCTAACTGCCTTTAGGTTGCCTATATCCTCTAAGTATCCACTTCCTGTGGGAAGGGGCACTACCCTGATAGGTTATTTCTCCACCATGTCATGATGGTGGATTTTCAGGAGAGTGGGTCACATTGATTGCCACTCCTTAGGGGTGATGCTGTTTGAATATGGACCGTTCTCCTCATCTAACTAATATTCCCTCCTATCCTCCCTCCAAATATGGAGCAGGACAGGGGCTTTCGCATCTCCACTATCTGGGGAGGCCTGGGCTAAACTTCATAGGTGGCAAAGCCTTTGAAGCTTCCCTCTCTGGAAAACCATTCAAGTCTGGACGAAGTGTGAAGCACCTCCGAATCAGAAACAACAAAACAATTTTAATAATTGAGCTGCTACACTGTCTCATACATAAAGTGCACAAGACTTGCATTAGATATTTGTATCTTCAAAACAAAAAAAGATCCACGGGGATATACAAAAGCACACACATATATTTATCCAGTCACAATGATTGAGTCACATGCTCACATATGACATATGTATGTGCAGATTAGTGTTCATAAGTCTCAAATCACATTGTGGATTTGCACTCGAAATCATCTATTAAGAATATACGTTGATATTTCAGTCTAAAATTGTCATCTTTACAGACTGGGGTCTGCCATTTTGCAAAATGCTGCATCGTTCTAATGATGCATGTTTGATCTTTGTAGTTACTGCGCTGGCCCTGTGCGGATTGCAGCAGCTGCCAGGCTCACAGAGCAAGAGCCATGAAAAGCTCTGAAGCTTTTCCCTTAGTTGCTACTTTTGAAAGTGGGACATTCCACCCTCTGGAGGTGGTCATTTCTAATAGCCTTATAGATCCCCCAGTTGTAGGTCCGAGCTGAACTATGGAGAGGGTGTCTAGTAGCTGGTATTGCCCTCTACAGCGAGCTCTATAACTATATTATTAGAATGATTTGCTGTTTTATGGCATGGCACCCCACATTCCATCTGTCTCTCACACCCAGCCCTGCATCTGACATTACTCTGTGAAAAGATGTCGTACATCAGAGCATATTACAACTTAGAATTGGAACAGGGCATGCCAATTTGTACCTGGTGAATGTGGGTGTGCATGTTATTCCCAGGCCAGGGACAAAAGTTCGTGACGTATTGTTCCTCAGGTTGTGCATACTTTTTAATATGTCCCTGTAGTTCAGGAAGACGCTGTGTGGATGATCGTCAAGCAGGACATGAAGAACGAGAATTCTACATTCGCCAATACCTTCAGGGTCAGTGATGGTGACAACCACGAACAGAGAAATGGTGGGTAGAAGCCTTGCAGCCTGAGGGCAGGGACCATACATGGGGTAAGCGTGTGGTGTGTAGGCGTTCTGTGCTGCCACTGGATTGGAGGTTTCAGAGCAAGCAATGGTTCTGACTGTCCACCGATAGAAATATCCCTATTGCCCTCAGCAGTCCCCCACAGCAACATTTTTGCTTTCAAGCCACAGGTAACTGCACCTTGAATGCAGAAAATAGCGGTATGATGCACAATTTCCCTAATTTTCAAACACAGTAGTTTTTTCTCAACCATTACATCAACATGATGCCTGAACCTCGCTCTGAGGTGCTGGAAACCTCAATGTACATTTGCCACTATGTGTTAAATTAAAAGACACTTCTAATAGTGAAAATCATTTCCTATGCTCTCAATATTTCAAATTTCACCTCCACCACGAGGCGCATTTAATAGGGATGAAGAACAAATAGTGAAGACAGTAAATACGAAGTGAGATGAATATGTTGAACATAAGAAATGCCAGGGGACCGGTTTCCTTGGCAATGGCAGCTCTCAGCAGCCTGGCAGCACAGCGCCCTACAGCTCCTCGCTTCCAGAGCAGAATTAGATAAAAACACTGAATCTAATGGTAGTGTGACAGATGGTAATTTAGCAAATATAGGTACAATATATGATGATTGTGCTCATAAAATATGTATTGTTTATGCCTACATGGCATAGATGTTATGTCAAAGTCTGTCAATGCATGAAGTTTGATGTGAAATTGCAAACTGTGGGCACAGTTTGCCGTATATTCTTATTGCACAAACAGTTCATTACGAATGATAGCAACAGATTCTTTCCAACATTTTGTCGATTCCATAATGGTGGCTTCCTTGAAACACTGATATTCCATTAGTAACTACTCTTGTATGTTTTTAATAATATGGACTATATTCTTACATGCAGCCGTCGTTCAGTAATAGACAAGAAAGTAATAGACAAGTAATAGACAAATAAGGTATCCTCGGTGATAAAGTCGTCATTCAGTCCAAAGTAACTGCTTCTCTCATATACAATTGTAAATCATCCAGTTTTAAATTACTCCAATTAGATCTTGTTAAGATATTTTTTGACATTTTATGACATTGGACTTTAGACGCACCAAAAGCACATGACACCTGCTTGCTATTCATGAAAATTGTCTGAAAACCATATACATCAATAGCATTGTCAACGACGAACTATTAAAATGGACTGCAAAAAGCTGTATCAAACTCCTGCACTGTGGTAGACAAGGCAACTATCCCTTTTCTTCCACTGCTTGGGTAGAAGGAGTTGTGAGGGCCCTCTTCTCTCTCCAAAGAGCAAATTTATTTTACAGCACAATCTTCCCAAAAAAGACGTAGGGACACATTCAGTAAATTATGGGTGTGTGTGAGTGCATTTCTGTGTTAACTTTTCTTGGCGTGCGATTTACCTTATTAGCAAATGGAATACCGCTATTCTATATCATGACAGTTGGGTTTTCGCTCATAATTGGATTTACTCACACAGAGGCTTCCTTGTGAGTAAATCGACTCCTGCGAAATGGGGGTTAGCATTCCAAGGTAGAAATGCACCAGGAATGTGTGAACAGCCACAAATGTAAGTGATTGTGTATTAAACACTAAACTCTCGTACCACTTCACCATGGAAAGGTGGGAGATTTGCGTCTGTAAAGTTCAAAAGTAAATCTCTTTCCAAGTAGTCTTTATTTTGATAATTTCAATCACTAAAGACATAATAAGATACAAAATATTAATCATTAATCAACACTGATTGCATGTTTTGATTATACAGATAATACAAGAATAAAATTAAAAAATTAAAAAATATTAAGATACTAAAAGACTATTTTAAGATTATTTTTTTTAAAACATTTGTCATTTCATGATATAGCACTGATAATACCTAATGTATGGTAACAGCCTTAGATATGAATATTTTTCAAAATCTCAGCAACTAGATGGATTAGACCTAAAGTGCCAGTGAGTCTCAAGTTAAGTTCGGCTCCAGACCTCCCTAATTTATAGAGAGCATAATCCCTTAGTTATTACAGAGTGGGTTTACATTCGCAGTACCTGGTTTATTCATAATATTTCTACGAATGTCCCACATCCAGCTCAAGAGCTTAGCCAATGATATAACAATGTCTTCCTGCAAATGTGTTTTCAAAATGTGGAAAGCAATTAAACTTGACCTTGTGCCTAGATTGGAGCAGATCGACTTTAACCATTTGTTTCTGGGTCGTTTATATGTAGAGCATACAAACAATATGTGCATTATAGACTCATCCATCAAATGGCATGAAGGGCATTTAATGTCTTTTTTATTTTGCCATTTTATCGTGAAAGATTTTATGGGTAGTGAGCCTACTCTGAGTTAATGGAACAATTTCCTATCACATGGTCTCGTAATGAAGTTCCAATATGCTTCAAATCTTGCTTCAAATTTATGCACCAGAAAAATACCGGTAAGGGAGGTGTTTTGTATGAGTGACAACGACTTAATATTCACCATATTCCAATAAGCTTCCTTGTAATCTTTTTTTGGGTGGAAGCATACTACCCTCTGGATCCTCCCACAGATGGCTAAACCCCATATCGGTCAGCGTGCCCTTTATCTTTTGTAGCCATTTAATTTTCCCTGACAGATCAATTTATTTTACATATTTCAATGCATTAGCATATGGTAGCAGCTACGGCGTAGTCCAGAGCCTTCTCCAGTACTCTATGGGCCTATAGGGAGCTAACTCCTCCAATGCTGTACAACCCAGATCTAAGAAGAGGGGTTTGAGTGGCGTTGATTGTTGGAGACCTGTCAACGATCTCATAAACTTATTTTGGGCAATAGCTAGCGATGTTACATTTTCAAAGCCCCATAGTTCGGCACCATACAATATGGATGCCCTAATCTTTGCATTATAGATCGTTATTGTAGGGCCTACCGGCTTAGTATATGAGAGCCGGTGCTCTTTTAAAAGGACACCTGCAATTTGGGGAATGCCTTAAAGCCAATAGGTCAATCTGGGGTTTACAATTTAACCTTTTTCCCAGGGTAACTCCCAGATATGTAAAGTTGTCAGTTTGTTCCAGTAAGACATTATCCATTACTACTCTCCCTTTCACTGATTTATGTCTATGTAAAACCATGAATTTCGTTGTATCTATGTTAACCACTAAATCATGGTCTTTGCAGAAGACCGTAAATCTATCCAGGGCACGTTGCAGACCTGTTTGTCTTAGACAGAATTAAGGTATCGTCCGCAATTATTAGTAGTGGTACCTTTATGCCAGCAAGTAAGGGTGCATCTGTTGGATGTGTTAAAAAATAGGTAACAACCCTATTAATAAATAGCAAAAAAAGGGTAGGTGTCAAAACACACCTTTGTCGTACCCCTTTGCTTACTGGAATCCGTTCTGTAACCTTTCCTTGAGATCCCCAGTGAACCTGAGCATAGTTGGACTCATGCAATTTAACAATCAAGAAAAGAAGTTCTGGAGGCATTCCTGCTTCCTTTAGAGATTCCCATAGTTTGTTTTGGGGGACTAAATCAAATGCAGATTTTAAATCTATAAAGGCTGCGTATAAGGTTCCCCCAGCCATGGTTACAGTGCTCCAATAGATCATCATTAATCTAAAGACTTGATCTATGGTGCTAACATGGGAGCGAAAGCCAGCTTGTAGTGTTGATAGAATGTCACATTCACCCATCCACGTATTTATTCGGCTCAGCACGAGCCTGGCCAAGATCTTTTACATCGTATCTATTAAACTTATTGGCCTATAATTTCTTGGACAGGTGGGGTCCCCTTTTTTATTAATCGGTATAATTTGGGCGCCACGCCAAGAATCAGGGATAGGAGCCCCTCTGGCTACAGCATTTGCTAATATATGGATGTATGTAAGCCATTTGGCATTATCGTATCGAAATAAATCGTCCGGAATACAATCCGGGCCGGGTGCCCTTCCGGTTTGGATTGCAATTTCAACTTCCCTGATCTCAAAGAATAGCTTTGTCTCTGGGACTAGTTCAAAATTTGTATTGGAGTTATCTGGTGGCCCAGAAAATTGTGCCTGGAAATAAGAAACCCACTGCTCTGGTACTACGTTATTAACCGGGGTTTGCATAATTTCACCACTTCCCCATTACTATCTGCCAGAATTTCGGCATGTTTTTCTCAGTACCTGCAATAGTTCATTCCATCATAATTAGTCAAACTCCTTTTTTGCTACGTATTGGGCTTTTTTATACGCAGTCCGTGCAGTTTTAGCCTCCTCTATTGTTTTCCCCCATATAGCCTGAAATGCCTATACGCAGCTCTACAGTCCTTATTATACCACTTGGCTGATTTTTTAGGAACTCGGCTGCTAGGTTTTTTAATCTTAATGAACAAACTTTTGAGCTTAGCAAAAAGCTCTTCATGCGTCTTTATGATCGCATTATTGCTGTCTACCGTGGGGTCTAATGCTGAAATAGCTAATAGTGTGTTTTCCACTGCAATCCTCATCTGCTCTAAGTAATAATCATTTCCCAATAATGTTGCCCATATTACCCTTCGCATGTTTTTGGTCAGAATTACATCTGCAGTCACTATCTCAGTCTGCTCTGCCTGGTTACCCAAACCCCTTAACTGTAGAGTTAGCAATAAGGGGTTATGGTCACTCTCAATTTTCGATTGTATTGCCAAGATATCAGGGCTATCTGTTGTTATCTCTTCAACCCTATATCCTGGGTGTTGCCTTACCCAGATAGTGAGTCCCACCCAAGGGTGACTAGCAATAGCGGGTTATGCAAAGTTCAGGAATCCTGGGCGAAAAATGGGATTCTGTGTCCAAGTTTCCTGGAAAACCCAGATATCAGGGCCCTCTATGAAAGATGACCAATCTGAGGATGCAATCTTGGAATGTAAACCAGCAATGTTCCATGATGCAATTGCTAATAATTGGCTTACTGGAACACCCTGCTGGTTTATAATTTACAATTCCCTGCATGGAAAAAGGGTCGCTCAATTTCATCCCCTTTACTTTCGGTCACCCCTAGCGGCAACTGAGGGGAAGGTGACACTAAACAATCATGATTTTGCTGTGCATTTGGCCGATTTTTATCACACTGTTTCAAGTCATTTGCCAATATATTCCTAATATCTACTTTAAGTGCCACATTTTGAGACCCCTGTAGTCTGTTAGAGAACAATAAAGTATCACCAATAGTAAAGACCGGAAAAGACTGATTCCCTCTACTCTCTAGTTGAGTTGATGGTACTGCCTGTGGACCATCCCCAATAACCAAAGGTGTTAGTGACTGGCTTATGCTGCTCTAAATGTGATTCAATTGTGCTGGCTGTAGTCAGTCGCAGGCTTCCAAGTCAGAGAGGGGGCAAATCTATTTTCACATCTTAGATTAAATACCCTGGGTAAACTTCTTGAGGACGCCCAGGTCTGTCTCTCCAACATCAAACGTTGTTGATGGGTCTCTGGTAATTGTTGGAGGTCTATAAAAAAAAAACAGTGGTACCACCGTAATATTATTAGGATTCCTGTCTAGGTCGGTACCCAAAATATCCAGAAGAAATTTGACTTTAAAACCGTTATTAAAATTTAAGACCATACAGTGCCCCCCCTTTTCTTTTCTTGTAGGCCCTATCCAAGTTACTCTCCTAGCAATAATCAATTGACTTTGTAGGTTCCCATCCCATACCCCTGCCCCCCTCAACTTTTGGTCCAGCCGATGCATAGCTTTAGTCATTAGTTGATCTGTGGACTCAGCCTGACCCTCCCGCAATAATGGCACATTTCCCATTACCACCACCAAGGGGGCAGCTGCTGGTGGTAGATGGAGAGTTGAAGTCTGAGTATCAGTCTTTAGTGTGCCTCAGATCGATCTTTCAAACTTCCTGTTAACTCCTGAGCTTCCCTGCCCCAAAGATATTGTACTCTGCTCAGTAGTAACGCAGTCAGTATTGGCCAATGATAGATTATTTACATCAGTCACTTTATTTAGTTTTTTGGCATCGGTTGGACCCGTGAAAATTTGGGAAAATTCACCGGATGTTTCAGCTATGTTATTAGTTTCATCCATAGACTTGGCTGAATTGATGTTTGAGGGAAATGTCATGGTTTGGGGTACGGATTTCGTCCTTGTAGTTACAGATGGTTTCTCAATGAGTGCCCATTTACTTGTCTCTTGGGTAATGACTGCAGTAATCTGGGCATTTACATTAGACGGTGGAGAGGGCCTGATTTTGATTAGTAATGCCTCTGTAGTACAAAAGTTTAACTTAGCCTGTGATTCAAAAACATTTACCTTCTCTTCAACCTGGGCCAGTCTCGATATAATGGGGTTTAGCATAGTAGAGACCAGGGTTTCCAACCTCGGCCACAAGACTTCGTCTATAGCCAGGCAGGATGCTTGGGGAATGTTGGTGTTTGATATTTACACAAAACTTTGGACTCTTGAACCATGGTCGGCTGTGTCATCCCCCTCTTATAAACTGCCTTGCAGATTTTGCAGGTTTAGGTCTCTGCGGGCCTCTCTCCCTCTTCCTCTTCACAACGTGGTCAGGAGTTAGTCCCAAGCATGAGGTTTTAGACAATCCTGATGCCCTAGTTGCAGCTCTTTGAATGGTGCGAATTGGCTCTACTTCGCACACATACTAACAGGGTGTCGGACCAGTGAGTATATCAGGGACTGACTCAGAGACTGCATCTGATGCCATTTCGAGCACTTGGTCAGTGCTAAGTCCGCAGTCCTGAGTGGAAAGGGGAGCCATACCCCTCAACAAAGATCTTTTATTAGAGAAAGGCTCCAGAGATAGACGTCATTCTGTCCTCACTATCTCGTGTTCAAGTAAGGAGGTAGACCTAATCAAAAATTGAATAAGTGTCCCCACAATGATCCCACCCAGCTGCACGCCCTTCCCCTTCCCCTCTTCCTTGTTCATCGTAGTATTATCTCACTATGGCAGGTATATAGCGAATAAAGGGACGATGCTAATGGCTTAAATATCTTGGAGGTGATATATGAAATAAGGGAACCATCCACTGTACCTTCTTATGGTGCAGGTCTAAGGGGAGGGGCCCAGCCCAGTCTCCTCAAGTCTCTGACGGGTTCCGCCAGGCCCACCCTTGGGCCCGGGCTTTTCCTGGATGCAGCCGGGCCAGCCCGCGCTTCTCCTGCATTGTGGGAGCCTGCACCATCCTTTAAGCACCTCCTGGCGCTTCCCAGTGACGCAGATGATCGGGCGCCACACCGGGTATGCTGGGGATTGTAGTTTTATCCTCTGAGTAGCCTGGTACAGCGGTGGCGAAAACACTGCGGAGTTGCGCTCTCTCCTGGACCGTGGAGGCAGCTAACAAACTGGCAGCGTTTGGCGTGAAGTAGTAGGTTTAATGGGATTTGTGCTGCGGGAGCCCGTGCCGTCCTTTAAGCACCTCCTGGCACTTCCCAGTGACACAGATGATCGTGCGCCACACCGGGTATGCTGGGTACTGTAGTTTTATCCTCTGAGTAGCCTGGGACAGCGGTGGCGAAAACACTGCGGCATTGCGGTCTCTCCTGGACCGTGGAGGTAGCTAACAAACAGGCAGCGTATGGCATGAAGTAGTAGGTTTAATGAGACCCACGCTGCGGGAGCCCACGCCATCCTTTAAGCACCTCCTGGCGCTTCCCAGTGACGCAGATAATCGTGCGCCGCACCGTGTATGCTGGGGATTGTAGTTTTATCCTCTGAGTAGCCTGGGACAGCGGTGGCGAAAACACTGCAGCGTTGCGGTATCTCCTGGACCGTGAAGGCAGCTAACAAACAGGCAGCTTATGGCGTGAAGTAGTAGGTTTAATGGGACCCGCGCCATCCTTTAAGCAGCTCCTGGCACTTCCCAGTGATGTAGGTGATCGTGCACCACACCGGGTATGCTGAGGATTGTATTTTTTTCCTCTGAGTAGCCTAGGACAGCAGTGGCGAAAACACTGCGGCATTGCGATCCCTCCTTGACCATGGAGGCAGCTAACAAACAGGCAGCGTATGGCATGAAGTAGGAGCTTTAATGAGACCCGTGCTGCGGGAGCCCATGCCGTCCTTTAAGCACCTCATGGCGCTTCCCAGTAATGCAGACGATCTTGCGCCACACCGGGTATGCTGGGGATTTTAGTTTTATCCTCTGAGTAGCCTGGGACAGCGGTGACGAAAAACCCTGCGGCATTGCAGTCTCTCCTGGACCGTGGAGGCAGCTAACAAACAGGTAGCGTATGGCGTGAAGTAGTAGGTTTAATGGGACCCGCGCTGCGGGAGCCTACGCCGTCCTTTAAGCACCTCCTAGCACTTCCCAGTGACGCATTTGAATTAGTTGGTTTAATGGAATCTCTTTCCATAGTGGAAGGGCATCCCTGCAAACCTGGAGGAGGTGTCTGTTGTATCCTATTCCTTTCCTTTCTCTTACCTTGGTTTTTTCCTTCACCCCTTTCCGTGTAGAACGTTCCTAGAACGTTATGAGAGTTCTAAGCTGCACTCCCTGCACAAACTGTCATTCCCACACTGGGTTATGGATGTCGGTTGTATCACCCTTGCTAATAAAGTTCCTCATCGTATCCAGTGTGTATTTGGAGTTATTTTACTGGCGATGAGTTGTTGGGCGGAGGACAACATACCGATATTCCCTCCAGACGTTACCCACAAGATTTGAAGGAATTTTCAAGGAGAACACGACTAATGAGGTGAAGCGTACTTGCGCTAGTAAATATTATTTATGTCTCTGAAAAATTAGAAAGCTTACCTGCCTTAATCTTTTGAGTATATGCTGGATCAGGCAGATTTATTTGGCGTGGATAGCGGGGTACTGTGACTGACTTTCCCTTCACATACTCACTGCCGTACGCTGAATATGATCATGTGGTGTCTGAATACTGCTCATGCGTTGTATGGGAGGAAGAAATAATTATTACCAGCTCGCTGGCTTTTCGGTTGTGAGCTGTAACGAGGAAACACATCGTCATGATGCAGCGTAGAAAACCCAGGTGACAGGGAAAGAAAAGAAAAGGGGCAAGACCTGTACCTATATTCTCCTTTCGTCACAGACCCAGCATCACACTAACACATTTGCACATGCAGTCATTTGGTGGGGCCCATAACACCAACATCCACACATCACTCTACACTGGTCTGTACACTCAGGAGGGATTAATGGTTCAAGCGCTGGACATGTAGGAGAAAATACCTTATAACCTATTGGAAGAAAATTTATGTTACAAATCTATATTGATACCTTTTTGCCTACAGATCTCAAACCTAAACATCAAGGCACTCCTCCCACGTGGTCGATGGACCAAATAGTTGGATTGGTTGATGGTGATTTAGAACCAGCTAAAACACATTTCAAGATTTGATCTTACCATACTCCATAATCCACAAACACGTTCTTGTTAATCAATATCTGTTTATCTAAAATTTTCATAAAAGTTAATTCCGCATTTGGAAAGTTTATATCAAATTTTCCTGTGAATCGCAGAGCGTCATATTTACCTAATCTGGCTAGCTGGAGTCCTCTAAATAGAACGTCAAAACTCAAAGGTCTTTGCTCAGCACGCTACAGTCCCATAGATCTGCAAGGGACCAGCATCGTGCAAGCATCAGTCGGTGCCCGTGGATCTTAATTAAAGTTCGCAAACATTGGGCAGCATCCAGACCCTTGTAGCAGTTGCCCTAAGTCGCATCAATAAGTAGCGTCCGCGTAGTGTCCTCGTCGTTGTCATCAAGAATAACTCCGCCTCTCTCTCTCTATACTAACGCGCACTTTTATAATAAAATCAAAGCAAGGAGATACAATATGTTATTTCAATGTGGTCGTGATTGGCTGGTTGAGATCGTCTGATGAAGTCTTTTTGGGATTTTGGTACAGTTCAAAGGATGATGTCATAATATCAAGTAAAGTCAGTCCGTACTGGTTTTTCTGTGACAGTCCATTGTCCTTCGTTTTGGCCTTTCTCCCACCGTGGCCTTGTTCTGGTACACTGGGTTACATGTCATGATGAGGCCGTAGGTAGCACTTGTCGCTTCTGCGTATTTCGCTCCGCGCCTTGTGGGACAGTGGCCACCTTGTCGTGTTGTGTCGACAGCCATTTTGTATTTAGGCCCAACCGTAAACTTAAGCGAAACAAACATAAAAGATTAATTAATGCATAGAAATAATGAATCTAATGTTAACCTCTTACTAATCCCTCTATGTGCTTGTATTTATCTAGCATACAGCAACATTTAAAGCAATTATATTCACCCCTTTGGTCCTCTTCTCGAGCAACATTACAGGACATTACAAAAAGCAACATATATCATGCAGTATTCTATTTACTACATATACTACGGTTAGTATGCCTACAGATTTTAGTCATAAAGGTTATTTAGCCATGCAAAATGCAATTCCCACGTATAATTCGAATGTTAATACTGTTGATTAATGAACATGCAAAACGTATTTAATAATATTATAATTAATAGATTATTCAATTGGTATATTCATGCAGAATAGGCGGGTATACAAAATGTTGTACTACCCGCTCCATCAGTCACTTCAGCGCATAAGAAAGGTGGAGCCATCAGGCTATACGGTGAGGAGATTAAAGGAAAGTTGAAGAGTCTGCTGCATTTAAAATAGGATCCGGTGCTGCAACGTTGAGAATTTTGTCACAAAGCTCTGCAGCAGTCCAGCACACACGTGAGGAAGTTAGTTTATTCTGTTTCATTTCACTCTGAGGAACTGTTCAAACGTTACAGCAGTGAGTGCTTTCTGTTCAAGGATCTCCACAGTAAGAGCTCTTGCTGTTGGAGTGTTTTGTTGTACTGCTACGACGATTCCTGGTTCATTTCTCATTAGACTATTGTGACTGTTAGACAAAAGAACAGTACAGCAGACAGTTATTCTATCTAAGAGTTGGAGATTCCATCGGATATCTTCCCACATTTCTAGGATCAGTTATCTTTTATGAAAAATGGAACAGTGCAGCTAAGGCTTTTTGTAATTGTGTTCTCATTTGTTTTGGAATCTACCTTTCACGAGCATGCACATTTGTTTTTCCTTTCAGGAACTGACTTTCTTTTAGTTGCAGGAAGGTGAATTGCTCAAATTATAAGTATTTTAGGCTATTAACATTTAATTACAGGATCTGTTTCAGGCAAGGTCTTGCTTAATATCACAAGGAAAATATGGCAGCAGCTAGCATGAATCAACCTTATCCTTTCCTTTCAGATGCAGGAGAATTAGTGGTACCATGGAAAAATTGGAGGAAGGTTTTTGAGACTTATCTCATTGCTATAGGTGGAAGTGGGTTTTCAGCTAGAAGGAGACAACATATTTCACTTCGTAATCTAGGAGCAGAGGGTAGGAAAGGTTTTGACGGCCTACCTGAGTTAGAAGGAGAGGAATTAGGAAATGAGGAAAGAGATGTTCATGATTACAGTATGAAAAAGTTAGAAATTCAATTTGCTGATAAGATAAATGTAGTATGAGAGAGACATCATTTTTTTAGTAGAGTCGAAGGCAAAAATGAGAAGGTAGGAAATTACATCGGAAGCTTAAGAAGACTAGCGAATACCTGTGAATTTATTGAATTAACTGACTCCTTGATTCGCGACCAGTTAGTGTGCTGCTCAAATAATAAGATACAGGAGAAATTAATTGTAGGAAATCCGGATTTAAAAAATGCCATTGAGATTGCAAAAAGTGTTAAACACACTGCAGAATGTATAAAGGAAACGAATGTACCTGTTGAAAGCAGTGTCAGTGAAGTCTGTGAGGAATTCAAAAATGTTTGCACAATTAAGAGTGGTAGGAAATATTTATTGGTTAGAGAATTCAAAAATGAAAAATTATTTTCAGAGAACAGACTTAAATGTGTCTGTTGTGGTAGTACGGGGCATTTAGCTAACAGTGTAAATTGCCTTGCAAGAACAGCCACGTGCCGGAAATGTAATCGTATCGGTCATTTTGAACGTGCTTACAAGGATATGTCCACTTGGAATATAAATACCATTGAGACTAACGATGACTTCAAAACAAATATGTTTTGCAAGCAGATATGGATGAAAATTGTAAGGTGAACAAGATTGATCTTCCTAAGTGTGAGATTGGGCTGGAGGGGCACAAACTCGAAGTATTTGCTGACTCATGCTCACCATTTACATTTATCAATAGTGAAACCTTTCATAAAACTTTATGGAAGGGGAGTTATCCTTAGAAAACCTTGATGTGATCCCTGTGGGATATAACAAAGATCCTATTCCATTAGGAGGAGTGGGCATCATGAGGATCACATTTAAAGATAGAAGTACTGTGAGCAAAGTGTATATAGCAAGGAATGGATCTAATCTTTTGGGATGGGCTCATCAAAAAGATCTAGGCATAAAACTTGACCCTTTAGCTGAAATTCCTGTCATGCTTGTAGAAAGAACTGCTTGTGGGTTGGAACTTATCGACGAGTTCCCCGAAATTTTTACAGACAAACTCGGATCTTTGAGAGAGTACCAGCACACAATTTGATTAAAGAAAGGTGATAAACCAGTGGCACACATGCGCAGGAACATTCCTCTTATGATGAAGGAACCCCTGAGACAAGAGTTGGACAAACTATTAAACCAAGAAGTTATTGAGCCTGTTGAATGTGCCGAATGGGTTGCCCCCATTGTTATCATTTCTAAGGCTAATACAAAAAACATTAGACTATGCATTGATTTAAGAGAGTTAAACAGTAATATATGGATCGACAGGCATCCACTGCCGAACATAACTGAATCAAGTTGGCATGGCAGAGTTCTTTATTGTGATTGACTTATCATCTGCTTACCACCAGGTGAAACTCCATCCCTCAAGCAAAGCACTCACTACATTTATCACACCATTTGGTGCTTTCGGGTTTCGCAGGATGCCTTTTGGCTTAGCCTCCACTGCGGCGGTTTTCCAGAGAGCCATGCACAATATCTTGGAAGGGATAGATCACGTATTTTGCTTCCAGGACGATTTGCTAGTCTGTGGAAAAGATGAGGAGGAGCACAATGAAACCTTTCGTAGAGTTTTGGGAAGATTAAGTGATGTTGGACTCACATTGAAAAAAGAAAAATGCCAAGTAGGTGTTCGTTCAGTCACTTATTTAGGGCGTGTCATTTCTAAAGAAGGCATCAAGCCTAAAGTAGATCTTGGTGATGCTATTAAGTTTGCACCCAAGCCCAACACCAAGGAGGAAGTTAAGTTGTTCCTTGGGTTGTCGGAATATTTTTCAAAATGTATTAAGAATGTTGCGGAATTTTGGAACAAGGGATGTAATGAGGCGTTTGACAAGTTAAAGCATCATATTGCCAATGCTCCATATTTAGGACATTTTGACACAAGTAAACATACTATAATAACTACTGACGCAAGTATAAAAGGTTTTGGGGCCAATCTCAGCCATGTGTCAGATGGGAAGAAAGAGTTGTAGCTTTCGCGTCTAGAGCTCGGACGGAAGCTGTGTCTCGTTATTCAGTTGTCGAAAGAGAAGCACTTGCATGCTACTGGGCAGTGAAACATTTCCATGTGTTTGTCTGGGGTATACCTTTCACTGTAAGGATGGATCACAATCTCTTAGTAAGTGCGTTCTCTGTGAAAAACATAGAAAGGATCTCAAGATGGTTCCTTGGTCTTGAAGGGTATAATTTTAGGATCACATACATACCTGAACAATTCAATTAGGCAGCCGATTGCTTGTCCAGACTTCCTTTGGAGAACAAGGAACCAGAGAGTAATGTATCTGATGAGTTTGTTGTGGCGAGCGTAACTGAAGGAATAGGCAAACAGGACTGGGAAGAGAGTATGCAAAATGATCAAGTATTCTCATGTCTTAAACAATTGATATCGAATGGCTGGCCAAGTAAGAGTTCTGATCTCAAGAATGGTGAGGAGGGATTTTGGGAAGTACGGAATGAATTATACTTCCATGAGAATAATCTTTACAGAGGTGGCAAACTTGTACCTCCAGAGAGTCTGAGAGAGACGATTGTAAGTTTGGCATATGTGGGCCATTTAGGTTGTAGTATTACGAAGAACAAAATCTGTCTCCACTACTGGTGGCCAAGCAGGGACACCATGGCTGAGAGAAGTATAAGACAGTGTTTACCATGTGCTGTGAGTGACAAGAGTAAACAGGTTAGTAAGGGCCAACTTTCCACAGCTGAGGTCCCATCTGGTCCGTGGAACAAATTAGCTATGGGTATTATTGGTCCTCGAAATATGAAGGGGTTAGGAGGAAGCTTCATACTTACCCTAGTGGACTATCACTCTAAATGGATTGTTATTAAGATAGTGGAAAATGTCATAACTTGCACAGTCATTTCATTTTTACAAGAAATATTCCACATTGAAGGGGTACCTCAGACCATAGTCACGGAAAATGGCGTTCAATTCATATCATCACTCATGAAAGATTTCTGGCAAAAATGTTCAGTCATCCATTTACAGCATTGTATTGTCCAAGGGCAAATGGACTTGTTGAACACGTCAACCGCATGATCAAAGATTGGGGTCAACTCAATGTAAACAATGGAACCAATGTGAAGGAAGCACTAGATGAAATTATGTGGTCTTACCTTGTCACTCCTCACTCTGTCACAGGAGTATCACCATTCAAGTCCCTTAAAGGTAGAGAACCAGGCACTAAACTAAGTCCAATGTGGTTGGTTGGGAACAAAACAGAGGAGGTAGATAGAAGGTAAATTATGGAAAGTGTACATGAACACCAAAGGAAATATGTGGACAGATACAATAGTAAAATTCAAAGTTAAAGTCTGGGAGGAAGGAGATGTGGTAAGGGTAAAATTACCTAGGTGTGTAATTTCAGGTTGTTCAACGTTTTTAGACAGAAAAGTGATATGCAAGGTGTTCAAAAATGTATTATTACTTAATGATGGGCAATCTTGAAGCACTGACAGACTTCTATATGAAGCACTGAATAGTGATTCTATGTGTATGCAAAGAGCTAATGTAAATATCAGTAATGATGCTCTTAATGTAAAGGGCTCTTTGAGAAATGTACATCACAAACCTTCTTTGCATAGAGACTATGATATGTACTAATTGTTCTCTCCTGCACATCTTTTCCTGTTTCCTTTTTTCTTCTGTCCCCTAGGGAAGGATATGTGTTGTATCCTATTCCTTTCCTTTCTCTTACCTTGGTATCTTCCTTCATCCCTTTCTGTGTAGAACGTTCCTAGAACGTTATGAGAGTTCTAAGCTGCACTCCCTGCGCCAACTGTCATTCCCACAGTGGGTTATGGATGTCGGTTGCATCACCCATGCTAATAAAGTTACTCATCGTATCCAGCGTGTACTTGGAGTTATTTCAGTATCTAAAAAGGTATTTTTCAAAGTGGGAAACAAAATAGAATATTAGCTTCTGTACTGTAGGTTTTCACGTTAGAAAATGTACACCCCTATATTTTGGCATACAAAATGTATTTCACAAATGTTTTCTGGGGTACTCTTTGAAACCTGCAACTGCTCCATATTTCACAGTGTATTTCTGGAAAGCATTAGGCATTCCGCAATGTCACGGAACTAGGGTGTAATCCAGTGAAAGCATATCCGGAACTGAAGTTTGAGGGTCAGACCTTTAGTTCTTACAAGCAGTTCTGCGGAGGCTTTCAACATGGACATCGAATAAACAAAATGCCAGGAGTAGCAGAAATGACTTCATACACCTTTTTGACTTAATGATGTCAAAATGAAGTGACATCATCTAACTTTTCACACTGCATCGTCTGGTGCAGAGCAGAGCTTCCGAATCCCCTCTACTTCCACGGACGGAATGATTTCACAGTCACACACGCATACACACATCACAAGCCCATTACACCAACATTCACCCTAAATCACTCTATCCGTGCCCTGTAAAGGAGAAACACCTATCATGAACTCTTTATCTAATCTGCCTGTACTTTGAGGTCAATGCGATAAGCTAGTTGCTATAGATCTAACAAAATACATTTCAAAGAATACACAATAAAATCAATAAACATGACCAGAAATAATCACCCGAGACAGAAATTCAAACAGATTATTCATTTATCTAAAATTTCAAGAAAAGCCAATTAAATGCAAAATTCATTTCTCTCATATTTACCTATTCTGTCTAAATGTCAGATCCTGAGTCAGAACCGGTCCTCTGTAGAAGAATTATAGTTTTCTGCCATCATGTAGAGTCATCGTCCTCTCCGTCAGCATAGGGACCTCGCATCATCAGCTCGGGAAGAAGTGGCGCTAGACCTCTCTAGTCTACTATTATTTATACTAAAATTTACATTCTACAAAGTTACATTTCTTTATTCAGAACGGATGAATGGCGGAAATAATGTCATCTTGGTACTTTTTCGATATTCTGCGAGATTTTCTCATGTATAGATTGTCCCAAATAATGAATAGCAGAATTGAACGTCCATGACTAATTCGTTACTTTTACGGATGTCTCTACTAGGTGAATTTGTTTCAATAGTGGGTTCACATCAAGTTCGTATCAACTTTTCCATCTTCCAGGGGCTCTTGGCAGATGTCCCGGACTTGTCATCATGCTTATGGCTTTTCAGTTCATCGGAGGTGCAAGGTCACAGGCAGATCGAAGCCTTTTTGTAAATTTCCATCTACTCGAGTGCAGGCTGTAGATGGCAGCCATTTTCGGGTAGGCCACATTGGATAACTTAAGCAAAAATAAACATAAAACAGAATTACTGCA
Organism: Triturus cristatus; assembly: GCF_964204655.1. Classification (NCBI taxonomy): domain Eukaryota; kingdom Metazoa; phylum Chordata; class Amphibia; order Caudata; family Salamandridae; genus Triturus; species Triturus cristatus. Next base: position 249,091,791 of record NC_140594.1, read on the forward strand.
CGGAAATGATTATACAGTGTTATTCCCCTGCTAATACCCTTATGTGTGTGTATTTATCTAGCCATTTGCGACATCAAAAGCCATTAATGCATATTAATTATAAGCGCAAACACAATAACATCACATAAGCAACATCGATTTCTTTCAGTTTGCTCACCAACTTAGTTCACTTATTATTGTAGCCATGCAATAGCTTTCCCACATGTAATTCTCTTGTTAATAAGGTTGATTAGACAACATTCAACAAACTTTTAATACTTAATAATTAGTCAGTAGTACTTTTAGTTATAACATGCGAAGATGAAACAGGTATTTGGTTTTAAAGTAAAAACCCTGCTCCATCACATCGTCCCAAGAATATATGTCACATAAACTTATTCCTGATGACCTCACAATAATTAACGTTGTTGAAGTTAAATTATTGCATAATTAACATTATATATTCTTCTAGGGTAGAACAGAGGTTGGGGGTTTCTCTCCCTTGAGAACATGTTGAAAAAAAGGGGCTTTACTACTGCATTTTAAACGCACAATTTTCATATAAATTTGCTAAAAAGTCATAGGCTCTAAAAAGACACTCACTATATATTCAAATCCTTTAATGGTGTGCCAAGGTAATGAAACCTGACAGTCCCCATTAATTAACCGAGTTACGTTTGAAAAATGTCTTATGGGTATTGCTTTATGTAAATAGTTACTCCTACTGCTGGGACCAGCATACTGCCATGGTGGCCCCTTTTGCCAAACATTACATACAATATGCCAGTTCCAGAATTTTCCTAATACTGCTTTTCTTGCATTATGAAGGTCCCTTATGCCAAAGGTTATGTCTAATGTGTCAAGGACCACATTTTGTTATGGATGGCCCCATGACATTACCAAAGTTATCTTGCCATATGTGATGTCAAGAATATTCTCCAATGTGCAATCACGAGGACTTTGCCCCAGGTGCCACCTATGCCAAGAATTTACTCCAGGAGGCCAGCACTCATATTTTGTAATTGATGTTCCATTTCAAAATTTACTTACACTGTGCTAGCTTTACCAAGGGTATCCCATATGCAAGTATTGCCTCCAGTATTCCAGTGCCAACGTTTTGTCAAGGGGGCTTCTATAAGCCAAGAAGCATGCCAGGGCCAACAGCAGATCTGGAAGCATAACAAGACATACTTACTTCCATTCACTTACTCACACTCCTCATATCATTAGCACTCACTTGCACTCATTCATTTTAGTCGGCTCTTGTGCACTCACTCTTTCCCTGAATCACTCATTCGCACTCCCTCACTCTTACTCTGAATCACTTATACTTACTGACTCATCTTGCCACACTCACACACACCCATGATCCCATATACAAACATGCATGCTCACACATACACACACTCTCTCACACAAACTCACTCTCTCCCCAATGCACACACAAAAAATACATTCAAACCATTTTATTTTTCTTATTTAAGACGCCGGTGGAGGAGCATATGTCTTGCTGCTCCACTTATTCTTACACTAATAGTGAATAGTAGACTATTACTCCCTATTGATGTAATAAAAATTAGCATAAAAAGAGGCTAGAGCCTAACTCTGATAACACAGGACAGTCCTGTGTTCTTGGCACTGATTTTTCTACCTCTGAGGCCAGGGGTCACAAATGTAGTGCCAGGGGTAGCAAGGGGCAAGCAAGAGGTTGCATCTGCAACCCCTGGTGACCCCTAAATGATGCCCATGGCTTTCGTTAATATCATGGAAGGACCAATAATGAAGTAAAGAAATGTTCTTTGTAACCAAACTATGCCATGGCATCAGTATAATGGATTTTTCACGCAAAATAAATCATCGCTCAAATGTCAGCGTCAACAACCACCAATTTCCATTTTCTGCAAGGATACTGCTTTTTTTCACAGATACCAGATTTTCATTTGTAAGAAATGAGCAGGTTTTTAGTTAGAATACAGAAACTGCCTGGTACAGAGCTGATAATTATCAATAGATGACTTAATATATGGGTGTGCCATAAGCTCGATTTTTCCTACTGCAATGAAATATTTGCATTTACAAATACTGAAAAAATATTAGTAATGATTTACAGAGATCATAAACATTTACAACCATTAAATAAGCAAAAGGAATATAATGGTACAGCCAGTATGCCTCATAATGTTCACATATTATCTACCACACACTTGTGATTTTCTGCACCAACCCTCTTTTTGTTCAGAAATACCTGTTATGTTATGTTATTTCACGTTACGTAACAATAATTGGGCTGCTTTGAGTGTGCTTTAAAGCACATAGAAACCATTCTCATTCCATGTATAATTTGCCCCAACTATACTGAATACAATCTTTTTTTAGAACATTCTACTCTCTATGTGTGAAATGTTCTAATAGCTTATAGCCCTTCTGTCTCTGAATATACCAGTTGTTAAAGGCCCTCTCCCTCGTTATAACCTGGGCTACGCCTTGCGTACAGGGCCTTTACCAACCTGTAAAGGCCTCAGCAGTGAGCTAAAAAGCTATAGTAAAGACTCACTCCTGTCAACTTTCCAATGTCCTAATCTTCAGTGTCTGGTGCTTCTGCTCTCCTCCCTCTCCAGGATTTGTGGTTTGTGCAGAATAATGAGACAGACAGAGGCTGTGATTGAAGGCACACAGCAAGCCTCCCCTCCAACCACCACTAGTCAACAATATCACTGGCTCCTCAAAAGGGGATGGATTCTCTCAAACCCCTTTGTCGCTCTCGGTCCTGCTAAATAAAGCAAAACTGTTTATGTTTGTAGCTACTGCCATGAACCTGCACATGGGGCAGCTACTGTCCGGCAAATGGAGCAATAGATGTATAAATCCCTAGTGTTTCCAAGGATGAACTGTTTTGTTATTTTGACATTTTGCCCTCATTGGGCTTCATGTTATAATAGTCCTATATCTCGAAGTAGGGTGCTATGCTGTCCATTAGGGCCCACACTCTTTTTATGAGCCCTCACCTTGGGATCAGGCTTAAGGACCTGCTGTGGGCCTTTCAAACCTGGTATGATAACCACTTCAGATGGTTATAATAATAATTGTCCTCCTTCACTAAATTCTGTGTTCAGAAAAATATTTATTGATATGAAATCCATTTTAATCTATGGCATTTAACGGTATAAATTACATGGGAGACTCTAACTTTTAAATAAGTTGCTCAAGTCTCTGTTTCTAAAAAACTATTCTTGGAGTCATTAAGAGTTTAGAGGAGCAGGTTTACCACAGTAAATTTGCGTTGTAAATTTGCAGCTATCCTGCCCAGCTACATTCACATTTTTCACTCTCTATTTAGAATGAGGGCGAACATGAGCATGGGTAGCGTCTCAGCTGGGAACACAATACAGACAATCAAAATCTGTGTCATATAAGATGCAGGGTTTGAGTAAACCTACTGTTCAGTCACTTTCTTGGTCTTCTGTACCAGAAAATGCAAATATTTGCAAGCCTGCAATTGCTGTGCTGAAGCCCATTGCTCATTTTGTATGACAGTCAAGTCCTGATGTCTATAGTCACCTTTATTAGGAAACAACATAGCTGCTCAAATATAATTAGTCAAACAGCATAATTACAGTTGTACTTTAAACAATGAACATGAGAACCAGCTTTTTATTCCTCTAAAATGAACAGTGATCAGGACAAAGAAGCTATACATGGTAGTGCACAGGTTCAACAGCTGGTGCTGTCCTTCTTGTGTCTTCCAAAGGTCCAAATATGTTCTGATGGGGACCTGAGGATGCCACATGTACGCCCAGTGTCATCCTGTGGGTGATGAAACTTCTGACCACGCCCTAAACAATGGGGTAAACATTTCCAGAGGTGCTTCTGCCCACTTTTGTAGCACTCCCTGTGTGTTTTACTGTAAACAATCCCACAGTGCCCCTCTTATCTGAAACCCAACATGGCAGAGCCTATCTTCCCTTGTACAGACCTCCCTGTGCCCATTATGATAATGGGTATACCCTCCCTTGTGGACACTCAAAACCGGTTCTGGAGGCAGCCTTCTCTCACTGGGATAGGGGCCTGACAGGCTAGCAGGACAATGAAGAGCGCAGGCCTAGAGGAGAGTCACATATCCTTGTGAAAGATTAGGCAACCTTGGAAATCTAATTAGGTTCCTGGGCTCGGAGAAATGGCTATATGGTATGGGGGGAAAAGCATCTCAATACACCCAAGCCCTTTGCCCACTACTGGGAGCACTATATCTGTCACCACAGGAGAGCTATTAACCTCTTCTGTGCCCATGACGAGATAGTCTCGTCATGGAGCACGGTCGCGCTGTGCCCATGACGAGACTATCTCGTCATGAACCCCACCCACTAATGTAACGCCCGGCACAGGAGGGGGAAAGAGCGTGGCACAGAAGGGGTTAACAGGGGACACGGAACATTGACAGAAAGACACATTTTGCTTAAACAGCAAATCCTAACTTTCTGAAAGTGCCATTTTCGAAATATTAATTTAAATTTGACTTGACTAGTAGATTGTATTTTAAATTATTATAAATTTGAGTCATTGAATCATTGTTCTAGCTATGCCCATGTCGAAGTTATTCATTATTGGGTGTTATATTCTAACTGCTTTTCTCCAGGAGATCAGCCTTGCCCCAGTGAAAAAAAAAACGTTGGATATTTTTCACTGCCAGTATATGTAAAACGTAAGTAAACATGTACTACATTCTAAATACCATGCACTCTGCCCCATGGGAATTTAGGGCCTACATTAGGGGTGGCTTACAGGCAAAGAAAATTAAGGTTTAGGCCTAGCAAAAGGTTTATTCTCACACACTCAGATGTCAGTGGCAGGTCTGAAGATATGCTTTGTATTGTCACTTTTGTGTGGAACAATAGGTGCTGCAGTCTGTTAGTGACATTTAAATTGCAAGACCTAGGTATACTGGGTACCATTATAAGGAACTTATTGGCGTGTTCGAGTCAGTGTTTTCAACCAGTTCAGAGTACAGAGTCCAAAACCCAGCAGCATCACTCCAACAAAATTGTAGTGATCATGAAAAAATAGCCATTTTCCTACAAATGCTATGAGAAGGTGGTTCTGCCCATCCAATCCACTTGGAGGTTTCGCTTTTTGATCACCTGGTGTTTGGCCATTTACTATAGGGGTGCCTCATGACTTGTGACTAACCCACACTAAATGGTAAAGTGGACTGTGCATGTTTACCTCTAGTGTCCATACATCAACACAAAACCCCCAGTGATATCCAGGGGAGGGAACTAGAGGGTCTCTAGGGTGAGCTGGCCTCCAAATCTACTATATAAACACAGTTATAGCTACCCCGACGTTGTAGTTGCTTACATTACGTTACTGAGTCCCTAAAAGCACTACTTAATAGGAGTGCTGGCCATGTCAAAAATTGTGAAGGGCTGTCCTCACACACCACCAGGTGCCATGCTTCATCATAAGCAGCCCTTGCTCTCTAAAAAACCTGGTTTGATAGAGAGCGGGCCTACACCTGATGACAGGGAGACACTTCTAATCATTAAGTGTGGATCAATGAAAATTAAGTTAAAAACCAATGTAGTACCCCAAATTGAATTTAATCGTAGGGTATAATACTTGCTATTAAAATTCAGGGATGTGGGGATTAGTGGAGCTATTATCCCATCAGGAGCCCGTATTTCGTCCTGATGAATGCTGCAGACTTATTAGAGCAATAGACAGGAACTTGTCAACGACGGTAACAGTGACGGAACAAGGGATCAAACAAGTCGTCGCTCTAACCATTGAGCCAGTTATCCAGTTATCCAGTTATCCAGTAATCACGGCCCTCACAGAAGAATGTCCTAAAATGCTTTGTGGGGCTCAAAAGGGTTTATAGGAAACACTGCTCGTTTCTTTGCTTTTGGTAGCCCCAAGAGGACAGGGTCAACACCAACCAACTTCTAAAGTGCAGGGGAACCTGCATGAGCAGCGTAGCCTCCACCAAAAGAATTACTAGGGTCCCCACCCTAAGTTGGGTGCAACTCTGAATAGATAACCCCTCAAAGGTTTCAAAGGAGATTTAAGCACTCCCCAGGCTGGAGCTTGAGCTCTACAACTAGGAGTGTTGTGTCCACTAGGGGCAAGGTCTATGGCTGCCGTCTCCATGGCCTGAAGGTGGACAGCAGCGATTTTCATTTTGCATGAACACCCTCTAGGGGTGAAAGGTTGTAATTAAACAGGTTGTGAATGTAAATGTTATGACATTTAAGGGGTGTTTTAATTGCATATTTCATGCTAGGAGTAATTATGATTGCACAAATCATTCAGACATACCTAGACATGTTTCTTGTAACTGTTTTAGTTAACTAATGATGCTGATAGCCACTCGTGATCAAAGTTTGCATGTTAAATTGCCAGTGGTAAGTGATATCAGTCATAGTTATGTTTAATTAATACCATTATTCCTATAGTGAAATGCTTGGTTGAAATAATGAGATTGACAGACACTTGTGATCAAAGTTTGCATACTTTATTGCCAGTATTAAGTGCTCTCACCCTAAGCAATGCTCAGTTATTGCATTTGGATACAGGTGAATGTTTTTGACATGTGATTTGTTGATCTAGATCTCCCTTTGGGAGGTGTAGGAGTGATTACGCAATGCCATCAAAAAGTATTTCAATCCACTTATGTAAATTTGTAAATTGCTGCTTAGTATTTAGTAGTGTGTGTGTGTGTGTAATAAATGTACTTTAAAAAAAGAAAACACACAGACTGGACATTCAATATTGTTATTATTGTGTACCTGAAAATGGTCATTACTAGCCCACACCAACAGTAGGCCTTGGACTGCTCTGCTTCGCTACCCAGTGAGAGTCATGCGCCACAATGGAGTGTTTGGTTCCCAGTTGAGGACAAATGTGGACCCATTACTTGTGAAGGTCAAACAACTAATGACACATTTCCAGAAACATGGTATATTAACAGTGCTATTTTTCACAGATTCACAGTTCTGTAGATCAGAAATAGTATGTTGATGTGAAGAAGACACACACAAGTATACAGGTAGCCATGGTGAACACACTGTCTTTTTGGGGAAAGAATTACAGGAGATCAGGGCACGAGTCGGGGGTACACGCGGGTGGACAGCGTCCACCCACTATTTTCATAGGGTGAAGGCAGTCCAACCTGCCAAGAATTTGGGCCCCGCTGAATAATGTGCTGACCTCATCCCGGTGCAATTTCCAAACACCGGGACACTTTCAGCAGCACCTGCATGTTACCTGCTTTCCATCTGCAACAAGCAACAATGTGCAGGCGGGATAGGGCTTTCCTATTTAAGACTCCTGCTGGGCCCATAACAAATGCCGAATTTGAGGGGTCATCAGGCCTCCTTTTGTGAGTCTCTTGGCAAGGAGCAGTCAGGAGCCTCACACCTAGTTGCAAATGAAGCGGAGGGGAAACAAAGGTTAGCACTTGACACATACTTAAGAAAGGCAGCTTTTCACTGTTTTCACTTTGTTCAGTCCCTGTGTAGGAGATATGCATGCACTGTAAGAATGTCAGCTGTGTTGGTCTTTCCCAGTATTTACACACAGCAAATTGCATTTATATAGAGCTTACTACACCTAAGGAGGCGTTGAAATAATTTAAGTACCACAATTATTTCTTGTATAGTCCTACTCATCCCAATGCAGGGTGTCAGAGCGCTTTACATCAACATGCGCATATTACATGTACAATACATTATATAAGTGTGTAATGAATGTACAGGATGTGTTCCATAAAACTGGGGGATTGCAAGGTGTAGAAGTTACATATAATCTTCCATAGCTCACTGTGCTATTATCCCCGCAATGCGCTCAAACGTAAACACGAGATAGACCAGTTAAACATTTGTGTGAGGGCTTTAAATCTGATGTCACTTTTTGTGATGCCACTTCCTGTAATGTCGTGGCTTGTGATGCCACTTTCTTTGATGTCAATTCCTGTGATGCCATGTGTGATGTTGCGCGCCGTGATGTTGCGCGCCGTGATGTCACAATCCGTTATTCCCCCCACTTCGTTTTTTAGGACTTTTGCCCTGCAGGAGATAAATAGACCTAGGACACCATCGTGAACAAGCATTGTTTTGAGAGCAGCACATTGCTTTACCAGGGATTGCGAAGCTGAGACAACAGAGGCTGGGAGACTGAAGGCAGCCATTGATATTGGGAGAGGCTAGCAGCAAGGGCAAAGGAGTACCGAAGCGACAGAGCGGAGCAGGAAGTTCAGCAAACACAAGAGAGAGGCAGGAAGGAGTACATTGCATTGGGGTGAGCAAGTTGCCAAAAGCGAACGTAAAGGATAAGGAACATAGGCGGGGCAAAGGTCAGGCACAGGTCAGACTGGCGGGACCACTGACTATTTGAGTCGCATGGCAGCGCGGACGAGCAGCGACATGCAAGCTGACGGGATAGTTACGCTGCTCATTTTGCACAGAGCACACACTTCTTTCAGCACTAAGCACTTTGGTTTTTAAAAAAATATATTGTTTTAGAGATGTTTTACTGAGTCCCTAGGGGGCTGATTTTATTATCGCTTGGTACTTACTCTTCTTAATGCGCCGTCCACGCCTAATCCCTGGTCCACCACGGAAGTTCCGGTTGAGTGGAGGGAGACAGCAAGTGGAGGTGGGGCAAAGGTCAGGCACAGGTCAGGCAGGCGGGGCCACTGGCTATTTCAGTCGCATGGCAGCGCAGACGCGCAGCGACAAGCAAGCAGGCGGGATAGTTACGCTGCTCTTTTTGCACAGAGCACACGCTTCTTTCAGCACTAAGCACTTTGGTTTATAAAAAAACATTGTTTTAGAGATGTTTTACTTAATCCCTAAGGGGCTGATTGTATTATCACTTGGCACTTACTCTTCTTAACGCGCTGTCCATACCTAATCCCTGGTCCACCATGGAAAGTTCCGGTTGAGTGGAGGGAGCCGGCAAGTGGAGGCGGGGCAAAGGTCAGGTACAGGTCAGGCAGGCGGGGCCACTGACTATTTCAGTCGCATGGCAGCACGGACGCGCCGCAGACGTGCCGAAGGCATGCCTAAGGCAAGCCCGTCTGTGCCTGTCCGCCCCCATCTGTGACCAGGGGCCGGGACCTCTGGTCCCCCTAACAATGATATCTAAAGATACTCTTCAACTCAACTATACTCATTGCGCACACCTTATAAAGATGCATGCAGACACTCTGTGAATCTTTTAGATGGCCCTAGATCCTGCACTAACTGTGCTTTTGATCTAGGTGATGCACCTTGGCAGTCTGCCAAATTGGAGAACTCAAGAGAATACAAATTGCTTCTCGTCAACTGCAGGTCCCTGTCAAAACTTGTCACAGAATTGAATCTACTCCTGTGTGAAGAACAGCCAGATGTGCTCCTCCTAATAGAAACCTGGTTGCATAAGGACTCTGACCCAGATGTGGTGCAAGCACTGCCGCCAGGTTATTACATCTTGAGGAAGGATAGGGCTTTACGGAAGGGCGGGGGTATCGCCATCATTTTGAAGGACCCTGTGAAAGGTCACATTGAGGCTGATATTATTTAGGACTGTGAAAGCCTGTCATTTTCACTCGCCTTCGTCCTTACCTGCTCACTATCAGGAATTTTGATCTACTCATCCCCGGGCCCGGGTGGGAGGTTTGCAGATTCCCTCACGAATACCGCAGCGGCACTTGCTAGTACTGCACCCAGTTGCATTATTTTAGGTGACCTTAATTTGCATCTATAGGACCCTCTTAAAGCAGAAACCTTTGGCTTGATACAAGACCTAAAAGCTATACAATTAATGCAAAAAGTTACTAGCCCTACGCATGATAAAGGGCCACATCTTAGATCCGGTCTTTACAAACAGTGAACGGCTCACGGTAGACAACCCCATGCCAGTTCCTTGGATGTTCCATTTTCTAATTTCAATTTATTGGAAGGCTTCCACAGTTTGCCGCTAATTATCAATCCTCCGAAAGCCGAAATCGAGCGTGAGCGAAACTCTCACCAGAGGTTTGGTCTATATCTTTAGTGCATTCTAAACCTGTAGGGGATCCTGACCCCAGCTCAGCGTCTGACACGTTCAATCAATGGGTGGAATCTTCCCTGGATACGTTTATTCCACAAAAATGGAGTAAAAAAAGGCCTAAGGAAAAACGGTCACAGTGGTACTCTCCTAAGTTATGGGAACGTAAGCAAAAATTTGAAAAAAAAGAGAGAGCCTGGAGGAATGAATATAGCCTAGATAACAGAACTACAGAGCAGCTATACAAATCTATCAGGCAGAAACCAAGTGAGGCATAAATACATTACTATGAGGAGAAAATTACAGGGACAGGGAACGCTCCTAGGGAAATCTTCCTGATAGCGAAAAATCTTACAAAGTGCTCACCATCGGAGTTACCTACAGCAACGTTGTTCGGAACTTACAGAGTTTTTTAATTAAAAAAATCCAGATATCTACCATACCTTTCCCAATGCCTCCGGCCTCGATAATCTGGACCGGGAGGTAGAAATTCTGGGGGGTAGTTTCCCACGGCTAGAAGATTTAGATTCATTACTCCAACTGTTTTCCAAATTTAAATCAGGTTGGACGCGGCCCCCATCCACATGTTGCGTAAGGTGGAAGATGTCATTTTACCTATGTTACTGGAAGTATTATATTATTTTTTAGCAACTGGCCAAGTGCCCAGATCATGGAAATATGCCATGATATGAGCGCTTCTATAAAACAAAACAGCCTTAATCCTGACTATTAGCCGGTCTCGCTCCTCCCCATGACTGGTAAAATCCTAGAGAAATATGTAAATAAAACTCTCTCAGAGCACTTAGAAACTCACTCAATTCTGCACTCTTCTTAGACAGGTTTCCGACCAAATCATGGAACAGAAACGTCCCTGTTAGCAGTAGTGGAGGAATCACGGAAAATTCTAGACCAGGGAGGCACGGTGGCAATCATCCTGCTTGACCTGAGCTCCGCTTTCGATACGGTTAATTACAGCATCCTTTTTGATAGATTAAGAATTATCAGAGTATCTGGAAAAGTTCCCACCTGGATCAAATCCTTTCTGAAAGATAGTTCATACCAGGTATTCGAGGGCAACTACACCTCAAGAAGGGTGCCACTTACATGAGGAGTACCACAGGGCTCCTCACTGAGTCCCACCCTATTTAATATATATCTGAGGCCTCTTGCAGAGTAAGTCCCGCCAAAAGGAATCCATATTATAACTTATGCAGATGACACCCAACTAGTGGTGGCATTAAGCCACCCAAAGAAGGTGCCAGCTAATTTAGGATCTTGCTTGGGAATGGTGGCCATGTGGATGGACCAGTCGTGTCTCAAGCTTAATGGAGACAAAACGGAGCTAATGATCCTGGGCATCTGCTACAGCTCCACAGCTGGCCTGAGTTGGTCACATTGTCTTGGCCTGGCGCTGCACCCCAAAGAAAAGATTAAAAGTCTGGGTGTCTGGCTGGATAGGTCGCTCAATTTTGACCATCAAGCAGTACAATTAGCATCTTCATGTTACGACATCATTAGACAGATGCGAAAAATTCTTCCACTTCTCCCTGAATCTGCATGTAGGGTCAGGCACTGGTGTTATCCCAGCTGGATTATGGAAATTCCCTCTATTTGGGTACTCCAAAGTCCACAGCAAGGAAACTGCAAGTGGTGCAGAATTGTGCAGCCAGGTTGCTGAACAACATCCCTATACATAGCCAAGCCGGCATTAAAAGAGCTACACTGGCTACCAATCAAGGAGTGCATAATGTTTAAGTCATTATGCATAGCACACAAAACACTTTGGGGTATGGGCCCTAAAATCAACATCTCACTTATAGCCTTCCACCACCCCTCGAGAAGCTTGCATTCAGCTAATTTGATCCTGGCAACAGTACCGAAAATCAAAAGAGCACGTTCTGGAGGCCGAATGTTCTCATATAATGCTGCAAATCTATGAAATACGCTCCCCATCAATCTCTGTTCAATGACCCACCATCTATCATTTCGGAAACAACTAAAAACATGGCTGTTCCAGAAGTGACCTTGAACTGTATCTGACTGCCTGCGGTCGGAAGTGCTGTGATGCCTAAGGGCAGCCATTCGCTCTATCAAATGTTAACTAATAATGTAGAGGGCCCAATCAATTGGCAATGACCTCCTTAAAGTATAAGGGAAGGCTAGTCTTTAATTTTTCCAAATATTAGTCAGTAATTTTCTTAAAACATGGCCACTTTTTCCAGATAACCAGTGTTTCGTTTGTAGTAAGTTTGTTGAATTTTCCCTGAATATTAGTTATTTATATTCATGAAAATTCCCTAATATTATCAGATAATGTCTTGTCATTTTTTGTAGTTGCACATTTTTTTTTCACAAATACCAGCTTTTAATTTATAGAAAACTCACAAATAGCAGTTGTTTTTTATGTAGTGTAATCCAGCTCTTATGTCTCGATTCAACCTATTAGTGCATACAAGATTGTTTGCCAATGTAGCATCCTGTGTGCCCAGGTACTACAATGTATGCCCTAGCACAGTGTTATTTTCTCATGTTCGCTGTCATATTGCCTTTATGTCTATTACATATATGGACAGTGTTGGTTGTATTCAAGCCTCTGGTACCTAAGACACAAACAGATACATACAACAGACACATAGGGGCAGATTACGATCTTGCTAGGAAAGCCCGCTGTACGACACACGTCTGGAGGGCATTCCTAGGGAATTGCACTCCGCAAGTCTGAGCACCCAATTCCGATACATCCGTATACTGACGGACTAGTTTTGCTGGGACTCCCATTGAACTCTATGGGAGCCTGTATACTGAACAGGTACACATTCTCCCATAGCAAAAAGGGGTGGGTGGGGAAAAGTATACACCCTGTGGCGGGCACCCCATGGTGCCTGACACACTGTCCATGCATGGAAAGGGGAACCCATGGGTACCCCTTTAGGACTGATTCGGGGTGCCCTGGGTGAAGGGGGCCTGCTCCACCCCACAAAGTCCGATTCTCACAGTCATTTTGTCTTGCTGGCACTGAGTCGATACAGCTGTCTGAATCGTGCATCATACTCGCTTGTTTGGAAGCTGTCTCCATTGCGCGGTTCGATTCGGCTGCGAACGAGTTAGATTGAAAGGATCGGGTTCGGAACCAATTCAATCGACACAGACGAGATTTTCACATCATACTTGGTCGTTCAGAGCGAGGGAAGATTCGGTCAGAAACTTAGGCTCTGAATCAGATTTACTCATTCCGGAACCCATCTGGAGGCCTTCCTAACAAGATCGCAATCAGCCCCATAATGTTAATATATCTATGTACAGTCTTATTTGCAAGCATGTATATTTTGGCATTTCACTTATTTTATTGCCACAAAATCAGATTGGCTTGTTCATTTGAGACTGTTTACAAAAATCCTATTTGTCACAACTTCACTGAAACGTCAGATTGTATGTTTTCAAAAATGCACGTTTGCTCTCTTTAAATACATTTTTTTTTCATTTTGGCCCCAAAGAATATCTCATAATATTTTGAAAAGCAAAGATGTTTTGCCTTAAAAATAGCTACTCATTTGAACTAAATAAATCAATTATAGAAGGAAACATCAGCATGACAATATCTGAAAAGTACTTGTTCAGCCCCCAAATCAATTTTTGTAAAAATGTTTGTTAAATTATCCAATGTTGGACCCAAACAGCAGCTTATCTTTTTTATGAAGCCACGCTGTATTTGCCATGAACACCAGGCACTAGGGCACCAGATCAGAAAAGTTGGTTCTCACATTTTGAATCAGCATCTTACTCAGGGTAGATTTCAAACATACTGGTCTTTCAATTACCATAGCCAAAATCTGACATGTATCTGGCCCTCTTCTACCATGTCAGTACCATTGATATTCGGCATTCTTTTCTAGTGGGCATGTATTAAGCCTTGTCCTCTAGTTGCCCTTTCTCATTCCCTTAAAATGTGCATTAGAATTAATGAATACTCAGGGGCAGCTCCTCCGAAATATAGAAGAAAAATAAAAAGACAATAAAACTTATTTTATTGTCACTTTATTTTTCACTTTTATTCTGCGAGTCTGGGGCAGGGTGGGGCCATGTTTCCGTGTCAGCAGGGGAGAGTGGTAGTAGCAGACACTGAAAGTGAGGATGTAGGTTCGGCCGGCCGCATGTGCACTTCGATATCTCCAGGCTGTTCCTGGGAGATGTCATCTGTGCACAGAGCCCATGATCCCAGTCCCCACGGAGCGTTAAACTGCCTCGCTCCGCACAATCCCAGTGCTTCTCTCATGCTGGGAGAAGCGCTGGGATTGGGTGGGGTCTGAGAGTCTATGCTCCTGGGGATTGTAATGCCAGGAGAAGTGGATCACTAAGAGCACGGGCTGGTGCAGGACCAGAACAGGAAAGGCAAGTATTTAAACTTTTATTTTGTTATTTTGTTCCCGCATCTGTCCCCGCTGCCAAGCCCCCCCCAATACATTGATAAAATCAAGAATGTTTACCTTATCAATCTTTATTTCATGTTAGAAATTCCCTGAGAAGATTGTATTTTCTGAAATCACACCTACTGAACCAATCTTACAACTTACATCATTTAAAGCAATACTGTACCTTAAGGATATGATCCAACCAACATTTTTTCAACAGTTATCCCTTGTATTTATTACCACTTTGGAAGCATCTATCATTTAGAGCATACTCAGGTAAACATCCCTTTATAGTTCTACTTAGAGTAATTTGCATCCACCCATAAGCCTACCCAAATTTAATATGATTGGATCAGTCTGGATTTCTCCATGAATTCAGCGCTAAATTTGCCACTCTGTATGTGATAGACAAACGCGTTTTCCCTATTAAGGATTGTGACATCTTTATGCTCATGGTTTTGAATCTCTTAGTGGCTTTTAATAAGGTGGCTCATAACTCACTCCAATGTATTATATTGTCATATAACAGCATGCAAATTCATAATTATTCTGACTATTCTCACTGTGCATCAGAATTAGTCCTGGGCAAATTTAAATTACCCCAGCATAGTAGGTGTAATTTCCAGAAATTGTCGCTAGGCTTGTGCAGTAAGATTCCACCACTTTGCTACATTGTGTAATTCCATGTCATTTGTTATAAACATTTACAGCACATGATCAATTAGAATTTACAATTTAACACAAATGCACAGGAACTACAGAACATGAGCAGCTGTTCACAGTTTTTTTGTGTGTGATGTCCTAAGGTAAGTAGAAAAATATGAAGAAAAAAAAATCTATGTCATAAATATAGTTGTACAAAATATCGTTTTTATGGATATATAAAATAAAATAATAAATATATTAAATAATAACATTATTTTTTTAAAAAGGGCATTGCAGCGCCGGGCCCGACGAGGAGCAAATGCCCGATGATGAAGCATGACACCCTTGGGGGTGTGTGAGGGCAACAGGAGACAAGACCTCTTCTTTCTCCTTCATGGGGTGTCCCCATTCATACCTAGGTCTTTCTCTTTCTTTTCTTTTGTCTCCTGGTAAGGGTATCCCTCATTACCCTACCTTTAGAACAGTGTCTTTAATTTTTTAGCCTTTAACTTTGGACACCCGATGGTAGTATCATGTTTAGAGTGAGTTTTGAACTGTAAGAGAGAATATAGCACTGGTATTTTAGGACTACCTCTGCCGGCGCCACTCGCTTATCTGAGACCAGCTTTACTCGCATAGATGGGCTGTGATAACTTCTCCCTCCGAGAGTAGACTGATGCGCATGCGCAGGTGAGTAGTTCTCTCCGCTGATGCACATGCGTCTGAATCTACAGCTGCACTGTCACTCTGGAGGTCTGAACGGCCGGAAGTAGGTGCTGCCTTAGCTCTCTTTCTTAGACTATTTAGCTTCCACCTGTTCCCAGTGTCTTCTCTCTCTGGCAGACACATGGACAGGGCAGGTATTCCGAAACCCGCTTCTAATATTCCTGTAAGTGATGTTGGGGCGATTTTTTGGAGACACGGGCATTCCGAGCATTTTGTGCTCGGTTTGGGGACAGTTCCTGCACCGCATGGGTCCCGGCTTTTAATTAATTTTTTCCGTACATTGCTCCATCCACAGTTTGCGAAGGAGCGTGTGTCCATCGTCGAAGGCCATAGGAGTGCCCCTCCCAATAATGTTGGAACTACTGCCTCTTTATGTATGCATGGATGAGAGTGCTGTAACCTGGTCATTATTATTATTATTTTGGAACTAGGAACTTGGCCATGACTATTCCGGCGTGCTAACACTCTGTGGTCTAGGATACTGTTAACCACTCAGACACTCTGGTTCCTCATTTGATATGGAGGGTGTCCATTAGACCGGCCACAGTATGTACTTGGTATTTGCGGGCATGCATACAAAAGGACTGTACCCAGGAGGGGTTTGTCTGGGACCAGGGTCACGGCTGGTATATCCCATATTTTGGGTTTGTGTGTCTTTTTTATTGTTGCAGGTCGTGCACACGATTGTGTCACGTTTTGATGTGTCAAGTTGTTACTGATTTACATACTGTATGTTCTCTATTCTGTTTTTCTCCCCTAGATATTCATCAGTAGCTTTTACTATCTTCAGGCACCCTTTAGGGGAAACAGAATGCTGGCGGGCTCTGACTGATTATGAGGGTATTTGTTTTTAACTATTCACTTCACATGCACTTCACCACATTCTATTTTTTGATCCTGAAGAAGCGCCAATGACCCTAGTGGCAATAAGGGCGTGAAACATGTTGGTCTACCGCAGGCATATTGATGCATGTTGGGGTAACCTCGTACCCGAGGGGATCTAATTCCATTTTATATGGGCATAATTACCGCCTTTGTTTCCGGTTTAGTAACCCCGGATTGAATTTTATAATACCTTGCACGCACTTCTTCCCCCTCTTTACCAAAACACCACTGAACTACCCTAAACCATAAATCTACCCCAGCACGATCCCCTACACTACCAAAACACCACTTCACTACCCTAAACCCTAAAACACTACCCCCAGCACGACCCCCTACACTGCCCATAAACCACTGCTCTGTCCTAAACACTAAAACACCACCCCAGCATGTCCCCCTACACTGCCTGAACACCACTGCTCTGCCCTAAACCCTGAAACACCACCTCCAGCACGACCCCCTACCCTGCCCGAACACCACTGCTCTACGCTAAACCCTAAAGCACTTTCCCCAGCGGGACCCCTACAATGCCCGAACACCACTGCTCTACCCTAAACCCTAAAACACTATCTCAGCACGACCCACTACACTGCCGGAACACCACTGCACTGCCCTAAACCCTGAAACACCATCCCCCCAGCACGACACCCTACAATGCCCGAACACCACTGCACTGCCCTAAACCCTGAAACAGCAGCCCCAGCACGACCCCCAACACTGCCCGAACACCACTGCACTGCCCTAAACCCTGAAACACCAGCCCCAGCACGTCCCGCTACACTGCTTGAACACCACTGTTCTGTCCTAAACCCTAAAACATCACCCCCAGCATGACCCCCTACATAGCCTGAACACCACTGCACTGCCCTAAACCCTGAAACACCAACCCCCAGCACGACCCCCGACACTGCCCAAAAAACCAATACACTGCCTGAAACACCACCCCAGCACAACCCCCAATACTGCCCGAACACCACTGCTCTACCCTAAACCCTAAAGCACTCTCCCCAGCGGGACCCCTACACTGCCCGAACACCACTGCTCTACCCTAAACCCTAAAACACTATCTCAGCACGACCCACTACACTGCCGGAACACCACTGCACTGCCCTAAACCCTGAAACACCATCCCCCCGGCACGACACCCTACAATGCCCGAACACCACTGCACTGCCCTAAACCCTGAAACACCACAAACTACACTGGCCAAACACCACTGCTCTGCCCTAAACCCTAAAACACCACCCCAGCATGTCCCCCTACACTGCTTGAACACCACTGTTCTGTCCTAAACCCTAAAACATCACCCCCAGCATGACCCCCTACATAGCCTGAACACCACTGCACTGCCCTAAACCCTGAAACACCAACCCCCAGCACGACCCCCGACACTGCCCAAAAAACCAATACACTGCCTGAAACACCACCCCATTACAACCCCCAACACTGCCCGAACACCACTGCTCTACCCTAAACCCTAAAGCACTTTCCCCAGCGGGACCCCTACACTGCCCGAACACCACTGCTCTACCCTAAACCCTAAAACACTATCTCAGCACGACCCACTACACTGCCGGAACACCACTGCACTGCCCTAAACCCTGAAACACCATCCCCCCGGCACGACACCCTACAATGCCCGAACACCACTGCACTGCCCTAAACCCTGAAAGAGCAGCCCCAGCACGACCCCCAACACTGCCCGAACACCACTGCTCTGCCCTAAACCCTGAAACACCAGCCCCAGCACGAGCCCCTACACTGCCCGAACACCACTGCACTGCCCTAAACCCTGAAACACCAGCCCCAACACGACCCCCTACACTGCCCGAACACCACTGCACTGCCCTAAACCCTGAAACACCACAAACTACACTGGCCAAACACCACTGCTCTGCCCTAAAACCTAAAACACCACCCCAGCACGTCCCCCTACACTGCTTGAACACCACTGTTCTGTCCTAAACCCTAAAACACCACCCCCAGCATGACCCCCTACATAGCCTGAACACCACTGCACTGCCCTAAACCCTGAAACACCAACCCCCAGCACGACCCCCGACACTGCCCAAAAAACCAATACACTGCCTGAAACACCACCCCAGCACAACCCCCAACACTGCCCGAACACCACTGCACTGCCCTAAACCCTGAAACACCACCCCCAGCATGACCACTACACTGCCCGAACACCACTGCTCTGCCATAAACCCTGAAACACCACCCCCTGCACAACCCCCTATACTGCCCAAACACCACTGCACTGCCCAAAACCCTGAACACACCACCCACTGCACGACCCCCTACTCTACCCGAACACCACTGCCCTGCCCTAAACCCTGAAACATAACCCCGGACAACCCCCTACACTGCCTGAACAAACACCACTGCACTGCCCTAAACCCTGAAACACTACCCCCAGCACGACCCCCTACACTGCCAGAACACCACTGTACTGCCCTAAACCCTGAAAAACCACCACCCAGCATGACCCCCTACACTGCCCGAACACCACTGCATTGCCCTAAACCCTGAAACACCACCCCCCAGCAAGACCCCCTACACTGCCCGAACACCACAGCATTGCCCTAAGCCCTGAAACACCACACCCCAGCACAACCCCCTACACTGCCTGAACACCGTAGCACTGCCCTACACCCTGAAACATCACCCCCCGCAAGACCCCCTACAATTCCCAAACACTGCTGCACTGCCCTAAACCCTAAAACACCACTCCCAGTACGACCCCTACACTGCCCAAACACCTCTTCACTGCCTTAAACTAGGCCTGGGCGGTAAATTCTGTTCCGCTCGCGGAATTTGCGGAATTTCGGTAATTTCGCGTTCCGCGGAGAACGCAAAATTGCCCAAAATTCTGCTTTCCGCGACTTCGCGAAATTTTTTCTCAAAATGCGTGTTCGCAAGATATTTCTCCCCGAGCACGCAAACAGCCACTATGAGCAGGAAAAAAGCATCGCAAACAAGCAATTCCGGGTGTTCGCGGAATTTCTGCATGTTCTCGGAGATTTTTTACCGTTTCGCGGAGATTTGCGTAACGCGATTATGCAAATTCCGCCCACCCCTACCTTAAACCCTGAAGCACCACCCCCAGCATAACCCCTTACACTGCTCAAACACCACTGCACTGCCATAAACCCTGAAACACCACCCCCCAGCACAATCCCCTACAATGCCCGAACACCACTGCACTGCCCTAAACCCTAAAACGCCACCCCCCACAGGACCCCCTACACTGCATGAACACCACTGCACTGCCATAAACCCTGAAACACCACCCCCGCACGACCCCCTACACTGCCCGAACACCACTGCACTGCCCTAAACCCTGAAACACCACCCCCAGCACCACCCCCTACACTGCCCAAACACCACTGCACTGCCATATACCCTGAAACACCACCCCCCCTGCACGACCCCTACACTGCCCGAACACCACTGCACTGCCCTAAACCCTGAAACACCACCCCCAGCACGACCGCCTACACTGCCCGAACACCACTGCACTGCCATAAACCCTAAAACACCACCCCCCTGCACGACCCCTACACTGCCTGAACACCACTGCACTGCCCAAACCCTGAAACACCACCCACTGCACGACCCCCTGCACGGTCCGAACACCACTTCTCTGCCCTAAACCCTGAAACATAACCCCGCATGACCCCCTACACTGCCCGAACGAACACACTGCACTGCCCTAAACCCTGAAACACTGCCCCCAGCACGACCCCCTACACTGCCAGAACAC
This sequence comes from Triturus cristatus, assembly GCF_964204655.1. Classification (NCBI taxonomy): domain Eukaryota; kingdom Metazoa; phylum Chordata; class Amphibia; order Caudata; family Salamandridae; genus Triturus; species Triturus cristatus. Next base: position 249,112,227 of record NC_140594.1, read on the forward strand.
CACTGCACTGCCCTAAGCTCTGAAACACCACCACCCAGCACGACCCCCTACACTGCCTGAACACCACTGCACTGCCCTAAAACCTGAAATACAACCCCCAGCATGACCCCCTACACTGCCCGAACACCACAGAATTGCCCCAAACCATGAAACACCACACCCCAGCACGACCCCCTACACTGCCTGAACACCGCTGCACTGCCCTACACCCTGAAACGCCATACCCCGCAAGACCCCCTACAATGCCCAAACACTGCTGCACTGCCCTAAACCCTGAAACACCACCCCCAGTATGACCCCTACACTGCCCGAACACCGCTGCACTGCCCTAAACCCTGAAATACCACACCCCAGCACAACCCCCTACACTGCCTGAACACCACTGCACTGCCCTACACCCTGAATCACCACACCGCAAGACCCCCTACAATGCCCAAACACTGCTGCACTGCCCTAAACCCTGAAACACCACCCCCAGTATGACCCCTACACTGCCCAAACACCACTGCACTGCCCTAAACCCTGAAACACCATACCCCAGCACAACCCCTACACTGCCTGAACACCGTAGCACTGCCCTACACCCTGAAACACCACCCCCCGCAAGACCCCCTACACCAAATTTGGCAAAGAGGTAGACCTTGGTTCAGAGTCATGCCTTTTGCTTAAATGGTGTAAATCCGTTCAGTAGTTCCTGAGAAAATCAAAAGTAAAATCACATATATATCTGGGAGGAGCCTAACCACACATCTCATTGTGAGATCTGATTGGCTGTCAGCACTTCATCCAAGAAGTGTTGGCAGCCATCTTGGGACCAATATACATGATAGAACCTCATTAAAAAGCATTTCAGTTAATAGAAGGTTTTAAGACTTTAGTTACATTATAAATCATTTGTTGATGGTACCATGCTCATTTTAGGAATTGTGGTGTGTTCTAAGGTGATTTTACCATGTGAAAAAGCCTTCTGCTGTGATATCATGAATCATGTTTGAGAGAAAACTATTTTCTCATGCTTTTTCCACAGAGGTTTGGAAGGTGATCTATAAGCAAAACTGAGAGCATATTTTCTGTAAATTCACATTATCTTTCTCAGTCATGTGAGAATGAAGTCTGACATTCTCAGTAAAACATGTACATCCAACAAGGGCAGAGACTGTCAGTTGATTCATTTGTGTTCTACTGCAGCTTCCCAGAGTGTCCTAAAGAACAACTAGAGCGCTAACAGTCCTACTTATGACAAACGTATTGCACACCTGAAGCCATCGTGATTGGACTAAAGTGGTAACTCTTAAAACATTTAATTTAAAAAGGAACAAAATGAGGGGGTTCATTTTGCCATAGAAAGTATGATTAGTGCTGCAGAAAGAAAAATTAGGGCACATTTTGAGTGACTTCTCAAATCCTCTTCTATTTCATAAAAAAATTCTGACATGCAGACTGAAACATGCACTTTCAATACCAGCAGCAGACTTCCCTGGTGAGCAGTAGCTTTACTACAGTTATCTAATGAGCAACTAGAGTGCTAAAATTCAGAATTTATGGCAAATGTGTGACACATCTGAATGCCTTATTGATGGAACCAAAGTAAAAAACTGAAAGCATTTCCTACTGAGGAGACTGCAGTAAATGAGGAAATTAGGAAACTTCATAACAAATAAATCTCCCAAGATGGCCACCAGAGACAAAAGAGCCCAAATGCAGCACAAATATCACCCAGATGTAGCCAACATGTAGCCCAATGACAGAAGTGTGCAAAACACTTTTTTTTTGTGTATTTGCAGTTTTATATAGTGCAGACTTGTCAGGTATTGGAGTGCTTTACATGAGCATTGGTTACATCACACAAGATCAAATTCATTTTGGTTGTAGACATGGGGAGATTAAGTGATTTGACCAGAATCACAGAATGTTGAGCTGAAGCAGAAACTCCAACCTGGTTCCCCAGTTGCAAAGTCTGCAGCTCTGGAAGTAACACCACATCCTCTCCCCTAGGTGCAACATTTAGTCAAGTGGTAAACTGGATAAAAAACATCTATAACCAATGGTTAATTTTGCTAAACATGTTGTATTGAAACATCCTATTTGTTATTTTAGAATGCATTCTGTATTATCTGTGTATTAGAGTATTTTACTCATTAACATTTAATATTGTGTTCATTGATAATAATGTGCTGATAATTCATCTTAACTTTTGACTTTTGGTTTATCATCTTCTGATTGCTGTGTACATCATTTGTAGGAAAGATAAGACCATTTGTTTGTTCTATTGATAAGAGACAATGTTCATGCAAAAATTCTTTTGTTAACTATAGTGGAATGACAAACTCCATACAAGATTAGCTTTGAAGCTACTGCTGTTGTTAAAAGTAACCTTTTATAATACTAGCGCATTTGTATTCTGCATTATATCGAGTGGCAGATGTTAACCATTCCAAGATGGCCGTTGTATTAGCAGTAGGTTTGCTGTCTTACAAATACTTGATAATTAATGTCATATTCGCACATGTACTTGCGAGATACATCATGCAATTAATGTCTTGAGATCTAGATGCTGTGCTTGTGTTTTACATCATTCCATTTCTGATCATTATTTTGATATTTTCTGAACTTTTTTGATGTCTATTGAACCCGTTTTAATATTCAAAGATGGCGGCAGTATTCCCATGTGGTGCTCGGAATTCACATCATTAAAGGTGGGACTACTGATCGGCACAAAAAGATGGTTTGATTTAATATATCCTTTTAGATCAGGCGTTATCGAAATACAGTGTTAATTACACATTTTAATTGCAATTCTGGTTTATAATTTTTGATACAAATAAATTATTTTTCCCTTATAATCTTGTAATTTGATAACTGGGAACGGTCGATGCTATAAGTTATAACTTTGCCGTTTCACTCTTCCAAGATGGCCGACGCATATACTTTCCATCTTGTGGCCCTTGAGGTCGTCTTTGATGTTTATCTCCATACAGGTGAAACGCATCACGGAGCGGATGATTTAAATACGCTCACTTCTGGGTACTCGGTTTTCTTACTGAAAACAACGAGACCAGAAGATACGGGTTACCATACCAGAATCGGTGAGTTCATTGGAATAGTAGGAAGTTATTTGCTTGCTGCACACGTATGTGTGCTTTCTTGACAGGAATTGAATCCTACATTGGTCAGTAATTCAGTTTAATAAGAATGGGTTTTTCAAAAAATTTTGCAGTGTTATTAGGCATGGTTTATATCTTTAAAACAATTATACAACCATGCGAATTTCAATCAATTCTCGTTATTTATATTCACATTATGGTTCTCAGCAATATGATATGCTATACAAATTTTTAATTACGAACATAATAAGCCGACATATTCTTTTTAACATTGTTCGGTCGATCATGATTGTTTAAATGTTAAAAACATTTCTTTGCTTGATAGTTGGTTGTGCTGGACATTGTAACTTTTGATAGTAGATTATTTGCCTCGAGGTTACCGAATTCTCTCAGTCTGCCTTGAGTTAATATAGTTTCATATGCAGTTGCGTCTACATTCTTGGACGATGTTCTTGTAGAGGTAATTCTCCATGGTATAAATATACAAATTGACATCTATGGATAGGTTTAGATCTCTTCTGATGCTTATAAACTTTACCTGAATACATTAAACATGTTCTTTTTCTGGTTGAATAGGTGGGACATACAAGAATGCTAATCTCTCATTACTATTGGTTTTTACACAGATACTTAACTGTTGGATCTTATGATCTTGGTATGTATGACTATACTATTAACGTATACTTAAAAATAAATTCTAATATTAGTTTTTTAAACTTGATGAATTTTTAGGAAATTTGCAGAACATTGCTCTTAATATCGAACTTTTTGATGATTAATACTCATTCATTTGGATTGGGTGGCAGCAACTGTCACTTTATTGGTAGCATGGAGTAGCGGTCTGCTTTGCCATCCAAGGCTGTTTAATACCCAATGTGACTCACTTAGCTTTTGCTCTCATTCTTTGATATTTCTCTAATATCTTTTACTAAGCAATGGGTAATTCTTTCTTACTGATTTAACTAACAATGACGAATATCGATATTGTTTATACATGCAATGTTTGTTTTTAACTGAGTCTTAGGAGTTATCGCAATGTAGTTACTTGTATTGTGAATACAACAAATGATGGTACATGAATATACAGCTATACCTTACAGACATCAACGTATGTTACCTCATTTGTTTCATATTGATTTCCATAGATAAATACTCATCATTAAAGAAATCTTTTTGTCAATTTGGAATTCACGGTTGCTGGTTCAATTCACATAACCATCACTTTGAACAATTCTTTAATATTTCGAAAAGGTATGAAGTCCAATATTTAATGGAAAAATTGTGAATTATTTTGTGATTAACAAGTAAACATCTCATAGTGTATAAATCACATATGAGTTTGACTCATCACATCTGTTTAAAGAAAATGTATTTTGATATGAGGTCCGTAGTATGCAGGTCCTTCTTTTTTAAATTAAGAGACAATTGTTGTTATTTTTATAAATGCTTTTCGTATTGGAATTTATTTCATTAGATGTGCTGTTCCCTTATATATATTTTTATGTCTGTATTTGTATGTATGTTGATATTCTTTAATAAGTTAACTATATTTCATGTATGTTTTTTCATTAGCCCTGAAGAAGTCTCTTTCTAGAGACGAAACGCGTCAGCTATGATTCTTCATGTCTATGTGGCCATGACTCTTCATGTTTATGTGAATATGCAATAAAGAAAAGGATTTTTTTCAAGAAAAGTATATTGACGTTTTGGACATCCTTTTATATACTTATTGACTTCTTTGAACAGTGCTGAACCACTTTGTGTGTAATAAAGATAACAAATAATTTAAAAGTTCTTTGTCGCTATTTGAAAACTCAGAAAATATGTCCTCATTTTAGTTTTTTAGAGCACTAACCATAATTTTGATGCAAATAAGACCCTCTCACATATGTAATTTCTAAAGGAAATACTCTAGGTATTACAGTTTTGAATACATCAAGATGACGTCAGGCGTTCCACACTTTTGTAATAAATATAGAATGTTAGCAATCTAGTTGTTCATTGGGATACTGTTGAGAGGCAGAGGCCAGGGGCATGGACTCTGAAAATTGAAGGCAGGTAGGAGAGTGCAGAGGCAACAATTTGACAACACTGGGCAGGCAGGAAGGGCAGTGGCAGCACAACAGACTATGGAGGGCAGTGGAAAGGGGGCAGGGGCAACAAACCAACAATACAGGACTGTCAGGAGAGGCTGTGGCAATATAATAGACCATTGTGGGCAGAAGGAAGAGGCAGTGGTAGTACAACCATACATGCCAACAGACCCGTTTCAGCCAGGAAACGTCCAATGTTTTTAAGCTCAAATGGGCATTATTTGATATGTCTCCTGTCTACAATATCTTCTTTTTCAATGTAACTCAAAGGGGAAAATCAATACCCCAGTTTTTTTCAAAATCTCCCTCTTACCAAGTTCAAAATGTTCGCAAGTATGGTACATTGGATTATGGTAGGCAGGAGGAATTGGGGTAGGGACATGGACTCAGATAACAGAGGACAGGAGGGACATGGAGAGGTGCACCAAACTGACCCTACAGGGCAGGCATCAGGGTTTGCAGCAGCACAATACACCACACAGCGCATGCGGGATGGGAGTGCAGCACAACAATCCATAGAAAGCAATAGGGAGGGGACAGGACCATGCACATGGACAACAGAGAACAGAGGGGAAAGAGGCAATGGTAGCTAGCTGACCATAATGGACAAACAGGAGATAAAGCTGCAGCATAACAGACCATAAAGGGCATGAGGGACGGATCAGGGGCATTACAATGGAACAGACAAGCCAGGAGGGAGGGAATAGGGGTCTGCACATAGAAACAGAGGGCTGGGGGTAAGGGGGCAGGGCAGGAGCAGCAAGATGACCATGGAGGTCAGGCAGGATGGGCACTAGAAACAAGACACACCATGGAGAGCAACAACAAGACTATGATGGCATACACACAGACCACACAGGGAAGGTGGGAGGGGCCATGGCAGCACAGAACACTATGCATGGCAAGCGGGAGAGTTAGTGGCAGCACAATGGCTATGATGGGCAAGAAGGAGGGTGCAGGGGCATGCACAAAAGACCATGGAGGATAGAAGGGAGGGTCAGGCCTGGGCACAGACAAGAGAGTTCAGGGGAAGGGGCCTCACAACAGACCGCGCGGGGCAGGCAGGAGGAGCAGTTGCAGCACAACAGACCAGGGAGGGCAGAAGGGTGTGGCAGTAAAATGGACCATGGAGGACAGGAGGAAGGGGATAGGGGCAAGGCATGTGGACAGGCAGGGTGGAGGTGGCAGGGACAGGTTACAGTCATCTGACAATGCTAGGCAGGTGGGAGGGGAGTGGCAGCTCAACAGAACACTCAGAGTAGATAGGAGTGGCAGGTCCATGGAACATGGTGGGCAAAAAGTATGGAGCAGGGGCATGCACAAAGACATCGGAGGGCAGGGGGAAGGAGAATAGGGGCAGCAAGCTAAGCACAGAGGCTAAGCAGGAGGTTAATGATGGGCCATAGAATTGGGCAATGGAGGGCAGGAGGAGTGGACTGGTACATCATGCTAAATGGAGGGCAGTGGCAGCACATCAGACCATGCACGGCAGGAGGGAGGAGGCTAGTCCATGGATTCAGACAACAGAGGATAGGGAGGAGGTGGATGGGGCAGAAATCTAACTGTTCAGAGAAGGTGGGTATTAGGAACTTTATTGTTTTTAAAATGTGTGTCTGTGCGAACTACTTAAAATGTGAACAAGTATGCAGCATAATGTCACTTTTATTCAGGAAGAAGAGGACGTTTGTGACTGTGAATCCGGGCTCACTTGGCAGAAACACCCCCTGACCCTCCACCCCCATCGCAAAATGTAATGCCTGTGAAAAGGGTAGGTGGATGCAGTGTTATATAGAACATAGTCCTGAGAGCACGATTGAAAATTAAAACTAGATATAGTATATGGTATAAACTATGCACCAAAAAGTGTGATATAAGATGAACCGGGGCGTGAAATATAATATGCAATACATTGTGCGCAATGACAGATTCATTGGAGAGCGCGATATAGCACAGGCACTAGGGCGTGCTATGCGATATGCGCCTTGGAGTGCAATATGCACAGGGCAGTGTTGTGTAAACTAACTAGTCTCTAAAGTTGTAATATAAAATATGTGCTGGGGAGTGTAACGTTGTATATGCACTGTGACAAAGACATGGATCCCAGAGGGGTGGTGTTACAGTGCACATGGGCTAGAGAGTGTCATAGCATGCGCACTAGCTGGTGCAATACAACACAGAGGTGGGAGGCACTCGGCGGGCACTGGTGGGTGTAACACAGCATTGGGCTCAGCCAGGAGCACACTGTGACTCTCAAGTGAGGTTTGTTTCCTTTCCAGAGAGTAAAATTAAAAGTATTACACATCCGGCGGTGGATGTGTATTTTATTAACCGAGGGGGGTTTCTTGCACAGTTTGGTCGAATTTTTGTCGAATCCCCTTTGAATGGCTTGGTGTGCGTGTATATTAAATGTGCCCGTCAATAGCTACCCATGTTTGTATAAATAAACGACAAGGGTGTCTACTTGGAGAGTACCCACCGGCGGGGGCGCCGGGATTAGGCACGGTAGGGCGTCAGACACGTCAGAGCTTCACTAGCGGTGTAAATACATTCCATGTGGATTCATTCTATGCATAGTCGCCTTTTAATGAATATCACGCAAATCGTTACGGTGATAGGTACGTATGGTTTGTCCAGCATGTCCTAGGTGTTTCTATAAATATATATATTTTTTTAATAATAAAAAACAAAGGTCGGCCCCAGGGGATGGGGTCCCCGGGGCCGTAAGTGGCCTGAGGAGGGGTGCAACGCAGCCCTGTCCTAAAGAATTACAAAAAAAAAAGGCTATGACCCGGGGGTTGGGGTCCCCGGGCCGATTAAGGCCTTGGGAGGGCCAAATGTATTTTTTTCAACAAAAAAAATTAGGGTGCAGGCCCTAGGTGATGGGGTCCCCAGGGTCAGAAAATTAGAAAAAGGAGGGGGCCACACAACCCTCCTTCTTAAAAAAATAAAATAAATAAAAGACCGGCATTGCACCGGAGGCCCCTCCTTGCAGCACTCTGCAAACGTGCCCCCTGGCCAGTTGTAAGTTGGGGAATTAATTCCCCTTCAATACTGAGGGTCCCTGAGGGCCAACTAGCCCAACAGGTATCTCCAGTTTGCGCCAGGGAGCTGGGTTGCAGACAAGTGTTCTGAGGCCACGCCCCTTTTTACTAGGCCTGGGCTAAATTTCCGTTCCGCTCGCGGAAATTGCGATAAGTTGACATTTTCGCGTTCCGCGGAGAGCGCGAAAATGTCAAAATTTCCGCATTCCGCAGCTTAGCGATAATTTGTTTCTTGCTCGCGCTGTTAAATAATACATTCTCGCGCGCGCGCGATCGCCTTACCTGAATCCCAGCGTTCGTCGACAAGTTTTCCCGATCCGGTCGCGTTCTCCACGAGATGTTAGATTGTTGGTAGCCATTTGCTCTGTCTCGCGACAGTTCGCGCCCGCAGTAATGTCATTGGTCGCGCGATCACATCTTTCTTCTCGCGATCATGCACCGCGAGAAGAGTGAAAACAAGATGGCCGCGCCCCTGAGCAACCGCATGGGTAAGTTGCCGAGCCGCGACCACGCAGAAAATACCGTGAACGGGCGGGAAAAAAACTTCCCTATCTTCGCGATATTTCCACGTGTTTGCCGAGATTTTTAAAAATTTTGCGATAATTTGCGAAAGTCACTTTCGCAAATTCCGCCCACCCCTACTTTTTACACCTCTATGCAACGCAGCTCTGTGGCGCTTACTGGAGGTACCTAGTGGGCTAGTTTGACCATAGGGACCCTTAGGATTCAAGGAGACTTAATCTCTCAACTTAGAACGGCCACAGGGCGCGTTTACTCAGTGGTGAAGGGAGGGCACAGGGCTGAGGTGACGTGTGCAAACACGCCCCGTGGCGCATTTTAAGTTGGGGAACTAATTCCCTTTCATACCTGAGGGACCCTGGGGGCCAACTAGCCCACCAGTTGCTTCCAGTAAGAGCCACTGCTCTGCATTGCAGAGAGGTGGTGCAGGCTGTGCCCCTCTTTACACCTCTCTGCAATGCAGCTCTGTGGCGCTTACTGTAGGTACCTAGTGGGCTAGTTGGACCCTAGGAACCCTCAGGATTCAAATGAACTTAATCTCCCAACTAAAAACGGCCACAGAGCGTGTTTACACAGTGGTGAAGGGAGGGGACGGGGCCTGAGTTAACGTGTGCAAACAAGCCCTGTGGCGCGTTTTAAGTTGGGGAAATAATTCCCCTTCAATCCTGAGGGACCCTGGGGCCCAACTAGCCCACCAGGTGCTTCCAGTAAGTGCCACTGCGCTGCGTTGCAGAGAGGTGGTCTAGGCCGTGCCCCTTTTTACATCTCTCTGCAACGCAGCTCTGTGGGGCTTACTGGAGGTATCTAGTGGTCTAGTTGGACCCTAGGGACCCTCAGGATTTAAGGGGATTTAATCTCCCAACTTAAAACGGCCACAGGGCGTGTTTACACAGTTGGGAGTTGAGGGGACGGGGCCTGAGGTGACATGTGCAAACACGCCCTGTGGCGCGTTTTAAGAGGTAGTTTTAATCCCCTGCCCTATTATATACTAGGGGCTTACAGAGGAGGTCATGCTGATCACAGGGGGACCCCAACGCATAGTGTTCCCTAGTGTATGTAGGTGTTTTCACTGTATTCTGAGTGTCTTTTAACATAGCACTGGCTCTACGAATGGTTAGTCAGACTCAGTTACCACCAGTATCCGTCTGAAAAAGTTGAGGGTACAGGATGATTTTGCAACAAGGCTACTTTCTGCTCTTCTGTTTGTTCTTTCTGCACGTTATCCTTCTTCCTGCACTTTTCTTTGTCTTTGAGGACTTCTGTTGCTTCTTTCTGCATTTCTTTTTTTTCTTTCTGTGCGTTTTTTCTTCTTTCTTCACATGTCCTATCTCTGTAGGCATAGTTAGAAATTGGCATTTAAAAAACCTTAGAAATTCACTGAAAAAACCATAGGTTTCAGGCACGTTATAGTTAGGAATTAGCATTTGAAAAACCTTAGAAATTCACTGAAAAAACCATAGGCTTCAGGGGCGTTATAGTTAGCTGGACTTTTCACTCGTACAAAACCATTGAAATTCCCCCGTTATAGTTAGTTCAGCTAACTATAACTCGCACGCCCGCAATGCACTGCTGATGACATCACATATTACATCACTCATGACATGATCAGTGACATCACTCATGACATCACTGATGACATCTCAAATGAGTATGAAACCGAGAGCCTAAACCGTGAGCTCATTGCTGTAAAGTGATGTGCTCTGGTCTTTGTAGCATACCTGTGTAAGTAGTGTTAGTAGGCATTTATACCATACAGGAAGTGGGAAGCGAACTACTGACCCCTACTGTGCGTTCATACTATACCGGAAGTGGGAAGCGAAGTACTCACTCCTACCGGTGATTGCTGTAATATGATGGGCTCTGGCCGCTGTAGTATACTGGCCGCTGTAGTATAACTGTGTAAGTAGTGTTAGTATGCATTTATACTATACAGGGTGTGGGAAGCGAACTACTCACCCTTCCTGGTCTGAAGACGCGGGTATTAAACCATGAGCCTAAACCATCAGTTCAATGCTGGAAAGTGATGAGCTCTGGGCGCTGTAGCATACCTGTGGAAGTAGTGTTAGTTTGCGTTTATACAATACAGGGAGTGGGAAGCGAACTACTCACCCCTACCGGTCTCAAGACTCGTGGATGAAACCATGTGCTCATTGCTGTAAAGTCATGAGCTCTGTGTAGTATTCCAATATAAGTCATAGTAGAATGTTAGTCTGTAATGCTACTAGAATGGAAGTATGTAATGTTAGAATGTAGGGCTGTCATGAGGGGAATCTTGGGGAGTTTGTACACAGTACTGGAGAAGACGGTTGCCTTGCTGTCTGCTCCTGTTGGTGGTCGTTTAAGCTGTCTTCTTTTCCTGTAATAAATCTACTTATCGGATCCACTGCTGTCTGCCTCTTCACTACATAAATTTGGCGAGGAGTGGGAGAAGGTAAAAAGAAGGCAGCACTCACCAATATTTCGAGGTTCCTTGCGTTCTGCTGAAGACCCATTTTCTTCGTGAAGCTGTTTCTATTCATCCCAGGGTCTTCGGCTCATCCAACTATGTGATCCGACCTCTGGTAGGATTTATATTTTTTGATTTTGGGCTTCCTCTGCCTCTTGACTACACTCTGGTCGCTGTACTACACATGTGCAAGTAGTGTTAGTATGCGTTTATACTAATTCTGTATTTATGCAGTAACCAATGCATTATGGCCCTATGGAGTGCCACCTACCAGGCGCAGCTCATACAATGTCCTGGAGTGTGCATCCGCGGGACATTTATGTTTGATATTACAGGGCGGGAGCATGGCTTCCACCCTGTGATAGCAAATCCTTGTTTGCCTCGTTGAAGCGAGAGGAGGAAAACCTTGTATCCCTTCAATAAAGCCTGTCAGATGGTAAAAATTGAGGAAAAAAAATGAAACATGGTCTCACCTGTTCTTTTAAATGAGCCCCCAGTGGGTAATGTTCTGGAGCCAATCCTATTGTTATATTGCGGGGTCTCTGCAGCACTGGGGACCTTAATTTCACATGTAAATTCGGCACGGGAGGGCACAGAGACGTTTCGCAGCCTAGGGGATTGACACCTCCCCGGGTATTGTTTACTAATTGTTCAGGGGCTTCGAGGCCAACTCAGGTCCGGGGATTGGCATCCTCCAGGGCTTTACTTAAATATGCAGGGTGGTCCTTGCAAGTCCCTGAAACCTTGGTGGCCTTAGGCAGTGCCTTATTGGTTCTGTAATAACACGGGCAGTACTCATGATGCTATGAAGTGATACACTCATCGAACCCTTGCAGTTGTAGAATTAGCCAGGCTTCATTTATGTAATAGTCTGTTGGTTTACATTTGGTAGGTGCACCGCAAAATTACAAATGTTTTCCCCCATAACTTCCTATCAACTTCCGATTTTCACAATAAACTCCAGACAAGTGTTGTCAGAAAAAGAAGACCCATACACTCACTTATTTATTGGTAAAAAAAGATAACCTTTATTAAAACAACACAAATAAATGGAAACGCAGCTTTATTCGAAGAAACAACAGTATAACATGAAATAAGTGGGTGGGCCTCCTCCGGAAGCAGCGTACAAAACCTGCAAGACAAAAAATAAACATAAGTATGTGTGCCATGTCTAAGAGAAAAAGAAAGGTAGTCAGAATAAAAGGAAGAAAGCGAGAATGGGAAAGAGAGTGAGTAGGTGGAAGGGAGAAGGGGAGGGAGAGTCAAAAGAACAGTGGGAGGAGGAGACAGAGCATCGGCATACTGCACCCAGCCCTCACTGTTCACCTCCCGTCACCCGTGTGTCTGGGACACTGGGGTCCGCGAGAAAGAGTGCGGTCCAGCAAGTCCTTAAAATGAAACAGAGATATGAATGAGGCCAGAGATTACATTATTATCTATGGCAACATTGCTTGCCTGCACCTGTGCACCCAGGCTACTGCACTGACACCCCTCCCCCGCACTGTGCTCAATTGCAGCTCCTGCGCACTGATGCTTCACGGCTCACCTGCCACCACCGGTGTGTCCAATGACTGTCTGACTCCGGGGTGCCTCTCTCAGGGTGGCACAGCAGGTCTCCAGTCTGGTACGGTGTCTTGATTAAGCCTGGGCAAAGCACTACACTATGCTCGCGTAGTTTGTGAAGTTTGCTCTACTTCGCACTACGCGAATTGCATGTAGCACAGTGCAAACATGCGTAGCGTAGTGCAGCGGTCATTTTTTGCTTGCTCGTGGTCCTCAACGTCAAGTTGGCAACCGGGAGCAAGCAAAATGACATCCCGGCGAGAATTTTTCCTTGTTCGCGATCAGCAACATCAAGGTGCCAATCGCGAGCGTGGAAAATATACCTCCCGGCGAGATTCTCAATGTGGGGAGGTCAGGTTTCTCATTGCGAGTGGTCGTGTATGCTCTCAACCGCTTGCGATGAGAAACTACCAGTCCGCGTTGAGAAAGCTGACACTGTGCAAGATGCCGTTTTCAATGATTGCACAGGCCGGATGCTTGTCCGCACTGTGCAATCATTGAAAACAGCATCTTGCACAGTGCGAACATGGTACCATGCAGTTCGTGAAGTGCTATACGTAGCTCGCGTAGTGCGAAGTGCAATTTGCGTAGCTACGTGTAGCGCTACTTCGCAAACTACACCTAGGGTTAGTCTTGATACCACAATGGAAGGTTTCGGAATGCCCAGGGCATCATCACGGGCTGAGCACCTGCTGCGTGCATTTTGGTGCAACTAACTCAGTGTCTGAAAAGGGAGAAATAATATAATGCTGGAAACGTCTTGAGGTAAATTAAGGTTTATTTCAAGCTTAATAGAGAACACCAGTTGAGTGCATCCTTCCTTATTGAAGTACGATCTACCAACTGTTAGTGGTAATCGTGGTTCAAAGAGGAGTTGGAGTGTACGAGAATACACAAAGTTAAATAATATGTTATGCCAACGTTCACATACAAAGGAACAGAGCGCATGCTAGAAGCATAATGTGCACGTGTAATGCAGCGGTGCAAGCCTGTGTGCATGTACACTTAGTAATCAGCTCACTACAGTGCCCCAAAAGCCAATGCCACGTGTCTGTAGGGCAGCGCTGCCTGCTTGCTCCGGTCTACTGTGCGGTCCAGCAGGTCCTTAAAATGAGACAGAGATGTGACTGAATGAGGTCGGAGATCACCTCATTAAGCACGGCAACATCGCTTGTTTGCACCTGCGCACCCAGGCTGATGCACCCCACCCCTTCTGCAGCACCAAGCTCCATTGCAGGCACGGAGCACCCAGGCCCCACTGCTCACCTGCTGTCATTGTTGCATGTCCAAACACGATGGCCAGCAGGGTTTACAATTCAAATGGAGTTTTGATTGCGAGGATGGTGTACACCTCATGGATTCCTTTTTTTTATTGTGCATTGTGATATGCGAGGTGGATGCGGCCATATCACCTAAGGCAGTGTGGAAGAACTGGGACATGTGGCTTCATCGTTATCCTATTCATACATACGCAAAGTGGGCTGGGCTTGCTTACGCCAGGCCAGCGTAGGGGTGTGACTAATTATTCTGGGGGCATGGGTGTTGTTCAGTTCCAGCCTGGCCAGGAAGTGTACTTATTTGTGTGTCCCTGTTGCAGTTTTGACGTCGCTCAGTCTGCAATTTACATTAATGTAGCATGTACTGGGAGGGCGGCAACTATCGGTAATGAGATGCTGTCTGAAAAAATTGAATGGCCAACATCACATGTCGTTGTTAAGCTTTTGGATATGAGCAGACATGTATGTCAATGGTGTGCAGTATTATTGAAAGTGTTGCTATCGTGAAGCACACAATGTGAATGTACTCGGACGGAGGGAGGATCAACAGTGAGGCTACGTCATGCGCAGTGATAACGCTCATTACAGTCAAGCATTACATGTCAAGCGTGAATCTGAAAGTCTCACATATGACACACTTCTATACTGGTAAAGCCTGACAACAGAGCATACTGCAACACAAATATACACATTACTCTTTACTGTTTGTCACATGTGATCTAGGATGTGCACTCTGCCCATGGCTGATGATACCCCTTCGAGCCACCAATACCCAGACCGAAAGGCAGCATAATAATGCGCACAATCACACATCAGGGGCATCATGTAACACACATTTGTTTTTTGATGTAATGTTTCAGATGCATGGCCATCACACATGGAAGGCTACCGTACAGACCATGAATATTGATCAAGATGATTGTTGCATGTTGTGTGTAGTATAAGATATGTGTACTACACAGCAAAACGCTTTTCAAAAAAGCTCTCTAAGCAGAAGAGGTGTCTCTCATCAAACTCTGAAGAGAGAATGACTAAAATGGGTGGGGCCCTCCAATTGTTACAATAGGAAATGTTATGAACCAATCAAAGGCTTTTTTTTAAGGTCACATGGCATTTGCGCACCGAGCGCGCAAAGAGGATGCACCCAACGCGATTTTGAGAAAATATATTTACCATAATATAAGTTTATTACAGTTAGAAATATATAAATGTTTAAAATATTTTAGATTATTGCTTGCTCTCACATACACTTTAAACTTATCTAGATATAGTTTTGAGACATAAAAAAAAATGAGGGAATGGCATACCCGGCGCGACGCCATATGTCCATGATGTAATACAGGGCATGGCAGCATGCACTCGTCGCGACCCCATTCATACATGATGTAATGCGCGGCTCGGTACTGCGTACTCGTCGCATACCAAAGTAGCAGCTGGCGCAACCTCATACGTATATGATGTTACGCGGGACACGGTGCCAATCACCCATCAGATATGAAATGCGCATCATTTACGAGTTTAGCAATATGGCGCATAGGATTTGCGTGCTGACGGAGCTTGGTACCCTACCGGTACGGGACTCCAGCTACCTCCCAAAAAAAAAAAGATACACATATTTTTTTGAAGATATAAACCATTACATACATTTTAAAGTTTTTAAAAAGGATAATAGAGTTCAAAAATATTAACACAAAAAAAGAAAAAATATAGGTTTTCTAAATATTAAAATATGAAATTAACATTTGAAAAACATTCGAAATTCACTGAAAAAACCATAGGTTTTACAGATGTTATAGTTAGGAATTAGCATTTATAAAACCTTTGAAATTCACAGGAGAAAACCATAGGTTTCAGACATGTTATAGTTAGGAATTGGCATTTAAAAAAACCTGTGCAATTCACTGAAAAAACCATAGGTTTCAAGCACGTTATAGTTAGAAATAAGCATTTAAAAAACCTTAGAAATTCACTGAAAAAAAACATATGTTTCAGGTACGTTATAGTTAGTTGGACATTTCGCTCATACAAAACCATACAATTTCCACCGTTATAGTTAGTTCAGCTAACTATAACTCACACCCCCGCAATGCACTGCTGATGACGTCACATATTACATCATTCATGACATGGTCAGTGACATCACTCATGACATCACTGATGACATCTCAAATGACATCACTGATTACATCATCCACGTGATAATGTGATGCACATACTGATGCCCTAATATAAACATGGATACACCCACTCTAAAATACAGACTACTATTTTTGAAACCATACACACAACAATGCCAGATACTGCATACCACAGACTATTTCCTAGGTCTATACACATATCCAGTCACTTATACATGCAGTTACTCATCAATATAGTACTATAATATGCACTCATACACCTATACATACAGTCACACTCTGCCACTCATCCACAGAGTTACTCACACTCCTAGTCAGTCATGCAAAGAATCAATCACATACCCATTTACTCATGTATACAGTTGTACACACCAACTCCGTTATTTATACACACACCAAATCACTTATTTATGCAGATACTGACACATACTTACTGTCTTATACAATCACTGATACAAGCAGACACTCGTTTATACATCCATTCTTCAAATAACTTACTCTCACGTATAGTCATTTATATACTCCAACACTCACATATACTGCCTTAATACATGTGTAGTTAGTCACACATATACCACTGAGACATTCATTTACTCACCAACTCACCCATACACACACTAACTTGCCCACACAGCCCTTCCCAGATATACTGTTGACTCCATACAACCAGTGAATCACTCACTCAGACATCTATGCACAGTCACACACACCCCCACCCACTCACAAAGATACTCAGGCACCCATTCATTACTCAGATAACAAATCAATAACCCATATAGACACTCATGTAGCTACTCACCAACCCATGCAGTTGCTTACACACCAACTGAGAGACTAATACAGACTTTCACACAGTTTAGTCACTAACCCATGCATTCAGTAAGACACTTTCAATCACTCGCTTATACAGTCAGTCACGCACCTACTAAATAATCCCTTCAGGCACTTGTAAATCCACTCATTCATCAATACACCTTGGCATAGATATATATGAAAAATATTTAAATTTTGCAGAAACACACATTCACTGGATGATGTCATCGGTGATGTCATCAGTGATGTCATTTGAAATGTCATCAGTGATGTCATCAGTGATGTCACTGACCATGTCATGAGTGATGTAATATGTGACGTCATCAGCAGTGCATTGCGGGTGCGCGAGTTATAGTTAGCTCAACTAACTGTAACGGGGGAATTTCTGTGGTTTTATATAAGTCAAATGTCCAATTCACTATAACGTACCTGAAGCCTATGGTTTTTTAGTGAATATGTATATATATATATATATATATATTTTTTTCCCACAAAGTTCAGTCGCACACATCAATCCTTCTTTCTCCTGTTTATTTCACGAACAGAGCCAGTCTGTCAACCAACGCGTTTTGGCTTTGCAGCCGTTCTCACGGTAGGGAGACACTACTATCGTCATCTGTTTATAACACTCTATGGTTAAAAACAACCCCATTGCCTTCTGGGAGTTGTAGTGTTTTTACATCTGATATCCCAATGACAGAAATAACATTGTATTTAATACATTCAAATTCATCATTGCATTTCTGGTATATTATTGGTATGTTTGCGCATTGCATAAAGGTATAGTACCCATCCCGATAGATATATGAGTCTCTACAAATATTTGTATATGAGTAGTTTGCACATATCTAAAGTATTTCAAGTGAGAACTTTAGCATTTAGTACCACAGTGTTTCTCATTAACCTATCTGCTGCTGGTGTTAGATTAGTATCTATTCGCTCATGTCCAAATAATATACAGATGCAATTACTGCTGCTTTCATTGGCATTTCGTATGATTGTTCCATTAGTACAGTTGTTTCAATTATTGCTTCAGAGATGGGTGTACATTTCTTCATCGTTGTTTAAACCTTTTGGAGTCTTTGTTCGTAGTCGTATTATGTACTTTGACTCCAGTTGCCGTAGTTTCCTTTTCCTGTCTCCTGCTCTTTCATTTAGTGGTATTGTGTCCAATCCAAAGTATTCCATCTTCCTCCAATCATTATCTTGGCATTTGGTGAGATGTTTTGCTGTCGCATAGTTCATATCTTTGTTCTTCACGGCTCTGATATGTTCAAGTATACGCTTTTTGAGCATGCATGTCGTGCTTCCAATATATTTTTTGCCACATACACATTGTATTGCATATACAACAAAGGTTGTTGTGCATGTAATTCTGTGATTTATCTTTATTGTTTTTCCTTCTGGATCTGTTATTTCCTTCTTATTAATGGCAATTTTGCACGCTTTGCAGTTGGAACATTTTTTAAAACCCATTTGTTGTTGTGTCAGCCATGTTTGTTTCGTCGATGTGACAAAGTGACTTTGTACCACCTTGTCCTTTATCGAACTCGCCTTTCTGTATGTGACTTTTGGTCTTACTCCAATTATTTTACCAATATCATTGTCTTGTGTTAATAAGTGCCAATATTTTTGGACGATTCTGGTAACTTTTGTGCTCTCCTTACTGTATGTCAGAATTAGTCTCGGTGCATCCTCGTTTTTCAATATGTTATCATCTCTCTGATTTTTTTCTTGTTCTTTCTTCAGTGATTGTTCTTTTTCCATTTTGGACATTAGAAACTCATCATGTGTTTTCTCTTCCACCTTTTTCTTGCTTTTGTTGAGGATTCTTTGTCTGTATCCTCGATTTTTCAATCTCTGGGCACTGGCTTCTATTTGGGCAGTTGCATCATTTTCCTTTGAGCAATTTCTTTTAATCCTAAGGAATTCTCCGTAAGGAATGCTGTTTATGAGTGGTTGCGGATGGAAGCTTTTAGCATGTAAAATGCTATTTGTGGCCGTTTTCTTTCTGTGCAGCGTGGTTTGTATTTTATCATCATCTATGTATACTGTGGTGTCCAGAAAATTGATCCTTGTTTTACTCACTGTGCAAGTGAATGATAGGCCAATTTGGTTTTCATTTAGTCTTTCAAAGTATTGCATGAATTCTTCCTTTTTTCCATCCCAAATGATGAATAAATCGTCTATATACCGTACCCACAGAACTATTCTTTCCAAAGATAGATGATTTTCAGGGCCCCAGGCTATTTCCTTTTCCCACCATCCCATTGTAAGATTAGCAAAATTTGGGGAAAAGGAAATGCCCATGGCAGTGCCACAGAGTTGTTGGTATAGTTGACTGTCAAAAAGAAAAATGTTATTGCTCAGGCACATTTTGATCATTGTTAACAGCATTGCAGAATGTTGGAGTTCCGTGATTTTCCTTTGCTTTAAAAAATAAGCAAGTTGTGTGACTGCCATTCATCCAGATTTTTTCTGAGATCCATGATCATTTTGTTAATCGGATTATCATGGATCTCAGAAAAATATCCTACGATACCAACAATTTATTTTTTACCCAAAATTCATAGGTTTACAAGCATGTGCCTATTTTTTAAAGCAAAGGAAAATCACGGAACTCCAACATTCTGCAATGCTGTTAACAATGATCAAAATGTGCCTGAGCAATAACATTTTTCTTTTTGACAGTCAACTATACCAACAACTCTGTGGCACTGCCATGGGCATTTCCTTTTCCCCAAATTTTGCTAATCTTACAATGGGATGGTGGGAAAAGGAAATAGCCTGGGGCCCTGAAAATCATCTATCTTTGGAAAGAATAGTTCTGTGGGTACGGTATATAGACGATTTATTCATCATTTGGGATGGAAAAAAGGAAGAATTCATGCAATACTTTGAAAGACTAAATGAAAACCAAATTGGCCTATCATTCACTTGCACAGTGAGTAAAACAAGGATCAATTTTCTGGACACCACAGTATACATAGATGATGATAAAATACAAACCACGCTGCACAGAAAGAAAACGGCCACAAATAGCATTTTACATGCTAAAAGCTTCCATCCGCAACCACTCATAAACAGCATTCCTTACGGAGAATTCCTTAGGATTAAAAGAAATTGCTCAAAGGAAAATGATGCAACTGCCCAAATAGAAGCCAGTGCCCAGAGATTGAAAAATCGAGGATACAGACAAAGAATCCTCAACAAAAGCAAGAAAAAGGTGAAAGAGAAAACACATGATGAGATTCTAATGTCCAAAATGGAAAAAGAACAATCACTGAAGAAAGAACAAGAAAAAAATCAGAGAGATGATAACATATTGAAAAACGAGGATGCACCGAGACTAATTCTGACATACAGTAAGGAGAGCACAAAAGTTACCAGAATCGTCCAAAAATATTGGCACTTATTAACACAAGACAATGATATTGGTAAAATAATTGGAGTAAGACCAAAAGTCACATACAGAAAGGCGAGTTCGATAAAGGACAAGGTGGTACAAAGTCACTTTGTCACATCGACGAAACAAACATGGCTGACACAACAACAAATGGGTTTTAAAAAATGTTCCAACTGCAAAGCGTGCAAAATTGCCATTAATAAGAAGGAAATAACAGATCCAGAAGGAAAAACAATAAAGATAAATCACAGAATTACATGCACAACAACCTTTGTTGTATATGCAATACAATGTGTATGTGGCAAAAAATATATTGGAAGCACGACATGCATGCTCAAAAAGCGTATACTTGAACATATCAGAGCCGTGAAGAACAAAGATATGAACTATGCGACAGCAAAACATCTCGCCAAATGCCAAGATAATGATTGGAGGAAGATGGAATACTTTGGATTGGACACAATACCACTAAATGAAAGAGCAGGAGACAGGAAAAGGAAACTACGGCAACTGGAGTCAAAGTACATAATACGACTACGAACAAAGACTCCAAAAGGTTTAAACAACGATGAAGAAATGTACACCCATCTCTGAAGCAATAATTGAAACAACTGTACTAATGGAACAATCATACGAAATGCCAATGAAAGCAGCAGTAATTGCATCTGTATATTATTTGGACATGAGCGAATAGATACTAATCTAACACCAGCAGCAGATAGGTTAATGAGAAACACTGTGGTACTAAATGCTAAAGTTCTCACTTGAAATACTTTAGATATGTGCAAACTACTCATATACAAATATTTGTAGAGACTCATATATCTATCGGGATGGGTACTATACCTTTATGCAATGCGCAAACATACCAATAATATACCAGAAATGCAATGATGAATTTGAATGTATTAAATACAATGTTATTTCTGTCATTGGGATATCAGATGTAAAAACACTACAACTCCCAGAAGGCAATGGGGTTGTTTTTAATCATAGAGTGTTATAAACAGATGACGATAGTAGTGTCTCCCTACCGTGAGAAAGGCTGCAAAGCCGAAACGCGTCGGTTGACAGACTGGCTCTGTTCGTGAAATAAACAGGAGAAAGAAGGATTGATGTGTGCGACTGAACTTTGTGGGAAAATTAACTTTGGCCCTGGGTCCGGCCCGCAGTCTGCACCCGCTGTTGAGCGATCTGGCGCCACTGACCTCATTGCTGTTGAAATATATATATATATGTATATTATCTACAGCCGGTCACCAGTATGTAGTTATAGTTAGAACCTAGTTTCCATAGAAAAAGCCTTTTTTGATTTGCTAATAACTCTGGTGTCATTTGACGAATCTTCCTGAAATTCTCCCAAAAAAATTCTATCCAGGTCAGCTCCTATCCTTAGAGTTTGGGGGTGATTTGTCAAGCGGAGCTGAGAAAAAAGGGGGGTCCCAAAACTTGTTTTCACCATGTTAATTTCCATAGGAAATTTTGCGACGAGCTACAGCCCGAACTGCTGAACGGAATGACCCCAAATTCGGCAAAAAGATAGAGCATTGTTCAGAAAGCGACCTTTTTTTTTAAATGGTGTAAATCCTTTCAGTAGTTTTTGAGAAATTAGAAAAATAAAAGGTTTGATATCTGGGTAGAGCCTAAGTCATGTGTGCGAGTTTCACTGTGATTGGCTGCTAGTAGTCCAAACCAGGAAGTGTTGGCAGGCATCTTGTGGCTCGGCAGAAGAGAGACACCCGAAAACGGAGAAACAAAGGTATAAAACAAGAGAAGGGGGCAGAGTAGAAAACCCCTGATCCCCATAGGCCTGCTCAGCGGGTCCCAGGACGACCCCCAGGGCCCAAAAAAACACTAAAAAAAAAATTGGCAAAAGTTTGCGCTGTGGTCACGGGTTCTCGCGTTTTATTTTAATGAGGCCCTTGGGTCGGCTAGGTTCCAGGGGTATTTCTTAAAAAATAATAGCGGGGGCTCACAGTGTTTGCGGCGGTGCCCTGGGGTCCGCGTAGCCCCGGGTTTTCACTCATGTTGGGAGGGGGGTTGCACGGCCCCCCTTCTGGAGCCTTCATATCACCAGGTCCCGGCTATGCCTTTAGAAGCCCGTCTGTCAGCTCGGAGCTCTGTGAGTCAGTGTGTCAGTACAATCCCCTACACTACCCAAAGACTACCCAAAGACCACTGCACTGTTGTAAACTCTAAAACACTACCCCCAGCATGATCCCCTACACTACCCAAACACCACTGCACTACCCTAAACCATAAAATACTACCCCAGCACAACCCCTTACACTACCCAAACACCACTGCATTGTCGTAAACCCTAAAACACTACCACTAGCAGGACCCCCTACACTACACAAACACCACTGCAGTACCCTAAATCCTAAAACACTATCCCCAGCACGACCCCCTACACTACCAAAACACCACTAGACTACCCTAAACCCTAAAACACTACTCCCAACATGACCCCCTATACAACACATACACCACTGCACTACCCTAAACCCTAAAACACTACCCCCAGCACGACCCCTTATAGTACACAAACACCACTGCAGTACCATAAACACTAAAACACTACTCTGAGGACAACCCCCTACACTACACAAACACCACTGCACTGCCCTAAACCCTAAAACACTACCCTCAGCATGACCCCTTACACTACCCAAACATCACTGCACTACCTTAAACCCTAAAATGCTACCCCCAGCATGAACCCCCAAACAGTACACAAACATCACTTCACTACTCTTAATCCTAAAACATTACTCGCTGTATAACTTCCCACACTACACAAACACCACTGTGCTACCTTAAATCATAAAACACTACTCTCAGCACGAGCCCCTACACTACACAAACACCACTGCACTGCCGAAAACCCTAAAACACTACTCCCAGCATGACCCACTACCCTACCCAAACACCACTGCACTGCCGCAAACCCTAAACCACTACTCCCAGCATGACCCCTACACTACACAAACACCACTGCACTACCCTAAACCCCAAAACAGTACTCTCAGCATGACTCCTTACAGTACCCAAACATTACTGCATTGTCGTAAACTCTAAAACACTACCTCCAGCACGCTTCTTACACTACCCAAGCACCACTGCACTAGCTTAAACCCTAAAACGCTACCTCCAGCACAAACACCCTACAGTACACAAACACCACTGTACAACCCTAAAACATAAAACAATACCAGTCCATTGGCTCGCAGGTCTGCTTCTGTGAGCCGTTGTGTCCCTAGCTGTACATGTGCGAGCTAGTCCGTTAAGTGATAGGTGTGTCTCTCCTAGCAGGGCCATTGGCCCGTTGGTGTCCCTTTGCGAGTTAGACCCCAGCTCTCCCTCTGCGAGCCAGCAGGCTGGTGTGCGTTTGTGAGCCGACAGCCCGTAGGTCTCCCTGTGCAAGCCGAGCTGATGGGCCGCATCTGTCCCTCTGAAAGCCTGCCCGACGGCCCGCAGATCTCCCTGTGCTAGCTGGATCGCAGCTGTCACTCTGCGAACCGATATTGGGAATATAAGGTGGTTTAAAAAAGAGCCCTTGTGTTTATTAGTTGGAGCTACATATAAGTGCGGATGCACAGCTTCAGGTTATTCAGAAAAACTTGATTTTCCCGATCTGTGAGGTGTACTCCATCACTTCTGTAGATATCAGCCATATCAAAACGTATGTTGTTGCTGTAGATCAACCCCATTCTATGGTCTCTAAGGTATGCAGACACAGCTTTGTTGACATTCTTCCTAGATTTTTCAATCTCCGGACAAAATTGGTTTGAACATTTCCACTTCTGTCTTTGGCATATTTTGGAATATACAAAGACAGTTTGAGGCAAAAGTAACATCAATTGTCAAAAGGTGTCTATCATTAGCATTTCCAAACCTACACCAGTCAATGTGCCTGGGTCATTTCCACCACAATACACAATCATGAGGTCAGGGTGTTGGAGAAGCAAACAGGTTTTAACCAAAGGCAACAATTGGTGCCACTTCAATCCTCTTTGTCCAATCCATTAAATGTCCACATTTTGTAAACCTAGATCTAAGTCAATACGTCTCTGTTCTGCATACCTCTTGCACCAGAAAACATAGCTATGTCCTACGATCCACACTAGCATTTTGAAGGTATGGCTGGGAAGTGTGGATAGATGTCTGTAGCTCATGCAGTCCGTTAGTAGAATAAGAGATATATGTTTAAATGTGGGGAACTACTTTTTTTTCTCATTCAAAACGATAACTGATTGGGAGCATTGTTTTTTAAAAGTAGGGTGCGCATTCGTTTTGTGGAAAAGCATCTTTGTGATTGGTTAAGAAAAAGTAGTTTAAACGTAGAGCACATATAATAGGATTAAATTCGTTCAACTCAACCACACCTGCTACTTGCATTTGGAAGGCACTGTTCGAACTTAAAACAATCGTGAACTTTTAACCAATGTTCGAGAAAATGTTGCAAAAAAATATCGTTAGGTTTAAAAAAAAATTATGAACTTTTAACCTGCACGTGTTGTAGAATGTTTTAGTAAGTGTGTAGATAGAATACGTTGCACTTCTGACTTCCATGTGTCCTTGGATATTAAAAAAACTGTTTATATGGAAAATTCAAAAATAACCAATAGAGAGAAGTTTTGCAATCTAAAACAATCAAGGAACTATTCTAATTTGTTCTTTACATGTATTTATGTGTGGAGCAACAAAATTACAGACAAAACAGCACCAGGAAGAGGAACAAGCAGGGAGCAGGGGGACGGGGGGAGATGGGCACAATGGCACACATGCACAATTAAGTACAGCACAACTACAGACAAACCATGGCCAAAATGAAACACACCAACAAGGAGCACAAGTCACAAAACCCACCAACATCACACCACTGAACAAGCACAGAAGTGAAAACCACACTACCTGAAAGGGAGAAGGGTGAACAAAACCTCACATGAAGGGTCATCTCACACACAATGCAGCACACACACATAGGAAGCAGAGCACACCAACATCCAACACAATGTTGTCCAAACACAAACATTCACACAATCGAACACAGGACACAAATGCACTTGCCTGTGGCAGATAAACGTCCAAAGGAGTCAGTACGGAACAGGCACATGAGAATGCATAAGTACAAACCCAGAGTCCGGATTGGGTAGCAATTCACGTATGGCAGGCAGCCAGAGAGTCCGTGAAACACACATTGGCATACAAATGAAGACACAACACATTTGGAGACAAGTGAAAATGTGGAGACTTTATAAACAAAAGTGCATGTCAGTACGGCCAAGAGTAGTGCCACGATATGCAGACAAATTCAGAAGCATGCCTGAATAAGAAACGTAGGAAAGCATCCATGTTCACCTCGGGGTAGTCCATCACCAACACACGTCAGTGTCAAGCAGTGTTGGTTGTCCGCGCCTCGGACATGAGTCGACGCCAATGCAGCCATGTCCACTGTCGTCTTGGGACATGTGACCAGATGCACAACGTGCAATGATGCGGCAGGACACGTGCAATGTGGCACATCGAGTTGTGGTTGCAGGTACCTTGTCACTCGTCCATGAATGCAAGTGCAGCTGCGTAAGCCACTATCTCCAATGAATGATGGTTGGCCACAATTTTTGACATGTCGTCGACGTAATCCGTCAGCTGACCCGGACAGATGTGCTGACTCCAACCACTGTACCCAATGTGCACCAAAGCAGAATTGGAAAGTGGGTCAATTTGCTCACTGCATACCATGACACATGCAATCTCCTAGGCCCAGTTACCAACATGCATGTCAAACATCCATGCATGTCATAAACGGGCATCACCATGAGACTCCTGGTTGTGGGCCAACAGGGGGCACACACACCTGTCGTAATCCATGTCAGCTACCCACACGTTGGAGAGGCACACGTCCATGCACCACTCGGATAGGCACGTGCGACATTGCAATACAGGTTGAAAGTAGGTGATGTCTGCAATGCGGAAGCTCAGCTGGTAAGTGATCCGCAGCACTGCTAAAGGCTGTGCACCCAGGACATGCAGCAGATGTGCAAGGTATAGGTGGACGTGAATGGAGTCGACCATGTGTTCAGGATGCCCTGCCATTGCGTCAGTGGCTCTGCTTGTAGCTGCACTGGCTTGCCGTGTGCCAGTCTTGTGGATGAAAGGGCACAGCTTGGTATGATGAGCCGGGTCTGTGTGCAATGGGTGCAGGATAGGGATGTGGTGGGAGTACGTGTGAAGGCCATTTCACGCACGCTATCTACGATGAAGAAATTTTGAGGGTGGGATGTGTACTCATTGTTCTCAAATCAGGCAGTGCGTACTGTGGGAGACGGATGCAAATATTATCGTATCTGTAAGGGTGGGCTGGCCACTTGCAAGTTCCTTCTCGGAGCAGCAGATGTGTTAGCGCAAGATAGCTCAGACATAGAACCTTTCATCCCTACAGTAACTTCTCCAGCTGCATTCATACAGGATGTGTACAAAGGCCGGTCGTGGGTGTTGCGGGATGTCTGTGACCCTGGTCATCATGGATGAGAAGTCCAGCACGTGGCACATGGGCGGGTTCACTGTGTGTTACGTTGCCAAACAGCTGCTCCTCCCTCCCACGAGCCTGCACACATTTGTGTGCTGCAATGTTGTATCCTGCGCACTTTTACAGCACACCATTGTAATGCCTATTCGCCCATGTGCTGCGGCATTCGAATCACACCGTGACACTCCTGTTTGGAGGTGGTGCATGCCACTTTACAACATTGACTTCGTCGGCCCATGTGGCAGCCAGACCAGAACACTGAGACACACTTACCGCACTTCTTGCACGCAGACATGTCCAAGACACCCCGTTCCCCTTTCCAGATCGGCACACCCCTGCACTGACCTGAGTATGCCGGAGCAGCACACGCCGCTTGTGCATGCAGAAGGATGTGTGCGTAGCTACATGTCCAGGCTCACTGACAATGCTGAGGTGACATGGTAACAGCACACTGTGATGTTGCAGGGCCCGTGCCCATCATGCTAACACAATGACCACATGGGCACACTTGCTCAGATGCGGGTTCGGGGTGCGTTGGCGATCGTGGGGTTGTTGCGATGAGTGTTGTGGCCCTCATGGGTATCCGTGTATCATGCTCATTGACTCTATGGCACCTGTGGGTGTTCGGGTGTGGCTCTTTGCTGTGTTCCCTATCATTCTGCAGGTAGTCATCCTGCTTAACACCAGCAGAAATCAGGTGTAAATACCCTGGTGCTAACGCGGCTTATTGCCGGAATTTGTTTTGCATCGCAGTTTTTGCCTTTCGTTGTGAAAGTTGTGATGTGGTTTTTTTTCGTGTACAGAAAAATAAACAAACTGGGCAGTGTATCCCGTCAAGATCCAGCACCTGACCCACTATTCTCAATCAATATAAATACAATGAGATTTCTTCATTGATTTTGTGTACACTGCAAATGCACCCACTACCACAGTGCAATTCAATACAGGATTTTACTATTTAGAATCAATCACAAAGGTGCACCTCGTGTGTTTTTGCATGGGAACGCCTACTCTGCATCTCATAATAAACACTTTAATGCAACTAAAGTTGAGATAAATCTAACACACTTTTCAGAAGCTGGTGCAAACTGCAGACATCACCAGTATTCCCACGATAACTGCCCCAAAATTTACACCATGATGGACACCACCAAATAACAGTAATAAGAACCAGAAAGAGTCACACAGCACTTAAGTAACAACCAAAAACTTTATTGATTTTTCCGTTTACATACATATAGAGGACAAACTAAATTTAACAAACTCAACAAAAAACAACAAGTCGGAAGAGTCCTGTCGGGTCCATCAATGTCGACGACACAGCCTGGAAAATAAAGCACAAAATAAGGATGTGTGTAATGCGCATATCAAAAGAGTGAGACACAGAGAAAGAGAGAAGGAAAAAAAAACAGAGAGAAAAAGAGAGTGAAGGAAAGAAAGGGAGTGAGAAAGGGAGAAGGGAGGGAGAGTGAGTCAGATAGAAGGAAAGGAAGGAAGAGAGTGAGAGAGAGAGTGAAGAGAGGGAAGTGGGAGAGAGAGAGACACTGCCGCACCTGCGCATCCTTGACCAAATAATTACCTGCTGCTACTGGAGTGTCTTCGAGTGGGCACTCCACGTGCCTGTGAATGCTCAGGGCCCGGTCCCACCACCATGGCTTTGTGCACATTATGTGGATCCGCTCCGTGGCCCAGCCAATCCCACATATGTCGCTGAGTCCTGAGTCATCAATGGCGGAGACCACATCAGTTTTTGGTGCCATGAACCCTGTGTAACTCAAGTCTGCGCCACGTGGTAGTAGGACCCTGATGGCCACATTATCTTCGGGTGGCACTAACCCTGTACAACTCAAGTCCGCGCCACATGGTGGTAGGCCCCTGACTACCACATCAGCTTCGGGTGGCACTAACCCTGTGCAACTCAAGACCACGCCACCTGGTAGTAGCCCCCTGATGGCCATACAACTCAGGGTGCAACTAACCCTCTGCACAACTTTTCATGGACTCTTTATGATTGAGACCCGTGGAGCGTTCGCCATCCAGTCACCACCGGCAATAAAGGATGTGACGTTGTCGATCCATTATATTTGCATGGTCACATGGCGTGTGCCGCATGTGCCAGATGGGTGTGGTGTGTGTGCAAATCTGCCCTCAGGGAGTGGCCATGACATGTTGACAACTAGACCAATGACCTGCACACCAACAGTGAGTACTCCTGCAACAGGTAGCTATGTGGGGGGGGGGGTGAAAACGGGTTTTCTCAATGGATTTTCCATAGGAAACTTTAGACAAGGCTACAGGTCAAACTGCTGAATGGAATTATGCCAAATTTGGTAGGGAGAAAGGTCTTGGTCCAGAAAGCGCGCTTTCTTGCATCGAGTGAAAATATAAAAGGTCCCAGGGGCAATTAATATACCAGAGCTCTGTCTGTGCGAGATAACCCTTTCACGCTCACTCTGCCCAAAATCACCACTTCACAGCTAAGCTGTTAGAAGCCAGTCCATCAGCTCGCAGCTCTCTACCTTTGCGAGCTAGTATGCTGCTGTGCCTGTACCTCTGCGAGCTACTACGCTGCTGTCCCTTTGGGAGTGGACGGCTCGTATTACTGTGTCTGTGAGTCGAGCGGACGGGCCACAGTTGTCCCTCTGCGAGCCTGGGTGAGAACTGTTCATAAGTCACACTACATAAGCATTGAAAAGCCATTTTGTAATGCAGTCCGTCAGCTGGCATCTGTCCGAGGCATTTCTGAAAACATACTGGAGTTCTTTCTGTGAGAGATAGCCCTTTCACGCTGCCTCTCCCCACATCAGCAGGTAACGCACCCTCTTCCCACATTACCAACATACCCCCAACAACCTATTGGGCCCGGAATTTTTCCTGTGCGGTTGGACAAACAAGAATCTTAGTCATGTATAGATCTACATATAAAACATTTTATTTAAACAAATCAACAACAAATAAAATTGAAGGGAGTCTGGCGCTGTGGTCACTGCCACAATGTTGGGATCACTGCCATTCAGGACTCAGGACACAATTCCACATGTGGGATCGGCTTGTATTGAACAGGGTTAGTGGCACCAAGTGTCGCGCATTGTGTTGTACAGGGTCAGTGGCACCACGTATCGCCGGGCTTGCATATGGAAATATGCCTCACTGATCGAAGGGAGTCTGGTGCTGTGGTCGCTGCCACGGACTTGGCGTCACTGCCATTCAGGGCTCAGGACACAGCTTGTGTTGAACAGGGTTAGTGGCACCACGTGCCCAAAATTCGAATTGCGAACTCTGCTGCACGCAGTGTAGACTGATAACGAGTGTTCATTTGCACTTGAAGATGAATTTGGTGATTGTACTAAAGCTATAACTGATATAAAAAAAGTTCTTGAAGAAAGGATACTAAAAGGATATTATGTAGGTTTTAGGCCTGTGATAGTTACATGACTGCTGGACTCTGTAATTAATGAATCAAGACTTAATTTTAATTGTGAACCCTGATGACCGCATGTAGGCCAGAGGTAGTGGTCAGCAAGGGCCAAGAACCATGTGGCATTGAATTGAGATGCACAGTTAGTGGCACCAGAAACATTGAGAGTGTATGAGCCTCTGATGCTGCTTGGTGCAGACTGGCCGCACTGGGAGCAATGTCTCTTGCCTACTGGACTGCGCCATCTGCAATCACAACTGTATCTGAATTGTGAGCCCTGCTGACCGCAGTGTAGGCCAGAGGGCCCACAGCCACATGCATAGGTTGGTGGCTCCACTGGCCTGCGCAGTTCAGGTTCAGTGGCACCCCGTGTCACTGGCCTTCAATAAGCAAATACGCCTCACTAATCGAAGGGAGTCTGGTGCTGTGGTCACTGCCATGAAGTTGGGGTCACTGCAATTCAGAAGTCAAGACACAGTTCCACATGTGGGATCGGCGTGTGTTGAACAGGGTTAGTGGCACCACGTGTCGCCGGCCTTGCATATGGAAATATGCCTCACTGATCAAAGGGAGTCTGGTGCTGTGGTCGCTGCCACGGACTTGGGGTAACTGCCATTCAGGACTCAGGACATAGTTCCACATGTGTTAAACAGAGTTAGTGGCACCACATGTTGCCGGCTTGTGTTGAGCAGGGTTAGTGGCACCACGTGTCACGGCTTATGTTGAACAGTGTTAGTGGCACCACGTGTTGTGGGCTTGTTTCGAACAGGGTTAGTGGCACCACGTGTCGCCGGGCATCCACAGTGTAAGCCGGAGGCAGCGGTGAGCAAAGGCCCACAGCCACGTGATGTTGACTTGAGCTGCACAGATTAGGAGCATACAGTCTTCTTAACCGATTATACTCGCTTACACAATTTACATTGGCACTAATCTTGAATTGTTAGCCCTACTAACCACATTGTAGGCCGGGGGTAGCAGACATCAAGGGCCCACAGCCGCGTGGCGTTGACTTGAGCTGCACACAGTTAGTGTAACTTGAAGCACTTAGCGTGTGTGCAGTCAGCCATGATGCGTGATCCGGGCTGGCCACACTGGTAGCAATGTCTGTTGCCTACTGGACTGCATCATCTGCAATCGCGAGTCACTCTGAATTGTGAGCCCTACTCACCACAGTGGAGGCAGGAGGCAGCGGTGAGGAAGGGCCCACAGGCACGTGTTGTGTACTTGAGCAATGTCTGTTGTCTACTGCACTGCATCATCTGCGATCTTGACTACATCTGAATTGTGAGCCCTACTGACTACAGTGTAAGAAGGAGGCAGCGGTCAGGAAGGACCCACAGCCATGTGTTGTTGACCTGAGCAGTGTCTCTTGCCTACTGAACTGCGTTATCTGCAATCTCGATTCCATCTGAATTGTGAGCCCTACTGACCACAGTGTAGGCCGGAGGCAGTGGTCTGAAAGGGCCCACAGCTATGTGTTGTTGACTTGAGCAATGTCTCTTGCCTACTGGACTGCGTCATCTGCAATTGCGACTCGATCTTAATTGTGAGCCTTGCTGTCCGCAGTGAATATCAAAGGCAGTAGTTTGTAAAGACATAAGTCCGCGGTGCTGTGCCACTGGGGGCCTGTGTGGCAGAAGCCAGTGATTGGCTGAGGAGGCTGGCGGTCACGTCGGCAGCCACGTAGCAGGGTGAGGGGCGCAGCCCTGGCTGACGCTTTGGCCTTCCCACAAGTGAACCACGCCCAGAGCTCCGGCCTAGTTATTCACACTCCTATGCTGAAGTGGCGGACGTCGGACCAGCCCACTCAGGTTACGCTTATGCTTACAGAGGGGACAACACAGCTACATGACTGAGATCTTCCCTAGTGTTTCACGTAACATGGTTGGGTCCACTGTCCAAAACACTACAAGCACCAGTGTTATTTGTGCACGTGGAGAGTTGTGTGTTCTGCATGCTGAGATGTGTCCAGCACATCACCGCTACACTTTGCATTGTGTACATTGTTATTCATGGGTGAATTGCTTCCTTCCCATATAGTTTGTTCACACCTGTCCCAATATTCAGCTATTGTGTGGCTGAGGGGCCATGCCGTTTTCAGAAAGTTTGCTGTCTTGTTCTGCGCTGCCTCAGTGGTAGGGGGGATCCTGGGGGTGGTGGTGGGTGTTGTTGCCTTCTTGGTTGTCGGAGCTGCTTGATCAGTAGGTATATGACATGTGTTGGTCTTCAGATGTGGCTCTGGGCTGGGCTCACTTTCATACTGTATGTTATTATTTAATATTTAAAAAACAAGGAGACATTATATAGTTCAAATAACAAATAAAAAAAATACAGTAGGGAGAGGGGTGGTACGCGGGGAGGTCCTGAGGGTTGTGGGAGTGGGTGTTGTGTCCTTCTTGGGTGTCAGAAAAACATATAGGTTAAATGAACATTAAAATTAGAAGTTAGCATTAAAAAAACATTGAAATTCACTGAAAAAAACATAGGTTTCAGGGACGTTATAGAAAGAAATTAGTCTTTATAAAACCTTTGAAATTCACTGGAAAAAACCATAGGTTTCAGACATGTTATAGTTAGAAATTGGCATTTTAAACAACCTGTGCAATTCACTGAAAAAACCATAGGCTTCAAGCACGTTATAGTTAGAAATTAGCATTTAAAAAACCTTAGAAATTCACTGAAAAAAAACATAGGTTTCAGGTACGTTATAGTTAGTTGGACATTTCGCTCATACAAAACCATACAATTTCCACCGTTATAGTTAGTTCAGCTAACTATAACTCACTCCCCCGCAATGCACTGCTGATGACGTCACATATTACATCATTCATGACATGGTCAGTGACATCACTGATGACATCACTGATGACATCTCAAATGACATCACTGATGACATCATCCAGTGAATGTGGTTTTCTTTAACATTTATATATGTATTATATATATATATATATATATATATATATATATATATATATATATATGCCGATGAGTGGTAGTCCTACTTGAGCAGCACTCGAGGAGACGACGGAGGTTACCAGCCTCAGTCATGGGTATGGACAGTTTTGCACGCCCCTAGATGGAGCTGCCCAATCAGTTGCTGCTATAGGCATTTTGAAAGGCTGCTTTAACCAACCTGCTACTGCAAAACTGTCCATACCCATGACTGAGGCTGGTAACCTCCGTCGTCTCCTCGAGTGCTGCTCAAGTAGGACTACCACTCATCGGCATCTAAAGACGGCGGTCCGGCCGTCGAGAAAGCACCACCCCATGATGAAGGGGGCCGTGAGGTCGGATACACCGGCCTTGATGCGGAGGAGCGGCGCGGGATTAAGGACGGTTCACTGCGGCGGGGGTTCACTAAGGACTTCATTTGTTAGCAGCAATTGTGCGCACGATAATTTTTAAAGGTGAAATAAATTGCACTACATCCCCCACAATGCCTATAGCAGCAACTGATTGGGCAGAACCATCTAGGGGCGTGTCATTGTGGGCCAATGAATGGGAGAGCAGGCACACCACTGCACTTCCTTTTGGAAAAAGCCTCCGAAGAAGCTACACAGCGAAACGCGTCAGGCATTTTGAAAGGCTGCTTTAACCAACCTGCTACTGCAAAACTGTCCATACCCATGACTGAGGCTGGTAACCTCCGTCGTCTCCTCGAGTGCTGCTCAAGTAGGACTACCACTCATCGGCATATATATATATATATATATATATATATATATATATATATATATATATATATATATACCAAGCTGTATTAAAGAATGAATGGATGTATAAGTGTCTGGATGGAGGATTTAGTAGGTGTGTGACTGACTGTTAAGTGAATGATTAAATGTATCTTACTGAATACATTGGTTAGTGCCTAAAGTGTGTGAATGTCCGTATCACTCTGTCTGTTGCTGTGTAAGCTGCTGCATCAGTTGGTCAGTAGCTACATGAATGTCTATATGGGTTATTGATTAGTTGCCTGCATATTTGTATAGGAGACTGAGTGTGGGTGTGATTGGGTGGGGTGTGTGTGACTCTGTGCACAGATGTGTGAGTGGTTGATTGACAGGGTGTATGAGTTTCAGAGTAGATGTGGAAACAGTTGTATGGGTGGGTAAGTGTGTGTATGGGCATCTTGGTGAGTGAATCAATGTCTCACTGCACATGTCCAGCTAAATACATATATAAAAGGCAGTGTATGTGAGAGTTGGTGTATAGAAATGACTATACGTGAGAGTTAGTGATTGTGAGGATGGTTGTATGTATGAGTGTATACTAAGTATGCTTTATCATCAGTATGAATAAATGAGGTGGTGTGTGTATAACTGTGTAGGTGAGTAAATGGAACTGTGATTCATTCTTTGCATGAGTGACTAGGATGAGTACATAACTGACTAGGATGAGTGCTGGTGTGTCATATGTAGGCCTGGGCTAAAATTTTGTTCTGTTCGCAGAAATTGCGATAATTTGACATTTTCGCGTTCCGCGGAAAGCGCGAAAAAGTCAAAGTTTCCGCATTCCGCAGCTTGGCGATAATTTGATTCTTGCTCGCGCTGTAAAACAATACATTCTCGCGCGCGTGCGATCGCCTTACCTGAATCCCTGCGTTCGCCGACAAGTTTCCTTGATCCGGTCGCGTTCTCCATGAGATGTTGTATTGTTTTCAGCCATTTGCGCTGTCTCGCGAAAGTTCGCGCTCGCAGTGACGTCATCTGTCGCGCGATCACATCTTTCTTCTCGCGATCATGCACCGCGAGACAACTGAAAACAAGATGTCCGCGCCCGCGAGCAACCACATGGGTAAGTTGGCGAGCCGCAACCATGCAGAAAATCTCGCGAAGATGCTGGAAAAAAACTTCCGCATCTTCGCGATATTTCCGCTTGTTTGCGATAATTTTGAACATTTTCGGGTTAATTTGAGAAAGTGGAATTCGCAAATTCCGCCCACCCCTATTCATATATCTATATAGGTGTATGAGTGCATTTGATAGTGTTCTATTGATCAGTGACTGTATGTATGAGTGATTGTATGGGTGAATGGGTAGATGTGTGTGTAGACCTAGGAATCACAGAGTGGGTATGTAGTAACTGGCATCAGTGTGTCAATGGTATCGAAAATGGTAGTCTGTATTTTACAGTGAGTGTATCGAACGTTATATTAGTGTGTGAGGAGGTGTATCAGATTGTCACATGCATGATGTCATCAGTGATATCATGCGTGATGTCATTTGAGATATCATCAGTGATATCATCAGTGATGTCACTGACCATGTCATGAATGATGTAATATGTGACGTCATCAGCAGTGCATTGCGGGGGCGCGAGTTATAGTTAGCTGAACTAACTGTAACGGTGGAATTTCTATGGTTTTGCATGAGTGAAATGTCCAACTAACTATAACGTCCCTAAAACCTATTTTTTTCAGTGAATTCTAAGGTATTTTAAATGCTAATTTCTAACTATAACATGCCTGAAACCTATGTTTTTTTCAGTGAATTCTATGGTTTTTTAAATGCTAATTTCTAACTATAACATGCCTGAAACGTATGTATTTTCAGTGAATATATATATATATATATTTATATATATATATAGATATATTATACATGAAGTATGTAAACACAATATTGTTTTTTCAGATTAGAAATTAATGTCACTATATATATATACATACATATATACATATATACATATTGCCTACTGGCGGTTGCCAGTAGGTAGTTATAGTTAGGACCTATTATCCATTGGAAATCCACAACATTCTATTTGGAATAACTTTGGCGCCGGTTGACGAATCTTCGCAAAAATTTTAAAACTGGTGGGGCGCTCCGGTCCACCCCTGTCCTGAAAGTCTTGGGGTGATTCGTCAAGCGGAGGCCGAGAAAAAAGGGGGGTCCCAAAATGGGTTTTCCCCATGCAATTTTACATAGGAACCTTTAATGGCAGCTACAGCCCGAACTGCTGAACAGAATTACACCAAATTTGGCAAAGAGGTAGACCTTGGTTCAGAGTCATGCCTTTTGGTTAAATTATGTAAATCCGTTCAGTAGTTCCTGAGAAAATCAAAAGTAAAATCACATATATATCTGGGCAGAGCCTAACCACACATCTCATCGTGAGATCTGATTGGCTGTCAGCACTTCATCCAAGAAGTGTTGGCAGCCATCTTGGGACCAATATACATGATAGCACCTTATTAAAAAGCATTGCAGTTAATAGAAGGTTTTAAGACTTTAGTTACATTATAAATCATTTGTTGATGGCACCATACTCATTTTAGGAATTTTGGTGTGTTCTAAGGTGATTTTACCATGTGAAAAAGCCTTCTGCTGGGATATCATGAATCATGTTTGAGAGAAAACAATTTTCTCATGCTTTTCCCACAGAGGTTTGGAAGGTGATCTAAAAGCTAAACTGAGAGCATATTTTCTGTAAATTCACATTATCTTTCTCAGTCATGTGAGAATGAATTCTGACATTCTCAGTAAAACATGTACATCCAACAAGGGCAGAGACTGAAGCCATCTTGATTGGAATAAAGTGGTAACACTTAAAACATTTAATTTGCAAAGGAACAAAATGAGGGGGTTCATTTTGCATAGAAATTATGATTAGTGCTGCAGAAAGAAAAGTTAGGGCACATTTTGACTTCTCAAATCCTCTTCTATTTCATTAAAAAATTCTGACATGCAGACTGAAAAATGCACTTTGAATACCAGCATTAGACTTTCCCGGTAAGCAGTAGCATTACTACAGTGATCTAATGAGCAACTAGAGTGCTAACATTCAGAACTTATGGCAAATGTGTGACACATCTGAATGCCTTCTTGATGGAACCAAAGTAAAAAACTGAAAGTATTTCCTACTGAGGAGACTGCAGTAAATGAGGAAATTAAAATATTTAATTTAAAAAGGAACAAAATAAGGGCGTTCGTTTTGCCATAGAAAGTATGATTAGTGCTGCAGAAAGAAAAATTAGGGCACATTTTGAGTGACTCTCAAATCCTTCTCTATTTCTTTAAAAAAATGGTTACATGCAGACTGAAACATGCACTTTGAATACCAGCAGCAGACTTCCGTGGTGATCAGTAGCTTTACTACAGTGATCTAATGAGCAACTAGAGTGCTAACATTCAGAATTTATGGCAAATGTGTGACATATCTGAATACCTTCTTGATGGAATCAAAGTAAAAAACTGAAAGTATTTCCTACTGAGGAGACTGTAGTAAATGAGGAAATTAGGAAACGTCATAACAAATAAGTTTCCCAAGATGACCACCAGAGACAAAAGAGCCCAAATGTAGCACAAATATCACCCAGATGTAGCCCAAGTATAGCCCAGTGACAGAATGTCCCAGAGCGTTCTTAAGAACAACCGGAGCGCTTACTGTCTTACTTACGACAAAAGTATGGCACACCTGAAGCCATCTTGATTGGAATACACTGGTAACACTTAAAACATTTAATTTAAAAAGGAACACAATAAGGGGTTTCATTTTGCCATTGAAATTATGATTAGTGCTGAAGAAAGAAAAATTAGGACACATTTTGAGTGACTTCTCAAATCCTCTTCTATTTCATTAAAAAAATCTGACATGCATACTGAAACATGCACTTTGAATACCAGCAGCAGACTTCCGTGGTGATCAGTAGCTTTACTACAGTGATGTAATGAGCAACTAGAGTGCTAACATTCAGAATTTATGGTAAATGTGTGACATATCTGAATACCTTCTAGATGGAATCAAAGTAAAAAACTGAAAGCATTTCCTGCTGAGGAGACTGCAGTAAATGAGGAAATTCGGAAACTTCATACCAAATAAATCTCCCGAGATCGCCACCAGAGACAAAAGAGCCCAAATGCAAATATCACCCAGATGTAGCTCACATGTAGTCCAATGACAGAAGTGTGCAAAACACTTTTTATTTTTTGTGTTTTTGCAGTTTTATATAGTGCAGACTTGTCAGGTATTGGAGTGCTTTACATGAGCATTAGTTACATCACACAAGAACAAATTCATTTTGGTTGTAGACATGGGGAGGTTAAGTGATTTGACCAGAATCACAGAATGTCGAGCTGAAGCAGAAACTCCAACCTGGTTCCCCAGTTGCAAAGTCTGCAGCTCTGGAAGTAACACCACATCCTCTCCCCTATGTGCAACATTTAATCAAGTGGTCAACTGGATAAAAAAACATAAAGATAACAAATAATTTAAAAGTGCTTTGTCAATATTTGAAAACTCAGTAAACTTGTCCTCATTTTAGTTTTTTAGAGCACTAACCATAATTTTGATGCAAACAAGACCCTCTCATATATGTAATTTCTAAAGAAAATGTTCTAGGTATCACAGTTTTGATTACATCAAGATGGCGTCAGGCGTTCCACACTTTTGTAATAAATATAGAATGTTAGCAATCTAGTTGTTCATTAGGATACTGTTGAGAGGCAGAGGCCAGGGGCACAGACTCTGAAAATTGAAGGCAGGTAGGAGGGTGCAGAGGCTACAATTTGACCACACTGGGCAGGCAGGAAGGGCAGTGGCAGCACAACAGATCATGGATGGGACTGGAAAGGGGGGCAGGGGCAACAAACCAACAATACAGGACTGGCAAGAGAGTCTGTGGCAATAGAATAGACCATTGTGGGCAGACGGAAGAGGCAGTGGTAGTACAACCATACATGCCAACAGACCCGATTCAGCCAGGAAACGTCCAATGTTTTAAAGCTCAAATGGGCTTTATTTGATCTGTCTCCTGTCTACAATCTCCTCTTATTCAAGGTAACTCAAAGGGGAAAATCAATACCCCATTTTTTTTTCAAAATCTCCCTCTTACCAAGTTCAAAATATTCGCAAGTATGGTACATTGGATCATGAAAGGCAGGAGGAAATGGGGTAGGGACATGGACTCAGATAACAGAGGACAGGAGGGACTTGGAGAGGTGCACCAAACTGACCCTACAGGGCAGGCATAAGGGTTTGCAGCAGCACAATACACCACACAGGGCATGCGGGAAGGGAGTTCAGCACAGCAATCCATACAAAGCCATAAGGAGGGGACAGAACCATGCACATGGACAACAGAGAACAGAGGGGAAAGAGGCAATGGTAGCTAGCTGACCATAATGGAAAGACAGGAGAGAAAGCTGCAGCATAACATACCATAAAGGACAGGAGGGACGGATCAGGGGCATTACAATGGAACAGACAAGCCAGGAGGGAGGGAATAGGGGTCTGCACATGGAAACAGAGGGCTGGGGGTAAGGAGGCAGTGCGGGAGCAGCAAGATGACCATGGAGGTCAGGGAGGATGCAAGACACACCATGGAGAGCAACAGTGAGACTATGATGGCATACACACAGACCATCGAGGGAAGGTGGGAGGGGGTCAAGGGCAGCTAGCTGACCACACAGGGAAGGTAGGAGGGGCACTGGCAGCACAGAAGACCATGCATGGCAAGAGGGAGGGTTAGTGGCAGCACAATGGCTATGATGGGCAAGAAGTAGGGTACTGGGACACGCACAAAGGACCATGGAGGACAGAAGGTAGGGTCAGGACCTGGGCACAGACAAGAGAGCTCAGGGGAAGGGGCCTCACAGCAGACCACATGGGGCAAGCAGGAGAAGCAGTTGCAGCACAACAGACCAGGGAGGGCAGAATGGTGTGGAAGTAAAATGGACCATGGAGGACAGTAGGAAGGGGATAGGGGCATGGAATGTGACAGGCAGGGTGGAGGTGGCAGGGACAGGTTACAGTCATCTGACAATGCTAGGTAGGTGGAAGGGGAGTGGCAGCTCAACAGAACACTCAGTAGATAGGAGTGGCAGGTCCATGGAACATGGTGGGCAAAAAGGATGGAGCAGGGGCATGCACAAAGACATTGGAGGGCAGGGGGAAAGAGAATAGGGGCAGCAAGCTAAGCACAGAGGCTAAGCAGGAGGTCAATGATGGGGCATAAAATTGGGCAATGGAGGGCATGAGGAGTGGACTGGTACATCATGCTAAATGGAGGGCAGTGGCAGCACATCAGACCATGCATGGCAGGAGGGAGGAGGCTGGTCCATGGATTCAGACAACAGAGGATAGGGAGGAGGTGTATGGGGCAGCAAGCTAGCCATTCAGAGAAGGCAGGAAGGCCAGTGGCAGAACAACAACCACACAGGGCTGTAATAAGGGAGCAGGGACATGGACTTGGACAATAGATGGCTAGGAGGAGGGAAGGCAGGAGCAGCAAGCTGGGGTGGGGGCAGCACAATGCCAGGCCCTGCTTCTAACCCCCCACCATCCATTGTGATATGCATCTTACTTAACGTTAAAAAAAGAACTAGAAATTTGCTGAAAAAAACTAAGATTACAGGGACGGTATAGTTAGACTCAGATTTCACTCATACACAACCAGTGAAATTCAGCAGTTATAGTTACCTGAGCTAACTATAACTTACGCCCCCGCAATGTACTGCTAATGACCTCAGACATTACATCATTCATAACATGTTCAGTTACATCACTCATGACATCACTCATGACATCTCTAATGAGCTGTGAATGGAATGGAACTATAATCGCTAGAACTTTATTAAGGGATAGTGTGTGTATATTAACACCCCTTTTTTTCCTTTTCTTTCATGTAAGAACCAATATAACATGCAACGTGCCCAGATTAATATGGCCGATAGCCTTTCACTTTAAAGTAATGTGTAATCCATTGTTTATGTTGATGTTTGCAATTCTAAGAATGTTTATCATGAATAAGTCATGTTGACAAACATACAGGTATGGCGGTCACGGGGCAAGATATGCTGAAATGACATTGTGCACATATTAACACTTGTTTTCTTTTCTTTATTGTATCAATTCCTGAATTTTCACATCGTGACCAGGCCAATATGGCCGCCAGCTTTTTGGATTAAAGTAATGCACTGCTGATGACGTCACATATTGCATCACTCATGACATGGTCAGTGACATCACTGATGACATCTCAAATGACATCACCGATGACATCATCTACGTGATCATCTGATGCACCTCCTCACACCCTAAAATACAGACTACCATTCTCGAAACAATACACAAACCAATACTAGTACAGCTACAATATTATGTGCACTATGCATGCAGACCTCTAATCCGCTACATAGCTTTGATACAGTCTTTTATATACTCAGTTAGTACCTATGCAGTCTAGGAATCCTTCTGTCTGTCCCATGCACTTCTCCTTTCAACCATCCAGCACTATCTACATATCCTATCACTCTGCCAATACCTAAGCACTAATAAATTTAGCAAGCACTCTCTTTGCAGCACTGAAATTACTCCAGTTATTAATCGTATACTTAAGGAATGGCGTAGTCAAAAACACAAGTGCAGGTACAATATTTTGTACACTATGCATGCACACCTCTAACCAGCTACAAACTATTGATACGCTCTTCTAAATACCCAGTTAGTATCTATGCAGTGTAGAAATCCTCCTGTCTGTCCCATGCATTTCTCCAATCACCCATCCAGCACTATCTACTTATCCTATTACTCCGCCAATACCTAAGCACTTATAAATTCACTATACACTCTGTTTGTAATACTGTAATTATTCTAGTTACTAGTCATGAACTTATGGAATGGCCAAGTTACTAACACAAGTAGATCTATATTATTTTGTGCACTGTCCAAGCAGACCTCTAACTAGCTACATACTATTGATACACTCTTCTAAATACCCAGTTAGTACTCATGCAGTGTAGGAATCGTCCAGTCTGTCCCATGCACTTCTGTAATCACTTCTCTACCCGATCTACTTATCCTATCACTCCACCAATA
Organism: Triturus cristatus; assembly: GCF_964204655.1. Lineage (NCBI taxonomy): Eukaryota > Metazoa > Chordata > Amphibia > Caudata > Salamandridae > Triturus > Triturus cristatus. The sequence continues at coordinate 249,154,394 of NC_140594.1, forward strand.
CGTAAGCACTTATAAATTAAGTGTTCACTCTGTTTGCAGCACTGCCATCATTCCAGTTACTAGTGGTATTCTTATAAAATGACCTAGGCACCAACACAAGTGCACATAAAATATTCATAATCCCTACAAATCTCTAAGCAGATACATACTATTGGTCCACTCCATTAAATACTGAAGTAGTACCCATGCAGCGAAGGATACCTCCTCTCAGTCTCATGCAATTCTTCAATCACCCATCCAGCACTATGTTCTTATTGTATCAGTCTGCCAATACCTAAGCACTTATGGGGCAGATTTACAAGTACCCTGCACCACCAGTACGTCACTTTTTGTAACGTAGTGATGGCGCCAGGCACTCCTTCATATTTACAAGGAGAGGAAAAGCCACCCTGCGTGGTTTTTCCTCTCCTTGTAAATACGACCCCTTCATACACAGAAATTTGCGTTGAAGGGGCGTCCCATAGGTGTTGCTGTGGGTGTTCCCATGCAACACCCATAGAACAAGACACATCTCCAGATTTATGAATAATCGTAAATCTGGAGATGTGTGTGAATGCTGCGCCATCCTAGAGTTGGTGTTGCAAGGAGCAACGAGAATTGTTTTAATTTCTCTTCATTTTATCCTCTTTCAATGCATGCTGTATTCCACAGCATACATTGAAAGAGGAAAATGCCTTTACTGATTATTTATGTGCAGGAAGGTGTCCCTTCCTGCACAAAAAGATCTCCACATGACACAGACCTCCTTGCACCATGGTGCAAGGGTGCCTGTGTCACCGCATGGCTGCAGTTTATGCAGAACTGCAGAGGGAAGCACGGAGTTGCAACATATTCATGTGCATATGTCACATCCCTGTGCTTCGGAAGTGTCGCAGTGCAGCTAAAGAGCTTTCAGTGTCACGCTGCATAACTTCCTCATAAATCTTCACCTATAAATTCACCATACACTACTAATGCATGCTTTCAGTCAATCATGCTGTATACATATATTCAACCAAACTTTCACACATTACCTTGCAATTATAGTTCTTTCTTTAACCAGATAAGGTAGTTCTGATAAGAACTTTTTTTTTCTTCTTTTTTCTTTTATATATTTTTTTATTTTTTGGAACAATTTTGTATTTTTTTCAAAAAATGGACAAAAAAAAGAAAGAATAAAACAGGAAACATTTGGAATTACTTATCATTCCAAAAACAAAAAAACAAAAAAATTAACAACGAAGGTTGTGTTGCGCAGCACAAACTGTATCCACCGACTGCATGTAAGTTTCTTACACTTCACGCAGTGTTGCTCGAGAAAGGCGAATTCTGGCCTAATGTCCATTGCAGGTGTTCCTGAGGACACTCCAGATGTACTTGCCACAGCAGGTGAGGTGTTCAAAGCATCTCGCCTCATTTCCTCCCGAGCAAGATTGAGAGGATGTGTGGTCCGGAGATGCTTGTACATAAAGCAGTGCCACAAGAGTATTTTTTTTCACTGCCTCTTGACAGGACTATGTCACAAATTTTGCACTTCATCTTTCCCGCATTTACTTTCTTCTCTCCAGGTGGAAAAGAGAAGAATTTTCACACAACAGATTCCGGCCTCTGTGGATGTGGTGCCTCCTGCAAGAATTCTTCTTCAGAAAATACTTCCTCCTGCTGCTGTCCAGATTCCATTTTGTTTGATATTTTTTGAAAAACACCAATAAAAACAAGCAAAAAGGGTTCTTAAAGGAAAATAGATGTCTCTCTAAAGATGCTCCAACAAGAATTATTAAAACGGGTGGGGTCCTTCAATAGTTACAGTGGGAAATGTTATGAACCAATGAAATCTTTTTTTTTGAGGTCACATGGGATCCGCACACTCTGCGCTCACAAAGCACGCACCCGACGCGACTTCGCGAAAATATATTTTAAAATAATATAAGTTTATTATAAGTACAAATATATTATGTTTATGAATATCTTAGATAGTCTCTTGCCCTAATATGTATAGTAAACACAGATACATATCATTTTAGACATAAACAAATTTCGCGAGAGTCACGCACCCAGCATGCCCCAGCACGTATATGATGTCACGCGGGATCCGCCACAGTGCTAGCGTTGAGTACAGTAATGCGCATTGTTGTGAATGTGCGGGAGCAGGAGTCGTGGACTGGTCGCATACCAATCGCGCACATCACGTAATATGAAATGTATATGATGTAACTGAAAAACACGCAGCTGTCGCACAGCGTATGCGGATCCTTCACAACGTTTCAATAATGGTGGCTAGAATCCGCGCTCCCACCGTGATGTGTACGCTTTGGGTGTGCAACTCTGAAAAATTTTTGGAAAAAATAATTAAAAAAGAAAATAATATAAATATATTAAAAGAAAAAAATAAAACAAAAAAATGAAACAATATTTCAGTTGTAATTTTCTTTTATTAAAGTTTTTAGAAAAATATGTAATGTTATTTAATGAATAAAATATTTATAAATAAACAGTTTAAAAACTGTAGAAAATCAGTACAAAAAATAGGTATAACTACGATTACACTTAAAAATTATCATTTAAAAAACCTTTTAAATTCACTGAAAAAAACCGTAGGTTTCAGAGACATTATAGTTAGAAATTAGCATTTAAAAAAGCTTTGAAATTCACTGAAAAACCATAGGTTTCAGAGACATTATAGTTAGAAATTAGCATTTAAAAAACCTTAGAAACTCACAGAAAAAAACATAGGTTTCAGGGGTGTTATAGTTAGCTGGACATTTCACTCGTACAAAACCATAGAAATTCCTCTGTTATAGTTAGTTTTGCTAACTATAACTCCCGCGCCCGCAATGCACTGCTGATGATGTCACATATTACATCATTCATTACATGGTCAGTGACATCACTGATGACATCACTGATCACATGTCAAATGACATCACTGATGACATCACTGATGACATCATCCATGTGACAATCTGATACCACTCATCATACACTAGTATAACCTTTCATCACTCACTGTAAAATACCATATTTGAAACCATTGACACACCAATACCAGTTACTACGTACCCACTCACTGATTCCTAAGTCTACACACACAACTACCCATTCATCAACAGAATCACTTATACATGCAGTCACTAATTAATAGAACACTATCAAATGCACTTATACACATATATAGACATTGACACATCAGCAGCCATCTTAGTCGGTTATGCAGTCATCCTACTCACTCATGAGAAAAATTTATCACACTTACATTTACTCACTTTCACATTTATACACACAATACGTCATTTATTCAAACACATAGTAACTCATAGTTAATATGTTAAAAAATCACCATTACAATTATACACTCATTCGTATAGTTACTCTCACAATCACTGACTCTTATATATACTTATTTATAAACACCGACACTCACATACAATGCCTTTTATTTGTTTACTTTGTTGAAGATGTACAACTAAAACTGATATTCGCTCACCAACACACAAATAAATACACTTAGTCAAACAAACAACTGTTTCCACATGCACTCTTAAACCTATACACCTAGTCAATCAACCATTCACATATCTGTGCATAGTTACACACATCCCATCCAACCACACACAAACTCAGTGTCCCATACAAATACTCACCCAACTAATCAATAACTATTATACACACTCATGTAGTTAGTGACCAACTGATGCAGCATGTTATACAACAACAGAGACAGTGATGCACACATTCACATAGTTTAGTTACTAATCCATGTATTAAGTGAGACACTTTTAATTACTCACTTAAACAGACAGTCAGACAGCTACTAAGTCCTCTAGCCAGACAGTTATATATCCACTCAATCTTCAATACAGATTGGTATATATATAATACAGATTTAAATTTCAAACTAAACCACATTCACTGGATGATGTCATCAGTGATGTCATTTGAGATGTCATCAGTGATGTCATTGACCATGTCATGAATGATGTAATATGTGACATCATCAGCAGTGCACTGCGGGCACGCGAGTTACAGTTAGCAGAACTAACTATAAGGGTGGAAATTCTATGGTTTTGTACGAGTGAAATGTCCAGCTAACTATAACACCCCTGAAACCTGTTTTTTTCTGTGAATATATATACATATATTCACTGAAAAAAACATAGGTTTCAGGAGCGTTATAGTTAGTTGGACATTTCCCTCGTACAAAACCCTAGAAATTCCCCCGTTATAGTTTGTTCAGCTAACTATAACTTGCGCCCCCGCAATGCACTGCTGATGACGTCACATATTACATCACTCATGACATGGCCAGTGACATCACTGATGACATCATTGATGACATCTCAAATGACATCACTGATGACATCACTGATGATGTTATCCAGTGACTGTGTGTTTTTGTAAAGTTTAAATATGTATAGGGAAAGGCCTATGGAAGAATGAGTGGGTGTATAAGTGTGTGAATGGATGATTTAGTAGGTGCATGACTGACTCTATAAGTGAGTCATTAAACGTATGTTACTGCAGACTAGTGACAAAACTGTGTGAATGTCTGTATCTGTCTGTCTGTTGCTGTGTAAGTGGCTGTATGGTTTTCTGAATAGTTACATGAGTGTTTATATGGGTTATTGATTGGTTGTCTGAGTATCTGTATGGGTGTCTGAGTGTTTGTGTGGGTGGTCTGTTTGTGACTCTGTGCATTGATATGTGAGTGGGTGATTCTATGGGTGCATGGTTTTAAGAGTGCATCTGTGATAGACTGTATGGTTAGGTGAGTGTATGTATGGGTATGTTAGTGATTGAATGTATATCTCAGTGGTACATGTGTGAGTAACTACATCTGTGACAGCCAGTATATATGTGTGTAAGAGTATATAATTGCGTATATGTGAGAGTGTGTGATTGTGAGAGTGGCTGTATGGATTAGTGTGTGCTTGTATCAGTGATTGTATAAGAGCGTAAGAATGTGGTAGTATTTTGATGAGTAAGTGAACTTGTGTGAGTATAACTGGATAGATGAGTAAATGGGAGTGTGATTAATTATTTGCATGGCTGACTAGGTGTGTGAGTACCTCTATGGATTTTTGGTGGTGTGTGAGTGTCTATATAGGTGTATAAATGCATATGATTGTCCTGTACTGAGTGACTGTAAGTATGAGTGACTGTACAGGTGAGTGACTGGATGTGTGTGTAGACCTAAGAGTCAATGAGTGGGTATGTAGTTATTGGTATTGGAGTATCTATGGTTTTGAGAATGTACGTCTGAAATTTTCATTGGGTATATCAAAGGGTGTGAGAAGGTGCACTAATTTATCACATGGATGACGTCATCAGTGATGTCATCAGTGATGTCATCAGTGATGTCACTGACCATGTCATGAGTGATGTAATATGTGACGTCATCAGCAGTGCATTATGCGGGCACGACTTATAGTTAGCTGAACTACGGGGGAATTTCTAGGGTTTTGTAGGAGGGAAATGTCCAGCTAACTCTAACGCCCCTGAAACCTATGATTTTTTCAGTGAATTTCTAAGGTTTTCTAAATGCCAATTCCTAACTATAACATGCATGAAACCTATGGTTTTTTCAGTGAATTTCAAAGGTTTTGTAAAAATGCGACCGGTACGTGACTCCAAGTCTATATGCGACACGTACGATTATGTTACGCGACGCTTACATGCTTCCGCGTTGCGTCACATGCGTGTATGACGCGGTGGGTGCGTGGATCCCACGAAGTATTGAACATTAAAAAAAAACATATATATATATATATTTCATGTGAATATTAATTGAAGAGAAACTCTAAACTACTCTTAAAAGTAATATATTTATACATCTAATCCTATATTCCTTTTAAATTCAATTTCGCGGATGCGCGCTGGGTGCGTGCTGCGTAAGCGCAGGCTGCGCAGATCCCATGTGACCTGCAAAAAAAGAGATTTGATTGGTTCATTACTCTTCCTGTTCTAACTATTGAAAGACCCCACCCATTTCAATCATTCTTCTTTGACCTTCTTTGGAAGAGCATCTCTGCAGAGAAGAAGCTTGTTTGACTACGTTTTTACTTAGCTCAAACTTTTCTTCAGAACAAACAATGGCTTCAGGGCAGCAGGCATCTCCTGCATCTCCTCATAAATCTGAGGATGATTTTGTGGAAGAGCCACCACGCACACCACGTTTTTCATCTGTGGTGTGGACATTTTTTACCTATCCTGAGGGGCAAACTAAGACCAATGCCACCTTGGTGACGTGCAAGATCTGCCAGAGAGTGCTGTCTCGAGGGGATCCTAACAAAAAATATTCATGCGGAACAGCTAGCATGATGAAGCACCTAGGACGCTTCATCCGGTAAATCTTGCTCAGGAGGAATGCGGAAGGATGAGGGTCGCTCCTGCTCCTTCCGACTCATCGCAGCCCAGCACTTCAAGAGTGCTTCCTTCAGCACAAAATTTGGACATCCGTCCACAATTCCAATTTTTGAAAGTGCTCTGCTCTAAATGCAATGCGACTTTATGCTACGGAGAAGAGTCTATCGATCTGATCTGCCGTAGGCAAGAAAGTAACCATTGCTAGTTATTTATTTATTTTTTCCCCTGAAGTTCATTGTTTTTTTCCTCCTGTTCTATTTTTTCCTTTTTTTTTTGCAGAAAAACCAAAAAAAATTAAAAATTGTTCAGAAACCCCCCCCCCAAAAAAAATATAAAAGAAAGAAGAAAAAAAAAGTTCTTGTAAGAACTGACTTTCTTGGTTTAAAAAAAGAGCTATATTTGTTTGTTTGTGTGTGAAAGTTTAGATGAATGTATGTGTAGTACATAATTGACTGAATGAATGCATTAGTAGCGTATGGTGAATGTATAAGTGCAGAACTATGAGGAAGTGCTGCAGCATCACACAGTAACCTCTTTAACTGCAGTGTGCTGTAGTACTTCCGAAGCACAGGGATGCAAAATATGTACATAAATATGTTGCAAATCTATGCTTTCTCTGCACGGCTGCTTAAACTGCAGCCATGTGGTGAGACAGGCACCCTTGCACCATAGTACAAGGATATCTGTGTCATGTGCTGTTTGTTTTTGTGCAGGAAGACACACCTTCCTGCACAAAATCAATCAGTAAAGGCATTTTTCTCCTTCAATGTATGCTGAGCATTGTAGCATGCATTGAAGATATAAAAATGTGGAGAAATGAAAACAATTCTCCTTGTTGTGCTTTCCTACACCAATTTTAGAATGGTGCAGCATTGACACACATATCGAGATTTATGATTTCTGATGAATCTAGAGATGTGTCTTGTTCTATGAGTATTCAGAGCAATCATGCACAACAACACTTATAGAACACCCTTTCAACGCAAAGTGGTGTGTATGATGAGGTTGTATTTACATGGAGAAGAAAAAGTGCCCAGAGTGCCTTTTCCTCTCTTTGTAAATACGAAAGAGTGTCTTGCGCAATAACTTTGTTACAAAAAGTGACATATTTCTGTTTTTAAAATTGCTTGCGAATGATAGAAGGTAAGCACAGAGTTTTGTCTGCAAAGATGTTCAAAGAAGAATGATTGAAATGATTGCGGTCCTTCAATAGGTACAATGGGAAATATTATAAACCCCTCAAATCTCTTTTTTTGCAGGTCACATGATATCCGATTATGGTCAGATTTCAAAACTACATAGGTATAAACAGAGTGTTTTTAAAAACGTGTTTAAACTTTGTAGCTTCTTGCAGATCTCTCCAGTCTGCATATTGATACTTAGTTAAACTTATATATACATTTTTTTCAGATTTTCTTTGCAATCTAAATTGATGTAAATTGCTTATTTTAAAATTAGGATCTGTGAAAGAAAAGAAAAAAATAGTTATAACATGTAATATTACATTTTTTGCAACCCAGCATAATTTCCACAAAGTAATTTGTTTGCCTTTTTTGCTGTTCTCAGAATATATTGAATTTCACTAGAAATAGTGATTTCAATCGTACTCCTCACTTAACAGCGGGCAAAAAAAAAACAATCAGAAAGATTGTTAAAAAAAAAAACAACATGCTATTCTCAGTTAAATACCAGAAAATACAAATCACACATATATGAAATGCTTACGGCTAACAAAATAATATAAGATTAACTTATAAAAGCTGTAAATGTTTCCGCTTTAAAATATTCACCGAATCAATGACCATCAAAAAGTCCATAATTCAAACATATACCTTTCCTTGAGGCCAAATGGTATTTTTGCCCTCTCTTTTATGTAAATTGTCCAATAGTAGTCCTATTAAATTATAATAATACATTTCTCAGAGAGTGAATTATCTTCCTAAAACTTTGGCTTTAAAAATATTAGGTAGGAATTTGGTAATTCACCAGGCAAACGTTGTTTGAAAACCAACTGGGCATCATTACAAAGTGTCCAGCCTTTGTCACATTTTAGATAGGCAGTGTAATGTCCAGATGTGGTGGAAGGACCATCATGGAAAATTATAGCAATTGCTACAAAAGTCCTTCCTGATATTGCTACAAATTGCTTTATTAAAGTATCCAATTTTCTTCCATCAGCTGTACAACGTTGCATCATTCAAATTATGTATTTGCCATATTTTGTTAAAAATAATGTGGATAACATTTCTGATTTACATTGGCTACACTCCATGTTTTGATTTGCACCTTTAACTAATTTATTGAAATACACTGATTTACAGTCTGGTAATGTTAAATACAGAAATCTCTCAGTGTCTACATTGGAGATACAAGTATACATGCAATTTTCACAATACTGTTCCCATGTGTAAGAAAGGCCAAAAATATTTTCTATTTCTACACCTTCATTTTCTAAAAATGGTAAGCATATACATTAAAAATTCCTGAGCATCTTGTTGGATATTTTGTGAAAATTGTGTAGAACCAGAACACACATGCAAAAGAGTACGAACATCTGAAACAGATTGTATTTTACTTGTGTCTGTTGGCAATTTTCCAAATACAGAATGCAACAGAGAACAAAATCTTTGTTGCCTTTTCTGCATAATTTGTTCTTGCAAACCTTCAAGATAAAAAACAACATTGACCACTACATTAGCATAGCAGTTGACACCTGAACTATTTTCAAACTAATAACCAACAATCTCTTCAACAGTGTCCAATTTCTTTTTACTTGCAATCACAACATTATCTTGTGCTATTCCCTTCTCAACACCTTCAGAACAGATACTGTCAAACCTTATTTTCAACCAACCACACGCTTTTCAAATGCAGGATATTGACCTAAATATGGAGCATACACCCTTCTTAACCTATTATACTCTTTTACACAGTTTGCATCTGCAGTAACCTTTGTCTCATCAAAATCAATCAAAAACAAACCAGATAATGTTCTGACTCGCGACAAAGCAACATATGCCATACCCTCTTTAAATACAGTAGATCCAATGTTCACCAATGCACTGTCTACACTTAATCCTTGAGATTTATGAATAGTCACTGCATATGCCAGACAAAAGGGAAATTGTTTTCTACAGACATATACATCTTTAACAAGCAAAAAACGAACTGAACAACGACCAATTTCTTTAACTTCTTCAATCTGATCAAATTTAATTTTTAAAAATTCAATTCTTTCTTTTTTCTGATAATTAACAAAATCTACCATTTTACCCATTGCGCCATTAACTAACCCTTTTTCTACATCCAAATTTCGCCTTAAAATTACCCGACAGTTTACACCCGCATACAGTGTCTTTTCTAAACCAGCTGCTTTAGATATTTTTTTTCTAAAGAATCCAGTTTTGTTTTCAACTTTCCTGACAAAATAATAGTAATTCCTTCATGCTCTATTTTATCGATGGCTTCCATTTTTATAATTTCTTCATTTTCCAGTTTCAATAGTTCTTCGTTGAATATGGAACACTCTCGCAGTGTTGGCATTAAACAGATCAGCGATTTATTTTCAGCAATTTTCATGTACACTTTTGCAGGAAGTACATTTTCATTTTGAAAGACATTGCAAAGTAATCGACTTTCCAAAGCGTGTTTGCCTTGTTTTGTAAGAATTCCAATTCTTATATCTTGAAGAATACTTCCATATTCAGCATCATTTGCCTGTCACATATTTGTTGTCAGTTCTTTGTATTCAAAATTAGTCCAAATGTTCACATTACCAACACTACCAAGAGACTTTCTGGTATCTTCATGTGCAAGTGTTTTAAATACCGGTTGTCCTTTTACAGGAGTAAGTTGCAATAGATCTCCAAAAACTATGACGTGTTTTCCTCCAAATAACACGTCATACTCTGTTTTAAGAATTTGTTAAGAATTTACAACAACAAAAAATAATTTGTTGCATTCTTAAATGCACAAAGGCAAGCATCAAGTTAGAGACCATGCTCACCTCATCAATAATGAGAAGTTTCATTTTCTTCAAGACTCTTTAAACTTCACAACAAGCTTCTCCAGATAGCTTGTAGTATTCCAATTTGTTCTCACGCTCTACTGGTAGCATTAGTAAACGATGTAAAGTAATTCCTTTAATGTCATGACTGCCAACCAAGTTGGAGTAGTGACAGCACAAGACAAATGTGACTCAGTTGTTTTTTGCAGATAACTTGTAATTACTTTAATTAAGAAGCTTTTTCCTGTTCCAGCTTGACCACTCACATACATTCGGATAGGTTGAAATGATGTACATGAGCACCCTTTCTTTTCATGAAGTAATCCATGGTCAATCTGCTCTTTTACTTGTTGATATATTTGTTTCTGTTCAACATTTAGTTGTTCTTCCAAGTTTCCTAACTGTACTACATCTTCTTGAGCTTGATACAGTGCTGTTTCCACCTCATTCATGGTAGTTGCTGCTTCATTTTCAACAATTGGTTGTCCTGGTGGATCTTGACTCAGTGAAGCAGAACTTTGACTGTCTTGAGAACTGTCTCTAGCAATCTCAGCTGCAATTGTAGCTTCTTGATTAATTTTATCATTCAACATTTTCACATAATTTGCAAAAGCACTGCATTGTATGCTATCTTTACAAGCATTAAATGAATCTTCATAGCTCTGAAAATCTCCAAGTAATTCCAGTTCTGAACACCATGGTTTGAACATTTGCAAAAGGGCTAAATAGTAAAATTCTCTTTTATCAGCAGTGTCGCAACTCAGTTTCCTGTGAATAATTAAATTTCCTTTCCTCTGTTTCACCAGACATCCTTCAGAACCAATAACTGCATATTTTCCATCATTGATGTTCTCTGTAGTATTCCGTTTAAAAGTGTAGTTTTGCAGCACTTCATAGAGGCACATGCTTTCAAGATGATGACTTCTGTTCGGGTAATATGTGTTCAACTTATCCGTTTTAAAAATATCTGTACTTTCTGGTTCTTTTTCTGCTGAATATTCAATTTCTTGAACAGATTTCAGTACCCGATTTCACATTCCTGCAAGACCTAGACTCACCCAAATGATTCTTCTACTTTTTGAATATAGACTTGCAGATGATAACCGATCTGAACATTCATATGCTCCAATTTCACGATGCGATAACATCTTCAAACTGAAACTGTATAATTTCTTACTTAGAGTCTTCTCGTGAGAAATCTCTTCCCACATTTCTTTCAATTCCGTCTTTTCTGATTTAGTAATGTAGGACGTTACATACCGAGCGACAGCAATGGAATTGTCTGCAACCTACTGAATATCCATGTTAGCATTCCACATGGATAAAATAACTGGATTGTAGAAATTTATGTATTTTGATTCTTCACTTCTTTTTAAGTTGTAGGTATTTTTCGGAGACTTTCTTGTGATAGTATGTCGCACAGCTGACATAAAACTGTTCACTCTTCCTTTGGATAATAGAGGACATGGAAATCCAAAACGACATTTGGTATAGAACTTATCCTTTGACTTGTACTTTCGTCGACAGTATTTTCCACATCAATGGCTTTGGAATCGTAAGACTTGTTGTTTTAAGTTTTTATGTTCTTTGCTATTGGGTACAGCACATATGGCATAATCTTCATTGAAAGACAAAACAGTTTCATCTGAATCTGTTCTAAATTTGGGGGCGTCCTTGATCCATAACAACATATGTATATGAGGAGCACCTCTTGCTTGATACTCCTTTCTCAAAAAGAAATCCACAACTTCTCCAAGAGAAGGATTCAAATCTATGATTGAAATATCTGCATACATTAACAGGATCCAATGAGCACAATTCTCCTGGTGTCTTGTATTCAATACTTTTTATATTGCAATTTACCTCTCGAAGTAAATCATCCCAAGCATACTCAGCACAGCTTAAGAACACCATTAACTAGAATGACTAGTGGCTCATTTTCTGCATGGTCTACACCAATAGTTTCAATATTTTTCCTTAAGTCTAACGGTAAATACACAACTCTTCCTTTCAATCCTCTTTGCAACTCTGATGGAGGTAATTTACATGTTTTAGGCTCCATACGAACAATAGCCTGAAACGGGTGAACACATTGAATGAGAATAGACTAATACGTATTTAAATATATCAGCTCTGGAGGAATAGCAACCAACTCTAGATTATTATGAACTGATCTAGCAGGCATTTTATTCTCATCTAATTTGTTATAACAATATTTGCAAATACGCTGCTCAGATCCCAAATCAATACAATCCTCTACCAGCAAGTAAGATGCAAATTCCATCCACTCATCATTATCTTCTATTTCACTTTTTAAATACAGATTGACACCCCTAGTTTGATTTTTATAGTGAGTTCGCCGACAACAAATACAAGAAACATTTGGTCTTTCACCTGAAATTACCTTAAGCTTTGTGATTTCATCCTCAAAAATGTTTGTAATCACAGGTTCTACATTGTCTTCAACATTTTCTTCTACTAATGTCACAGTTTCTCCACTCTCTTGCTGAGGACCAAAGTAACAAAACTCAATATCCTCACAAACCTTCTTCACATCTGATACTGAGCCACGTAAAAGAGCACTGTTCAACTCATTTAACTATAGTGCTGGACTTTTCGCATAATATAATCTACTCACTAACTTCCACATTTGAGTATGATGTACTGCCAGCATCCTGAAATGGTGAAAAACACTTTCACAAACTTTCCTAGAAAGACAAGCCAGAGAATGACCTTGCAATTCAGTATTTTTTCTCACTCTGCAAGGGTCTAGTCCTTGCAACACCTTAATCTTTTGTTTAACACTTTTTTTAGTATATGCTCATAAAAAACTACATAATTTATCAATAGATTCCTGTCGTACACTACAAATACTACTGCAATCCCATGTATTCACAGGGTGTTTAGGACGTCTCCCTAGAACTTCATCAGCTATCACTTCTTCTGCATTACTTTCAACCATTTTCTCTTTCTCAATTGGACAACCATCTCTAACTACAAATACACATGTTATGTTATAAGGAGAGTGAGAGAGTATTTGCAGGAACTGTATGAATACTGTCTGGGATATTGAAGGTGTGAAAGACAAGTATGTAGGTGGCTAGAGACCTACATCCATAATGGATAGACGGTTGAAACAGTCCATAGAGTAACACTTGGATCACTGCAAAACTACCTGACTACTGACTGAATCATTAGAGTACTACAAAAAAAGTGGATTCTAGTGCAGTAAATAGGTTAGTACTTACTGCCAAATGAGTCAGTGGAGGTGTGCAATTAAAGTGACAGAGTGTTTATTGCAGTTTATAGATACTGACAGAGAAATTGAACGTCTCAAAGGCAATTGTGTTGGTACTTACAGGCCTCCATGCATACCGGAAACACATTTGAATCAATCCATGTGCTAAGGCCTGCCTCACTCCATTAGTACTTAGGTACTGACTGAATGATTAGACTATTGCAAGAAGTGTACCTGGGTGAATTTACAAGTGTTTCAGTGTTGGCACAGTGAATGTATTACTACATGGTGCTGAATAAGTCACTGGAACACTGCAAGGGGAGTGACAGGATGTTTGCTGAAAGTACATGGATACTGACTGGGGAATTGAAGCTGTTAAGGACAAGTGTATAGTGTGTTACAAGACTGCATGCATACTGCATAGACATTTGTAGCCCTCTATGTGGTAATGTATGGTTCACTACATGAGTACCTTGAAACTGACTGAATCATTAGACTACTGCTAGAAGAGTGCCTGGGTAAAACTGTTAAGATTTTCAGTTTTGGCACAGTAAAAAGATTAGTAAATGGTACTGGATCAGTCACTGGATGAGTCAAGATGAGTGATAAGATGTTTATTAAAGTATATAGAAACTGACTAGTTAATTAAAGAAGTGAAAGACAAATGTGTAGGTGACTAGAGGCCTGTATGCATACTGCATAGGGGTTTCAAGCAGTCTATGTTGTAAGGCCTGGCTCGCTGCATGAGCACTTGGATACTGACTGAATGATAATAGTACTAAAAAGAGAGTGCCTGAGTGAAATTATAAGTGTTTGGGGTTTGGCAAAGTGAATGGTTTAGTATATGCTACTGAATGGGTCACTAGAGGAGTACATGGGGAGTAACAGAGTGTTTGCTTGAAGTGTATGAATACTGACTGTGGATTTAAAGGTGTGAAAGAGAACTGTGTAGATGGTTAGAGGACTGCATGCATAGTGGATAAGCATTTGAATCAAAGCATATGCTAAGGCCTGCCTCACTTAGTTACTACTTGAATATTAACTGAATGTTTACAGTATTGCAAGGACACTTCCTGGGTGATTACATAAGCAATAACTGCCTTCTAATTCTAACAAAACTTGAGAACAGGAAAGTGTTTAAGCAGTTATGCATATTCAAACATATGAAGTACCCAAATGCTTCTCTCACAGTGGTTCCCAAATGCACACAGACTCACAGTGTGATTCTAGACGAGCAACACTATCCCTAGGAGTTTACCAAAACTCATTCACTATTGTGGAAGGGGTAAGGGTACTGTACACAACCTACATATTTCAGTACTACACTTTACTATCAATGCCTGTCTCATTGTATAAATGCATAAGCAATGACTGGCTTCTAATGCTACTAAAACTTGACAACATGACAGGTTTTAAAACAGTTATCTGTCAGAAAATAAATGATGTTCCCAAATGCTTCTCTCACAGTGGTTCCCAAATGCACACAGACTCACAGTGTGATTCTAGACAAGCAACACTATCCCTAGGAGTTTACCAAAACTCATTTACTACTGTGCAAGGGGTAAGGGGACTGCACATAATCTACATATTTATGTACTGCACTTTAGTGTCAAAGCCTAACTCATTTTATCAAAGCATAAACAAAGACTGGCTTCTAATGCTACTAAAACTTGACAACATGGCAGGTTTTAAAACAGTTCTCTGTCAGCAAAAACATGATGTTCCCAAATGCTTCTCTCACAGTAGTTCCCAAATGCACACTGACTCACAGTGTGATTCTATAGAAGCAACACTATCCCTAGGAGTTTACCAAAACTCATTCACTACCATGGAAGGGGTAAGGGGACTGCACACAATCTACATATTTCAGGACTCCACTTTAGTGTCAATGCCTGACTCATTTAATCAAAGCATAAGCAAAGACTGGCTTCTAATGCTACTAAAACTTGACAACAATACAGGTTTTAAAACAGTAATCTGTCAGCAAATACACGATGTTACCAAATCCTTGTCTCACCATCCTTACCCAAATGCACACAGACTCACAGTGTGATTTTAGGCAAGCAACACTATCATAGGAGTTTACCAAAACTCATTCAGTAGTGTAGAAGGCATAAGAGTACTCTACACAATCTACACATTTAGGTACTGCACTTTAGTGTCAAAGCCTGATTCATGTTATCAATCCATAAGCAAACACTGGCTTCTAATGCTACTAAAACTTGACAAAATGACAGGTTTTAAAACAGTTATCTGTCAGCAAATACATGATGTTACCAAATGCTTCTCTCACAGTGGTTTCCAAATGCACACAGACTCACAGTGTAATTCTATACAAGCAACACTATCCCTAGGAGTTTACAAAAACTCATTCACTACTATGGAAAGGGTAAGGGGACTGCACACAATCTACATATTTCAGGACTCCATTTTAGTGTCAATGCCTGACTCATTTGTCAGCAAATACTAAGGTGCCGATTCCGATCCTGGAAAAATTTTCCCCGTACGACTCGTATCCGGTCTTTTTACCGTACGAATCGTACAAGTAGCGTACAAACTGGCAAGTACGATTCGTATGGGAAAAAGTCCATACGAATCGCATTTGGAAAATTTCCCCACACGTCCTCGGGTCGGAAAAAGTGTCCGACACATCCCCGGACGATTTTACGTACAAATGTGAAAAGTGAAGTCCGAGCGCGCAATACGATCCATCCCGTGCGCCCGATGTTACAACCGTATGGAAAATGCACCGTACGGACCGAACTCCCATAGCAACCATGGAGACATGTGCCCGCATACTTGCCGACCCTCCCCCCAGCCCCCGTGAGTACGCGCCGAACCCCCCCGTGTACGTACGAGTCGTACCCCCACCCGTGTATGTTCACGCGTGTACGTAGGAGTCGTACCCCCACCCGTGTACGTACGAGTCGTACCCCCCCGTGTATGTACACCCGTGTACGTACGAGTCGTACCCCCACCCGTGTACGTACGAGTCGTACCCCCACCCGTGTATGTACGGTGCGTACCCCCTGCGCACCCAATGCTTTAGGAACCACGCACCCAACACGAGAGGAACCGTGCACCCAACGCGTTAGGATGCGCGACTCCTAATTTTACCGTAAAAAAAAATAGCCCCTATCACTAACGTGGCCTTGTGGGGAAATCACTGCGTAGCGGTGTCAAAATTAAGCGAGGGTTGGTCGGGAATCAAGCGGACACTAAAGGAGTGACCGGATTCCCAAACACGCGTAAAGACAAGCCGGAGCGCTCGATGGAGCTTCCTCGCTCTGACCTAATGCGCCTGACAGGATCTCACCGCGCGCAGAGCACACAGCGGGAGAGACTGCGAGGGGGAGAACACTCTCGAGCAAGAGCCTGCTGCGCAGAGAATATGAAACAATACCAAGGCAATAATGCTAATAACGTGCACAAGAAACCGCTATACAAACAGCAAGAATGTAAGGAATGCACTTAACTGACGAGCAGTGAAGAAAGAGGAAGCGGAAAGGACGTCACAATATTATGTACATGGACTGTAATATGATTGGACTATAGTTGCCTTGGAGACTACCCCCTAATGGTTCATGGGTTGTGTAGTCTTTTGTTTAATCATTGTTGTGTTACGTTTTCTTTGAACTGCTATGCAAATAAAGTGAGGAAAGATATGCATATTCCTTGCCTCTGTCCTGCCATAGAATTCATTAAACTTTATTTGATCTGATTTAGAAACATAGATCATAAAAGTGTACATGAAAACTGTAAATACTCTTTCCTAATACAATACAGTGAGAATTAATTAACACCAGTAGGTAAAAATGGGTGTTACAAAGCCCGGTTCAGAGCAACTTCAGGTTAACAGAATCGTAAAGGTCAATGTTTCGCAAGATCAATCTCATGTACTTCGTGCAAAAAATGCAATAAGGGATCCAAGTAAGATGTAACCCTCCAATACCTGACCGGTCTGCACTATATAAAACTGCAGAAAAACTAAAAATAAAAAGTGTTTTGCATACTTCTGTCATTGGGCTATATGTGGGTGTGCTACATTTGGGCTCTTTTTTCTCTGCTGGCCATCTTGGGAGACTTAATTGTTATGAAGTTTCCTAATTTCCTCATTTACCTCAGTCTCCTCAGTAGGAAATGCTTTCAGTTTTTTACTTTGATTCCATCAAGATGGCATTCAGATGTGTCACACATTTGCCATAAATTCAGAATGTTAGCACTCTAGTTGTTCATTCGATCACTGTAGTAAAGGTACTGCTCAACAGGGAGTTAACGGGAAGTCTACTGCTAGTATTGAAAGTGATTGTTTCAGTCTGCATGTTAGAATTTTCTAATGAAATAAAAGAGGATTTGAGATCTCACTTAAAACATGCCCTAAATTTTCTTTCTGCAGCACTAACCGTACTTTCTATGGCAAAATGAACCCCCTCATGTTGTTCCTTTTGAAATTAAATGTTTTCAGTGTTACCAGTTTATTCCAATCAAGATGGCTTCAGGTGTGCCATAATTTTGTCATACGACTGTTAGCTCTCTAGTTGTTCTTTAGAACACTCTGGGAAGCTTCAGTAGAACACAAAGGCATCAACTGATCGGCTGCTCCTATTGAAATATAACAGGAAGATATTTGAGATCTCACTTAAAACATGTCCTAATTTTTCTTTCTACAGCACTAACCATCATTTCTATGGCAAAATGAACCCCCTCATTTTGTTCCTTTTTAAATTAAATGTTTTAAGTGTTACGAGTTTATTCCAATAAAGATGATTTCAGGTGTGCCCTAATTTTGTCATAAGTAAGACTGTTAGCTCTCTAGTTATTCTTTAGAACACACTGGGAAGCTGCAGTAGAACACAAAGGCATTAGCTGACAGGCTGCTCCTGTTGAAATATAACAGGAATATATTTGAGATCTCACTTAAAACATGTCCTAATTTTTCTTTCTACAGCACTAACCATAATTTCTATGACAAAATGAATCCCCTCGTGTTGTTCCTTTTTAAATTAAATGTTTTAAGAGTTACCAGTTTATTCCAATTAAGATGGGTTCAGGTGTGCAATAATTTTGACATAAGTACGACTGTTAGCGCTCTAGTTGTTCTTTAGGACACTCTGGGAAGCTGCAGTGGAACACAAAGGAATCAACTGACAGGCTGCTCCTGTTGAAATATAACAGGAAGATGTTTGAGATTACACTTGAAACATGTCCTAATTTTTCTTTCTACAGCACTAACCATAATTTCGATGAAAAAATGAACCCCCTCATTTTGTTCCTTTTTAAATTAAATGTTTTAAGAGTTACCAGTTTTTTCCAATCAAGATGGCTTCAGGTGTGGCATAATTTTGTCATAAGTAAGACTGTTAGTGCTCTAGTTGTTCTTTAGAAAACTCTAGGAAGCTATAGTAGAACACAAAGGCATCAACTGACAGGCTGCTCCTGTTGAAATATAACAGGAAGATATTTGAGATCACACTTGAAACATGTCCTAATTTTTCTTTCTACAGCACTAACCATAATTTCTATGAAAAAATGAACCCCCTCATTTTGTTCCTTTTTAAATTAAATGTTTTAAGAGTTACCAGTTTTTTCCAATCAAGATGGCTTCAGGTGTGCCATAATTTTGTCATAAGTAAGACTGTTAGCGCTCTAGTTGTTCTTTAGAAAACTCTGGGAAGCTATAGTAGAACACAAAGGCATCAACTGACAGGCTGCTCCTGTTGAAATATAACAGGAAGATATTTGAGATCACACTTGAAACATGTCCTAATTTTTTTCTTTCTACAGCACTAACCATAATTTCCCTGACAAAATGAACCCCATCATTTTGTTCCTTTTTAAACTAAATGTTTTAAGTGTTACCAGTTTATTCCAATCAAGATGGCTTTGAGATGTCATCAGTGATGTCATGAGTGATGTCACTGACCATGTCATGAGTGATGTAATATGTGACGTCATCAGCAGTGCATTGCGGGCGCGCGAGTTAGCTGAACTAACTATAAGGGGGAATTTCTATGGTTTGGAGGAGTGAAATGTCCAACTAACTATAACGCCCCTGAAACCTATGTTTTTTTCAGTGAATATATATATATATATATATATATATATATATATATATATATATATATTACTTACTGGTAAGTAGGTAGGTAGTTATAGTTAGGACCTATTATCCATAGGAAATCCGCAACATTCTATTTGGAATAACTTTGGCGCCGGATGACGAATCTTCGTGAAAATTTCAAAACTCGTGGCCCGCTCTGGTCCGCTCATACCCTGAAAGTCTCGGGGTGATTCATCAAGCGGGGGCCAAGAAAAAAGGGGGTCCTAAACTTGTTTTCCCCATGCAATTTTCCATAGGGACCTTTAGTCGCAGCTACAGCCCGAACTGCTGAACGGAATTACACCAAATTTGACAGAAAGGTAGGCACTGGTTCAGAGTCATGCCTTTTGCTTAAATACTGTAAATCCGTTCAATTGTTCCTGAGAAAATCAAAATCACATATATATCTATGGCCGCGCTGGATCCGCGCACCCTGAGCGCACCCTGAGCTCACCCTCCCGATCACGAGCTGCATGCTAATTGGCTGCCAACTGTCTGTCAACACTCCAAACCAGGAAGTGTTGGCAGCCATTTTGTGCCTCGGTAGAAGCAAGCCTGAAGAAATCAGTGGAACTAGTGTGTAAAACTCATAAAGGGGGCAGGGTAGAAATACCCAGACCCTCTAGGCCTGCTTAGGGGGTCCCACCTTTCAGTGATGTCATTTGAGATGTCATCAGTGATGTTATGAGTGATGTCACTGACCATGTCATGAGTGATGTAATATGTGACGTCATCAGCAGTGCATTGCGGGCGCGCGAGTTATAGTTAGCTGAACTAAATATAACGGGGGAATTTCACTGGTTTTGCACAAGTGAAATGTCTAGTTAACTATAACACCCCTAAAACCTATATTTTTTTCTGTGAATATATATATATATATGAGTTTAAGATATTACCACAAACATACACATATTTTAACTTTGACTTCAACAGGAAACCATAGCTATCAGCTTGCACATACCAAAGCAAACTGTATAAAACAGTGAACATTTCAGAAGAAAAAAAAAATGTAACCGCCAAACAAGGTACAATAATAAACCCAGAGGTCCCAGAAGCTCACTGGGTCCATGTGCTCCTGCAGCTCACCACAGGGTCATCTGCAGCACACTTAACCTTTGCTTAAACTTCTCGCTGGGAAATGAGGAGTCTCTATCAGGGACCTGTCACATCCCAGCAGCCCTCAAATTCAACAAAGATTTTTGCTGTGGTATGCCTGCTCTTCTTTGTGGACCACCAATGGAATATGCAAATGTTGAGCCCTCGCAGAGACTTATTGGAAGGCTCCTTCTGGGCCCAATGCTATGCCTTTCATCCCAACGCCACTAAGTTCAAGTAAAAAGATGGGAATTATCATGGGTGACAAAATGCTCCCTTCACATTCAGTACCAGATCTTCAAAAATATTTTTAGCAAGTGCATCAAAACATGGTGGCTTTGATCTGTTTTAACAATTCATCTTGTAATGAGTTTAATAGGATATATGAAAGAATGTTTATGTTTGTTTATTGTTACAAGTGACTTGCTATGTTTGATATATAACAATACAGTGATGGAGTATATCTCACCTGCTTTAAATTTATATGCAGAATGTCTATAAATTAAATTGATATTTGATATGCGCTCCTATTGATTTACAACGCACATAGTTGTTGCTTTCACAAGAGGATATAATGGATCATGATTCTTATTAGAAACTTTGATTTAACAAGACTTCAATAAGTGATAGATAAGGTTGTCTTAAGCCAGAGCAAAACGTTTCATAAATTAGGGTAACATGCCTTTGCTTCATGCTTTTTCCTCGCTTTTAAAATAAAGGTACTTTCAACATGCTGGTTTAGAGCAAAATTTGCATTACAAATACCATGTAGTGACATGAATTCACCTTCCAAGTATGCACCTAGGGTCTCTTCAGTTGTCTTGTCTGTCTTGAGGACTCTGTTGAGATACCTTGCTGCCTCTATTGACTGTCAGTTCTTTCAGGGTCATTGGTTTACCGACGAGAGGGAGATAATCGAGGCGCACATCCACTCTGATAACAAATAAGACGGTGGTTTCTAGGACAGACTACCACACAACCACACGGATGCAAACATTTACACGCACATTCTGCAAACACACACACTACATACACATCTTAATACAATCTGCAAAAACATATGATATACACCTTAAACCAGGACTATTCCATAACAGGGCTACTTGAAAAATATATAAACAGGAGTCCTCCCTTAGCCAAGATGCACTGTTGGCAGTACAGCTCTGCACTGTAATAATAACCGAGAGCCTCGGACAGCGCCTGTAGGCCAGAACCCATCTACATGGCAACTGAGAAATGGTGGGTGGAGGTGAGGTGTTGGGTGATAGTTGGGCAATGTTGTCGAAGAGGGCAGAATTGTAGGGGCTCTGACAATGATATTGGGAACCCATCTCTTTGCATTTCTGTACTGGCTTCAGCCCTTTTGGATAGCGACATGTTCTAGTAGCGGTGTTTGATTTGCTTAACACTGGGTTGGTCTCAGGTAGAACATAATGAATTTAGCACATTCTGCAGCGGTGGTCTTTGATTTCTCATTCTGATGTGCGGACCAATACCCCTACCTGTATTTAATTTCAGAACTCACACAGGAGAGGCTCAGCTGGCCCACCCCGGCCCACCATTCTGTCTCTCCACACAGTTTAGATTTTATAAATCATCATTGCCGTGTAATGCAGGCACAATTTGCCTTTGACATGAATTTGCGTGCAAAGATATTTCAGTCATGCAGGTGCAATTATTCTCAACTGGTAACTTCATGCGACTGCTGAAATGTAGCATGGCACCACGATTCTGCTCGCAAACATCGGGGTCAGTTAATATATTGTTCAATGCCGTTACGCGTACTAGTTTTTAATATTGCAGGAATTTTACCATGTACATTTTTTGACCGTCTACACGTTGTTAGGACTTCATTTTATCTGAGCATCAGCACACACCTACCTTTCATTAGACAGCCTTATGTTAGTCTTTTCAAACTATCTCTTAATATTCACACACCATCATTTTTGCTCTTGAGAAAAAATCTCATTGTTCGGGCCTTTTTTTAAAAAAAATCAAACATTGCCATTGTAATTTTTTAAGAAAGCCTTTACCATTGCACCTAATGTATTTATTTCCTTCTTTGCGTCTGTAACAACATCTATTTTAAATCACTCTGCTGTTCCCTCTGAGTCAAGCAGCACACACAGGGGCCTCGGATGCATGTGCACAGCGGAAATGCAAATGGGCGAGAGGAATTTTAAGGATCAAATTATTTGTATGAATATTTATGTGGTAAATGTGTTTGTGCGTGCGCGCGCAGTCGCACGTGCCCGAATGCGAGAGGATAGATAATGGCGTTGCGTGAACCCTTCCTTTCCCTTGAATATTAATTAGAATATTTATAATCTGAACATGCTTGGAATAAAAAAAAAATGACTTGGCGGTGCTTTCTTGCCGGGGCAAGAGTTTGGCAGATCGCGTCTTCCTCACAGGCAAGGCACGGCAGAAAATGAAGCGCTTCTCTGGCAGCTCATTGTGAATGCAGAACGCATCCCGGCTGCTGCATACCACTGCAAGAAACCCTGAAAAGACAAGAAAAATGAAGGCAGCCGCAATCTCATTTTCCGAGGGCTGCAAGTCAGCCAAGAAATGGCTATTATTCCATCGACACTGTCGGCATTAAGTTATTTCCTTCACTAAATACGAGAATGTTCATGAATATCTATTGAGTGCCAGGTACAGACTTGTACAGGCAGGGAGTCTGACTGGCTGCGACTTTATATTTCTCCAACAACACACCTCAATCTCACGCAAACGTGAGAGACAATAGTGTGTTAAATTGGTTAATAAATCTCCAGATTGATGCCCGTTGCAGATGCCTGAACTTCGTCTCTATTACAACAGTGAAAGTGGTAACATTTTTAACTACTGAAGTGCTTGGCTTGTGAGAGTTGTTCGTTCACCTTTGGAAACATCACACCAGGGGCTTTGTTTCGCCCTGCTTTCGAAGAGCGAACCACGAATTATCAAAACGGAGAATTAGTATTCCTCTGCCGTGTTTATTAATTCGATCCTATTGGTGTTGTACATTAGGCGTTGCAAAGCAGGATGGGAAAAATACTAGTGCATAATAATGCACCGCCTGCAGCCATACCCATGCATGGCACGAACTACATGCAGTGTGTGTGCTTTCAAATTAAGTACAATCTGCTCGTAACTCCCTTTCACAAGGTCATTCCATTTGTTAAAGGTGTCTAGGAGAGGTATTCATGCGCATCAGTGGGCATTTCGTGCCTGAGTGACAACAATGAGTAAGAGCTGCGCACTTCCAGAGAGGGGAAATGATGTGGATCTGTGTAAAGGGATTAGAGTGTCTGTCATTGCCATTTTTATATTTGGCCACAGGGCAGGGTACTGTTTTTACCGAACTGATGGGCACCTCGTTGCTGCTGCTGCTGCTGTCTCTCATTCATTTTTCCTCTTCTCAGTACACGTGAGACTTGATAAACAAATGGACTAGCTGCGCCTCAGTGGTGTGTCTCGGAGTAGCACCACACATGTATTTCGAAGCATAGCAACATTTTTGCACGTTTGCATATATAGTTATTTGTAAAGCGCATACCTAGCTAAAGAGCTGCCAGAGCTAAACAAGGACAGGAGCTCTGATTTACAATTCAGAATCATTTATTATGAAGCAAGATGGTTATAGAGGGTGTGTGGACAGAGTTATGGTTCCTTTTGTAGTGTTGCCCCTGCTGTATGTAGGCCTGGGAGAAATTTTAATTAAGCTGGAGTAATCAGAGTAATTTCAATAATTACACATTACTATGTGAAAGTATTGAAATTACACAATTTTTCCAGCTTGAGTACTTAAGAGTAAGTTGAGGCACAAATACTACAGGAGAGGAACAGAATAAATGAATTAAGAGAGAGCAAGTGCCTGCGGGCTACTGCTGTTCATGTACTGTAGCATTTAGTGCTATTTCGATCAACTGACCCATTTTGGATGCAGGGGTGGATTTAGCACTAAGAAAACAACGCTAAAGGCTGAATTACGCTTCTCACTCAATTATGCATGATTACAAGTAATTTTATGCTAATTGCGAATAATTACTCTATAGAAAACTACGCCAGTTATGCCCACCCCTAGTTGCATGGTCACAACAGCCATTGAAATGAGGAAAGCAGATGATTTTACAGAAATTAATGAGCACAGACTTTGCTGATAATTTAGAGACTGAATGTCACCTACCGAATAGTAGACTCTGCAAAGTATGCAGCACATTACAATGCATGAAACATACTCACATGAATATCTCAATTGAAGTCTGCTCCAGAAGATTCACAAATCTACACAGATGACCAAAGCTACAAAATTAAATCAGTTCCTGGCAAACACAGCATTGTAAAGTTCAAAGTGATTCACATTTTAACATTAATGTATCCTTATTTTAATAATTTTCATTACAATTTTTCTCATTTAAGAAACATTTCACGAGTTTTACAGGAGGCAGTTTGTCCCTTACTCAACATAGCACTTCTTTTTTTTAATCATAAATACGTTCTGAATAATCAGAAGAATAATTCAGTATGTAGACTTAGATACATATATCAATAATATAGTTGATACAAGCTGAAAATGTCACTGGGGAACTCCTAGCTCGTAACACGTGCAAATACTCATAGTGATAAAATAAAGTTTCATGATTTCTCAATTCTTCTGAAACAATCATTGATGCCAACTGTTATGGTCCTCTATGGTCTAAATTAGGATGTCTTTGGCCTGTTCAGTTAAACTGTTAAACTATTTTTCATTAAAAAGAATGTTCTAGATGATATTTTTCACAAAATAATCCAAATAAAATATATGTACTTACTATTATACCAAAAAACATACATTTGTCATACTCAATACAAAAAAATAGTGGTAAAAGTTCAACACATCATATAAACATTACAAAAATCATACCACTGCAAATGGACAAAGTAAGTTCTCAAAATGTAGGAGCTCTGTATGTAGCTTCAACATTTTAGCAGTGTATAATATTTAAAAATAGATGATTTAACAGAGGAGAGAACATTTCTCATAGATCCGATTCTCCAGACTCTTGTCAACAACCATTTGACTCACCAATGAAACTCGCCTGTCTTCCTCCAGATTCAAAACATTGCTTTGGATATTTTCAGGTGAGTAAAGCAGATAAACAAAGGAAAAACATAATGAAAGGAACAAAAAATGTGATGGCTGTGATACTGTTATAATATAGTGAAGAGAAATTGGTTAAACACGCATTATAGCCAATTACGGAGCTTTACTCCAGCTGTGTTACAGACCACCATTGGTCACAAGAAACTGTGGGTGTTTAATGGCTGTTACAGCCCAAGGAAAAAGCGCTAAAATGCTATTAATACCTTCCACCCATTGATGGTAGTATGTTCTAAATGAAACAGAGAGAAATAAAAAGACACACTTTGGAATGATGGAGTGGAAGGACTATACCCCCCATTATTTAGTACTCAATTGTTTTGAGGGGAGCTCACAGAAGGCCAGTGTTTGAATGTTTATTGCTTATATATCCTTTATCCTGTGTTGGAAGACATTACAAAAAAATTGTACAATCAATAAATTGCAAAGTACTACCTTGTTGCAGAGTTATTATTGTAATGTTATGTTGGGTACCACAAAAGGGAAAAAAGAGTAGCATAGCATTGTATGGATACTTTTAACAGCCGATTTAATGATTACTTCACCCATACTTGACATAGTACTGAGCAAGGATTTGCAATGAGAATAGTTGGCCAACCCCAAAATCAAACATATTTCAACCAATCTCATGAGAAATTTATGTTGGAATATTATAGAGTTCAAATTATTACATTCCAAAGTAAAAATTGAACTTTGAGTTTGGTCGATGATGAAGTACTCAAGGAAAAGTGTGCTTGTATTTCAAATACCTGTTTTACAGATTGGGCTATCTTAATTATGTATGCTGCACCTGAACATTAAATTCTCCTTCCAATTATTGAAAATTGAAAAATTTGAGAGGAATGCATAAGCATTAAAGGGGGTGTTCGCCAGGGATGTGTATTAGAAGCAACTTTGTTTATCATATATTAACAGGCTAATTGAGACCCTTTATGAATGTAATAGGGGCTACCCAAAAGTAGGTGAGCAAGGGATCCCTGCCTTACTTTTCACAGATATCTATTACTAATTCAAAATATTCTATTGGATTGCAGCACATAATGAACCAGTTCTCACCGTCCTGCAAGAAGTGCGGTCTGTAAAGTAATGTGTCCAAAGCAAAATTCTGTACTTTTTGCCCACAGAGGACTTTTAGAGGAAAAGTGAATATAGGATCTACTAACTTGAGGCAAGTTAAGACTTTAATTACCTGCATGTAAGGACTACCAGAATATTATCATGGCACCCCCAAAAGCTAAGGGTCAGTTGACTCTACAGTATGACAGTCATGAAGAAATTAAACAATTGTACCTTCAGACCGATATCACCTGCCCTTGAAATTTATCATGCATGAGGGCTTGGTAGGTGTTAGAAATGGGATCTCTGGTTGGTTAACCCCTTCAGTGCCCATGACGAGATAGTCTCATCATGGAGCGCGGTTGCGCTGTGCCCATGACTAAACTATCTCGTCATGAACCCCGCCCGCTAATGCAACGCCCGGCACAGGGCGGGGAAAGGGCGGGGCACTGAAGAGGTTAAGGCTTTTGCCAAAGCCAGGCAGAGACCACCACTCTAAGTCAGGGCTGGGGAGTTACACGCCAGAGATAACCCCTGCTCACCCCCTTGGTAGCTTGGCACGAGCAGTCAGGCTTATCCCGGAGGCAATGTGTAAAGCGCTTGCGCGCGCACACAGCAACAACACCCTTGGCCCACCACAAAAGAAACTCCACACAAGGTTATATATAAAAAATAGCCTTTGTATTATAATAAACACATTAGATGATAATCACATAATTTACACTGTGCCAACTGGCACTGGGCAGAATTTCACAGGGGACTATTTACACAAGACAGGGCCACATGGACCACTGTCAGAATTAGCACAAATCACCAATTGTAAATGTAGAACATATACCAACTGTTACACAAATTATAACTGTAGAGCACAACCAGTAACTACTGGCGCAATAATGACCTCAGCATTATCACAATAGAAACAGGTATAAAACCTATCCTGTATACATCACAGGGGCATAAACACATTATGCAATCTCTCACAAGTCTCACGCGTTAGACCCTACCTCCTAAGTATAATTACACTAGGGGCGTACATCACACAGGGAAGTATAATCTCCCTAACATAAACCTAAACAGGTAAAACAACCTCCTATGCAGAAATCATATCTAGAGGTATAAAACACAGGGTGCGCAAAACATACTACACACGGTACATTTCTTAACACCCAAAGCATTAGTATATAAATCACAATAGCACCTAAATCACATTAGGGTCCAGGTTGCACCAGAACCTAAACGTAGCAGCTGCCCACTACTTGCTGGGCAGCTGGGGACAAGAACAGGGCCTAAACGCTGCAGCTGGCATTAAGTGCTGCAGAGCTGTGGAAGGCCAAAGCAGGGGCGAAGGAGTGCGTCTCACTCTTAACTTAAAATACATGTCCCCCAAAGAAAGAATACCCTAAACGGTGCAGCTGCCCACTACTTGCTGGGCAGCTGGGAATATTCAAATGAGGCTTGGGCTCTCAATGGCCCTGGAAACAATATGCAAAATGTTGGAGCCACGTAGGCTCTAAAAACAACCATGTCCCCGAGCACCGTGGAGCCACACAGGGCTCTGGAAACAAATATGCAAAGCGCTGCAGCTGCCCTCTGTCAAGCGGGGCAGCTGTAGGAGATGCCAACTGGAAGGGGGCACAGCTCGGGAGTCCCTCCCTCTGGGGCCGTAAGGAAAGAATTTCCCCCATTGTGGCAGCAGTCCGCCTTGGCGGTACCGCTGTAATACTAATAGAGGCTCTGGCACCAAACAACATGCCCCCCAAAGCATTGGAGCCACACGGGGCTCTTAAAATAAACATGCCCCCTTTGTTGGAGTGGCCCGCTCTCTTGTGGGACCTCTCAGTGCCAATGCCACCACAGAGCTGCGATCGGCACCAACAATGCGCCTAGCCTCCTCCGTAGCCGTCTCAACTCACCGGCTCTTGGCGGGGGGAGGATGTCTCTCTTCCGTGTCTCCAATGGCGCCACTTCTCCCCTCAAGGTCCAGCGCGGGGTGGGCTCCCGCCTGGATCCATTGGATTCTTCACCCGGGCCCCCTTCTGGGACCCGGGGCTTTTCCTCTATCCGGCCGCCACCGCGGGGCTCTCCCCCGAGCATGGGAGCCCCGCATCAGCACGTTATGCCGGCTACTTCCACTTCTGTCCGGCGGCCCCGCCCACAACCAGGCGGGCCACGGACGGCAGCGGTGATCTGAGGGGTAGGCTCACTCTGTACATAGAAAAAACAGAAAGCGGGGTGGGCACCCGCTCAACTAGGAGGAGGGGAGGGAATCCCAAGGCCAGGGAATCCCCTCTCAGCAGCGGCACGCAGTCCAGCGCTGCAGGGAGAAAGTAAACTACTCCCTAGAGAGTAACATCAAGCGCTCACCAGGCGCTAGGGCTAAGTTCCTTGGGGAAAAAGAAATGGAGCACCAAGCTCCCAGCAAATACGTCTTCAGGGCAGAAGGGGCAGGCAGGGCCCAGGGAGGCCAGCCCTCCCCTGGGCCCCCAGCAGCAGCACGCCCTGCAGGATCAGCACCCAAGTACAGAACAAGAAAATTTTCATGGGGTCACAGCCCCTCTTTTATACACAAAATCCTTTGTCTCCAAAGGTGCAGGGAAGGGGCGAACCAGATGAAACTGGTTCCTGAGCACTTTGTTTTGCTCAGCCCCTCTCACTATTCACATTACAGGCCAGGGACATCAGACGCTCCACAGGGGGTGGAGCCAGCATTTTGGAGGGAAAGCCCAGCCCTATTCAGGTCCCAGGTGTACTCCTCCCTGCCATCAACATGCAGATCTCTCCATTCACCACCGGGGCAGACCCATCCTGACTCCTGGAGCCAGGCACACCAGCCAATCACAAGCCAGACAGTCACTTCACATTTATTACACAGACATGCCAGCTTCTAGAAGTGGCACTTCTACACTAGACACAGTAATGCCGCACACATCATCGCGCAGCATTCAATCTCACGAGTCCGCACATACCAAACTCGACCCTGCACTCCTCTCACATCAGGACTTAACACGGTCACTCAGATCCCTCATGCATTCCTATGGGAGGGCAGGTCAGTCTCACTAAAACCTACACAGAGTGCACGCACTTTCCACTGGGACACAGTGTAAAAGAGCCTAGAGGCCTAAATCTACTAATACAACATAGGAAAAAGGCTAGGATAAATGCAAAACGTTTTAGGGGTGAACTTGCCAGAAGGGCCAAGTCCAACAGTAGGGCATTGTAAGGAGAAGAGATATGAGGTACTGACCAAATCAGGGGTTAGAGAAAACGGAAACAGATTCACAAAATCTATACTTATGTTGCCACAAAGTACTCCTTTAACATCAATGCGCTTAGACCTTGATATAAAGAACATATTGCATGTTGCAACCCTTAAACACCTGATCTTCCTTGTTTGAGGTTTGGTCAGTTAAATCCCAATTCTCCCCAGACAAGCACTGTTAGAGGTGAAAACTCAGGATATGTCTGGGTTGATGCCCCGGCTTAGGCATATTAAGACCTGGATGTACAAGTTGGGGTTATATAACACCTGGGATGAATTAAGTAAATGGTAGGCCTGTCAAAGACAAGATACTGGTAACACTCGAGGAAAAGTGTTCCAGAAATTTGGTGATCTTAATTACATATGCTGCACATGAACATTGAATTCTCCCTCAATTATAGAAAATACAAGAATTGTAGAGGGGAATTTTAAACATCATATCATTTAGAATGTAAAAAGTAAATTGTAGGATCGTGAAAAAAATAAAGTAGTTTCAGAACTTTCCTTTTTAGGAAAAATTTACAAACAATTCCGAAATGTCTCAAACAGGTTGAAAAATAGAACGTATACCCTTTTCTGCTTAAGGAGTGCGATAGAGTGAGTTACTTGTGCTTGGATCATGTGCCTGTGATGGAAAGGGGGGATACAGGGTTAAACAACTACGGCAGCTTGAAGCAAGATTGATCATCGAGCTCCAAACATGCATTCCTGGGGGGTTAAACATGGAGGAGGAATTGTGGTCCTTTATTGGTTAAACTTCTCATTTTATTGCTGTGTTTTATTGACACCCCAGATAGCTCAAGTAGCTTTTTTGAACCCCCTTAGGATTTAAACTTTTTTTCAAAACTTTTATTCAAGACAACTTTTTCATAATGATTTTCTATGTTCAAACTGTCATGTTTTGTATATACATTTCAGGCTTAAGTAAACAAACTATGCACAGAATATTTAGGGATAAGCAAAGGTTGCTGTTTTACAAAGTAGCATTGATCATTAATAGCCCATTTGAGGGCTTAATTTTGGAGAAATCTAGTTTTTGCGCTATCGAATGAGACAGTGCAAGTGGCCATGACTATGTAGTCTATTGGAATAACATAATAGGCTTTAATACAATGGTGACACAGATTAACTGATAACGTTTTTGAAAACTGATGATTTAAAAAATAATTGAAACTTTGACTTATCTGTTTTCGTTTTGACTATTATTATATGATGACAAAATGAAATTCGGAATGTGTTTTTAACAGCAAACCAGTATATTTGAACTAGGCTAAAATGGCTGCCTTAGTTACATGAGTCTGTGCAACATATTGGGAAGTCCCTTGTCTATGTTGATCAAATGTTCTATGAACTAATGAGGTAGCGTGTTATTTAAAGGTTAACAATGATGTAAACAAACTAACACTGACGAAGGCCAGGGTGCCAGAACGCGTGTGTTAGTATTTGCCTTGGAAACGCAATTAAAATGAAATTCTTTTGATCGAGCTGGAATGCGCAGCGTGGTTTCTCTGATTGGGACGTGGTAGACTGGAATATATATATACACATATATAAATTTATATATATATATCCAAACCACAAGTTTGCCTGCAGTAAGAGAGCCCACAAAATGTAAGTTTCCTCTGCACATCTTTTAATGTATGAGACAGCGAAAACGGGCCGAGTGCCTTGCTCAAAGTGAAAGTCAAGCCCAACGCGTTTCGTTCTTCAAGAGCACTTCTTCATGGGCGGATGGCTTCGTTTGTAAATGGCTACCCCGGCAATTTCCAATAACACTTAAAGAATTCTTACATCCTGTTATTTGGGGAGTTGGTGGCATTCTCTCCTCTATTACGGGGTCACTTTGCACCAAATGCCAATACTTTTTTATTATTTTTCTCAGGCTCTATTTTTGCTTGTTATATGTAAGGATCAATCTTGGGCTACTTTCAGTGGATGTTAAACTGGATGTTTGCTTGATACTACTGGCTGATGGCTTGGACAATCGTTCATCACGTGGTCGGGCTCTTGTTCTGTGGTTAGCCTCATCCACCGTTCGTTCTGAGTAGCCCCTGGCCAAAAAACGAGATTTACATTCATCCTGTGCTTTTACCAAATCTTCCTCCCGGTTACTAATTCACTGTATCCTCAGCATTTCACCATATGGTATACTGTGGAGTGTGTGTTTGGCTTCAAAGCTACTGGAGTGTAGAATGGTCTTGCTAGATGCAGGTTTACGGTGCAGTCTTATTTCTATCTTGTTATTGATCACATAAACTTCTACATCTAGAAAGCAGATGGATGTATCACTGATGTCATATGTAAGCTTTACATTTATATCATTATTATTCAACATATAGATGAATTCCTCTGCACTTTGTATGTCACCATGCCATAAAAACACCAAAAAGAAGACACTGTTCCAGAGGCAGGGCGCCAAAGGTCACCTACAAGCCTTATAGCAAAGCAAAAAAGAGAAAGGCAAAAAGACCTAGGAATGAGAAAGACCCCATCACACAGAGGAGGCACCAGTCTTGCCTCTTGTTGCCCTCACACACCCTGGAAGGGTGTCATGCTTCATCATCAGGCATTTGCTCCTCGTCGGGCCCGGCACTGCAATGCCCTACGGGTCCCCCGAAGGGTCACTTTATCGGAGATCTTTTTTCAAGAGAAATGCTGGATGGTGCCTGTGGGTGTGTGGGGGGTGGGTCCAGTGTTGAGGGTAAAAAAGTGCGTGCAAGATAAAATTACAATCAGGGGTTACTAAACCAAACAGATAGAGCTGGATTCAGACCGTCAGAAACCAGAATTAGAACCCCATGGGTAAAAAATGCCCTGACAGGCTATGTATGCCTGTGGTAAATCATGGATCAACATGTTTCGCGCCCCTGTCGCCACAGAGGTCGTTGGCGCTTCTTCAGGATCAGAGATAAAATATATGAAGTGCACGTGATACCAGTGATGTGAACAAAAAGTATACCCTCATAATCAGTCAGGGCGAGCCAGCTTCCTGTAGTTCATACAGGGTGGCAAAAAGTAGAAACTGCTCCTGATGAATACCTAGAAAAAGAAACACAGGATAGAGTACATACAGTATGTGAAAGACCCCATCACACAAGTGGTTGTTGGCAGTCCTTATGAATTTTCGGGATAAAATATATTACCGGTAGAATTGGGTAATCATTTATTAAAATTTTTAGTTCATCTTGGTTAATTAAGTCAATGCTTTTCCATGCTAGGAGTTTGCCAAATAGTTCATTTTGTGCTGTTTTTGTGGCCTGCCTTGTGCTTAATTTATAGCAGTTTCAATCTCCCAACTGCCTTAGAGCTTCATCCACATATTGTTCCATTGGCCAGATAACTACGTTGCCACCCGTATCCGAATTTCACACTACCACTGAATTGTTGTCACGCATTTTTTTGATAATTTTCTGGTATTTAAGATGATGTTTGCTACGATTTCTGCAGTTGTTTTGTGTTTTAAAATTTAATTTTCTTATTTCTGCTGTTACAATTTCATTAAAAGTGTCTATGGAGTCTTTAGGCATTACAGGTACGAATTTTGATTTAGGTTCGGGCCTGAGGTGACATGTGCAAATATGCCCTGTGGTGTGTTTTAAGTTGGGGAATTAATTCCTCTTCAATCCTGAGGGTCCCTGGGGTCCAACTAGCTCACCATGTACCTCCAGTAAGCACCAGATGGCTGTGTTGCAGAAAGGTGTCCCAGGCCATGTCCCTTTTTACACCACTGTGCTTTTTTTTTCTTTTTTTTAATTAAGGGGGGCATGTGGCCACCCTCCCGTGCCACTTCTGGCCCCGGGGACCCCATTCCCAGGGCCTGGCCACTTTGTTGGGGACCGTGGGGGGAGCCCCAATGCCCAGCTCCAGCTGGCTCCCCGCCTCCTGTGGGAGACGGCATTGCTTTTCCACACGTGGAGCTGCTGACATGCAGCTCCCCGTGTGGAAAAGCAATGTGGTTTGAATTTTGGAAGAGACTCCCATCCAAAATCCAAACCAGAGTTTGCTATGACAGGGTGGGAGCTGCGAGGATCCCACCCTGTCATAGCAAACTGCAGTGTCCCGGGGATGGGCACCCCAGGACACTGCAGGAGCTGGCCCTGGGGGGGTGGCGGTCCCCAGGGCCATCACTGGCTCCAGGAGGGGGGCCGCGCGGCCCCCCTCCCAACATTGTCAAAGCCCTGGGTAGGTCGTGGTTCCCTGGGGCTCGGGGGTCCGTAACGGAACTCCAAATTTGCATAGCTAGTGCCCCGCGGAGATGGCGGTCCCCGGGGCATGTGGGGGGCTAGAGCCCCCCCACACAGGTAGTTAAAAAAATAAAAAAGCCCCATGTACCCCCACAAATATTTTTGAAAAGCCCCGGGGGTGGCGGTCCCCAGGGCTGGGGGGCCCCTTTGGGCCCCCCATTATAATATTAAATAGAATACTAAGAGATAATAACATATTATGAAATGTTGTGCAAATATGCAAATAAAGTGCCAAGAAATAGCAGCACCTAGAAATTACGAAAAGTCCGGTATAGGATCAGATAAACAACGTGCAAAATTAGCTCACATGAAACCTATAAAGGCAATGAATTGGTCATAAAATCAATACAGATATAAATATATAAATATACCTATAATTATATAAAAATATAAATATGAATATAAATATGAACATAAATATAAATATAAATATCTACTGGCGGTCGCCAGTAGATAGTTATAGTTAGGACCGTGTTTCCATAGGAAATCTGAAAATTCGATTTTGAATAACTTTGGCGCCGGTTGACGGATCCTCGCAAAATTTGCAAAACTAATGGGGCGCTCTGCTCAGCTCCTACCCTGGAAGTCTTGGGGTGATTCGTCAAGCGGGGGCTGAGAAAAAAGGGGGTACCAAAACGCGTTTTCCCCATATATTTTCCAATAGGACCTTTAGTCGAAGGTACAGCCCGAACGGCTGAACAGAATTACTTGAAATTTGGCAAAGAGGTAGTCCTCAGGTCAGTGGTGTGCCTTTTGCATATATGGTGTCAATCTGTTCAGTAGTTCCTGAGAAAATTGCAGTTAAAAGCACATAAATATCTATAGCCACGCACCGTGCGCGCACCGTGCGCGCACGGTGCCGTGCGCGAGCGTAATTCAGATTGGTGGATTCATGTCAGTCAACATTCGAATCGGTCGAAATCAGGAAGTGTCGACCGCCATTTTGTGTGTGACAGTGAAAAAGAAAGGTGGAGAACGTGAAAAGGGGGCAGGGTACAGAGTTCCTGACCCCCTAGCTTTCGTCAGGGGGTCCCTGAAGGACCATGAAGGGTGAAAAAAACATTTTTATTTTATTTTTTAAATCGCGGGGTGCGCGTACGGTGCGCACACAGTACGTGCACCGTCACGAGGTGCGCGCAAGGTGCGCGCACGGCGGAATCATAAAAAAAATAGAATTAAAAATCAAATTTAAGTGTTTAGAGATGTTAGGTGGCTCTAAAAAGAGCCGTTGTGTTAATTGATGGACAGAGGAACAAAAAACATGGCAAACAGTATAGGGTGCCGCACGTGCGCTGCTGTATCTTGCTCTCTATTAGGGGAATGCTGGTGTCCCCATAAGAGAGAAGAGCATTGCACGCATTGCACCGTATATGCACCGTCTTAAGCAGGTGAAGCTGCCACCGCAGATGAAGTGCTCGGCTGAGCTGCAGATGATGTGCTCGGCTGAGCTGCTGCGGATGTGCTCGGCTGAGCTGCTGGAGGGTTTTCTCTAGCAGCTCGAGCATAAGCCACAGGATGTACATCTCTAATGTGCCTGATCATAGTGAAGATACTAAAAGAGTATTTCTTTTTAGGATCTCCTCTTGATAAGACATGATCACAAAGAGTGCAGGTGACTTTTGGAGCATTCACCTTCTTCTGCCCGTCTGGAAATGTAAAAAATTGCCATATACAAGAGTCTTTCTGTTTCCTCTGTCTCTGTCTCACAAGGGTCTCATGCTTACTCCCAGAAGATGACTGCTGCTCTGCCATTCTCAAGTACTGGAGTACTGGAAAAGCTGCTCAGCTCCTTCTCCCAGGGAATCAGAAGTAATAATGAGGGGAGTGGGTGTGGTGTTGGAAGTTTCTGGAACTGAAACTACTATAAACCAATGAAAAGTGTTGTTTCTTAATCACATGACCTGAGACTACTATAAACCAATGAAAAGTGTTCTTTCTAAATCACATGACTTGCCGTGCGCGCACCGTGCGCGCACCGAGCATGCATGCATGCGCGTACGGAGCACGCGCGCATGCGGGCACGGAGCACGCACGCATGCGCGTTCGGAGCACGCGCTCATGAGCGTATGCGCACGGAGCACGCATGCATGCACGTACGGAGCATGCGCGCATGCGCGTATGGTGCATGCGCGTACGGAGCACACACGACGTACGCATGCGCTCGTGGAGCACGTATGCATGCGCACACAGAGTACGTACGCATGCGCGCACAGTGCATGCACCGTTCGCGCACGGACAAAAACCCTTAAAAAAAACAAGTTAATCTATAACTATATATATAGGTAGCTTATTGTAAAATAAATATTTAAAAAATATAATGATACATTCATAAATTAGCATTTAAAAAACCGTGCAAATTCACTTAAAAAACCATAGGTTTCACACACGTTATAGTTAGGAATTAGCATTTAAAAAACATTTGAAATTCACTAAAAAAACTATAGGTTTCACACACGTTATAGTTAGGAATTAGCATTTAAAAAACCTTGCAAATTCACTGAAAAAACCATAGGTTTCACACACGTTATAGTTAGGAATTAGCATTTAAAAAACCTTGCAAATTCACTGAAAAAACCATAGGTTTCACACATGTTATAGTTAGCTGGACATTTCACTGGTAAAAAAACAATGAATTTCCCTGTTAAAGTTAGTTCAGCTAACTATAACTCGCGCGCCCGCAATCCACTGCTGATGATGTCACATATTACATCACTCATGACATGGTCAGTGACATCACTCATGACATCACTGATGACATCTCAAATGACATCACTAATGACATCATCCAGTGAATGTGTGTTTTTCTGAAAATTACATATGTTTTATATATGTATATATCAAGGTCGATGGAAGAATAAATGGGTATATAAGTGTCTAAATGGATGATTTGTTTTTGAAGAATTGATTGTATAACTGACTGATTAAGTGTATCTTAGTGAATACATGGCTTAGTGAGTAATGCTTAAATGTGTAAATATCTATATCAGTCTCTCACTTTGTGTATAAGTGGCTGCATGGGTTGGTGAGTAGCTACATGAGTGTCTATATAGGTTATTAGTTGGTTTTTTGAGTATCAGTATGAGTGTCTGAGTGTCTGTATGGTTCAGTGGGGGGTATTACGTAGTGCATAGGTGCATGAATGAGTGACTCACTGTTTGTATGTGTTGAAGACAGCATGTGTGCAGGACTTTATGGGTGGATGAGTGTGTGCATGGGTTTGTTAGTGAATGATAGACTGTCTCAATAGTGTCTTTATGAGTAACTAAATATGTTTTACACTAGTATTTGTGACTATTGGTGTATATAAGTGAGTATATGTGAGAGTGAGAGATTGAAAGAGTTCCTGTATGAATAAGTATGTGTTTCTATAAGTGATTGTTTAAAAGACTAAGTATGTGTAAGTTGCTGTAGACATCACTGATGACGTCATCCATGTGATAAATTACCACATCTTCTCACACCCTAATATAACCTTTGATACACCGAATCAAAATGTAAGAGTTCCATTCTCAAAACCATACATACTGCAATGCCAATAACTTCATACTCATTTATTAACTCTTAGGTCTACATACACCTCCACTCATTCACCTGTACAGTCACTCATACTTACAGTCACAACATACAAAACTATCATATGCATTTATACACCTATATAGACACTCACACACTACCAATCATCCATAGAGGTACTCTCACACCTACTCAGTCATGCAAATAATCACACTCCCATTTACTCACCTATGCGGTTATACACACTCAAGTTCACTTACTCATAAAAATAGTGTCACATTCTTACGCTCTTATAGAATCATTGATATAAGCACACACTCATCCATACAGTCACTCTCACAATCACACACTCTCACATCTACCCACTTATATACTCTTACATGCATATATACTGCCTTTCACATATGTAGTTAGTCACAAATGTACCACTGAGATATACATTCAATCCCTAACACACCCATACATACACTCACTCAACCATACAGTCCATGACAGATGCACTCTTAAAACCATGCACCCATAGAATCACCCACTCACACATCTATGCATAGAGTCACACACACCCTACCCACACAAACACTCAGGAACCCATACAGATACTGAGACAAGCAATCAATAACTCATGTAGACACTCATATAGGTATTCACAAAACCATGCAGCCACTTATACACCAACATATAGAAACATACAGACATTTACACAGTTTAGTCACTACTCTGCAGTAAGATACATTTAATGACTCACTTATAGAGTTAGTTACACACCACAGAAAATCATCCATTTACACACTTGTACACCCACTCATTCTTCAACAGGTCTTTCCCTATATATATTAAACATATTCAATGGATGATGTCATCAGTGATGTCATCAGTGATGTCATTTGAGATGTCATCAGTGATGTCATGAGTGATGTCACTGACCATGTCATGAGTGATGTAATATATGACGTCATCAGCAGTGGATTGTGGGCGCGCGAGTTATAGTTAGCAGAACTGACTATAACGGGGGAATTTCATTGTTTTTTTACGAGTGAAATGTCCAGCTAACTATAACATGTGTGAAACCTATGGTTTTTTCAGAGAATATAAATATAAAAATGTATTACGGCTGGATAGCGGAACTCACTGGCCCCCTCTTTTAAGAACTTATGTGCAGAAACAAAGCGGCAAACACCACACTTGGGGATTAGATATTTTCTGATGGACTACATGCCCCAACATGCAATGAGACTCACCTGAGACAGACTTCCTGTATTAATTTGAAATAAAAGGAGAACTTGTTGTAGCCCGTTTTGCCTGCCGCTTGCTGTTTTAAATGGTTCATGATCAAGGGATTGACTCCCGAAATGCGTCGAAGAATGCTTTTGAGGGGCAGTTTACATGAGAGCCGTCAGCCCGACAAGGACCTTGAACCTAACTGCCCGTGAGTGCCAGCCACGAGGGTGTCTCTTTTGTTCGATAAATATGTGGCCTCAACCCGGCCACGGCATGGCACCGCTGCGAGATCCTTGCGGAACCGCCCCTGTAACACTTGGCAGGAGTGCGGTATGGGTGGCCTGGAGGTCGCCTTGTATTACGGCTGGATAGCGGAACTCACTGGCCCCCTCTTTTAAGAACTTATGTGCAGAAACAAAGCGGCAAACACCCCACTTGGGGATTAGATATTTTCTGATGGACTACATGCCCCAACATGCAATGAGACTCACCTGAGACAGACTTCCTGTATTAATTTGAAGTAAAAGGAGGACTTGTTGTAGCCCGTTTTGCCTGCCGCTTGCTGTTTTAAATGGTTCATGATGAAGGGATTGACTCCCGAAATGCGTCGACCAATGCTTTTGAGGGGCAGTTTACATGAGAGCCGTCAGCCCGACAAGGACCTTGAACCTAACTGCCCGTGAGTGCCAGCCACGAGGGTGTCTCTTTTGTTTGATAAATATGTGGCCTCAACCCGGCCACGGCATGGCACCGCTGCGAGATCCTTGCGGAACCGCCCCTGTAACACTTGGCAGGAGTGCGGTATGGGTGGCCTGGAGGTCGCCTTGTATTACGGCTGGATAGCGGAACTCACTGGCCCCCTCTTTTAACCCCTTCTGTGCCACGCCCTTTCCCCCTCCTGTGCCGGGCGTTTCATTAGTGGGTGGGGTTCCTGACGAGATAGTCTCGTCATGGGCACAGCGCGACCGTGCTCCATGACGAGACTATCTCGTCATGGGCACAGAAGAGGTTAAGAACTTATGTGCAGAAACAAAGCGGCAAACACCCCACTTGGAGATTAGATATTTTCTGATGGACTACATGCCCCAACATGCAATGAGACTCACCTGAGACAGACTTCCTGTATTAATTTGAAATAAAAGGAGGACTTGTTGTAGCCCGTTTTGCCTGCCGCTTCCTGTTTTAAATGGTTCATGATGAAGGGATTGACTCCCGAAACGCGTCGACCAATGCTTTTGAGGGGCAGTTTACATGAGAGCCGTCAGCCCGACAAGGACCTTGAACCTAACTGCCCGTGAGTGCCAGCCACGAGGGTGTCTCTTTTGTTTGATAAATATAAACATGTGCACAAATGCTGATTATACATGATTCATCCGAAATGTGAACCTCTTAATAACCAATTAAAAACCAAGTATTCTAAAACTCCCATTACGCCAGTTAAGATCAAGATTAATGGTTAAAACTGAACTAAAACGGGGATAGATAACAGGGTCTTAAATGTTGGCTAAAAGATTTCACTAGTATATAAGATGCATAAAACCATGTGCACATATTAAATAAATCCATCTGTATCAATAAAAAATAAATAAGGTTGTATCCATATAGAGATGCACAACATAGTCAATCAGATATATTCCATGGGTCGAAAACAAATTACAAAAAATTTGTGTAAGTCTTCGCCCATATTCAGCCCAATAGGCATCTTAGTACCCAGTGTCAATACGTATTGTGATTTCATCTGGTGTAACCTTCTTTCCCTGTTCCCACCTCTGGGTAATTTCGGAACTGCATCGATGACAAAATAAGTGAGATCTTTGAGGTTATTAATATGTACAAGATTGAAGTGTTAGGCAACAGGGTAGTTGTGATCTGTATTGACAATAGCAAGCAAATGTTGCAGGATACGGTTAAATACCTGCAATTTCATACTCTCTACATACCTTAAATGACAAGTACTCTCGAGTATGTAGACCACGAACTCAGTGCGCCATGTGAAATGACCCTTGATTTGAATGGGTTCAGGATCAAAAGCATCAGTGTATTCTTGTCTGTTGATACCAAATTTGCAGGCTCTGCAATTATGGCATTTAAAAAAGCCTGTTTTAAGAGATAGCCAGGTGGTAGGTGCTGTCATGACTTCAGGACTGGTTCTCACTAGAGTATCCCTCATAGAGGGAGTTCTGCGGAATGTGATAGAGGGGGAGTCAGGGAGTATACGTGAAAGAGTAAGGTCAGTTTTAACAATGTGCCAGTTGTTCAATATGATTTTTCTTATTTGGTGTTCTTGATCACTGAAAGTAGTTATGAGTCTTATTGTGTTCGATTCACCTGGATTGACAATTGTTGTTGCTGGCTCAGTATGGTCAGTTGTGACTACTGGTGAGTTGTTTGTATTAGCCTTTGTTAGGGCAGTGAGTAAAGCCTTACTAGTGTAACCTCGCAGTAAAAACCTTTGAAATGCCTCAGCCTGACAGGATCTATGATCAACTTCAGTGCTGCAAATTCTTTTCATTCTGAAGAACTCCCCATAGGGAATACTGCTGATAAGATGCCTAGGGTGAGCACTATGGGCATGTAAGATGGAATTACCATATATATATGTACCATTCAACAACTTTTAGAAACACTATGGGGTCTACTAGGATGGTGGGCGGTGCGGAAAAATGCATTTTTCCGCCCGCGAGCAGCAGTACTCATGGCCGCCATATTAGTATGGCCAAATATAGTCCATTTACCGTCCATCGTAGTGCAGCGCACACCGCCATCAAAGTGTGCCCGCCACCGTGGCGGTGGGAGCCAATGGAGACTCACTGCCATGCGAAATGACGTCCACCCCGCTCCACAAATTAGGATGCCCCAAACAAGCAGACGCTCCGCAGCGGAGAAACCGCCCAACCAGAGACACCATCCTGTGCAATCACATCGTGCCAACTCACTATATAGACTCAAACAGTGTGTGGAAACTGGAAATTCAGGCATAAGTGAGCCATGTGATGACCACACAGCACAACATCCTGCTAGTGGCTACGTTCAACCAGACACACAACTAGCTCTGAGCACACCTTGGGACATGTTGGGGGCACATTACTTGTTGCCACTGAAAGATCTGTATGGAACAGGAGTGGACAACACAGACACAGACTACAACATGACATTCCACAATGGGCAGAGCCCATGCCACCCACCATGTTGTACTTTGGGGCCCAAAGACTGGTGCACATTGTTGTCAGAAGTCTTGGCCTCCCAAATCTGAGTGGATGCAATGGACGCATTGATGAAGGCACACTCAGATCGGGCACACTGCTGTTCCCTCCCATGGGATTCCCCAGACTACCCCAATGCAGATGATACCTGAAGACCGCAACTCAGAATGCAATGGGAATGCACAGAATTCCAATTACTTTTGTAAGTACAGGTAGGTAGGCCTGGGCGAAAATTTCGTTCCGTTCGCGGAAATTGCGATAATTTGACATTTTCGCGTTCCGCGGAGAGCGCGAAAATGTCAAAATTTCCGGTTTCCGCAGCTTGGCGATAATTTGTTTCTTGCTCGCGCTGTAAAATAATACATTCTCGGGCGCGCGTGATCGCCTTACCTGAATCCCTGCGTTCGCTGACAAGTTTTCTTGATCCGGTCGCGTTCTCCATGAGATGTTGTATTGTTTTTAGCCATTTGCGCTGTCTCGCGACAGTTCGCGCCCGCAGTGACGTCATGCGTCGCACGATCACGTCTTTCTTCTCGCGATCATGCACCGCGAGACAACTCAAAACAAGATGGCCGCGCCCGCAAGCAACCACATGGGTAAATTGGCGACCCGCAACCATGCAGAAAATCTCGGGAACATGCTGGAAAAAAACTTCCGCATCTTCGCGATATTTCCGCTTGTTTGCGATAATTTTAAACATTTTTGCGATAATTTGCGAAAGTTAATTTCGCAAATTCCGCCCACCCCTACAGGTAGGGCAAATGTGTAACACCAGCACCCAGCCCAGCAGCCACTTACATTCCACTGCATCACACTACCAACATCACATAGGCCAGTGCTGGCACAGGCTCTGTACACATACAGCCACTCCCAGCCAAAGTCAGCCTCCCCGAATGCTCACCTCTGGCTTGCTGCTGATACTCCTTCAAATGTACATCCAGCTCAGGCTGTGTCACCACCAAGATGCGGCCCATTAGTGGTGTCATGCTGCGCCGTGCCAAATGCCCAGTGCGAGGAAGCAGCCCCAAGGTCATCTCCGCCATGTTCTTTGCCAGCCGGCAGATGTCGTCCCACCTCTTGTGGCAGTGGGAGCGCCATTGGTTTGAGACCCACAGAGCTCGCACCATGGCCGCAATGGCCCTCCACACAGCCTTATGCTGGTGTACCTTGAGCTGCAGGCATGGGAGACAAGAGGGGGAAATGATCAGTGACACATTGTTCTGTACCTACATCTCTCAGTACTGCAGCAAGATACAAACTCATCACAATTAAATCCAAAGATATGTCTACCAGAGACAAGAATACATCTCACATGGTACCTCTGCATGGGAAAAGCTGATGTAAATGCATGCAGGTGTGAGGGGAACACAGTCCCTGCACATCTCACACACATGCAGGATGCCAGCACTGTAACCCCTATGTAGCCTGCCCACATCTCCAGTCCATTTTTAGGTTAAGCAACACAGACATCACACATCAACCTGTGTT
This sequence comes from Triturus cristatus, assembly GCF_964204655.1. NCBI lineage: Eukaryota > Metazoa > Chordata > Amphibia > Caudata > Salamandridae > Triturus > Triturus cristatus. The sequence goes on from NC_140594.1 coordinate 249,198,284, forward strand.
TGGGGGTAGACTCACTATGTCCAAGACTGCACAGCCCTCAATGTCCCTGCCCTGTGAATAGATAACTGTGTCATGGATGTCACATTGAGGAACATGATCTCACAAATCAAAAATCTGCATCACAAGGCCGGTCCTGTGCAATCTACAGTGCTGAGATGGCTCATAGCTGGAGTGAAATGAGAAAAGACTGATGTAATACTCTGTATGTGAAGTGATGTGTCCTTGTCTTTGTGGGCGGGGATTGTGCAGGCTGGCTGCGTTCACGCTGAAATGGACAACAGGGGCACACACAGCCATTCAGCCAAGCAATCACAGTCCTGACTCCTGCATGAACAACTTTCTGTGTCACTGTATGGCTGACGACAGAACACAGGTCACTCAAACATACATGTGCAGGCAGGGAAACCTGGGGCATTGGGTACACACACCTTCCCCCTGGAGACAACATGTTATGCAGTGCATGACACAACCTCACACTCTCAGGCACATACTGCATCAGTCCAACTACATGTTTGCCCCCCTACCCTCCCCCCCACTTTTGAGGACTTACCCCGACATTCGGGGCACCATATAGCCTTGGGTAATGTGTGAGCACCTCATCCACCAGGACCTCCAGCTCCTCGCTTGTAAAGGGACTGGTACAGATCTTCTCTGTCCTTGCCATCACTGAGGACATGACACAACAGTGGCGGAATTGGGTGGTGAGGGTTCTCTGGCAGCAGTCCCTGGAGGCAGCAACAGGTGAGGGGTCTCTGGCAGCAGTCCCTAGAGGCAGCAGCAGGTGAGGGATCTCTGGCAGCAGTCCCTGGAGGCAGCAGCAGGTGGGGGGGTCTCTGGCAGCAGTCCCTGAAGGCAGCAGCAGGTGAGGGGTCTCTGACAGCAGTCCCTGGAGGCAACAGCAGGTGGGGGTCTCTGGCAGCAGTCCCTGGAGGCAGCAGCAGGTGAGGGGTCTCCCTCTCACACATATATAGCCCCCTGGGGTCATTTCAAAGATGCCAAGCTGCAGCAATTGGTGGTCCAGGTCTGTTTCTTTCAAATGCATCCAATGACCGCCTCTGCAGTGGCGGAGCACGTCTACCGCGATTTTCAAGATTGCATCATGCCACCGCAATCAAGGTTCCCATTGGCTGTAAGGGCATGCTCCATGGCGGTGACACACCGCTGGGGCCCGGAGTGCGCTACCGTGATGGTGCATCTTTCAAATGCATCCAATGACCGCCTCCATAGTGGCGGAGCACGCCTACTGCGATTTTCAAGATTGCATCATGCCACCGCAATCTAGGTTCCAATTGGCTGTAAGGGCATGCTCCATGGCGGTGACACACCGCAGGGGCTTGGGTTGCGCTACCACGATTTTGGCAGTGGAGCATGCCAACCCATGTCTCCATGCCTATCACTACCACCCTTGTGTATATGGGGATTGCTGGTGACACACTGCTGGGGCCAGGTGGTAGCTACCGCGATTTGGGTGCCATACAATGTCAATTGCCATCTGGCAAACATCAACAGCGCACAGTACCCACATGGTCAATGGCACATCATTGTGCACACGATGCCAATGTTCCCTTTACTCCACTGGTGACTACACATGTCATGTTCGTGTCTGTGATTTCGTTGATTGGCCTGTATCCCTCACATGTCACTTATGATATTGATGGTCGTTTACACAGAACAGTGTTGTTCTGGACTCTACAATGTGTAAATGTAAATGTATGTGTCTTGTAAAGCGCACTGCTGCCCTGAGGCGTCCTGGGGCTGTAGACCGCTGGGGAACCCGTCCTGGCTATCCCTGTGAGATGGTCCCTCCTGGGTATCTCCAAGGTGAAACCAGGCATCCCCGGCGAATGTGGGGGGCCGTTGTGGAGATGAGGCAAGCTAATGCCCAGAGTTGCCGAGTGTGATCCCTGGTTAGAGTAGGCACCGAGGCGAGAATTATCGAGTCCGCTGGCCCTGGTCCACGACCCTGCCACGTCGGGAATTGAACCCTGGTCCTGGGCCGTCCTCTGCTTCCGGGTCTGCTGCCTCTAACCAGTGAGCCACACCACTCCACATGTCAATGTGTTGAAGTGCAGTGACAATCACAGCAATGTTCGTCTCAATGAATGAGGATATTTTTTGTATGTCCTCTTGTGTCTGATCTTCACACAATCGTCATTTCTGCTCCGACTGTGGTCATTGTGTTGTGGATGTGTGCCAGGTTCAAATGACCCATGCAGGTGTGTCAGGTACAGCAGCTAGGTATGAGACGGTGGGATTGATTTGTTACACATATGCTGGATGCCCTACTCCCAGGCATGCCCATGTGAAATGTGGCCATATCCCTATGTGCATTCACATTGAATGAGGTGGTGTTTGAGGTACTTGTTTTGTGTAAGTTGACAGGTGTGCCATTTGTGTAGCTGAAGGTGTTCCTGCATGTAAGCTGGTCTGTAACTCAATTTTGATGACAGTCATTGTTGGCATTGTGTCATCCAGAACGTGAGATGCAGTGCCCATCTCATGATGTATTGCATTGGCTTTTGTCCACTTTCATCTCAACTAGGAGGAGACCAAATCTGCTTCATCACTTGACACTGCTGGAGGACATGGAGGATGTTGTGATCATCCGGAAATGCCATCTGGAGAGAGCCACCCTAAAAATCTTTGTGATATGTTGGAGCCCCACCTGCAGCCTCACAGGACATATCCAACAGCTTTCACCCCAACTTATAAGGTGATGGTGGCGCTGCATTTTTTTGCCACAGGATCGTTCCAGCACACGGTGGCCATGGCAGGTGGGATGTCACAACCGATGTTCAGCATGGTGCTGCGTGATGTTCTGTCCACCATGATGGTACACAAGGACAGGTATATCCATTTCCCCAGGGGTCCTGAATTGGCAGCTGTGAAGAGAGATTTCTAACCCCATGGACAAATCCCCCATGTTGTTGGTGCCATTGATTGCACACATGTCGGGCTTGTGCCACCACAGGCACGTGAGCACATTTACAGGAATCGTAAACATTACCTTACCACTCCATAAATGTGCAAGTGGTGTGCCTGGTAGATATGATCATCTCCCACATGTGTGCAAAATTCCCAGGCTCGGCCCATGACTCCTACATCCTGCGGAACAGCATTGTGCACCAGCTGATGGCAAATCTGCTTCCTGAGTGTGCATGGATTGTGGGTGAGTATGCCTAGTCGTATAGCATGCTGGGTGTGTGACCTGCTGCCCTCTGCCTCAGTGAGATTGCAATGTCTATTTGTGTTTGCCATACCTAGGTGACTCTGCATATCCCAACCATCCCTGCTTGCTGAGCCCACTGCGCAATCCCAGGACCCCGGCTGAAGTCCACTACCTGACGAAGACATACTCTGCTGAGTAGCCGAGAGGCCGCTCGGGGGCAGCTATTGCTTAGTCCTTTTAAAAAGAATATCGTTTTGCTGCTAACTATTGCTATTTGCACAGAGTTCACTCGGGGTTTGGACAGAGGATTGATCCCGATTTTAACTCTTTAACTGTGTGTTTTAAAAAAGTGGTTTTTACTTCTGCACATCCGCATACTTGCACTATAAAAATTACTCTCTCACCTGCTACTTGAGCGGGACCCCCCTTGCCTTACATCGCGATTTGCAGCTTGTCAAGCGCCATCTTGGAATAGGCAGGAAGGTCGAAGCCAGGCGCCATATTACCAGGGGCACCGGGTCTACAAGGGGGCAGGACATAAAAGAGGCAAAATGCTAGCGCGCAGGCCTACCTGACGAAGACATACTCTGCTGAGTAGCCGAGAGGCCGCTCGGGGGCAGCTATTGCTCAGTCCTTTTAAAAAGAATATTGTTTTGCTGCTAACTATTGCTATTTGCACAGAGTTCACTCGGGGTTTGGACAGAGGATTGATCCCGATTTTAACTCTTTAATTGTGTGTTTTAAAAAAGTGGTTTTTACTTCTGCACATCCGCATACTTGCACTATAAAAATTACTCTCTCACCTGCTGCTTGAGCGGGACCCCCCTTGCCTTACATCGCGATTTGCAGCTTGTCAAGCGCCATCTTGGAATAGGCAGGAAGGTCGAAGCCAGGCGCCATATTACCAGGGGCACCGGGTCTACAAGGGGGCAGGACATAAAAGGGGCCAAATGCTAGCGCGCAGCGCGCGCGCCGATGGCGTGCCGGAGGCGCGCCAGAGGCAAGCCCGTCTGCGCCCGTCCGCGCGCCGGACGAGCATAGGATGGCTCAAGCTCCTGCCAGCGACGTTGAGGGACGCCGCCGGTACACCAGACTACAGCTCCTGGATATAGGAGGTAGGATGGCCCCCACTGTACCCACTCAGAGCAAGGGTGCTATGCAACCCTGCAATTCAGTACCTAAAACAGGCAAGAGACCTCTGAAAGAGCCAGGCACACTCAAATGTGCTCTGCTGAACTGCAGATCGCTAGTTAAGCATCACACTGAAACTGCACTGCTACTAGAAGAGCTGCGGTTGGATGCGCCCTTCCTCACAGAAACATGGGCTAGAGCAGATGCAGCTGTGGAGATTGGCTCCGCCTGTCCAGAGGGTTTTAAGTTTATACATAAACCCAGACAGGGCGGTAAGGGAGGAGGGGTGGGACTAATCTATAGGGAGAATTTGCGCCCGAGCCTGTTACATACGGAGGCGATTGAGGGGATCGAAGTCATGGCCCTTTCACTACAAGGCGACAGAGGGAACTTACTTACAGGCCTGCTCTGTTATCGTCCACCGGGGCTGCACAATCCAACGCAACCTCTTTTGAATATAATCATCAACCTTGCACTCACACATTCTAAGATGGTTGTCCTAGGTGACTTTAACTGGCGGGAGGACACAAGCACAAAGAACCAGTTGAGGGATCTAACGGCTACCTGTCTTGGCCTTGGCCTCCACCAGCTAGTTACATCTCCCACCCACCAAAAAGGCCACATACTGGATCTGTTGTTCGCAATTAAGACGGAGGTCGAACTTTTAGGCGCTCACCCGCTTATTTGGACAGACCATTTTTGTATTCAGTTTAAGATACTGCTACCAGCTACCTCTTGCCAATCCGAAACCACGGCAACATACAGAGAGGGTAGAAACTGGGTCAGATTGGCCAAAACCGGATCACGGTTGACTCTCCCCACAGCTAGTCTTTTCCTAACCTCCAGTTCGGTGGAGGATAATTACAATGCCTACCATAAGTTTATAACTAACGAACTGGACTTTTTAATCCCGAAGAAGAGGATTAGAGTCAGGAGCAGACCATCAGTGCCTTGGTACGATGATGACCTGCGACAGTTAAAACAGCTCTGTAGGCAGATTGAAAGGAAATGGAGGAAGGGGCTTCTTGCTAGGGATAAAGCGGCGCTGAAATCCGCACAGAGTAGATACAAGCAACTTATCCTGGATCGCAAAGCGAGCTTCTACACTGACTCTATAGCGTCTGCCCCAAATGGAGCAAGGGAACTGTTTAGAATAGTGAACTCCCTATCGGCCCCTAGCTGCCTCGAAAATAAAGTAGTACCCTCCAAGAGGTTATGCGATGATATTGCTACCTACTTTAAGGACAAGGTGAAGAAGATCACGGACCTCTTCGGGGTCTCTGATAGAGTAGCTGATGCCTCTGGGAAAGGAACGCACCACGAGAAGCCAAGTGGTGATTGTTCTCTAACCCTTTTTCCATCTTTCTCAGATGAGTCATTTATCAAGACGGCACACAGCATCTCGTCAGGTTCCCCCCTCGACCCACTGCCCCAGAAGGTTTGGAAGCTTTGGGGTCACTCGACCTTCCCCTGGCTGCGCCAGATCTGTAATCAGTCGTTGGCAGAGGGCATGGTCCCGGATAGTTGGAAACTGGCCTTGGTCTCCCCTCTAATCAAAAAATCAACCCTGGACCCAACCGTCCCTGCCAGCTTCCGGCCAATATCACTCCTCCCGTTCCCTATTAAAATCTTGGAGAAGGCGGTGAGCAGATCCCTCTCGAGTTATCTAGAGGCTAACCGTTTGCTGGACAGGGACCAGTTCGGCTTCCGCCCTTGCCACGGAACCGAGTCCGCATTAGTCACCATGCTGGACACGTTGCGGATGCGGGCTGACACAGGGAGCACCACTGTTTTGGTGCTCCTAGATCTGTCAGCCGCATTCGATACCGTGAGTCATGAAACACTGCTGCGACGACTGACGGAGGTTGGGGTTGGGGGCCAAGCACTACAGTGGCTGCGCTCTTATCTAACAGGAAGACACCAAAGGGTGACCATGGGTTCCTTCATCTCAGAGACCACACCAGTGGACTTTGGAGTTCCACAGGGCTCTAGTATCAGCCCCATCCTATTTAATATATACTTACAACCGCTATTTTCCATCATTAAAGCGTTTGGGGTGGAGCTGATCAATTATGCTGACGACACCCACCTGGCCTTTTCCTTGGAAGGCAAACAGGCAATCTCTCTGGAGCAGTTCCAAAATTGCATGAGGCAGACTACGGACTGGCTACGGAGAAATTGTCTGCAGTTCAACGGAGACAAAACAGAACTGTTGCTTTATGCACCAACAAAACTGATTCAACATCCTCCGGTGGACTTCAGAATCGCCCCGGATTCAGCTCCACTGACGCCAGTTAGTACTGTACGGAACCTGGGGGTTTTGTTCGATAACAACCTTCAGCTGGCTTCACAGGCTAGCAAAACTTCCAGTACCTGCTTTGGTCTACTGCGACTTCTACGCCGTGTCCTCCCATTGCTGCCTGCAGATTCTCGTAACACGGTTGTTAGAAGCATTATCCTCAGCAGGCTGGATTACTGTAACTCTCTGTATCTCGGAGCCCCCAATACATTCTGCAGGGGCTACAGAGAGTTCAGTCAGCTGCTGCCAAGTTGGCACTTGGTCGTAAGTTTGACTCTTCCTCCACCCAGGCACTCAGAGATCTACATTGGTTACCCGTTAAAGAAAGAGTCCGTTTTAAATCTCTGTGCCTGGTGCACAAGGCAATCCATGGACTAGGCCCGATCCCACTCCAGGAAAGATTTGCCTGGTATTCCCCGGTAAGGCAGCTGCGGTCATCCAAGGCCAACCTGCTGGTACAGCCCAGTTTTAAACGGGCAAGACTAGGAGGGAGGGCATTCAGGGTGGTTGGAGCTCAAAGCTGGAACGAGCTCCCACCAGCTCTCAGACAAACGCAGTCTTTGATAGAATTTAGAAGGAGCCTCAAAACCTGGTTGTTCCCAGCAGCGTAAAGTCTCCGACTTGTCCTCTCGTGCGATAAAACATCTTGTCTGGTCAGAGCGCCTGGATACCCGTAGGGTTACAGTTTTTGTTTTCTCTCTGCGCTATATAAATCCTTATATTATTATTATTATTTATTATGATGCCCATGGGAGGACACGTCGTGTGGTGGAGCATATTATTGGTCTGCTTAAGTCACGTTTCCGCTGCCTGGACAATACCGGACGTGCACTGGTGTACTCGCCCGGGAAGGTGTGTCAGATTGTAGTGGCATGCTGCATGCTCCAAAATCTAGCTATTCGCAAGGAGATTCCCCTGCTCCTGGATGATGATGAGGACCCAAGGCCCCGCCTGCAAACCAACCTGTGTCCAGTGATAAGGACAGTGGAGAGCAGGAAGGTGTTGACCTGCGTCAACAGCTCATCACCTGCTACTTCACTTGAAGGTGGGTGACAATGTACAACATACCCATTGTCTGATGATGTTGCTGTTGTTGTGAAGGGGTATGTGAGATTTGTGACAGCAGCCGATTGTAGACTCAGTGGTGGCTGGCAATGTTTCTCGGACAGGTCATTTAGGAACATCTACAGGATGTGTATGTTGACACTTCTTGCCCATTGTGACGTGTGCAAGTTGTATTATCTTGATGGTAGGTGTTGTGTGATGTTTGTGATGCCACACCCAGACCATTGAATGTTGTTCTGTTGTGTTTTCCTAGGTGCCTTCAACTTCTCCATGCCTACATACAGTCCATACTCTTGGTACATTGTGATCATGTTGAAGACTGTGCATCCTGCAATAAAGACGGAGCAGACACAACAACTTGTGTGTAAGGATTTTGTATTTACAATGGTGACATGCGAGGGGGTGTACATTTCCATTGAGGTGGTGGTGGAGCAGTGAGTTGACAGTTTTGGTAAATGAGATAATCGAGCAGTGGTGACCCAGTCCAACAGACAGATGCCATAGACAAGGCAGTGTGGGAAAGGACAGTCCAAAAAGTCAATGCAGTGGTGAAGAGGGTTGCCATCAGGGCTGGCTCCGTGACTGGTGTTTGGCAGGTGCTTTGCATCTAGATACTCCCAGGGTTTCCTTAGGACGGCCCCTTCTTCGCTTGGCAGGGGGGCCCTGCTGCAGGGCCAGTGGGGTCTGAGGACTCACCCCTCTCTGTGGGCGCAGTGGAGGATGGTGAACTGTCATCCTGCAGCCCACCAGAGGGAGGTGGAGGTGTTGGTTGTGGCGCAGGCCTGTCCCTCAGTAACACCACTTGTTGGCCCAAGAGCTCCACAAATTGCCCCATGCGAGTGTCGATGGACCTCATCAGCAGGATGAGCTCGTGTAACAGTTCGTCCGACCGGCCCGTTTGTCCCTGGGCCTGTTCATATGCCCCAAGGACTCTGGTGATGTGGTCCAGGGATTGGGTCCCAGCCTCTTGGTGTCTGTGGGTGACCCTGCTCCTCCCACCTACCCTGCTGCCACGGACCTGTTGCCTCACCACTGTGGGCACTCACATCCTCTCCCTGCCCTCCTCAGTCATTGGTGTGGGGTTGTCATCCTCTGGGACAGGGAGGGTGTTGCAGGCAGCACTGGTGGTGGTGGTGGTGGTAGTGGTGGTGGCGGTGGATGCACAGGCTGTAACAGCAGGGGTCTGCAGTGACGTTGTTATTGCAGCAGATGTGGTGGGGGGACGATGGGGTCCTGGGACCTGTTGCTCCCTGGCACACCAGATAGGCCGGCTTCGAGCTCCCGGGAGTCAACATCCAAGAGTCCATGTACCGGGGGGGTGGGAGACTGGCTCTGCAGGTTGCTGGTGTTGTCCTCTGCAGTGACCTGTGGGTCAGATGGGAAATGTTCATTGCAGTGCACTCCACAAGCTTTGTGTTAACTGTGTGTCATTCGCTGTTTGTACACTACACCGTTGACTGATCATCACATTGTTTTCTATGTGCACAACTGTGCCTCCTGACATGATGCAGTGGTACATGCATTACTTGTCCATGGTGTGAGGTGTCAATACATACCATGCACCACATGCATAATTTATGATTACAGGGACCTGTTGACATCTAGGGACTGGCACAACATGTTATTCCATTGAGGACTCTTTGTTGATTTGTCTGACCTGGCAGATCTCACATCTGGCCATGGACTGACCATTGTCATCTCCTGCATGCCCTTGTCCTGTCATGTGCCTATCTTGATTTGTACCAGCAAACATACTTTCTTATTTTTGGAATGGTCCTTGTTGCTCTGGCCCCATGGCACTGTACATGTCAATAGGTGCTGTGCATGATTGTGCCCAGACTTTCTTCTACATGTGCATTGGTGTGTCAAATGTTGGTAGCTGTGACAGTTTCTTTTGCTTACCTGTGTGCACACTGTGCGTGACAATGGCGTCTGTGTGCATATTTGTGAAATGAGATATCTGTTGTTGTCATATGGCAATATTTCTTTTGTGATGAATGGGTGGGAGCACGTACTGGCTACTTACCTATTATGTGCTCACATTTGGCTTTGTTATGTGACACATCTGTGTGTGCGTGGTGGAGGCTTACATCCTGCTCAGTGGTGTCACAAGACAGAATAATATATCTACCTGCCTGTTAGTTTGTTTGAGGTGGGCCATTAGATGCCACATGCATCTGGGTGGTATGGAGAGCTTCATCTTGCTGTACTGGGGGACAAGGGTGCATGGTGGAAGTAGTGGTACAAGCCTCCCACCCACAGACACCCTCCCAGGAAAGATGGCTACCTACCTGTTAGGTGGAGGTGAACAATGCAATGGATGCCACATGCTTCTGGGTGGGAGTGAGTGCTCCATCCTGCTGAGCTGTGGGCCAGGGGGCATGGTGGGAGTAGTGGTGCAAGCCTCCCACCCACAGACACCCTCCCAGGGAAGTTGGCTACCTACCTGTAATTTTTCATTGGTGTACTGGAATGGCTTCCAACTGCTTCTGGGTGGGAGAGAGCTCCATCCTGCTGAGGTGTGGGCCAGGGGTCATGGTGGGAATTGTAGTGCTGGCTTCCCACCCCAAACACCCTCCCAGGGAAGATGGCTACCTACCTGTAAGTTTGATGTGGGTTGTGTAATGGCTGATACATGCTTCTGGGTGGGGTGGGGGAGGGATCCATCTTGCTAGGCTGTGGGCCAGGGTGCATGGTGGTGAGTAGTGGTGCAGGCCTCCCACCCACAAACACCCTCCCAGGGAAGATGGCTACCTACCTGTTAGTTTTCATTGGTATACTACAATGGCTTCTACTTCTGGGTGGGGGAGTGCTCCATCCTGCTAAGGTGTGGGCCAGGGGGCATGGTGGGAATTGTAGTGCTGGCCTCCCACCACCAAACACCCTCCCAGGGAAGATGGCTACCTACCTGTAAGTTTGATGTGGGTTGTGTAATGTCTGACACATGCTTCTGGGTGGGGTGGGGGAGGGATCCATCTTGCTAGCCTGTGGGTCAGGGTGCATGGTGGAAGTAGTAGTGCAGGCCTCCCACCCACAAACACCCTCCCAGGGAAGATGGCTACTTACCTGTTAGTTTTCATTGGTATACTACAATGGCTTCTAACTGCTTCTGGGTGGGGGAGTGCTCCATCCTGCTGAGGTGTGGGCCAGAGGGCATGGTGGGAATTGTAGTGCTGGCCTCCCACCCACAAACACCCTCCCAGGGAAGATGGCTACCTACCTGTAAGTTTGATGTGGGTTGTGTAATGGCTGACATATGGTGATAGTAAGTGATTGGTTTACATACTGCAGACCAGAGAGGGAGCAGGTGAGAGTAGTAGTTGGTTGGTTGCAGGAGGATTAGGGACTGTAGATGTTGATGTATCGAAATGGAAAACAGTGATTAGTGGAAAGCACGGACGGACCACATAGGGAACCGAGGGGCGGTACCTAATAGACATATACATAGCAGAATTGACGGGATTGGTTACATGGAATTATAGATAGAGGAGTCTGATTGGTTGACATTGGGTTGAAATACTGGAAATCGGGCAAGGAGGAACATGGCGGTATTGAGCTAATGGGCAGTTGAGAGGAAAGACGTACGGGACATTTTGAATGGTGAGAATATTATGCACAGGCATTTTTTAATTAGATTAAGAAAGGAATGGAGGATTTATGTTTATTCAGAATTTGCAGCAGAAATTGGAGGAATTAATGATGTTAAATAATCACCTATGAATGAGTCAGTGGTTATATTGTGAAAACAAGGTGAAATCAACAACAACAAGTAAAAAGGTATGTGGGTGACTCCGTATAGTCTTAGTTAGACTTAAATAGGACATAATCCCAAGCTAATTTGTTTTTTAATGGGTACAAAAGTTGTGTCGGGATAACAGAAGCAAAAGTCAGGAAACAGGTTTTTAAAAAAATATATATAATGTTTGATTTAATCAGGTAGATAAATAAGATAAACCAACGCGACTTGATTAATAAGTACAAAAGTTTTTTCTTATGATAGAAGCAACAGATAGCAAATAAGATGGTCGTCATTGTAGATTAAACTAGGGTTTGAATACCAATTGACATACGAAATAGTCCTCTAAGTGGAAAATTTTGAGTGTTTTCTAAGATTATGAGGAATTATCGGGGATTGCTTAGAAACATACTAAGGGGATAAAATATCTAATTTCAGCGATCAAAGGACTACACCCGCTATCAAATCATGAAAAAGGCTTGACTCCCAGGCTACCGATATTGAACAGGATAATTAATCGGTATGTAGATTGACTCTACTTTAGCTAATTGAGCAAGTAAGGGAAGAGTATCCATTTAACTTAGAATTATCCCTTTTCTTGGAATCCGGATTGGGAACCACAAACCAGAAAGTCAAACATATCATTAAATAGCGGTAATCAGAGGATTGATAACATCGAAGTCAGCGACAAGAATAGAGGTGATATACTATATATAGATATGCATTAATAGATTTGCAAGGAAATTCCATAGAACATTTCTATAATCAGACATTATGAAAATATGGTTTTTTAAATTATTATTTGACATACAGGGAGGTTCCTTAAGATATGGGTTTGTGAATTGAGTTCAGTTCATGGAGGGGCTTCACCTCAAGAATGTATTTGTACTAATAGATACAATTATCAGTTTTTCCTGTAGCAATGTTGCCATCCTGGTATGTTAAAATAAATGAATCATGTGGTAGAATGGAGATAGGCAGGACACTTAGAGAATTATGGCAAAAGTGTCATTGTTGTTGAAAAGTTCATATGAAAAACATAAAGGACAAGTGTATTTTTATTTTGTTTTTTCACAGCCCTGATGAAGTCCTTTGTAAGGACGAAACGTGTAGTCTGTGGCTGTTGAGAATTGATGACTGTAAACAAATATTTGGAATTATCAAGAAATGTATGAAGAAATGGAAATGATGAACATTTTCAAGATAATTGATGGAACAGAAAATAGAATGAACTTTTATGACTAAAGAAGTTTCCGAATTTGGAAAGCAATTTGAAATATTTGGTCTGTGACTGTATTTGATTGGAATAATGTGTAATAATTGATGGAAAATTATGATGAGTTAACGCTCCTTGTATGATATATGTATATATATTATCTACTGGCGGTTGCCAGTAGATAGTTATAGTTAGGACCGTGTTTCCATAGGAAATCCGCAACATTCTATTTGGAATAACTTTGGCGCCGGTTGACGAATCCTCGCAAAATTTTCAAAATAGGTGGGGCGCTCCGCTCCGCTCCTACCCTGAAAGTCTCGGGGGCATTCATCAAGCGGGGGCTGAGAAAAAAGGGGGGTCCCAAAATGCGTTTTCCCCATGCAATTTTCCATAGGGACCTCTAGTCCAAGGTACAGCCCGAATGGCTGAACAGAATCACTTGAAATTTGGCAGAGAGGTAGTCCTTAGCTCAGGGATGTGCCTTTTGCATATATGGAGTCAATCTGTTCAGTAGTTCCTAAGATAATCAAAAGTAAAATCATATATATATGTGGGCGGAGCCTAACCACACATCTCATCCTGAGATCTGATTGGTTGTCAGCACTTCATCCAAGAAGTGTTGGCAGCCCTCTTGGGACCAATATACATGATAGCACCTCATTAAAAAGCATTGCAGTTAATAGAAGGTTTTAAGACTTTAGTTACATTATAAATCATTTGTTGATGGTACCATACTCGTTTTAGGAATTGTGGTATGTTCTAAGGTGATTTCACCATGTGAAAAAGCCTTCTGCTGGGATATCATGATTGAGAGAAAAATATTTTCTCATGCTTTTCCCACATATATATGTATATATACACACCTGTGCACCCTTTCCGTCATACGTGGCTGCTCTTCACACAGCGGGTGCTCCCAGCTCGCAAGGATGGACTAGCAAAAACACTTTTTTCCTCCAAAAAGACACTGGGCACTCAAGACTAAACAATTCATGTTGTTAATTTATTTTCAATTCTGCGTGCAACCCCAAAACTGACATACGCGTTTCGACTCCCTGGCCTTTGTCCATGTCAGCTACCCATAGTGACAAGGATTGTTATATATTAACATTTTGTATTACGATTGGAAGAGCCACTTAAACATATGCATAGACAGAGGACTAGAATTCCAGTTGAATCTTGTAATGCTGTAAATACGGCAGCCATTTTATAGTGTCAAAATGTAGCACACCTGTACAGGTGTACAGATAATGTTACATTTTACAATGATACAATCAAATCTAACTAATTGTCATTAAATCATTTTGAACTTCCAGTTACTTGTGTAGATCCTGGATATAATAACATCATTATGAAGAAGCTTGACAAAATGATCTACAACATCAAACTTCATGATATTAGTAAAATAAATATTCTCATTCCATAAGCCTTTTTGGGATATTTTCTATGAGGTGCATTGCTCAATAAATTAATGCATATAACTTGCTTTAAAAGAATAATAATTGAACATTTAAAGCACAGGATCTATGAAAATGCCTGCAGTCTCTCAGTAGTGATTATCTTATTTGATATCCTTTATATTCTATTTACTAGAATTCAATATTTAAACGCTTGCTATAGTGGAATGCCTTACATTTCCTCCATAGTAGTTTCCATATGGATACTAAATATGTCTCATAAGTAGCCTCAAGTAGGCTACCTTGCTTCTTTTATGTCCCTTAATGGGCCTGATCATAGAACTAATTACTTCAGACAGTTACTATCTATAGCAAGTGTGATGCAGATCAAAATCATAATAATAGGATAGACAATCAGACAGGTCTATCTGCTTGACCTGGCTAACCCAACCTTCCTTCATACCAGTCTCTACCAATAATAATTTGCCTCTTGTCTGAATCAATTTGAAACTCTGGTTTGTGAGTAGATAGTTCTGTGTCATAAATACGGAAATTGTGTAAAAAGTGCAAAATGTGAAAAGATAAAAACTCAAAAGTACAGAAACTAAAAATCTTAGCTTGCCGAGCCTAATTCCTAGAGCAATCTGAGGCAATCTCTGGAGAATAATGTGTTTTTTCATTATCCTACATGGATCCACAGTTCTCCTTCTGTACTAAGACCTATCGGGAATCTGGCGCTGAGGTCTACTATGTACCTGTACTCCATCCGTCTCTTTCTTTGTGTTGTACCTGGTCAATGCAGAAAAATGTCAGCTTGTCTTCCTTGCTTTGATGGACTTCTGCAAAGTGTCTTGCAACCGGATAAGAATCACCCTCTACTCTTCTTAGCTTGATGAACCATGCTCCCAACATATTTCTTTTCACACGGGCATATCAGACAGTAAATTACAAAGTCTGATTTGCAATTCAGTAACTTTGTAATTTTCTTTTTATCCTTCCTGTCCGGAACCTCAAATTCTTTTACCTTTGTGCTCCATTTGCAGGCTTTGCACTTCGTACAAGGGTAAAAGTCTGTTACTTCAGTGGTTCTAGAGAGTTTCTCTTGGAAGTGACTGGGGACCAAAATGTCCTTCAAATAGACACTTTTCCTGTAAGTTATATCTGGCTTGTCACTTATTTCCTTTCCCAAGACCTGACCTATTTGAAGGATGCCCCAATTCCTCTCAATTATCCCT
Organism: Triturus cristatus; assembly: GCF_964204655.1. Lineage (NCBI taxonomy): Eukaryota > Metazoa > Chordata > Amphibia > Caudata > Salamandridae > Triturus > Triturus cristatus. The sequence goes on from NC_140594.1 coordinate 249,213,529, forward strand.
CAAATTGGTCTAGATTTAGTTGAGAAGTTAAGTATTGACCTCAGTCTCTCATTTGTATTCCCTTCAACTTTCCTTGTTTCTTTCCTTCCCCCATATGTGAGGAGTTCCCGTCTGTCCTTTTTCGTCGCTTTTTTCACTGCCATTTCTCAGTACCATTTGGGCATAACACCTCTCTCTAAACCTTATCATGGTCTCTCTTTCAACTGTCTCATAATCAGAGGGGAGGGAACAGTTCAATCTAGATCTTAAAGGTTCCCTGTAGGGTATACTATTTGTCAGACACTTTGGATGCTGGCTGTGTGCATGTAAAACAGTATTTCCTGCCGTAGGCTTTCTGAACAGTTTGGTACATAACTTGTTATTATTGACAAAACACATTAGATCTAGAAAAGGCACTGCCGTCCTACTGATTTCACTGGTGAATTTTAGATTTAGATCATTCTTATTTAGAATTCTGATATATTCCTCACCTTCAAATTGAGTACCACACCATACTATAAACAGATAATCTATATGTCTTGCCCATAGGCCAATTATTTCTACCCATCTTTCATTTGGGTTGGCCCAGGCCATGTGGCTCTCCCACCAGCCCATTAACAAGTTTGCGCAGCTGTGAGTGAAGTATGTGCCCATGGCCGTCCCCTGTTTCTGCCAATATAAATCTCCTGAAAAGAGAAAGATGCTATTTTTTAGGCAAAAAGAGGCCATCTGTAATAGAATATGGTTATGTTCCAGAAATTTCAGCGGTCTACTCATCAAGAAATATTCTTGTAAGGCAAACTCATTCTCATACAAGTTTACAGACTGGCACTCTCCATGGTGATCATAATAAAATCCTCTTACCATTGGATCTCCTGTGTAAGGCAGATAAAGTCAGTGGTGTCCTGAATAAAAGAGGTCAGATTTTTAACTATGGGAGATAGGAACGAGTCCACATGAATCAACACCTTCTCCAAGAGACTCCCTATTGATGATACTATTGGATGCCCAAGTGGTCTCTCTTTATCCTTGTGGACTTTCAGCAATTAGTAAAACGTAGGTAACACAGGATAATCCACTTTAACAAACTAATGTTCATCTCCTTCTAAAGATTCGTCTGTCTCGCCAGACATCCAGCATGGCATGGAGATCTCTGATACTTGCATTGTAGATTGCCAAATTGGTTCGTACATAACTTTCGGAGTCTCCCAGGAGTCTTTATGCCTCCTTCTGGTACAATTCTTTCCTAAGCAACACCACATTTCGGATTTTGTCTGAAGGCTTGATAACTAGGGTTGGATTTTTTTGTAATGCAGTGATGGCTGCATGTTCTTCCTTGGTCAAACTGAATTTTTTAATCTTCATTATTTGTGAACTCCCAAAAGCTCTCAATCTGTCAAGATCCTTTATGGATGCTTCATGGAAACAGTCAAATGCATCAAACAGATTCCTGGGAATAAACCTTGAATTTGCTTTGAAATCACTTCTCCCATTTTTTTGTTCTATTCCCAGATTATTTTGGAATCCCAATATGTTTTCTGAGTCTTGACTTTGGGTACTGTTGGACGTTGCTTCCAGTTGACATAGAGTGGTTAGTTTACTTAAATCATTGCCAGTCAGGATATCAGTTGGGGCACCCATTCTGGTGGTTCTTAGTGAATTGTGTTTCAGCTGTTGCGAGGATAATTTCTTAAGCTTTAGCTTGCTTAGGAAAATGCAATCATCATCAAGAAACTTATTTTTCAGATAAAACCATAAAAGTCATAAAACATCAATAAAACTCTAAGTATATACAAAATAAGCCAACAGTGTGACTTTTTTAAAATGGTTACAATATGATAATAGAAAAGAAGCCCACTAACAGAATTAATCACAGCTTGACCTGAGCCTGATGGCAGCCCTTAAAAAACTAAGGGTATACAATACAGTATCTATTGATAAAAGTTGTAAAAAAATTTAAGCGGGTATCACCCTCCTAATACTAGCCTTTTTAAGAATAGGAATAATAAAAGACTTTCTGGGGGCCTCATAAAAATTGCAAAACATTAAAAAGTGCATCAAATCTTGAGTAGACCGATCATCGCAGCCACAGGGCATGAGGCTCTGACATCTATGGGCTCCACTTGGTTCGGCCAACAGGTAATGAAAAAGGTCAAGCCTAAATCTGGTGAGTAAAAATGATCATGATTGCTTTTGATCCCCAAAAGATATGGTTTAATGGTTTGCACAGTTTTTAGTCCAATGTACATATGCACACTTGGCTTACTCAGCTCTGTTGCTTCTCTATCACGACAATGCCTACTAAAAAAGCACTCTTTTGGCCAAGAAAAATGCTTCTTACATATGCCCTCTGAGTTATCAAATAAATCCATTCTTACCAGACTGGAGGCCATCTCTTACATACTTTAGCCAGCGGATGCGATATAAATTGTCAGGGGACAGACAAACCTTTAAAATATCCTTGCCAAGGACATATTCTTTCTTGGCATAAATCTTTAACCACAATTCCAATCTTAAAAGCAAAGTGTTGATCTGTACGGGGACCAATCTGCATGACAAACGATTACTATAATTGACCAACAGGTCCAAGTCTGCCATGAAGTGGACGAAGGAGTCTAATAAAAGTTCGAACTCCCTAGCTGTACTTGCCATGAGGACAGCCTCATCTGCTTATTGGAGAGCCTGCGGGCAATCTGCTTGTGTCTCCAAGAGGATATTCTCCAGGGAGTTAATATATAAATTAAAGAGAAATAGGGCCAAAATGCACCTCTGGCGCACCCCTCTCCTGATGTCAAACTTAAAGTTTACCTTGTAATCTTTTGAATAGCGGACAAACTATTTAGTATCTCTGTGAAGGTCCCTTAAAAACAAGATGATATCCCTCTTGATACTAATAGAGGACATCAACTGCCATACCTTTGATCTATTTACACAATTGAAATCCGAGGATAGATCCATAAAAATTAGGTGGATAGAACTGGTGTGCGCCACGGTGTACTTGTTCAATATCATATATAAATTTAAACATTGTTCCACTGTGGAGCTCCTGGGGCGGAAACCATATTGTACCTCGGCTAAGATGTTATTCTCATTCACCCTGGTTACTAGTCTGTCTAAAACCATACGACCCACCACCTTCACCACAGAATCCAAGAGAGAAATAGGTTTATAACAAAGAGTGCTGTCTTGATCACCTTTTTTTAAAACGGGGACAATGGTTTATAAAGCCCAAGAATCAGGACGGCCATCCTGGACCGAGGCTTTCATGACTGCTGTCAATACAGGCACCCAAGTTTCCACTTTCACAAAGTAAAGATATGGGGGAATGCCATCAGGTCCTGGGGCCTTACTTTTAGACAGTCCCATCATACCAGCTCTAACTTCCTGGGCTGAAAAAGCAATCTCAGATGTACCTTCCTCCCTTTACTGCCCTTCTACAGGCATAATGTCACTCTCAAAAATGCCCTCAAAGTGTTTTACGCAATCATCCTCTAGGATGCGGGCGTCTATTAAATTACCAGTTTCTCCAGCTAAAAATAGGCTATTAATGATGCGCCAACATTTTTAGGAATTGCTCAAGGCACTATCCTCCACTAATCTCGACCAGACCTCCTCCTTCAGGATAGACTTGCACTTTACTAAGGCTGTCTTATAAAGTCTCTGGAGGTGCTTGACAGCCACCTGGTCCTGAGGCGTCACTCCTGGGCCTGTTTAAATTGCCTGGAGGCTCTAGAGCATTCAGAATCAAACCATCTCTGTCCAAAAATGGTGAAACACCCACCTGGGCCACAAATTAGCTTCTCTATAACACTGGAAATGCTTCCAAAGGCATCCAATTTGTCTGTTGGAGAAATCTTGCTATCAATACAAATGGAAATTTCCAATGACACTGAGATAAGAGGGATTTGAGAAACTACACAGTTTGACCCCACTTTAATCTACTACCACCATCTACAACTTTAAGGGGTACCCCCAAAGCCTGCTTAATAGGTTTATTAACTTGGGCCACTCTGTTAAGACACACACAGGGTTATGGTCACTAAAAACACTCATCATGACTGAAAATGCCTTTATCAGGGAAAAAAGGGTGCTAAGACACCCTCTCCCTTTTTTTTTTACTTTATTTTGATTTGCAGTTTGTACAAATAACATAAAATTGCATCACTACATCAGTGCAAGAATTCAAGAAAAATGACAATACAAAGATAGAACATCCTTTATCCTTGCAAGATCTGCCTTAATCAGAGTGAGGAGCCACGCTTTCTTTATATAAAACTTTTTTAACTATCATTGCTCATCTGATTTTACTCCTCCTCTCTGATTCCAGCCCCTCTCCAGTTTGATACAGGAGCCCAGATACTTTCTCCAAAGTCTCTTGATTTCTTCCCCTTCTGAGCATACAGAGAGATCTCAATATTATGCAGACCAAGCAATCTAGAGAGCCACATTTGGAATGAGGGGGCTACAATATCCTTCCACCCAGCAGAGATCAAAATCCAAAGCACTGCGACAGAGATGAAAACCAGAGCTTCCTCCGCTTTCCCCAGTTTTAACCTGTTGTCAGTGCCTAATATCATAAGGGTAGGGGATATATCGATTTTCTGACCTAACAGCCCCTCCCAAAATGTTTCAATCTCCCTCTGAATACCGGCCAGAGACCCACAATTATAAAACATATGAAGCAGATCTGCCTGACCCCCCTTACATCTAGGGCAGCTATCGTCTTCCCTTACCCCCCAAAGATATAACTTGGCTGGCGTATGATACAAATTGAACAAGGTTTTATAGTGCTGTGCCCTCAGACTAGGTGAACGGAAGATTTTCTTATTCAATAGGAGGGCCAAATCCAGATCAACATTGGGGTTTCCCAGTTTTATAGCCAAACCTATATCGTCTTGGATTTCCCCATTGAGTAGACTATACATATCTTTTATCTTCTTACACCCTTTGACCAAAAGATCTACAATTGGGTATTCGCTTACTAACGAAATCCTCGGTCTTAATGCCTTCAGCCTAAACACTAATTTAACATACAGCAACGATATGTTTTGAAGGGATACCGACACTATTCTGCAACTCATTAAACCCCAATATCTCATCTCCCCTCATTATATCCCCTAATTTTTTAATACCTAGCTCTTCCCATACCTGAAGGTCCCTATTTACTACCGTCTGTGGGAATAAGCTAGAGTTATTTAGATGGAGATATTGAATAACCTTGGGAATTCGACAAAACTTTGAGATTGCCCTCCAGACCCCCCATGCACCATCCAATACCTTAAAACGTACCTTCCTATAATATCTGCGATCGACTTCGCACATTAAGAGACCAAATGCTTTCCTTCCTACTAATAACTCAAAAATTGAGGGGGGCACCTGATTGTCATGATTTCCTCGACTAGCTTGTGACTCTGACTGGAACAAAATGGACATATGCATCAATAGACACGACCAATGATCCAGCTTCAAGTTCGATAAGGCCAGACCCCCCCTATCCCTAGGGAGAGACATAAGATTAGTAGAACGCCTTACCCTCCCATATTGCCAAATAAACTTTATAAAGATGGATTCTAAACTTTTAATTACTTTTTCTTCAATTAAAAGAGGTATAGCCCGGAAGAAATAAAGAATTTTAGGGAACATCGTCATTTTCAATACATTTACCCTCCCTATCAATGAAAGGTGTAATAAGTTAATTCTTTTTAAATCCACTTCTATAGATTTACTCAGTGGGCCAAAGTTCTCAGCTACTATTTTGTCTATTGAAGCATTGATTCTGACCCCCAGATAGCTCGCTGATTCCACAAATCTTGCGTCTGTTTTGATAACATTGTTTGTGCAAATTATTAATGTTTTAGATTCGTTTAATAGGTATCCTGAGTGTTTACCAAAATCTTTTGCCATTTGTGCCAAAACCAGAAGTGCCTGATGCGGATCTAAAGTAACCACAGCCAAATCGTCCGCATACGCCAAAATCTTTGTCTCATGCCCCTTACATACCACAGGTCTGATAGTTGGACAGCCTAGTATTTTTCGAATAAACAGATCGATGTACAGAGAGAATAGGATTGGGGAGCAGGGGCAGCCCTGACGCGTGCCTCTACTTATAATAATTTTATCGGAGCTCTCGCCCATAACCACCACTCTGGCAACCGGGTTGACATACATTGCCCTTAGTGCTCTTATAAATCTCACTCCAAATCCCCTCCCCTTTAAGATCCCCCAGAGATCCCCCAGAGAAAACTCCAAACCACTCGGTCGAAAGCCTTCTCTGCATCGAGCAGGATCATAGCCATCCCGTCTCCCACTATGGACTGAGCATCAAACAGAACTATTGCTCTTCTAATGTGGTCTGTAGTGCCATGCCCAGGTACAAACCCGTGTTGCCACGGGGAGACTAGGCCGCCTATGATCCTGCTCAACCTTTTAGCCCATATTCTGGAAGAAAGTTTGGTATCCGCGTTGATCAGTGAAATGGGGCGGTATGATCCCGGATTCTCACTTGGTTTCCCCTTCTTGTGAAAAACAACTATGTTTGTTTCCCTCCATGAGTCTGGGACCATTCCTGTACAGACTATGCCATTAAATAAATCTACAAGAAGCGGAGTAATCTCAGACTCAATACATTTATATACCTCCAGAGGGATCCCGTCAGGGCCGGCGGCCTTACCCATGGATAATTCCTGCAGGGCTGCTTTAATCTCACCCTCACCAATATCCATCTCCAGCTCTTCCCTGGTTATGTTATCAAGTCGGGGGCCATTATCTATATATTCTTCACCTTGGTGTCCGCCTGTATTTCCCTCGGTGTAGAGGTCTTGATAGAAATTCTTAAAAACCTGCAGGATGTCTTTGGCTTCTGTGTATTCTATACCATTATCTTCTATCCTAGTAATAATGTTTTTTGCTCTTTCCTGCTTGATTTGTAATGCCAGCAGCCTACCTGCTTGTTCGCCAGTTTCATATTGTTTCACCCTTGAGCTTTGATATTCACCTGTCACCCTCTGCGTTACCAGCTTTTGTATATCAGCTTTAGCTGCCAGCAGTTTCCTTTGACTCTCCATGCTATCCCCACCTTGTGCAATATCTAAGATGTGTTGTTCCTCTACCACTGACAATTCCATCGTTAATCTTTCCAGCTCCCTCCTGTCCTCTCTTCTCAGTCTGGCCACACAGCTTATTGTTTCACCTCTTAAGGCTGCCTTAAACGTCTCCCATACCGCATTTCTTGAGGTGCTATATCTATTAGCTGCAAAAAATTCCCCCACCCACTTTCTAATGTGCTCTACAAATCTTTCGTCCAACAATAGTCTCCTTTCAAAAGTCCATCTAGTTCTTACCCTTTCTACCCTATCCAGTTCATACGTTAATACCAACGGATTGTGGTCCGATAATACCTTTGGGAGCTTAGTTATTGCTACTCGATTTATTTCTGAAGCTGACACAAAAAAATAATCCAGCTTAGTATATCTCTGGAATGGGTATGAAAAATATGTATAGCCTGGGTTTTCGGGTTCCTTTATTCCCCATACATCTAACAGACCATGTGAACTAATAAGAGATTTGACAGCCCTGAACACCCTTGGCTTTCGTCCTGAATATACTACTTCTGGGCCCCAATCCGCTGAAATGTTCAAATCACCACAAAATATTATGGGTGTTGACCAGGTGGCTAGCTCTGTTTCAAGAAAATCATAAATCTCTGGATCACCACCATCTACAACTTTAAGGGGTACCCCCAAAGCCTGCTTAATAGGTTTATTAACTCGGGCCACTCTGTTAAGACACACACAGGGTTATGGTCACTAAAAACACTCATCATGACTGAAAATGCCTTTATCAGGGAACAATGGGTGCTAAGACACCCTCTCCCAATAAATGTAGGGACAATGGGGCATATTATCAAGCCTGGCGATAAAATTATTGCCGTTTCAGTGGCAGAAAACTGCCGCTAAAACGGCGATAATGGGCTTGATAATATACTCTATGGAATTCCAATTGAAGCCCATGTTAGATGTGAAGGACATCTAACATGGGCTGCAATTGCAATTCCATAGAGCATATTATCAAGCCCATTATTGCCATTTTAGCTGCAGTTTTCTGCCGCTAAAGCAGCGATAATTTTATCGCCTGGCTTGATAATATACCCCAATGTTAGTTTTATCTGGGGGCAGTTTATCATTGCCAAAACCAAATCACATTCATTTAATAAGGTATTAAGTTTGATGCCCTGGGTGGAGTGTTCCATATGCAAACCTACATGTCACGCACAACCCATGGCTTGCACGCCCCTATTCCTGATATTTTCGCACAGATGATTATTAAAATCCCCAGCTAAAAATATAGTAGTACCTCTGCTCTCCTAAGATAATGTTCCGTAGTGCAGCCCCCAACAGGGTGATATTGCATTCTTTCCCATGGACACCTCCCACATTATAAAAGTTTAAGAGCAAAAGCTCAGGAGCAGCATCACCGCTAAGTTAGAGGAGGTTTGGAGCAAAAGGATGGAGCACTTTTCAACCTAAGTGGGATGGGTATGCCCAGACGTGGGTATCTTGCTCACTGTGCCACTGGATTCAAGCTACCCTTCTTCAGCCAGGATAGCTTGATTCCAGTGGCTCAGTGAGCCCAGGACCATGCACGTTTAGCCAGTGCACCATCTTATTTTTCAAGTTATCAATTTTTTTTTTATTTCTGGGTCACAACGGGACACAAGCGGGGTAGATTTTGGTGGCAGGTGAACAGAACACATGCTCTGCGGAGGATTGCTAAATTCTCCTGTAGTCATGCCTCCTTGCCCAACATCGGAAGGGCTCGTGGAGCTGCCCGCTACTGGGCCTCTAGGCTGATGATGTTCAGAAATTGCTTTCCCCTCCCTTTTTTGCAATCCTGTTGGGCCTTGTGAACATTTTTGTTCATGTATAGGTCCTATGGAGCATCACGTGCATCACATACTTTAGTCGCTGAGTGGTTTGTCTGATCCATAGTAGCCCCCTTCCTGGACTTCTATTCTGGCCTCATACCGTTGCCACTTAGCCTGTTATCCATGGCACTTAGGGGAGTGGGTCTTAAATTGTGGATAAGCGAGATAACAAAACTGATTTAAATGTGCTAAGCAGTGTGATGTCCAAATTAGGCCCTACTTGTGGTGCAGTTAGATTCAACTGTGGGCCAGTACTTTTCCTGCACTTTGCAGGTCCTTCCATTGAGGGGAATTCCCTTTTTACTCCGCCTGCTTCCTTTCCAACTCGAAAGGTGGACCAGGAAATGCCTTGGGCACTGATGGCTGGTTTGTGATCCGCACAGGGGTGTAGTCACATAAAAAGAGGGCTCGGTAACCACAGTCTGATCATTTGCTGTGTCTCTCCGCCCAACACGTACATCCTGGACTGATGCTAATGGACCTTCTTGTAAATCAGAAGAGCCCTATTAGGAAGGGGAAATAGGTGATCGAGACAGATGCCGAGTGGCCTGTTCAATCTCCTTGTCCACAACCCTGACAGCTCGCTGTAAGAAGACATCCATTGTGCTCACCATATTCTAAGGGTCCTTTGAGGTGCCCCCCATCACCATCCTACATTTACCCATGGTATGGGCTATCAGGCCTGTAGATCATAAATGAGCAGCCAATTCCCTCAAGTGCCCTTCAAAACCCTCTGAGTACCGCTCCAATTCAAACTGTACTGGTATGGGAGGTCTTACCAACAAGCCAACAATTACAGTGCAAGGTCAGTACACCGGTGAAAAGGAAATGGGACTCTTACCTGCGCAGCACCCTGAATGCGTATCCAAACCCAGAATGAGTCCCAACATCCCCTGCTGTTCTCTGCGAGCAACACTCCGCTGCCAGATTCGGAAATTCTGGCGGAAGTAAAGCCTGAAACTCAAGGAGCAGAAAAACAAAGAACAAGAAGGAGGGCTCAGCCAAGCCTCCTCCGGGCTCCAACAGGCGTAGATGAAGTGCTGCACCTTTATGGTACACGGTGCGGTTCAGATAGAGGCTGACTCCTCCTCCTCCAAGGGTGAAAACAAAGCAAGCAGCCAGGCAGGTGAGCAAAATCCAATAAAGCATCCTGCATTGCGGGAGAAGTGCTGCACCTTTATGGTGCAAGGCGCGTGTTAGATGGAGGCTGACTCCTCCTCCTCCAAGGGCAAAAACTAAGCAAGCAGCCAGGCAGGAGAGCAAAATCCAATGGAACATCCCACATCACGGGGGAAGTGCGGCACCTTTCTGGTCATATGGAGGCTGACTCCACCTCCTCCAAGGGCAAAAACAAAACAAGCGGCCAGGCAGGTGAGCACAATCCAATGAAGCGTCTTTACAAAAAGTAAAAGATCTATACGTGTTTGGGTGTAATTCCATCCTTTTGTGGGGGAGAATGTTAAGCCTTTTTGTAGCACTGATGTTTCTGCTGCAGTTAATTCACGGCCAGACAGGCTAATGATGGTGAGATTCTGAGATTTTACTTCCGATAGTAGGGTTTCTTGCTTGTCATGGCCCTTCCTTGTGCTGCTGAGTTTTCCACTCTTTGAGCCTTTTCTGATCTTTCCCCTGTGGATTCCAGGGGTCTTGTTCCTTGTGGATACCTTTGCCAGGTTTCTTTGATTCCCTCCTACTGTTCCTCGACTTCTGGTTGGGTCAGATTCTGATTGATCGGTTTCAACTTCAGACTCTGAAGTGTCTCTCACATCTGCTGCTTTTAAGTTTATTGTTTCTTGCAAGGCCCTGCATGGAACATCATACATTTTTGCAAAAGTCAACACTCTCTCAGTCTCATAATCTCTCTGGTCCCTTGCAAATGTACTTTCTTTTCTAGATTTAATGTCGTTCTCATAAGTTATTAAGCATATCTTCATCTGTGATCTGAGTCGTTCCGATGTTTCTTTGTCAGGGTTTTGTGCCATCTATTCTTGTATTTATTGTATCTCTTCCATCATTTTACTTCTATCGCTTTTTACACCACCATGCCCTTAGCTGATTGCTTTGTGAATACTGGCCATTCTTTCAATATGTTAGGGTTTGGAGACTGCAGTAAATGAGGAAATTAGGAAACTTCATAACAAAAATCTCTCAAGATGGCCACCAGACACAAAAGAGCCTAAATGCAGCACAAATATCACCCAGATGTAGCCCACATGTAGCCCAATGACAGAAGTGTGCAAAACACTTATTTTTTGTGTATTTGCAGTTTTATATAGTGCAGACTTGTCAGGTATTGGAATGCTTTACATGAGCATTGGTTACATCACACACGATCAAATTCATTTTAGTAGTAGACATGGGGAGATTAAGTGATTTGACCACAATCACAGAATGTTGAGCTTAAGCAGAAACTCCAACCTGGTTCCCCAGTTGCAAAGTCTGCAGCTCTGGAAGTGACACCACATCCTCTCGCCAAGGTGCAACATTTAATCAAGTGGTCAACTGAATAAAAAAACATAAAGATTACAAATAATTTAAGAGTTCTTTGTCGCTATTTAAAAACTCAGAAAATATGTCCTCATTTTAGTTTTTTAGAGCACTAACCATAATTTTGATGCAAATAAGACCCTCTCATATATGTAATTTCTAAAGGAAATACTCTAGGTATTACAGTTTTGATTACATCAAGATGACGTCAGGCGTTCCACACTTTTGTAATAAATATAGAATGTTAGCAATCTAGTTGTTCATTGGGATACTGTTGAGAGGCAGAGGCCAGGGGCACAGACTCTGAAAATTGAAGGCAGGTAGTGGAGTGCAGAGGCAACACTGGGCAGGCAGGAAGGGAAGTGGCAGCACAACAGACTATGGAGGGCAGTGGAAAGGGGGGCAGGGGCAACAAACCAACAATATAGGACTGGCAAGAGAGTCTGTGGCAATATAATAGACCATTGTGGGCAGAAGGAAGAGGCAGTGGTAGTACAACCATACATGCCAACAGACCCGTTTCAGCCAGGAAACGTCCAATGTTTTTAAGCTCAAATGGGCTTTATTTGATCTGTCTCCTGTCTACAATCTCCTCTATTTCAATGTAACTCAAAGGGGAAAATCAATACCCCAGTTTTTTTTCAAAATCTCCCTCTTACCAAGTTCAAAATGTTCGCAAGTATGGTACATTGAATCATGGTAGGCAGGAGGAATTGGGGTAGGGACATGGACTCGGATAACAGAGGACAGGAGGGACATGGAGAGGTGCACCAAACTGACCCTACAGGGTGGGCATCAGGGTTTGCAGCAGCACAATACACCACACAGCGCATGCGGGACGGGAGTGCAGCACAACAATCCATAGAAAGCAATAGGGAGGGGACAGGACGATGCACATGGACAACAGCGAACAGAGGGGAAAGAGGCAATGGTAGCTAGCTGACCATAATGGACAGACAGGAGAGAAAGCTGCAGCATAACAGACCATAAAGGGCAGGAGGGACGGATCAGGGGCATTACAATGGAAAAGACAAGCCAGGAGGAAGGGAATAGGGGGTCTGCACATGGAAATAGAGGGCTGGGGGTAAGGTGGCAGGGCAGGAGCAGCAAAATGACCATGGAGGTCAGGCAGGATGGGCACTAGAAACAAGACACACCATGGAGAGCAACAATGAGACTATGGTGGCATACACACAGACTATGGAGGGAAGGTGGGAGGGGGTCAGGGGCAGCTAGCTGACCACACAGGGAAGGTGGGAGGGCCCATGGCAGCACAGAAGACCATGCATGGCAAGCAGGAGGGTTAGTGGCAGCACAATGGCTATGATGGGCAAGAAGGAGGGTGCAGGGGCATGCACAAAGGACCATGGAGGATAGAAGGGAGGGTCAGGACCTGGGCACAGACAAGAGAGTTCAGGGGAAGAAGACTCACAACACACCGCGCGGGGCAGGCAGGAGGAGCAGTTGCAGCACAACAGATCAGGGAGGGCAGAAGGGTGTGGCAATAAAATGGACCATGGAGGACAGGAGGAAGGGGATAGGGGCATGGCATGTGGACAGGCAGGGTGGAGGTGGCAGGGACAGGTTACAGTCATCTGACAATGCTAGGCAGGTGGGAGGGGAGTGGCAGCTCAACAGAACACTCAGAGTAGATAGGAGTGGCAGGTCCATGGAACATGATTAGCAAAAAAGATGGAGCAGGGGCATGCACAAAGACATCGGAGGGCAGGGGGAAGGAGAATAGGGGCAGCAAGCTAAGCACAGAGGCTAAGCAGGTGTCAATGATGGGCCATAGAATTGGGCAATGGAGGGCAGGAGGAGTGGACTGGTACATCATGCTAAATGGAGGGCAGTGGCAGCACATCAGACCATGCATGGCAGGAGGGAGGAGGCTAGTCCATGGATTCAGATTCAGACAACAGAGGATAGGGAGGAGGTGGATGGGGCAGCAAGCTAACTGTTCAGAGAAGGTGGGTATTAGGAACTTTATTGTTTTTAAAATGTGTGTCTGTGCAAACTACTTAAAATATGAGCAAGTATGCAGCATAATCTCACATTTATTCAGGAATAAGAGGACGTTTGTGACTGTGACTCCGGGCTCACTTGGCAGAAACACCCCCTGACCCTCCACCCCCATCGCAAATTGTAATGCCCGTGTAAAGGGTAGGTGGACGCAGTGTTATATAGAACAAAGTCCTGAGAGCACGATTGAAAATGAAAACTAGATGTAGTATATGGTATAAACTATGCACCAAAAAGTGTGATATAAGATGAACCAGGGCGTGAAATATAATATGCAATACATTGTGCGCAATGACAGATTCATTGGAGAGCGCGAGATAGCACAGGCACTAGCGCGTGCTATGCGATATGCGCCTTGGAATGTAATATGCACAGGGCAGTGTTGTGTAACATACCTAGTCTCTAAAGTTGTAATATAAAATATGTGCTGGGGAGTGTAACGTTGCATATGCACTGTGACAAAGATATGGATCCCAGATTGTAATATGTATGGCATAGCGCTGTGCGTTATAACATACACATCGAGGAAGGCACGTTAGATGGGGCAATATAACCCGTGCGAAGGCAAGTGTGGCATGACATATTCACGGGGTGGTGTTACAGTGCACATGGGCTAGAGAGTGTCATAGCATACGCACTAGCTGGTGGAATACAACACAGAGGTGTGAGACAATCGGCGGGCACTGGTGGGTGTAACACAGCATTGGGCTCAGCCAGGAGCACGCTGTGACTCTCAAGTGAGGTTTGTCTCCTTTCCAGAGAGTAAAATAAAAATTATTATACATCCGGAGGTGGATGTGTTTTTTATTAACCGTGAGGGGGGTTTCTTGCATAGTTTGGTCTAATTTTTGTTGAATCCCATTTGAATGGCTTGGTGTGCGTGTCAATAGCTACCCATGTTTGTATAAATAAACAACAAGGGTGTCTACTTGGAGAGTACCCATCGGCGGGGGCGCCGGGATTAGGCACGGTAGGGCGTCAGACACGTCAGAGCTTCACTAGCGGTGTAAATACATTCCATGTGGATTCATTCTATGCATAGTCGCCTTTTAATGAATATCACGCAAATCGTCATGGTGATAGGTACATACCGTTTGTCCAGCATGTACTAGGTGTTTCTATAAATATATATATTTTTAAAATAATAAAACACAAAGGCCGGCCCCGGGGGATGGGGTCCCCGGAGCCATAAGTGGCCTGAGGAGGGGGGCAACGCAGCTCCCTCCTAAAGAATTTAAATTAAAAAAAGGCCATGACCCGCTTGTTGGGGTTCCTGGGCCGAATAGGGCCTTGGGAGGGCCAAATTTATTTTTTTCAACAAAAAAAATTAGGGTGCAGGTTCTGGTTGATGGGGTCCCCAGGGCCAGAAAATTAGAAAAAGAAGGGGGGGCCACACAGCCCTCCTTCTTAAAAAAATAAAATAAATAAAAGACCGGCATCGCGCTGGAGGCCACGCCCCCTCCTTGCAGCACTCTGCAAACGCGCCCCCTGGCCAGTTGTAAGTAGGGGAATTAATTCCCCTTCAATACTGAGGGTCCCTGAGGGCCAACAAGCCCAACAGGTATCTCCAGTGTGCACCAGGGAGCTGCGTTGCAGACAGGTGTTCTGAGGCCACGCCCCTTTTTACACCTCTATGCAACGCAGCTCTGTGGTGCTTACTGGAGGTACCTAGTGGGCTAGTTTGATCCAAGGGACCCTTAGGATTCAAGGGGATTTAATCTCTCAACTTAGAACGGCCACAGGGCGCATTTACACAGTGGTGAAGGGAGGGGACGGGGCCTGAGGTGACGTGTGCAAACACGCCCTGTGGCGCGTTTTAAGTTGGGGAAATAATTCCCTTTCAATCCTGAGGGACCCTGGGGGCCAACTAGACCACCAGGTGCTTCCAGTAAGTGTCACTGCTCTGCGTTGCAGAGAGGTGGTGCAGGCCGTGCCCCTTTTTACACCTCTCTGCAATGGCGCTTACTGGACGTACCTAGTGGGCTATTTTGCCCCTAGGGATCCTCAGGATTCAAGGGGACTTAATCTCCCAACTTAAAAAACGGCCACAGGGCATGTTTACACAGTGGGGAAGGAAGGGGACGGGGCCTGAGGTGATGTGGCAAACACGCCCTATGGCACGTTTTAAGTTGGGGAAATAATTCCCCTTCAATCCTGAGGGCCCCTGGGGGCTAACTAGCCCACCAGGTGCTTCCAGTAAGCGCCACTGAGCTGCGTTGCAGAGAGGTGGTCCAGGCCATGCCACTTTTTACACCTCTCTGCAACGCAGCTCTGTGGCGCATACTGGAGGTACCTAGTGGGCTAGTTGGACCCAAGGGACCCTCAGGATTCAAATTAACTTAATCTCCCAACTAAAAATGGCCACAGGGCGTGTTTACACAGTGGTGAAGGGAGGGGATGGGGCCTGAGATAACGTGTGCAAACAAGCCTTGTGGCGCGTTTTAAGTTGGGGAAATAATTCCCCTTCAATCCTGAGGGCCCCTGGGGGCTAACTAGCCCACCAGGTGCTTCCAGTAAGCGCCACTGAGCTGCGTTGCAGAGAGGTGGTCCAGGCCGTGCCACTTTTTACACCTCTCTGCAACGCAGCTCTGTGGTGCATACTGGAGGTACCTAGTAGGTTAGTTGGACCCTAGGGGCCCTCAGGTTTCAAATTAACTTAATCTCCCAACTAAAAATGGCAACAGGGCGTGTTTACACAGTGGTGAAGGGAGGGGACGGGTCCTGAGTTAACGTGTGCAAACAAGCCCTGTGGCGTGTTTTATGTTGGGGAAATAATTCCCCTTCAATCCTGAGGAACCCTGGGGGCCAACTAGCCCACCAGGTGCTTCCAGTAAGCACCACTCTGCTGCGTTGCAGAGAGGTGGTCTAGGCCGTACCCCTTTTTACATCTCTCTGCAACGCAGCTCTGTGGCGCTTACTGGAGGTACCTAGTGGTCTAGTTGGACCCTAGGGACCCTAGGGACCCTCAGGATTCAAGGGGACTTAATCTCCCAACTTAAAACGGCCACAGGGCGTGTTTACACAGTGGGGAAGTGAGGGGACGGGGCCTGAGGTGACGTGTGCAAACACGCCCTGTGGCACGTTTTATTTCAATCCCTTGCCCTATTATATACTAGGGGCTTACAGAGGAGGTCATGCTGATCACAGGGGGACCCCAACGCATAGTGTTCCCTAGTGTATGTAGGTGTTTTCACTGTATTCTGAGTGTCTTTTGACATAGCACTGGCTCTAGGACTGGTTAGTCAGACTCAGTTACCACCAGTATCCATCTGAAAAAGTTGAGGGTACAGGATGATTTTGCAACAAGGCTTCTTTCTGCTCTTCTGTTTGTTCTTTCTGCATGTTATCCTTCTTCCTGCACTTTTCTTCGTCTTTGAGGACTTCTGTTGCTTCTTTCTGCATTTCTTTTTTTTCTTTCTGTGCGTTTTTTCTTCTTTCTTCACATGTCCTATCTCTGTAGGCATAGTTAGAAATTAGCATTTAAAAAACCTTTGAAATTCACTGAAAAAACCATAGGTTTCATGCACGTTATAGTTTGGAATTAGCATTTAAAACACCTTAGAAATTTACTGAAAAAACCATAGGTTTCATGAGCATTATAGTTAGCTGGACTTTTCACTCGTACAAAACCATTGAAATTCCCCCGTTGTAGTTAGTTCAGCTAACTATAACTCGCGCGCCCGCAATGCACTGCTGATGACGTCACATATTACATCACTCATGACATGGTCAGTGACATCACTCATGACATCACTGATGACATCTCAAATGACATCACTAATGACATCACTGATGACATCATCCTTGTGATAGGGTGGCAGACCTCCTCTTCCCCTAATATAACCTTTGATACACACATTCAAAAATAGAAACTACAATGTTCAAAACAATGGACATTCCAATACCAGTTACAACAACCTATTCAGTAATTCTAAGATCCACATACACATCCACTCATTCACCAACAGTCCTATACAGTCACTCATACATGTACTCACTCATCATATATACTTACACACCTATACATCCTTTAAAACAACACCACTCATCCATATAGTTACTCACACACATAGTCACTCATGCTAATAAAGAATCAAACATCCATTTACTTGCATAAACAGTTATACACACACCAGCACACTTACTTCTACAGAAAATTACACATACTTAGTATTTTAAACAATCACTTATAGAAACACATACTTATTCATACAGGAACTCTTTCAATCTCTCACTCTAACATATACTCACTTATATACACCAATAGTCACATATACTAGTTTAAAACATATGTAGTTACTCATAAAGACACTATTGAGACAGTCTATCACTCACTAACACACCCATGCACACACTCATCCACCCATACAGTCCTGCACACATGCAGTCTTCAACACATACAAACAGTGAGTCACTCATTCATGCACCTATGCACTACATAATACCCCCCACCGAACCTTACAGACACTCAGACACTCATACTGATACTCAAAAAAACAACTAATAACCTATATAAACACTCATGTAGCTACTCACCAACCCATGCAGCCACTTATACACAAAGTGAGAGACTGATACAGATATTTACACATTTAAACATTACTCACTAAGCCATGTATTCACTAAGATACACTTAATCAGTCAGTTATACAATCAATTTTTCAAAAACAAATCATCCATTTAGACACTTATATACCCATTTATTCTTCCATCGACCTTGAGATATACATATATAAAACATATGTAATTTTCAGAAAAACACACATTCAATGGATGATGTCATCAGTGATGTCATTTGAGATGTCATCAGTGATGTCATGAGTGATGTCACTGACCATGTCATGAGTGGTGTAATATGTGACGTCATCAGCAGTGCATTGCGGGCGCGCAAGTTATAGTTAGCTGAACTAACTATAACGGGGGAATTTCAATGGTTTTGTACGAGTGAAAAGTCCAGCTAGCTATAACGCCCCTGAAACCTATGGTTTTTTCAGTGAATTTCTAAGGTTTTTTAAATGCTAATTCCTAACTATAACGTGCCTGAAACCTATGGTTGTTTCAGTGAATATATAAATATATATATATATATATATATATATATATATATATATATATATATATATATATATATATATATATATATATATATATATATATATATATATTACCTACTGGCGGTCGCCAGTAGGTAGTTATAGTTAGGACCACGTTTCCATAGGAAATCCGCAACATTCTATTTTGAATAACTTTGGCGCCGGTCGACGAATCCTCGCGAATTTTTCAAAATAGGTGGGGCGCTACGCTCCGCTCCTACCCTGAAAGTCTCGGGGGGATTCGTCAAGCGGGGGCTGAGATAAAAGGGGGGTCCCAAAACGCGTTTTTCCCATGCATTTTTCCATAGGACCTTTAGACACAGCTACAGCCCGAACGGCTGAACAGAATTACTAGAAATTTGGCAGAGAGGTAGTCCTCAGGTCAAGGAAGTGCCTTTTGTAAGTTTGGTGTAAATCTGTTCAGTAGATTCTGAGAAAATAGCCTTTAAATCAATATATATATCTGAGCCAGCTTACGGTGCGCTTACGGTACGCTTACCGTACGCGTACGGTGGCATGCGCGAGCGCGATTCTGATTGGCTCTTAGATCTTAGTAAACATTCGAATCGGCCGAAACCAGGAAGCGGCGGCCGCCATTTTCTCTCTCGCACTGAGAGTGATGATTAAAATACAAAGACCAAAAACATGTAAAGGGGCTGTTTGGACAGCTCCAAAACACCTAGCCATGTTGAGGGAGTCCCCAAAGATCCCCCAAGGCCAAAAACGGAATTTTTATTTTTTCGCTAATTTTGCCGATTACGCTTACCGTACACGTACGGTAAAAAAATATTAAAAAAAAATAAATATCCACACTCACCCCACCCCGTGTGCAAATGGTGCCCGAAGGGCACCATTAGTGCATGGCTTATATGTGGTGCGAAAAATTAAAATACTACCTTGCAAAACGAAGTGCATCATATGTCCTCCATGTGCGCACGGTGCGCGAAGCGCATCGTGCGTACATGGCCCATCTAGCGTAACGTGGGCATGCGGTGCGCGTAGCGCACCGCGTGCCCACCGTGCGTGCACGGCACTAACTGCGTAAAGTGGGCGCGCGGTGCGCGAAGCGCACCGAGTGCTCACTGTGCGCGCACGGTGCGCGAAGCGCACCGTGCGCGCACGGAACGAACTGCGTTAAGTGGGCGCGCACGCCACGAATGCGTAAAGTAACTTAGCATTTAAAAAAACGTACAAATTCACTGAAAAAACCATAGGTTTCACACACGTTATAGTTAGGAATTAGCATTTAAAAAACCTTGCAAATTCACTGAAAAAACCATAGGTTTCACACATGTTATAGTTAGCGGAAATTTTACTGATAAAAAACCAATGAAATTCCCCCGTTATAGTTAGTGCAGGCAACTATAACTCACGCGACCGCAATCTTCTGCTGATGACACATGTGTCTTTATGAAAAAAAAATATTTGTAATATATGTATAGCTAAAAATGTATGGAAGAAGACATGGGCAAATAAGTGTCTAAATACAGTATTAGCATCAGCAGAGGATTGCGGTCGCGTGAGTTATAGTTGCCTGCACTAACTATAACAGGGGAATTTCATTGGTTTTTTATCAGTAAAATTTCCGCTAACTATAACATGTGTGAAACCTATGGTTTTTTCAGTGAGTTATATATATATATATATATATATATATATGTATATATATATATATATATATATATATATATATATATATACATATATATATATATATATCAAGTCCTCCTTTCGCAACACCAGCCGGTGTTGCTGCAAGACACGGACACAAATGCGCTGGTACAGGTATTTAGCTCAGTTTATTTCCACGCAAACTTCAATCCGGTTCTGACGCGTTTCGACCGACACAGCGGTCTTGATCTCATATATATATATATATATATATATATATATATATATATATATATATATATATATATATATATATATATATATATATATATATATATATATATATATATATATATATGTTCAACAACATGTTGCCTGCTGTAAGGATGACCAACACAGGTAAGTTCAATTTATGCAATCATTTATTAGTTGAAGGAAAACAATGTTCAAGCAGAGTCTCGTACAAGTAAATATCCTGCCCAACGCGTTTCGTGATAACGATCACTTCCTCAGGGGCTGCGGGAATTACTGCGAAGAAGGAATCACGGCGGTCATATAATTCTCATCTTTAAAGTATTTTTCCCGCCCTAATGGGCGTGGCCACACCCGTGGCCTGCTGGTTTTTGGAGTGCAAACATATTCATCCCAGTGGATCGCCGTGTGCTTGCTTCAATCTGCATTGATTCAGAGTCCCAAGTGGGTTGTGACACACAGTAGATGGTTGTCATGCTTGTACATGCCTCCAACGGTCGACAAACCTGTTCCACACGCCACAGCACCGATTGACACTACAGCGGAACTGCACGGAGTTCAGCGGGGTGATCCTCGCGGCTCAGTTGGGGCCGCAAAAACATCCAACAACATGTTGCCTGCTTTAAGGATGCCCAACACAGGTAAGTTCAATTTATGCCATCATTTATTAGTTGAAGGAAAACAATGTTCAAGCAGCAGCAGAGTCTTGCACAAGTAAATATATATATATATAGTCAAATTAATATTTACTTACGTGCACAAATCACTAAGAAACCCAAAGGTTAAAGTGGAGTTATACATTAGTAAGTGGGTACAATTTTAGCATGTGCTTAAAGTACTTTGAATACATTTAAAAGTAAAAACAAACTTTTAAGTGGAGCTATTGGTTGGTCTTCTAACAATAAAAAGCTACTGTTTTAAAACCATAAAACAATGAAATTTAGCAATTATATGTAAATGACCTAAGTATAACTTAACTTGCAATGCCATAGATTTCATAAGTCACCAGTGATCTAATATGTGAGGGCATAAGTAGTGCAACATTGTGGTGCAGGTCAGTTACTATAGCTAGTTAATTTCGGTGGTTGTTTTGTTTTTAAACTATCGATTTTTATTATAAGAAATATTTTACATATTTACATATAAATTAAGTAAATATATTTTAATTTAAGTTAATGTTGTTCTGTAACGTTTTATATTGTTAGCTCTAAGTTAATAATGAAAACGTTTTTTATTTAGATTAGATAATCAAGCATTTTTATTATTTGCAGGAATAGATTTACATGTGAGTAAACCTACACTTGTAAATGCACCTTTTCATTACGGTCCTAGGAGCGTAGTTTGATGGGTAGAAGAGAAGGGGTGGCCAACTTAATCCTATCACCCCGTCGACCTATCATCATCTTAAACTCCTGTTTAACCAAAGAGTTGCTCTTAGATGTAAATTGCGCTTCTACTGTAAAAGTGATTATTTGCACCAAAATCGGTTATAAAAGCCTGTTGTAACGCACCTCAAAAGGACATCTTCAAAGGCAGTGGGGCCTGCAAAACTCGGCAGTAAGAGATGTATTGGATCAACCTCTCTGAGAAGCAGCTTTTGATTCCCTCCAAAAGCCTCATTAGGAAAGCTGAAAGAAAGTAATTTCCATCTATTGCATTCCCTCTATGGAATTCGCTTTCAGATGGCCCTACACAGGGCACAGCTTCTCCCATTCAGAAGAGCTTTAAAGACTAATTTAGTTGATTGACATTCACAGGACTTACGCTTAACTCTAGCGCCCTGGCACTCTTTGTTCTTTTGTGCATCTGAGACTCTGCTTATAGCAAAGTTCGCCAAAAGGTACCGTGGTGACCAGCACGAACTAGAAGTTCAACTTATGCAAGTACTTTCGACTTTGGATCAGGCTCAAAGCTACAACACATGAACTTAAAGCCATATGGGGACAAGTTGCAGGAATACATTTAGAGGGCAGACCTGGCTCTTATTCGAACAGATCGACGAAATGGTCCCAGTTGTGGTTGTTAGTGGACTCTGGGTTCAAACTTAAGAACCTTTCTAATAAAATATTTTGTAGGTGGTAAAAAAGTGCAGACGGTAAATTTGACCTCGAGAATATCGAGATATAAAGATTGACATAAGTGGCTACTTTGGATTAAATACTGAATGTAATAAGGTCTGCGTCGTTGAAAGAGAAGAAAGCACCATGCGGGTATAAACAATTCGAAAATATTATAAAAGCTGTTTCCAATGGATCCCCATGATTGGGAGTGTGCTTATAGAAATGGGTGTATGTTTATATGTATTTTCGAGCTTTAAAACCCCCAGTTTCCGCGTTGTATTTAGCTTTCATTCACATCTTTGCATTAAAGCAACACAGCAAATATTTTTTGGTGGAAAACCTTGGCTGCAAGCAAAGCTGCATTAATTTAAAAACACAGCAAACTCTACAAATTACATCAAGTATGAAGTTTGCCAATTCCAGAAAAGACTGAGAAACTTACCTATCCCAGTATGTAAAATGATAAGCAAACCTATGGAGGGGGGTAGCGTGGTAAGCAAGATTGGAGGGGGTGCGAGCTTTTAATTTCCCAACAGTCTCGTTGGCATATCATGGCAAAATACAATATTTGAGAAGCGGAGCATGAGGGGGCTTAATGATTATTGGGAAGGTATAGCAGTGCGGATTATTAGGGCTACTTAAAAGACAATGGGGCATATGTATCAAGCCCTTTTCCCCTTCGCAAATGGGCCGATTCTCAGAATCGGCCCGTTTGCGAACGGGAAAATGCCTTTTGGGATGTATCATCCCAAAAGGACATCGCAAATTAGAGAATCGCAAAATTCGTGATTCTCTATTTTGCGATTGCATTTAAGGAATCGCAAATTGCGATTCCTTAAATGCAATGTATGAAGCACAGAAAAAGTGCAATTTGGCTGTAACGAATCGCAAATTACCACCAACTTCAAGTTGGTGGTAATTTGCGATTTCTTTGAAAAATTCACTTTTTTGCATTTTTCAAAGTGCCATGTGACGCACATACATGCCCTTAGAGCATGTATCTGCGCCACATGTGCACACATACATATTTCAGGGGTGCAACAGGGTGTCCTTTTGACACCCTGCACCCTTGAAATTGTATTCTCAATTTGCGATTCTCAAATTGCGAATCGCAAATTGAGAATGTCATCCCATTCATTCCAATGGGCCTCCTAGCCCATAGGAATAAATGGGAAGGTATTCCTTAATTGCGATTAGCAATTTGCTAATCGCAATTAAGGAATGCCAAGGAATCTCAAAACATTTGCGAATTTTTTTTTACATCCCGTTTTGCGATTCTCAAATAGCGATTCCCTAAAAATCTCTATTTGAGAATCGCAATAACGGTATTTGATGCATATGCCCGAATATAACCAACAGTTTTAAGAACTTCAAGAGTGTGTGTGTGAGAGGGAGTGTGTGTTTGTGTGTATTTTTTTGTGTCAGTGCAAGTAAAAATCCTAGGTTAAATCCGACTGCCTCCTCACCATACCCGACCAATGGCACCTGTACTCAACTATTTACAAGAGAATACGTTTATTTGAGGGTGGTGTAAAATGAGATTAAATAGGTTTCGGAAGTACATTTGTTGATCAATAGATTGAACTGGTTTGTTGGGGGTGCAAGATATTTCAAGCTTCTGAGTGATGTTTAAAATGAGAAACCAGTTTGACTATATTTTAAACAGAATATCTGGGTGTGAGCTAGGTATACATTACACAATGCAAAAGGAGTGTGTATACTAGGAGCCTGATTCGCTAACTGCACTTTTGAATTTATTTACACTTTGGATTAAGATTATCACTTTTAGGTATTCAGAAACTGCACTTTTGGAGCAATTTACACTTTTATAGTAATTTATACTTGTAAATAAAATTTGTTATTTAAAATTGTAAAAATATAAATAAATGTAAATGAATGAGTTAACATTAATTTATATGTGCCTATATTTTCACTATTTTAAATAATTTCATTTAATTTTACTTTTTTCTATGGGGTTAGATTTTAAACTGTTGTATCCATTCTTTTATATAGGAGAGTGTTGCAGTAAAAGTGATTAGTTATTTGTGTTGATTGACTTATTACAAAAGTGTAATTTACTACAAAAGTGCAAGCTTACTCCAAAGTACTGTTTGTTAAATCAGGCCCTAAATGTCAACACTCTGGGAAAACATATAACATTTTAAAGAGAAAAGGCTTAATATAACTCCATATAGTTGGATGTATGGAATGATCATTTGTTGTAAGTGGCAAATGCATGCAACTTTGAATTAGGCACACTGCAGTTTGAATTTAAAATACAGTCTATGCATCTCACTCTGTCTGTTGATTTTTCCTCTTCTTTCTCATGTAGTCTCATCACTTTCTCAGATTATCTTGGGTTAGCTGTTAAGGTAGGGTGTTCTGTTTGACTTTGTAGGTCTTGTTTGTGTTTAAAAGTGTGTGTGCTTGTTTTATTCAAGTGAGTTTTTATTGAGGATTTTAAGATTTTGTTTTATTTCAGTGAGTTTTTATTGACAATGTTTTAGAAAAAATGTGTGTACTTAAAACTACAGTATCATTTATGGCTTTTAGGGCAGATGAAGCTCAAAGTACAATTCAGAAAAAATCTTTACTAGCACTTCTTAATCTCATCGATGCCCTGACAGTTAATTTCCCTTCATCAATCTTCCTGTAATGCATTTGACTGGATCCATAAGGCAGGCAAAGTAAATCCAGATTGGTAGAAGGTGCAACATAATTGGGCCACATGACAATTGTAGAGGGGTAATTACCACTCCATCTGATAGAGCTTGCCTTGGCATCTTGAAGTTAAGTCTAAAGTAAAGGGTAATGTAATGAACACACACGTGATATGTAGTCTCCAAACACTTTATTCCACATTCTTCCAAATAAGGATGTATACATTCGTATGCAGCTCACACCATCACATTCACCACTTTTTTATGAGTACTGAATTTACTTTCTCCTTTGGCCACCTTCCTGACTTACATGACACGTAGGCATTGACCCTCTTTCATATGTACTTCTCTTACTCCATGTTTCACATCAAGATAAGTTTTGTTTTCCCCTGTGATGCCAAAATTCATTTCCTTACAACCCTAACCTCCCAATCAAATTTTCCACTTCTCTTCATTCATCCTGGATTCACCTTAGAGTATGTTAGCCAACCTCTCATTATTCCAACAGTGTCATGTGGTGTCATCCTGTATGACCACAACATCCTCTTAAGTTCATATTCCCAATCCTTCCTACCTTTACTCGCCAGCTATATTACACCTTTCACAACCCTGTTTTCCCTGTTTCCACCAAATTTCATCTGGGGTGATATAAGCTGTAAATTTCTGTAAATGCCACATTGACAGATGTCTTAATTTCTTCAGTTTTGAATTGCACTCCATTATCCATAAAACTGAAGTAGCAAATCTTTTCCTAAGAAACACCTCTTCAAAAAATCTAAACACTGTCACTGTATGCACCTTATGAACCACTTTCAGCTTAATCCACCTTGAGAACATGTCCACCATGACAAAAATGTACCTCCTGGCCCCATCACACCATGAAATTACAGTCATAATGTCAAGCGCTACTTCATCCCACATCAAATTCGGGCACCCCAATTAAGACAAAGGAGGGTTTAAATTCTTCTGAGATTGTCTGTGCTGTCACATTCAATACACATCTTCACAAATCTTTCTGTTTTCGACAGACGGCATTAGCTGAAAAATTATATGAACTTTCAGTGAAAAGCTGAACTACAACTACCAAGATGCTATTGGGTAATGGCGCTGTTACATGCAAGCAATGCGTTCCTACTCACTTTCACTGTTAAAAGGCTCTTGTGAGCTGCCCACAGAGCTGACGAGCTTTGGAACGCCTGCACACTATGAGTGGGATTATACCAGAGAAAATTGGCACCATATCCAGCAACCTGTAAATATTCTCTACTGATGAGGAAGGAATCCCAAAACACTGGTGTCTAGGGATACGATTTCGAAAGATGGCATTAGCTGAAAAATTATATGAACTTTCTGCAAAAAGCTGAACTACAGCTGCCAAGACGCTATGGGGCAATGGCGCTGTTACATGCAAGCAATGTGTTCCTACCCCCAAAGCTTACGAGCTTTGGAACGTCTGCACCCTATGATTGGGATTATTCCTGAGAAAATTGGCAGCATGTCCAGCAACCTGTAAATATTCTCTACTGATGAAGGAGGAGTCCCAAAATACTGGTGTTTAGAGATACAATTTCGAAAGACGACATTAGCTGAAAAATTATATGAACTTTCTATCAAAAGCTGAACTACAACTACCAGGTAATGGTGCTGTTACATGCAAGCAATGCGTTCTTACCCACTTTCACCATACATGGCAAGCAGGAGGGCAAGCAGGGCAGCAGACTGTGAAAAGTAAAAGGGAGGGGAAAAGGCTCAGCAAAAAGACAACAAGGAGCAGAGGGATGAGAGGCAAGGACAGCAAGCTGACCATATCAGACAGACATGAGGGGCAGGTGTAGCACTACGGATCATGAAAGGCAGGAAGAGGGGATGGGGTCCGCACATGAAAAATTAAGGGCAGGGGGCAAGCAGGTATAGCAGGAGCAGCAAGCTGACCATGCATAGCAGGCAGGATGAGGACTGCAAGCACAACAAACCATGGAGGGCAACAGAGAGACTATGAAGGCACAGATAGAAAATTGAGGGAAAGTGGGAGGGGATCAGGGGCAGCAAGCTGACCCCAAAAAGCAGATGGGAGAGGGCAGGGCCATGCATAAAAGGACCATTGACGGCAGAAGGGAGAGGTTGGGGCTGGACACACACAAGAGAGGGCATGGGAATGGGGCAGGTGTTGAGTGGTTGTATAGGCCCTGGGCATAAAAACTTCCATTTTACATATTCCCGTTTAAAGTTGAAATCTTTTTAAACAAGGACCTTTGTTGTACATTTTGCTTGCACCTCAGTGTACTCTGAAAATACTTGCTAACATGTATATTTCCTCGTAGGCACATTATCATCTCTTGGGACAGTCTGCACAATGTCCCCGGTACTATGTGAAAACTATGTAGTGGATTGTTAAGTACACATTGGACACCAAAACACTTACATATTATGTGTGCAGTACAAGCAGACATGCTAGTTGCAAAACACTTACAGACATGTGTAAACATAACAAATTTGGTAATCCACCTAATTGTGGGGACATATTCCTTTCAGCAAGGTTGACACTGTACCAATAGAATATAAATGTTTTAGGGTTTAGGGTAGTGCAGTGGTGTTTGTGTAGTGTAGGGGGTCGAGCTGGGGGTAGTGTTTTAGAGTTTAGGGTAGTGCAGTGGTGTTTATGTAGTGTAGGGGGTCGAGCTGGGGGTAGTGTTTTAAAGATTAGGGTAGTGCAGTGGTGTTTATGTAATATAGGGGGTAGTGTTTTTGGAATTAGGGTAGTGCTGTTGTGTTTGGGTAGTGAAGGGGGTCGTGCTGGGGGTAGAGTTTTAGGGTTTAGGGTAGTACAGTTGTGTTTGTGTAGTGTAGGGGGTCATGCTTGGGGTAGAGTTTTAGGGTTTAGGGTAGTGCAGTGGTGTTTGTGTAGTGTAGAGGTTCATGCTGGGGGTAGTGTTTTAGGGTTTAGGGTAGTGCAGTGCTGTTTGTGTATTATAGGCGTTCGTGTTGGGGTGGTGTTTTGGTAGTGTAGGGGGTCATGCTGGGGGTAGATTTAGGGTTTAGGGTAATGCAGTGGTGTTTAGGTAGTGTAGGGGGTCATGCTGCAGGTAGTGTTTTGGGGTTTAGGGCAGGGCAGTGGTGATTGTGTATTGTAGGGGGTCATGCTGGGGGTAGTATTTTAGGGTTTAGGGCAATGCAGTGGTATTAGGGCAGTGTAGGGGGACGTGCTGAGGTAGTGTTTTAGGGTTAAGGGCAGTGCAGTGGTATTTGTGTAGTGTAGGGAGTCGTGCTGGGGGTAGTGTTCTAGCGTTAAGGGTAGTACAGTGGTGTTTGTGTAGTGTAGGGGGACATGCTGGGATAGTGTTTTAGGGTAGTGCAGTGGTGTTTGTGTAGTGTAGGAGTTCATGCTGGGGTTAGTGTTTTAGAGTTTAGGGTAGTGCAGTGGTGTTTGTGTGGTATAGAGGGTTGTGCTGGGGTAAGTGTTTTAGGGTTTATGGTAGTGGAGTGTTGTTTGGGTATCATAGGGGGTCGTGCTGGGGGTAGTGTTTTACGGTTTGGGGTAGTGCAGTGGTGTTTGTGTAGTGTAGTAGGTCGTACTGGGGGTAGGTTTAGGGTTTAGGATAGTGAAGTGGTGTTTGGGTAGTGTAGGGGGTCTTGCTGGGGGCAGGGTTTTAGGGTTTAGGGCAATGCAGTGGTGTTTGGGTAGTGTAGGAGGATCGTGATGGTGGAAGTGTTTTAGAGTAGTGCTGTGGTGTTTGGGTAGTGTAGGGGGTCATGCTGGTGGTAGTGTTTTAGGGCAGTGCAGAGGTGTTTGTGTAGTGTAGGGGGTCATGCTGGGGGATAGTGTTTAAGGGTTTAGGGTAGTGCAGTGGTGTTTGTGTAGTGTAGGGGGTCAGGCTGGGGGTAGTGTTTTAGGGTTTAGGGTAGTGCAGTGGTGTTTGTGTAGTGTAGGGGGTAGTGTTTTGGGGTTAGGGTAGTGCAGTGGTGTTTGGGTAGTGTAGCGGGTCATGCTGCAGGTAATGTTCTGGGGTTTAGGGCAGTGCAGTGGGGACTGTGT
The DNA here is from genome assembly GCF_964204655.1 of Triturus cristatus. Lineage (NCBI taxonomy): Eukaryota > Metazoa > Chordata > Amphibia > Caudata > Salamandridae > Triturus > Triturus cristatus. The sequence continues at coordinate 249,242,649 of NC_140594.1, forward strand.
AGTGTAGGGGGTCATGCTGGGGGTAGTGTTTTAGGGTTTAGGGCTGTGCAGTGGTGTTTGGGTAGTGTAGGGGGTCGTGCTGGGGGTAGTGTTTTAGGGTTTAGGGCAGAGCAGTGGTGTTTGTGTAGTGTAGAGATCATGCCGGGATAGTGTTTTAGGGTAGTGCAGTGGTATTTGTGTAGTGTAGGGAGTTGTGCTGGGGTAGTGTTTTAGGGTTTAGGGTAGTGCAGTGGTGTTTGTGTAGTGCAGGGGGGCGTGTTTTAGGGTTTAGGGTAGTGCAGTGGTGTTTGGGTAGTGTTGGGGGTCATGCTGTGAGTAGTGTTTTAGGGTAATGTAGTGGTGTTTGTGTACTGTAGGGGGTCATGCAGGGGTTAGATTTATGGTTTAGGGTAGTGAAGTGGAGTTTGTGTAGTGTAGGGGGTCGTACTGGGGTTAGATTTAGTGTTTAGGATAGTGCAGTTGTGTTTGGGTAGTGTAGGGGGTTGTGCGGGGGAAGTCTTTTACGGTTTAGGGTAGTGCAGTGATGTTTGTATGGTATAGGGTGTCGTGCTGGGGTAAGTGTTTCGGGGTTTAGGGTAGTGCAGTGGTGTTTGTGTAGTGTAGGGGGTTGTGCTGGGGGTAGATGTAGGATTTAGAGTAGTACAGTAGTGTTTATGTAGTATAGGGGATCGTGCTAGGGGTAATATTTTAGGGTTTAGGGTAGTGCATTGGTGTTTGTGTAGTGTAGGGGTTCATGCTGGGGGTAGTTTCTTAGGGTTTAGGGAAGTGCAGTGGTGTTTGTGTGGTGTAGGGGGTCGTGCTGGGGTAAGTGTTTTAGGGTTTTGGGTAGTGGAGTGGTGTTTGTGAAGCATAGTGGGTTGTGCTGGGGTAGTGTTTTATGGTTTAGGGTAGTGCAGTGGTGTTTGTGTGGTATAGGGGGTCATGCTGGGTTAAGTGCTTTAGGGTTTAGGGGTGTAGATGTAGGATTTAGGGTAGTACAGTGGTGTTTGGGTAGTGTAGGGCGTCGTGCTAGGGGTAATGTTTTAGGTTTTAGGGTATTGCAGTGGTGTTTGGGTAGTGTAGGGGTAGTGTTGGGGGTAGAGCTTTAGGGTTTAGGGTAGTGCAGTGGAGTTTGTGTAGTGTAGGGGGTTGTGCTGGGGGTAGTGTTTAAGGGTTTAGGGTAGTGCAGTGGTGTTTGTGTAGTGTAGGGGGTCATGCTGGGGTAGTGTTTTAGGGTTTAGGGTGGTGCAGTGGTTTTTGTGTAGTGTAGGGGGTCGTGTTTTAGGGTTTAGGGTAGTGCAGTGGTGTTTGGGTAAAGTAGGGGGTCGTGCTGGGGGTAGTGTTTTTGGGTATCGGGTAGAGCAGTTGTGTTGGGTAGTGAACGGGGTCGTGCTGGGGGTAGTGTTTTAGGGTTTAGGGTAGTACAGTGGTGTTTGTGTAGTGTAGGGGGTCATGCTTGGGGTAGTAGTTTAGGGTTGTGCATTGGTGTTTGTGTAGTGTAGGGGTTCATCCTGGGGGTAGTGTTTTAGGGTGTAGGTTAGTCCCGTGGTGTTTGTGTAGTATAGGAGTTCGTGCTGGGGTAATGTCTTAGGGTTTAGGGTAGCGAAGTGGTGTTTTGGTAGTGTAGGGTATCGTGCTGGGGGTTGCGTTTTAGGGTTTAGGGTAGTGCAGTTGTGTTTGTGTAGTATAGGGTTCTTGCATTGGTAGTGTTTTTGGGTTTAGGGTAGTGCAGTGGTGTTTGTGTAGTGTATGGGGTCATGCTGGGGGTAGATTTAGGGTTTAGGGTAATGCAGTGGGGTTTTGGTAGTGTAGTGGGTCATGCTGGGTTAGTGTGTTTGGGTTTAGGGTAGTGCAGTTTTGTTTGGGTAGTGAATGGGGTCGTGCTGGGGTAATGTTTTAGGGTTTATGGTAGTACAATGATGTTTGTGTAGAGTAGGTGGTCATGTTTGGGGTAGTGTTTTAGGGTTTAGGGTAGTGCAGTGGTGTTTGTGTAGTGTAGGGTTTCATGCTGGGGGTAGTGTTTTATGGTTTAGGGTAGTGCCGTGGTGTTTGTGTAGTGTAGGGGGTCGTGTTTTAGGGTTTAGGGTAGTGCAGCGGTTTTTGGGTAGTGTAGGGGGTCATGCTGTGAGTAGTGTTTTAGGGTAATGAAGTGGTGTTTGTGTAGTGTAGGGGGTCATGCAGGGGTTAGATTTAGGGTTTAGGGTAGTGAAGTGGATTTTGTGTAGTGTAGGGGGTCGTACTGGGGTTAGATTTAGGGTTTAGGATAGTGCAGTTGTGTTTGGATAGTGTAGGGGGTTGTGCGGGGGGAAGTCTTTTACGGTCTAGGGTAGTGCAGTGGTGTTTGTATGGTATAGGGTGTCGTGCTGGAGTAAGTGTTTTAGGGTTTAGGGTAGTGCAGTTGTGTTTGGGTAGTGTAGGGGGTTGTGCTAGGGGTAGTGTTTTGGGGTTTAGGGTAGTGCAGTGGTGTTTGTGTAGTGTAGGGGGTTGTGCTGGGGTAGATGTAGGATTTAGGGTAGTACAGTAGTGTTTATGTAGTGTTTTGGGGTTTAGGGCAGGGCAATGGTGATTGTGTATTGTAGGGGGTCATGCTGGGGGTAGCATTTTAGGGTTTAGGGCAATGCAGTGGTGTTTGGATAGTGTAGGAGGTCATGCTGGGGGTAGTGTTTTAGGGTTTAGGGCTGAGCAGTTGTGTTTGTGTAGTGTAGGGGGTCATGCTGGGGGTAGTGTTGGAGGGTTTACAGTAGTGCAGTGGTATTAGGGCAGTGTAGGGGGACATGCTGGGATAGTGTTTTAGGGTAGTGCAGTGGTGTTTGTGTAGTGTAGGAGTTCATGCTGGGGTTAGTGTTTTAGAGTTTAGGGTAGTGCAGTGGTATAGAGGGTTGTGCTGGGGTAAGTGTTTTAGGGTTTATGGTAGTGGAGTGTTGTTTGGGTATCATAGGGGGTCGTGCTGGGGGTAGTGTTTTACGGTTTGGGGTAGTGCAGTGGTGTTTGTGTAGTGTAGTAGGTCGTACTGGGGGTAGGTTTAGGGTTTAGGATAGTGAAGTGGTGTTTGGGTAGTGTAGGGGGTCTTGCTGGAGGCAGGGTTTTAGGGTTTAGGGCAATGCAGTGGTGTTTGGGTAGTGTAGGAGGATCGTGATGGTGGAAGTGTTTTAGAGTAGTGCAGTGGTGTTTGGGTAGTGTTATGTTATGTTATGTTATATTGATTTATTATGCGCACAGCTACTCCAGCCAAGGAGCGTCCCGGCGCAGAGACAAGGAGAAACACAACACAACAGGAAAAGAGAAAACCTGAAATGGACAGCTAAAACAAAAAAGTCTTAATGGCTCTCCGGAAGGACAGCAGATCGTCTAACTGATGGACTTCAACTGGGAGGGTGTTCCAAATTAGTGCAGCTTTCACGCTGAAGGAACGACCCCCCATCCGACTGAGTCTAAATCTAGGGACCACAGCAAGGGCCTGGCCCTGAGATCGGAGGCTACGGGTGGGGACATAGAAGGAAATAAAATTGGACAAGATTTCAGGGCCTATACCTCTTAATATTTTAAAAGCCAAGCAAAGGACCTTGAAAAGAATACGCTTCCTTACCGGGAGCCAATGCAAAGAGCGGAGGACATTCGCCACCGGGCAAAATCTGGGTAGGCCAACAATGGCTCTGGCCGCAGCATTTTGAACCCGCTGTAGGGGGGTTAACTCAGCCTGATTAGCCCCAGCCAGAAGAGAGCTAGCGTAGTCCAGGCGAGAGATGATGGTAGCCTGGACTACAAGCTGTCTGGTTGGGGCATCGAAATATTTAAGAACTGGTCTGAGTCCTCTTAACAGACCAAAACAACAGGCTGCCGTTTTTTTGGTATGTCCTATAAAGGTACGGCCAACGTCCAACCGGACCCCCAGATTTTTCACCTCCGACACTGGGGTCGGAGTAGGGCCCAGCTCAGAAGGCCACCACTGATCGCCCCAAAGTTCCACTCCCTTCCCAACAACCATTACCTCCGTTTTTGTGGCATTGAGCTGGAGACAGTTTTCTGTCAGCCAGCTAGCCACCGCCTTCAGTCCAGACTGAAACCTGGGGGCATCTTGTTGTACATCTCCGCTAAGAGTAACCGCGGTGTAGGGGGTCATGCTGGTGGTAGTGTTTTAGGGCAGTGCAGAGGTGTTTGTGTAGTGTAGGGGGTCATGCTGGGGGATAGTGTTTAAGGGTTTAGGGTAGTGCAGTGGTGTTTGTGTAGTGTAGGGGGTCAGGCTGGAGGTAGTGTGTTAGGGTTTAGGGTAGTGCAGTGGTGTTTGTGTAGTGTAGGGGGTAGTGTTTTGGGGTTAGGGTAGTGCAGTGGTGTTTGGGTAGTGTAGCGGGTCGTGCTGGGGATAGTGTTTTGCGTTTAGGGTAGTGCAATGGTGTTTGTGTAGTTTAGGGGGTCATGCTCTGGGTAGATTTAGGATTTAGAGTAATGCAGTGGTGTTTGGGTATTGTAGGGGGTCATGCTGCAGGTAATGTTTTGGGGTTTAGGGCAGTGCAGTGGGGACTGTGTAGTGTAGGGGGTCATGCTGGGGGTAGTGTTTTAGGGTTTAGGGCAGTGCAGTGGTGTTTGGGTAGTGTAGGGGGTCGTGCTGGGGGTAGTGTTTTAGGGTTTAGGGCAGAGCAGTGGTGTTTGTGTAGTGTAGAGATCATGCCGGGATAGTGTTTTAGGGTAGTGCAGTGGTATTTGTGTAGTGTAGGGAGTTGTGCTGGGGTAGTATTTTAGGGTTTAGAGTAGTGCAATGGTGTTTGTGTAGTGCAGGGGGTCGTGTTTTAGGGTTTAGGGTAGTGCAGTGGTGTTTGGGTAGTGTTGGGGGTCATGCTGTGAGTAGTGTTTTAGGGTAATGTAGTGGTGTTTGTGTACTGTAGGGGGTCATGCAGGGGTTAGATTTATGGTTTAGGGTAGTGAAGTGGAGTTTGTGTAGTGTAGGGGGTCGTACTGGGATTAGATTTAGTGTTTAGGATAGTGCAGTTGTGTTTGGGTAGTGTAGGGGGTTGTGCGGGGGAAGTCTTTTACGGTTTAGGGTAGTGCAGTGGTGTTTGTATGGTATAGGGTGTCGTGCTGGGGTAAGTGTTTTGGGGTTTAGGGTAGTGCAGTGGTGTTTGTGTAGTGTAGGGGGTTGTGCTGGGGGTAGATGTAGGATTTAGAGTAGTACAGTAGTGTTTATGTAGTATAGGAGATCGTGCTAGGGGTAATATTTTAGGGTTTAGGGTAGTGCATTGGTGTTTGTGTAGTGTAGGGGTTCATGCTGGGGGCAGTTTCTTAGGGTTTAGGGTAGTGCAGTGGTGTTTGTGTGGTGTAGGGGGTCGTGCTGGGGTAAGTGTTTTAGGGTTTTGGGTAGTGGAGTGGTGTTTGTGAAGCATAGTGGGTTGTGCTGGGGTAGTGTTTTATGGTTTAGGGTAGTGCAGTGGTGTTTGTGTAGTGTAGGGGGTTGTGCTGGGGGTAGTGTTTTAGGGTGTAGTGTATTGCAGTGGTGTTTGTGTAGTGTAGGGGGTTATGTTATAGGGTTTAAGGTAGTGCCTTAATGTTTTTGTAGTGTAGGGGGTCATGCTGGGGTAGTGTTTTAGGGTTTAGGGTGGTGCAGTGGTTTTTGTGTAGTGTAGGGGGTCGTGTTTTAGGGTTTAGGGTAGTGCAGTGGTGTTTGGGTAAAGTAGGGGGTCGTGCTGGGGGTAGTGTTTTTGGGTATCGGGTAGAGCAGTTGTGTTGGGTAGTGAACGGGGTCGTGCTGGGGGTAGTGTTTTAGGGTTTAGGGTAGTACAGTGGTGTTTGTGTAGTGTAGGGGGTCATGCTTGGGGTAGTAGTTTAGGGTTGTGCATTGGTGTTTGTGTAGTGTAGGGGTTCATCCTGGGGGTAGTGTTTTAGGGTGTAGGTTAGTCCCGTGGTGTTTGTGTAGTATAGGAGTTCGTGCTGGGGTAATGTCTTAGGGTTTAGGGTAGCGAAGTGGTGTTTTGGTAGTGTAGGGTATCGTGCTGGGGGTTGCGTTTTAGGGTTTAGGGTAGTGCAGTTGTGTTTGTGTAGTATAGGGTTCTTGCATTGGTAGTGTTTTTGGGTTTAGGGTAGTGCAGTGGTGTTTGTGTAGTGTGTGGGGTCAAGCTGGGGGTAGTGTTTTAGGGTTTAGGGTAGTGCAGTGGTGTATGTGTAGTGTAGGGGGTCATGCTGGGGATAGATTTAGGGTTTAGGGTAATGCAGTGGGGTTTTGGTAGTGTAGTGGGTCATGCTGGGGTAGTGTGTTTGGGTTTAGGGTAGTGCAGTTTTGTTTGGGTAGTGAATGGGGTCGTGCTGGGGTAATGTTTTAGGGTTTATGGTAGTACAATGATGTTTGTGTAGAGTAGGTGGTCATGTTTGGGGTAGTGTTTTAGGGTTTAGGGTAGTGCAGTGGTGTTTGTGTAGTGTAGGGTTTCATGCTGGGGGTAGTGTTTTATGGTTTAGGGTAGTGCTGTTGTGTTTGTGTAGTATAGGGGTTTGTGCTGGGGTAGTGTTTTAGGGTTTAGGGTAGTGCTGTGGTGTTTGTGTAGTGTAGGGGGTCGTGTTTTAGGGTTTAGGGTAGTGCAGCGGTTTTTGGGTAGTGTAGGGGGTCATGCTGTGAGTAGTGTTTTAGGGTAATGAAGTGGTGTTTGTGTAGTGTAGGGGGTCATGCAGGGGTTAGATTTAGGGTTTAGGGTAGTGAAGTGGATTTTGTGTAGTGTAGGGGGTCGTACTGGGGTTAGATTTAGGGTTTAGGATAGTGCAGTTGTGTTTGGATTGTGTAGGGGGTTGTGCGGGGGGAAGTCTTTTACGGTTTAGGGTAGTGCAGTGGTGTTTGTATGGTATAGGGTGTCGTGCTGGAGTAAGTGTTTTAGGGTTTAGGGTAGTGCAGTTGTGTTTGGGTAGTGTAGGGGATTGTGCTAGGGGTAGTGTTTTGGGGTTTAGGGTAGTGCAGTGGTGTTTGTGTAGTGTAGGGGGTTGTGCTGGGGTAGATGTAGGATTTAGGGTAGTACAGTAGTGTTTATGTAGTGTAGGGGATCGTGCTAGGCGTAATGTTTTAGGGTTTAGGGTAGTGCATTGGTGTTTGTGTAGTGTAGGGGTTCATGCTGGGGGTAGTTTTTTAGGGTTTAGGGTAGTGCAGTGGTGTTTGTGTGGTGTAGGGGGTTGTGCTGGGGTAAGTGTTTTAGGGTTTTGGGTAGTGGAGTGGTGTTTGAGAAGCATAGAGGGTTGTACTGGGGTAGTGTTTTATGGTTTTGGGTAGTGCAGTGGTGTTTGTGTGGTATAGGGGGTCGTGCTGGGTTAAGTGCTTTAGGGTTTAGGGTGTAGATGTAGGATTTAGGGTAGTACAGTGGTGTTTGGGTAGTGTAGGGCGTTGTGCTAGGGGTAATGTTTTAGGGTTTAGGGTATTGCAGTGGTGTTTGGGTAGTGTAGGGGTAGTGTTGTGGGTAGAGCTTTAGGGTTTAGGGTAGTGCAGTGGTGTTTGTGTAGTGTAGGGGGTTGTGCTGGGGGTAGTGTTTAAGGGTTTAAGGTAGTGCCGTAATGTTTGTGTAGCGTAGGGGGTCATGCTGGGGTAGTGTTTTAGGGTTTAGGGTAGTGCAGTGGTGTTTGTGTAGTGTAGGGGGTCGTGTTTTAGGGTTTAGGGTAGTGCAGTGGTGTTTGGGTAAAAGTAGGAGGTCGTGCTGGGGGTAGTGTTTTTGGGTATAGGGTAGAGCAGTTGTGTTGGGTAGTGAACGGGGTCGTGCTGGGGGTAGTGTTTTAGGGTTTAGGGTTGTGCATTGGTGTTGGTGTAGTGTAGGGGTTCATCCTGGGGGTAGTGTTTTAGGGTGTAGGTTAGTCCCGTGGTGTTTGTGTAGTATAGGAGCTCGTGCTGGCATAGTGTTTTAGGGTTTAGGGTAGTGCAGTTGTGTTTGTGTAGTTTAGGGTTCTTGCATTGGTTAGTGTTTTGGGGTTTAGGGTAGTGCAGTGGTGTATGTGTAGTGTACACGGGGGGTCATGCTGGGGGTAGATTTAGGGTTTAGGGTAATGCAGTGGGGTTTTGGTAGTGTAGGGGGTCGTGCTGGGGTAGTGTGTTTGGGTTTAGGGTAGTGCAGTTGTGCTTGGGTAGTGAATGGGGTCATGCTGGGGTAATGTTTTAGGGTTTATGGTAGTACAATAGTGTTTGTGTAGTGTAGGTGGTCATGTTTGGGGTAGTGTGTTAGGGTTTAGGGTAGTGCAGTGGTGTTTGTGTAGTGTAGGGTTTCATGCTGTTATGTTATGTTATGTTATGTTATGTTATGTTATGTTATGTTATGTTATGTTATGTTATGTTAAGTGCATTTTATAGAGCGCGCTAACACCAAAGGCTTCATGGCGCTTTAAGACAGAGTGAGTGAGAGGGAAGCGTGAGTGACGATGTTTTTAACCCAGGGGTGGAAAGAGGTGAGTTTTGAGTGATTTTCTGAAATTCAGGAGGGAAGGGCTGGATTTGATGAAAAGAGGGAGAGGATTCCAAAATCCGGGAGCTAGGTGGGAGAAGCGACGACCCCCGAATTTCTTGGTTTTGGATTTGGGGGTGACTAGCAGATGAAGGTGGTCAATGGGGAGTGATTAGGGATTTGAGAAATGCGGGGCCGTTGCAGTGGAGGGCCTTGAATGTGAGGCAGGCCACCTTGAAAGCTGCCCTTTAGCTTATTGGTAGCCAGTGCAGGCTGTGAAGTAGAGGTTTTGCCGATTGCCATCTAGGAGTTTTATGAATGAGGACGGCCGCTTGGTTCTGGACAACCTGAAGGCGGTGCAGCAAAGATTGTGGGAGACCGTGGTAGAGGGAATTGGAAAAGTCCAGACGAGAAAGTACTAGCGAGATGACGACCTGGGTGAGTGCGGCAGGCGGAAGTAGGTGGCGAACTTTGCGGATCTTCCGGAGCTGGTACATACAAGATGAGATGACCGCACCCACTTGAGCTTTGAGAGAAAGTTCGGTGTCGATAATCACACCCAAGCTCTTCACTGATTTGACCGGGACTGGGGGGGGACCTAGCTCAGGGGGCCAGAACTGCGAACCCCAGTGAGCATGGCTGAGTTCGGGGAGAAGGAGCTCGGTTTTCCCGGGGTTCAGTTTTAGCTGATTCAAGTTCATCCAATGTTGGATATGGATCATAACAGTTTGAAACGTATTGATAGCATGAGGTGATTTTAGAGGGAGGACAATCTGTAAATCATCAGCATAGTTGTAAACAGTAATGTCCCATTTCTGAAGTGAGTGGATCAGGGGCCGGAGGTATAGGTTGAACAGGAGTGGTGAAAGGGAGGAGCCCTGAGGGACTCCACAGGTCGTGGGGGTTTTTGTTGTGGTATAGGGGCCCAGGCAGACAGCCTGTGTTCTTCCGGTCAGGAAGGACTCGATCCACTTAAGGGCGGTACCCTGGATGCCTGCCTGTCCGACACGGTGGAGAAGGATGTTATGGTCCACCGTGTCAAACGCGGCCGACAGGTCCAGGAGTACAAGGGCTTGGGGGATCCCTGCGTCCGCATTACTCCTAAGCGTGGCCAGGACTGCCAGAATGACGGCCTCAGTAGAGTGGGCAGGTCTGAAGCCAGCTTGGTTGGGCTCAAGGTGGCAAGAAGATTCAATAAAATTAGACAGGCATCGGGTGACGTGGGCCTCCATTAATTTGGAAAAGTAGGGAAGGAGGGAGATGGGACGATAATTGGATGGTTCCGCGGGGTCAGCGCCAGGTTTTTTGAGGAGGGGCACTAGGATGGCCTCCTTGAGAGAGCTAGGAATGATGCCGCTGCTGAGTGAGCCATTCAGCAGGGTTAGGATACAATCAGGTAGATTGAGGCAGATATTCTGTAAGACAAATGGCGGACAGCAGTCGTTAGGGGAGCCAGATTTGACACGAGTAGCGAGTTCCGCTAATGAGATAGGGTTTAGAGCCAGGAAGGTGGTAAGAGTCAGGGGGTTGTTGGAGGAGGTGTCCGAAGAGTGTGGCTGGGATGGGGAAGGGATAGAGTTTTGAATTTTTATCATTTTTTCCACAAAGAAGAGGTTGAGAGTGTCACATGTTTCTTGAGTGGGGGTCTGGGCTGGGAGGGTTCTGTCGTCTGTGGTGAGTTCATTCATGACTTTGAACACCTCCTTTGATTTATTAACCGCAGACGAGATCCTATTGGAAAAAAATTCCGATTTTGCTAGGGTAATGGCAGTTTTGTATTCTTTGCGTGCAGCCATGTAAGACAACCTGCCTGAGTTAGAATAATCGCATCTCCAGATTCGTTCCAGCTGGCGCGTTTTGAATTTGTGATGCTTGAGGTCATCAGAGAACCACCTATGGGAGTTATGATGCCTAGTGCGGGGGAATTTGGTAAGGGGGGCAAACTGGTCGCTGGCTGACCTCAGCCAGGAACCGATGTCATTTTCTATAACGTCGATGTTGTCAGTGGGATTAAAGACTGGGCGGGTGTCGGCCAGGGTAGTGCGAAAGCCCTGGGAATCATATGTGCTCCATTTCCGTGAGGAGCCACCAGCCATCAGAGGAGCAGGAATCCGGCCGACGACAGTGATGGAAGTGTCAACTAAATGATGGTCTGACCATATGCAAGGGGATATTGCTGGCTGAGACAGAGCCAGATTGGGGTAGTGTTTTATGGTTTAGGGTAGTGCTGTTGTGTTTGTGTAGTATAGGGGTTTCTGCTGGGGTAGTGTTGTAGGGTTTAGGGTAGTGCAGTTGTGTTTTGGTAGTGTAGGGTGTTGTGCTGGGGCCTGGGGGTAGTGTTTTAGGGTTTAGAGTAGTGCAGTGGTGTTTGTGTAGTGTAGGAGGTCGCGCTGGGGGTAGTGTTTTAGGTTTTAGGGTAGTGCAGTGGTGTTTGTGTAGTGTAGAGGATCTTACTGGGGGTAGGTATAGGGTTTAGGGCAGAGCAGTGGTGTTTGGGTAGTGTAGGGGGATCGTGCGGGTGGAAGTGATTTAGGGTAGTGCAGTGGTGTTTGTGTAGTGTAGGGGGTCAAGCTGGGGTAGGGTTTTAGGGTTTAGGGTAGTGCAGTGGTATTTGTGTAGTGTAGGGAGTCGTTCTGGGGTAGTGTTTTAGGGTTTAGGGTAGTGCAGTGGTGTTTGTGTAGTGTAGGGGTTCGTATTTTAGGGTTTAGGGTAGTGCAGTGGTGTTTGGGTAGAGTAGGGCTCTTGCTGGGGGTAGTGTTTTAGGGTTTAGGGTAGTGCAGTGGTGTTTGTGTAGTGTAGGGGGTCAAGCTGGGGGTAGTGTGTTAGGGTTTAGGGTAGTGCAGTGGTGTTTGTGTAGTGTAGGGGGTCATGCTGGGGGTAGATTTAGGGTTTAGGGTAATGCAGTGTTGTTTTAGTAGTGTGAGGGGTCGTGCTGCAGTTAGTGTTTTAGGGTTTAGGGCAGTGCACTGGTGTTTGTGTAGTGTAGGAGGTCATGCTTGGGGTAGTGTTTTAGGGTCTAGGGCAGTGCAGTGTTGTTTTGGTAGTGTAGTGGGTTATGCTGGGGGTAGAGTTTTCGGGTTTAGGGTAGTGCAGTGGTGTTTGGGTAGTGTAAGGGGTCATGCTGGGTGTCTTGTTTTTGGGTATAGTGTAGTGCAGTTGTGTTTGGGTAGTGAAGGGGGTTTTGCTGGTGGTAGTGTTTTAGGGTTTAGGGTAGCACAATGGTGTTTGTGTAGTGTAGGGGGTCATGCTTGGGGTAGTGTTTTAGGGTTTAGTGTAGCGCAGTGGTGATTGTGTAGTGTAGGGGTTCATGCTGGGGGTAGTGTTTTAGGGTTTAGGGTAGTGCAGTGGTGTTTGTGTAGTGTGGAGTTCTTGCTGGGGTTAGTGTTTTATGGTTTAGGATAGTGCAGTGGTGTTTGTGTAGTGTAGGGGGTCAAGCTGGGGGTAGTGTTTTAGGGTTTAGGGTAGTGCAGTGGTGTGTGTGTAGTGTAGGGGGTCATGCTGGGGGTAGATGTAGGGTTTAGGGTAATGCAGTGGTGTTTGGGTAGGTTTATTTGTTTTCTTTTTCTCCCACTTCTTTCCTTCTTCTTCTTTTCTAATTCCCCTCTGGCATTATTCAGGTCTTTTTCTTTTCTTCATGTCCTGGGGTGGGGTGAGATGGGGTGGGTAGGCCCATAGCTTCTGGTGCAAGGTCAAAGTGCCAGTTTCAGGGAATGGGGTAAGCCTGTCAGGTGTGAGACCTTTTTAGTATATTTTGCTAATGGATAAAAGGTAAACCCTTAAGGTGGTCTTCCTCAATGTTAATGTCCTTAATAACAAGAAGAAAATGTGGGCTATTGAATCCTGGATTAAGACAGAAAACCCATCTGTAGTTTTAATTCAGGAAACTCATATGCCGGTGGGGAAGTTAGAGGACTTCCCCATGTTTAGATCTTGGGCAGCATATCGGGGCTTTTCCTCTTCCCAGGCAACACATCGGGGTACTGCGATTTTTCTAGATAGAAAATCTCAAGCAGAGGTGGTAAATTTCATAAGTGACAAAAATCGAAAGTGGTGCTGGGAGACTTGCAAGCTAGGGGGAAGATATCTTACCTTTATTAATATTTACGCCCCGGTAGAAGAAAATGCTGAGCCATATGAAGAATAATTTCAATCTCTAATACATATTTCTGGTGAAATAATCATAGGAGGGGACTTCAATTCTATAATAAACCCAAAGATTTATTCTTCAGTTATAGCCAAAAAGAAATTGAAACCTAAAACCTTTAAAACTATTTAAAATTATAGTAGAACTTTGCAGATCCCTGGAGGGAAGCATTTCCTACTAAAAATTCCATATATTTGTTTTTCTGGTAGATTCTGCACTTCTTCACACATAGATTATTTTTTCTTATATCCAAGACTCTGAATTTTAGTAATCAAAGAACCTTGCATAATGGATTTTAGAATCATGCAATGATTATTTTAGGGGTTGAGCTAGGTAAAACTTTAGTACAACCCAAGAGTGGGTCTTTTAATTAACAGTACTTAATGGAAGAAAGTTGGATGTTGTTCTGTAAAACAGTTTTTAAGTTTTAGTTTATTTGCATAGTTAATAAAAATAGTTGCAATGCAATAAAACAACAAGTTAAAACAATTATACATATGATATTAGAAAAAAACCATTTGATAGTTCATGTATTTTTTAAGCAAAAATATAGCGACTGAGAAGAAGTTTTCCTGACCAAGCTGTATTTGGTCAGAGCATGTTGTGAGGAATCAAAGGTACTCAGTTCCAGTCAGCTACTTCCCATCACTCCTAATGCCGGGCTTCAAATAAAGTGCTTCTAAGTGCAAAAAGTGCTTTGATAAAGTGCATTTTATATTTGTTGTAAGTAAATATTACCAGGACTCCTCTGATAAGTGGAAGCTGTCCTCTTCCAATCCCCGTGATCAAAATGCTGTTGTTCCAAGGGGACTGTCCTAAATCAGATTTATGTCTTTTATACGAGCATAGTTTTTCCAACTAACCTCAGGAACTTCACTAGACACCAATTCAACTGTGTGTCATTAGGTGCAAAATAGGCCAGCACTGCTTGTCTCCTAGTGCGTAGCCCTTGCTGGTTGAAGTGGTGTTGTAGTAGTTGTTTACATTCTTCCAACAGCTCTTTACATGTACATAGCATGTGCAGCAAATCTAGTCGAATTGAGACGCAAAAAAGAGATAATGGAATTTCTTGTAATAAACCATAAGATGGCGCCCCCTCACATTGTCTGGGATTCACTTAATGCATATATTTGGGGGCTGGTATTAGTAGGGATGCAGAAAGTTTAAAAAAAGATGAAGAACAAAAGCAAATACTAGAACAGAATGTTCAACAGTGCTACGATACCGCACTCAGCAGTCCTTTGGCCCCCAATCAACGAAAGCTCGAACAGGCTAAATGGGCGCTAAGTGAGGCATATTATTTAAAATGTGAAACCTTGAATTGTAATTATATGCAAAAGGTATATGAAGAAAGTAATTTTACAGAGAGGTTTCCTGCATGGCAGGCTCGGTAGCAGGCCGCAAGTAACCGAGTAAACACTTTGAAATTCCCTGTTACCGGTCCCCGAAGTGATGACCCATCTTACATACGGGATATAATGCTGGAGCATTATAGGTGCATCTATGGTCAAAACAATCAATCAATGATACCTCCCTGGTGAGGTTCGTTTGGGAACAAAACATCCTGGGACTCTCTGAGACTGAAAAAGTTATTATGATGCTCCCCTTTTCCAAAGAAGAACCAGGGGAAGCTATAATGATCCTCCTGAGTACTAAAACCTGTGGACTGGATTGTCTACCAGCGGAACTTTTAAAGCATTCTCTGGGGTTTTATTGGAATATTTTTTATTGGTTGCCAATTCAATGCTAGAGGGAGGCACAATTCCAGCATCATTCTGAAAAGGGAGTGTAGTGAGATTTTTAAAAAAGGGAAAGGATGGCAAAGATCCCAACTTGTATCGCCCAATCACACTTTTGAATTTGGACTACAAAATTATTACTTATAAAATTATAAAACTTTTAGCCAACAGATTTAACAGAATAGAATCAAATCTGATCCACTCTGATCTAAATGGTTTTATTTCTGGGAGACATCTAGCGGAAGCACTAGATTATTTTGAGACCAAGAAAATATTAGCCCTGGTCCTCCTGTTGGACGCAGAGAAAGCGTTTGACCTCGTGGTCTGGGAGACTCTGTTTTGTATTTTCTCCAGGTTCGGAGTATACCCTAGATCACGGGTTGATTCAGAGAATGTCTCATAATGCAGAAGCCACCATTATTGTTAATACCTCAGAGGTAGGGCACATTAGTGTTAAACGAGGGACCTGACAAGGCTATCCGCTGTCTCCTGTTTTATTTGCCTTTTTTATCGAGCCTCTGGCTATTCCTATTCGAGATAACGTAGATATTCAGCCCCCCCCCTACCAACTATGGGGAACTAAAATTGTACACCAATGATATTATGCTCATCCTTGATTGTGATTAGGGGGTTCAAGCAAAGGTCTTCGAGATCATTTCACAGTTCGAATCTCTCGGCGGGTATAACATTAATGAAAAGAAAGCTGAAATAATTTGTCCTGCATGCGGATACCATCTCATGCATAAATTTGCAACCCAAAAAATATTTGGGATTAATTTTTCACCACAAATCGCTGACTTGTAGGATCTAAATTTCTTTCCTCTTCTTTTAAAAGTGCAGGGTTTATTGCTCCGCTGGAAGTCTCTCCCATTAACTATTATGGGGAGGGTTTCACTGATTAAGATGTCTGTTCTCCCTTCTGTTCAATTTCTTGTTCTCTGCTATTCCGTGTGTTTTAACAGTACCCTTTTAAGGTAAGATGGAGTCCATGTTTACATCTTTTGTTTGGGGAAAAAAAGCCCCTTGAATCACACTTAGCACTTTATATGAGGATCTGGAGAAGGGTGGGTTAGCGCTCCCTATTCTCAGGGATTATTATTTTGCATACTTCGCTCAGTACATGTCCAGGTTGAAGTCAGAATCGCATACAGGAAAATTCGTTAACTATTTTATGTGCCTGATTTGTATAGAGCCCCAGATATGTAGTCCATTAAAAATTACAAAATCACCAAAATGAGTCTGTTATCAGAGCATGCAGTGTTTCTTTCGTAAATGCCAGGATTTTTATAGAAGATACACAATCTCAGTTATTAACATTTCAACCCCCTTACCTGAACTAACTTCGGTATTCAGGATTCAAGAATCATCTGAAACACTTCAAAATTGGGCCAAGGTAGAATTTGGGAAAATCTCAGACATTATTGCAATGGATAGGTGGCTCAATATTCCCGAAATGCATGATTTAATTCAAAATGTTTTCCTTCTTCTTGGGTCCTTTAGAAGGCTTTATAAATTTCTTAGTAATTTGGATTAATGATTTAAAAAGTCTGATGCACGTGGTATTTGAAGAAGGCGCAAATAGGAAACCTGGGGAGTGGAAAAACTTTTGGCCCCCATCAAAGGCCCAGATCTCACCCATAAGACAATAATAAAATGGGCAAAACATGAATGTTTGGAGGTAACTGTGAGAATGTGGACCAAAGTGAATAAACTTAATTTTAGTACATCATGGGGAGCCAATTGGCTCTGGATGCTATTTTTTAGCAAATGGCTGGTATATAGAACCCCACAGTTCCTATCCCAGGTTTAACCTAATCAATCTAGTTGGTGTTTTCGCTGATCAAATCAGACAGCAGCCAACTGGACGCATATTATTACACAGTGCCCTTTAATTTAGAAGTTTTGGAGTGATATTTTTCGACATTTGGAGGCCAAATGTCTAATTTAATTGGCTGAAAGTTTTGGGTACGATCCTTCCCTGCATCTATCTGAAAAATGGGTTAAACTAATATATATGGCAATGGCGGTCGCCAGGTCGCTGCTGCTTCAAAGAAAGCGATCATGTCAGATACCAACAAAGCACAAAAGAGTTAGGAATATGAAGCCGGTTAGAAACTGCGAACAGTTGTTTGCAATATGAAACGGGGGGATTAAGACATTTGAAAATATAGTAAATAGTAAAGAGAGCTTATAAAATGTCAATGCTCTGTTAATATGATGTAATATTATTAGAAGCTTCTGATGTTGGTATATTTGTATACTTTATTTCACTTTAATGCACTATAAGACACTTTAGCCACTTTTAAAAGTGAAAAAAAGGAAGTCGGTACTGTATTTGGTTCTTGAGGATGATATACTATCAGAAGCTCTTTCTGCTGATGTTTTTTATACTCTATTTCGATTTGCACTTTAATGCACTAAAGACACTTTAATTGTTCTTAAAATGAAAAGCTCGTGATGTATCAGGTCTCTTACGATTTTTAGCTCAAAGTCACTTAGGCTTTTATTTGGATCACGTACTCTTTTACTCCAGAATACGTATGCTGTATTTATTGTTGGGAAATGCATTATTTGTTATTGACATGGTGATATATAGATGAATTTGTAAATTTGAATGGATCTCAATATTTTTTTTAAAAATAGTTCACATTAATATTTAAGATAAAAATATTTTTACAAAGTGTTCCGAAGTTTAATACACGTTTTACCTTTCTCTGTACTTTTCTGTCCGGACACCACTGGAATGGAGTTCTTCTTTTGGTAAAGCACAGGCAACATTTCCCTATACTTAACCAGTGAGAGAGCACAGTCCCAACTGTGAAGCTCTCCCTATGGTAAAATGCATAAAACATGTCCTATAGTTTACAATATGGAGATTTCTACCCCTTCTGCTCACATCTACCTTAAAGTGTGTGCAAATGCGACGGGCCTCTGGTGACACATAACAGCTGCAAATGTCTGTGGAACCTTGCTCCCATCAACAACTAATTTTTCCGTATTTGACGATTCATGACTATTTACGAAGGGTGAGCAGAGAAGTCTGCTCTGCCAGCGGAGTGTGTGGAGATTTCCCTACTCCGCGCTCCGCTGACAACGTGGAGTAAAGGGCAAAACTCTGACTCCGCGGCGGAGAGGAGTTAGCCAGCCCCCCCCCCCCGCAAAATTGGCTCCCCGCCTCCACCCCCTTAATATAAAATACTTACAAGGTAACTTGAAAGAAATAAAGTCACTTACTGTACTTTATTTCTTTTAAATTACTTTGTAAGTATTATTTTATTAGGGGGGTGGAGGCGGGTGGCGGAGCGGAGTTCCACTGAGTTTTCCCCCAACTCCGTGGACCTCCACTTAGTTGCACTCCGCCAGCTCTGCCCAGGATTTGCACTCATGGAATACACAAATGACACCATGTTTGCAGTTCCCTGCAGCATGATGTATCTTGCATTTGGAAAGGATTTCTATATTACCCATTTTCTGCCATCTCATTGCCAGAAATCTTCAAACTTCATAGCGTCCTGGGTGCAAAGTGTTCACCTAGTTAGTATCAGCTATGCGCAAGGACATCTTAAGGGCTTTCGGGATCCTGGGCTAAAAGTATTTTGGGGGCCACTGTTCAGAACAGGTTTGAATTTATGATCCAGTTTTTGATCTTTCATGCTGTCTTTGGCCAGGTCACTGACAGTGTGTTTTCAATATTTTAACACAGCAGCAGCTCACTAATATTACTGCTAATAATCTCTTGACACCCTCCCATTTCGAATTTCTTTTTTTTAATGGAATTTGCATGAAACATAGACACAACATTTCTCTGCAAAATGTCTGTAATAAACTCTCAAACATCACTCACAATAAAAGGTATTTAAACAATCAGTTTAAGAATTTTAAAAGGTCCTCTGGGAAAGACTCTCTGCAGAACAGAAGTGGCCAGCGCCCACTTTGCCCATGCCTTTAAACGTCTAAGTGGGTTCGCAATTTGCACTTTTTTCCGAGTCAGGCACAGAGGAGGTGGACCTGTTTAACAAGCATGGTATTCCCTGTTCTAGGGTGCAAACAGAGCTAGTGTGCCCTTGTTGTGCTCATCGTTTGGTCCAAATTTAGTCTGTGCTTTAATATTATGGCAAAATACCTTGGGTGAAATATTTGCACCTTGGTTAGCATCTAGATTCTATTGCAAATTTGAGTTTGCACTGGAATTGGGAATTGTTGGTTTCTCGAATGAGGGCCTAAATGGTGCACACTCCTCTTTCGGGTTTACCAGATAAAGCCGCAAACCAGCAGCATAGCTTACGCAAAGTCCCTATATTTAGATTATCATGGAGCTGGGTGCTTGCCGTTTGCACTTCACTTGCTTATCATCGAGAACCCCTGAAGTGTAATTCCCAGCTCTCAGCAGAAAAGTCAAATAAATGAGTGCAGGTGATGAGAACATATTCATTTTCCAAGCTTATCCGGCCTCCAGCAATAAACTGCAGAAGAGTGTTTTATGGCCTGCTTCCAACAGCTTTTCCACACAAAAGAAAAAAAACCTGATTATCTGTGAAGTTTTATATTCAATTTACTATGGCTCCCTGTGTCTGGGAGCATATTCAATTTAAAATTTCCCTTCACACATGAGTACAGCCCTCTATTCAAAAATTAATGTAGAAAAGAATAAGCACTCCAAGGTAGATGTATTGTTTTGGTGATGTGAATGTATGAGTCACAGTAGTTCGCAATTGCAAGTGAATATTTTTATACTTATATCTGTTTCTTCTGTCCTCATTCCTGGATGAAAACAATTGATAAAGGGGTGTAGGCGGATTGTCTGCTAAGATAATAGTCATGGGGGATTTTTTCATATTTGCACCACTACAATTGCATGCATCTTTTACAACTATCAATCACTTCCATTTCAGATCAGATTTCCACTTTGTGTTACATACACATTCCTTCAAACTTTATATGAAGCACTAATAAGAAGGAAATGTTCCTAGATTTCAATAAGTAGACAAACGTGTATTCCTTACTAATATAGGTAAAGTGGATCATATCTGAAAAGGTCAGTTTTTCACTCTTTTCTGATGGTGATAAAAGTAAAACTGCAGCAGCACGCAAAATAGTTAATTTGGACAGATACAGCGCATTAATATTTCCGGATGCAATACAGGTACACCTTCTGAGGCATTGTCCTCTCTCTATGTGAGCAGAAAAATACATAGCATAGCATTTGATGCATTCCCATGTTTACCAGTAATGGAAAATCTGGGAATGCGCCAAAATCCATGGGTGGATCCATGAAAACACTCATGCTCCACCCATGGAACACCTCCCTGGGGCAGAGGAATGCAATGAAGTGATTTGTACTGCCTTGCATTACGAGAGATTTATCGGGCCACGCATGGTGACCTTGTGTGGTTTTTATAAATCAAGCTTAGTAGTTATGCTGCTCTTACGCCCCATTGCGTGGTGCAAGGGCAATGCAACTGAATAATAAATATGTCCCTCTGTGTTTCCCTGCCCGCAAAAGTGTGGACAGGGAGAACCTTCTCTGCTCCTACCAGGCGGGAGCAGATTTCTACATCCGCCTGAGTCGGAGCACAGAAGACTTACCTTCCTGCGCTCTTGCTGTCAGGAAAACAACAATGTCCCAGGGATTGGGTTTCCAGGGGACCGTCCACCAGTTGGCCCAGCGGATGGGTTCCCCACGCCTCAGTTTGGCTTGGGGACGGGTGCCGCATGCCCCCTTCCCAAAAATATATAAAATGCTCAACTCCTGGGCCCTAGCATAATTTCTTCATAAATGTGCCCCAGAATTGCTACCCCCCAGTATAAGCAGAAAGAAAAGCTGCATCCACTGGCTTCCGCCACAACAGGGATGGCTGTTAGCAGAGGAGGCGTCGGTGCTGCGGGGGCCCCGTCCTTGCTAATAGGTGAGCACCAGGGTACACTATTATTTTCGGAAAAAAAAGAAAATGCGGGAAATAATAATTATACAAATAAATTGCAGGGAGCTTGCAGAGCCATGGGGCCATGGGGCACCCCCCACATGGCCCAAAAAAGTCAAATATAAGTTGCGGGGTACTCCAGATGGACTCTTGGGCACCACAGTTAAGAAAAGAAAAGAAAGAAAAACATCTTAGAGACTCCTAAGCACTTGCAGAGAGCTGGTTGGCCCCTACCAAAAATAGCAGAAGCTGCTCATTTTTTATTCACTGCTCTGGCATGGTGCACCCCGTATTGCCTGCAAAGCCTTTTTTGTGAATTTTTGTGACCCTGTTGATGCCTTGTAGAGGCACCGCCAAGCATTTTGTTAATGTTGTGGTGGGCAGCACAGAGTGCAGCAGTCCCCCAGCAACATTAAAAAAATAGTAGGTCTCCAGGGTTATTAAATCCATGATCCCCTGAGCGGGCAAAAACAATTAGCACTGGAATCTCTACCTCATTTAAAATGTAGAAGGCACTACCCCCTCAAGCTGTGGTTAATCACTGGGACTCCTGGGGGCATGGATGGCAATGTCTGTCTCTACCAGACCTGGGGATGGGGATAGCTAAAAGAGAAGGGAACAAAATTATAAAAATAGACAAACGGGTGACAACAGGTAAAAAATGTACAGCGGCACTCAAAAGTATCAAAAAGTGAAAATGAAATTGCTTTTTTTTTAAATCAAAACACTTCTCCATCCTCATTATTTAACAAGAAGCACGGGAAATGCATTTCAAGTAAATCTGCATACATTTTCATGAGTTGTTTATGTGAATGTAAAGTACACATATTTTGTACAACAAAGATGAAACTCAGTTACAATGACATCCCTCCATGACTGATAGGAAGTCCCATATTTTTTCCAGAACCATTCCACCAATAGTTAAGCAGCTTTCCCTGCAGATCTCTCCATCACCAGTATCTGTCTAAGACTCAAAAGCATCCAAAACTGACATGCTAGTGTCAGGGCAGATGATGGAATGACATGACCTAAGAAGGATTAAGCAGAAGTATTATTATAATGTTAATATGAATATGTTATTGACTAATCATTTAATAGTTCTTTCAAATATACACCCTTTTTATGAGAATCAACTATCCAGAGCTGTAGCAAATAAAACCACACATTACATGCTCATTAATATACTTCAGATTTTGACATGATACTAGTGCACTTTAAAAATAAACATTTCCTCTACAGTCAATTATTATTAGGATAAGATAGTTTCAAATATTTGTTTCCTGAGGCCACTGCTTTCATTCTCATCTCTATCATCTTACGGATCCATCTCACCAACATCACCCTAGGGTTTCCACTGGTAATCACCATCAGGGATGAACAACATTTTCCTCGGCACTTCTGTGTTGGGATGCATACAACATAGCAAAACAATTGTACAGGACAGTAGAGGAGGGCTTGCCATTCCTAATGAGCCACCTAAACTAGGCCTTTAGGAGCCCAAAAGAATGACCCAAAGGTCCCCATGTTCTCACATTGGCCTCATTTAAGGAGATTTCACAAGGCTTTATTGGGTTGTTCAGTGTTGTTAAAAGCCACATACAGCTTGGAGTCCACTGATAAATATAAACACAAAAGCAAATGTAATACACATTCTGTTAGGAAGAACCCAACAAGTCCCCAAAATATCACACCATCACACATCTTAAAACTTGGCAAGAATCCCAGCCCTCCTTTGTGCAAGTTCTGCCATCTGTTGTGATATGGAGCTGTTGCATAGCACTAAGAGGTCTTGGGAGGAACCTGGAAATCATGCACACACTTGTGGATGCACAAGTATAACATGGGTTCCATTTATGGCACCAACATGTGGTATGCCTCCCTAATCATAGAACCCAACTTTGATATTCTTTAGTGTAGCATTCTCTTTGATTCGTCTGGGCATAACATTCAGGTCCCAGCTGAAAAAAGTTGAAAAAGTTGCCTGTGACTTGACACTAGGATTTGCTAACTGAGTTTTTTAAGGATCCAGTAGCACAGAAAGTTTACATTGCTATACTCTTCACAATAGGTGGGATGAGAGAGTGAATTCTAAGGACCAGCAACAGTTCAGATTGAAACTTCTGTTTTAGGGATTCAATAGTTTGGGCTGGGCTGTTCCCTTTGGAGCACGGTCAAGGCTGATTTTCATATGGCTGGGTCCAAAGTGAAGGGGCATGGTGGGTGAAAAACGATGGAGTAGGGTGTGTACCCGACCAATTAGCATTTGCTTAGATTAATTCAAGCATTCCATCCATCACATTGGTATTGATGTTGTTGAAGGAATTGATAGCGGCACAGTTCAGTCTGTACTTCTTAATGCCTTTCCTGCATGGTTTGCCAGAATGGAACTTGGTTTATACACTTGTTAATTCAATTGATGTATCTTTCCCCATCTTCCTTGGGCTGGTGGATATCTGCACCATATGAATTCAAAAAGCGTTGGACACATTTTATAAAAAGTTGATACTGCGACATGTAATATAACATTTCCACTTTTTCTATTTTTTTTTTGTATTTTTTTTTTTAGTCCTCATCTCACCAAAGACTTCCACAAATTTGACAAGCCAAAATAAATTTTTGTTTCCTGAGGTCCTCTTTGGCTCACTGTTTCCGTCTAGGCCCCATAGCCTTCCTCACGTATTTGAGGACTGGTGTAATCATGGTACCTTAGGGAAGTGGAGCACTTTTAGAACATGCTTCATTAATAAATCAAATCAAATGTCTCTGTTGTGCCCATCTTATCAGGGGTTGCCAAATACTAGGTTGACTATCCTCTCTGGTATCTTGATCTAACAGTGCCGTTTTAAAGGCGGCTCTTAGCCATTCTTCCTTACCCGTGGCGATGTTGTCTTTCCACTTGATACAGATTTCTCTCCTTGCCAACATGATTAAATATAATATAAGGGCCATGTGTTTCCTTGAGAGCACGCCATTGATTGAACCGTTCTTACCAAAGAGCACCAAGGATAGGTCTACTACTATGTCAACTTCTAGTATGGATGTTAATACATCGCGCACTCCTTTCCAGAATGTAATTAGCTCCGGACACTGAAAGAAGATGTGTATGTCGTTGGCATTGATCAGGCTACATCTTGGACAGCTTGGAGGCGGGATAGGTGCAAATTTTGCTATTTTGGCTGGGGTATAGTATAGCCTGTTTATTACATAAAAGTGTTTTTTTTTCAAAGAAGCCGGCTTTATATACTTATATAGTATCTTTAATGATGGATTAAATAGTTCCTCAATTTGGGTGGCCAGAGGTCAATCATTCCAAACTGAAATTGGGGAGGGGATTATAGCTTCCTCTGCATCCTGAATTCGAGCATACCATAGGGCTATTTCCTTCTTCCTTGGAGACGGGTCTTGTAATAGTTGCTCTAATTCCCAGTTTCCAACAATATCCCATTTTTCAGACTCATACCAGCTTTTTAGTTGAAGATATTTAAACCTTGAAAGAGAGGGGCCTATTTTGGCTGATAATAATCCCCAAGGAAGGATGCCCTCTGAGTCAACCAGGTCTGACCATCGCTCCATACCTGAGTTTTTTATCGGTATCGCCAGGCTATCGCACATGTAAGGTGGTGTCCCTGGGGAGTCCCAAATTGGAGCAAAATCCGAGAAATATCCAATACCCCATAGCATCCTCAATTTATACCAGTTTAGTAATGCTGATTTCAAGACCTTTAGCCGAACCTTTTTAAAAAGCCTTAGCACACCAAATTTATACAAAAACCCATCTTGACTGTTGCCGCCCTCAACTAACACCATTTCCCCTAGTACTCTCCCCCAGGATGTTCATTCGGGATATGATAATAGCATTCTTACCCCTTTAAACTGAAAGGCCATCAGATGCCAGTTTATGTCAGGTAAAGCTAGTCCTCCTTTAAGGAGCTTCCTCCTAAGCTTTTTCCATGACATTCTAGCATTTTTATGACCCCATATAAAACTGCCTATTTTACCCTGTATCTTGGTTATAATCTTACCGGGGAAAGTTAAGGGAATTGCAATGAATACATATGTCAATTTGGGGAGGACGGACATTTTAACCAAGTTGACCCTCCCATATATAGTCAAGGGGAGGTTCTTCCATTTAGCAAATAAATAGTCTATATCTTTTTCGATTTTCCCAAGATTTAATGATGGAATTTGATTTAAATCTTTGACTATTTTAATTCCTAGGTATCTAAACTCCTTACTTACAGGGCCTCCCTTATATGTGGTATTCCAGCACATTATTTCAGTTTTATCTGGGTTGACGCAGTACCCGGAGACCTTACCAAATTCCCTCAACATGAAATCCAATTGTGGGATTGTGTGTTCTGGATCGCTGGTATATACTATCACGTCATCGGCATAGAGTGCCAGTTTACATTCATACCTTAATGATTTAAATGGGATAATGGCTTTATCTAGTCTAATTGTTTGAGCTAAAGGCTCTATATAGAAATTAAATAAAAGGGAAGACAGGGGACATCCCTGCCTAGTCCCTCTCAGAATTGGAAAACTAGGAGTAAGTGAGCCATTCAAAAGGATTTTAGCCGAGGCTCCTAAATAGCAATGCTTGATAGTCTGCACAAATACTGGGCCAATTCCCATGACCTCTAAAACACCCCAAAGATACCTCCAGCACACACGGTCAAATGCTTTGTCGGCGTCGATTGCCACCACAGCTAATGGATCAATTCTTGCCTCTGCTAAGTCAATATTGCCGATCAGTAATTGGGTTTGTTCTTGAATTACCCTCCCCTGTATAAAGCCCTTCTGATCGGAGTTGATTAAACTAGGTGCCAGTTTCGCCAATCTTCCTGCTAATATCCCCATGAAAATGCTATAGTCTGCATTAAGCAGGGAGATTGGGCGGTAGGAATCCGCTGCTAGAGGATCTTTCCCTGGTTTTAGAATTAACATTATCGTAGCCTCACTCCATGATCTAGGCATTACCCCATTAGAACAGTATATTGAATTAAATAGCCTGTTGAGGACTGGAAGAAGGTCGTCTTGAAGTAATTTATATATTTCGTTGGGGAGGGCGTCGAGCCCAGCGGCTTTTTTGTTTTTTGCTCGCTTTATTTGGGTCAATATCTCTTCTGATGTGATAGGAGCATCCAATGCTTCCTTAGAGGCCTCCATTAGGGTTGGAAGAGATTTATCTTTTAACCAGTGAGATATCTGGGCTTGAGTAGGTTCAAGGTCTTCCTTATATAAATCTGAAAATAGTGTTAGCAAAGCCAACTGTATTTCCTCCGGATCGCTAGATTTAGTTCCGTTGCTATCAATAATTAACTTGTTAATATCGTTCTTTGCCCTATCTAACCTAGCCTTCCAGGCCAGGATTGCCCCTGCTTTCTCTCCATATTCGAACATCTCCATGTTTCTAACCTGCCATTGTGCCTTACATTTCTGATCTAAAAAAAGTCTAACATTTTTTCTGGCCTCCTCCAAATTGTCATCTATCCGGGCTAGCTCCCCTGTGTCTCCTATTATGGCGTCCCTCCTTTCGGTCTCCAGACTTCCAATCTTCTCCTCAAGGGCATGTAGCTCCTGGGTCTTTATTCGATTCTTAAAGCTTATTTGTGATTGTAATACACCTCTCAAGTTAGCCTTATAGGCATCCCATACTTGGTTGATGGAAGTTGATCCCAAGTTAAAGGAGAAAAATTCTAAAGAGGGTTTACTTATAGATTGAATTATCTCTGCATCCATTAGCATTACTCTATTCAATGTCCATCTTGGTTGAGGTCGATTGTCACATATTGCATAGACTGCTAATAGGGGTGCATGGTCTGATAGGTGAGTTGGCATAACCGTAATGCTAAAAAAACTTTTTAGTGCTTCTTTATTCACCAATAAGTAGTCTATCCGTGAGGAGTGTCTGTATTTTTTAATATAGTAGGAAAATCCCTGGGTATTGCCTTTCTTAAATCTCCATAAGTCAGCTAGATCTAAGTTTAAAATTAAATTTTTCATGACCCTTCGTGATTTGAGAGTTGTTATGATGTGACTTGACTGGGGATCGTCTTTTACAGGGTCAAGTTTTACATTAAAGTCCCCTCCAACTATCAAGGGGGGATTTGCTGAGATTAGGCTTCCTTGTAATTTAACTAAATATGATGGGTCATCTGAGTTCGGCCCACAGTAAGATGAACATGTCATCTCCGCTCCCCCGAGATCCAGGAGGGCAACTACCCATCTGCCTGATTGATCCGTCTGAACAGACTTAATGCTACAAGGGAGACCCTTTTTAACAACAATTGCTACCCCACGGCAATTCATTACTTGTTGTGAAGCACAAAAACACTGTACCCAGGGAATCTGTGCTAGGGCAAGCTCTAAATACTTTAAAATCAACATTCGTCTGCGCTCACATCTCAAACCGTTTAGGTTCCAAGAAATATAGTGAATTTTACAGCGATCATTCGCCCTACCTATTGTAGCCATGTATTTCCATATAATAGAAACTCTTCCTTGCTACTCTATCTACTGAAAAAATATATGATTTTGTGTGATGAGGCATTTTTTTCCCCTAATCTAGTCCCCACCCAGTGCCCCCCCAGTCCTAAATCCTTAGCCTCCTCTGAGAGCCCCTTTGCCCCCCCTTCACTCCCCACCCCTTGAGGAACCCACCCTTCCATTAGGCTAAGCCTCTTCGGGTATTGCTCCCTCGTGTTCTCCCCTGTCTAAAACTCTTTGGTATCACTTGTGGACAGAGAGGGACAGTCCCTCAAGCTTAACACCTGGATCCCACTCCTGTTACCCACCCTTTTTTTCTTGTTGAATTTTAGCAATAAATGTATCAACCTCTCCCAGAGATCGTAACAGATACATGTGGTTCTTCCACATTACCCGAAGGGTGGCTGGAAACCTAAGCTGTGCTTTTGCCCCTAGACTGTTTATTTCTTCCAATCTCTTCCCCATCTCCCACTGTCTTGAGGCCGTTATGTGGGAGATATCGGATCTAATAGTGAAGGAAAAGGTGGGGTTGTCAGTGGATGGCGAGAATATAGTCCCCTCTTTTAGTGCTGCTGTGAGGATAAGCTCCTTGACTGAGTATGATGGGAAATTTACCAAAATCTTGCGCGGTTTTTGATTCCCAGTCTTTCTCTTAAAGGGGTCTCTATGAATCCTTTGAATCTCCTGGATCAGATCGATGTTCGGCTGGCTCTTGAGGATTGTGCCCTTTAACAGGTTGATTACAAAGCCCTTTAGATCATCTCTTTCAAGTGCCTCTGGGACATTTAGGAATTTTACATTATTTCACCTTGAGTGATTCTCAAGGCGTTCCAGGTCCTCCTTCAGTTCTTTGTTCTGAACGGAAAGAGAATCTAACCTTACTGTGGTAGCCTCTAAGGAATCTTTCAACTTTGGCATCTCCTCCTCGAGTGTCTCGGTTCTTGCCGTGATCTCTTCCATTTTCTTAGCTAAAACCTCACAAGATGTTCGAATAGCTGCCTGGTTTGCCTCTGAGACTGTGAATCGCGTAGCCATCTCTGCCTGGTTTAGTTCTGAGGTAGAAAACCTCGATGACATTTCTTCTTTCATGGCCAATAACAAGTCGGCTAAATTGCGTGAATTTACTACTGGGGTAGCTGAAGTGGAACGACTTGGATCTCCCTGATTCGTTCCTTGCACTATATCCTCTCCCCATTATTCTTGATCTACATTTTGAACTATATTGTGAACTACCACCTCTTGGTCTTCTAACACTGAGAACCTATTGGAAAGGTCAATCTCTGGATGAATATCCTGTTCTGACGTCTTGACAGGGGCGATGATAGCAGGTTGTATACTCAGTATGCTTTGTTCTTGGGTTTGACATTTTTGGCTGCTTATCTTAGGCGTCTTGGCCGCCTTGCTCTTTACTGACCTCCCCAGTTTCTCCTTAGGCCTTGAGTTTGGGGACAGCCGGGGGGATACAGATGATGTATCCAGCCTATCTGTTGAAGGGGGAACTGACCTTTCCTCCTGCGTGGGGCTAGGCATGTTATTGTTTAGCAGTTGGGGCGATTTGGCTGAGGATATGAGAGAGATAACCTGATAAAAAGTTTTCAGTGATGGAGTAATTTTAGTTTTAATTACCGACTTTTACCTCCTTCTTTCCAGTACTCTTGGCTTCCCTTGCGACTGTTTAGCGTCGATTGACTCCCCGGGTAGCTCTTGACCTTTTAGTGCTTGTTTATGTTGCCCTAAAGTTGTCTGGAGATCTTTCTTTGCTTCTGAGACTATTGCCAGGGGCGGTGAAACCCTCTGAGAAAAATGTATAATGTCTCTGTTGGCGGCTAGGTGTGCAGCTCTTGCTCGTAATGTGTATCTGTTTGTTTTAGGGGGAGAAACGCCCTCATGAAAATTGTCCCTTTTCTCCATACAATCTAAAGGACTTACAGCCCCCTTTCTCAATAGCAGCAGCACCCTCTGAGCACTCACCAATCTCGGGTGCTCACTTCGCCAAACTCTCTACTGATCCCGGCCTTACCACTGAGGGGGGAGGAATAACCAGCCTCTCGATATCCCAGCACTGTCAAGAGAACCCCCTCGGAGGCCTCGGTCTGGGTTTTACACACTGACCGGGCGCCCCCTACCTTTAACGCCACCAAGTAGTTGGTTTCCAGGCGCTGTGCAGGTCTTCCCCACAGTGACCGCCGAAGCAGCGAGTGCAGAGCGCCGCTTAAACGGACAGCTGCCGCCACCTCCCACTTCCAGCACGGACCCTCGATGGATACTCCGCCCTTGTCCTGAGAGTCCGGCGCGTTCACGTTCGCCTCAGCCACGGGAGGACAGGAAAAACGGCACTTCCAGGGCTCCCGTCTCATCGCCAACAGAACAAGATCCAATGCTTAGATACCGTTCAAAACTCCACCGGAAGGTATCCGCATTACCCCCCGATTACCAGCCCATCCCAGGGGAGACCGAGGGAACACTCCCGCGACCGATCACATTACGGCCGACATGTTCCTCCTATGCCACTCCCCCAGCTCCAGTCCACTTTTTCTATTGATATTTACTCAACAATCAGTGTTTCTTTTTTTATTGATGGACGGAAATTCACGGAGGACAGATGCTTTTATTAAAAATGGAAAACTATGGTCCACCATATTGTCAGGCATACCATATGTTGGATTATTATGGAACAAACATGGCGGATGCCTGTCATATCTGTCATGCATGCCGGACTACCAAGTGCAGTGCAGTGTGTACCTACCTTTTCTTGCATCCGCTGTCCTGCATTGGTTATAATGGTCTGTAATTATCACAATCTGTTGTCCACCATGTACTGCATCAGTGAACAGTATCTTTTGACTGATGTAATGTAAGACATGTTTTGAAGCCCAATTTTGCCACTTGCCCCCTAACCATCACATGTGACAGACCTCTAAAACTGTTGCTACTCATTTTCTTCTGCTGGGACCCACTATGGATAAAAGAGCAGGTGGAAGGCCCTCTTAATTTCACTGCAGAGTAGTTAGATGCCCTTATGGAGAGGGGGACCTCACCAACTACAGCCAAATATGTGGGCCAGTAGAGAGCCTGGTAAACTCCATCCATTTAATGCACTTAAATATGCTGTGTGTTACTAAAAAGATTGTGATTGACTTCCGAATCTCCAATTGATGTTATAATACACACATCACCAATACTATTAATGTTTCTTAACCCAGTAATTTGCCAATTTGTGATTTACAAACAAGATAATATAAATCAACATAGGAATTTGGCCCTTTGTTTTCAATCTACAAAGTTGATCAATCATTTAACTTAGAAATGTGATATTCAGAGCACTCTGGGTAATTGCCCAAATATTAATATTACAAGACAATGATTGACCATAAACTCAAGGTTTATTTATCAAAGGCAAGTGGCTTGAACAATATTTTGGTTCTGAGTATAAATATTTTACCTCTAGCCCATCAATAATTTGTAGTTAATGCACTCCACTAACACTATGATTGGTAAAAGAGAATCTACATATAAATGTTGAAATAAAGTACTTTATGTTTTTGAAAAAGAAAAGTTTCACATTAGTGAGGAAATACAGAGCCAACATTTTTCATGGGGAGGTTGTTTTCAACCAGGCCAACAGCAAACACACTGAAAAAAATGATTCATGCTCATGGTGTCACAATGCATGTCATATGTTAAGGGAAATGTTATTTTAATTTCATATACACTAACATAGACAAAGGAGACCTGGCAGTGGCACGATCAGAGGTATGGACTTTGACATTACATCTGTTAGGTCAATGGTAAAAGTGCATTTAAACTATTTTCACTGCACTTGACTTTACTAATAACCATAAATGGCATTGTTTGTGGACATTTTGAAAGGTGCTGCATGCAACACAACAGTTTTCAGTTGCTTGTAGACATAATGGCTACTCCATCACAATTTGACATATAGGCTATACCTATAGATGCCCTGTATTTTGAAAGGCACTTGTACTATGATGGAGGGACCATGAATCCCATAAACATGAGGTAACTTGGCCGAATTTATAATAGTAAATGTCTCTGAGTATGGACATTCATTTCACGATTCAACATTGAGTGATGGACATATAAAAGGGAAATAAACGTTTCTAATAAATGAAGTACACAAAGATTTTAGTTAAATTGTATGTTGTTTGACATTTTAATTACCTTACACGGTAATGGATATCCTTGCCTCCAGATACATTTGTCATCGTAACCACATACTTGGAATGAGGTGGTAAGTCTGCCACTGTAGTGACGCAGTAACATATCAAACAAAATAACACCACCAATATATGTTAATAAAATTGAAATAGATAATATATAGACAGAAGTATTTTTTTTTTACTTATGGGGGTGAAGTAATCATGATTAACAATGCATTTTTGTGTTTTTCTTTTCGAACTTCTTATTCTTGCGAAGGTTTCGAAAGAATAAGAAGTTGTGGGCCATTGTGAGGCAAGTAAGCCTCTAAAGATAATTACAAATGCACGTTCAAATCAGCCCTAAGATGTCACCACAGGCAGGTACGGAACACTCTTTCAGGGATTTTGTCAAAAAATATAAATAAGCCTGGGACCACAGGACGCTAGAATGTAAGAACTCATTTACCATACTAAATCAGTACCTATGGGCACAAATCTAGCTTACTCATAGCACCATACCTGTCCCCCTAACCTTCCCAGGGTAACACATGAATTGGCTCCACAGAACACAACTTTTTAGTCCCCCGGGGGAACGTTGGAACCAGATTGTCACCTTTTCCTTTTCTCACTCATGCATGTCTATGATAAATAACAGAAAGACATGAAGAGAGGTTACAATACTTATTGAAACTATCGTGCTCTATTATGAAACACCTGTACTGCAACTAGAAAACATGCATGCAAGCAAAGTATTTAGCATCAAAAGAAAACCATGTGCGATAAGAAGCCCTGACATGGTAACATACATATATATACCTTAGCCTATCCTCACAGAGATCTCTGGGATTTGAACTGGCCCCATACCTGGTTACGCAAAGTTGGCACATTTGTCTCAGTACCTTTCCCTCTGCCAGAAATTCCCCTCTCTGTCTGCAAAGAGCAAGTCTTGGGTACATGCTAGGAGGTGTCCACTGGAAAACAGAATATGAGGTTGTATGCTGTGTCTAAATGCCAAGCTACACCCCCAACCAATCACTGACAAACAGGGACCCAATGTTGTTTGACCTAGTGTGAAGTGTTCAGACAGAGTCACAGAGAAAAGAAGCAAATAACAAAAAAGTGTATAATATCGTGGCATAAAAACCCACAGGGAAATGATTCATGCAAGCTGTAAATTGAAATGTTGAAATTTGGAAAGATATTACACTGTGTATTAACCATAGAGCGGGATGGGTTTCTGCTACAGTGAAAGAGTGCTGTCCTAACTTCTCAAGATATAGCATTGTGTAGGTTGTGTCTGTATTTGCCATGAGTCACTGCTTACGTGTCAGATTGAAAGGAAATTCAGATAACGCCAGCACACGGGACCATTCTTAAGGGTCTGAAGGGTCCAGCTAAACTGCATGATCTAACTTGACTTTGCCCATGATACAATGAAGACGTGTCATTTTCCATGATATCAATAAGAGATGATTCAATGTTATTCAGGTTGTAAATGTGGGTAGACAACATATCAAAACTATTATAAACAACAGCAAGCATGTTATCCAAAATATATTGATCAATTTGTCTTAAACGTCCAGCAGCTTCCTTTTGAGACAATTCCCACATTTCATTATATGTAGCATAAATAAAACTTTTAGTACGCTGAGACTTATGACCCAATAAAAAATCAGATAGGTCCATGTTCTTCAACAGGAGAGAATGATGTTGTTTCACTGCAGATAGTGTGGAGCGTTCTACCCATTTCTGAGTCAATTTCCCCACTGAATAGATAGTAAAAATTCCTGAGTGTTGGGATTGAAACAAACGAGTGTCAGGTCAGCTAGCTTTAAACCATGGTGTGGAATTTAAAATTTTTGCGAGACAACCATTTGAGTTCAGTGGCCACTTCATCAGCCAGAGAATTCCCTACAACGTGTGCTCCCACACGCCGATGACTCAAGTATGTATAACATGAAACTGTGGCAACCTATCTTTGAGGTTAGCCACTTTAACCCAAAGCATTTTATGCTTGTTTGTGTTGCCTTTAGATTCTTTTAATCCATTAAAATGGCAATAATATAAGTTATCATTAAAGGACTATACACAGTAATCTGAATCACACACAATAAGGGTGGGGAATTCAGGATCCGTATGTTCGAGGGTAAGAAGCAAAGCTTTCAGTTCAGCCAACTGCACAGTGCAATCCCCTAAGGACTGGGTGCCAGTTTTCTGAGGTTGAAATAAACTGTCCAACATTACACCATCAACGGCGGTGCACACTGCTGAATACTGCTGCTTAGGGCCTATAGCAGGCTGGGCTAAACCATGAGTGTAAGCAATATATTCATATTGTTCGAGAGGTATGGTTGAGTTGGTCATGGGATAAACATGCCCATATTGTAGAAATGTCTGTGTCTGTAAAGACAGGTCAAAGATGAAGTCTACATCTACAGCTGATAATGATGTAGCCTATTGCATCCATCTAGGATGAAGGGCTTTATCATTAGAAAAGTGTGCCTTTGTGACACGCTCTAAGGTCGGCATGGGAGTAACGACAGTGATGCATTTCCCTTGTCAAGAGGCCGCTGTGTAAGAATAGACATCGGCACTGCAGTCAGCAATTTTTCAGTGGAGGCAAAACGCATCTCTGCACTGGAATATAAATGCAATTTATATGCAGTCGACACTGTTTCACCTTAGTAAAAAGTGATATAAGTGAATCAAAATGAGCCCAGTAATACACATGACTAGTTTGTAGTGTTTACATGTGTATCTAAGTGACGTGTTGCAAGGAAGTCAGATTACTAAGTTCTGAGAGTATCTATGTGGTCTGATGTCCAAAGCGTATTAGAAAAATCATGATGCAGTAATTCATATAGTGATTTAATGCATTGAGCATAATCAAGAATGAATCTTGTGCCAAAATTAGGGAATCTCAAAAGGTTTGTAGTATTTTTAAAGTATTTGGAGGTTGCACTTGTGCACACTTCTCCACAATGTGAGGGGCAAGACACTTACCCTCATGTGTAAGTTCAGATCCTAAGAAAATAACACTTAGTAATGCGATAGGAGATTTCTTAAAGTTGAACTTATCAACACATTGAGGGATCCTAAAATTTTGTGATCCACTCTGGCCACGTGTGAATTTAACTAATCATCCATCCGGTAGATGTCATCGACATAGGACAATGCATCCAGGTTAATATCATGTAGAATTAACGTTATGAAGGTTGCAAACAATCCTGGACTCTTTTTATAGCCCATGTCTAAACGGGGAAAGCAACAATAAAAACCAAGTGCCAAAAAGTTCATCCAGTTTCTGCTTTCAGGCACTAGATTTTAGCAGAAAAACACATTGGAAATAACCAAGGTTGTTTTGCATTTTTTATAGACTATATTGTTAATTAGTGCTGTACTGTGTGTATTTTCTATTGCAAGCATGACTTTAATCTAAGATTTCACGATACAAATAATATGGCTTTGAAACAGGAAAACAGGAAAAAGTGGATTAGTACTCTTGGTACTCCAATTGGGAAAGTATTTCTCTATCAGGTGCTTAACATCTTGTTTAAAAGGGTTTCGTGTTTGCACTTATGAGCTGGACCTAATGGGTTAGACCTAATAAGGAGGGTCCTTATCCCAGCTGACATGATTGCTGTATAATCTCAGGGCTTGTGCAAGAACTCACTCTGCTCCATAAGCTTGTTTCAGGAACAAGGGCAGAGAATGATAGAAGTATTACATCCTCACCTTGCAGGGATGTTTGATCTAAGAATGAAAGCCAATCAACCTTCGCTATAAGTATGTTTTATGTAGGAACAATTTAAAATCGTCTAGAAAATTGCTTTAGTGGTGCGCTGTATGTCACCCTTAATTTATATATCCATGTTATATAATCTATCTAGAGGGGCTACACACCTATCTTAAGGTTTCGACAGTAACAAACATATCAGTTGTTCCCACTGCTAGAAACTCCTGGAGGACACCATGGGAAAGTTTCCCATTAGTTTCATCCCCAACTTGAGGGCAGCAGCTTCTCAGTGCTCATTCTGTATCTGTTTTAAAACATCAGGCAAAAACGACATTGACGGAGTGCCATGACTGATGGTATAGACAGCAGCAAAGACTGTCCCTCAGGTGTTGCAATAGCCAATTCCGGTAGCCAATTCCATGGGGTAAGCACATAGTCAATATTCTGTGCTTGTCTTGTGGTCCCATATTGGGAAATGCAGCTTCAATCTGGTTGATATTTTGGGTGATTCAAAATGGAATTTTCCCACAATTAGTGGGAATTTTTCCAATAACTGAATGAACAATTATGTGACTTATTGTCAGGACTGCAGGCAACTGGGTTTGCCCTAGCAAGCCAGGCCGTGCTGGCACAGCCAACAATGTGTGCAAAACAAATTGAGTTAAGCGTCCATATAATATATGTAGAGCAGTGTACAAAGCTCATGTTCGCAAAATATTTTGATTCACCATGTCTGGGTATGGAGTTTATCCAGCTAAAGGGGGCAAATCGCCCCATCATTACTAAGGGTACCCAACTGTATGGGGGAAGGTACATGTGGGAGGGCTCCTAGGAACTAAGGGGTCTATTAGGATGGCGGTCGGAAAATCACTCCAACCGCCATGGTAGCGGGAAAACACCCACATGATTCAAACAATTTTTCATTTGCAAACAGTGCAAATCAGTAATTTTGCCCATTTAGGAATGCAAAATAGACTTCTAAGATGTATGAAAGTCTTTGTAATCACAATTTTGGGTAATCACAAAAATTGTGATTACCTAAAGGTGTGATTACAAATAGGGAATCACAATTTTCTATTCCCTTAGCACATATACCAAGCATTTTCTAAATGCAAACTGTGAATCCTAGTCAATGGTAACCATGTTAAACTTTTAAAAAAATTCCAAAAATGCATTTTTCAAAGTGCTTGTACTGCACATATGTCCCTAGGGCATGTGTGAGCTTTACAAGTGCATATTTGGGGGTGCTTCAGGGGGTCCTTAGGCCCCCGGGCACCTTGGTACTGCATTACCTAATTTGCAACACCCAAAGAGGAAATTTCAAATTAGGTAATGCAAAACCCTTCTAACCTATGGGCCTTTAGGCCCTTGGGAATAAATGGAGTATTGCCTAATTGTGATTAAGAGTCCTTAGGAATCACTATTTTCTTACATGCCATTTTGCATTGCTTAAATAGTGATTACCTAAAATTCGCTATTTAAGGAATGCAAAATTGATTTTTGATACATGTGGCCCTAGAAAACTAAAAACCATCCAGAACTCAGCAGCTATACTCATCCTCAACCTCCAACACAGTATTCACATCACACCATAGCACACCTCAGGGAGTTCCACTGGCTCCTGATACACAAACACACTCATTTTAAACTCTTCACATACACATTCAAGGCACTAGACAACTTAGGTCCAATCAAACGGAAGAATTGCTTCTCCTTCTACCAAGCACCCAGATACCTCCACTCCGCAGGACTCCTACTTGCACACATCCCACATACACACAGAACCCAATCAGGGCGACACACTTTCTCTTACATTGCTCCTAAAGCATGAGACAGCCTTGCATTCCTCATCAGAGCCTCCTCCCTTCCTCTTAAATTCTGCAAGGACCTGGCTTATCAATTAATTAACCTATGATATGCAGGGCTAGCACACAGCTTCCCCTCACCAGGATACTCTTGTTGGTGATTGTGTGCTTTACAAATACACATAACGTAACTCAATGCAGGAAAGTGGGGGCTATACCTTATTTCACCACCACTGGAAACAGCCCCCATTGAGAATCCAGAATGTCATGATGTTCTGGCTCTATGAAGAGAGAAAATATAGACAAATATTTCGTGATGGATGAAAAACTATTTAAATGGTACTGGCCAAAATCTCTTGCATGTTAAGCATTCTGGCTGCAACATGATACTAGCATAGGTGAAGATGGAAGGGAGTTTAAATAAGACACTATGGAAAATGACTTTGCATGGTACTTAATAAAATGATGCTTTATATTTGCAAGGTACTGAAAATTTAAATATAGAATATGATTAAAGTTTTGATGGACAGGCTGCAAAACCTGGGTGTTAACGAAGACATAACCTAAACCAGTCTAATAAATTACGAGATCCCCGCTAGCTTGGCACGGATTGTTTCACCTAAATTGCTCAACTGGTACTGTGAGACTGGCAGGTCACCATTTCATGGCTGCAAGCAGGCATTTTTTGGAGTTTCACAAATCAGTCCTCAAATCTGGATCATTGTCTAAAAGTAATAACATTTAGACCTTTACATTTCCCTTTTCTTGTGCAAGTCATTTTGATTTTTTACTGGTGGTGATCACGTTGGTTTATAAGGTACCTGCAAAAAGTCATTGATTAGCGCAATTAAGTTGGGCACACCATTGTGCACCTTCAAAGTTGATGCCTTGTGGTGTATGGGTCTTTTGGGAATAAGCTTCATAAAATGTAGGAATTATAGCTATTTTTCTCTTTCAAAAGAGGAATGTAAGTGACCAGGTTGGCAGATCCTTTGAATAAGCCCATATGATTCATCTATTTCTTTAAGGTCATAAGTCAATCAAATAGCAGAATGCCATATTTTAATTGATGACAAATACAAATTATTTTTTCATAGTGTCTCCAAAATGCATATTTGTGTAATTCTTGACAGTGGAACTATCTCCATCAAATTGATCATTTAGACCATAAAGTAACACCAAGAACTTTTTCTCTTCTTCAGTTGTCCTGGTACAATGTAATTATTTTTTAGTTTGGCCTCCTTTAATTTTTGCTCAATTTAACATCCTTGTTGAAGGTGAACACAATCTGAAAAACTGTGCCCTTCTCCAATCAACATAAAGCACTGATACTTTGATGGTTCATCATTGGCAAAAGAAAGTAAGAATGTATGCACTTCAATTTTCAGCCCCCATCTGACACATTCCTTGGCAATGGCAAATTCACCTTCTCAGTTGATCACTGCTAGCAAGTCACATTCTTAAGCCCAATTGCAAACTATAGTGTCTCGACAGGGTGGTTGTCTTACTGAGCCAAGTTGTGCCCTGTTTGTTGGGGCAATTTTGTTGAGCAAACCTTGTGGTCCTTCAAAAAACAGCTCGACCCACCCTATTGCCAGAATCAGACGAAAGTGCTTCTTAGCCCATAATATAAGCGGATCCTCCTCATCTTTCCTAGATCTTGCGTTCAATTCCATTACTGAACCAATAACTACACTTGCTATCTATAGAAAAAAATTAATAAAAAAGAAACAAGAAAAGTCAGGGGAAAGTAAGCAGGGAACTATTACAACAAGATCAGCAAGGTCGAGGACAGCAACTAAAGGTCAAGTTAGGAAGGCTCCTTGAATTGCACAACAAAGGACATTGCTCTCAGCATGGTAACACATTACCTGCGTGTGGTGCTTTGATATCCTTCCACATTGCATAACAAACTGACAAAAGGTACATGTGAGCAATTATTCCCAAACTAATCTGTGTTTGGCATATTTTTTCAAAGTAAACATTCTTTAGGAAGTTCATCATTTGAGTTGAAACTATTCAAAATGTAAACTGCCTTAGGAATAACACGCTCACAATTCTATCTGTCATGTCATCAATTGTGAACTTTTCTAGGATCACAAAATTAAGTTGCCAAGATCAGTATCTAAAGGGGGATGCCGGTGGTGCATGCTAAGGTGCTACTAATCTCCCAATATTGTTATGTTGTAGAGTTTTTTCAAGTTTTCATGGTTTACTGTTTTCTGGGCTTCTGTAGCAAGACCATTGATGAATCTTCACTTGTCTGCTCTTAAGATTCTCCTTGCTTCCTTGTTGGTTTTGATGTATTTGCCTTGAGCTTTCACTTTTTCTGCTCTTGTTTGGCTGGTGTTGACTGCAGCTTTCTTTTCCTTTCACACTTGGATTTTTGCAGAGAATCTCATTAGAGATCCATCCTTTATGTGGTGTTTCTTGGGACCCAGTACCTCCTGGATGTTTTTATTTTTTTGGGGGAGTTTTATAATGCAAACTCGGCATGACGGTATCAGGATGCTTTACATGACCACCTGTTGCGTTACAAATGGACAACTTCATTTTAATAGGCAAGGGAGGATTAAGTAATTTGCCCAGAATCACAGGATGTTGAGTGTCCCTGCCGAGAGTCAAGCCTGGTTTCCCAGCTTCGAGGTTGACCGCTCTAGCCATTAGACCA
Organism: Triturus cristatus; assembly: GCF_964204655.1. Taxonomy (NCBI): domain Eukaryota; kingdom Metazoa; phylum Chordata; class Amphibia; order Caudata; family Salamandridae; genus Triturus; species Triturus cristatus. The sequence continues at coordinate 249,281,683 of NC_140594.1, forward strand.
CATCTTAATATCACTGTTTCTTTGATCTTCTCCAACTGACTGTTCAACTTGGTCTCTGATATCCTCTAGTGCATGCAAGACTTGAAACTTGTTACTGAGGGTGACTGAGTATTCACTATATTTCTGTGCATCTTTGAGGAGGGTGGTGATATATTGCTAGGGTTTGTCAGTTTTGTTGTGCCCTGTACAAGTAGACACAGATAGCCTTGTAGTATTTCCAAGTCTTCTTTATTGGTTCCCTGTCCAGTTAACATCTTTCTTAGTCCAGCCAGCTCTGGTCAAGTACCAGCCATGTACCAGCCCCACCAGGAGCAGCCTGCCTAGCTGCTCAGCCCATTTATAACTGTCACCACTCATCCACTTGGGCACCAAGGCATTCCACGCATCACAGTCACACCAACATTACGTTACTACCTCTCACTCTGGCTGAGCAGCTAGGAGGACCTGGGCTGTTTTACAAGTAAATGTAATACTGAGGATATAACATTATCCCTTTCCTTTAAGTAAAAACAAAAAAGAAAAACTTCAAGAGAAGAACTATGCACACTAAAGCAGTAATGTTTGGAACTCAGAGATGCAACATAAAGCAAAACATCACGAGAGAGTGAACAGTACAAATCAAGAAAAGATGGGTAAAATACGACAACAAAAATATGAGCATCAATATCTCTCATCCTCCCCTATGAAAAATTATAAAAACATTTTGAAGCGTAAGCTTGTAGAGATTTAAGTACAAATTGTAATACTTTGTTACATAAACTGTAAAGTTATGTACCTTAAGGCAAAGGGTAAAAAACCCTGCAACACCAATCTCAATAAACATAAAGAGAATAGACCAAAGGGTAACACACCCAGCAACACCAATCCCAACAGCAAGGGAACAAACAAGTATATGGAACAGTGACCCATGGAAGCTGTGTATGGGGCTAGCACCCATAACACACAACATATGTAGGGTTGTACCTTTGTACATGCAAGTGGGGTTGACACCAACAACCCAACCCTGTGTAAGGGTCTACGCCAAAACACGTGTATATGGAATAACACCGATAACCTACCCCCTTGTGGAGGTCACATACCACCTAGAGGAGTATACATTTGTACATGTACATGGAAAAAATCCCATTACCCAACCTCGTATAAGGTTAAAAACAAAAACTGTGTTTTTACGAACACACCCATATGTCTACCTCCAAATAGAGATCACTAACTGGGACTCAAGACAAGTCAAGTCAAGTTAATCTTTATTCGGTTATTAGTACAAAATAACCATAAAAGTACATAGACAAAATACACTTATATAAAAATTACAATTATAGGGCCACATATAATAAAAAAAAACGAGTAAGTTCAGATCTCCATTGTTTTCCGTAATTTAAAAACATTTTTAAGGAATGAGGAAATAAATACGACAGTTAAAACATTATCCAATTTCTGTACAGCTAAAAAAGCAGGGCGACACCGATTAATTTCCATCATTTTTAGCAAAGGAACAACAAACATTTGTCTTGGTCTGGTATAAAATTTACAAAAGAAAAGTATATGCATATCTGATTGTACTGATAAATCGTCGCAGGGACATTTGCTCATAATTTTTGACCAATTATTCATAGCTGGAAAGCTGAGTGATCTGAATAGTAGATTAAATCTAAAACGTGTCAATAAAAACCTTTCGTAATCACTCGTTTGTAGCTTTAAATATGGCTGTAAACTATTGCAAATTACAACTTGCTCATGAGCTACTACCATAGATTTCTTAAACTCTGTTCTAGCTCTGGTTTCTTGCAAATAGGTCATACATCTATCTTTTAGACATTTCCTAGAAATATTACAAAGAGAGGGCGGGTCAGTATAATAATCCCCTAGCCCTAATAGCATAAGGAAATTATTAATATAATGCAGCCATCTGATTTTCCCACACTTCTCTAAGCCCATTGCATTTCCCATAATCATTCGGTTTAAACCAGATTCATCTGCGGTCCATATTCTATGCCATAATAGTACTGGTGCAGTTTTTATTATATCTTCTAAGTATGGTTCCCCTAGTTCTACATTGCAAGAATATGTTGAGACACTCTGTGGGACGCCCAGGAGATATTTCATAAAATTGTTTTCGACAACTTGTAATATGCTGGCGTTTGCATATCCCCATATGCCTGCTCCATAAGTGACGATAGCTATACAAGTTGCTTTGTAAACAGTCAATATTTCCTTAATTGGTTTCCTCCCTATTTTCCGACTAAAATTTTTTAAAGCCATGATAGATTTACAGTACAGCAGTTTCCTTGTCTTAATTGTATTGTTCCATAGCCCGGAGCTATCAATTAAGACCCCTAAATAGGGAAATGTTAAGGTGTCCTCTACTGGGGTAGTTCCAATATAAATTGCTTTTTTCTTCCTCTGTGCACCCGGCCCACAGTGCATGGTGAATGTCTTAGAACAATTTATGCTTAAATCAAGCTGATTCATAAAATCCGAAAAGGAAGTAACTACTCTTTGCATGGCCTGCGGTGTTCTAGCCATCAGTACCGCGTCATCTGCATATAACAGAATTGGGATTGATCTATTTCCTACCATTGGTACGTCCCTACACTCTGTTATCAGTGTCTTTTCCACGTTATTAATATAAAGTGTAAAAAGAAACGGCGCCAGGACACAGCCCTGTCTTAGACCCCTTCTGATTGCAAAAGATCTAGTGCATTCACCATTTTTCCCATATCTTACTCGGGCCGATGCTCCTGCATAAAGGTCTCTCAGGAAGTCAATAATCTGCTTATCCACACCCAGTTTGTCCATTACTAACCAAAGTTTACAATGTGTTACTGAGTCGAATGCTGAGGTAAGATCCACAAAAGTTAAAAACATTCGTCCCTCCTTCACTTTGGTATATTTTTCAATTAAAATATGCAAATTCAAACACTGTTCAATGGTACCAAGACCTTTCCTGAAGCCATACTGCAGGTCACTTAAAATATTAGCTTCATTAGCCCATATATGTAACCTATCTAAGATTACCCTTCCTAGAATTTTAATAGTAGAATCCAGGAGTGATATTGGGCGATAACACTTGCAGTTTTCACGGTCGCCCTTTTTAAAAATTGGGACTATCAGGGATTCACACCACGATGGGAGGAGGCCTTTTTTCAGAGTGGCATTAAACAAACGTGTAAGGATTGGTGCCCAGAGTTCCTTGTTATTTTTGAATAAGTCAACAGGGACTCCATCAGGGCCAGGTGCTTTTCCCGCCAAACTTGCATCAATACATTTCTGCACCTCTGTTATTGTTATTTCAGGTTCAAGTTGGATACTCCTCTGCGCACGATCTCTCAATTGGTTATCATCATTGGTACCAACCGTGTGATCCTGTACAATGGAATACAACTTAGCAAAATATTCGGCCCACTCACTCTCAGTGATTGCTACATCTAGTGGGTCCGTATCGCTGAAATTTAAAAAGGGGGCATTAACAACTCTCCAGAATGAGGCAGAGTCTTTACTTAGCGAGGCGTCACATAAAGCATCCCATGCTTCCAGCTTTAATGCATTTTTCCTATTTTTAAGGGTCTGCTTATAGACACTCCTACACTTCCTAATTAAGTCGGCATCCTTCTCTGTAGCATGTATAGCATGCTTTAGACTTCTGTAAGCCTTTGTACATTCAGAATCAAACCACCTCTTCTTCCTTGTGTTCCCTCCATTTGTACCAACCCATAATAACTTCCTTGTTTGGGCAATAATCAATGAGAAATTACTAATAAAATCAGAATCATTGGCATTTACATCTGTACATACGTAAAATTGAGGCAGCATGTTTTTAATTAGTTTCTCCTGGAAATCTATGGGGCAAATTTTTGTCCACTTCAGAGCATAGCCATTTTTACGGACCATAGCGATGTTATCTATTATCACTTTAGATTTGGTCCTACCACGATATTTCTTACATCCCATGGTTATTTTAAAGCTTAATGGGAAATGATCACTAAGTGGGCAATCCAGGATTTTATAATTCTGGATCATATCCCTATGTCTAGAGGTCATTAGGGCATAATCAATAGTTGTATTTGCCCCTCTGCCATTAAACGTTGGTAAAAAGGGGATTTCTGGACTAATCAGCTTATTTACAAAGTCCAGATCATTTTCAAATATTAATTCATTTAGAAAATCCCCTCGTCCAGAATGTTCAAAATGACTAGAGCCAATGTCTTTATCCAATTTTATCCCACATAGCCCATTCTCACCGCTCTTGCATATTTGGCAGTTAAAGTCTCCTGCCCAAATAATACAGGTATCCTCTGTCCTCCGCCCAATTGCCGAGGTGATGTTATTACCTAATAATCTAAAAACATCCATTGGGTCTTCTCCTTGGATGTTATCATAAAAATTAATCAAAATTATGGAAAACCCCTTGTTAACTGTGATCCTTATAATATGATAATATACATTGTTAAAAACTAACTCAGTTTTAACTCCTACTAGCAGGTTCGAAACATACGTACACAAACCTCCTTTAGCCCTACCATAAGCTGAGCTGACCGCTGGGGAATAGAATGTTTTAAATCCATTAATGTGTATAGGTTCCGTTGTCCATGTTTCCTGGAGGCTAATTACATCAAAATTGCCTACCAGTTTTTCCCAATTTTCATTGCCCACTTTAGACCTCAGTCCTGCGATGTTCCAACTCATAAGGGACCAAACCTCCCCACTAGATTGATCATCTTCTATATCTTTACTACTATCAAGAGGTATTTCCTCACCACAAAATACCTCAAATTGTGGACTATCACTAATAGGGACCACCTTAGCTGTCTCTATTTCGGCGGAGGTATTCCGAAGCCCTTGGTCCCTTGTCTCATAACTTTTGAGAATATTCAAATCAGTGGGTCTGTTGTCTCCCCTGAGTCAGTCAATGTCTTCTAGCCCCTGCAGGATCTGGAATCTATTTGCTAAAGGGATTTTGAAATTTGGGCTAACATTACCTCTATGTCTGAACCTATAATCCCCAGAATACCAGGTATCATCTCTCCTTAAATCCATTAACGGGTAAAAGTAGGTTAGATCTAGAGTGTGAATTCTGCCAGTATTATAATTTGATTGCCATTGACAAATAAAACTCACAGCTCTTCTGTCCCTCAAGTTTACGATAATACAATCTCCTTGAATATCTTTATGCCTTTGTCCAATCCAGTGTACCCTCCTAACATTTAGAATTTCTACACGAGTTTGTCCAGGCAATGGCCTATTGTGATTCAGCCAATAAATTACCTTATTCTTGAGTTCCTGATAGTTTTCTACCTTTCCGTTACTCAACTCTGGTACCCCGGTCAGCACTACTGTATAGGGTAATGACTGTGGAGGGAGGTCAATATGTATTCTCTTATCCTTATCATTCTGTTTATAGACTTTTTGGTCTGCCATTCCCTCCTTCTCATCATATCCCTTACCTTTCTCTTTTTCACTTCTTTTTCCACCAGTATCTATTTTATTCGGCATATTTGCCCCCATAGGTAGAATAAGGGGTGCATCATCCTTCTTGCTCCTTTCAGGTAGAGTCGCAGGTGCTAATGTGTGCGGTACATTAATAGCAACATCATCTGTATTAGTAGTACTCGATGCAGCTTTAGATTTAATTAATGCACCAAAATGTTCCAAAGTTTCTAGAGTACCTGCCCCTTGCTTTTCTAAGCCCTCAATTTTATCAAAAAGGGTCTTTAATCTTCCTACCACTGGCAATATCAAGGACTTCATTACCTGCTCTATTTTCATCATGAAATCTACCAAATCACTCAAAGTAATGGCTTCTTGTAGGGTGTAGTTATCTTCAATACTATTTAATGACTTCCTTTTAACTCCATTCTCTTGGCGAGGGGGTAAAACAAATTTCTTATTTTTCCCTTTTGGTTTTCCTTTCTTGCGCACAATCTGCGCCACTTTTGTTTTTGGTGTACTGTCCTGTATCTCCTGCAGGGAGGTTACACCAATTGTCGAACCCATAGTGTTTATATCTTTATTTTCACAAACAATTATCTCCTCCCTGTGATCGGGGACATTATTTACATTAGATTGTCCCTCACTTAGTCCTAATCTAGGAGTTAGAGACAACCTGTTATCTCGATTCATAAAATCATCAGGAGGTGTACTTTGTGAAATTACAACACAGTTCGAGTCCTTGACCGGGAAGTCCGCATAAGAGGCCATTAATATAGATTCTTGTGATAATTGCATACTCAGCATAGCATTGGAGCGATCCTCTGTGTCCTGTTGCTGTTGCGCTAACAAACATAGGCTAGGAGGTAGTGATAGCCGCCTCTCAGTGCTCTCAATAGCGTTGGCGACTACTCCAATTGTTTTTTGCAACATCCTGTCTATTGCTGTTAGACTTGGAAGAGGGGTATTGGTTGGGGCTTTAGTTTTGACAGATGAGCGAGTGGCCATCCGTGTAGTTTTCCCCATTATTCGCAGTCAGCGTACGCTCAGTATATACACTTAACCCCTCAGATTAAGAGAGCAGCTAAATACCTGTAGTACGGATCAAGGGGGGTGGCCCAGCCCAGCCACGGTCTGCCCCGGACGGCCACAGACGGCCCGCCCTTTGCCCGGGCTTAGCCCGGCGTTGCCCGCGCGTGGTCCCGCGACGCGGGGGTCGCGGTGGTGTTTTGTGCGCCTCCTGGTGCGAAAACTGCGTGGGCGGCTCCCCTGCCGCTAAGGGTTCTGGGGGATGTAGTCCCGTCCCCACTCCGCGGCCGTAGATGGTGAAAGCGGCGGCGGGGGACGGAGCTTCCCGTGACAGGGGGTGTCCGGCGTCAGGATTCAGCAGCGGAAAGCAGCGTCAGCGACAATCCAGGTAAGTCCAGAGGAGAAAGTGGAGCCCGCTCTGCCGGGGTCGCGGTGGTGTTTTGTGCGCCTCCTGGCGCGAAAACTGCGTGGGCGGCTCCCCTGCCGCTAAGGGTTCTGGGGGATGTAGTCCCGTCTCCACTCCGCGGCCGCAGATGGTGAAAGCGGCGGCGGGGGACGGAGCTTCCCGTGACAGGGGGTGTCCGGCGTCAGGATTCAGCAGCGGAAAGCAGCGTCAGCGACAATCCAGGTAAGTCCAGAGGAGAAAGTGGAGCCCGCTCTGCCGGGGTCGCGGTGGTGTTTTGTGCGCCTCCTGGCGCGAAAACTGCGTGGGCGGCTCCCCTGCCGCTAAGGGTTCTGGGGGATGTAGTCCCGTCCCCACTCCGCGGCCGCAGATGGTGAAAGCGGCGGCGGGGGACGGAGCTTCCCGTGACAGGGGGTGTCCGGCGTCAGGATTCAGCAGCGGAAAGCAGCGTCAGCGACAATCCAGGTAAGTCCAGAGGAGAAAGTGGAGCCTGGGACTCAAACTCAACCGCATCCCTGATGAAAGGGATAAAACTGTGATGGGACTATTGCCATTGCCCCAAAACCATCCCTCTTTAAGGGATAAAACTGTCTGTGATAACCACCCACAAAACTCAACGACCACCAATCCTTTGATAAGCGTAAAACTGTGGCATCACGACATACGAACTGTAGCATAGTACTAATACTAACACAAATCCAATAACTGTAGAACTAGTGAACTGTGCCCAAGCCGGTGAGCGATCACTCACCCAAGTTGACACGGCAACTGCATCAATAAACACAATAGAATGTTTAACCACGTTGCCATGTACATGAAAAACACAATATTAGAATCTTAAACAGTGAAACCAGAGGAATGTCAAACCACATAAACCAAGAGTAGTAAGTAAAAGTCACAGGGCACCGTAGAATCCATAGTATAGCATGTGACACCATCTAAAATGTGAAGACCAGAAAATGGGACTTCACCAAAATGAACCAAAAGCGAAAAGTTACCCATGGTCCTTGCGACGTGCGTGGTCGTAATCAGAGGCAAAATCAAATATGCAGGAAATAGTTGACTGGCTCCAAAGATGAAAAATGTGGAAAAGCAGCAATGTAAACATCCCTCCGACATACTTGAAACAGAGAATCACAAAACGACTCCAAAGTCGACGATTCCACTTCTTGTACAAGTCTTGTAAACACTGCATTGTACCAGGACTTCATGACGGTATGTTCAAAGTTTATTTAAACCAGAAAAAACAGTTTGGTGGGCAGTAACGAAGGTAGAGAACCATCAGGTAGAGTGTGCCAACCCCAAGATGGCGACACGCTAGTCTTGTTGTGCAGGGTGGCTCACGGCACGCCTGTGCTTCAAAACATGAAGGGCATACCATGGTGCTGCTGAGACTTCCTCTAACATCACAGACTGAAGGCTCGAAGAAAGAGATGGAGGGACGTCACTGGAGGAACAGCACGAGACACCCACGGTGAAGGTAAGCCTGCTCGCACAGCTCATGACTCGTGCCTCTTTTTTTTTTTTATCATGTGCGGCGGTAAAACAGACAATTGCACAGCTGCTAAAAATTCCCCTGGACTCACGGCCAAAATGAATAAAATTAAAAAATATGAATGTTGTTGCTTGTACCCGGCAACCAGGTCAGTCAAACATATCATTAACGTGTGCTAATACTGCATGCGCTCAAATAAATTTGGATAAAGCTGCAGATAACCTCCCAAATGTCAAGTAATTCCCAGAGACAAACGGAGCAAACAGAAAATTACTCACCACCAAGATCCTTAAATGCTTAATAAAAGCAATCTGGCACCTCTCTTCTTGTGCCCACATCTGCATGCCGGACCCCCGCTTCCTTAGGCACACTGCTGCACAGAGGCACGTTGTATCCAGTAGATGTACTCACTTTGGTACACATTTCAACCATGAGCATGTTGTGACTTCATCACCAGAGGTTCCTTTACCTTGAAGTCAATGTGGTCCTTTTTGATCAATGTGGCTGGAACACCAGATGTGGCTGTAGTAACTACTTCTCCAACTCACCAAACCTATTTTAGAAAGCGCTGTGGCTGGAACACCTACATGTGGCCGTAGTTAAACTACACCTCCAACTCACTGTTCCTTATCCAGAGGAGAATTTCCAGGCTGTAATGTCCGTTGGTAAAGACACTGGTCTGTGGGGCTGTCCATTGACAAGGGCACTGGTGGGGCTGGTTTGCCTGGAACTCCATTCTACTTCATCTAGTTGCTTAAGTTTCATGTAGTTTCGCTGGTTACTGTAGTTTCCTTGTTTCATTACCACAGAACCATGAAAAACACATGAGTAAGTCCACATGTCGCCAAAATAATGTTGTGCCCTGTACAAGTAGACACAGGTAGCCTTGTAGTAATTCCAAGTCTTCTTTATTGGTTCCATGTCCAGTTAACATCTTTCTTAGTCCAGCCAGGTCAAGTACTAGCCATGTACCAGCTCCACCAGGAGCAGCCTGCCTAGCTACTCAGCCGATCTCTAACTGTCACCACTCATGCACTCAGGCACCCAGGCATTCCACGCATCACAGTTACACCAACATTCCGTTACCACCTCTCACTCTGGCTGAGCAGCTAGGAGGAACTATGCTGTTTTACAAGTAAATGTAATACTGAGGATATCACAAGTTCCATCCATGCTTTCTTCTGCTTTAGCTTCAGCCTGGCCATGACAATCTGATGTTCTGATGCCACGTCCACTCCTCTCTTCACTCCCACATCCTGCAGAGACCTCTGGAACCCCTTAGCAATGCAGATATGGTCGATCTGATAATCTGTTGAATTTTCTAGTGACACCCACATGCCTTGTGAATTCTTTTGTGTCGGAATACACTTCCGCCTATCATCACACTGTTCTGGACACAGACATCGGTGATCCTTTTACCATTCTCGTTCTCATTCTCAACTAAAGGCTACCCTGATACCTAGAATCACCATAGTAGCCTCCCTGGTTTTATCTAGTCCCAGCCCCACACAACCCAATTAAAATCATTTAGGGGCCAGGGCCTATTTTAGTATTTCTAGTCCCCACACTAATCAGGAGTCACTGACTTCCACATTCTTACTCACATTCATCACAAAACGGCGTTCTCAGATCAGAAGATCTCCGCTAAAGATGCCACCAGGCCCGTCGGATATTGCAGCGCCGGTCCGACGAGGAGCGCCCGATGATGAAGCATGACACCCTAACAGGTGTGTGAGGGCAACAAGATATGAAATTTAGATTTCCCCCCCTTGACCAACTAACAGCAGGCTGATAGTGATTCTAACTATCTTGGCTTTTGGTGAGGAACTGTTCTTTTCTGTTTTTTCCCCCAAACTCCTCCTGCCCCCCTAGTTTTGCTGATGTTTTTACCAATGGTCTCAGGTGCTGGCAGGAGATATCTATTTGCCTGGATCCAAGATCCTTGGGTGAGTGTATCTTGTCAGCATTTGCGAGTATTGCCCAGTCAGTGTTAGCACTATTAAAGGTCACCGTAACAAATTTTATTTGCAGCACCCTAAATAGTTCGATCATGACTGGTCTAAGAGCCTTCGCTACTTGAAGGCTGCCATAAAGCAGGCTCCCAGAGATTGTGATCATGTTGCCTCCTGTAAGAGGGTACAAAAAGGATTTAGCTAATAGTAAACTTATCTTACACAAAAATGGTTGAGAGAATTTAGCCAAGGCTTTTGAGACCAGAGGTAGTTCTCACCTTTGACAGGTGATAAATAGGCCTTGTTTTGATGAGGTATCTGGTCAGGCCATGTGCCACCATATCTCAGAACAAAATAGATTGAACATTTTGAAGGGATTTACAATTTTGGGATTAACTGAGGTGAAGTTGACAGGGCTGGACATAATTTTCATTAGAGGAAGTATCCCAGGGTATTCAGGCAGTATCACGCAACAATATCCCAAGTACTGATGGGCTACCCCAGACATCGATTTCGATAATATCAAGATCTGGGACACATCCTTGATGTTGGCTCACCCCCCTCATGGTCCATCGCTGTAATTGTTCTGGTCTTCAAGATGAAGGGTAAGGACAACTCCAGTGCTGTTGCCAGATATAATTGATTGATGCAGCAGTGAAGGTTCTGTGGAGGGTACTTCTAAATATGCTGATGGTGTGGGATGATGCAAACAACATATTTTCAGAGGTTCAATATGGCTTTAGGCCAGGCAGGTCGACATCTGATTAACGTCAATATATATGTATATATATATTCACTGAAAAAAACAAAGGTTTCAGGGGCGTTATAGTTAGGAATTGGCATTTAAAAAACCTTAGAAATTCACTGAAAAAAACATAGGTTTCAGGGGTGTTATAGTTAGCTGGACATTTCCCTCGTACAAAACCCTAGAAATTCCCCTGTTATAGTTAGTTCAGCTAACTATAACTTGCGCCGCCGCAATGCACTGCTGATGACGTCACATATTACATCACTCATGACATGGTCAGTGACATCACCGATGACATCACTGATGACATCACTGATGACGTCATCCAGTGACTGTGTGTTTCTGTACAGTTTAAATATGTTTTATATATTTATAGTGAAAGAACCTGTGGAAGAATGAGTGGGTGTACAAGTGTGTGAATGGATGATTTTCTAGTGCATAACTGACTCTATAAGTGAGTCATTAAATGTATCTTACTGCAGACTAGTGACTAAACTGTGTGAATGTCTGTATGTGTCTGTGTGTAGGTGTATACGTGGCTGCATGGTTTTGTGAATACCTATATGAGTGTCTATATGGGTTACTGATTGGTTGTCTGAGTATCTGTATGAGTGCCTGAGTGTTTGTGTGGGTAGGGTGTGTGTGACTCTGCATAGATGTGTGAGTGGGTGATTCTATGAGTGCATGTTTTTAAGAGTGCATCTGTGATGAACTGTATGGTTGGGTGAGTGTATGTATGGGTGTGTTAGGGAATGAATGTATATCTCAGTTGTACATGTGTGACTAACTACATATGTGAAAGGCAGTATATATGTGTGTAAGAGTATATAAGTGGGTATATGTGAGAGTGTGTGATTGTGAGAGTGGCTGTATGGATCAGTGTGTGCTTGTATTAATGATTGTATAACAGCGTTAGAATGTGGTACTATTTTTATGAGTAAGTGAACTTGAGTGTGTTTAACTGTATAGGTGAGTAAATTCGACTGTGTTTAATTACTTGCACGACTGACTAGGTGTGTCAGTACCTCAATGGATGATTGGCGGTATGTGAGTGTCTATATAGGTGTATAAATGCATATGATAGTCTTGTACGGAGTGACTGTAAGTATGAGTGACTGTACAGGTGAGTGAGTGGAGGTGTATGTAGACCTAAGAGTTAATGAGTGGGTATGTAGTTATTGGTATTGGAGTATCTATGATTTTCAAAATGGCCATCTGAAATTTTGAGTGGGTGTATCAAAGGTTATATTAGGGTGTGAGAAGATGCACTCATTTATCACACGGATGATGTCATCAGTGATGTCATGAGTGATGTCATTTGAGATGTCATCAGTGATGTCACTGGCCATGTCATGAGTGATGTAATATGTGACGTCATCAGCAGTGCATTGCGGGGGCGCGAGTTATAGTTAGCTGAACTAACTATAACAGGGGAATTTCTAGGGTTTTGTACGAGGCAAATGTCCAGCTAACTATAACGCCCCTGAAATCTTTGTTTTTTTCAGTGAATTTCTAAGGTTTTTTAAATGCCAATTCCTAACTATAACGCCCCTGAAACCTATGGTTTTTTCAGTGAATATATTTATATATGTCATAATTGTATCTTAGTGACACCTATTCATGAAGTGCATATGTCAATAAGGCAGAAAAAGTGTCACTCTAAGATACTGCGGGTTAGATTTACCAACACTTTGGGCCAGATTCCGATGCGGTTAGGAAAGCATTCCCACCTAGGACCCGATTACGATGCGGTTAGAAAGGCCTCCTAACAGCATTTGCTCCTTCCAAATCGGATCGGGAACTTGTCTTCCCGACCAAGGGCCAGATTACGATGCGCCACATTTACAATGCAGGATAAACAGATGCGTGACGCATCTGATGGCGTAAGGGCGGCAAATTGCTGGAGTCGTGTCGCAAGCACGACGCAACTCCATGAATGTTTAGGGGCTGCTCATACCTTACATGCTGCGTCATACCTTACGCCTGCTTCAAGCAGGCGCAAGGTTTTGACGCAGCAGCGTCGGAAAAGTGACTGAGTGAAATCTTGTAGATTTCACTGCATCACTTTTCCGAGGCTTTTTCTGCTGGAACGCCCACCCCGCATACATTAAACCTGACGCAGGTTTAATGTGGTACAGGGCTTTCCACCGTGACGCATCTCAATAGATGCGTCACGATGTAAATAGGGTGCAACGTGGCGCAGGGTTTCCGCCACCGCTGCGTCACAAAAGTGACGCAACGGCAGCGTAAAAGTGGTGCAAGTCTAACCATAAATCTGCCCCTGTGTACTTAAAAAATAGGATGCATGTTACTTTCCTGAACATGCATCTTTCTGATTGGTTATAGAGTTACACATGTGTAAGGTGTGTTATGTATTGTGTAGGAGTGCTTCAGTCTTTGTAGTTATATTTTTAAGTTTGTAAAGCATTATTTATAAAGCTTGCAATGCATTAGAGAAATGTGATGTATGAAATATGCTACAAAATGTATGAATGTGTATTGTAGTTTGTTTTATTGTGCTGAAATGAAGATTGAAATAGTTTGTGCATAGAAATATGTGTGCTTCCTGAGTCTCTAATGAAAGTAGTAGAAAAAACTGATGTTTAAAATATTTTGACAGATGTATTAAACTATATCCCAGTCCATATAACTCTGTACCGATGTTCCATGTATTATGATCAGAAAGGAATACATACACTTTCTTATAAATACATTTAGAGAGTATGTTGGCTGAAACACAGATATTCAAGTATTTGTATGTTTCGTTTTATGTATCATGTCACCAGCAAAAAACACAGACATGCATGCATACCTTCAGAAACATAGCTAGAGGTACAACAGTGAAATGGGTAGGATTGCTGTTTTAAATTTTGTTGGTCCAACATTCTGAGCAGTCAGTGAAAAATGAAGCTGCAACAGAAAAGTGAGAATTAAGACATGATGGCAGAGGGATTAGTGATTAGGGTATTTTGTATGAGTCTGTGGACAGGTATCCTCGAAGTAGGCTGTATAAAAGTAGGTGTCTCATTGAAATGGGAAGTGCACTGTGTCAAGTTTAAAGGTCTGCGTATCTCGTGACTGTGGTATGTGTCAATTTGTACATGTATCCTGACACGTGTTATTCATCTAAAGATGCTAGCATAAGAAGCTGGTAACTTGTCCTTCAGATGGACAAATGTTCTCAGTTCTGCTCTGTCATTTGCTTGCAGAGGCAGACATGTCTCATATATATAGGTGTTATAAGCCCCTCAAATAGACTATTCACTACCCATTTGCCCTGTATTCTGAGCACACAGGAATACATACACCTACTTGTACACAAATTTAGGGAGCATGAGGTCTGAAACAGTGGTATTCTACTATTTAAATGTTTCTTTTTATGTATCATGTCACTAGCGAAATGCACAGGCACACACATCCATGCCTTCAGAAACATTGTGAGACTTACAACAGTGACATGGAAAGGGTTGCTGTTTTAAATGTAGCTAGGTCCTACATTCTGAGTAGTGGTGAATAGTGAAGGTGCCAGCAAAAAGAGTCTACTATTACACTCATCCAATCACTCAGGCACTACTATTACACTTAGTTATTTACTTAGAATCAACCTATGCACTCATGCAATCTCTCATGCACAATCCTTGCACTCAACCATTCACTCAGACACTATGCATACACTGTTGTATTCTCACAGGTACTACGCATGCACTTATACAGTCACCCAGGCATTTCAGATACACTCATGCAATGACTCAGGCACTACCCATGCACTCATGCAATCATTCAGGTACCATCCTTGCACTCATCCTTTCAATCACATTCTTGCATGTACTATCCATGTACTTATGCAATGATGCAGATACTATTCTTGCACTCATCCTGTCTACCCAGTACAGACCATGAATTCATCCATTCGATCAAGCACTATCCCTGCACTCAATCATTCACTCAGGCACAATGCATGGTCTCATTCTATCCACAAGATACTACCCATGCACTTCTTCATTCTCTCTGGCAATACACATACACTGATGCAGTCACTCAAGGACTACCCATGCACTCATAAAATCAGTAAACCACTACCCATGTACTTTTTAATTACTCAGGCACCTTTCTTCCTCTTTCTGCATCTTTCTTTCTCATTCTGGAATTCTCTTTCTTCTTTCTATACTTGTCTTGACTTTTTCTGCACCTCCGTTGCTGTATTCGTGCAGTTCTCTTGCCTCTTTCTGCACCTCTGTTGCTTGTTTCTGCACTTCTCTTACTTCTTTCTGCACCGCTCTTGCCTCTTTCTGCACCTCTCTTCCCTCTTTCTGTACTTCTCTTGCCTCTTTCATCACATCTGTTGCTTCTTTCTGCACTTCATTTACTTCTTTCTGCACCTCTGTTGCTTCTTTCTGCACTTCTCTTGCTTCTTTCTGCACATCTCTTGCTTCCATCTGCACCCCTTTTATCTCTTACTGTATCCCCCTTCCCTCTTTATGCACCTCTCTTGACTCTTTCTGCACATGTCACCTCTTCCTGCAGTCCTATTACCTCTTTCTGTACCTCTATCGGTTTTTTCTGCACTGCTCTTGCTTTTTTCTGCACCTGTCTTGCCTCTTTCTCCAATCCTCTTGCCTCTTTCTTCACCCCTCTGCTCTCTTTCTGTATCTCTCTTGTCTCTTTCTGCAGTTCTCTTGCCTCTTTCTGGACATTTCTTGCCTCTTTCTGCACTTCTCCTGCCTCCTTCTGTACCGCTCTTGTTTCTTTCTGTATCCCTCTTGCCTCTTTCTGCATCTCTCTTGCCTGTTTCTGCATCTCCCTTGGCTCCTTCTGCACTCCTCTTGCCTCTTTCTGCACCTCTGTTGCTTCTTTCTGCACCTCTCTTGCTTTTTTCTGCACCTCTCTTGCCTCTTTCTGCACCTTTCTGCCCTCAATATGTACTTCTATTGCCTCTTTCGCCACATCTGTTGCTTCTTTCTGCACTGCATTTGCTTCTTTCTGCACCTTTTTTTGCTTCTTTCTGCACCTCTGTTGCTTATTTCAACACTACTCTTGCTCTTTCTGAACATCTCTTGCTTCTTTCGACACCCCTTTTACCTCTTACGGTATCACTCTTTCCTCTTTCTGCACCTCTCTTGGCTCTTTCTGTACATGTCACCTCTTTATGCAGTTCTAGTGCCTCTTTCTGCTCCTCTGTTGCTTTGTTCTGCACTTCTCTTGCTTCTTTCTGCACCTTTCTTGCCTCTTTCTCCAATCCTCATGCATCTTTCTTCACCCCTCTTCTCTCTTTCTGCATCTCTCTTGCCTCTTTCTGCAGTTCTCTTGCCTCTTTCTGTATATTTCTTGCTTCTTTCTGCACTTCTCCTGCCTCCTTCTGTACCGCTCCAGCTTCGTTCCTTAGCTCTCATGCCTCTTTCTGCTCTTTTCCTGTCTGTTTCTGCACCTCTCTTGACTCTTTCTCCACTTCTCTTGCCTCTTTCTGCACCTCACTTGCCTGTTGCTGCACCTCACTTGCTTCTTTCTGCACCTCTTTTGCTTTTTTGTGCACTTCTCTTGTGTCTTTCTGCACTTCTCTTGCCTCTTTCTGTACTTCTCCTTGTGCACATTTCTTACTCTTTCCGCACCTCTCTTGTTTTTTTCTGTACTTCTCTTGCCTCTTTCTATACTTCTCTTGCCTCTTTCTATACACAAATGGGAAGTGCAAGCTGTCAAGTTTAAAAGTCTGCATGCTCTCTTGACTGAGGTTTTTGTCTACTTGTACATGTATTCTTACATGCGCTATGCGTCTGAAGATGGGAGCTTAAAAAGCTGTTAGCTTCTCCTATAGGTGGTCAAATCTTCTCAGTTCTGCTTTGTCATTCGGTTGCACAGGCAGACATGTCTTACATATATAGGTGTTATAGAGTCCTTCAACTATACTATTGAGTACCCATGTGTATTATGAGCAGAACAAAATACATACACCTTCTTATACACAAAATTACAGAGTATGCTGTTTGAAACATAGGTTTTCAAGTATTTGTTTGTTTATTTTAATGTAACATGCCACTAGGTAAAAGCAGAGACACATGCAGGTATATCTTCACAAACTTGGTGAGACTTACAGCAGTGATATGGTTAAGGTTTCCAGTTTTTCATTTGATAGGCCAAACATTTAGAGCAAGAGAAAAGTGATGTGTAACACATCTTGGAAGACGGATTAGTGATTTGGTTAGTTTGTTTAAGTCTGTGGAAAGTCAATATAGACCTCTTTCAGCACCTCTGTTGCTTCCTTCTGCACTTTTCTTCCCTCTTTCTGAACCTCTCTTGCCTCTTTCATCACTTCACTTGCTTCTTGCTGCACTTTTCTTGCCTATTTCTGCAGCTCTATTGCTTCTTTCTGCACCTCTCTTCCTCTTTGTGCACCTCTCTTGCTTGTTTGTACATCTCTGTTGCTTCTTTCTGGAATTTTCATGCTTCTTTCTGCTCCTCTCTTGCTCCTTTCTGCAGTTTGTGTGTGTCTTTCTGTACCTCTCTCGCCTCTTTATGCACATTTCTTACTGTCTCTACACTTTTCGTCTCTTTCTGCACTTGTGTTACTTGTTTATGGTGCTCGCTTTCTTCTTTCTGCGCCTCTTTCTGCAATTATCTTGCTTCTTTCTGTACCTTTATTCCTCTTTCTGCACCGCTCTTGCTTTTTTCTGAACCTCCTTTGTTTCTTGCTGCGCCTCTCTTGCTTCTTTCTGTACTTCTTTTGCTTCTTTCTGCACCTCTCTTCTCCCTTTCTGAACATTTCTTGCCTCTTTCTGCATTTCTCTTGCCTCTTTCTGTACCCTTTTGCCTCTTTCTGCACCTATGTTGCTTCTTTCTGGACCTGTCTAGCTTTTTCTGAACCCCTCCTGTGTCTTTCTGCATATCTCATGCTTCTTTCTACACTTCTCTTGCCTTTTCTGCACTTCTCTTGCCTCTTTCTTTACCTCTCTTCCTTTTTTCTGTACCCCGCTGGCCTCTTTTAGCACCCCTCTTCCCTCTTCCTGCACCTCTATTGCCTGTTTCTGCACCTCTCTTGCCTCTTTCTCCACTTGCCTTGCCTGTTTCTGTTCCTCTCTTGCATCTTTCTGCACCTCTCTTGCCTCTTTCTGCACATCACTTGCCTCTTTCTGCACCTCTCTTTCTTCTTTCTGCACCTCTCTTGCTTTTTTCTTCGCCTCTCTTGTTCCTTTCTGCAACTCTCTTGTCTCTTTCATCACTTCTCTTGCTTCTTTCTTCACCACTCTTGCTTCTTTCTGCACTTCTCTTGCTTCTTTCTGTACCTTTCTTGCCTCTTTCTGTACCTAACTTGCATCCTTCTTCACATCTTTTGCCTCTTTCTGCACCTCTTTTGCTTCTTTCTGCAGCTCTCTTGCCTTTTTTATCACATCTCTAGCTTCTGTATGCACCTATTTTACCTATATCAGCACCTCTATTCCCACATTTCTGTACCTCACTCTGTTCTTTCTGTAGCTCTATTCCTTCTTTCTGCACCTTTCTTGCTTCTTTCTGTGTCCACTCTTGCTTATCTCTACACCTGTCTTGCTTCTTTCTGCGTCTTTCTTTCTCTTCCTGCACATTTCTTCCTCTTTCAGCACCTTTCTTCCTCTATCTGCAGTTCTCTTGCTTTTTTCTGCACTTCTCTTGTTGTATTGGTTATGAAGAGAATAGCAATGTAATTGTAAGTATTTGCTTAATGGTTATTATGAATATTCAAATGTAATTATTTTAAAATTGTTAATTGATGTAACAAACTATTAAAACTGTTCTTTGTTTTTTAGAAAATTATTTTTTTATCACAAATTGAAGATGGCAAGAAAACATCAAAAGAGAATAGAACAAAGAAAACAGTACTACTTAAAGAAAAGTGAAAAGAGTACATTAGAATAAGAGCAAAATGGTACTCAGCATAAGCTCTCTTCTGGTAGGAGCAGTAAACAGTTTCTTAAAAGAGTTGTAAAGAAATTAAATAAGGCAATAATAATGAAAGGAAAACGAAAATGTTTACAACAAATCAGAATGAAAAGGAGAATTGTAATTGTAAAAAAAACATTATTTCATGGGAAAACAACACATATTACAAGAAGGCAATAAGCATTTAAAGATATGTATACGAATGTTTAGAATTAGAGTAATTCAAAATGATTTAAAAGATTGTAAAAAATATAAAAGAAGATCAGCAGCATATAAGAAAAAGCAACACATTGAAAGTGTAGTAGATAGTGCTTTTGAATTAAAACAAATGTTATGTTAATATTGAAGAGAATGAGAACATTGGATAAGACAATGGTTTTTATGAAAGAGAAAAGCAAACGAAAAAGACTTGTTAATAGAAATAACCTTTGTAAAATGTTTACTGGTGAATGGAAGCACACTTCCAGTACTGAGACTTTCTTTACTGAAGAAAGCTATTTTCAAGAGAATAAATAAGTACATCCAGTTGATACTAGTGGTCGATGCTATGAGATGAAAGATGGTTCTCCCATTCCAAAAGTAAAAATGGTTTCTAGGAATGTGGAAGTAGTAATAGCTGAAGAAGTTGAAGGGAGATGTACACATGCTCCTGTATATAACTGGAATTGTAGCAGTATTTGCAGTATTCGACAGGAATCTATTGACATATTATGAATTATTTTACGACAATATGCAAAAAAAGTGTTAGTCAGAAGATTAAAATGTTACAAGGACTAGATCCATGTAAAGTAAGAACCTGTATTAAGTTGCAAGGTCATTCTCTGGCTTGTCCTTGAAGAAACGTGTGCAAAAATACTTTTCATCATTTAAGAATGTTAGCTGTATACCACTCTGAAATGCGGAAGATAGTAAGGACACAGTACTATGTAAAAACTCCTGCATTATGTTTAAGTGAAATTAACACAGCTCTTCTGCATGGTTCAATATCGGATGCACAAAAAGTTTGTGATGATATACAGTTTTGTTTTTTTGGTTCAGAAGACGAGTGTAGACAAACTGAGAGTTTGATAGGTGTAGGTGTTGTACAACACAGGAAAGAAATTGTTTTTGTGTTTGTAGAAGAAATTACAAAGTTTAAGACAGTTTAGTCTGAACAACCAAACTATGTTTGTATTTGTTGTTGACGTACTCACTCTAAAAGACAAACTAGCAATGTTGATTTTTATTTAAAATTGAAAAGTAAAATAATGATAAGTGACAGCAATTCGGTGTTTATTTGTTGGTAGAAGGTCAGTTTGAGTGGGCTACTGATCAAGGTACTTGTAAATACTGTTACAACAAATTAGAAGATAACAAAATGCCAGCAAGAGAAGTAAATAACAACTTAGAGTTGATACCTATTCTTCAAGAACTGGCAGATTCAAATGCAAATGAGTCTATTCATATTCAATCTGTACACCCATTTCAGGCCATAGTTCGTATGGAGTCTAAAACAATTAAGCTGCCACCAACAGTTTTACAAAGAGGTCTGAAAGGAAGAGTTTGGTACTTACCGTCAGATTTTAAGAAAAACATTGAAACTGTTGGTATAGAGAATGAGGAAGGTGAGCCAGTAGTTAGTCTAGTAAATGGTGTATCAACAAAGGGTCAAAAAGTCTGGCAACAGTTTGTAGATGTTACTAAAGTTCCAAAGCCTACATTGTATCAGGTACAGACTAATATTTTTTATAAGAATGTAAATGTTGATGAAGAAGAAATATGCTTAAAAGATGAAACAGTAATGTCAAGAGGCCAGATAGAAAAAGTGGACCAGTCCAGGAGTGAAGAGATTTCTGAACAGTATACTAGACATCCTCTGCATTCAAAAGAATCATAGGAAACCATAGTGATTTATTTCAAATGTAGCAAGCAAAGGGAACTCCCATAAGTGTATGGGAAAAATGTTTTGAAGCTTGTTGTTTTCCACAGCTATTCCCCACTGGAGAAGGTGGTCAATTTGATGAGCGAGCTGTACGGATTCAAGCTTCAGAATACCGGTCAACAAGATTGTACTCTGAAGATTCAAGATTTCTACAGTGCATTCCATATATATTTCATCTTCTGTTTGAAAAGCGGCTTGTCTGCACTTTCATATGCAGTGAACCAAATATTAAAAACAGGATTTAATCTTCAACGTGTATGTGCAAAAGAGATCATGGAGAAAGTTCTACAAAGAGAAGAAAATTTAGCATTTAGAAAACCTTATTAATTCACTGAAAAAGCGGAGGTTTCAGGGACGTTATGGTTACAAATTTGCATTTTTAAAATCTTTAGAAGTTCATAGAAAAAAACAAAGGTTACAGGGTCCTTATAGATAGGCTGACATTTCACTTGCACAAAACCAAAAAATTCAGCTGTTATAGTTAGCTGAGCTAAATATAACTCGTGCCCCCACATCACATATTACATCCCTCATGACATGGTCAGTGATATCACTGATGACATCACTGATGACATCTCACATTACATCTCCGATGCATTGCAGAGAGGTATATATTTTTGGAAAGATGACTTGAAGGGGTATATCTATTAGGAAATCGCATATATGTTTACATGGTGATCTATGTTCAGTAAGGTTGAAGAAAATGTTATGTTTACGGTAGGGGTAGTGTTTTTCTTAAACATGGTGTGTTTAAAATTGAGAAGGATTAATAGTGCAGAATGCCTCGATTGTTCTTGTGATAGCTTCATTTCGAGTGTAACTTTTATCTGAGATATGCTGAATACAGGTGCGGCCCATGCAGGTAAGAACGGTGGGCTGGGTTGGGGGAGATTTTACAGACGACCCAGAGGGAAAATGAAATAAATAATTATTTTTCCCTCGTCATCGTCTGTCGAAATCCCCCCCACCTGGCGCCACCGCCCCACCACTTTTACCTACGCGGGCTGCTGCTGGCTGAATATATGTTTTAGAAGCAGAAGAAGTACTTGAGAAACGATGTAGGTATGCAATTTGCATGTTTTGTGCTTTGTAAATTTGTCAATATGTTGTTCTCTATTTTTGAAACTTACTGATGCATGTGCACGCTCAGTAACAAAGCAATGTGAGTTTCTAGAGGGCCATGTGTGCAATTATGCATCAAGTGTGATACTTAGATTTCACTCACACATAGCTCAGAAGAAAAGTACATATACAGTAAAAAAAAGTAGTTTGATACTGACAGAAGGAAATAACCAATGATTCAGAGTTATGTCACAACTGTTATGTATCTAACAGCATCGAACAAACTTTCTCAGTCAGTCAGGCACTCATGGAATCACCCATCCACCACTCAGTCAGTTATCAAATCGGTGAGTCAGTATCCATGGAGTTATTCAATTATCCAGAAACTATACATGTACTCTTATAATCAGGCAGGCAGAAATGATGTAGTCATTGAAGTATGTAGGGACTACATATACATTCATCTAATCACCTAGGTACTATCTATTGAGGTATGCAATCATTAAAACATTTGTGCAGAACCTCATCAGTCATCTAAATACCCACTTACAAACCATGCAGTCATTGAAATACTGAGGCACACACTGCATGATTTCACTGTTAAAGCTTGAGAGACTGGATGAAACTAAGTATTCGGCTGGGGTGATTGTTTTGCTGCAAGACTATTGGCTCAGTAATTAAATTACTGCATAGCTACTGGATGGGTGATAGGTTTACTACAATGGTACTCTCTACGTAATGACATGAGTGCATGAGTAGAGCCTGAGAGTTTCATTAGAGCACATGTGTGCCTCATTATTTCAATGACTGCATGGGTTGTAAGTTGGTGTTTGATGGCTTCATAGGTTCTGCGCAAATGTAATAATGATTGCATAGTTACAGCCTTGTAAATGTAGTGTTAAATTGAAACATTTGTATAAGAAGGAGAGATAAAACATTAAAACAGAAATAGCAAGTTGTGAGAGTAGTTGATAAGGCCTTTGCTTTGAAGAGGAAGCTTTTCATTTGATTCTAAATACAACAAGTGGACATTGAGTCTGGGCAGAGATGGCGGAGTACTGCTACATGGAACTCTGTAAAGTGCAAAGAAAAGTCTGCCATGCTATGCTGAGCTCTGCAAGCGTACAGTTCATTAGAACAATGGCATTTGCTGTAATATTCAGCACCGGGGGTTTGTCCGCGCTGTGAAATTATCACAAACAGCCCATGCACAGTGCAAATGGGCGCAAGCAGGTGCAAGCGGGCGCTGATTCCTTTCTGACACTTTCTACTCAGGCGACAGCTTTCTCAATGTGAACGGACGGTTTCCCAAAGCGAGCGGTCGTAAGCATACGCGGCCACCCGCATTGAGAAATCTCGCCAGGAGGTAGATTTTCCCCGCTCGCCACCTTGATGTTGACGAGCGCTAGTGAGGAAAAATCTCTGCGAGCTCTGTGTAAAGCAGACGGCGGAAAACTCTGCAAACTCCATCAGCAGGGCGGTGTTCACTGCTCTGGCTTACATTGGGTACATACTTCTTGTACAGAGGCTTTCTTTAATGAAGAAAGCTATATCCAGTATAACAAATAGTTCATGCTATTGAAAGAGGACAATGTTATCAAATGAAGAATAGTAGTCCTGTAGCAAAAGAGGTGATGGAACTTAGAAAGTAGAAAAAGTTATTGTAGAAGAGGTACGAGGAATGCATAGTCAGGGTACTGTATACAAATGGAATTGTAGTAGTGTTTCTGGTATTAGGCAGGAATCCATTTATATATTGAGAAAATCCCTATTTACCTTTCCAACACAAAATAAGTTATACAACTTAATAATTCAAACTTTAGGTAGGATGCAGTATTATGTGGAAACTCCTGCTTTTTTTTTAGGAGAAATAAGTGGAGCACTTTTGCATGCTAGTATGGCAGACGTAGAAAAGGTTTCTGGTGATGTGCAGTTTCATTTCTTTGGTCCTGAGCAGGACTCTAGGGGAAATGAAGCGATGTTATGAGAAGGAATTGCAGAGCAAGACACCTATATTATAGTTAATAGTTTTAAACAAGATATTACAAAATTTAACAGAGTGTTATGTAAAAGCCCAGAGTATGTTTGTATATGTTGTTGATGCAATTACGAGAAGATTTAAACACAGACTGTTGACTTATATTTAAAAATTGAAAAAGTAAATTATGATGACTGGCAAACGTTAGTTGTGTATTTATTTGTAGAGGGATGGTTATATGCAAGTAGTGTTACAATAAATTGGAAGATAATAAAATGATCAACACATAGATATTAGGTAACCTTTTTGTAAGACAATAAAATGCCTGCTAATGAGGAAAAACTATGTAGGTCAATAAGAAAAAAAACATAAACATTCAATATCCTTTCCAGCATTGCAAAGGACCGTTATGGACTGCTCCCCAAGACTAACTACAACTCCACAATCCATGCAATATGTTGTCATTGGGGAAAACTGGGGAGCCAAATCTTGAAGTTGAGATTGGACTTTTGAATGGACTCTCTGCTTCGGTATTGTTGTGCTGCTATTGAACTTGAGGTTCCTTCAGGTTTGTGTTGCCTTCTTGTTGCTCACTATGAACTCCTCTTATCAAATGTGCATAAAATATAAAAGGAGGAAAAAAATAACATGTGTGATTTTTGGCAGCATTGTAAATAGCTGTAACAGACTGCTCACCAGCTCTTATAACAATACTACATGCCATTCTTAAAAACCGTGGAACCATACCTGTTGTGGCAATCTGTACCTCTAAATGGACTTTCTGGTCAGGTTTTGTTGCTGCTGCCACTGATGTAGATGGCTCTGCTTCCCTCTTGTAGATCACCAGTTGGAAACGTTTTCTATGATAGATTTTAAGATAATATGAGATGGAAGTCATCAAACATGAAAAAATGTAGTCCTTCTTATAGAGAGGGTCTTGTCAGACATAGTTTTGCAGTAGTTTTTGATTCTCCATATGTTTGGGTAACAATAGATAGTTTGATGTTTGTTTTGAAGTTATTTTGTGTTTGTGTGTTTAGATGTTGAAAGTTATTTTTTTGAAACTGGTCTGTTTTTTACAAATATGTTGTTAAAATAAAGTTAAACCAATATGTTACTAAACAGCTAGACACTAATGTTGTGTAAAATATGTCCATATATCTGTTTTACACTTTTTCATTTGTATTCATGACTACTAATGTCATGACAACCTACAGTGTTGCTGTGAAGATAGAAAATGCATTTTGATGTAGTTATTTTGACAAATGAATACAAAGGGGAATGTTATATTAGTGATATCATCAGTGATGTAATTTCAGATGTCATCAGTGATGGTATCAGTGATGTCACTGACCATGTCATGAGCGATGTAATCTGTGAGGTCATAAGCAGTGCATTGCGGGGGCTTGAGTTATAGTTAGCTCAGCTAACTATAACTGCTGAATTTTTTTGATTTTGTATGACGTTCCTGTTACCTTTGATTTTTTAAGTAAATTTCTAAGGTTTTTAAAATTCTATTTCTTAACTGTAATGTCCATTTTGTTTTAGGTGAGTCTTTAAGATTTTCAGATCTTCTTCCTAAAATTGATATTGTATATTATATTTATATTATATACCACTCATTTTTTGATTTGGTGTGTGTTTATCAGAAGTATTTTATTAACTGGTTTTATTTTTAAGAATTTGTGAGTTGGCACAACATTGTTGCATTTAATGTGGAGTACCTGTGATCAGTAAATGTATTTCACATACTGAAAAATATACTTAAAGGCATTTTTCAAATAAAGTTCAAGTCTAGATATTGTTTTAAGTTTTCTCTTTGTCAATTATTTAAAAAACGTTTTCCCAAAAAATGTTATTACTGACATCATCGTGGTGCTGTAGGTAGTCGCAAAGAGCACATGGTTTGTGCAAAGTGTAAAACATATATATAGACACATTCTATTACAGCATGCATCACTGTATTACTACGTCTAAATGCGTGACTGCCTCAGTACATCTATGAGTGGGTGCATCAGTGTCACAATATATCTGTGATTGGTTGCATACGTCTCTCTCTCAATCTGTGAGTAGGTGCATGAGTACCTTTGTGCATTTTTAAGTAATCATATGACTGTCTGACTGGATATTTTTTCACCAATAATATGACTAAATTGCTAAAGGTACAGGAACAAAAAAACATTCCTTATGGCACAAGGATCCTGGTAACACCCTCTTGGAATCTAAGAGTTACACTGAATATAGCATGCAATAAAAACAGCAAGATCCTTACACAAGCAGCCAACAAAGACCTAGAACTATTTGATGACTACTTCACCTCTTTAAAAGAGTGCATTCATAACACCTCTCCCTCAAAAACTTGTCAATACCATATCGCACAAGCTGTTACCCTACCCAGGAGTGTCATAAACCTCTAGCAAAACACTAACTCACAAGCCTTTACCACACACATGAGTCAACCTGATAAGGTAAAATCTGACAGCGTTGAGGAGATCCAGCAGCCGAAACACAAGTCCAGAATACCCGAAGCTAGGAACATCAGCCCACAACACAATAAAACAACATTGTTCCCCATCTCCAATAGCCTCATGACTCCTAGCCCCATCTCCAATAGGCTAGTGGCTCCTAGCCCCAGTCTATGCCCCAACAACAGGCCTTTCCTTAGTCTACAAAATATGGTCGGGCAGAGCCAATGACCACTAGCCGGGACTACCGGAGATGTAAATATGCCTTCTATACTAACAATCTCAAGATATCCTTGACGAATAGGATTCTCTCTACAGTAAGGTCAGAAAGCAGCCACAATCACCAGAAATTAGAATTATCTAGCACTCCATTACACACACCCACAGGTTCACCACAACAGCCACTCATCTTTCCTCCCTCACATCTGGAGCTAGATACCCTCAGCCCCAATCGAACAAGACATACAGGGCCTTGAAACTCGCTATCAGAGACATGAAGAACATTTTACACCTCTGAGAACAATATCTCTCAAAAATAGACTTTTTCAGAAATCATTATACGCACCACACAGCAATCTAAACACTACACCAATGAGCTTGAGAAACAAACTAACCGTCCTCGCAATCAACCTAAATCAACTTAAATACCTCACAGATATTGATTTACAAATCCTATTGCTATCCTATGAGTCATCGCCCAATCTTCCCCATAAAGTGGACGAACAAAAAATTCAATCAGTCCTAATCAACGCAAATAGAACCTCACAGATGAACCAAAGAAAACCAAACCTCAATAACCTGAAAAAAGTAACTTTAATCCCCAAAAAGCAAGACTCAATAAGGGACATCCCACAGAAACCTATTTCATGCCTACTAATAAACTACCACTGAGCAAGGAAACATGCCGCAGACATAGCCGACCTCATCTTAAACCAGTAAACGTAACCATCCTAACAGAATCATGGCAATCAGAATCATCTTCCCCTTGATTTGATCTATTAGTTCCACCAAACTACAACATCCTGAGACTTGACAGAATAAACAAAACAGGAGGAGGACATCGCCTGTATACATAGACAGTACACTCAGACCCCCTTGAATAATGTGAATACCTTGGGCTATCCTTAACATCCACAGATAACGCATTTTGCAAACTACACGCATTTTACCATCCCTCAGTAAAAAATACCATAATCACAGACAAGCTGATAGAAATCATCACAGCAAACTCTGCTCCTCACTCCAACAATATTTTCTTAGGGGACTTTAATCTTCACTGGGAAGACCACAATGATAGTCTGGTCAATTTACTCAGAGTCTTCCTTGGAGATCAATCCTTGGTTCAAGCATGCAATCTACCTACCCACACGCAAGTCTCTACACTAGATTGGATCATCTCAAAAGAAATAGCAGTGGATACAATTGCGACCATCCCTTGTGACTGGTCAGACCTTCACATTATTACCTTCCGAGTACTGTAAATGAAAAGGAAAACTTCATCACAATCAATCAAACGCAGGCAATGGGTCCATGACGCTAAAGGTCTCAATATTGAGAATCTTGTATCACGATGTGAGAAAGAACTGCAACCACCCAACAACATGGCCGACATCAGCGAACTCAATGAACACTACACCACGACGATGACAAAATTAATTAATGACATAGCACCTTGAAAACTTAAAATAATGCCAATCAAAGACAATAACCCCTGGTTTAACGGATCCCTCAATGAAGAAAGATGGACTCTCAGATTAACTGAACGGAAATGGAGACAACATCCATCCTCCACCCACCTAAAACTACTAAGAAAGGCCAGAAATGAATTGGATAACGCAAAAAACAGACCGAGGAAACTCTTCGAACTATTAAAAGATCAATCTATCAAAATGGCCAAATCATCTCTAAAAGCAAAAAAATCAGAAATCAGCTGTGAAGAATTCTCTTCCTTCTTTACAGCCAAAGCCAATTACCTGAAGATCAAGTTCAAGAATGCCACGGTGACCCCCTTGACTAAATAGAGCACTCCAACTAAGCTTCAGTCTCAACCAGTACAAACAATTCCCAAAAATAATGCTCTCTGGTCAGAATTCAAATACTATGACCACAAAGATATTGCCAAAACCCCTTTGACCATAAAACCAAGCAACCATTTCAAGGACGTACTTCCCCAAAATGCTGGTCTACGATCAACCACTTGCTCATCCCCTCGTGGACTAAGATTATTAATGCTTCGCTATCACAAGTTTCATTACCAGACAGCCCAATCTTAAAAAATCCTACAGGGAACCCCTCAGACCCAAACAACTTTCAACCGGTAACAAATATTCTCATGCTAGCCAAAGTCCTGGAAAAATGTGTTAAAAAACAATTGAGCCAACAAATTTCTGAATTCAAACTTCTGAACGAATCGGGGTTCAGACCAAATCACAGTACAGAAACAGCAATTCTTCACCTAGTGGATGACGCTCTTCTTGCCTTAGACCGCAATGAAACTTGTCTCCTAGTACTGCTCAACCTCTTGTCCGCATTTGACATGGTAAAACATGCCAAAATTTTAGACCAGCTGGAGAGAAGGATGGGACTATCGGGCACAGTCCTAGAATGGTTTAGATCCTTCCTAAAGAACAGATCACAAAGATTTGAGGTGAACCAAATGCTATCATCATCAACCGCTAATCTCATTGGAGCTCCACAGGGATCAACACTATACCCATCTCTATTCAATCTTTATGTAGAAACTCTAACAGAAATTTTACAGCAGCCAAACATCTCCTTTCACATGTATGCAGATGACACACAACTATATATCAAGATTACTTCATTGGTAGAGATCAACATCATGAACCTGGCATTGAAGAGGACCGTTCATTGGCTAACTAATAATCATCTCAAGCTTAACCTGCATAAAACAGAATTCCTTCTGATTTCACCTCAGAAAAGCTCACTGCGTTAAACTGTACTCCAAAGAGAGTGGACTCAACCAAGTCTCTTGGAATCACACTAGATAAGAACCTATACATGCAATCTCACATTAGTACGATGGCTAAAACTGCCCCATTCCATCATAGCTATCTTAGAAAACTTAAACATTTCATTTCTACATCAGACCTCAAAACGGCTGTCCAGGCATTTGTCATCTCAAGGATTGAGTACGGATGCACAACTTTATCATGACTACCCAAGATTTCAACAGCTCCACTAAAAGCCTGTCTCAATGCGGCCAGAAGACTCATAACAGGCTCCAGAAAGTTTGACCACAGCACCCCTCACCTGACAACACTTAACTGGCTTCCTTATGAAGCAAGAATCCAGTTAAATATGGCATGTATCACACACAAAGCGATACACTACAAAACACCACTATACCTAGCCCAGAAAATCACATTGTCAGGAGGAAGCAGATGCTCTCTGAGCAATGGAGACCTCTTACTGAAACCTGCCCTCTTCCGTAAGAAGAGAACTTATGACAGAGCATTCGCTGGCGTGGCACTAAGAATCTGGAACTCACTCCCCTAGAGCATTAGAAAGATCTCATCCACAACAGTTTTCAAAAAAGAAGCTAAGACCTTTCTTATGAGCAAGTTCCTACCATAAATAACAAAAGACCAGACATTGTTATGATACCTTTTAGATTACAGACTATGCTAATTGTTAACACAGATAGATCTCTAGTAATCGTTAGGACATGTATGTATGTTATAGTAAGCACAAATGGTCCAAACTGATTATTTACATTTGCTAATGTTTGCTTGAAGGTTTATAACAAACCAGCCATCGAAAGTTCTTGTTATGGAATCATGAAGCGCTCTGATACCCTAATAGGGTCATGTCTGCGCTATAGTGATTCTGTCAGTGGGTGCGTGGGTCTCTGAGTGTGACTGTGATTTGGTATATGAGTCTCTGAGTGCATAACTGACTGGGTACATAAGTCTCTGAGTGGGTCTACGAGTGGCTGTGTGAGTGACTGTATGGGTGTGTGAGTGTCTGAGTGGGTCCATGAGTAGATTTATGAGTGAGTGGATGCGTTGCAGCACTGGAAAAGAACCTCAGAGAACTAACAGCCTCCTTGCAAAGGGACCGTGTTTCTTTCACCACAAGTCTTCCCCCTGTAAGGCCTTCGACTGCCACTACCATTCCTAGTTCTAGTGGCAGTGGCTTGGGGGCAGGAAACATGGTGGTGTCTAATGTGGCTCATCAGTCAAACATCGTGACAGCTGTCACCTCAGTACCAACCATGATCAAGCCTGTGCCCGAGCCTCCTGATCGCTCAAACACCTGTAGGAGGGATATTATTTTGAACTCTGTCTCCTTTTCTTTTCGCCAACCCTGGAATGTTAATGTTGGCGGTTTGCATTGTCTCGCTGACAAGCGAGAAGGGTCTGATGTTACACCACCTTCCCGTATTGTGGGCTCTGTCCACTTCCCTCCCGGGTCTACCCCTCTTGTCATGGTGTTAGCCAACATACCGCATCTTGACACCAATAACAAGGAAGACTTTTGTCAGCTAAAGAACAAGGTGGTGCACTGGCTCAATTCTAACATTGCCCCGGTCCTAGGGTAGAAAACCAAATTCTTATGGTGCGACGGACCGAGTGGGTTGGTGGCACCAAAAAATCTTGGCAAGGGGACTGTATCATTGTTAACTTTAATAACCCAATCATTGTAAACCATATTTTAAGCTCAGTAGTGCAATTAGAATCTAGGGGTTGGACTCCCGTTGGGTTTTTTTTACAGACCAGGTAATTTTCATTCGGGTGCTGACCAAGAGCGGATCTCCGAGGGGGATTTTGGAGGCCGTATGGAGGGGACATTAGGGGTAGCCACCGTAAATAGGTTTGCCCCATTGAGCACACTGGAAGACTGTGATTGGCGCTCTGTGGGTTCATCGGACTCCACGGTCCATGCATCACAGGGGAACATTCCACCCCCAGAACAGGTACTGTGTACGAATGAAGGGTGTAAGTTCCTGTCCTGGAACTTTGTGGGGATGGCAAACAAGATAGACAACCCTGGATGGATGGCCCTTGTGAAAACATTTGATGTGATTTGTCTCCAGGAAACCTGGGCCACTGAGTAAATATCACCGGGATGGCTTTAAAACTCTCTTTGTCCAAGCAACTCCGTTCTTGTCAGGGAGAGCAAAGGAGGGCTTATTACATTTGTCTCATTAGCAGTCCTTGATATCGCAGTATCTTTACTTCATGCCTCGCACAAAGTACAAGTGATGTTGCTGTCTAGTGGCAAGGGTAAAATCCTTTTGGTATATTTTTACGGTGCGGGAGCTATATTCGAGGGTGAGGGTAACACAACGCAGTTGGGGTTAGCATTATGGGGTTGTATCCTGAATGTTCAGACCTGTCATCATATCTTCTTAACAGGGGACTTTAATAACCACCTGTGTGGGGATATAAGAAAAGGAGGAGTGGAAGCCATGAGTTGTGCACGGCAATCAGGCCTGAACATGGAGCATACCCTTCAGGGTACTCAGCTTAACTATTTTCTGCTTGAATTCGACTTAACATTAGCCATAAATAAGTTGCCCCCAGGGAAAACTGACATCGCCCACACCTTTATTGGAAGAGGTTGTGCGACTTTTATAGATTTTACTATTGTATCCACCCCCTTCTTTTCTCTGGTCACACATTTTTCAGTTCAGAGAAGTGAATTTAGCGACCATAATCCTATTTGTATAGCAACAGGCTGGTCCCGAGTATATGGACGTCAGGTGGTGGGCGGGGGAGGAGTCCCTCTCAAAGTGGCTGAGGCAGGGAGGGGTCTAAAATGGGGGTGTGTAGCACTAGAGTCATTTCACATATCCCTCACAAACCAGTGTAGTAGGGAGTTTGCTACTTTTCTCGATGGCGATGTTGGTGCCTCGGACATCTTGGATGCTTTTGGTACTATGTCCACCGTCATACGGAGGCTACTAGATACCCCGGAGGGGGGCAGGGAGCCTGCACGCCCAAGATGGTTTGATTCTGCATGTTCCCAGGCTTCTAGGAAGCTGAGAAAGGCATTGAGCGACAAGCCCTGTGATATGGTCGGGGTTAAAGTTCTTCGCAGAGCATATAAGGCCGCGTTAGCAACCCGTAAGTCCACCTTGAAGGATGAGGTCTGGTCAGACCTAGTGGAGGCAAGCACATTTCGAAATAACTCTTAGTTTTGGGCTTTATTAATAGCCTATTTCTCTCAGAAGAGAGTGTTCACTTATTGGATGCTCACATCACATAATTCGAGGGCATCTTTCAGCCAGACTCCACGTCTATCGGGAGGCAGAATAGGGTGGATTGTAAGGTGGATCTCGTCTTCTCCAAATTAGAGGTAAGAGCAGGCATACTAGGCCTGATAAAGAGAAAAGCCCCAGGTCAGACGGGATTCCGCCTGATCTCTATATCGCCTATGTAGACACTGGGGCACCCATCCTTACAGCTGATATTAATGCCTCGGTCCAGGCTGGCAGCCCTGATTCTTAGGGTTTATCGACCATAGACCCGATATTTAAAAAGGGCGATCGGGACGACACCTCATGTTATAGGCCCATTTCCCTACTAGACTCTGTGGTGAAGGTGGATAGCTGCATGATTCTTGATAGATTAGTATCTTGGGCGGACGAAAGTAATTTCTTATCTCAGATTCAATATGGGTTTCACCCTGGTCGATCCACTGTGGAGCAGTGTCTTAATTTGTATCTTGTTTTGAACAAGTATACGGTGGCTCGTGCCTTCCCTATATACCTAGCCTTCATGGACCTGTCCTCAGCCTTTGACTATGTGAACAGGTCCAAGTTATGGCAGCTGATGTCATCTGTCGGCATTGACAATAACATCATCTGATTTTCGAGGGATCTTCATTGAGATTCCAGGGCAGTAGTACGTTACTCAAAGGACTTGAAAGTGTCCCACCAATTTAACATAAAGAGGGGGGTGCCAGGTGAGTATCCTTGCACCCTTCCTTTTCTATTGATATATCAATTCTCTAGAGAATGTTCTCCTAGATACTAAAGCATACACTCCTCAGGTAGGCAAGCTCAGTGTGCCGGTCCTCTTACATGCGGATGACGCAGTCCTCCTGGGGAGGACTGCAAGGGGGTTACAACTTCTTCTCAACTCTTTCTCCTCTTTTATGGAGGAGCTGGATCTATCAGTGAATCATTCTGAGTCATACATCATTCAAGTGGGCCCTGGTAAGACGAAGGCAAAGCAGCCCATTTATAAATTAGGATGTTCGCCAATACCTAAAACAAATGTCTTCTCCTACCTGGGAGTAGTGTTTGATGACTCCCTGAGTTGGTGCCCCTTGATTAACCGCAAGAAAGGGAACCTAGTGAAAGCCTCTGCAGCCATCTTTAACTTTGCCAGTAGTGTGGGAGGGAAACCAACAGAGGCCCTCTTGAAGATTTACCAAGCAAAATGTATCTCTAAGGTTAGGTATGGGAGTGAGATATGGGGTCATATTGATCTTTGGGCCGTGCAGAGAACTGAGAATTCATTCCTGCAAAGAGTTCTCTCTGTTCCACAATGTACTCCATCTTATGCTGTTCATGAGGATTTGGGGATGTCTTTCCTTGCTGATTATCTAGCTTTCCGCCCTTTGTCATTGTGGCTCAAAATTTGGTAAAAACAGGAGAATACACCTAGTAAAGACATCATACTGGATTGTCTCTCTCTTGATCATGCATCACGTATATGCTGACTCCAGTACATAAGAGTTGGCCCTGCCAGGCTAAGAAGAGTAGATTTTTACACAAATCCAGAGGGTATTTGTAAAAGGGACCTCGTTTGGGCCAAGGAGGGTTTTTAAAGAAATTGTCATTGTGATAGAGAGGATAAAGAGCTGTGTAAGCCGAGTGTTTATGAAAGTATGTGATATTGAAAACTGCGTCCACCACTGAGCCTTATCTTCTAGGGCTCAAATGTATTTATGACCGTTTTCTATTTTCGTGGTTCCGGCTCAACCTCTTTCACTATCTATTGGCATACCCCCAAGGCTCCCATAAAGGTCAGTGCCTTATGCCCTGTGGCCGCGACGGATAGTCTCCTCAGGACATGATGCATTTTTTAATGTTTTGTACTTTTTATGTTGTACCCAGAAAGGTGTTTATTATTCCCATTTTAGAAAAATGGGTTTTAGGAGGGTGGGACCAGCATTTATCTTTTTACAACTTCTTTCTAGTGATACTGTTTTGCACACTCTTAGTTTTTTACGGGATGCCATTAAACTTAGGAATAGCCGCAACTAATATTTTGCATTGCAAATCATGCATTTTTATCTTGTGTTTTCATTACTTTACAATTATGAATGTATGACTTGTATGATGGTACTTTGCAGGATGTTTGACTTTTATGGTTTTATTCTTAAAGCCAAATAAAATTGGTTGATGTGATGTGAGTGAGTGGATGTGTGAGTAGGTTCATGAGTGTCTCAATGGGTCTGTGATTGAGAGCATAACTCTCTGAGTGAGTGAGTGAATGGGTACATGCATGAGTGCCCAAGTGGGGCTGTCACTAGGAAGGCGAGTGTCTAGGTGGCCCTGTGAGTGGATGCATAAGCATTGACTGGGTGAGTAAGTGGGCGCATGTATATCTGTGTGAGTTTGTGTGTAATTTTCTGAGTGTATGAGTAAGTGAGTGACTGAGTCTATAAGTCTCTAAAAGGGTCTGTGACTGAGTGTGTGCTCGACTGCATTGGTGTGTGAATGGGTGTATGAGTGTCTGAGTGTAATTGTGAGTGGCTGTATGCATGTCTCACTGATCTGTGAAGACATACATAAGTGTGTGAATGAGTCTGTGAGTGGGTGATGGAGTCACTGAGTGGGTCTGTATATGGGTGCATGAGTGCCCAGGTGGGTCTGTGAGTGGGTGCATAAGTGACCAGGTGGGTCTATGAGTGGATGTAAGAGTCTCTAAGTGGGTATAACACTCTATGCATGAGTCTATGAGTGAGTCTAGAAGTAGCTGCATGAGTCTATGATTGGGTCTGTACATGGGTGCATCGCTCTCTGAGTGAGTCTGTAAATGGGTGCATGAGTACCTGAATGGAGTGTGAGTGGGTGCATGAGTATCTGAGTAGGTATATAACTGAATATATAAGTGTCTGAGTGGGTATGTGATGGGGTGTTTAAGTGTCTGAGTGAGTTTGTGAGTGCATACATGAGTGTGTGACAGAGACCGTCAAGTATGCACAAATATAAATACTTTTTATATATTTTCACCAATATTCGCAATGACATCGCTATATTCGCGATGTCCCTGCAACGGTACACGCGGGGCCATGCCGGCTATTACAGTGTTGTTGTGTACAATCAGAAAATTCTATTTTGAACACATAACTTGTGTCACATTCACACCCATTTGTCAAACATGGGGTCAAAGTATCTCAACCCTGACCCCTTATGTGGGCTTTCACACAAATGTTCAGCCCTGGGAACCATTCCCTGATGCTAAAATGGTTGCCGCAACTTTATGTTCAAGTTGTGTCCAGCCAATCATAGCATTTCTGTTGGCACGTACAACTGCAATTAATCACTAAACCGTGGCAAAATATCCAAGGCCAGACATATATCTATCATGTTTAGCCTAAATTTCTCAAAAACTACTCAACAGATTTGCACCAAAAAGTACAATCTGCGTAACAGCATCTCCCTTTCTGCTAAATTTGGTGTCATTCTGTCCAGAGGTTCGGTCTGTAGGTTCAACAGCGCTTTCCTTTGGGAATTTACTTTACAAATACACTCTTTTATTTTTCACCTATTCCTCAGTCCCCACTGCATGCATCACCCCTAAACTTTCCATGCCAATCAGAACCTACTTTGACACGTTTTTGGAAAATTTCATGAAGATTGGTCAAACAACGCCAAAGTTATAGGCAGGTCCAAAAATGCTTGTCCTATGGAAACTAGGTCCTAACTATATTTACCTACTGACAACCGTCTTTGATAGAAGACTGTAGTTGGTTGTGATATATATGGAGTTGGTTGAGGTATATATATATGGAGGCCACCAGTAGGAATTTATAGATAGGACCTAGTTTCCAGAGGGAAAGTGTGTTTTTACTTACCAATATCTTTGTCACTGTTTGACGAATCTTCACAACATTTTCCACAAATAAAAGTGCCTCAGTGATTCTTGTTGTGCATGTAATGTTTCAGGGTGATCCGTCAAGCAGGGGACCAGTAAAGGGGGGTCAAAAAGCATTTACCATGTTAATTCCCAATGGAAATTTAGACACAACTGCAACCTGAACCGCTGAACGGAATTACACCCAATTTGGCAGAAAGGTAGCTTTTGAACCCGAAAGTGACCTTTTTGTGAATTGGTGTAAATCCCTTCAGTAGTTGTGAAAGTATTAAAAGAAATTCAAATTTGTATATATAGAGACGCAGATCCTCCAAGGATCCAACAGTTCATGTGCTGAAATCTGATTGGTTGCCAATACTTCAACCAGACAGCTTTGACAGCCATCTTGGGACTCAGCTGCTGCAGAATCCCACAAAAACATTTTTAAAAAACAGAAGGAGGCAGGGTAGGAAAACCCTCACACCTAGGCCTTTTGGGGGTCCTAGAGGATTTCTGCCAGGGCAAAATAAGTTTTTTTTAACAGGGTCGCAAATCTGTTAAAATAAAAAAAAATGACGAGCAGTCTTCTGCACTTATTTTTATTGTAGCCCCCAGGAGGGCCAGGTCCTGGGGCAAATCTGTATAAATAAATGTAGGGGCCCAAGCGCCCCCCAACAGCCCCAGTGACTTCCCCCTCCCCAGGGCACCTGAAAATATGTTATCGGGTGGGCCCTCTGGGTACACATGCATCCCGGAGACCGCCACCTCCCCCGGGAAACTCTGTTTAAATAAATGCAGAGAGGCCCATGTAGTCCCCCGCAGCCCCAGGGATAGCCACCTCCTCAAGGCACTTGAAAAGGAAGCCCCCTTTCCGAGTGGTTAGTTGAGAAAGAAGGCCTCTGATGACATCTCACCTGTCCAGCTGTGGTGTGCTTACTTGTGGCAACAATAGGTGTTCTTGTCCCCAAGAACCCCCAGCAGCCAAGGGGACTTTATCCCCCAATCAATAGTGCGCCAGTAGGCCCCTCTGCAACGTGGTTGAGAAAGGGGGTGGGGCCTGTCCTGAGGATCCTGAAAAGTGACACCACTACCCATGTTGTGTATTCTGTGAGCTTTTACCTGACCAACGTATGGTACAAGCATGCACAATTTCTATCCCATGCAACTTTCTGAATAGTGAAACTGTTTACAATTATGTTAACCATACACAATTTTTTTTAACATGAAACTGCTTATAATTATGTTAGCCATGAACATGGAACCTGATGTCTTCTGATGCTTTGTATTATGCATCCCTTGATATTACATTGATAGCCTTTTTGCACTTCGATTACCTTGAACTTTAGAGTACTGGATGAGCTATGACGATTTGCACTCCCTGGCTTTGCATTAACTGATCTCTATATGTA
This sequence comes from Triturus cristatus, assembly GCF_964204655.1. Classification (NCBI taxonomy): domain Eukaryota; kingdom Metazoa; phylum Chordata; class Amphibia; order Caudata; family Salamandridae; genus Triturus; species Triturus cristatus. The sequence goes on from NC_140594.1 coordinate 249,319,532, forward strand.
CAGTATATTGGTGACTTTGTACTTAACATCTTTGGATAGGTGAGACTGGCTCACAATATAATGCAAACTTTTTATTGATCTGTTTTTTATATGAGGAGTGTTGTGTCTTTTAACCTGTTTTTAAAGTTTTTTTTTGTAATGATAGTCTTTTTATTTCTTGTATGCTTTGTTGGTTATGACAACCACATAAACTATTTTTGAATTTGAAGTTGACTCCTGTTGGAGGTCTGTTTAGGTGTTAAAATGAAGTATACAGAATTTGCCTTGATCTTAGCCTACTTTTCACTTACCATCAATCCTTTTAACTGGTAAAGTTGCACATCACTAAGGGCCACATGTACGTACTGTAGAAATTGCAAGTTCTTAATTGCAATTCCTTGTAAATCAGAATTAGACAATCACAATTTCAAATTTTCAAAACTTTATTGAGTTCCATGTGCGATTCCCAGTGGGTCGCAAATGGACCTGCCTCATTAATATTGATGAAGCAGGTTGCAAGTTTCAACCCATTGGGAATCACTAAAACATAGGGATGGTGGCCTGCTTGGAACAGCAGGCCACCATGTCTGTGTGTACCTTTAAATAAAGCAACTTTTTTTTAACTGTGGCCCATTTTCCTTCAACGAAAACAGGATGTGTACCAAAAACAAAAACTTAAATATTTCAGTATTATGTTTTAAGATGGTCCTTCGGACTACTGCCTGCTCTTCAAAAATGTTTTTGCATGGATTCATGAAGGGGAAAGGGTCTTTTGGGGACCCCATGTCATTAGCAAATGCGTTAGCATGAACTTGAAATTGGTGTTAAAAAGCGAATGTTTTGCAATCACATTTAGTTTGCAAAACATTCCTGCATAAGACTGTGAGTTGCTATTAGGAAGGAACGTCTTAATGCCAAATTGCTAACCCATTTTGTAATTCTGTAATAGGTTACCAGATCACAAAATAGGTCTTTACGCATAGGAAAATGCTTTTTTAGGGGGCCAAACAGCCTGACTCTGTGAATCAGGCCGCTTGCAACCGCAAAAAAAGCCCAGTACATGTTGCCCCTTGTTTGATAAATGTTGTCATATCGCAGCCCTTCAAAGAATCTGTGCACTCCCAGAGCAATAACATGCTTTCTTTAAACAAAAAACAAATGGGCCTGACACAAAGTGAGTTTTTATCCTGTGTGGAGGGAGACTCAGTCGTTTCCCTGTTGGTGTACTGCATGTCAGATGCTGTAGGGCACATCAGTGGCGGTTGCCACATCATTAATAGGGCTGGAATATCACTGTGACCTCGACCCCTTTGTGGATTGACCACCAGGTCAGAGGTATACAGTGACCAAGCAAACAAAGCAACCGCCAGTGTAAATACAGCAGAAACAACAGGTCAGGCTGATCTGGAGAACTGCTAGTTTACAGAAGTGATCTCTCCTAGTCCAAATTCTAATTCTAATTGTAAATTCTAACGGAGAACTTATTACTCCTGCTTCATAGCAGTGGCATCTCCCACAGGTTATGCTGAGGGGCGGTGAGGCAGGGCGGGGGGCAAAGTGAGGGCAAGTAGTGGAGTTCAACATCCAGTTGGTGATGCAGCGAGCGCAAGGTAAGTGGTTTTGTTTATTTATTTATTTAATTTTCCCGTCGTATGTGGAACTCCACCACCCCCCCACCCAAGCCCTCCTCCCTGCCGGGCAGCATTACCTGTGCGAGCCACCTCTGCTTTATAGTATTGACTATCCAACCGTTTCTATTGTAATGGAAAATGGGAAAGAATGCATCTATCCACAAACAGGTATGTTTGGGGCATTCCACTACTGCAACACTCAACCCCTGACGCTAAGACAAGATGTACTCGTGCTACAGCTCTTATTATGAGTGGCACTCCCCCATCCCTGGACTTACAAATCCAGGGGACCCCAGTAAATCTGTTGCAGAAAACTCCACCCCAAACTTAAATGAGAAATTACCGGAGGGCTCATACATCCAGGTCTGGTTTCCCATTTGGATTGACGGTAGTTGCAAGCAGCCCATGGTATAGGGCATTAGCATAGTACAGATTATGTTACACTGAGATGAGAGAAACGTACAGAATCAGTATAAAACATTCTGAAATAAAAATTGTGAACCTGAATAGGAAGAGTAATTGTTTTAAATGAGGGTTCGCTCATCTCTATCCCTCTTAGATGTTGAAATTTAACGTAACAACCTACCTTAGAATAATACAGGTCACGAAGGGTCACGCAATGCTCTCATCAAACACATGAATTAGTTTTGTAATTCTGTGCAAAATTCTATTAATTAAAGTGACTTTGACTACTTTTTTCTAAGATCATAATGTGATTTCAGAATATGAAAAAGGTATTTCTTGAGAACCTAATTAAAACAGTGAAATGCAGCATATACTGTGATATATTGATTAAATGAACATAAATAATGTTTATTTTACATTAATGTTTACTAATTAGTGTCTATTTGTCAGTGGTAGAGAACACTATCCTTTCCATTTGATGGCAAAGGTATAATTACAAATGTGATATTATATCTGTCAATTGGAAGGGTCTAATTTACTTTTAAACATATTCAAGTATGAGTTTTGCATACGGGGTTGTGTCACATATGACTGCAAAAATCACACTCGCAAAATGATTATGTAACATATTTCAGTGGAACTCAGGTATGGGTATATTTCAGTTATGCAAATTAAGATTTTTTTTCAATATGTTACTTCACTTTTAATTATACATACCATTCAACAGACACTGAATTTATTTGGTCATTATTAAAAAGAAAGCGGCAATGAATTGCAGTTTGAACCCAAAAAAATTGCGTTTCGCAAAAACTCGAACATTTTGACTGACTTACAGAATAACAAAATGGGAATGAAATCACTGGCGTTCAAGGACCATACCGTTCGCAAATCGCAAATCTAGATGCAGCCAATAGCTTACAATTGCGATGCCCACTTTGAGAGCTGCGACTTTCCAAAAACACATGTGGTTGGTGTTGATGACATCACAGAAGTCAAAAGAACATGAAAGGAGCCCAGAGCGGTGTAAACATTTGAAAGGTTGTGCATGTGCCAAAGAGAATATGCCAAAGAGCATCTCTCAGTCTCAGATCACAGCAATTCATAGGAAGAATGGAAAGAGCTCTTATTCCCAAAATAAAAGAAATATAAGATTCAGTGACAAGGAACTAAGGGTCAGATGTACGACCACCAATTTGCGACTCGCAATTTGTGTCACATTTGCGACTTGCAAATTTGGATGTACAACAGTGTCAGACACTGTTTGCGATTCCTAATGGGGTCGCAAATTGCATGCCTCATTAATATTAATGAGGAGGGCGCAATTTGCAACCCCATTAGGAATGGCTAGTACTCACAGGGAAGGTGACCACCATTTCTGTGACTGCTTTTAAAGATGGTGTTTTTTTTAAATGCAGCCCGTTTCCTAAAAGGAAAACGGGATGCATTTTAAAAAGAAAAAATGAAACTTTTCAGTTTTATTTTTTCAAGGGTAAGCAGTTGTCCCTGAAACCACTGCCTGCTCTTAAAAAACAATGTTCTCACATACTCACAAAGGGGAAGCTTCCCGTTTGCGAATGGTTTACCACCTATTTGAAATAGGTGGTTAAGTGCAAGTGTTTCGCGACCGCAATTGCGGCCGCAAAACAATAGTACATGGCATGGTGACTCGCTATTAGGAAGGGACGCTCCTTCCTAATAGCGAGATTCGCAAATGTTATTTTGCAAGTCAGTGACTCGCAATATAGAATTTGTACATGCCATTACACTTTTTTGCGCTCGCAAACGGGAGGATCTCCTGTGTGTGGCACCAAAAAAGGGTTGTATATCAGGCCCTAAGTATATTAGTTTAGGAAGCCATGAAGGACCATGCTGAACAATTTGAAAGCAATAAACAACAGAATTGCCAATACTGATAATTCTTTTCTAACAATAAGGGGCCGATTCCGATCCTGGAAAAATTTTCCCCGTACGAATCGTATCCGTTTTTTTTTCCGTCCGAATCGTACAATTACCGTACAAACTGGCAAGTACGATTCGCATGGGAAAAAATACATACGAATCGCATTGGGAAAATTCCCCCACACGTCCTCGGGTCGGAAAAAGTGTCCGACACGTCCCCAGACAATTTACGTACGAATCGGAAAACTGAAGTCCGAGCGCGCAAGTACGATCCATCCCGTCCGTCCGATTGTACAACCGTATGGAAAAAAACACCGCACGGAGCGAACTTCAATAGCAACCATGGAGACATGTACCCGCATACGCGCCGTCCCCCCCCAGCCCCCCGTATGTACGCGCCTTCCCCCCCAGCCCCCCGTATGTATGCGCCGTCCCCCCAGCCCCCCCCGCGGATGGACGCGCCGTACCCCCAGCCCCCCCGTGGATGGACGCGCCGTACCCCCAGCCCCCCCGTGGATGGATGCGCCGTACCCCCAGCCCCCCCATGGATGGACGCGCCGTACCCCCAGCCCTCCCATGGATGGATGCGCCGTACCCCCAGCCCCCCGTGTATGTACAGAGTGTACCCCCACCCCACCCCCCATATGTCCGGTGCATACCCCCACCCCACCCCCGTATGTATGGTGCGGACCCCCACCCCACCCCCGTATGTATGGTGCGGACCCCCACCCCACCCCCCCGTATGTACGGTGCGGACCCCCACCCCACCCCCATATGTACGGTGCGGACCCCCAGCGTGTAGCTACCACCCAGCCCCAATACACTAAAGCCTGTCTGGGAGGTGGTTACACCTTCCTGTGACAGGAAACCTATTGTCCAGGACTCGCCTGCCAGAGTTTCGGTCAGCAGCAGGAGGCCATTTTGTGATGCGAGGGCTCTTTTAAGTTGGTACCGGGTATACCGGTGCTGTCATGTATCTCCCTCTAGAAGGGGGGGATCATACTCCCACAGCAGTTATTGGTGTGGGGGTATGATTCCAAGGTGTTTGACACCAAACACAACATGTTTCCGTGCTGCCAGTCCAAAGTTAGCGTTTACCGTTTTAGTTACAATGCACTTAAGAGTATATGGTCAGGCTGTACTACTGACAACCCCAGAGGATAGATTCCAAAGGCTAAGGAGGGGCTCAGCTCATGCCTGGGCACACTCTCACATATAACCAAGTACCCTGCCTTCAGGATTGATAAGGCCTACCATAGGGGTGACTGATAGGTTTCTAAGTGCAGTGATAGGTGAGATATAGTGAACCTATATCTCTGTAAGGGGTGCATGCACCACCTTACCCAGACTGCAGTAGCAGACCTGTGGTGTCATTTTGGAGGGATTTCCAGGGGTGGCATAATACATGCTTCAATCCTAGTAGCCTCTGGGGTACCTATTCCTTGGGTACATAGTACACCATATACTAGGGACTTATAAGGGCACCTCAGAATCCAATCTGTGGTGTACCTAAGGTACATGGAATCAATTTATAAGAGAAAGCAGATAGGCTGGGGACCTGAATAGCAGGTTCCCAGCCAAAGTAAGTCAAAAACCATCAAAACACCAGAAAAAAAAAGTGGGTTAATCATGTAGTCAGATTCCACTTCCCTACAACCCGCACCTGCTCAGCCGTCTCCATCTGGCACTCCAGCACACGGCATTGGAAGGCCATGTGTTGATCCTGGAGGTCTTGGGAGGGTGCCGGTGCTGTGGGTACCTCCTGCTGGGTGGTTTGGGTGGTGTCTCATTGATGTAGCTGGGCTGCCATGAGCCTGGAGGTGAGTTGCGGATGAGGTCAATGATGTCCTGGATGGTTTGGGCGTCGATGCTGGCATTGTCCTCTTCGTCATCCGTGAAGAGTGGCTGGGACTTCTCTGCAGGAGGTATTGACGGTGCCCCTGCGATGTGAAGGGGAGATGGTGCATTACAATGTGTCCACATGTGTGTAGACGCATGGTACAGGTTGACATTCAGACAGCATGACATTGTACATTGTGACAGTCTGTAGATCTGGGCGATGACCCAGAGTCATTGTGGGTGTGCTCTGTGCTCTGCTTGATGGTGCATGTGTGCCATTGTGCCCATCTCCACCCGTCCCCCCAGTACCGGGTGGTCACTCACCCTGTTGCGGTTGTGTTGTATCCTGTCGAGCAGTGTCCGGTCCCCCGACTCCGGCCACAGTCTCCACACTGATGATTGTCGACACCAGCTCCTCCATGTCATCCAGCTCCAGCTGTGGCACTGGGGCCCCACCTACTGTCTGCGTTGCTGCCTTCTGGTTGACGGAGAGTTTCTCCTTGGTTTTCCTCTTTATGTCATTCCATCACCTCTCAACCTCGTCCATTGTCCTCTTGTGCTCTCTGACGGCATTCACCTTGTCGATGATGTCCCGCCACATTCCAGTTTTGGTGCCCAATGGCACGTTGGAGGTGACGAAGAGTTGTTGATGGTGTTCCATCACCTCCGTGACTATGATCCTGTTTGCCTGTGGATTGAACTTCGCCTTCCTCGTCTTCTTGTCCTTGCCCTTCCCTGTCCCCGAGGTCCCAGGATGGTCATCCGGGGTGCTTGTGGAGTTGCGCTCCTCCTCTGTGCCTGCTCCGGCTGCCTCCATGGTGCTTGGGTTTAGGTCAGTTTGTGTGTGGATGTTTTTTCTGCTTTTATGGAGATTTTTCCCACCTGCCAGGTGTGTGTTGCAGGCCTGGCACTGCTTATCGCTGATTTCCTCATCGCGCTTTGGCCCATCGCGTGTTTTTTGGTGTTGTGGTTTGTGTTGTTATCTCCATCTAAGTGGTTTTATCACTGACATTGTCCGTGGTTTCGGCAGACTATTGCATGCTACTACCTTGTTGTGAATCCTACGTTGTCAGGGGGTTATTTTCCTGCGATAGGCTGCGATATTGAAAGTTGCGTTACTCCACTCTTGCAGTATTTATCACACGTTCTTGTGAATATACCCCCTAGTCTATAATCGGTTTTCCTCTTGGTGACTCAGCACAAATATTTTCAGTCTGCCTTAAGGAGATGACTCTTTGGATGAAACCGAACTCCTTAGTAGTAAATGCTGATAAAACAGAGTTCCTTATTTTATGCAAACCCACAAGTTGGTGGCAAAATATTGTGTGCCATATTCCACCTCCTATCCAAAATGCTATCTTTTGAAGAACAAATAAAGGTCCTCACTTCTACTTGCTTTTATCTTCTGAGTAGAATCATAAAAATTATTCTATATCTTCATCCATTTTCCAGGGACATCCTTATATTAGCTTAAGAACATCTATGCTAGACTTCTTCAATTCTCTGTTGGTAGGCATTCCACACCACTTGTTATAGAGGCTTCAGATGGATCAAAGTGCAGTGGTATCCTTAGTCCTCAGATTGAACAGAAGATCTTCCATCTCAAAGCACTTGTTTCATCTTCATTGGCTATCTATTTCCGAAAGATGTTTGTATAATTCTGTGTGCTTATGTAACAAAGCCATTTATACTGCCACACAGGAAAGTGTCTTCTTTATTCTCTTGGTAGCTTTCTGGTCATTCCATCCATTCTAATACATGCCATTTGATGATGGTTTCTAAATTTAAAAAGACTAGGATCTGTAGTCACTCACTTTATGTGATGACAACCTAGGCATGGGACCGAAGCAAATGAAGGAGGAAAAATGTGCAATTCCTTGAAATCGAGCGATTGCGCAAGGTATGAGGTAAGAGACAAGGAGACCCTAGGAGTAAGACGGGACCGACATCCTAGGCATGGAACCTACTGTCTTTCATCTCTTTGAGCTCAATCTAATGCTACTGTTTCAGGAAAGGGTTTTTAAAAAGTACCTGTTCTCAACTTTGGAATAACATATGTTTGCTTTGTTTCATCCTGTAAGTTCATTACTGCTATTTGACCACCTAGGCAGTGCAAGGACAGTGATTTTTGAAGTATTTGTGCGTTTAATAAATATTTTACATGTATATAGATAGTTGCAAATTGGAAAGTTAGATCCTTTATAGACTGTTGATGCACCTATATAATGTCCGAATCTGAATATCAACAATTCTACCACTGAGTTCTCCAACCAGTGGCTTCCATAAGACTATTGACCAAGGGGAGATACTCTTAACCACATATCAGGGTGCCAAGGAATTACAATCTAAACACTTCTAAAAGTCCTTGGAGTGATGAATCATGAAAGTTAATGGTTTAACGGGGACATACCTTGAGCTAAGAGTAAATAGAAGAGATGGGAAACTCTAAGGAGGAATATTTATATCATTGATTTAGCATAAAGAATAAGCATGGAAAATAATGATGAAGCTGCAGCTCCCTCCAACAAAATGTTTCCTCAAATCTTGGCTAGATATTGAAGAGGAAGCTGAGAGGAGGGCACACTTCTCTGTATATCGTTGGCATACCAATAATTATATTTTATTAGAAGGAGGTGCTAGCTGCTATTAAAAACATAGACCATTATTAGGAGTAACCTCTTGATTCTGATGAGGCTGGCAATAGCTCTTTTTGCTCCATTGGAATTTGGAGATCTCTGGGAACTCAGCATAATTCTACCCTTTCAACTGGAAAAAAAACTTTCTGGTGACAACAGCTCAAATCTCTGTATGAAAGTAAGGGGGAATTGATGAATTACCAAGGGAATCGGATTGTTAATTGCCTAGGTAATTTCTCATTGCTTGGAGGAACCTGAGGATAAATCTTGTAATTGGTTGTATTTTCCGCTCACCCTGGAATTACAGGTATCTCCTGTATCTATATCTCTTGGAATTGCGAAAATCTGGCCCATTTCCCAAGCCATAACAATGAGAGCCCTTGTAGGATGTTCTCTAATAGAACACCCAGCCACCACAATTTTGTGTCTGTATCCACCTGCCTGGGGATTTTTATTAATAGACTAATGCTAGACAAACTATGGAATCAGCAAACCAGTCCCACCGGGTGAGCATGGTGTGTAATGATGATCTCCAAAATGATAGCTGTGAAGAGGTTGTCTGTGCACATTAGGTAGGAAAGTGATATATTTTTGGCAGACTGACACCGGTTGTAAGATGTATGAAGGAGATCAGTAGGAGGTGACGTACCTTGCTAAGTTAATAGCTCTTAGGATGTTTGACTGAATGGGTTATTGTCATACTGGTACAGTTGTTCAAGGGGATATGAGAAGGCTTGTGAGTTTCAGAAACTTGATATATAGTATCTGCAAGCTGCCTCTTGTTGGAGCAGGAGTGGAATAGTAATTTTATATTGTTTTTTTCTATTCTTAACCATAAGTTGAAATGAATGTTATGACTGTTTTTTCAGTATTCTGCATTGTGACCTCATATGAAGATCAGTGTATGTTGCCGATGACCATGTATCACACCAAACATCTTTATTACTTTGAATATTTGCCCCTAATGTCTTCCATTTAATTTTATTTGCTGTCTTATTTACTTCTACTCTCATGTTTTAATATTAATTTGAATGAAATGTGGTTTCTTGTTGACAGAGGAATGCATCCTGTTCAAGCAGGAACCACAGTCCTAGTTAGGGTAAGCCAGGTAAGTTAACATGTCCCCTCCCATTGGTAGCTTGGCACAGAGCAATCAGGCTGAACCTAAGAGGCAATGTGTAATGTTTTCAACTTCAAACAGTAAAACAGAAAAGACACCACACAAAAATATACTCCATCTCGCTAGAAAAATAAAGCTTAACTTAATTAACAAAACAAGACCAAAACAACAAAAATCCAATAAGTATATCCAGAGTTATGAATTTGTAAAGAATGTCTTGAAATATAGTGCTTAAATGCATGAAATACCAAGTAGGGTCATCTAGTTGTGGTAGACTGTAGCCGAATACAAATGGTCAGGCCAGCTGTGATGGAGCATGGGTCGGATACAGGGACCAACCTTGTTCTGCTGAAAAGTACCCTGTTGCGTCATCGTTGAAGATCCGATGAGTGGTCAGAGGAGGTGATACATCTGAATCCATCCTTTCGGAAGTAAGTGATGCAATGGTTCTGAGCCATTCAAGTCGGTGATGTATCATCGTAGCACCCCAAGATGTAGGCGATGAGTCGTCGAGCCACACAGGTCAAGGATGTGTTGGAAACTTAAGGTGTTGCACCGTGCAGTCAGTTCTTGCTGCAGCTGTGATACATCGGTATTGAGACACACAGTGATGACAGTGTGTAGATTTTGATAGTTGCAGCACTTTTTACACACTTCCAAGGGCCCAGGACTGTATTGGCACCACTTGGCAGGGCATGACTCTCAGATGCTGTTGATGAGTGGTTAGAAATCTTTAATGTCTGTGAGACTCCCAACAGGAGGCAAGCCAGAAAACCCTTGGAGTCACTTTGATTCTGGCTTGTAGAGATGCAAGTCCAGTCCTTCTCATTCCCAGACAAGAAGGGTATCAGGTAGCAGGTCAGCACAGCAGAGAAGGAGTTCAGCAGAGTGTCTGTCCGTTCAGCAACAGGAACAAGGTCAAGACTGATTTGCATATGGCTGGGTCTGAACTGGGGTGGGGAAGTGACCTAAAGAATGATGATGGATTCAACCCAGATCTAATAGTGTCTGGTGGTGAGGTGAATGTCTGAAAAGTTTTCTGCGCTCTGTCCATAATCTCCTTGTGCTTGCTTTGCCCTTTCACTGGCACAGTCCTTCTTCCTGGCAGAATATCCTTAGGTCCAGAATTGTACTGAGTTGGTGGTGTCAAGGGTCCAGTACTAGGACCCAGTTATGCCTTTGAAGTGGGGGAGATTTCAAAGAGAGGCCATTGATGTGCACAGAGTCCCTGTCCTTCCTGACCTGGCTGCAGACTCACTACAGGGGTGTATGCAGCCCTTTGTTTGGGGACAGGAAACAGCCTTTTCAGGTGTGTCAGCTCTTCCCTCCCAAACTGCCCAGGATGGACCATCAGGATTTGAATGGCCTATCAGTCACCCTTTGGCTCCCTTTGTGTGTGGTTGTCTGGAGAGAAGGCACAAAGCCCAGCTGTCACCCACCCCAGACGTGTATTAAGAGACAGGCAAAAGGCACCAGATGCCTAAAGTAAGAAAATTACATCTTTCTAAAAGTGGCATTTTCTGATATTACAATTTAAAATCTGACTTCATCATAAGTTAGGGGATTTTAAATTTTGATACCAGAGAAACCAAACTTGGGGGTCTCATCTCTACCCAATTGGGAATTACACTTATAGGATGTAATAAGGTATTATCAATTTTAATACACGAGAGAGATAGGCCTTGCAGTAGCGAAAAATGCATTTAAGAGTGTTTTGCTACCAGGACATGTAAAACTTAAAAGTACATGTCCCACATCTTAAATGCACTGCACCTTGCACTTGGGCTTTTCGGAGCCTACCCAACAGGTGACATATGTTTTAAAATTGAAGGTTTGGGTCTGGCAGGAGGTTTATCTTGCCAGGTCAACATGACAGTTTATACTGTAGACACAGGCTCAGCAGTGTCAGGCCTGAGATATGTTTAAAAGGCTACTGAAGTGAGAGGCACAATCAGGCTGCAGGCCCACTAGTAGCATTTAATTTACAGACCATGGGCAAATGTGGTGTACTTTACTACGGATTAGAAGTAAATTTAATATGCCAATTGTGGACAAGCCAATGTTACTGTGTTTAAAGGAGAGAGCACATGCACATTAGCACTGGTTAGCAGTGGTAAAGTACCCAGAGACCTAAAGCCAGCAAAAATGTAGTCAGTAAAACAGGAGGTTAGAAAGCAAAAAGTCAAGTGAAACCATGCCAAGGATGCCAGTTCTAACATAATTCCACATGCCTCCTTCTGTTTTCATTTACAGACCCTTCCTTTTCCTGTTTCTTTTTCACCATATTCCCATGTCTTCTTCAGGGTGGTCTTTTTCATTTCCTCCTTTGTTCCTTTACTTATGGACACAGCCTCTCCCCTCTTTCACTTTTCCTCTACATTCCCCTATTCTTTTTTCCTGCTTCAGTTGTTCTGCCCTTCATACAGCCTCTATTCTCTATTTGGTTTTATCATTATTGTATTATTTGTTTAAACTATTTTTAAGGTTTAATAATTAAACTTTCAAAATTATACTTTTAGTTTTTTTGTTAGGTATTACCTTTTATCCTCCATTTTATTACAGATATTTGATATTACTAATCAGTGCCTTTTTCTTTCAGCAACATAGGAATATTAGGTGGATGGGGTTGAGGAAATTGGCTGCTTGGGCGAGTCATAAGTCATGCTTATTTCTTAATAAATATTTCTGGTACTCGTTACCCCTAACCCAAGTTATCCCCCCTGTAACTTAAGCCTTTTCGTCCATTTTTACCTGACCATGTTTGTGTTTCTGTTTTTGTCATTTTCAGGATTAAGGGTAGTACACTATTAACCCATACCACCCTGCATGACATCATAAGCCATCCCATGCAACTTCAGCTCTCTTCCATTAACCTAACCCATCTGTACCCAAACCAGCAAAAACCCAAAGGTCAACTTTACATAACCCCAAACAAAGAATAATTTGTGTTGTACTATTGGTGGAATAGTAAATGAGGGAAGTATGGAGCAGAGCAGATAGAAGACATGGCCTCCAGAATTATGAAGCAATCAATGACAACATTATCAAACAGAGTTGAAAAACCAATAGCAAAGAGGCAAATTACACATCACAATTCAGCTCATTTTTTCACAGTATAAGTTTGCTGTTTTGTTGTTTTAATACACTCTAATGCTATCTGTGCAAAAGTGTCACCTCATCCATAGTATGGGTTTAGTACATTAACACTTTTCTACATGTACTAACCTATTGCTCAGAATCCAGCAGAAGCAATGTGTTCTTCTGTACCTCAATCCTCCACCATTGACCACATACAGGGAAATCTGAAAGCCAATGGTACTAACAGGGACATGATGATGGGATAAGAGAGACAAAGAGCCACTTCTGTTGCTCAAGGATGTCTGTAGGACGTAGTGGGTATCTAAACATCAAAGAGATACGCTAAGTAAGTTGCCACACAGTTTTCTACACTTAACTTACTAATAAATGGCTGTACCTTAGCAACATCTCTATACTTTGAAACTAAGCAATTAAAGAATGAGTACTGTATATATATGTTCAATAAGATTTCTCCATATGACTTGAATAACTACTTCAATTTTCAACACTATGTACTCTCTGTGAAAGATGAGCTATAGTATCCGTTTGACTCATGAAGCACTGTGAGATAATCAACAATGTTAATATGAGAGCTTATATTTTAAGATTTGTAAATCACAAAAGCAACATTGTCTAGACAAGGGTGCCTTTCTGTTCCAGCCCGAAAACCCCTAATAAAGGTAACAACCACACAAGACTTCATGTAAATGTTATGAAATAATACAAGGTTTATTTCTACCTACAAAACCTTCTAAAATACATCTCTGTATTCCCAATGTCTTTCAGAACAAATCCATAGAGAAACAAGAGGGGCTTTGGCGAAGGAAATCCGAGATCCACATAGCAAGGTATTGGGTGCAGCATTGTATAATGATTGTGCAGTAAATTCTGGTTTTGTTTTTGCAGGATGTGAGGCCTGCACATGTAATAGGTCCACAATTTACCCTTACTGGGAACCAAGCACTCCATTGTACCGTTTGCCCCTGCTAGTAATCATCATTCACTGGCATGCAATATTAACACTCAATAAATAATTATCCAGTCAGTGCTTTTTCCTTAGAAAAGGAAAATTACATTTGTTACTCATACTACTAAATACTACACATTTTTTACAAATATATCAAAAAAACCTTAGATGTCGTTATAATATTACATTGGACCTCAAAGGGTCATGACCCTCAATATCTCAGTGCCCCCGCCCCCCATAGCAGACAACATGTCATAATATTCGGTGGTATGACTTCATACAAAACCGGCATATTGGCATTATGGAGGGTTCACCATATTACAAGTACAACAAACCCATGTCAAAAACACCATAATTTTGTGCATACACGCAAGAATTAATAATAAACATGCGTGAATGCAATGATTAATTTCAATAGATCATAACAACTTTGCTCACTAATCGCTGTCAACATTTTTATATTCACTATGGAAGATATGTAATTAAATATATATGGATATACCTGTATATGCACATATATCCACTGAAAAAACAAGGTTAAAGTGAAGTGATGTTTGGATTTGGTAATAGCACCGTTTTTGAAGATATTAGACCGACACTGAACTGTATTTAGCAACTGTTGTTGAGAGAGGTAGTCAAAATGGGGTGGTGCGCTGATCCAACCTTGCTCCAGAGTCGATAGAGGAGGTCAGAGTATGGGAAGAAAATGGAGAGAACAGAAAAATAATGTGCATAAATAGAAGAGGAAAAAGGGGAGAGGATGAGGGCTAACTGGAGCAGTTCACCTCGAAGCAGGGAAACCAGGTTCGAGTCTCGGCAGGGACGCTCAACATCCTGTGATTCTGGGCAAATCACAAAAATTCCTGTGCTTAACAAAAAATAAATGAGCCCGTCCATCTGTAACGCAACTGGTGCTCATGTAAAGCACTCTGGTACCTTTGGGTCGAGTTCGCGCAATATAAAAGAAAAAACAAAAAAAGATTACTTTAGGTGTCTTCAACTTTGTGCCTGCAGGTGGGAGCACTGGTTATACTGGGTTGGAGAGGTTCCTGATGTGTAAGCTGGTTTTAAAATGCTGGCAAAGTAGGAGTGTACAAGTTATGGGAAGTGTACTATGGGCTGCCGGTGCTTCCTTTATTAGCCAATAATTGGACTCTACTTTTACAATATTATCTCTTGATCTTTACACCCTGGCAAGAGAGTTGGGCCTTTTCCATCAACCATGGGATTGCACACGCCTCCTAGGGCTGTGGAAGAGTCAAAGGCGATCTGATAATATTCACCCCCACTGACATATGAACAGTGTTACAATTATACTCATTCAGTAACTATGTCTGGCCTAAGCACATCTTGAAACATCTCTCGAGGTTATGAAATGACTGAAAATGTTGTAGACAATGATTCCAAAATGCTTACACCACATTCAGAAAGAATATGTTTTAAAAAAAATGCAAGAGACATCTAATTAGCGGAGATTTTTAGCACGGTTCATTGCTACCTTTCGGTCAGCTTGTTCTTCTCCTGCTTTGATGATTTCACGGGAACATGAAACATCCAATTATCCAATCATTTTTACACTGGCTGAGTAGCAGCAAGAGAAGGTCAGAGGCCGGCAGATTTCAGATAGCAGAACTAAAATGATTTCATTTGCGCTAACACTGCTCTGCTTAATTACTTGAACAATTGTTTGAACAGAGTGAAATATTAATTCTGCATAGGAATAATCGCGTGCGTTGCCTCCATATGATAACAGAGGAGCACTTTGTTCCAATTATATTCAGTATACAGTTATGGCATGAATGTAGAGAGGAACCTCTCGCAGCTATTACGATGACCAGCCACAAAGGATTTTAGGTTTCTCAGGAATAACCTCTTCCTCCCCTGCGTATGATCCGAAAAGAGGGAAACTCTGCCTTCTGTGAAAAGCAAACTATTGTTACTTAAAATCTGAGGAGAGTACCTCAGAGCAATTCACACATTCATGCCGTAAAGAGAGAATCACTGAAAACTTCAAAAACAAGATATGTGTATAAAGTTTGTAGTATCCTTAGTTCAAATATTAGAAATAGCATTAAAAACAAACGCAAGAAAAATCGAGGTAGAGTGGTACATGCAAATCTTCACATACACTGAGGGTTTGTATCGAACAGGGGTTTTGTGAGTCGGTACTCTGTGGCGGAGTTCCAAGCTTTGGGGCCTGAGCACGGACTCTCATTTCCTGGGACATAAATGGCATTTCCAAGAAAAGTATGGGGAACGTTCATGACTTCCACTCTCTGAGGAGCCCCCGCACAAAGCCCGCCAGTGCCTCTTCCTTTGGTGCATGTGGGCGGTAAACTATGCCGAGTCCTGCTCCAGTGTCCCTGCCTGGGCTCTACTTTTCGCATTTAACTGTGTGCTGCTAGAGGGCCTAAAAACGTACAACACTTTACCGAGAAGGGAGTCTGTGGGACACAGGATTCGACTCCAATACTAAAAGGGGTAAAGCAACTGGCTAGATGAAATATCATTATGGACAGGAAAAAATAATACACTAATCTGTATAAATACCTTGATAAAAGAGCCCTGAACATTAGTTCGTCTGACCAGCCCACAATTGGGTGTCAATGGAGATATAATTTTTCAAGTGAGTTTTGAAATGCTTCAAATAAAACACACGAGTTTCAGTGTTTAAGTAAACAATAACCTCGACAAGGGTAAAAGCACAGTTATTGTGCTGAACATTTCGTAATAGAAAATGTTAATTTTCATCAAAAATCCCTTTGGATTGGACAGCTCCCGGCGTGTTTCTGGTTTTTAATACGACTGAAAAGGGGGGAGGAGGAGGTGCTGAGCAGGGCCGGGCAGTCCTTTTACTCCACGGGGTATTTCCCCAGCGCGCTGAGACTCTTCGAGGCCGGTTTCGAGAGCCCGGGGCTGCTCTGGTGCCCCTGTCACATTTACTGGCTCCCAAAGGATAATTACAGCAGACATGGAGAGGCTTCAAGAGAGAAAGAGTGAAAGGGGTGGAAAATAGAGAGAAAGCAATCAGAGATAGAGAACAGAGAATGAAAAGAAGGAGAAAGAGAGAATGGATGGTAGGAAAGAAAGAGATTGCGCCAGGAGACAAAGGAATTGGGCTAGTTTGAGCAAATTTGCTAGGGCTGCTTTTGGTTCCCAAGTCCAGTCCTGATGCTGTGTGCTTAGAGAGAGAGTCAGGACAGACTCCACAAAGCTTTATGAGGAAGGTGGCTGTAGAGGCAAATCAATATTAAAGAATGTGGGGGCATATTATCAAGACAGGTGATAAAATTATCGCCGCTTTAGCGGCAGAAAACTGCTGCTAAAACGGCGATAATGGGCTTGATAAAATGCCCTTGAGAATTCCAATAGAAGCCCATGTTAGATGTGAAGGACATCTAACCTGAGCTTCAATTGGAATTCCTTAGAGCATATTATCAAGCCCATTATCGCCGCTCTAGCGGCAGTTTTCTGCCGCTAAAGCGGCGATAATTTTATCGCCTGTCTTGATAATATGCCCAGTAGAAAGTAAAGACAGAAGGGCATATCAGCAACAACCGGTGATAATTATTGCTAAGCGCACTTAGCGCTAGGATAATTATCACCGGCTAACGTGGATTTTTATCGCTGAGATAGCGTGCTATTAGCACCGCTTAACCCAAAAGCGGTAAAAATCCTAGCGCTAACTGCCAAACATGAGATTATCGCTGGAAACCCAGCGATAAGCTCACAAAGTTTGGCGTTAGCTTGATGATAGGGCCTCACATACTTAGCCATAATATCCACCCTCCATAGGATATCATGGCTAAGTCAGTCCTGAAGCAGGTGTAAGGAAAGTTGCGATAACAGGGGTTATTGCTACTTTTCTTGCCGCTATGCTTCATAGCGTGGAGCTTGACGATAGGAGAAATGTCGCTTAGCGACATTTCTCCAGTCATGTCAGGTCATAATTTAATATCGCCTCGTTGCTGATATGCCCCAGAGATCCAAAAGCGACACCTAAAGAATAAGGAACTGAAGAGAGCAGGAGAGCTCCAATGATTACAAACATGTAACATACTCTGTTGGTTCACCTAAAAGATAAGGATGTTGCTCTGAAATTCTAACTGTCCTGTTGAACAGACAAGAATCCCTACAGCACGGGCTCAGTATGTAAGTGAATTTATTTAACCCGATATTTCTCTGAGTTGGGGCCATATTATCAAGATCAGCGTTAAAATTATCGCCGCTTACCAGAACATGGGCTCTTATTGGAATCCCCAAGGGCATATTATCAAGCCCATTATCGCCGCTTTCGCAGCAGTTTTCGGCCGCTAAACCAACTTTAATTTTTAACGCCGTCCTTGATAATATGCCCCGTGGAGTTATCCATACCTAACTCTGGAGCTCTGAGCTCACAGTGCAGGCTGGGAAACAAACATGAGCAGTTACACCTACTTACATCTGGAGATATGTGCTCACGGTGAAGGCTGAGAAGCAAAGCATGTGCATTTACACATACATACCTCTGGAGACCTGAGCTCACTGTGCACTGAGTAGCAAAGCATGTGCAGTTGCATACCTCTGGAGGCCTGTGCTCACTGTGCACTGAGAAGCAAAGCATGTGCATTTACGCATACTTACCTCATGGAGGTCTGTGCTGACATTGCACTATGAAAAGCAAAGCATCTGCAGCTACATATACTTACCTCTGGAGGTCTACGTTCACAGTACACTCTGACATGTACAGCATGTGCGGTTGCACATACTTATGTCATGGAGGTATGTGCTCAGAGTACACTATGATAAGCAAAGCATGTGCATTTGCACATAGTTCAGGAGGGCTGCCCTAAAGATGCACGATGAGAAGCAATGCATATACAGTTACACATACCTCTGCAGGTCTGGGCTCACACTCCATGATGACAAGCAAAGCATGTGCGTAGCCTGCGTCTATTCTGGCTGGATTAGGCGATGAACTAGTCTCTTTAAAAGTTGTAGCTAGTGGAAAGGTCAAGAAGGAATGGCAGATTAGTGATGCACTTGAGTATCATTATTGTATCAACCCTGGGGTGATTCTACTTTTTAAGTCTGCTTGAATCTTCTGTGGAGGTTAGTCAGGGCGAATTCTTTAGTCTGTGTCACTGCGACTGTGTCGGTCTGACATGGGTCATCCAAAAATAGTTGACTGATCTCAGCTGATGCTAAAAACAGTGACTCAGTAGGTACCCATTATGTTTTACAGCTTTGTCAGTGCTGAGCACTCGAAGGACCTGGGTCACTGTATCCAGTTTACAGCATACTTTTATCCCACTGATGAACCTATTTATAGGTGGTTGCAAAACACTACCAGGAATAATAACTTGTGTGGCATGCTCTAGCTGTTTTTTATGCCAATGTGAAAGTCGAAATTGTGGCCGGTTTACACATTTTGTTTTAATTTTCAGTATCTATCTATCTATCTATCTATCTATCTATCTATCTATCTATCTATCTATCTATCTATCTATCTATCTATCTATCTATCTATCTATCTATCTATCTATCTATCTATCTATCTATCTATCTATCTATCTATCTATCTATCTATCTATCTATCTATCTATCTATCTATCTATCTATCTATCTATCCATCCATCACAGTCGCGGTCGTCAG
Source organism: Triturus cristatus (assembly GCF_964204655.1). Classification (NCBI taxonomy): domain Eukaryota; kingdom Metazoa; phylum Chordata; class Amphibia; order Caudata; family Salamandridae; genus Triturus; species Triturus cristatus. The sequence continues at coordinate 249,338,721 of NC_140594.1, forward strand.
TTAGGTCAGCTTTTACATAGGAAATGCCTTTTTTTTGCTTTGCTTGTCACTTTGGCAACATTTGACATATCTTCCAGAAACTTTTTTTCCTAGTTTGTCCATGGAAATCCATTAAATGGAGGCTGAGAAAAAAAGGAGGGGGTCCCAAAACACAAAATCCCAATGCATTTTCTATAGACTTTTTTTGGAAGCACTACTGCAAAACTGCTGAACGGAATTTCACCAAATTTGGCAAGAAGCTAGATCTTGATCCATTGATTGTGTTTTGGGGGATTTGGTGAAAATCCATTTATTTGTTTTTGAGAAATGAAGGTTAAAAAATATTTGCATATCTGGACAATTGGGTACAAGGGAGTCTCATGAGAGAAGATCTTATGAGTGATATAGCATGTGAGGTCATAAGCAGGGCATGGCAGGTGCAATGTCGTGAGCCTTTGTGTGCCAGGACCCTTACAGTCCTGGGTGAACTCTATAGAGGAAGTATGTAACTTATTGGGAGGTCTTAAGGTGTTGGAATTAGCAGTTATGACATAATCAGAGAACAGAGTGAGACTGCTTGCGGAGGAATAAAGACATACAATCTAGAGCTTCATGTGTGGCATATTCATTTGCATGATCCCGGGCTGGGGAGGATGCTACAACTGGAGATAAGGATGAGATCCGTGCCCTGAAGAAAACAAGACTGCTCTGCCTGGAAGTTTGTAATGCTACTGCAAACTCCTCATGTGTACCATGTGCGTTTACTTCGATGAGAAGCAATTCAAAGTTGGTTTGGGTGGAATCAAAGTCCACCTCCCACCCACCTATGGCTCTTGAAGAAGTTAAAAGTTCTGCAAAAGAGCACATTCAAAAGCCTGCCAGAAACCCACTGGCAAGGCAAAAAGAAGAGATATTGCACCACAGCCAAATACAGAGCCATTATTCATGTAAAGCAAATGCTAAAGGCGGCAACAACCAGTTACATCGCAAAAGGCAGCAACAACCAGGTACGAGGAACAACTATTTACTCACTAGCGATACCAGATAAAACACTTTACAACCATCAAAATCGAGCGAAATGACTCAAGCACAAACACAGGGGCTGTACTCACAACGTTGCAGGTTCCCATGGAAACAACTGAAGAGCCTTCAGAATTTGTAATGTTTTCAATGGGTGTCGAAAGAAGCTCAAGTACGACAAAGCTTTATTTCTGAAACCACCACTGCCATTCAACATCGCTAAAAAGTAGAATATTGGCACCAGATGGACTGCTTAGATCGAGACGTTCGATTATTTCATAGATACTATAGAAGTGGCAGATGACAATAAAATACTGAAGTATCTAAAGAACCTTTCCAGTGACAGAGTAAAAGAAGTTCTGAAGAAAATATCACAAGCTGACAAAGTATCATACCGTCAAATCAAGGAAGCTTTGGAAGCCAAATTCAATGCAATGCCGAACGTTGACTATGAAAGGTACACTTTCAATCAAGAATGACAGCAAGCTGGTGAAACAATGGATGAGTTTGTTGAAATACTTAATATGCTTATTAAACACTGCAAGTTCAGTAAATTTAATGATGAAGTAGCCATATTACTAAGTTATTAATGGCTATCTTTTAGACTACTCCAGAAGTCGCATGTTGAGAGAGACGCGCATCTTAGAGAAAGTACTAATGGCTGCCACTGCCGAAGAAAGAGTGGACAGACAAGCCACTGACATGGAAGCTGGAATGGTGAAAAATGAATCAGTATTGGCCATGATTAGTAACAACAAGGAAATGCATGTGAGTCACTGTCTACCAAGAAGAAATGGTTGTGTTTCTGAACTGAATTTTCATATTCCCATGAAGACAGATGACCAGCCGTGGGACAAATGTGCAACAGCTGCGGTAAGGAAAACCACTTCATAATGGTTTGCAAAGTGAAAGAGAAACTAACTACATAACAACACGAAGAGAAAATGGACGCAAGAAAGTTCCAGAAGCCTTCTTGCCAAGCCCACAAAACAAAAAGGTGGCATCCATAACAGCAAGTAAAAAACAGACAGAGTTGATCTTTGTCATGTCCATCAGCATGGATGAGCCCCATTGCATATTCGGAATGTCCATGATCATTTGTGCCCAGTGGAAGCGTAACTTTACCTCTGAGAAATAATTAAAACAGTGCACGTTTCTGTACAATTAGGGGCTGCACATCCCCTTCTGGCCAAGTGTATCCACCAACATTGGTGTCCCAGATTTACTGATATGGGGTGTCTATACTTCCATTCAACCCTCCCGTATGAGACTTATTTACCTTCATATCATTGAGCTGGATGGCCCTACACAGGTACTCCATGTCGATGGTCCACATGTTGTTAAAGAAGACTGCCAAAATACGCTAAGGGTCCCCAATGGACCACAAATGCAGGCAGGAGTGGATGTTTTTGTACACTTAGTTGGGAGTTTTGCTCCCTCCAAGAATCTCTTCTCTGGGAATACTCTGGGCCAAACAGTAACCTACCCTTCCTTTGTCTCCTGTGTAGCGCAGTTTGAATATTGCTAGGTTTGGTGAAAAAGTATAGAGCCATTGGGTTGGTCTCATAGTGTGTCAGATTTAGTACTACTCTGTGGGGTTCTACCTTGCTGGGCTGGATTTTGGCCCTGATTCTGCATTGGTATAAGTGGAGAAGTCATTTTGCATTTTTCAGGGGCCTCCTCTTGGGACAAGTAAAGTCGGTCTGCACCTACTGCATGCTTTATCAGTGAACAGATGTAACATGACCTGGCTGATGTCTTGGAGCCCACAGTGGTCATGTCCTGATACCACATGTTGTGTAAAGGGGGCTGTGTTGTGCATGTGGAATGCTAGTGTTTGGGTTGGAGTAATATTAGGTGACATGGAGAGAGATCCCTACACGCATGGCAGTGTTTTAGCAGTGAAAAGCTGTGGCAGCTCCCAAACTAGACAGAGACTACATAGAAGTGCAATACATAGCTTGTTAGTGAACATTGCAGGTCTTGGTATGGATCCAGGGGAAGTGTCTGTGGTACTCTGGTGATTGGGTTTTTCATTCAACAGTTCAATCAAAAAATGTTTACAGTGCAGTTCATCATTTTGATTCACACACTATAGATCCACATTGGGGTGAATATGTGGCACCTAGAAGGTGGTGCATTTGGAGGTTTGATTGCAGACCTGTTGGATAAGAACTTTGTTAATTTGTTAATTCAGAAAAATATTGCATGTGTGCCACCGTTAATGATCTTTTCTGCTGGGATCCTGTATTTTCTTCAGGGGTGTGCCCTCCAAGTAATTTTTAGTGAGGCACCAGAAGGTGGCCTTGAACATGGGATCTTTTTGCTGGTTAAACGTAAAGGTGGATTGTTGGTGAACAGACAAGCTATTCTACTTTATGAGCCTTCATACCTAACTGGATGCTTTGATTAGTGCGAAATGTTTAGGGAGTGGTCTTGTGATCATATGGGTGGATCGTATCAATTTGTACCTGGTCTTTACAGGCACTGCTAGTTTTCCGAGACTCTGTCTCTCCTGGTTTGTGCATGGGGGTGCCATCAGTGTGGGCTACTTTCAACCTACATGTGTGCAGGACTGTGCAAGGAGAGGGACTGTTGCTTTTAAGTGTTGTTGGTGGATGCAAAGTGCCCTGAGAACAAGTGTATGTATTCTTCTCTGTTCTCGGCATGCGGCGTGCAACATATCCCTTCCTTGTGGTGCCAGATAACTCAACTGTACTTTTTTCTAGAGACTTCTTTTTAGGCTAACTTTGGGTTTCTTTTATTGGTTTTTGGGTGCTTCCCTAATTGATCTGCTATCTCACTTATCATGATACAGAGTGGGTTGGAAAGTTGTTCTGTGGTCCCCATGTACCTGTGATCATACCATATTGTGGTTTCTGATGTTGGGGCTTACTGCTCTCTCATGATGGCGTATGTGAGGCCTGGTGCATGTATTAATTGCTAGGCCTGGTACAGGGGAAAGCACATTCTGTGTTCTACTCTCGCCTGGATCTGTGATGGTTTTGCGGTCTCCTCTTTCCCAGGCAACCCCCTTTCCCTTACACCAAATCTTGGCAGTGCATTTGGATCTGCAGGTCCTAGCTTGTTGCTAGGTACTTCTAACTAGCGGGTGTGCTCCTGTCGCTATTTTGGAAGGGTATGGCATGGTGACCAGACTTTGGAGATTTAAAAAACCCGAAGGAAAGAAAAGAAACCACCGCCGGGATCATAGGAAACGTATGGAGTCTGGACCAAAGGTACAGAACCCTTGCCAAATTTTGCCTAGGGATGATGACTGGACTTGGACTGCATTGCAATTCTGGGATGTCTGGCTAGCCTGGTGAACCTCTTGACTGACCCAATGCCATGCGGACACCTAACAACTTATTGGCTCTCGTGCGTGTGGGGTGGAGGTTATGGAATCTTCACTATTCCAGGCGTAAGAAAAACCTGGCTCCTGTAGCTTGAGGACAGCTTTGATTTAGAACTGAAAAATGGGCCCTCCTTTTAGGTGAAGGATTATACTTGTTGTGGAGGCACTCTTGGAACTTTACGCCATGAAGGAACCTTTGGTCTGCCCGGGTATCGGGACCTTTCTATATAGTGACCAAAACCTGTCCCTATTGACTTTGGATGCGGGGACCTGGGTGCCTAGTTTTAAGTACTTTGTCTGGGAGTCAGCCCACCCCCTCATCAGACTTCCCCCCGGAGTCTAGTCAGCTAACCCCTCCCTGGGGGGGTCAGCAGCAGAGTTAATTTTTGGGATGTGGGCGAATAGGTGGTATTTTACTCTTGGGTTTTATCTTACTACACATTTGGATTCTGTGTTTGTGTGAAGACATTTCCTACCCCAGACAGTTACTTTAGGATTTCCCTGGGCTTGGTTTGTGGCTGAGGACTTTATGGTGGCTGGCCCGGTCCATCAATCTCTATTTATGGTATGCTTTTAACTGGCATCTGTCTGCCAGGTGCCTCATCCTGAAGCAATAGTAACATTCCCTAGGGTCTGGTTGCTGTAAACCTCCCTGAACTCTGCTGCTTTTAACTAGGTTGAAGCGCTCTGGGGTTTTGTGGTGGTGCTTCCTTTAAGACTGGTGCCATTTGAATGCTTGAGGCCAACACGGCCCATTTGAGGGTGGTATTTTTCAATTTGTGTTGAACCAATTTTGCAGTGCCTATCTGTGTTTGCTCTAGTTTTTCGATATCCTTGTCTTTCTTCTTTTTTTGTGGTAATGCAATATATGGGCTTGTATCTCCCAATAGGGTGTGGTGTCTAACCCAACCATACTGTCTACTGTCTAATCCACTTTTCATCTCGGTGGACAGCACCTTTTTGAGAATATTGCACTAGAATGCGACGTGTGGGACCATATCAATCCAAGGCTATTCTGTCTCTTGTCCCCATTGTTTCCTCATCCCATCCGGAAACCCGGTTATCGTCTCTAATGACTTTATAGTTTCCACCATTAACCATCCTGCATCAGGGAATATCTCCCTCAGTGCTGTCCATATTCAGTGCCTATATGAATTGAATGTGGCCACGCCATGCTTAGTGTTTGTCAGCATAATTGATGGGATGCGACCTCGGGCACACAACATGTTAGTCTGCTTACCAATAAGAGTACTTAGCAGACTTTTGATATCACCTATCACTAGGTTTATTCCTGTGGTGTTCTTTTCAAGGAGATTCATTTCCTCACTTCATCCAGCAATGGCGGTAACTTTGCCCTTAGCCCTTTTCTATCTATTTGAATCCACGGCACATAGATGGTCCCTCATGTGCCTTTCAGTAGTAGGGGGTACATTTTTACTTTGGGTAGCATGACCAGCTTCTCCATAACATAGCATTCATATCTTTTAAGGCATTCCTGCATATTGGGGAAGTTCCACTCAGGATTTCTTCCGCTATGGCCATGTCCTCTTGTTCGAAGTATCATTGCTTGGGCCAAGGTCTATCGTACTGGTCTTTTCCTTTAGTCCAGTGGGCTAGCAAGTGGAAGAATGGTCGTGTAAATGTATTGCCTTCCTCTCTGGCCCTTATCCCCCTTGGGGTCAGTCTAGCTATCTCGTGTGTTCGGGTGGACCAGCGTACATCTTTGTTGCAGTCCCCCCGTGCACACGCAAAGGCACCATGCTGTTTTTCCTATGTCTCAGCTGGGTCAGCACCAGGCTACCTTGGTCTCATATTTCCCAGTAGGCCCCCTCTCCTATGTTAAAAATTTGGTGAGTCTCGGATCCCAGCCGGAAGCCTCTCACCTAATTCTACCTCTGATTGTTACCCGATCGGTGTCCTGTGCCTAATCCCGCTGCTCTGTTTTCTCACTGTGCTTTCTGGGTGCAAGCGCTTACTTTTCCCCTCCTTAGCTTGCACATTTCTTCCATTTACCACCTAGGTTGGCTCCTTTGATTTGAGCTATGTGCTGTTCTTTTTGGTTGGGCTTTGCCCTTAAATTCCTTCTCAGTTGTTTCCTCGGTTACCTGAGCAAATCCAGCAGCTTTGCCCTCGTCATCAGATCCCATGGGCCGCCCTTCTCCACTACCTCTAGCTCTTTCACTGTCCAGAATCACTACAAAACTCCCTGTCACTCATGTGTGTTTACCTAGACTAGTGGGGGTGCGTGTTCCCAGCTCTGCTGGGGTTCTATGTGTCGGATGTGTTGGATGGGGGGTCGAACGTCTGAGACCCCTCACATTGGATTGGAGTTGCACGTGGACTGCCTGGGCCTGCTGGCCTGTTAATCTTTCATACATAGGCTTAACCATTTGTTGATCTGTTAGCAGCCCGCTGGCTTCTTCAACTGGCAGATTGGAGTATCCTAATGCAGGGAGAGCAGGTGAGAGTGCCTCCATACCTGCATATGGTAGGGGAGGTGCTGACACCTTACTTGCTATCTGTAGTACAGGACTGTCGACTTCGTCTTCCTAGAAGATGGCACATAGTTCTAATAATTCCTCTCTCTTTTCTTTCTTTTGACCTGTGTATTTGGTTTGCATGTGTTTTCTCATGTGCTCAATTGTGCTATTGTAAAAAGTACCTTCCTTTGGCCAGGGAAATGTATGTGCCTTCGTGTGTGCATGCCATTCTCGGCAAAACTTATTACGTTTTTTAGCATGTGTGGGGAACCTGGTTTGCATGTGTTTTAATGGTGGCTCCATATTACGTTTGGTAGTTTTAAAGGATAAGATAATTTAGCTTCTTTGTTTTAGGGACACTTCGGTTTGATCTGAATTGTGTGAAGAAAATGTTCTCCGGGTTTAGTGCTTCCAATTATGTAACTACGAGCTCAGCGCTATCTACAGATGCATTAACAATTTAACATGATCATATCATAAATACAAATAACAATGCAGATGAAGGGTTGCAACATAGAAAAAGAGCATTTTGTCAATAGACACAGTGTCTGAACTCTTGGCATCAAATACAGTTTGTGAGAAATAGCAGCACCTTCATATTAAAACTTGGGTCATCGATAAAAACACAATACTTAGGACAAAACACAGTTTGCAGTACAGCACCACAACAGCAGACATATACCTTACATCAATCGAAACAGAAACTGATCGAGAAAAAAATATGACTTTGTTAAGAATTCCTTAGCTTGCTCCTAGTGCATGCTATCCTATGACCAGGGAAGCTCTGCACAGTACACAGGACGCAGGACTAAGTGCGCCTGATAGTCTGTCAATATTGGCTCCAGGACAAAGCCAATAACAATAGTTCACAGAAAACAAGGAATAACTTGAGAACCACAGGCCCCTCTTGGCCAAACTCAAGTTACGTCAAATCTCCCAGGTCCAAATCGTTTTACCTAAATGTCAGAATGGAACCCTATATCACATCCAGCTGCCAAGCGTACCATCTGTGTTATGCCCAGTGGTCCAAGCATACCGCCTGTGTCACGCCCAGTGGAAAAACATGCCATCAGTATTTGTTGAGTAGCGCAATTCTGGTATTTCAGGGTGATAAATGGGGGTGGACCTCTCTCATGGGGTGCTGTGTTCCTAACAGTGGGACCTTCTGGAGCAATCAACCTCGATTACCTACCAAAATAGTCATGTTATCGAAAACCTCATTTGGAGCCATGTCTGTGACTTACACCCTGTCTCGTATGTCATAAATAATCTGTCTTGCAGTGTCCTGAAAACACTATTCCCACAACTGTATCAGAGTAGCAGACATGTGTTTAAGTGAGGGTTGTTGTATGAAAGGCTCATAATCTTGCATCACACTCCATATATCTTCCACACAATAAATTGGGTGCCGAGCCCACTGAGCTGCCTTGTTCACTATCATCTGTATCTCCTCCGCTCCCACAGCTGAACGCACCAGCGCCTTCTGTACATGATCCTGCACCGCTACCCAGCTAGTATGAGGGTGTTTACGCACAGGCGTTTCTGTGTGCAGCGGTGTTTGAGGTGTAGCGCTCGCAGAAGAGAGGGCTGATGCAGAGACAGGTACCATCACATAAGGGGTCAGTGGTGGGGGTGTGAAGGGAAGTGTGGGGGACAAAGAATCAAGAGAAAGGGCGGGGGAAGAAAGAGACAATACGGGCGATGAGACAGTGTCTGTGCCAGAGGTCAGCGGGAATACGAGAGAAGAGAGGGGGGCTGGGGCTGATGCAACGGTGCTAGAGGTATCGGTGTGGACAATCCCAGATGTAGGGTCCGGGGAGGTGGGAACTGCAGGGTATATCCATCGTGGTACATAAGGTGGCGAGGGACGAGAATCCAAAACCTCTTCAATATGGTCCTCTTCTTCCTCCCTGTCAACATAACCTTTGTCAGTCTGTAATCGAAACTTTCCATCCTCGTGCTCTTGTCCTCACTCTTTTTTTCTCCATAGTAAGCTACTGCTTTCTGTGTAATCGTTTGCGTCTCTTTCCTTCTAGCTACCTTCTCTGCTCTCATGCGCCGCTGCTTCGTCACCTTCTGCCACATCCTCACGGAGCCAAATATGGACTGTTTGCTCCTTCTAGCAAACTGTTTATCCTGCAGAAAGTTTATTTTCTGCTCATCAAATGAACCAGTAAGTGGCCACTGCTACTTAGCATTGTCCTTGGTGTGTTTTTTCCACAATGTACTAAACATAATAGGGCCAATAGCGTGTTTAACATAGATATCAAAATTCGGAGTACCCTCTGGAGGTGCGGGTTGGCTCTCTTCCAACCGCGCTTCAGTAGAGTAGCATCGGAACCCGAAACATCCAAACTTACTTAAGCAAGGCATCTTAATATAAGTCAAATATACTGTCCCCTGCGGACAAACAATACTCACCACAATTGCAGCGCAATAAGAAAGACAAAATACTGACAAATCACCCAAAACTTGCATCAAATTCCTTAAACCAAGATCACCCCTCACTCAAGTGAGCACTTCACCATATTCTTTGCATCACTACAGACCACATGACACTCAGCCACTCACGACGGACATACACATGCACACTTAATAACTCCTTATCAGTCAGCCCACTGGTTGCATCATATTTCAAAAATGACAAATCCAAGACTGAAGAAGAAAGAGGAAAGAAAGGAGACGGGAAAAACAAACAAAGAAGACAGGCTCTAGCCCCAGACCTTTTCGAGTGTATGCCAATTGTCAATCGGTCTGGTAGAGTGTTCGCAAACTCACCAAGACAGTCCGAAAACTGAAGCAAGGCACCGCCCACAGGCAGGTGTCAATCAAGCAAGGCAGTCCGTAGACTGTACTCAAGACAGTCCAGAGACTGTACCAATGCAAGAGGACAGGCCTCAGCCCCAGACCTTTATGCAAGCACAGACAATTTCCAATTGGTCTGGCAGAGAGCCGGTGAGCGGCCCCGGACCTTTTACAAGACGGCCAATTTCCAGTTGGCCCAGCAGACTGCTCACAGGTGCTCTGTGTCCCATTAGAGTCCACGGACCCCCAAGTCCAAAACAAAACAGTCCGCAGAGTGTACCAAGACATACAGCCCGTCGGCTTGTGCTGTTCAAACCGAACAGTCAGAGACTGTACAAGGCATGGCCCGCAGGCACATGTCAACCAAGAATGGTGCCATTAACCAAGAACCAAGTCACTCACCTGGTGCACACAGGTCGAGTCAAATTATTCTCCACCGCCGGCTCTTCGGCCCAAACGGTCAGCTCCAAGGTTTTGCCTTCAGGACCCGGCCAAGGATCTGTCCAATCAGGAGGGTGGAGCAGCTGCAAGAATCAAACTCAGTCTTGTATGTGAGGGCCCCTGATCCGCCTGACCGACCAGACACCACCCCTGCCCCTACAACCCGATTGCGGGTGACGGGACCCTTTTCGTGTGGTCCCTGTTCGGATGCCAACTGGAGGACGGGGCCCTCTAAGGCCTCGCTGGTACTTACGACCACCTGCTTTGCCTTCCCAAAGGAAGAGTCGGTCAAACAGTGGAGAATACAAAAAATCATTTATTTGTCTTACTCTGCAGAGGAGTCCATCATACCTGTACACTGGAATGGTCAGAGAGGGACTGACCTCTCCACATTTGCTAATAGATGATAGATCCTTCAGGAGGCTTTAGCCATGACCCCTCTGGAAAAGTACTGGCCTAACCCGGACCTGAACAAAGAAGGCACAGAGATGATCCACCACCTGCCAGTCGGGCATACTTATCAGTGGTCTAAGGCCTCTGTACTGCGTCTCAACGTCTCCTAACATGGGAGCAGGGATATGCGTATACAATGGAATGCAAAGCAAAATAATCATCTTTGTTAGTCAGTCGAGTCTCAGCCTTGAACATGAACAGAAAATATAACAGAATAATGTTCTGCTGAGGCGAGTGATTCTACATCCTAAGGCCTAACACGAGCTTGGCTCTGGCAGTTTAATAAGGGTTACGAAATCCAAGATGGAAGCACATTTGCTCATGCGGCCTCCATACTATGAGAAACACCAAACAGGCTACAGAATACAAATATTGAAATATGTAATTTTAGCCATACACTGATAACTTAAACAGCACAACAGAAACATTATTGGAAACAGACCCTCCTTTTAGCAGTTTAAGGCTAAAGCCTTTATTGCTGTCCGACAGGGTCTTTACAATTCTAAGGGAAAGTGCAAATATACTGTCTTACAATAATCTGAGTACAATAGAAAAATCAGAAGCAAACTTTTATCAAAAACACCATCTAATAATCAAAAATATGTTCATCGATCAGCATCATGGACTGTGCTTCTTGCAACATCATTGTTGAGACCTTTTTGCCATGTCCTGAAACTCTGGGGGTAAGTTTAGTCACACAGTAGGTGCAACATACTGGGAGGCAATGAATGCAGATACAACAAAGTGAAAATAATACCTGCAATGCCTATCAGAACAAGTAAAATCTTCCAACCCCAGGACGCTAGTAGACCCCAAAGCCAGTCTGTGAGGGACCAAGAACCATTGTTCTCATGAATTTCTGAGGCAAGTTTGTGTAATTTCTGTATGGCAGAATAGACAGTCGGAGCACTATCTGGTATGTAAACATAGCAACTGCTCCCTATGACACGACAGGCTCCACCCTGATCGTCCAAGATAACATCTAAAACCATTCTATTTTGAAGCAAGACAAGTCTTGTAGCCTGGAGCTCAACTGTAATATTTGCTAATATACATGCAGTAGTATTAATGACTCCCTCAACCACTCTGGCAAGGCGATAAATGTTGCGGCTATTGAACATGGGACACCAGAATGGTACAACACCCTTCATTATATCAGTGAATTGTTGCAAGGAGGAATCAGTTTTATCAATATCGTCTAGATCAACATCCCTCTTAACCTGATGCACATGAAGATCCCTACGATACAAGTGGTAATCTTTATGATAGGTGGACGGTGCAATGTATACAGGAGGCAGGAGGAAGGAGAGATAGCACCGGCCAGACCATCCCCTAGGAAGCCAAGTGTAAGCTTGTTCCCCACAGATGAAATAAAAGTTTGGGGGTGTCAGCAAGGGCGGAGTACTGGTAATATTCAACTGAAAGGTATAGTTACAGTGACTCTGTCCTAATGAAACATTCCCTGACCCTTGAACACAAAAACTAGCTGTAGCATTTTTCACGGGGACGGGCATGGCTTTATCTTCAGTGATGTTATGCTCCTGGAAACATTTAAAATATTCGGTGACATTGAATCTCTGGAAGTCTAGTACTTCATTTTGTAACCAAATGACATTTTAATGACTTGTAAATACATTCATACAAGCATCAGGATGCAGGGTACCCTCCTTTCCGTCTGTCCCAGGTGTATCCCCCTGATGTACCAAGATATAATTCAGAACCTCCTCATAATCAGCTTGTGTCATCTTCATCGCATCTGCATAGTAATTCATATATACCATAGAGAGCAGTTGAAACCAGGCTTCACAGCTACCTAGATATGATAAGGGCAATGACACTAATAAGTCATTTTTGTGCATGACTGTAGGGAGTAGCCCTCACACCCAACACTTCGTGGCATTAGTGGTGCTGTGTACCGGATGGAGCATCTGGATGAATGCATTCTAAGTATAAGTCTTTCTATGTCTTTCTTTATGCTGAGCCAGTGTAATAAATGAATGCTCAACAGGAGCCGGGGTAGTTCCTAAGAGAGTATGCACAGGGTGTTGTTCCTCTAAGTACCAGACTACACCAAACAGTGTTATCGTAACCAGGAGAAGAAACACCACTACCACTACCCTACTTCCAGTAGACCAACAAGACCACCCAGGGCCATTCTGCTGCATTGGAGAAGCCACTAGAGGCTCCTCCCGCATCATTGCACGACCAAACGGGTACATAAAAAAGTACTTTAGGAATTGGAGCCAGCATACAACCAGCCAGAGGGATGTTCTTCTTCCCTGTATCCTTTATGAGCCTCACAGGCAGGCTCCATCAACATTGTCTCTCCCAAATGGAGCTGCACAATCTCAACCCAGCAACAGAATTGCAGCCCGTGCTGCAAACAATCCTTCTTTCAGGATAGGGTAACTTCCCTCCAGGGCAAATACCCTCAACGATCCTGTCCAGTGTACAAACAGTGCACCAGTATTCTTCACTCTAAACTAAAGCAGACACTAAAGGCACAGCACCTGCACCCTAATCGCTAGTCTTTCCCTAACTCCTGTGTTGTCCTGCTGGCGCATTGTCTTTTTGTCTGGGCTGCAGATTGTACCTAGTGTGCCCAGGCACTTCGTTGTCAACAAACAAAGGTAAGGATGCGCTTTCAGTTGGGGATCGGGACTCTGGTATTTGTAAGGCGGGATCTGGAGCATCCGGGGCAACCCTTGTCTAAGGGGGGGCTGCCTCAAGCAAGATCTCCTCGCTCTCTTTCTCGGTCGATACCCCTCTCAGCCGGGCATCAGTAAAGGGAACAAAATGAGGAACCAGCTCTCCTTCTTGATCGGCGATCCAGTCCTTCACCCAGGAGTCATATGTAAGCGGGAGTCGCACCCGCTTGACATGGGAGGAGTGCACCCAGTGCTTCCAGCCGTCAAACTTCACAGCTGTTCTAGTTGCCAGAAGCACCTGGGTAGGGCCTCTCCACCGCAGCTCCAAGCAGGACTTGCGCTGAAACTGACGGAAAAGCTGGATCTGATGTCCGGGACCCTCTGGCAGTGGTTGTAGGGCAGCAGATATCTGTTGGTGAACAGAACTGAGATCTTTAGACAAGGCATACAAATAATCAATCAAAAGAGGTTAGTCTCGGAGAATCTTCTAGGTCTTGGGACGCCCCAGACATTAGCAGGGTGCCTGAAGACTACCTCGTAAGGGGACAATCCTGTCCTTGAATGTGCAGTTACTCTGGTTGGCATTAGTGCTAAAGGTAATGCGTCTGGCCATTGCAATCCTGTGCTCCCATGAATCTTTGCTAATTTCAGTTTGATAATGCCGTTGTATTTCTCTTCAAGACCAGCTGATTGTGGATGGTTTGCTGCATGGAATTTCTGTACTATTTGCAAGCTTTTACACACAAGTTTGATGACTCTAGCATTAGAGTGGCTCCCATTGTCACTCCAGATCACACGTGCCAATCTGTAGCGTGGGAAGTACGCCTTTAAAAGTGCCTTTGCTGTTGCTATAGCCGTGTTTTCTTTAGTTGGGTATGCCTCTACCCATTTACTAAACGCACAGACTACCACTAGCACATACTTAAGATTGTTTATTCTCTCTGTTTTGATGAAATCCATCTGAATAACCTCAAAAGGGAAAGAAGGTGGTGCAAAACTACCAGTTGGTGTAGGGGTGCCTTTTCCAGAATTGTGCTTCAGGCAGACAATATAGTGTCTCTCTAAGTGTGTTGCAACTTTCGGGATATTCTCATTCTGCCATACAGGGTCTAGCAATTTAGAAATACCCTTCGCACTAATATGTGCTGCGGCATGGGCCATGGTGACTACAGGAAGGACATAGGCATTAGGCAGCAACCATCTTCGTTTGTCCGACAAATCAGTCCAGCACCCATCCACATCTGAGCGTCCTGTTCTTTCCTCCCGCATTGCCAATTCATCTGCAGTTGCCACTCTTTGTATTTCTCTCCCACTTTCCACAGTGTCCTCAAACATTCCATTGTCTGGAACCCATCAGACGGGTCCCGCTATAAACATCTTATTCATTTTTGTTCTGGCTGTCTCTTTGGCTGTTAAGTCCACAAACGCGTTATCCCTTCCTACATCATCCACAACTGCTTTGTGTGCACTACATTTAACTATAGCCACTTAACTGGAAAGAGTCAATGCCGATAATAATCTGAGAATCAGTGGGACAGGTTGTATCCTCTGTCAATGGGACATCAGTAAACCTCTCTCTACCCAGAGGCGCCCAAAATAATGTGCTACCCCGAAGGCGCCCTGGCTGTCAGTGTCGATGTTAACAGTCAGACCTTCACTCAACTCACAGGCCTTTAGAAGGGCGACTAACTCAGCCGCTTGGGCTTAGTTTATAAGGGACACGAGATGTCTCAACAACTGTACGTAATGTTGTTATTGCAGAAGCTGCGGTAGTGGTGCCATCCAGCAGTTTGAAACATGAGCCATCGACATATAGTTCCCCTTGAGGTTCAGATAAGGGAACATCAGTCAAGTCTACCAGTCCCTTTGTTTCTTCTTCTGTCCTGAACAAACAATCATGAACATCACTGTCCTTTACTTCCGAAGGGAGGGGTAGTAACGTGGCTGGGATCAGAGTAGCACATCTTTTAATGGTAATGTGTGGTGAAAACAATGTTAACTCATATCCAGTAAGATGTGCACTGGTGAGATATTGTGTCTTTGTCTTGTTCAAAAGCGTGTCCAAAGCATGCAGTACCATGACTGTGAGGGCAGTATCAAGAACGAGCCCTGCCGATTGTCTGATAGAGACTGCAACAGCCTCTGCAGCTCATACATAGCTCTGGAGCACTCTGGTGACATTGTCACGAATAGCAGAAAAATAAGTGCAGGGTCTCTGCTTACCACCAAGACCCTGTGTTAGGACAGAGAGCGCGCAACCTTCCTCCTCATGTACATAGTGCACAAAAGGTTTCTGGTAGTCAGGAGTGCCCAGCACAGGAGCGGAGCAAAGCGCAGATTTTAATTGTTCAAAAGCTTGCTGGCATGCAGGTGTCCAAGGCAGAGGTTCCTGCACACCCTTGGTAGTCAGGTGAAGAAGGGGTTTCGTTAGTAGGGAGAAGTTAGACCGACAATATGATGGTATACCCAAAAACGTGCATACCTCGCTTTGGGTCTTGGGAACAGACATGTTATTAATAGCTGCTATGCGCTCTGGTGTTTGTCTGCAACCCTCCTTCGACAGGAGGTGACCTAAGTAGGTGACCTCCTGTTGACAATACTGACATTTTGTTATAGATGCCTTGTGTCCTTGGTGTGCTAAATGAAGCAGCAATTTAACCGTGGTCTCTTTTCACCCCCGCTCAGTGTCTGAGGCCACCAACAGATCATCAACGTACTGCAACAGCACATTACTAGGGGGAGCTCTAGTGAGTCCAGCTGTGCTTTCAAAGCCTGACTGTAAAAACTGGGACTCTCCATATAGCGTTGTGGAGCACGACAGAATCTAAAACTGCGGCCAGCAATTGTAAATCCAAAAAGGTGACGGCTGTCAGGGTGTATAGGTATACTAAAGAATGCATTCTTTAAGTCAATCACTGAGAAGAATTTAGCTGTGGATGGGATCATTGTCAGTAGTACTGTGATGTGAGGGACCACTGGGTATTGGGGAACCACAATCTTATTGACCGCTCTCAGGTTGAT
Source organism: Triturus cristatus (assembly GCF_964204655.1). NCBI lineage: Eukaryota > Metazoa > Chordata > Amphibia > Caudata > Salamandridae > Triturus > Triturus cristatus. Next base: position 249,354,923 of record NC_140594.1, read on the forward strand.
CACAAAACAGTAGATGTCAGGGTGGGAGTCAGGACAATCAGAAGGTGACCTTTTAAGGATAAGGAGAATATGACGGTTTCACACATTTGACACGGTCTCTTCAACCACTGCGGACTTAATCAAATCTTGAATTATCTGCAATAGGGCCTTTTCCCCTGCTTGTGATATCATGTATTGTGGTATTCAGGGCAACTGGGCATTATCCCATACCTGTATGGAAACAGGTGGGATCTGAAGTAACCCTACATCCGTATCTCCTGTTGCCCAGAATGTGTGTGCCACCTCTCCAAACTCCGGAGGGAGGGGGTCATCCTTGACGAAGCATTGCTTATGATGAGCTACCCGTGGGCCAACAGTCATAGAGACACCATCCCGGGAAAAATGTATTTTTGCATACAATCTTTTCAGCAAGTCTAGTCCTGGAATTTTTTTTCCACAGTTAGATGTCAACAAAAATGGGGAGGCTACTGTGAAGGGACCAAATGTATGATCAAGAAGTTTAGAAATGGGGCAAATAACCGGTACACCTGAGAAACCCACAGAAACATTATTTTGGCCAGACAGAGCTGCTCCTGGGACCAGTGAACAGGAAGCAGAGCTATTCATAGCCCCTGTATCAGCTAGAAATTTCTTGGTGGAACCATGTAAATCTGCAGTAACATATGGTCAACGCTGATCTACAGGCACCGGAACTGGTCCCTTGCCCTGCCTCTGGCTGTCCTAGCTATGAGACAACCCCGTCACTTTGTCTATGTGGTAATACTGCCTACTCCGAGGGTCGTCAAAGTAATTCTCGCTCTGCCCACTGTAAGATACATCCTGTGCCTGTGCTCCACGCCGGCCTCCTCCTCCACGTCCTCTCCCTCCAAAACCCCTACCTCTCTGTGCTACGCCTTTCTGCAGCAATTCCGGACACTTGTGCTGTCAGTGTCCCTCCTTTATACAGTCCACCCATTGGTTGGGCACCACAGGCACACTTGAAGACCCGCCTCTACTTGATTCAGGGCCCCATGGACCTGAAACTAAACCACGTCCTCCACCTCTTTGCACCTGCTGCAATAACACTCTTGTCTTCATATCTTTTCACTTCTTATCCACCCTTTCCTTATCCTCATTCTCCCTATGTTCATAATATTGAGCCATACTCAAAATAATGGACGGGGATGATGTCATCCCTGTACTCTTTGAAACCTTCTAACCGAACCGCAATTTCAGGGAGTAGGTTAGTGACAAACCTGTTCACAAACAGTCTAACACCTCCTGTTAGAACTGGGGGTCTCTAGTTGGCAGAGGTAGGTACCTTTGACCAAGTAAGGACCCTTGCTTCTAATCAGGGTAAGGGGGCTACACTCCTAAAAAACCCCTGCTCACCCCCTTGGTAGCTTGGCATGAGCAGGCAGACTTATCGCAGAGGCAGTGTGTAAAACATTCGTAAACACATAGAGTAATACAGTGAAAACACTACAGATGGACACCACACAGGTTTTTATAAAAATAAGTATTCTTTATATAGACTTAACACAAGACCAAACCGAATAAAATCCACAATACTGTAATTAAAAACAGACTTTTAGATGGTATAAATAGCTTAGTTTAAGTTGATGGTAAATGCGACACGTTTCTCGCAAAAGTACCTGGAATGCATAACGCAAAACAAACAAAAGGATTGCAGGGAGAACAATGTGTCTGTTCCTTGCTTTGGGGGTGGCGATGCGTCTGTCCCTCAGTGCTTGCGCAAAGTAGGCAATACGTCTGTTTCCTACTGGAGAGGAGGCAATTTGACGATCTCGGGTGCGTTCCGGTTGCGATGCGACAAGATGGCGCCGCGATGCGACGATCCGATGCGATGCGATGTGATGCGATGCGATAAGATGGCGCCCTTGATGAGATGCGGCAACATGAAGATGATGTGTGCACGCCCAATGGCCATGCGGCAAACTCTGTAACTTTGGAGCTGCGACAGGCCCAGTGACACGCTTCTCCAGTGATGCAATGACGACTCTTGCGGTGGCGACACGCTTCTCCGATGATGCAACGGCAACAGCTGCGATGGCGTCACGCTTCATCTCGTTGAGTCGCTCTTCCAGCTCCCAACAACACGCAGACAGAATCCCCAGCAAGAGAATTCAGAGGGGAGCTGGTGGTGAAGTCTTGTGTCCCTGAGACTTCAGCAGGAGGCAAGCGCAATTCAAGCCCTTGGAGATTCTTCTTCAAGATGATGAAAGTTTCAATAAAAGTCTTTTCTCCTTTCCTTGGCAATAAAGAAACCACTGCAGGCCAACCCCAGTAAATAGCACCTTGGCATAGGGGTAGTCAAAAACTCCTGCTGATTCTCTGGTTCTTCTCCTTGGCAAAAGGTCAGTCTTGATTCCCTGACGTGATCTAAAGTTCTGGGGTCTGGGTCCCCTTTTTATACACACAAATCCTTTGTCTCTGAAGGCAGAGAGTGTCTGTACCTAGTCCAAACCAGTTCTGGGTGCATTCTGCCAGTGCACAACTTCTTCTTTTGTCATTGTGGGCTAGTGACATCAGACACACCACAGGAGGGGGAGCCAGCACTGTGGAAGGCAGGCACAGCCCCAGGTGCTACTCCTCCCACCACTTCCAATGCAGATAGGTCTATTCAACCTATTGCTGACTTACCTGTCTCCTGGAGCCACCCCTGCCCCTGTCACTCACAAACCAGACATGCAATACACAACTTAGTAGAGGCAGGCTAGATGGTTAGGTAAGAAAATACCTACTTTCTAAAAGTGGTATTTTCAAACACAGAATGTTAAAACCAACTTCACTAAAAGATGTGTTTTATCATTCTGAGTTCAGGCATACTAAATTAGTTTTTCTTCCATATTCCCTGGGAAAGTTAGGATTATAAAATGTTATAATCAAACTGCCCATTCTGGCCTATGGGAGCATTTAGCCTTGCAATAGTGAAAAACGAAAGTGGCTGTAATTCACTATCAGGACATGCCACACACATCAGGGCATATCCTACCTCTTACATACAATGCACCCTGCCCATGGGAGTACCTTGGACCTACCTTAGGGGTGACTAGCATACAGAAAATGTAAGGTTTAGGGACTGGCAAGTGGGTGCACTTACCAAGTCAACATGGCAGTACTAGACTGCACACAGGCTCTGCAATGGCAGGCCTGAGACACACTTTACAAGCTGCTTCTGTGGTTGGCACAACCAGTGCTGCAAGCCCACCAGCAGCATTTTATTTATAGGCCCTGGGCACACATGATGCACTGTACTAGGGTCTGACAAGTAAATCAAATAAGCCAATGATGGAGTCACATATCCATTACATCAATTTAACATAAGGAGCACTTGCACTGTGGCACTGATTAGCAGTATAAATACCACCAAAATTACCAATACTGAACCAAGATTTACTATCCGCATTGTTTAGCGGGGGAACATATTGAATGAAAACAACGTGAACCTCTAGACCACTTTTTCCGTCTGTTTAATAAATTCTGTTTCATCAAAAATATCACAAAAATGTAGCTGTTTTGATCTGCACAGTATGGTATGCGAATGAATGTAAGATATGAAAGATTTGTAATGATTAGAGTGTGTCAAGAATGAAAAAGTGTTATGTGTTCACAGCTACATTTTTGTGATATTTGTTTGAAATTCATTTTCTGAAGTCACTAAAAGTGCTTTAGTAAACTATTGATGAAACAGAATTTATTAAACAGACGGAAAAAGTGGTCTAGAGGTTCATGTTGTTTTCATTCAATATGTTCCCCCCCTAAACAATGCAGATAATAAATCTTGGTTCAGTATTGGTAATTTTGGTGGTATTTATGTTTATAGGCTTGGCCTTACTGATATAAGCCTAAAACACAGTTTTTGTTTAACTGATTAGCAGTGGCACAGTGCCCAAATCATTTAAAACCAGCAAAACATATCAAAAACAGAGGACACAACAGCGAAAAATGGAAGGGAGACTCACGCCATTGGTACCAGGTCTAACACATGTCCCCCCAGCTGAAATGTGGGGAGAACTACCCAACCTCTTGGGAGTCCTCTTCACTAAGGTGGAAAAATCTGGACAGACCATCAGCATTGGCATGTTCTGTACCAGGGCTGTGTTCCACCGTGAAGTCCATCCCCTGTAGGGAAATGGACCACCTCAACAACTTTGGATTCTCACCCCTCATTTGCATCAACCATCTGAGGGGCCTGTGGTCTGTCTGAACCCAGAAGTGAGTCCCAAACAAGTATGGTCTCAGCTTCTTCAGTGCCCAGACCACAGCAAATACCTCACGCTCAATTGCACTCCACCGCCGTTCCCGTGGAAGTAACCTCCTACTAATGAATGCTACAGGTTGGTCTAGGCCCTCCTCATTGATCTGTAAAAGAACAGCCCCCACACCATGCTCTGAAGCGTCTGTTTGGACAATGAATTCCTTTGAGAAGTTGGGCGCCTGGAGCACGGGTGCTGTGCACATGGCAGTCTTCAGGGCGTCAAAAGCTTTCTGACAGGTGTCAGTCCAGTTCACTTTCTTGGGCTGCTTCCTGGAAGTCAGCTCACTTAAGGGTGCAACAATTTTGCCATCCCCCTTGACAAACCTCCTGTAGTACCCTGTGAGTCCTAAAAAGGCTCTCATCTGTATCTGGGTTTTGGGGGGATCCCATGCCAGGATGGTATCAATCTTGGGTTGTAGGGGTGCCACCTGGCGGATTCCTACCTGGTGCCCAAATACACCACGGAACCCTGCACGATCTGGCACTTACTCGCCTTAATCGTGAGGCCTGCTTCCCGCAGTGCCATCAACACTTCCCAGAGGTGGCACAGATGTTCTTCCCAACTGGCTCTGAACACTGCAATGTCATCCAGGTAGGCGGCACTGAAAGCTTCCAGTCCAACCAACACCTGGTTGACCAACCTCTGAAAGGTGGCAGGGGCAGGGGCATTCTTCATCCCCAAGGGCATAACCCGGAATTGGTAGTGGAGAATGCTGACCTCTCTTTGGCCCCATCAGTTAAGGCGTTCTGCCAATATCCAGACGTCAAATCAAACGTACTGAGGTACCATGCAGCCCCTAGCCAATCAATGAGCTCATCAGCTCTGGGGATGGGGTGCGCATCAGTCTTGGTGACTGAATTGAGTCCTCGGTAGTCCACACAGAACCGGAGTTTAGGTGTGGTACCAGGCGCGGCAGTCTTTGGGACCAAGACCACTGGGCTGGCCCAAGAGCTGTTAGAGGACTCAATCACCCCTAAGGCAAATATCTTGGAGACCTCCTCCTTGATGTACGCTTTGACCCTGTCAGTCACTCTGTAAGCCTTGTGCTTAACAGGAGGACTGTCCCCAGTGTCCACATCATGGACGCACCACTCAGTGATGCCAGGAACCAGGGAGAACAAATAAGAGAATTGCCCCAACAGTTGGCGACAATCATTCTGCTGCTCAGGGGTCAGCATGGCAGAGACAATAACACCATCCACTGACCCATCTTGCTCCGTTGCAGACAGGAGGTCATGAAGAGTCTCAGTCTCCTCTTCCATTCCAGCATCTGTCGCTAGGAGCATGCCCACTTCGGAACTCTCTAAGTGGGTCTTCAGGCGGTTAACATGCAGGACCTGCAAAGGGTTCCTGGGAGACCGCAAGTCCACCAATTAGGTGACATCACTCTTGCGCTCCACCACCTCAAATGGTCCGGTCCACTTATCCTGGAGCACACAGGGCTCCACTGGGACCATGACCCAAACTTTCTGACCATGCTGAAGCTCAATCAGAGTGGCATTCTGGTCGGGCCACTGCTTCATCTCCTCCTGGCTGGCTTCCAAATTCACCTGAGCGAGTTGTCTGAATCGCCTAGTCTGGTTCCTGAAGGCCAGCATGTAGCTACATACATCCTGGGGAAGTTTCCTGGGAGCTTCCCCCAGCCTTCCTTAACCAGACTCAGAGGTCCTCTTACCGGGTGACCATACAGCAGTTCAAAGGGGCTGAACCCCAGGGACTTCTGTGGCACCTCATGGTAAGCAAAGAGAAGGCATGGCAAGAGGACGTCCCACTTACGCCTCATAGGTTCCTCAAGACCCATAATCATTCCTTTGAGGGTCTGGTTGAATGTCTCAACCAGCCCATTACCTTGGGGGTGGGAGGGAGTGGTGAACTTATACGTTACACTGCACTCAGGGACTTCAAATACTTAGATATGAAGTTTGTATCACGGTCTGATACCACCTCTCTGGGGAACCCCACACGGGAGAAAATCCCATTCAGTGCACTACCCACCACGGGGGCCGTCACTGTCCTGAGCGGGATAGCTTCCGGGTACCGGGTAGGATGGTCCACCAAGACCAGGATAAACCTGTTGCCCATGGCTGTCTTGGGGTCCAGTGGTCCCACAAAAACAATTCTCACCCGTTCAAAGGGGGTACTGACTAAAGGAAAAGGTTGGAGAGGAGCCTTGTGCTTCCTTCCACTTTTACCACTTGCCTGGCAAGTCTGGCATGTCCTGCAATGAATATTTGAACTCTTGCGCATTTGAGGCCAACGAAAGTGGGAAACAAGCCTTTCAAAGGTCTTGTTCTGCCCCAAATGTCCTGCCAAGGGCACATCATGAGCCAAACCCAGTAGGAAGGCTCTGGAGCGCTGGGGTACCACCAGCACACAGGCTGACTCAGGCTCAGCAACCTTAGGCTCGCTATATAGGAGACCATTCTCCCAGTAGATCCAATGTGATCCAGACTGATCACCTGCTGCCAGGTTTGTGGCCTGTTGCCGCAAACCCTCAAGAGAAGGGCACTTCCTCGGCTCCTCGCAAAATTCCTCCCTCGAGGGTCCTCCTTCTTGCTGCCAATGGGTCAGCTCAGGCAGGTCCCCCAGTTCGGCCACTTGTTCCCCTGTAGTTTCCAGGGCATCCCCCTCAAGGTCTGCCTCCTCCTGGACCGTGGGAACTATGGGGGCTGGTTTCCCATGCCCCCACTTCTTCTCTTTAAGGCTGGTGCCTGGGCCATATTTACAGGCTCCAGGTCCTCTTGAACACCCTTACTGTCTGCCATAGACTGAGTGGTCACATACGCTCACTCAGGCAAACCCAACATTTCCAAATGAGACCTTCTTTCCACCTTAGCCCAAGGGGAGTTCTCTAAATCATTGCTCAACAGACAATCAGCAGACATGGCTGGCCTCACAGCTACTTGAAGAGTACCTGAGACCCCCCACTCAAAGGGAACCTGAGCCACCTCACACTGGCTCTTGGAGTTGTCCGTGGCAACTACAGGGAAGAATGCATGGGGGACCACCTGCTCCTTAGACACCAGCCGACAACTGACAGCTGTCACACTGGCCCCGGTGTCACTCAGAGCCTCTACTCTATGGCTATTGATGGTCACCCACTGCCTGTATTTTTTAGTGTTATCAGGCAGCTGGGTCCTTGGGACCACCTCACAATCTCCTAAAGAGCCAAGGGACATTTCTGTGGGACCCCACCCACCTTGGGCACCCATCTCCTCTCCCTCAGGGCTGAACTCACCATCTGACGGAGTGGTACATGGGGTGGTGCATATTGACCTTTTTGGGGACACTGGGGATCATACCAACGGTGTCCCACTTGCTTTCACTGAAAGCATGTAGGGGGCCCTGTGTGAACAGGTTTACCTGTCAGGGACTCTGTCTTCTTCTCAGGGGGAGACTGGGAACCCTTACCTTGGTTCCCTTGGGAATTACTTTGGGGTCCTTTCTGGAATTCCCTCTGTTTACCCTTGTCCCCCCCACTGTTTTGCTGGGGACCCTGTCCACCTTTGGCAAAGTCTCCCACATGACCCTTGTGGACCCGCCGGGTACTGACCCAGCGGTCCACCTCCTCAGCAAGCTTCCTAGGGTTAGTTAACTTGCTATAAATAAGGTGCAGGCGTAACTCTGGAAAACAATTACCAGACAAGTGCTCCCATGTAAACAAATCATAGAGCTCCTCAAATGTACTCACTTTGCTACCCTTCACCCAACCATCCATACCTCTTCAAAAGAAAGATACATATTCCAACCAAGTAGTTGCCTCCAGCTTTTTACAATTCCTGAACCTCTGTCTATAGAGTCCTGGGGTCAACCCATACCTTGGCAACAGGGCTTACTTCATGTGGGCATAAGACATCCTATTCTCAACAGGCAGGTCTAACAAAGTATCCCTCCGCTTACTAACAAAGTGGCCCCACAACCCGGCTCCCCAATCCCTGTCAAGGACGCCGTGGGCCAGCATTGCTATTTCATAGGCTGCAAACCATTGCCCAATATCTTCATGCTTATTGAAATCTTTGATGACATCCTTGGGAAATATACCCTGCCTTCTGCAGGCACAGACGGTGGGCTGCCACCAGAGGGATTAATTTCTAAATTTTTAGCTTTGATCTCCAACTCCCTCAACATTCTCTCATGCTCTGATCTCATTCTCTCTTTCTCTAAGGATAACTTATTATTTTCAAACTCCAGCTTCTTATTCTCTAGGTACTTTAGATCCTCCATCTTGAGCCTGACCAGCTCCATTCTATGCCTTCTATTTATCTTCCTATCCTCCAGCTCTCCTGGGGACAGGTCTTTGGAAGAAACACTGCTGACTGGCGGGGAAGGTACTTTACCCCCTAGTGAACCCAATGGCCCCTCTAGCTGCCCTTCTGCCTCCTCAGCCTCTACCACAGGGTGCTCCACATTCTCAGATGTATTTCTTTCTTTCAACCATGGCCCTCAGTGCCTTTTGGTACTCATCCTTTTTGGCGAGACCTTGAGTAGCCACTGCGTTGGATGCTGGTTGACTCATGGCAATAGGAGTTGGTAGTCTTTAGCAAAAAATAACAGTTCCAAGGAAAATAATTCTACCAAAATGTATGTGTTTGAATTTGGTCTGCACTCACTAGTAGTGTACACCAATTACTGTATATGAGTCACAAATGTAAGTCCAGAATCCTCACTGCTGACCACCAATGTTAGAACTGGGGGTCTCTGGTTGGCAGAGGTAGGTGCCTTTGACTAAGTAGGGACCCTTGCTTCTAGTCAGGGTAAGGGGCTAGATTCCTAAATAGCCCCTGCTCACCCCCTTGGTAGCTTGGCATGAGCAGGCAGGCTTATCTCAGAGGCAGTGTGTAAAGTATTTGTGAACACACACAGTAATACAGTGAAAACACTACAGATGGACACCACAAAGGTTTTATAAAAATAAGTATTCTTTATATAGACTTAACACAAGACCAAAACAACAAAAATCCACAATACTGTAATGAAAAATAGACTTTTAGGTGGTAGAAATAGCTAAGTTCAAGTTGATGGTAAATGCAACACGTTTCTCGCAAAAGTACCTGGAATGTGTAATGCAAAACAAACAAAAGGTTCGCTGGGAGAACGATGCGTCTGTTCCTTGCTTCGGGGGAGACGATGCGTCTGTCCCTCAGTGCTTGCACAAAGTAGGTGATGCGTCTGTTCCTTACCGGAGAGGAGGCGATGCGACGATCTCGGGTGCGTTCCGGTTGTGATGCGAAAAGATGGCGCCTCGATGCAAAGCGACAATCCAGTGCAATGCGATAAGATGGCACCCTTGATACGATGCGACGATGTGAAGACGATACGTGCACGCCCGATGGCCGTCAGGCGAACTCTGTAACTTTGGAGCCGCGACAGGCCCTATGACACGCTTCTCCAGTGATGCGACGACGACCCTTGCAATGGCGACACACTTCTCTGGTGATGCGATGACAAGCAGCTGCGACGGAGACACACTTCTCCGGTGATGCGGCAGCGACCTCTGCGGCAGTAATACGGTTCGCCGATGATAAGACGGCAACAGTTGCGACAGGTTCACGCTTCTTCTTGTTGAGCCACGCTTCGAGCTCTCAACAACACGCAGGCTGTTGCAGACAGAATCCCTGGCAAGGGGATTCAGAGGGGAGCTGGTGGTGAAGTCTTGTGTCCCTGAGACTTCAGCAGAGGGAAAGCACAATTCAAGCTCTTGGAGATTCTTCTTTAAGATGATAAAAGTTTCCATAAAAGTCTTTTCTCCTTTCCTTGGCAATAAAGAAACAACTGCAGGTCAACCCCAGCAAATAACACACTGGCATAGGGTAGTCAAAAACTCCTGCTGATTCTCTGGTTCTTCTCCTTGGCAAAATGTCCATCTTGATTCTCAGAAGTGATCTAAAGTTCTCGGGTCTGGGTCTCCCTTTTTATATACACAGATAGTTTGTCTCTGAAGGCAGAGAGTGTCTGTACCTAGTCCAAACCAGTTCTGGGGGCATTCTGTCAGTGTACAACTTCTTCCTTTGTCAGTGTGGGCCAGGGACATCAGGCGCATCACAGGAGGGGGAGCCAGCATTGTGGAAGGCAGGCAAAGCCCTATTCAGGCCCTATTCAGGCCCAGGTGCGACTCCTCCCACCACTTCCAATGCAAATAGGTCTATTCAGCCTAGTGCTGACTCACCCTGTCTCCTGGAGCCACCCCAGCCCCTGTCATTCACAAAACAAACATGCAATACACAACGTAGCAGAGGCAGGCTGGATGGTTAGGTAAGAATATACCTACTTTCTAAAAGTGGTATTTTCAAACACAGAATGTTAAAACCAACTTCACTATTTTACCGTTCTGAGTTCAGGCATACTAAACTCGTTTTTCTACCTTGTTCCCTGGGAAAGTTATGATTATAAATGTTATAATCAAACTGCCCATTCTGGCCTATGGGAGCAGTAGCCTTGTTATAATGAAAAATTAAATTGGCTGTAATTCACTATCAGAACATGCCACACACATCAGGGTATGTCCTACCTCTTACATACAATGCACCCTGCCCATGGGAGTACCATGGGCCTACCTTAGGGGTGACTAACATGTAGAAAAGGGAAGGTTTAGGGACTGGCAAATTGGTGCACTTAGCAAGTCCACATGGCTGTACAAGACCGCACACACGCTCTTCAATGGCAGGCCTGAGACACACTTTTCAAGCTGCTTCTGTGGGTGGCACAACCAATGCTGCAAGCCCACCAGCAGCATTTGATTTACAGGCGCTGGGCACACATGGTGCACTGTAATAGGGTCTTACAAGTAAATCAAATAAGCCAATCATGGAGTCACTAATCCATTACATCAATTTAACATAGGGAGCACTTGCACTGTGGCACTGAATAACAGTGGCACAGTGCCCAAAGCATCTAAAACCAGCAAAACATATCTAAAACAGAGGAGACAACAGAAAAAAATGGAAGGGAGACTCACACCAATACCAGGTGTAACACCTCCCTACTGTGACAAATCCTGACCACTAAAGTCCAGGAACACCCCTTCATACCTAGTGAAGAAGTCCGACACACTTTCATCCTTTCTCTGATGAAATGCAGTCAACTTATCCCAATCCACTTTTTTTCGGCGGGATGAGGGAGTGCATGTAGGTAATTATACGCACGACAAGGCGAGCAACTCCGCTCTTGGCTTCTCACCCAACTTACGTTCTTTGTCCCATCCTCTAATCTCGTCCCAAGTACCTCCCAATTCCAACGCATGGTCCTGCATATGAACTTGTCTCCATATATCCACCGGTACCAACAAACCAAAGAACAACTCTATGTCCGCCAATGTCATGACAGTGGAGGAGGCCGCTTCAGTCAATTCCTTATAGTATGCAGTGGTTTTTTTTCTCGGGTCTGGTAATTGGCCTTTGAGGGACAGGACCTCACTCCTTCGCCAAGGAATGTATATCCATTGCTCTTGAAACCGAGCGTCGACTCACTGTCTTATTACAGTATTTGTTGAGGCGCGCAATTCTGATATTTCAGGATGATAAATGGGGTGGACCTCTCTCATGGGGTGCTGGGTTCCTAACAGTGAGACCTTCTGGAGTAATCGTCCTCAATAACCCACCAATGTAGTCATGTTACCTAAAACCTCATTTTGAGCCATGTCAGCCAAACTACAGGCACAACACTTTAAAACTATTTTTTCTTTGTATATTACCCCCAACAAGATCGCCAAGTGGGGAGCTGGCAAAGGGACTTTATGCCCCCGGTGTTCTGAGTTTGGTGCCGACTCAATCCACATCTTTGCAACCTGTTCTAAACTTGCCTCAACCTTTCTTAAAGTACAGGAATTTCTAGGGGAAGTCACCACCCAGACTACTGTACTAACTCCCTCAGTCATTCTGCTGGGGACTCAATCTGAAACCATAAGGATCAAAAGTGAGGGCCTAATTTTCATTGCAATAACAGTCTGGAGGATCTGTGTTGCTTCTGCATGGCTGGATGCTGATCCTCCACCATTCTCTCAATGGCTGGCCAGATTAGTCGCTACATACCACCTAGAAAAAGCAGTTTACGCTAGGAAAGGGCGCAAAAGCCGGAAGAAGGGCCTGGATGTGTGGGGAAAGCTGACATCTTGGTTAGAGCAGCCGGGCTGACCCGGCTTGTGTTTCTTTCCTTGCCTGTTTTCTTTCCCCTACGTTGTTATATTCTTTTTCTTTTTTTCTACTTCTCTTCTTTCTGACATCTGGATTATCTCTTAGTACCCTCTCTTTTATTATCAGCTCTTTCTTTTTTTTTTTTTTCTCTTCTTCTTCTCTTCCGATTCTTATAAACGCCATTTAATTATGTTTACGCTTCTTTTAGTGCCATTGATTCAGTAGTTACACAGAGTGGGGGGTGGGGGGAGGGATGGGCGCCTTGAATATTTTTTCTCTGTACCATCTTTTTTTGGATTATGCAAAATAAAAAACTTTTTAAAAAAATAAATAAATTGAGCCATGTCTGTGACATACACCGTGTCTCGTATGTCATAAAATATTTCTGGTGTAATGCCCTGAAAACACTGTTCCCACAACTGTATCAGAGTAGCAGGCATGTGTTTAAGTGTGTGTTTTATGAAAGGCTCAAAATCTTCAATCACACTTCATATATCTTCCACACTATAAATCGGGTGCCGAGCCCACTGAGCTGCCTGGTTTGCTACCATCTGTTTCTCCTCCTTTCCCACAGCTGAACGCACCAGCGCCTTCTGCACACGATCCTGCACCGCTGCCCAGCTAGTATAGGGAGTTTACGCACAGGCGTTTCTGTGTGCAGCGGTGTTAGAGGTGTAGTGCTCGCAGAAGAGAGGGCTGATTCAGAGGCAGGTACCATCACATAGGAGGTTTGTGGTGGGGATGGAGGGGATGTGTGGTGGATGAGGATTCAAGAGAAGGGGCGGGGGAAGGAAGGGACAATACGGGCGGTAAGACAGCTTCTGTGCCGGAGGACAGTGGAAATACAAGAGAAGAGAGGGGGCTGGGGCCGATGCAATGGTGCCAGAGGTATCGGTGTGGACAATCCCAGATGTACGGTCCGGGGAGGTGGGAACTGCAGGGTATATCCGTTGTGGTACATAAGGTGGCGGGGGACAAGAATCCAAAAGCTCTTCAATATGGTCGTCCCCTTCCTCCCCGGCAACATAACTTTTGTCAGTCTGTAATCGAAACTTTCTATCCTCATGCTCTATTCCTTGCTCTATTTTTTCTTTGTCGTAAGCTACTGCTTTTTGTGAAATCGTTTGCGTCTCTTGCCTTCTAGCTAACTTCTCTGCTCTCATGCGCCGCTGCTTCGACTCCTTATGCCACACCCTCAAGGAGTCAAACATGGACTGTCTGCTCCTTCTAGCAAACAGTTTATCCTGCAGAAAGTTTATATTCTGCTCATCAAATGAACCCGTAAGTGGCCATTGCAACTCAGCATTCTCCTTTGTGTATTTATTCCACAATGTACTAAACATATTAGGACCAATACCTTGTTTACCATAGATTTCAAAATTCGAAGTACCCTCCAGAGGTGCGGGTTGGCTCTCTTCCAACTGCACATCAGTAGAGCAGCATCGGCACCCGAAACATCAAAACGTACTTAAGCAAGGCATCTTAATATACGTCAAATATACTGTCCCCTGCGGACAAACAATACTCACCACAATTGCAGCGCAATAATAAAGACAAAATACTGACAAATCACTAAGCCTGGGCAAAGCACTACGCTACGCTCACGTAGTTTGCGAAGTTCACGCTACTTTGCACTACGCAAATTGCACGTAGCACAGTGCGAACACGCGTAGCGTAGTGTTGCGTAGTGCTGCGGTCATTTTTTGCTTGCTCGCGGTTCTCAACGTCAAGTTGGCGACCGCGAGCAAGCAAAATGACATCCCGGCGAGACTTTTTCCTTGTTCGCGATCAGCAACATCAAGTTGGCGATCGCGAGCATGGTAAATAAACCTCCCGGCGAGATTCCCAACGTGAGGAGGTCAGGTTTCTCATTGTGAGTGGTCGCCTATGCTCGCGACCGCTCGCGATGAGAAACTACCAGTTCGCGTTGAGAAAGTTGCTGCTCGAGTAAAATCTACTTGAGCAGCAGAAAACTACAGCTCGCACTGTGCAAGATGCCATTTTCAATGATTGCACAGTGCCGGTTGCTTGTCCGCACTGTGCAATCATTGAAAACGACATCTGGCACAGTGCGAACAAGGTACTACGCAGTTCGCGAAGTGCCACGCGTAGCTCTCGTAGTGAAAAGTGCACTTTGCGTAGCTTCACGAAGTGCTACTTCGCGAACTACGCCCAGGGTTACAAATCACCCAAAACTCGGGTCACATTCCTGAACCTACAATCACCCGTCACTCAAGTGCCAATTCACCATATTCTTTGCATCACTACAGACCACATGACACTCAGCCACTCACGACGAACATACACATGCATACTTATTAACTCCTTACCAGTCAGCCCAGTGGCTGCATCATATTTCAAGACGACAAATCCAAGACTGAAGAAGAAAGAAAAAAGAAAGGAAACCGTAAAACAAACAAAGAAGACAGGCTCTAGCCCCAGACCTTTTCGAGTGTATGCCAATTGTCAATCGGTCTGGTAGAGTGTTCGCAAACTCACCAAGACAATCCGAAAACTGTAGCAAGGCACTGCCCGCAGGCCGGTGTCAATCAAGCAAGGCAGTCCATAGACAGCACACAAGACAGTCCAGAGACTGTACCAATAGAAGAGGACATGCATCAACCCCAGACCTTTTTGAAAGCACAGTCAATTTCCAATTGGCCTAGCAAAGAGCGGGTGAGCGGCCCTGGACGTTTTAGAAGATGGCCAATTTTCAGTTGGCCTGGTAGACTGCTCACAGGCGCTCTGTGTCCCACAAGAGTCCACAGACCCTCCCAAGTCCAAAACAAAACAGTCCGCAGACTGTACCAAGACACACAGCCCGTTGGCTTGTGCCGTTCAAGCAGAACAGTCAGGGACTGTAGCAAGGCACGGCCCGCAGGCATGTGTTAACCAAGAATGGCACAATTTACCAAGAACTAAGTCACTCACCTGGTGCACACAGATCGAGTCAAATTATTTTCCACCGCCAAGGGTCACTCGCCAAGGAACCATCCGATCAGGAGGGCGGAGCAGCTGCAAGAATCAAACTCAGTCTTGTATGTGAGGGCCTCCGATCTGCCCGACTTACCAGACACCACCCTAACCCCTACAACCTGATTACGGGTGAGGGGTTCCTTTTAGCTGGGTCCCTTTTCGGGAGCCAGCTGAAGGACGGGCCCTCTAGGGCCACGCAGGTACTTACGCCCACCTGCTTTGTCTTCTCAAATGAAGAGTCGTTCAGACAGTGGAGAATACAAACAATAATTTATTTGCCTTACTCTGCAGAGGAGTCCATCATACCTGCATCTTGGAATGGTCGGAGAGGGACTCTCCTCTCCACATTTGCTAATAGATGATAAACCCTTCAGGAAGCTTTAACCGCGCCCCCTCTGTAAAAGTACTGGCCTGAGCCGGTCCTGAATATAGAAGGCACAGAGATGAACCAACACCTGCCAGGCAGGCATACTTATCAGTGGTCCAAGGCCGCTGTACTGCGTCTCAGTGTCTCCTAATGTTGGAGCAGGGATATTCGTATACAATGGAATGCAAAGCAAAGTAATCATCTTTGTGAGTCAGTTGAGTCTCAGCCTTGAACATGAACAGAAAATATAACAGAATAATGTTCTGCTGAGGCGAGCGATTCTACATCCTAAGGCCTAACACGAGCTTGGCTCTGGCAGTTTAATAAGGGTTACGAAATCGAGATGGAGGCACATTTGTTCACTTCAGCCTCCATACTACGACAAACACCAAACAAACAGGCTACAGAATACGAATATTGATATATGTAATTTTAGCCATACACTGCTAACTTAAACAGCACAACAGAAACATTATGGGAAAGGACATTTTAAATCTAACAAAGGTGGGTAACCACGTTTGAGTCTCAGCAACGACGCTCAGTATCTTGTGATTCTGGGCAAATCACTTAATCTCCCTGTCCCTAACAAAAATGTATGTGTCCATCGGTAACAAAACTGGTGCTCATGTAAAGCACTCTGATGCATGATATCTTTGAGTCTAGTTCGCGCTATATAAAACTCTAAAAAAATTAATTAAAAAAATAGTTCTAGCAATCCTTTTTTGTTAAGGAATGTGATTCTCTGTCTTTGGAGCCATAAATTAATGTAATACATGAGGAATCCAGGTGGGTCTTGACATTGTATGGACACAATGCAGCTAGTGGATAACGTGTCCCGATGTCCAACATGGGGAGCATGTGATCACTACGTGTGCTGTGTGCTGATTGGTTATGTGTTTCTAAATTCATGAGGCACCTGACTTTATGGTGTTTTGGGAATGCACGTAGCCCTCCAGCCATGTGTGTTTTATTGGGGTCAATCTCCCTGGACCATTGTGGTGTTGCTACTCCTATCTGTGGGAATGATCTGGAATTTCCTGTTTATGCATTTGTCTGCTGGCTATGTGCCACCCCAACTGTAACCTGTCATTCAGTGACTTCGGGCCTGGGTCTCAGAGCCTGCCTGACTACGTATTTCGGAGTCAGGGTTGATGTGGTGTTCACAACGGGCAAATTGTCAATAAGAATGCAATTTTGTTTTCATACACAAATGTATCATTATTCATATTGACATAAACTTTTCCAATAGTAACAGTAGCATTTAGATTACAGTCCCTGGGTATATGGTATACCACTTTACAAGGGACTTATCAGTAAATGTGATATGCCAGTCATGAATTCCCCAATGTCACTATGTTTAGAGGAGAAATACATGCACTTTGTCACTGGTTAGCAGTGATAAAGTGCTCAGAGTCCTAAGGCTAACAAAAAGATACATACAGCAAAAAGAGGAGGTAAGCAGTAAAAATGATTTGTTGGAAGACCACCCTAGGGATGACAGGTCTAACACATGTTCCTGCAGCTTAAATTGGGGAGATCTACCCAAACTCTAAGGCGTTGTCATCATTAAGATGAAAAAACCTAGAGAGACCATCAGAATTGGCGTGGTCTACCCCAGGTCTGTGTGACACCCTAAAGTCCATAGCCTGTAGGGAAATTGGCCACGTCAACAATTTTAGATGCTCACCCCTCATTTGCATGAGCCACCTGAGAAGACTGTGGTCAGTCTGAATCAGAAAGTGAGTGTCAAACAGAGATGGCCTCATCATCTTCAGTACCCAGACCACAGCAAAAGCTTCTCTCTCTATAGCACTCCACCTCTGTTCCCTGGGTAGTAACCTCCTGGAGATAAAGGTGACAGGTTGGTCCAGGCCCTCTTCATTTAGCTGTAATAAAACTGCCTTTATGCCATGTTCTGAGACATCTCTCTGAACGATAAACTCCTTGGACAAGTCAGGGGCCCTGAGTACAGGGGCTGTGCACATGGCCTCCTTCAGGGAGTCAAGTGCAGTTTAGCATGCCTCTGTCCAAATCACATTTCTGGGATACTTATTAGAAGTCAGCTCTGACAAGGGAGCAACATTGGTTCCATATCTCTTGACAAATCTCCTATGGTACCCAATGAGACCTAAGAATTCCCAGACCTCAGTTTAGGTTTTAGAGGGCTCCCAGTCCATGATAGTCTCTTTCTTGGCCTGCAGGGGCTGTACCTTACCCTTGCCCACCTGGCACTTACTGGCCTTGCTAGTCATGTCTGTCAGTGCAGAGCCTGAAGCACTTTCTGCAGGGGAAAAAGGTGGTCCTTCCAACTGTTACAGAACACAGCTATTCATACAGGTAGGCAGCTGGGAAGGCCTCCATAACAGCACGGGTCTGGTTCACCAACATCTGGAAGGTGGCAGGGGCATTTTTGAGTCCAAAGAGCATCACACGAAATTGGTAGTGGCCCTCTGTAGTGGAGCGGGCTGACCTGTCCTTGGCACCTTGTTTTAGGGGTTTCTGCCAGTACCCTGATGTAAGATCAAAGGTTCTTAAGTACTGGGCAGCCCCTAACCTGTCAATAAGGTCATCAGCCCGGGGGAAGGGATGAGTATCTGTCTTTGTCAAAAACTTTAGCCCTCTATATTCCATACAGAACCTCAGTTCAGGTGTGGTGTCCGGTGGGGCAGCTTTTGTTGCCAGAACCACAGGACTGGACCAGGTACTTCTGGAGGGCTCTATGACCCCCAAGTCCCCAAATCCAGAATTTTAGAGACTTCACTCTTAATGCTGGCCCTCACCTTATTGGATAACCTGTAGGATTAATTCTAAACAGGGAAGTTGCCCCTTGTGTCCACATCTTAAGTACACAGGTGGGTAGTCCCAGAATAAGGGGGAAAAGATGAAAGTACTGTTTAAACACCTGGTGGCAGCCTCTCTGCTGCTCATGAGTTAGGCTGGGGGAAATCATTACTCCCTACACAGACCCATCTTTCTCCTTGCAGTCTAAGAGATCATGGAGAGGTTCACTCTCCTCCTCCTCCTCCTCTTTTCCATCTGTCACCAACATCATGGTGATCTCAGACATCTCAAAGTGGGGTTTGAGGCGATTGATAAAGCACCCTGTAGGGCTGTCTGGGGGTCTTAAGGTCCACCAGGTAGCCTTCTTTTCAATCACTTCTTAGGGCCCAGTCCAATGGTCTTGGTGCGCCCTAGGTCACACAAGTACCATAACCAAACTTTCTGCCCAGGATTCAATTCCACAGTGGTAGAATTTTGGTCATACCACTCTTTCATCACAGCCTGACTGGCTTGCTCCCACAACTTAGCCATTTCCTTCATCAAACTCAGAGGTCCTCTGACAGGGTGCCATACAGAAGCTCAAAGGGGTTGACGCCCACTCCCTTCTGTGGTACCTCCCTGTGGGCAAACAAGAGCAAGGCAAGAGGATGTCCCACTTATTCCTCAGGTCCAGATGCAGGCATCTGACCATGCTCTTTAGGGTCTTGTTGAATCTCATAACAAGCACATTTTTTTGTGGGTGGGAAGCAACAGAGAACTGGTAGGTTACCCCACACATCTTCCACATTGCTGCCCACATGAAATGTGTGCCCCTGTCAGACACAACTTCCTTGGGGAAACCCACTCAGGTAAAAATCCCCATCAGAACCTTTGCCACTGAAAGTGCAGTCATGGTCCTCAGAGAGATGGCATCTGGTCGCCTAGTGGCATTATGCACCAGAACCAGAATAAACCTGTTGCCTGATGGAGTCTAGGGATCCATAGGTCCAACAATGTCGATGCCCACTCGCTCAAAGCGTATGCCAACAACAGGCAAGGGATTAAGTGGGGCATTCAGCCTCTGCCCTATCTTCTCAATGCCCTGGCAGCTTATTCAAGTCCTGCGGAATGAATCTGAATAGTTCTTGATCCTGGACCAATAGAAGTGTGGGGCAAGCCTTGCAAAGGTCTTGTCTTGGCCCAGGTGTCCTACCATGGTAATCTCCTGAGCAGGCTCCAGTAAGAAGGCCCTGTAGCATTGGGGGACCACCAGCACCCTCGTTGTCCTAGGTAAAGGAGCCTTAGGCTCACTGTAAAGGAGGTTGTCCTTCCAATAAATGTGATAACTCCCAGAGACATCATCTGCTGTTTGGGCTTCATCCTGTTTTCTCATGCCCTCAAAAGGGTTGGACACTCCCTCTGTGCCATACAGAACTCCTCCTTTGTGGGTCCTCCATCTACATGCATCCAGCAAGGCAGTGCCCTCCTCAGTGGGCTCCGGGGCAGCCACCACAGGTGCCCCATTCACAGCACTGTAAAGATATTCAGGGGCTGATTTCCCACGCCCTCTGCCATTCCCTTTTTATCAGCTATCTGGGCCATTGTTCCAGACTCCAGCCCTTTTTGACTCCCATCGTGGGCAGCCATGGCCCTTGTGGTTGCACAGACCAAATTGAGTAACCCCAAAATCTCCACAGAGGCCTTGAGCTCCACGTCCTTCCAGATAGTGTGCTCAAGATCATTCCCAAGCAAACAGTCCACAGGCAGGCCTCACAGCAGCTTTCAGAAGACCTGAAACCCCCCACTCAAATGGAACAAGGGACACTAGATAGTGATCCTCCCTGTTGTCAGCCACCACAACTTGGTGGAATGCATTTGGAATCACCTGCCCTGGGGATACCAGCTGGCTCCTTATATTAGTGGTGCTGGCACCTATATCACTCAGAGCCTCGACACCTTGCCCATTGATGGTGACCCATGGCCTATACTTAGTAGTGTTTGAGGGCACATGGATCTTATGAACCATCTCACTGTCATCCAGGCACACTATGATAAGCCCACTTAACTCCCCCCATTAACTGGGACAAACTCCTTTCCCAGCACTACACTAGCCACGCCTGGAGAGTTTCCTCCAGTGGGGGGTGGTGTTCTTTTTGGACACTTAGAATTCACCTTGCAGTGTCCATACTCAGCACTCATAGCACTAATGGATTTTCCTTTGGTGGCCAGATTGGGAATGAGAACCAGACCCTTTCCTATGTGATATGTTTTGGGGGTCTTTAGAGAGCTCTGGGCCTGATTTCGATCTTGGCGGATGGGGTAGTCTATTACAATGGTGACGGATATCCCATCTGCAGAAATATAGACCCCATTATATCCTACAAGATTTATATTTCTGTGGATGAGATATTTGTCACCATTGCAACAGAGTAACCCATCTGCTGAGATCTAAATAAGGCCATTTGTACTTTTATGCCCCCTCCTTCTTCTGGTGGGAACCCTAACAACCCTTTTGGGAGTCCCCCCCCCCAGATGATTTCTTGGACACTCTATTTCTATTTTTATTTAATTTTCCTTTACAGCACTTTTTGGTGTTATAACTAAATAGGTAACTCTTTCTACTCGTTCTGCCCTCAGATGGTAGGGTTTGGATGAGCAAAAATGTTGGGTGATGGTATTTTATATATTGTGTGTGGTATTATGTTGTGTTGAAAGTGAAGTAATTACACTAGGTATGAGTTAAATACCGATACAATATTGTTGTGTGTTTAGGTCCAATTGACATGACTTTTTTGTTTATGGGCTATATATTTAATGTATCTATATCCTTTCAGGTTCCCCTGGTTTGAGCGATTATGGTTTGATATCTGGAAGGTCCTGAGGAAGGTGGTGTTTATCTATACTTTAAACCACCAAAACACGTCGACCTTGGCTAATTAGATCCTGCTTTGTGCAGTGGCTCTAAATGGTCGTGGAGACCATAAAACAATCTATCATCTCTTATTGTCCAGATGTATGCATTGATGAATGTGGTGTGAATGTAGCGGTATAGTTGTGCTGGAATGAAAGTGGATTGAAAGGTTTGTTGTTGTCTCTCTACCTGGGGTTTTTTAATGTTCGTATATGATGATGTCATTATTTTGTGAGAATATAAATATATGTTGTTGATAATGATTTTATGTGTAAAATGGATAAATAAATGATAAAAATAATTTTGATAAAAGAAATGAAATGATAAAATAAATGAATGTTAAAACGAAGAAGGATGTTGATGTTTCCACAGTTGTATTTATAAAGCTATTGGTTAGCTCCTTTTTCAAATTTGTGTTGAATCGGAAAAAAGAAATTTAGGTCTTGAGGGAGGTTCTCTTTTCTTGTATTGATATTTTGCCCCTCTTCTCCCTGACCTTGTAAGTACTCTTTGAGAGGGGGTCCCCCTATTATTGCAGAGCACTCTGGCTGCCTCCTCTGCAAACCTCCTGAGTTCAGCAAGCTTTTGTATCAACTAGGTGTTGGTACAGCTGTGGAAAACAAATATCAAGCATGTGCTCGTTTAAAATCAAGTTGTAAAGCCTTCAATAACCATCTATCTTAATGCATCTCATTCAGCTCTTCGGTGGCTTGCTAGCATAATCCATGATCAAGGCTACCTCTAAATCTGAGAATATACCTCTCAGGGGTCAGTCAAACTTATTGACCAAGATGGCCTTCATGTCAGTGTAGCATGTCTGGTCCTCTACCTTTAGTGTAAGTAGTATGTCCCTCCCCAACGTCAAATATATACCTCTATAAACTACCACCTCAGAACTCCTCTGCGACCTTGTTCACTCTTTGAGCCTCTTCATAGGATGCAAAGCATTTGTCTATGTCATCCCTCACCAAATAACTGGGCACCAAATCTTTGGGTATCCAGAGTCTGGACTCACCAGTGGACAATGCAGGAATGCTGCCACCATCGCTGTTTCTGGACCCCACTTGTAGACTGACATCTTCCTCTTCTCAATATCCAGTCTCCTTTCCTCTAGATCCTGCTTTTTCTCAGCCAAAGCAAGTTTATCTGCCTGCTCCAGCTTGGCAACTCCAATATGAGTTTTCTTTCCTCCCTCTGGGGACAGCTTCATGGAGGAGACACTGCTCCCTGGTCGGGGAATTACTACTGCTCCAGACAAGTTGTTGGTCCCTTCTACAGGCAATTCCAAATCCACAGAGGAATCCAGAATCAGGCCATCCTTCTCCTCAGGAATGTCCTACTCCTCTACCCGTGGATGGTCATCCTCTGCTTCCTGGGGCACCTCCCAGGCTCTCAAAGCTTTTTGCAATTCCACCTTCCTGGTGAAATCTCTTGTGGACTCTTGAAAGTCCTTACAGAAATCCTTCAGCTCTTGCCCAGTGTACACTCTAACCTGGCCAGCTCAAAATCAATTACTGCAGGTGTTGCTTCTCCAGAGTGAGACATGGTTTTAGCAGAAAAATCAAAAAGCCAATTAGGGAGATTTGAAAAAGACTTGAATTGGTCTTAGTATAGAGTTGTGCTGAACAATGAGTTACTATATGGTATTGCACAAACACAAGACCTATCCTACCGCTGATAACCAATTTTAGAAATTGAGTCTCTAGCTGGCAAGGGTATGCACCCTGTCCAAGTAGGGATCACAGTCCCAGTCAGGGTCAGCTAGATACACATAAAAGATAATCTGTGCTCACCTTCTGGTAGCTTGGCACAGAGCAGTCAGGCTTATCTAAAGAAGCAATGTGTAAAGTATTTGTGCATAACGCGGACACAGTAGCACAAAGAAAACTCCATCAAAATACTCAACATAGTTTTTGAAAAATAAAGAATAATTTTATGAATAAAACAAGACCAAATGACAAAAATGTAATAAGTAGACCGTGATGGAGGACAGGGCGAATATAGAATTTATGCAGCTAGCACTGATAAAGTACCTTAGATGGAGCGAACGTCAGCGTTAAAGACTCAATGCATGGTACTGATCCACGCGGTCGAGTGGATGCTTCAATGTCGAATCTTGCAGTCAGGTCACGCATCGAATCCTTTACGATGCAGGTGCTGCGTCCTCATAGAACTTCACAGTCAGGTCCTACATCGTCATCGAGCCGTAAAGAGATGTTCTCGGATCGGCACTTGGTCGGCATCGCAGGGTCCTGCATTGGTTGCGATCCATGCAAAGTCATCATTGCGTCAATTCTGATGGCTTTGGACAGCAGAAATCTCTTTTCAACTGGATTGACACCACTTTGCAGGGCAGGTCTTACAAACAACAGAGTCCAGGTGCTGTTGCAGAGTTGCAGGAAGTATGTGAATGCCCTGAGACTTCAGATTGGGGGAAAGACAGCATGCTTCTGGAGTCACTCTGGGTTCATGTGAGATGGGTCTAGCCCTTGTCCTCAGCAGGGCAGATATCAGCAGGTAGCAGGGCAGCTCAGCAACATAGAAAGCAGTTATTATTCAGAACAGCAGTCAGGTAAAGTGGCAGTCCTTGAATCACAGTAGTCTTTACTCCTGGCAGAGTTCTTCACAGGTCCAGTAGTATACTGTCTTGATAAGGTAAGAGCCCCAGTACTTATACCCAAATGTACCTTTGAAGTGTGGTGACTTCAAAGCAGGCCCTTGAGGTGCACAGGTTCCCCTTTCATCACATCCTATTCTGCCAGGATATCTGTGGGGGGTAATCAGCCCTTTATGAGGAACACAGGACACAGCCTATTCAGATGTAAGTGTCAGCTCACCCTCCCTCTGCTGCCCAGTAAGAGATATCAGAATGTAGATGAATGCAGTTGAGTTGTCTGTCACTCTCACCCTTCCTCTGTTTGTGTCTGTCTAGAGGGAAAGATAAAAGTGTAGCTGTCACCCACTCCAGGCATGCATTGAAGACAGGCTGCGGGAATACAGAGCAGAGACATTTCCACTTTCTAAAAGTATCATTTAAAAAATTGGAATGTCAAATCCAACTTTACCACTAAATAAGATTTCTCATTACCATTCCAAAGATATGAAACATGATGTAGCTACTCCTTTCTAATCAGGAATTACAGCTTAATGATGTTTTAAGGAATTCCCCATGCTAGCCTAAAACAGAAGTAGGCCTCACTGCCATAAAAAACAAATTGAGCTATTTGTCACTACTAGGGCATGTAAAACTTAACAGTACATGTCCTACGTTTTAGTTGCACAGCACCCTTCCCTTAGGGTAGCCTAGGGCCTACCTTAGGGGTGTCTTAAGTGCATATATAGATGATGCACTGAAAAAACATAGGTTAATGTACTGTTATGGTTCAGTGAATTTCTTAGTGACAACATTAACATTTTGCACTGAAAAGAACCAAAGAATTTCACCAGCAACGCTAACTATAACTTCCGCATCTGCACTGCTTATGACCTCACAAATGATATCACTCTTGACATTTTCTATGATTTTATTTAGGACATCACTGATGACATCTCAAATGACATAATTTATGGCATCACTGATGGCATCATCCAATGATCTAGTGAGAGCCAGGCACACAATCCCTTGCATGAAGTCCGAAGAGGCAGTTCTTACAGGTTTGCTCTCAAAAGCCATACTTTTATAATGGAGTTTGCCTTTACACTAAATGTGTCTGTGTTCTTCATTGTATCCATTTGTCTCAGCATGTGTGAGCGTGTGTGTGTGTG
The DNA here is from genome assembly GCF_964204655.1 of Triturus cristatus. NCBI lineage: Eukaryota > Metazoa > Chordata > Amphibia > Caudata > Salamandridae > Triturus > Triturus cristatus. Next base: position 249,380,093 of record NC_140594.1, read on the forward strand.
TTTTTGTATGTGTGTGTTTTTTCTGGATATGTGATGGCAATACCTGCCATCTGACTGGAATACCTGTCCATATGGCAGCAAGGCTTAGAACAAGGTTATAGCACTGAGCATACAATGGCAGAGCCGAAAAAACAGTGCAAGGCTCAGGCATTTCATTTAAATGGATGATATCTCATTTGAAAATGTGAGCAAATGATTGCAAGAACTGCTATATGATTGATTTGTTACCTATTTGATTGATAGATTTCGCAACTGATGGAATGTTTGAGAATGTTTGTAATTAGTATTTTACCATCAGGTAGAGGTTTTGGTGCTGACTAAGCTGCTTTCTTAACCAGTGATTCAACAGAAATCACATGTGACCTTAAGATAAAAGGCAATTAGCAGCTTCAATAAAGCATTCTTTCCTGGAGCATGGAATGCACTTCACTCTTTCTGACAGCTTTCTAGCTAGAATGGATACAAAGTGGGAACACAGCAGGCTGAAACACTTCCGATGTAATGAAAATCAATTGTATCTGCTCTGCTGATCGAGTTGCGCTCAAGGTCCTGCATTTGACTTAGTATGGCTTGCTTGTTATGGCGTTTACGCACTTTGTCATCCAAGGCGTTGAATTGTTTACCGAGTATCTTTTATTGTTGATATACTGATGATAGTTGTATTGATACCCGGGAAAGCGTCCGTTTTGTAAGAGCTCCACTCCTGAGAAATCCATAGAAACTATTCTTCATAGTTTTTCTAAAAGTGTTTAAATTCAATTAGTTTAGTGGTATTTGTTTATTCGTCATTATGTCTACATTTTCTGAAACTACAGGTACAAAATAAAATTGAAATAATTGCTATGCTTAGTATACTACGACGACCAGTAATGTTTAGGTTTTTGTCTAAAATTAATAGCGATGTGTATGCCTTTATTTGTACGTTTAATCTGTTGTGGGTAATTTACTGTAGTGATACCACAGCACAATCAAGTTTATTTTTATTGCCTGTTGTCCCCCTCTGCTTTAACTTCTCCATATTCCTTGTTGCCCGCTAGCTGCCTTATTACTCCTGATTATTATTTTCATTTAGTTCAATTGGCACCCCGCTAGTTTCCCGCTGCTGCTGCCCCTGCGGCCCCTCCCCCCGACACAGCCCCGCTCCCGCCTTGCCTACCTCTAGTCCCACCTCCTTCCCTGCTTAAGGCAAGCCTGTCTGCGCCTGTCCACGACCTGACCACAACCAGCGCCAGGAACCCTGGATCCACGTCTTTCCACCTCTACGACTACCGCCCTCCTCTCACTCAACCCCGGAAGACTCAGAGACTGCCAACAGTCCTCGCCAAACTCGATCCATGGCCAGTTTACCTGCCTCCACTGCTGTCAGACCTTCACCACCACTCCAGCCTCCGGCACCGCAGACACCTGCGCCAATGACACCCTAAGATGCATCCTCCTCAACATGCGGTTCGTACACAAACACGCCAAGAAATTTGGAACCTACTCGACACTCTGTCGCCCGACATCGCCTTCTTCACGGAGACCTGGACCAATGCCACATCCGCCCCCAACATCAACACCGCCATCCCGGACGGATACAAGATCCAGAGGAAGGACCGCCCCAACCACCTGGGAGGGGCCTCACCTTCGCCCACAAGAGCACCTCCACCTCACCACCTCCAGCGAAACCTTCCGCTCCGCCGAACACCTGAACTTCCAGATCCAGACCAGCCATAACACCACACTCCGAGGAACCCTTATCTACTGACCCCCTGGCAACCGGACAACCTTTGCCACCACCATCACTGACTTCATCACAACCCACGCCATCGCATCAATGAACTACATACTCATTGGAGACCTTAACTTCCACATCAGCATCCCCAGTGACCCCAACTCCACCATCCTCCATGACAACCTCCCCAACATCGGACTCAACTGACTCATTAACACAACGACACACAGAGCGGGACACATCATCGACCCCATCTTCACTGTAGGTAACAGCGTTCACTTCAGCCACACAACGCAACAACCATGGACCGACCACCACTGCGTCCACTTCACAGTTGACAAACCCAATGCACTAAAACCCCACCACGAAGGAACTAGAGCAAGGTTACTGACGAGCAACTGAACTCCACCCTCACCCGAGAGAACCCCACCTGGGAATCCGACGGAAACGTTGCAGCCAGAGGACTCCACACTTGGATCTCCAACTGCGCAGACGAGCTTGCCCCGCTACGCAACCCCGGCAAACAGCGCCCCAGGAAAGCCACCTGGATACTTCACAACCAATCTCCAAGAAGCCAGGCGCACCTGCAGACGCCTGGAGAAGAACTGGAGGAACACCAAGACAACTGATAACTAATCCACCTACAAGGACACCATGACAGACTACCACAACCAAATCAGAACAACCAAAGGGAACTTAATCGACAACAAAATCCTAGCCAACTCCAGCAACTCCAAGGAACTCTTCAGAGTCATTCAGGAATTCACGAGCACACGCAGCGAAGCCACAGACATCACCACGTCCCAAGACCTTTACGACAAGTTTGGAACCTACTTCCTCCTCAAGATCAGAACACTCTACAACAACTTCATCGACCACCCACAAGACGCCACACCTGGCCCCCCGCCCCCCAGAGACACCAGCCAGCCCACCATCTCCAACTGGACACCAATTACGACCAAGGACATCACCACGATCATGAAAGGCATCCACTCAGGGGCCCCCACCGACCCCGGCCCCCGACACATATACCACAGGGCCATGGACACCATCGCACCTGAACTGCGATGGACCATCAACACCACCTTCACAACAGGCACTTTCCCAGACAACGGGAAGCACGCAGAAGTCAGGCCTCTGCTCAAGAAGCCCATGGCTGACCCCACCATCCTCAAGAACTACCGCCCATCTCACTCCTCCCCTTCGCAACCAAAATGGCAGAGAAAGCAGTCAACAGGTAACTGACATGATTCATCGAAGGGAACGCCGTCCTCGACCCGTCCCAATCTGGATTACAAAGCAACCACAGCACCGAGACTGCCCTATTCGCCACCACAGACGACATCCGCACCCTCCTGGACCAAGGCCACTCCGCAGCCCTCATCCTCCTTGACCTGTCTGCAGCCTTTGACACCATCTCTCACCGCACACTACTCGACAGACTACACAACGTCGGCATACAAGGAACTGCCCTGGAATGGATCTGATTGTTCCACACTGGTAGAAGCCAAAGGATCAGGCTACCACCCTTCCTCTCCGCCCCCAGGGAAATCAGCTGCAGAGTCCCACAGGGGTCATCACAGAGCCCGACCCTCTTCAACATCTACTTGTCCCCCCTTGCAGCCATCGTCCGACAACATGACCTCAACATCGTATCCTACGCCGACGACACCCAGCTCATCCTCTCCCCCACCAGAGACCCCACCACCGCAAAACTCAACTTCCAGAGAGGAATTCAAGACATTGCAGTCTGGATGACCAACAGCTGCATTAAACTTAACGCCGAGAAGACAGAAGTCCTTGTTCTTGGAACCACCCCTTCAGCATGGGACAACACCTGGTGGCCCACCGCCCTTGGAAGCCCACCTACTCCCTCACACCACACCAAAAATCTTGCATCATACTCGATTCATCACTCGACATGAACCAACAAGTCAACACCATCACCTCCAGCTGCTTCAAAACGCTCTGCATCCTTTGAAAGACCTTAAAATGGATCCCCTCAGAGTCAAGGAAGACAGTCACCCATGCACTCATCACCAGCAGACTGGACTACGAATATGCTCTCCACACCGGCATCAACAAGTCCCTACCCTGTAAACTCCAGACAATACAGAATACCGCGGCCAGACTCGTCCTCGACATCCCCTGGCACGAACACATAGCCAACACCTGCAGAGACTCCACTGGCTCCCCGTGGAGAAGAGAGTCATCTTCAAAATCCTCACTTACGCCTACAAATGCCTACACAACAACGGACCCAAATACCTCAACGACAGAATAGACTTCCACGTACCCAAAAGAAACCTCTGAACTGCCAACCTCGCACTAGCTGAAACCCCACGCATCCACAAAGCCAGAGCAAGCGGAAGATCGTTCTCTCACATTGCAGCCAAGGCCTGGAACGAGCTACCGGCAGACATCAGACATGCCCCCTCCCTGAACACCTTTAGAAAGACTCTCAAGACCTGGCTCTTTGTCTGAACGGAACTGCGTCCCCCCCACTCCCCAGCACCTTCAGACCCTCACGGGTGAGTAGCGTGCTTACAATTCCCTGATTGATTGATTTATTGAACCTCCCATCCCTAACTTTTACCCTCCTCACATATTACCAGATGAGCTACTAAACAATTATTGAGATGGATTCCTCAGTGAAAGTAGTGTTGTGTATTGTGTTCCATCTTAAGTGATGAGCTACTAAAAAGTGAATGAGATGGACTCTCCCCAATAAAAGTACTTTATATTTATCATCCTTCTTTAACCTCTTACTTGTCCGATCATTGTTTGCCGTAAATCAACTAAACACCTGTTAGGTGCTAGTACACTACAGAAGAAAACTAAATGAATAAATATGCAAATAAGTATTTATGGGATCTTAATGGGTCACACCCACACAACACTGTTGGTTCATTGCTCAATTTAGGGTGCATGGGATATATGGGGGGGCATACAATGAATTAAAATTTACAGCGGAGATGGTTTGTTTCTATCTTGAAGTTCACAATTACACCAATAGCACAGTTTTTACTTTTCTTGTCCATGAAGCCACAACCATGTTTTTATCATTAGTCATCTACATTCCTATGGGGCCATTTCTCAAAGGCACACTTGAGTATGTATACCAGTACTACCATAGAATACTTTCCTACTTACAAATGCCTTTGTGGTTAGGGGCCAGATGTACAAAGTTTTTTTGCTTGCACAAATGGGTTTTAGACCCGTTTGCTCACGCATAAAACCTGTGGACCATGTACTAACCTCATTTTGCGAGTCACTAATTAAATAGCGACTCGCAAAATAGGGTTAGCAACTCACTATTAGGAAGGGTTGTTCCAAGGGCGTCCCTTCCTAATAGCAAGTCCAACACCTATGTAAGAATGTTTTGCGACTGCAATTGCGGTTGCAAAACACTCGCAGTGTATCACCCTCTTTAAGACGGTGGTAAACCATTTGCAAATGGGAAGCCGTTCCCCTTTGTGAATGGGTGCGCACACATTTTTTCATAGCAGGCAGTGGTCCCAGGGACCAGTACCTACCCCTAAAAAATGAAACATAAAACGATTCATTTTTACTTTTTAAATGCATCCCATTTTCCTGCATTAAAACAAAAAACTGCTTTATTTAAAAGTAGTCCCAGACATGGAGGTCTGTTGACCCCAGCAGGCCACCATCCGTGGGAGTGCCAGCCATTCCCAGTGGGGTCACAAATTGTGAAAGCCTCATTAATATGCATGAGGCATGCAATTTGGGACCCATTGGGAATCACAAACAGTGTCTCAGACACTGTTGTACATTGGAAATTGTGACTTGAAAATTGCTACTCGCTCATTTGGTTCAATCTGCGAGTCGCAATTTTCAATGGTCGTACAGCTGGCCCTTAACTCCGAAATGCTTGAGTCCCTGTTGGCACGAGCTCCAGTGCCATTATCAGAAGGCACAGTCCACTTCTCCTTAGTCTGCCTGTAATGTTTTGGGTATTTTGATTTGTCAGAGCGTGAAAACGAAACGGAATAAAGAGTTTCACATTTTCAAACTGAAGTTTGCACAACGAGAGTTAGATGAACACACATAACCTGTGCTACATGTTTCTTGTGGGGTGGGGGTAACTCAATCCAAGTATGGAAGTTTCCCACCAGACCCTAGCAATGACATGTAAAAGTAGTCCTGGGCATGAATATGGTAGCTAATTCCTAAACTCTAAATGATCATTTAATCTGCAAAATTGATGCCTTACAAAACTGCTACTGCATTACCGTCATGTAGGAGACTAAGGCAGCATAATAAATCTTTACTTAAAAAAGCAACAAAAACAACCAAAGAGGCAGCCTGGGAATGCACTCCATTGATCACACACTTGGGTGCCTTGCCACCTTAATACAATTTTCTGTAAGGTTTGCCTTTAGTTGTGTCATTCAGGCAGAGTGTACCTACTGATCATCTATTTGGAAAATGTCTATTTTGTTATCTCATGCTCTTCTTAATAATGAATTCAAGATTATATTCTCTGTAACTTTAGGGTTGCAAATCACTCCCGCCTAATCTACTGCTCCAACTGCCTAATACCAATAAACTGCAAAGGACTCATTAAGGCAAATTTACTATTTATTCATGTATTGCAGCAATGAAGGTACCAAGGGCCATGTGTACGACCGTTTTTTGCGGTTGCAAACAGGAAATCGTTTGCGACCTAAAAAAAAAGGTCCTGGCATGTACAAACGCTATCTTGTGAATCGGTGACTCGCAAAATAGAGTTTGTGACTCTCACTATTACGAAGGAGCATCGCTTCCCAATCGCGAGTCACAATGGAATGTACAATTGTTTTGCGACCACATTTGCAGATGCAAAACACTCCCAGTTTACCACCTACTTCAAGCAGGTGAAAAGCCACTCACAAATTGAAAGGGGTCCCCAGGGGACCCCTTCCTCTTTGTGAATGGATGCAAAAATATTTTTTAAGAGCAGGCAGTGGTCCCACGGACCACTGCCTGCCCTTAATAAATGAAACAGTAATATTTCATTTTTCTTTTTTTTTCCAATGCAGCCTGTTTCCTTTAAGCAAAACCGGCTGCATTAAATAAAAAAAACTGCTTTATTTAAAAAAAGCAGTCACAGACATGGTGGTCTGCTGACCGCAGCAGGCCACCATCCCTGGGAGTGCTAGCCATTCCAAATAGGGTCGCAAATTGCACCTGCCTAATGAATATTAATGAGGCATGCAATTTGCGACCCCATTAGGAATAGCAAGCAGTGCCTGAGACATTGGTGTACATTTCAATTTGCGAGTCGTAATTTGTGACTTGCAAATTGGTAGGGTATTACATCTGGTCCTAAGACTTTTCGAACTTTTGAGCCGTTACCTACTTAATAGGAATGTATACTGTTATGTCGGAGCGCTCGTGCGTGTGCGCTCCGACTGGGACAATTATGTGGCTGTGCATCACGCTGGAGCAAAGCCACAGGCTGCAAAAGAAATCAGGACACAGAGAGTCTTGGTTCGTGCTGCTCGCGTGTGTGTGTCGGCTCTGACACCACATGCATGAGCACAGCTATTTATTTCCAGTCCTGCGCTACGCAGGACAAACCACAATCTCTACACCAGCGGAGGAGAGCTCACCGCCTACCCCGCGTGTGCTCCGATACAATGGGCACACCCAAAGTAAGATATCGCGAGGAGCGATATAACATATACATTATTAAATATCTACTTTTACAGTCCACTACAAGCCCTTAGTTGCCCTGTGCACGATCAGCATCTTATGAAAGTATACTGTGAGTTCTGTTAGTGCATAAACTGAGAGATATTAGTCAGGATGGCATTGGATGATAAATGAATTATTTTAACACCTGCGAGTTGTTGATGCACAACATTTATTCATAGCTGCTCAATCACACATATAACCAACACAAAGGAGGGAAGAAAAGTGCATCAGAAAGCTTGATGTAGAATTTTTTTCAAGTTCCGTTTATACCTGGCATTAAGAAAACAAAGGTGATCATGGTATCACAAGGATGGGAAAGTATTTAAAAAGTTTGATATAAATTATATTAGCAAAGATTATCCATTGGGGCGGTTTGGGACATTTCATCTGCGTTTGCGGTGGGAAAAAAAAATCAATAAATGGACACTACATGCAAGTCATATTCATTCATTCTTCATATGCACTTTTCCTCTTGCATATTTTTCCCTGTGTTTATATCTGTGTTTGGGAGATAATCATGTCCAGGACAGATAACAAAGAAATATTTTTTCGCTAAAGGTTTTAGCGTACGAAAGAGAACATCGTGCTTTTATGCAGCTCCTTTCCCCACAGCATATGATGAGCTAATACTATTTTGCCTTCATAGTGACTGTTAGAACTGGGGGTCTCTAGTTGGCAGAGGTAGTTACCTGTGACCAAATAGGGACCCTTGCTTCTAAGTCAGGGAAAGGGGATTACACTACTGGAGAACCCCTGCTCGTCCCCTTGGTAGCTTGGCATGAACAGACAGGCTTATCTCAGAGGCAGTGTGTTAAGCATTTGTGAACACATACAGTAATACAGTGAAAACACCGCAGATGGACACCAAACAGGTTTTATAAAAATAAGTATTCTTTATATAGACTTAACAAAGACCACAAACGACAAAAATCCACAATACTGTACTCAAAATTGACTTAAAGATGGTAGAATTAATTTAGTTCAAGTTGATGGTAAATGCGACACAGTTATCACAAAAGTACCTTGATGCGTAACGCAAAATAAACAAAAGGCTTGCAGCGTTTGAGATGCGTTGGTTCCTTCCTTCGGGGGAGATGATGTGTCGCGCCTCAATGCTTGCGCAGAGTAGGGGATGCGTCTTGATCCTTACTGGAGAGGAGGTGAGGTGTAGATTCTCATACTGCGGCCCGGTTGCGATGCGGCAAGATGGCGCCTCGATGTGATGAGACGATCCGGTGCGTTGCGATAAGATTGCGCCATTGATGCGACAATGTTAAGATGATGCGTGCACGCCCTGGCAGCCTGTCGGCGAACACTGTACTTTGAAGCCGCGACAGGCCCTGCCACACGCTTCTCCGGTGATGCGACAGCGACCCTCACGGTGGTGATACGCTTCTCCGGCGATGCGACACGCTTCTACTCGTTGCATCGCTCTTCCAGCTCCCAGCGACACGCAGGCTTCTGCACATAGAATTCCCAGCAAGGAAATTCAGAGGGGAGCTGGTGGTGAAGTCTTTTGTCCCTGAGACTTCAGCAGGAGGCAAGCACAAGTTCAAGCCCTTGGAATAATATTCGGTAAGATGATGAAAGTCCTTTGAAAGTTCATTCTCCTCTCCTTGGCACTGAAGACACCACTGTAGGCCAACACAGCAACACAGCACACTGGCAGGGGGGCAGTACAACTCCTACAGCTTCCTTTGGTTAGGCAAGAAAATACCTACTTTCTAAATGTGGTATTTTCAAACACAGAATGTTAAAACCAACTTCACTAAAAGATGTATTTTATCATTCTGAGTTCAGGCATACTAAACTCGAATTTCTACCATGTACCCTGGGTCAGTTAGAATCATAGGATGTAATAATCAAACTGCCCATTCTGGCCTATGGGGAACAGGCAGCCTTGCATTAGTGAAAAACGAAAATGACTGTAATTCACAATTAGGGCATGCCACACACACCAGGGCATGTCTTACCTTATACTTACAATGCACCCTGACCTTGGGCCTACCTTAGGGGTGTCTGATATGAAGAAAAGGGAAGGTTTGGAACTGGCAAGTGGGTGCACTTGCCAAGTCGACATGGCACTCAGAGACTGCACACAGGCTCTGCGATGGCAGGCCTGAGAAACACTTTACAAGCTGCTTCTGTGGGCGGCACAGCCAGTGCTGCAAGTCCACTAGCAGCATTTGATTTATAAGCCCTGGGCACACATGGTGCACTGTACTAGGGTCTGGCAAGTAAATCAAATAACCCAATCATGGAGTCACTAATCAGTACATCAATTTAACAATAGGGAGAGCATATGCACTTCAGCACTGATCAGCAGTGGTAAATTGCCCAGAGGCATAAACCCAACAAAAACAGGTCAGAAAAAATACAGGAGGAAGGCAAAAAGTTCAGGGATGACCCTGCAAAAAGGGGCCAAGTCCAACAGTGACTCTTTTACACATTTTTGGGTTATGCAGGTGCACCATTTCTGGCTCCTACCCAATTGCTCATCCGCACTAGGCTCATCCCTAAGGACTTCCAGTGATTGTGACTTTGTAGTTTGGGAGGTTTGCATTAAAAAAAAATGTTTGAATGAGTTGCGATGGTTTGTCATGATGCTCTTGTAACATGCGAGTTTCAGTCTCATAAAGGGATTTACCGAGGTTTTAGAGTCTTTTAAGGGGAAAAACGCCAGTGCCATGACGTCTGTGAAGTTCGATAGGGAAACTGTTTCAATGACAATTGGAGTTGTTTGTGCTGCTGGGCATGGCATTTGCTACTCTTGTAATCTAAATTCGGAGCTTTATCAATTTGTTTCTTTGGTTCTGAGGGAATATATGGTAGAAATGTATGGGGACTAAGTTAAGACAGTTTGAGTGGTCAACTTGCTTAGGAATTGTGTTTTACAGTTAATGCTTCTGCTCAACCAATAAGGCTAAATGTACATCCTACTTTCCTGGACTCAATAGGGTAAATATTTTTTCTCATGCTACTTTATTAATACTAGGCATACATGCATTACATGCCTTTCCCTCATCAATACCAACCATTATTTATGTTATCTGTTCATATCTGTGATTTGGTCAAGGAGCCTCCATGCTAGTTTTAAAATTCCATTTTCTGCTTCTGCATTCAACAGATAACCAAAGTGATTATGGTATTGGATTTCAACAGAGGCAATCTTTTGGTGGTCCCCTTACTTCAGTTTCCTCTCTTCCATTATCTTGCCTTCCAAGATGTATCTCTGACTTCTTTTACTGATCTTTAAGAGGAAATTGTGGAGGGTTGGTAGTGCAACATGATTCTTACTTCTGTTCCTGCTTCAGCAGTTCTGGGATTATTAATAGAGCATCTCACTGTGACCAATTTGGCACATTCTATTTTCCAGTCATCATTGGTGTTTTTTGATTCTTGGAGGATTTATGGTGAGTACCAGTGAGGAGAACCCTAAGGGTGGGTACTGCTCCCATGTGTATCCAGGACAAATAAGTGGACTCCAAGGATCAGGTGACTAACCTCCTGCTCAGCTAAAAGAACACAAAAGCTATAAGAAGCCCACTTCCCCAAAGGAGTCCCGCTGATCAGTTTCAAATTGACTTGTCTCATGACCTTGTTGGTGAGTTCTGTTGAAGTAAATCCTGATCCCCATGTGCTGCTCCTGAGGTCCTGGAACCATTGACTGGAGTAAGAGTGTACTCCACCTGCCCAAACCTAGAAATTTAGGAATTATAAACGTTTTGTTAATGTTTTGACTGGAAAACCATCAACTCACTAGGACCTACCTGTCTGCTGATTCGCAAAGCCTGCAATGCCAGGAAGCCTGACATTGCTGCAGCTGCTTCTGCTATGTTCTTCTCTGCATTAGGAAATCTGTTTTAGGGATTGACGCTGATTGGTATTTGACAGGGAAATTTGACTTCCATTTGCAGCGAAGCCCCCAAAGGACTGCACCTGCTGTTGAGACCTGTGAGGAGAACCATAAGTCTTGGAAGTGCTCCCACTTGCACCCAAGGCAAAGAAATAGACTCTAGGGGTCTGTTGGCTGACCTCTTGTTGAACAGGACCAGTTTCAACCTGCCCTGGGCCATTATGGTGGTTTCTGTCGGAGTGAGTCCTGACCCCCAAGAGCAGGGTCTGCAGGAATGCCTGAGCCTCTTCAATATCCGTAGAGATGAAATTGACCCTTTACAAGGACCTTCATTTATGACTGCTGTACAATAGATGCTTGTGCACCTCTTTTTTAAATGAGTCAATCATCTTTACGAGGTCTCTTCGTCTGCGTGCTGAAACATCTGAAACAATCTTAAATTGTGGTACTCCCCAGGTGGATAGCATTCTCTTTTCAATAGCCTTAGACAGGATGACTTCTCTAATATAATAATCTGCAAAATGAACTAAAATTGTACACAGGTATCTTGTGTTAGTACACAGTTGTGCTGGTACCCTGTGGACCCTGTGTAATAGTTAAGTCCCCTTTAGGCTCCGAAATTACCTTTTGCATCTGAGAGTCCATCCAGTCCCGTACATTCACACCTTCATTCCTTCTGATAGACCCACCACCCGGAGATTTGAGCATCTATTTTAATTTTCCAAATCCAGAATTTTATTTCTGACAAATTTTTGTTTTTCTCCAATTGCTTAATTGCCTGCTGCATGGACACAACTTTATCCTCTAACCTTGCAATTTGGCCTTCTGACTCTGTCAGCCTTTCAGGGAATTTGGCAATGCCCTCTTCAATTTTTGTGAGTCAATCGTGCAGTGCTGCAATTTCCTGTGTCTGAGTTGTTCTGAGTTCTCTTACCTCGGCAAAAATATTCTCCAACATATTTTTAATACCCAGACCAGATTCTCTTAGATCTAGTTGCCACACCTGAGTGCTTGCCCTCTCCGCAACCTCAGCCTCTGACATTGTTTGTTAAATGTCATCCATTATGACATTGTTGCTAGCTGGAGCTGCCTCAACAGATGCCACTTCAAATAACTGTTAACCCTTGTTTTCTTGTTAAATCACTTGAGTCTCCATTGATGTAATGCCTTATTCTGCTTAAAAAATAGTGCAAACTGCTTGCCACCAAATGAACTTACAATGGGCTCCACATGACTTAATTGAGCATCACACTCTGCAGCTGGATTGTTATTGACCAGATCCTCTGCACCTTCCAAGCCTGATCCCCTCTCGTTTGGAGATTATTTCTTATGGCCCTCTTTCATTTCTTCCTCCAGTCGTAGCTGAACTTTCAGGTCCATTCTGTGTCTGACCCCTCTTTCCGGGACAGTAATAGTTGCAGCTTTAATTTGATTGTCATTTCTTCTTTCTTTCTGGGCTGGAGTAGACTGACTAAATAGGTCTATACACGCATTAGCTGTCTTATTTTGAAATGTGTGCATACTTAGGCAGAATCAGGATAGTAAAGTGAGAATCCCTTCAGTGTATATGTCAGTACTAGCTTTTAGAACACTGTGGACGTATCATTCATATGTTGTTCCAGCCTTCTTACTGTTTCTTTTCAGGCTTGCGTCCACCTGGGCAGTTAAATTATCGGGCCCCAATGAGTCGACCCAACTGGCTGAGCAGATCCCTCAGTTAGGGAGACCTGCCCATCCCGACCTCTAGGGCATGTCGCTCTCACCTGACACTTCTTGGGGAGATGTGCATGCCGCTCAAGTGCCTCTCTAGCTCCATCATTACTGAGCCTTGGCTGAACCGTATTTCATCCAGGCAGACAGTTTTTTGTTTTTTCCTTACTCCAGGCCAGGCTCTTCACTTCTGGAGGGGCGGCCGTGAGAATACGCTAATGGCGAAGCATGTAGGTAGTGTTACCCATCTGTTAATTTGACTTTAGTTGTGTTGTGATGCCTTCCTCTGGGGTATTGCCTCGCGAGACTGAATACATTTGAGGATCGATATTCTCAGCTACTTTAGAACAAGCATGGGTAGGAGCGCTACTTGTTTGTTTACTGATGTTGTATAGTGAATGTTCTTTGTGGTAGATCAGTGTTTGGGGTGTTGTGTCCCTTACAAAGACAGTGTTTTTCTTACAGTGCTGCTGTGAGTACTGATTATCTGCATGCAGTGGAATAGAAGGTTGCTGATCACCAGTTTTTGTAGCATAGGGGTTTTCAATTATTGTTCATTTATTACACTTGTTGTACTGGGTTGGTTTGGGTTTTGTGTATTTCCAGAGGCGGTTGGTTTTTATTTTGTTTTGGACTGGCTTGATGCTGATAGTGATTTGTAATAATTAATTCTTCCAAGGACTGAAGTTTTCCAGGGTGTCATGTTGGTCTGAACAAAGTGATTTTTTGTTTTTGTTTGATTGCCACTGTTGTCCATTAGTGGATTATTAACTACGCTGGTTGTTATAGCCTTTTTGTTTCTCACCTTGTGCTACCTTTCCAGCTCACTCTTTCCTGATGTTTTTAAGTTGCTATTCTGCACTTCTTTGTGTTAAGGTGCTGTTGTTCCTGAGTAGGTTGGTGATTTCAGAAGTGAGATGTCCCCTAAATTTTAGAAATGGAGAAGCTCATCCAGGTATTTAATGTGGCCGGGCTGGGGGAGGTTTTGATTGGATGTTTCATCATTATTTGGTCTTGTGGTCAGGGGACCTTTGCATGGGTTATTTCAGGGGCAGGTATTTTATAAAAATAAAGTATGAATTATTGAACAGTCTTTAATTTGCATTTAAAGTCTTTGCTTTTGGTGTGATTTGGTCCAAACTAGTTCTCGAGGTTGAGTTGTTTAGTTAGTCTATTAGAACAGTCAACACAATTGAAAAAGAGTTTAATTTGTCAATTATCACTGACATGGGCAGGTACTCCATTTTACTTCAACTTCTTTTGTTTCCCAGCGGATGATATTATAAAATATTTAGGGGCATATTCACAAGGAACTATCGCCGAGTCAAAGGCACTTTATCGAGCCAAAGTTGCGATAAATATATCGCACCATTCACAAGCTGGTGTTAACAGCCCACAGCACCAGTTTACCCGCAATAGCAGCCACAAAAAACCTTGCCACAGAGGTCCCCTGCATCTATCACTAATGAGATGCAGAGTGGGCGTTCCCGTGCCAAAAGCCGCGACAACATCACACCTCAACATTCTCAACGACCAGACAGAACTGCGATAAAAACACGAAACAGGCGATAAGGCGCGTTAGCACCAGGAAATCTACACCTGCTCTGACCTGGTGTAAAGTCGGACAGCAGCCTGCACAACGAAAGGGAGCACAGCCCAGGGCCACATTGGAAGGGCAACAGATGCCATGGAGCCACCCATCATGCGGCCCGGGCACCCAAGAGGACCACAACACCCACCGACAGCACCCCAGGACCATAACCCACACCAGGAACACCCCCCGGACCACCACATACGCCGCGCAGACAAAGACAGCGGACCCCTAGGAAGCGTACCAGCCACACAGACCCAACCTCTGACAATGTCACCATCCACCACAGGCTGAAAGGCACAACCATCCCACGCATCCCGACCATCATCGCCCAACAGGCCAACGGCACCAACACAGTGGACAACCAACATCCCACCCCACACCAAGCTGCTGGTTGGGGGCTGCAGCTCTTGACCCCTGGCACCCCCAACCAACACCCGCTAGAGTCAGAGGAGTCTCACTGCCAGCAACATCCAAGTCCCTCACACCTGTTCTGGACATCACCATCACCCTGGTACCCCAGTCCCCCTATGTTCAACACAATGCCTAGGTCACGCTGGAGACCAAACAAGGACCATTACCCATAGCAGGATGCACGCACGTGTTGGGGGCAATCCACAGCACACATGTCCCACCTGTGCCCCCTGGTGACACAGCACACAATCACCACAACAGAAAGCACACGTCCCACCCCAATGTACAGGCAACAACAGACCACCGTGAAACCTCCAACAATGTTGCTTTCAAATACACAGCCAGTGTGCATGATTCCTCCATCCTCTGACAGTCCATCAGCAACCAGCATTCCCAGGATGGCAACAAGGGAAATGCACAGCCCCTTGACAAGTTGCAAATAAACACCCCACTCATCTCAACTTCACAACCATGCAAATTACAACTCTGGCAATGCACACGTCACAAAATCACAACCAACATGCACAACAACATGCCCACCCACCAGACATGTTACAACAAACAAATGATGGACGGAATGCTGACAATGCAAACATTCTCCCCCAGTCAAGAGATCTGGGTTAAATCCATCGTTCTTTTGCCCACTACGCCACCCCAGTTCAGACATGGCCATATGCAAATCAGTCTTGACCCTGTGCCTCATGGGAACAGTCCAGCCCGAACTGCCAAGCCATGTCTTTCCTGGACTGGAATCAAGCATCCTAGGACCGGTTTCTGGCTATCAGCCGTCATCAGCCAGGATAGCTTGACTCCAGTGGCGTAGTGAGCACGGGACCCACGTCTGGGCATACCCATCCCACTTAGGGCGAAAAGCGTTACAACAAACAAATGATGGACGGAATGCTGACAATGCAAACATTCTCCCCCAGTCAAGAGATCTGGGTTAAATCCATCATTCTTTTGCCCACTACGCCACCCCAGTTCAGACATGGCCATATGCAAATCAGTCTTGACCCTGTGCCTCATGGGAACAGTCCAGCCCGAACTGCCAAGCCATGTCTTCCCTGGACTGGAATCAAGCATCCTAGGACCGGTTTCTGGCTATCAGCCGTCATCAGCCAGGATAGCTTGACTCCAGTGGCGTAGTGAGCACGGGAGCCACGTCTGGGCATACCCATCCCACTTAGGGCGAAAAGCGTTACAACAAACAAATGATGGACGGAATGCTGACAATGCAAACATTCTCCCCCAGTCAAGAGATCTGGGTTAAATCCATCGTTCTTTTGCCCACTACGCCACCCCAGTTCAGACATGGCCATATGCAAATCAGTCTTGACCCTGTGCCTCATGGGAACAGTCCAGCCCAAACTGCCAAGCCATGTCTTCCCTGGACTGGAATCAAGCATCCTAGGACCGGTTTCTGGCTATCAGCCGTCATCAGCCAGGATAGCTTGACTCCAGTGGCGTAGTGAGCACGGGACCCACGTCTGGGCATACCCATCCCACTTAGGGCGAAAAGCGTTACAACAAACAAATGATGGACGGAATGCTGACAATGCAAACATTCTCCCCCAGTCAAGAAATCTGGGTTAAATCCATCGTTCTTTTGCCCACTACGCCACCCCAGTTCAGACATGGCCATATGCAAATCAGTCTTGACCCTGTGCCTCATGGGAACAGTCCAGCCCGAACTGCTAAGCCATGTCTTCCCTGGACTGGAATCAAGCATCCTAAGACCGGTTTCTGGCTATCAGCTGTCATCAGCCAGGATAGCTTGAATCCAGTGGCGTAGTGAGCACGGGACCCACGTCTGGGCATACCCATCCCACTTAGGGCGAAAAGCGTTACAACAAACAAATGATGGACGGAATGCTGACAATGCAAACATTCTCCCCCAGTCAAGAGATCTGGGTTACATCCATCGTTCTTTTGCACACTACGCCACCCCAGTTCAGACATGGCCATATGCAAATCAGTCTTGACCCTGTGCCTCATGGGAACAGTCCAGCCCAAACTGCCAAGCCATGTCTTCCCTGGACTGGAATCAAGCATTCTAGGACCGGTTTCTGGCTATCAGCCGTCATCAGCCAGGATAGCTTGACTCCAGTGGCGTAGTGAGCACGGGATCCACGTCTGGGCATACCCATCCCACTTAGGGCGAAAAGCGTTACAACAAACAAATGATGGACGGAATGCTGACAATGCAAACATTTTCCCCCAGTCAAGAGATCTGGATTAAATCCATCGTTCTTTTGCCCACTACGCCACCCCAGTTCAGACATGGCCATATACAAATAAGTCTTGACCCTGTGCCTCATGGGAACAGTCCAGCCCGAACTGCCAAGCCATGTCTTCCCAGACACGACAGAACAACTCAAAATGGTTACCCGGCCAAGCTGTGAACATAAGCCATCAACGGCATGGCACCTCAGCCACACAATAGCCGAATATGGGGAGAGGTGGCAAACAGGCATGTGTGAAGGATGCAGTAGCACCATGATTCGGAAGGTACCCAATGCCAAGAGTGGCGGAGATGTGCTGGACAGACTGCAGTATGCAGCACACACCCATATCCATGGCGACATACACCTCTGGTGAATGGAGTGTAGTGGACAGTGGCCGCAACCATGTCACCACAGCCAGTGGGGGACCTTGTGGAAATCTTGCCTGTCACGCCCCCCCTAAGTTTGAGCGGAGTGGGATGGCCCGGCTTACACCAGACCAGCATAGGGGTGTGAATAAGGTGCACGTAGCCCTGGGCGTGGTCCTCTTCGTCCCAATGTCTCTGCAGGGCAGCGCCTCTCACCCTGCCACGAGGCCGATGCCATTCTCTAGAATGGAGTTGCCTGCGACGCAGTGCGGCTGCAAGACCCAGGCACGCTGGACCACAAACCCGGCAGGCCCCCCCCCTGCACAGCCAGGACTCACTGATCATCTTGTCGTACTTTAGAATTTGGGACCGCGTAGGAGGCAGGGCCCTACCCCTGTCTTTCTCGGTAATAGTGAACCGCGAATGGTTAATGCTTTATGTACAAGTGCTTTGTGTAACGTTTTAGCTATGAATGCACTGTGTATACGCTATTTCACATCACTACGTGGGTTCCATTTTGTATCGGTGGCCATCTTATGGTTGCCCTCACATAGGCTATATAGCATGAAGCTAAAACGGGCCTTTTAGAGCACATGTGCCTTTCCTTGACTTTTCTGTGACCTGGGCAGCTTGGCTCCGCTGCCCCAGGTCAAACTGGTCTCACGAGTTCCCCGTCCTCTGGCCACCTGTGATTAGCATCAGGGCTTGACACACCATAAAGTCTTTTCATCCTACACAAGCCTCCGGCTAATCTCTTTCACACATTGCTGTTCCTGCTTTATGGCTTGTTTCCCAAAACAGGAGATGCTCATGTTTATTGGGGCCTATCGATATCTGATGTGGGATCTGAGCTTTGCTGTGTAAATAATTACGGGCTTGTTTAACTGGAATGTGGGATGGTCATCATGACTCTGCCTTTTCGTTTGTAATGTATATATGTAATAGCCATATCGTAAACCTAGGAATGTATGCCTGAGGCAGGAAAATCTGTATTTAAGAAGAAGCCCGTTTCTGTGATTTTTAGCAGTCTCCTGAGAACATACACACTGTTGTACTTCTAGGATACCTGTAATTGGTCTGCAGCCAATAAACTGATCTTTGACTTCACCCAGAAGACTCTGTGTTTCTGTAGGTCTGAAACAGGAAGAACCCCGAAGTCATAGGGTGTGTTCCCCTGCACCGCTGGGTTTAAAATACCCAGTACTTCAGTTGGCGCCCAACTCGGCGCGATTTCAGCGGTACCGGTCCAAGCCAGAGGTTCGTGAGGAGCTTCGTTTGGAAATTCTGGAGGAAGGCCGCCACTTCATCGACCCCTGCATGTCGACGTGGTCCGAAGGTCTTTTCTGCGAGGTTCTCCGCGTCCCGACGGCTACGAAGGACTGCTGCCCTGATTAATCGCCCTGTTTTGGACCCTTGACGATTTTTGGTAGAGCGAAACAATCGAGAGAGTCTTCTGGTGACGCCATCGATCATCAATATTCAGTTGAGTATAAGTGGAGCGTCTCCCAGTTTGAATTTGGTATCCTTCGGGATCATTTCGATTTGGTGCTTGCAAGTCCCAAAGCCAGAGGACTCGTGTATTCACGAGACTATCGTATTCGATAATCCTTTGACGTTTGAAACTAGACTAGTGAGCGAAGATGCCTGGTTCTAGTGTATTTTGTAGATTGTTTTGTTTGGGTTGTGGAAGGGATTTCCAGTTAGAGGATTCATGTCCGGTTCCTCCAATTGGAACTCCTACTTATGAGCTTTATGTAAAACATGGCGTGGGCCCCATTGCATATAATGAAATATAGATCCGATACACCAGAAAGGACGATGTTTTAAAATGGCCCCAAATTGGTAGTTTCGATACAGATATCTTAGATAATTTGGAAGTTAAATTGTTTAAAAAGAAAGCCCGGCCTGCGATGTTTGATTCTTTCCGCCTATGGCGAAAGGAAGCCAAACAGAAGGAAATAAAACTAGCGAAAAGGGATAAGAGAGAAAGAGGTATGTCAGTGATGCAAGCAGCTGTGCAATTTAAAGATAATGAGGAGGAACAAATGAAGGAGCAGTTGCACAGACAGCGCAAACTAGGGATTGATAAATGTTACCCTGTTTTGTCACCCCTTGTGCAAGATGAGACAAAAGAGAAAGAAAAAGATTCCCTAATGTCCCATTTGTTAAGTTCGCCACCCCCATATGCGCAAAATGCCACCGCACCTCCACAGCTTGTAAATGTACAGCCTCCAGTAAATATGCCGCAAGCCTTCCCGCAACCGCCAGCTCCTCTTCAGCTGGCTCCTATCCCTGCAGTGCAGCCCTCTCAAGGGCCGCCAGTTTTGCTACCTGTTACCCCCGCGCTTCCTGCGACTTTGCCTAGCGCACCAGCGGTTTCCCCTGGCGCTCCTTCTCACACTACCCCGGTACCTGTATCTGAATCTGTTTTTCTTCCCTCTGTCTATCCCCCTGTTTTCGCCTCAACTTCTCCTTCAGCACGACAACGACTAGCTAATGTAGTTACTAGTCTAATGTCGCCTCTCTTTGGGTCATCTAGTGCGACTCCTGGCTTACAGCGTAAGCAATTGCGTAGTCAGCTACCTGGTCCCGAAGAGAAAGAGGTGTTAGATCATCTGGCGCGTAGGTGGATTGGTTTCCCTTCACTCTATAATGTGGAACAGGTTGTTAACGTTTTTCACCAATGGGATGCCCCAAAACAGAGGTATGTCTTTGATAAAATGTGTGAATTCCTCTGTGAGGAATTAGAGGATAAGGGTGCAAACCCAAACCCACAGGAATTGTGTCGAGTGCGATTTGATTTCGGAACAGGTGTAATTGTGGGCCCCAATGTAGATAAAGCAGTTGCGACTTTACTGTCCCTCAGAAATTGCGATTGTCAGCAATCATTGTTTGACCAGGATTTCCCTGTAGGGAAGGAGGTAAAAGCGCGCCAATATCCGATGCGTGAGGTTCCTCCAGTTTGGAGACCTGCTGATCCGAATGCTAATCCAGCTGTCCTAGCACATTTTCAGCGTGTTTGGGTACATGTCCCATGGAAGAGATCTGAGGTGTTAGCACTTAAACAGACATTGCCTGATCCCCGTAAGAACCCTGCAGGATATTATAAGGAGTTATCCCAAACTGCAGAATCATGTGTAATGAATCTAGCCGACATAGATATGCTGTTTGGGAATGTGGTTCCACAGCCTTTATGGGGATCCATTCGTAATATAGATCACGCTGCGGAACTAGGTGACACATGGGCTAATATCGTTGCTGCAGACGCTAGACAAGTTGGTGGTGCGAAACCTGAGCCCCTCATAGCAGCGCTCCCTGGTAGAATTATTACCTACATGAAAACTATAATGCCTGCGATGCGCGTAAATTGGGATAAACTGTCCGCATGTAAGCAGAAGAAAGATTAGACAGTGTCTGATTTCTTTACCAGGTTTGAAGAAACGTTTATCGACCACAGTGGTCAAGACATGAGCACTGAAGGTGGCCAACGGCTATTTGTCGATAAATTTCTGCAAAATCTACTCCCTGAGTTGTGTAAGAAACTTAAAGACTCAGAAAGTTCTTGGGCTGTTTCCTCTTCAGCGCAAATACTGGCTACTGCACAGTATTATGAGAATAGAGACAAAGATGAGAAGGATAGAACCGATAAGAAAACGAAAGAACTAAAGACAAAGGTCCTCTTGCAGCAGGCTTATCCACCACGTGGAGGACAGAATAATTATAGGCAAACACAAGGTGTCTATCACCAGCCCCAACAGTTTCAGAATAATCAGCAAATGAATGGGTATTATCAACCACGAATCCCTGTAGGTCCCAACTAGGCCTGGGTGGCAAATTCCGTTCCGCTCGCGGAATTTGCGTAATTTGCGTAATTTCGCGTTCCGCGGAGAACGCGAAATTGCTCAAAAGTCAGCTTTCCGCGATTTCGCGAAATTTTTGCTTGCTCGCGTTCTCAAAATGCATGTTTGCGAGATATTTCTCCTCGAGCACGCAAACAGCAATTGCGAACAGGAAAAAAGCATCGCGAACAAGCAATTCCGCGTGTTCGCGGAATTTCTGCGTGTTCGCGGAGATTTTTTACCGTTTCGCGGAGATTTGCGTAAAGCAATTACGCAAATTCCGCCCACCCCTAGTCCCAACCAATGTTCATATTGCAAAGAGGAAGGTCATTTTAAATATAGTTGCCCTAAATTGATGCAGCGTAACAGTAATGCGTATGGCGCAAGAGGTAGAGGTGGTCAGCAAGCTCCTAGAGGCAGAGGGCGTGGAAATGTTCTCAGGAACGCGCGTCCTCTTCCGCCTCAAAATACCATGAATAGCTTTGATCAGCAAGCCAACGCGACTGGTAATACAGCTCAGTACTACAGTAATGATTATTATGCAGAAGATGACAATGTAGAAGATGATGATTACTAGGATCGCCGTAGGCAGAGAGAGGGAGTTGTTTCAGTGCCAGTGGATCAGAGCGGACCTTATGTTAAAGTAACTACAGCAAATGTAACGGAGCCCTTTCTGCTAGACACTGGTGCTGCAAAGAGTTCAACTATGCATTCAAAACTCCCTGGCGCGCCTTTGTCTGGCGAAATTAATGTCTCAGTAGGTTTTTCTGGCGCCCCAGTTAGGAACCCGATTTCTAGTCCTATGTCGCTTTCTGTTGGACCTTGTGAGCTAAAAGCACCCCTCATCCTAACAACAGGTTGTGGTGAAAATTTGTTAGGCTTAGATTTGTTAAAAAGATTGCATGCAACGCTATTTTGTTCTCCCTCGGAAGTACAACTTACATTGGGTAAGAAAGTGATTTCCCCGATGTATTTGTCTAAAAATGCAATGCCACCTGAATTGTCATCCCTTCCGGATGCCCTTTGGGCTACTGGTCCCAATGATGTGGGTCTCCTGGAAATACCGCCATATGTGGTCACTTTAAAAGTCAATGTCAGATTGCCACGTATTCCCCAGTATAAGATCTCCAATGAAGGTCAGAAAGCGTTGTTAGAAATTGTCAACGATTTGATTAAGAAGGGCGTTATTGAAGAGACAAGAGGCAACGTTTGCAATAGTCCTGTTTTACCTGTCTTAAAACGAACGGACCCTTCACAGCCACCTGTTTACAGATTTGTGATTGATCTTAGAGAGGTTAATAAGATTGTTGTACCACAGTTTCCAGTTGTCCCTGATATAACTGCCTTGTTAACCATGATTCCAGCCTCCACTGCATGGTTCTCAGTGATCGATCTAAAGAATGCTTTCTTTAGCATCCCAATTGCAGAGGAGAGCAGAGACATTTTTGGCTTCAGTTTAGGAGGCGAAGCGTCCGCTTTAAACGTGCTCCCCAGGGCTACTGTGAGAGTCCATCAATATACAGTCAGGCTTTGAAAGCGCAGCTTGATGCACTGGTTTTACCTAGTGGCGCTATCCTCATTGAGTACGTCGACGATTTACTAATCGCCGCGGATACTGAGAAGATTTGCAAAAACGCTACCTTGTCATTGTTGCGTCATTTGTCTGCCTTCCATCACAAAGTGTCTCTCTCAAAGCTGCAATATTGTAGACAAGAAGTGACCTACTTAGGTCATCTCTTATCGAAGGAGGGAAGGAAACTGACCCCAGAAAGAATTCAAGCCATTGCACAGTTGAGTGTGCCAAGAACACAGAGAGAAGTGCGTGCTTTCTTGGGCATTACTTCATACTGTAGGCATTGGATTCCTAGTTTTTCCTTGTTGGCAAAACCTTTGTTAGCATTAACATGTAAGGACACACCGAATCCTATCCCATGGTCTGAAGAGTGTCAGAAAAGTTTTTGGGAATTGCGTAATGCATTGTGTTCAGCTCCTGTGTTGGGTACCCCTGACTACAGCAAGCCTTTTACATTGTATGTTCATGAGAAAGATGGTTGCGCATTATCAGTGTTAACACAGCCTTTTGGCGACAGACAGCGTCCATGCGCGTATTTTTCGTCAACCTTTGACCCTGTAGCGAGGGCATTGCCAAGTTGTCTGAGAGCCACAGCCGCTGCAGCTATGTCTATTCGACAATCTGCTGGCCTAGTAATGGATAATACATTGATTGTTATGGTTCCACATGCTGTGGACACATTGTTAAATAGGACCAAGACACAACACTTAACTAGTGCGCGATTATCTGGTTATGAGCTGACACTGTTAGCAAACCATATACACATAAAGAGATGCAACACGTTGAATCCAGCTACACTATTACCAATTCCAGCAGACCTAGATGAGATAGAGCAACATGATTGTCTGTTCAGAACAGAAGAAGAAACGAAAGGGAGAGTAGATCTCAAAGATACTCCCCTGACTGAGTGTGATGGTACTTTATGGGTGGATGGTTCGTGTTTCAAGCTTCCGAATGGTGATACGACTGCTGCATATGCTATCACGACTTTGCACACGATTGTTGAAACTGCGCGTGTGCCACAAAATTCGGCTCAAGCAGCAGAATTGATTGCTCTTACGAGAGCGTGCGTGTTGTCTGAAGGAATGAGAGTGAACATATATACAGACAGCCAGTACGCCTTTGGCGTGGCTCATAGTTTTGGGCGATTGTGGAAGGAACGTGGGTTTCTGACTTCACATGGAGCTAAGATTCAGAATGGCAAGTTGGTGAATGATCTCCTTGAGTCACTGACCCTACCGTTGCAAGTTGCGATTATGAAATGCAGTGTGCACAAGAAAATCACTGACGATGTTGGTCGTGGTAATGCGTTTGCTGATGAAGTCGCGAAAGAAACAGCAAAAGATGTGAAGACTCGAATGTATGTTGCAGGCCCTGCCAGATGGGTTGGTGATGTTGGAATGTGTGAAAACACAATAGAAAGTGTAAAGTCCCTTCAAGCTGAAGCCACAGAGAAAGAGTTAAGCAAGTGGAGAGAAAGTATGGGTAAGTTGGATGAGAATGGTTGTTGGATTGATTTGTCAGAACATAGGCAATGGTTGTTACCTGATGCATATGTGCTTCCAGTGGTTACTATGGCACATGGAATGGCACACATCAGTACGAAAGGAATCTGTAAGTTGTTGGCTCCAGTATGGCAGAATGCTGGAATTCCTAAGTGTGCAGAGAATGTGGTCAAGAGTTGTATGGTATGCTTGAAGTACAACCCTGGTAGGGGAACCCCAACTCCAGCTGGTCATTTTGCGCCTCCATCATATCCATTTGAAGTTTTGCAGCTAGATTTTATCCACATGGAAAGATGCAACAACCTGAAATATGTATTGGTGGTTGTTTGCGCTTTCTCAACATGGATAGAGGCCTATCCTCTAAAAGATAACACTGCTCTATCCACAGCCAAAGCCCTTGTGAAGGAATTTTTCCCCAGGTTTGGAATGCCGAGAATGGTGTGGAGTGATAATGGGAGTGAGTTTGTGGGTCAAGTGATGAAGAATGTGTGTGAGGGACTAGGTATAAGGCAGAAGTTTCATGCTGCAAACCACCCCCAATCAGCTGGATTAGTAGAGCGCTACAATGGCGCTCTCAAACTCAAGCTGGCCAAAATCCAAGCGAGCTCAGGTCTTAAATGGCCTGACGCTCTGCCTCTAGCACTCCTATCCACCAGAATGACCGTACACTCACGAGTGGGACTTAGTCCCTACGAGGTCGTTTTTGGCCGCCCGGCCAATGTATGGGGTGTGCCAAGACCGATGAAATTCAGTAAAATCGAGCATCCGGTACTGTTTGATTACTTGCACGAATTGACAGCTAAACTGCGTGTTTTACACCAACAGGTGCATGATACTCTCCCCCCGGCTTCTGAAGCTCCTGGACACCCTATCGAACCAGGCACGTGGATCCTTGTGAAAAACTTTCAGCGGAAAACCAATGAGGAGCCCCGCTGGATTGGCCCTCACCTCGTGCTGCTGTCGACAAGATCAGCTGTTCGAGTGAAGGGAAAGAAAAACTGGATCCACGGCGCTCACGTGAAGAGGATCCCTTTGCCTCTGCCGTATGACCAGTGGGTCCAGGAGGGTATCGCAGACTCTGAAGCAGACACTGTACCTCGTTTTGTGCCGTTCAGTGATGCACGCATAAAAGGCCCAGCTTCAGCGCAGGAAAGTGACGATATTTTGCAAGAAGCTGTGCCACCGTCTGCTCGATTGGACACTACAGAGCCTGAACTCTTGTTCCAAGATCAAACAGTGCCTGGCCGTTTCCTTTACAATCTGAGGCCCAGGCCCACGGACAAATAAATATTCTTTTCCTTTACCTTTTTATTTTTTGATAACCAGAGCTCTCCCATCTGAAGGACTTTCTTGATTTTTGTTTTTCGAACCACCATCCGGGTTCAGCCGCAGGGTCGCGGTGCCAAGACTTTGGGGTACAGGCCGAAGACGTTAGGTTGACGGTTCTGGTTGGTCTAGGGCGTTCCCTGGACTGACAGGCGTACTCCTTAGCAGAAGATACTCACCCACCGCGAGCGGCACGATTAGAGGATGGAGTTTTGTAAGATGGAGAGACTCACTGAGGAAATGAACTTTAAGACAAGAATATGTAAAATAATGAAAACCAAACGTTTTGTATTATTATGCCTGTTTGTATTATGTAGTATGGTAGTGTTTACTGTAGGATTTGTATTCTTCTCCTCTCAAGAGCCCATTGCACCCACTGTACAGCCTATACCTCCTCCTACTATCTCCTCACACTCTTTTCACCCTCTGCCTGAACATGAACAAGCTAGACGATCAGAGTTTGTGAATAACTCGTTTATCCAGCTCCTGCACCAGCACCAACTAGTCATGAATACAACAAATTGTTGGGTGTGCGGTTTGATGCCACATACCATTAATAAGGGTATTCCCTATCTGGTGCTGCCGTATAGTTACAATGGATCGTCATGGGCATTCCAGACCATGTTTCTCTATGCACTAGATGCGTACTCCCCGCGACAACCGCATTCCATCAGACCTAGCACCAATAACAAAGCTTTAATGAAAGCAGTTGCCGATATGAGTAGAGATATCGATGCATACTCATCCATTCCCAGAGAAGAGCTGAGAGCTTATGTAGGGTGGAACGCGACAGGGTATAGTATTAGTCTGGGTGAAAGACAGCGGAAAATCTCATCCCCAATCTGGGTCGTACCCCACATAGGTCGGTTCTGTTTGCAAGGTAATGGTCAGAATCCTAGAGCTCAACTGGGAAGAAGTGACTGTACTGAAACGTACACTTTTCCGTCACAGTTTTCCCCTGCGTTTTTGGCTGCCACGGGTACATATTTTATCCGCTATGACCGAGCATATACATGGTTGCCCCCTGACTTCTCGGGCACATGTTATATTGCAAATCTGCTACCGCCAACATTTACTGCCGCCTCCGACTATCACAAGACCAGAGTTGTGAGAGGCGTGATTAGTAAGGAGGATACTGCCGGTCAGGAAGCGGGAGATTTCTTTTTGGGCTTCCTGCCGTTTTGGGGACCTATGGTTAATAGTAGGAACCTGAGACAACTGACTCGTGTGGTTGAATCCACTGTTAATGTTACGGCTGGTGCCCTTGGTAATTTGACAGCTGAGCTCCAAGCGGATCGCCTCATGACTTTGCAGAACCGCATGGTTCTAGACGTCATACTTGCAGACCGTGGTGGGGTATGTAAGGTTATCCAATCCAGTTGTTGCATTTTCATAACAGACAACGCTCCAACAGTTTATCAAGCCATCTCCAAACTGCATAAAATATCTGAGTCCATACACGTGGATAAAGGAGATTGGTCACTGGTGGGGTGGTTCTGGGAACTGATATCTGCCTGGGGTTGGAAAGTTCTGATGGTCATTGGAATGATCTTAGCCATCCTTTTCCTGTTCTGTCTGTGCATACAGTGTGCTCCTGTGATATGTGGCCTCTGTGCTACATTATGTGTAAGGAAACCTGTATCGAGGGACGAGCTAAGTAATAGGATGATGCTACAGCAACATCTCCATGACTTCGTGAATATTGACCTAGACTCAGATTGAAATGAGTGTAGTTATTGCCTATGTAAGGGCAAAAGGAGGGTCTGTCGTACTTTAGAATTTGGGACCGCGTAGGAGGCAGGGCCCTACCCCTGTCTATCTCGGTAATAGTGAACCGCGAATGGTTAATGCGGTATGTACAAGTGCTTTGTGTAACGTTTTAGCTATGAATGCACTGTGTATACGCTATTTCACATCACTACGTGGGTTCCATTTTGTATCGGTGGCCATCTTATGGTTGCCCTCACATAGGCTATATAGCATGAAGCTAAAACGGGCCTTTTAGAGCACATGTGCCTTTCCTTGACTTTTCTGTGACCTGGGCAGCTTGGCTCCGCTGCCCCAGGTCAAACTGGTCTCACGAGTTCCCCGTCCTCTGGCCACCTGTGATTAGCATCAGGGCTTGACACACCATAAAGTCTTTTCTTCCTACACAAGCCTCCGGCTAATCTCTTTCACACATTGCTGTTCCTGCTTTATGGCTTGTTTCCCAAAACAGGAGATGCTCATGTTTATTGGGGCCTATCGATATCTGATGTGGGATCTGAGCTTTGCTGTGTAAATAATTACGGGCTTGTTTAACTGGAATGTGGGATGGTCATCATGACTCTGCCTTTTCGTTTGTAATGTATATATGTAATAGCCATATCGTAAACCTAGGAATGTATGCCTGAGGCAGGAAAATCTGTATTTAAGAAGAAGCCCGTTTCTGTGATTTTTAGCGGTCTCCTGAGAACATACACGCTGTTGTACTTCTAGGATACCTGTAATTGGTCTGCAGCCAATAAACTGATCTTTGACTTCACCCAGAAGACTCTGTGTTTCTGTAGGTCTGAAACAGGAAGAACCCCGAAGTCATAGGGTGTGTTCCCCTGCACCGCTGGGTTTAAAATACCCAGTACTTCAATCTGCCGAAATCGGCGTGTGTCAAGGACGGCCCACCACGTTCCGGCGCAAGATCCAGGCCCGATTCCTGTAACATTGGCAGCCTCCTCAGACCATCACGGCCTCCACGACAAGGGCCCACTTTAGCCCTTTTTCGTTGAACGTACTCTACTGCCGCCTCAGGCCTACTCCTCGGCCCAGTAGGTCCCATGTGTGAAACTGTGTCCTGAGTCATGAATGGCAGTGACCCCAAATCCAGGCCAGCGGCAACAGCACCAGGCCCCACCCGATTAGTGAGGCATAGTTCCATATGGGCTTCTTGCGACAAGTGGTGCCACTAACCCTGTTCAGCGCTTACCAGCGACACCTAGTGCCACTAACACTGTTCAACGCCAGCCGGTGACACCTGGTGTGACTGAACCTGAACTACCCAGGCCGGTGGGGCCATCCAACCTATGCCGGCGACTCTCGGGGAATGGCCCGTACTGACCGCTGCCTCAGGCCTACACCACGGTCAGGTAGGTTGCACATTTGGAACTGAGTCTTGAGTACACCATGGCAGTGAACACCATTTAAGGCATAGGACAAGTCACTATACTCACTTCGATGTGGTGCCAACAATTCTGTGCATGGCATCACAACCACAAGTGTCTGTGGCCCTACGCGGACTACTACCATCGACCATGCGCACAAGTGGGTCACAGATTTGGAACTGAACATCAGTTATTCAAAAAGCAGAATACATGTCATCGCACGCACGGAGCAGCGTAAGAGGATGATGGGTTGCAGTCCGGAGGGAACAAGATCTTCGTTACAGAGGTGATCGAACACTACCAACAACTTCACTTGTGTCACTAACTCTGTGCCTCGCCAGCCAACGACACGTGGCTGTGAGCCACTGCTGACCGCCGCCTTCAGCCTACACTGTGGTCCAGTAGGTCACAGACTCTTAATTTTGCAATGGCTGAGTTCATATCAGCGTACCGGCATCATCAGAGACATCATCCCCTCTCAGCCCCGGTGCCACTAAGTCTGTCCCCCGACAATCATGGACACTCTCTGGTTGAGCTTTGCTGGTGTCTGAGTCTGTGGACTAGGGGGCAGTTTTCATCTTCATGTAGCTGATACCGAATTGGTGGTGGCAACAAGGCTGGCGCATTCTACTCCTTCATTTGCTGCTTCCAGATAAAATCAAATCTTTTGGCGTCATGCCCTGGAGGACACCTTCCACTCTCCCCCAAAACCCTCCGCAACATACACCTCGGACATTGATGGTGACCCTCTCAGGTGCATGGCCCATCTGATTGCACTGCAAGTCACCGCCATGTGGCTGGGTGCCTGCGCCAGCTGCTGTGCATCCGGGGCCACTAACTCTGTACATTTCAGGTCCAGGACCACTTCTTCTGAAATATTGAATGGCCCCTGAAGCGTTGGGCTTGGGGCATCAATGCCATGTGTCTGTGGCCCTGCACTGTCCGCAGCCTCCGGCCTCAACTGCGGGCCACCAGGCCCCACACATAGATTCGAGTCCTGACCGGCCCGGACATCGCATTACCTCAGGAGGCACACACCACCACCGCAAGGACCACCTCCAACCGCCATCTGCCAGAGTTGATACAGTGGTCCTGACAGACCTCCGGAGTTGCACAGACCTGTCGTGGATGCCATCATCGGCCTGATACCCTGCTCAGCACTCCAGGTGCCAGTGACTCAGTGCACTGCAAGCCATTGTCCGTTAGTGATTGAGTTTTGTGCTGTGGAGATGTTGTGCAGCTATGTCACCTCATGCAGTGTGGGAGACCTGGGAATATGGTGGGAAAGATGTGTCAAGTGTGCGTACGGGAGATGGCACAGACAATGGGAGGGCAGAAGGAAACATCCCCAAAGGCAGGAATGCAGACTGGAGGTGGCAGTCAAGCCACACACCCAGAACCATTACTGGGTATTGCGCTATGGACTGCAGATGAAACTGTCACCTCAGGCAGTGTGGGAGACCTGGGACGTTGATGAGGAAGTTGATGCAGGTGTAACACACCCCACTGCATCCTCATCAGGACTAACCTGAAGGGACACAATCCTAGCAATTCCTTCACATGAGCACGATAATCTATAGTGCCCCTACCTCAGTGCACTGCAACTCACGGAACCTCCTGACTGAATATTGGGGGACCTCTGTCATTACTCCAGCTCCCACCATGTTGCTGTGCAGTTGACTCTGTTATGCATCTGTTTTCTGTTTCCGTTGCACTGGTGTCCAATGTTCAAGTTGTTGCCAGCACCAAGCATTCCGTGCAGACTGGCTTACACTCACCCCACACACATCCACCACAGGCATCACTGTACGTGTGGCCCTGCCAATAGAGGGGCCGGGTGCACGTGCACGTAGCCAGTTCAACATAATACCTATGTGTGTCCATTTGGTCTTGTTGAATGCATGAGGGCCCTGGGCCCTAGGATATTACAGTGTGCTGTGTACGTGGGTGTGTGATTGATATGTGCGTGCCCCTGGGCGTGGTTGTGTACTGTGAATGTGCATCTGCATGTGTCTCTATGGCAGTGTGGGTCTCCTTTGTGGGGTGTTGGTGGTCCCTGAAGGGTAATAGACACCAATGACACTTGATAGCTCGGAACCTGGTAACTACCGCCCCATTGCAAGACTACCCTTTGCTGCTCACTGTATTGAAAACATAATGAATAAACAAATAACTCAGCATATCGAATCTAATGCCCTGCTAGATGGTTTTAGGAAGAATCACAGCACAGAGTCGGCCCTAATTACAGCCACTGAGGACATTCGGTCTATTTTAGACATGGGGGTACGGCCGCTCTGGTGCTGCTGAATCTCTCGGGGCCTTTGATACTGTCAGCCATGATATCTTGGCTGACCGTATGCAAGAGGCAGTAATTAAGGGCTCGGCACTTGAACTTTTGAAATTTTTTCTGAGCAATCGGCAACTTAATGTAGCAATGGGGTCGGCAACCTCTAAACAATTTTCACTACCTTGTGGAGTGCGGCAGGGATCAGCCCTGAGCCCTACGCTCTTCAATCTATATGAGGCACCGCTTGCCTCAATAGTAAAAAAAGCAGATGTTGTTTTGGCTTCCTACGCTGACAACACACAGATCGTTGTGTCCCTAACCAAGGAAGAAAAGCACCCGGGTGAGGCATTCAAAATCTGCATGAAGAATGTGAGTGATTGGATGGATGTCAACTATTTGAAGTTGAATGCAACGAAAACAGAGGTAATCATCTTGGGTAACAAACCTGCCCTTTGGACATCAAATTGGTGGCCACCTGCTTTGGGGGTGCTACCAACACCCGCTACCAAAACCAAGGACTTGGGTATCATCATTGACAAAGAACTTACATTTAAAGCTCAAGTCAACAAAGTCACAGCTAATTCTTTTTGTGCCATTAGGCTAATTAACAAAATAAAGCACTTCATACCAGAGGATCTCCTGAAAACAGTGACCTTGGATCTTTTCCTCTCCCGATTATATCACTGTAATAGCCTCTACTTTACCATCAATTCAGGTTTGATCAATAGGCTCCAGGTGGTACAGAATGCGGCAGCTCGCCTCATTATGAATATCCCCAAGCACGTCTCAGCCAAAGAAGCCATAAAGAAATTGCATTGGCTTCCAGTGAGGCAGAGATGTAAATTCAAGATCCTATGTTTGGCTTTTAAGTCACTACATAATCTGGAACCAGCACAGTTCAGGAACAAACTAAAATGGTATGTTCCCAATAGGACTCTACGGTCTGGACTCTAAAATCCGCTTCCTCTTTGATTCACTTTAGGAAAGACCTGAAAACATGGCTGTTTACACAAACCATCTAATCCGCTTAACCAGACGACAACCTGTGCTTTCTGTCCCACTGTTCTTTTATCAGGCATAGCGCCAAGACGCCTCAGGGTATATGCTGCACTTTATAAATTGAATTCAATTCAATTTAATTCAATGTATGTGATCTAGTTCACCTTCCATGGGTTGGGACCCCACCCACACCTGTTCGGCCACCTCCTTTTGGCATGCTGACACATGGCATTGGGGTGCCATGTGTGGGTGGGTGAAGTGTCGTGGACCAGCTGTGCTTGCGTGTGCTTCCTGCTGTGTGGTCTGTTGCAGGGGCTGTGTTCTCCTCTGAGTAGCTTGTCTCTCATGGTCCTGGTGGTGGTTTGCGTAGGATATCCATGGGGTGTTGTAGGGCGTTGGTGTTGAAGGTGTGGTGGTCCTCTCCGGCATCACAGATGTGTTGTCTTTTGTGCTCTGCTAGAGGACTTGTGTGCCCCTCTGCAATGTGAAGGGGAGATACATGTTGACATTGTGTTGACATGCATGTTGGCGCATTGATCTGGTTTACATGCAGACTGTTTGGCAATGTACATTGTGACTGTGATGTGCTGGATTCTTCTGTGGGACAGTGTACATTTGGACGGCATGACAGATGTGAGGTCGTACCCGTACATTTCAGATGTGGTAGGCATGTTTCTGTGCATGTGCGGAGCCAGTTGTGTCCTCTGTTCTGCAGTGTCAGGTTTGCGCATTGTACCACGTTGTCGTCGATATGGGTGTGCTGTTCTTGCTATGTGTGTGTGCTGCAGTGTGCCAAGGGGATGTGGGACATGATCCTGGGTAATTGTGGGTGTGCAGTGTGCTACGCCTCATTGTGCATGTGTGTCATTGTGCCCATCTCCCCCCGCCCACACAGTCCCTGTCCGTTACTTTCCCTGTTGATATTGTCAGGTCCTCTCGAGCTATGTCCGTACTCCTTGCACCTTCTCCACACTGATGACTGTGGCCTGTGTTTCCTCCAACTCCTCCTGTGGCGCTGGACTGCCACCTCCTGTCACCTTTGCTGCCTTCCTGTTGGCAGGGTTTTTTTTTTACCTGGTTTAGGTTGTCACGTCCTGCCGGCACCTTATGACCTCCTCTGTTGGCCTCCTCGACACTCCGGCTGCAATCATGGTAGTCTGCTTGTGGGTCAGTTGCTGGTAGTGTTCTGTCACCTCCGTGACGCTGGTATTGTTTTCCTGCGGTATGCACCCTGTCTTCCTCTCCCTTTTCTCCTTGGCCATCCCCCTGCCCATTGTTCCTTGCTGGTGGTCTGTGGGGGTTGTGGGGTTCACCTTGTCCTCTGTGCTGGGTCAGGGTGCATCCATGTTGCTCTGTTCTTAGGCTTGTTTCTGGCGTGTTGTTTCTGTGGTTTTTATGGTTCATTTTCCCACAAGACATGTGGGATTTGCAGGCCTGTGGCTGGTTTTCGCTACTTTTTCTGCCGCAATTGGCCTCATTGCATGAATTTCCAAGTTCGCGTTTTGCATTTTTGCGGCATGGTGTTGATTTTAACGCTGTCATTTGACGCGTTATCTTGTGTCTATTACATGGTACTGCCTTGTTGTGAATTCCACGTTGACAAGGGGTTATTTTCCCACGATGGGCTGCTATATTGAAAGTTGCATTGTGCTACTCTTGCGGTAGTTATCACACGTCCTTGTGAATATACCCCTCAAAGTTTTATGTTGATGCTGGAGACAATTATAGCAAGTGTGTTTAGCAGGTCTACTTGTATTTCCTGTTCTCTTGAGTGATAAGTACCTTTGCTGTGTCTTCGAATGTGTTTAATAAAGCAGCTTAACATCTATTATGTGGGTCTTCCTCAGTTTGGGTATGAGGATTTTTATAATAGTGTTATCCTTAGTGCACACCTCTAAAGAGATGCTCGATTTACTAAATCCACTGGAATCAGACTTGTCTACAATTATGCTTGAAATATTACTCAGACTTGGAAAACATTTATTAACTGTTTCATTATCTAAGCTTTTTACTGGAATGGATTGTAATGAAAATTTGAAAGGCTTGCTGTATGGACATACTACTCTAGGTACCTGAATGCTGAATTCTCTATGTTTTCCTATTTGAACCTCAAGGTGGGACGAGGCATTTGGTGCCTTGTTATTCACTTGCTTCAGCAGCTCTGTTTAAATTAGATCAAAAGTTGGTGTTACCTCATTTTGCTCTGAAGCAAACGGTTGGGCGATCCGCAAAGGGCGTTAAGGCTACATGAGAACTCTTGTTTGTTTCTATTGGGTGTTCGCCCTACTTGTATGTCCAGTTCTCTTGAGTTCTTGAATAATAAGTCAGTACCTTGGCTGTGTCTTCCAGTGTGTCTAATAGAGCAGGCCAACATCTATTATTTATTTAATCCACTGAAGGTAGACTTGTCTATTATCATGTTGGAATTATTATTCAGGCTTGGAACACATTTGTTAACTGTTTTTTTCTATCTAAGTTTTCACTGGAGTGGATTGTAATGAAACCTTGAAAGCCTTGCTGTATGGATATTCTGGTACCTGAATGCTGATTCCCCATGTTTTCCTACTTGAACCCCCAGGTAGGATGAGGCATTTGGTACCTGTGCTTCCACTTGCTTCACAACTCTGTTTCAATGAGATCGCAAGTTTGGGTTCCCCGACCTTTAAGGAAATCCACACAGGAGTTTAAGGCTCCATGAGAACTCTTGTTTTCTTCTTATGGGTGTTCGCCCTTTGTGGTGGTGTAGCACGGACTCCATATCTGTAGGCTTCCTTTAAAAAGTTAAAATAATATTCACTAAAGGACCAGTTTTCTCCATTTTGACTCCTTTTTACTGTGAGACTTGTACAACTTCATTTGCTGTTATTTAGTTTAGCAGCACCTTGGAGGCTTCTCAATCTCAATACTGGGACTGATTGCATCCCTGATCACATCTTGTATTTCAAGCAATGTGTTGCTGCCTCAGATATTTGCAAACTTGGGATTGTTGGAATTATTGAAGGTAGCGAGATCGATAAATCATTCACTGAGCGCCCTCATGATTGTTGCAATGGATTTGTGAACTGTCCCACTGACATGCCACAAGAGCGTGATGCTCAATGTGAATATAAAGACCCTTAGGTGAAAGGTAGCCCAAGTGTTGTTATTTAGAACACGTTTTAAGGGTGCAGATTTAGCGGCCTCTTGAGGGAACTGTTTGGGGACCTGCTTTTATAGTTTGTTGGTCTCTCAAGATGGTTTTCTCTGTCTATGCTGTACTCCATAGATGCCACTTTGAAAGTGAAGCTTCCATCTGGGCTGCTTATCTGTTTGCTTATTAATAGCTCAGTTCCTCACTAGAGCAACCTCTGGAGTTTTTGGTTGCATTCATTTGTCCGTTTTGTAACCCACCTAGTGCATAATCACAAGCCGCAATGAGGCTGCCTTCCAGCCCACCCCGCAGAGGCCATTCCCCCCCATACAATCCTGCACTGCACCACTCGATCAATGTCACCAACCCCAAACCCTCCCTAGAACTTATCAGTAACTTCTGCTGTCAGTTGAGCCCCAATGGGAGCAAGAGTACAATAACAAGGTTGGGATGGGGACTGTGACATATCTCTGTGTCAGGGAAATGGCCCCACATCTTAGGATGTATGAGGTGTGGCATGAGCGTCCCAGCTGCTTCCATGGTTTTCTGCACTGGGGCACTAGAGACGGAGCCTGCAGACTCCTTCGACCTTCTCCTGACCTGGCTCCCTTGGCATTCATTCTCCCATCATTTTTACCTGCCACTGAACACGCCGCTCTCATCACAGCAAGCTGAACATAACAGACAAATTCAGCAGACCAGCAACACGCCAACATGGGAACCCCTGCTCGCCTTAGTGTGTAGGCAGCCACTTATTTTCAAAGCACCTTCTCACAAACTGCTTTGACTGCTAACAGCAATATTTAGGATTTCAAAAGTGGATAAGCAACATCGATACACAAGAGGCTAAAATAACCTCCCTTCCTAGTGGCAGTACAATTGTCCAGCTGTAATTTCAAATCCTCCTATTTGAGGGAAATCAGATAACATTCGGAAAAGGATAATGCTGACCGTATGTAGTACAACTGGCAAAGACAGTGCCTGTCCAACTGACAAAGGCACTAGCATCTCCATTCTTGACATATAGATTTGAACAATGAAGCTTTAAGTCTGGCAATTTCAGCTGCACGGTGGGTGTCATCTTGATTAGTATAGACAGCAGTCTGGACATCAGGAGCTAATGAAACAAGAACATCGGCCACAACTTCAGGTTTATCCTTGTCCTGAAATGGAAGGGCCTCACCTCTCTCTCTAGAGGGCAAACAAAAGGTTCACCGACGTTTCATCCACTCTCATGAGCTAAACATAATTGGTGGGGTGTTCTGCAAAAAGGGTCGCATGATGGCATCTTGAAACTGAAAGTAGAAGGAAAAGGAAGATGACTCAGAGCTTCGAGTCCAGTCCTGAAAGCCTCACTTACTGCCACCGCTTGATGATGCAAAGGGCCACTAGACTGCATCCTGGGACCCATTTCCTAGACTTAAAACAATTTATAGAGGGATAAAAGGATAGGAGAAATCTGTGTTTACTTCAACTCATGCCTACAAATTAAAGGTTGTTGTTGCATCAGGTTTATTGTCAAATAATATTAAGCTGATCAACAGACAGCACAGCAATATAATGCTGCAAACGTGAAGTTGGACTCCTTATTTGACAAACAGATGTATGCTTATTACATGTCTTGAAAAAGAAGCCTTGTGCTGCGAAACACGTGGTTTTATTGAACATGTTATATTAGGTAGGACAGACCGGAGAATTATTTATAAATTCGATGAACTCTAATAATAGGAAAGATTTGATGAGCTACACAATCTGTTGAATATCTGTGGATATCGGCACATCCAACATTCTGAATGTATTTGCTTCCTGGTACACCAGGGAGGGTAAAGGTTTATTTTCTAAGGCACTGGATGCTGGACGCTATATCCTTTTGTACCCTCGTTTTCTGTTCATCTTGGAATAATGGTTCACTAAAGAAGAGTAGAGCTGACATATTAAACTTGCAGATGTGCCTCTCGCTTTCTTTCAACCATAACACTAGTCAAGGTACAAGGGGCCAGATTTGCTAACCTAATGTTGATGTTCAAACACTCTTATTCACAACATTAATGTGTTTGGGGCTTTAAATGTTGAAGGGGCGTGTTGTGAGTGTGCCTTTCAATCTGTACATATGTGTCAATTTTTTGCAACTGGATTTGTGGTCTCAAACCATTGAAAACTTACTGACTCCTAAAATGGTCTGTTGACACATTCTCAAAAAGGTAAGGGTCCACTTAGGACCCCTTCACTGTGTGAATTGGGAATCGAGTTTTAGGGGGAGTAGGCAGTAATCCAGGAAAGCACTGCCAACACTCACTGAACCATTTAAAAAAAAAGAAAATAGTTCTTATTTAAAACAGTCCAATTTCCGGTAAGGAAAAATGCTTTTACAGAAATGGCACTCTGCTGACTTTTACAACCCACCATTCCTGTGATCATGGCAAATTGTAGTGAGTCACAAAATCTAAAATGCCTAATGAATTATTCAACATTCCATATTTTGCGAAGGAATTTCTTAGTACATAGGTCGATATGCCAAATCTGAACTAGAACGTTGTTGTGCATATTTGATTACTTTTTTTTTTATCAATTCTTAGGTCATTTGGCCCAAGGTAATGTGAAATACAAATCAAATAGTGCAAAGGCTTTATTGAGGCATATTGTCTGTATGAGTTATACAGACAGGTTTGCATATGGTAGTTTCATTAGGGAAAAAGTCCATAGGCAATTTTTATCTACAGCCAGTGGCGGCTACTCCGCTATTGTTGAGGAGCATCCCCCACTGCTTTCTTGCAGTGCGAGAACCAACAACATAAAATGGTAATAACTTTTAGTTATTACTATTTATATTTTTGTTTGCCGGTGGGTGAGTGGGTGGGTGGATGGACCTGCTCTGCTTACAGAACAGGGCAAGGCAAGGCAGGAGTGATTTGCCCACTCCTGAGTGCGCAGTGACTGTTTGGACAGCCCTCTCGGGCTGCCCAAACCAGTCATGCGCACTTTCTCCTTCTCCAAACAGGCTGCATTCCTGCCACTGGATGAGTGCCATGTCAGTACGCTCTGACCAATCACAATGCTGCATTGCAGCATTGTGATTGGGTTAGGGGTGGGAGCCTAACTGCCTGCTTCCTGTTCCTGTCAGAGGCAGGAGAGCAGGAGAGTAGAAGCTGAGAAGACGAGGGACATGGCAGCGGCAAGGTAAGCTTTAATTATTATTATTTTTTAAAGCAGCTCACACCCCCCGCACACCCGCCCCTCCACCCCCAAGCCATGCCATCCGCCCTTGGCTACAGGTCATGTCTGATGACTGCGGATCAACACTCGCACTCATCACATTCAATCCAGGAAATGTGAGCTGGAGTGTGAGGGTGGACCACCATAGCAGAACCCCCAAATCTAAGCTGAAGCTACGAATGCACAATTCATGTTTTCTACTGGGGTAGGCTGTGTTGTATGGTCGGCCACAATGTACCCCACATCAGGGGAATGGGGCTTGTTTTTTCTAGCAGGAAAAATATGGATCCCCACTGCCACTCCTGTTTAACCGAGCAAAAAAACTAGGGAAAGGGGAATAGGGAAAAGCATCTCCAGAAGAGCTGTGGTCATCTGAAAGGTGATCTGTCGTTTGGTATATGTTTGTATAATAAATATTCTTGGTTTTCTTTGAATGCTCAAATTGTGCAAATGTTAGTTTTCTTTGAAGTGAATTAAATATCATTCCATTAAAAAAAAAAAATCAGATTTGCATTACATTTCAACCAAAAAACTCTGTGGATAAAGGATTTGAACTTGAAGTGAAATGTCAACAAAATTAACGATGCGTCAGAAGCAACAACTAATATCTATTTTCTTATTTCTCAGAAGTGCAGCAGTTATGAGTAGAAATAGTTCCTTTGAAATTTGATCTTATCTGCACTTAGCATTTGCACCCTACCTTGATAATCTTGCCCGAGATGTATTAATACTTTGCATGGGGTTTGCAGCACAAAGATTCAAATCTGCGTAATACTTTCCAGAACAAAACTTGCGCTGGATGAGAATAGCCCTAAAGTTTTGCAAAGTAGCATACATTGCTGTACCTTGTGTCAGAGTGCATACCATGGGTGGTACTAAGCCAGGGCGGAGTACGCGGAGTTCCGCTATGTGGAACGCCTCGAAGTAACAAAAAAGCTTTGCCGCGCTATGAGGAGTTCTGCGAGTGGTGGAGTGTGTTAGTGTCATGTCGTTTGCAGTGAGTTTAAGCGCCGGGTGTCTGTCTCGCACTGTATAATCATCGCAAATGGCACTGTGCACAGCGCAAGAGGGCGCAGCTTCCTTTCTGCTGCTCGAGTAGGTTTTCTAATTTTGAGGCAGCTTTCTCAACATGAATGGAAGGTTTCTAATTGTGAGTGGTCCCGACCTGCTGAGACCACTCGCATTGAGAAATCCGACCACCCGCGTTGAGAAATTCCGCCAGGAGATTGGTCTTCCTCGCTCACCAACTAGAACATGGCGAGCGCGAGCTAGGAAAAATCTCGCCGGGAGGTGGATTTTCCTTGCTCGCACTCTCCAACTTGACGTTGATGAGCGCGAGCGAGGAAAAAAGCTCCGCTCCGTGAGTTTTTGGGAACTCTGCGTGCTCCAAAGATTGCAGAGTGCGGAATTTCCGCAAACTGAGCAGAGTTCACCACCCATGGTTAGGTGGTGCATGGACGTTCCTATGCAGCCACCCATTCCCTTACGCAAATCTGAAAAGACATAGATTTGCGAATAAACTTACACCTCATTGATGAATGTGTAACATGAGAAAGTTCTCTTTTCTCAAAATGTTTCAGTTTGTATGTGTGCTGTAATGAACAGCACACATACTAAGTTAGAAATCCTTCTAACTATGTCTAAGCGTAATATTTTGTAATAGAAGAATAGCCTTTTAGTACAGTTCTTAAAAACAAACATCACGAAGGTGTAAATTTGTTTTTGTCGCAGATTGAGCTAGACCCCAGATGTTCTCAGGTCATCCATTCTTGGGACCTAGTCATGACTGCTACCTTACTTCACTCTTCAGTGAGTGAACATAAAGTGGTCAGCTCTCAGCTCCATATCTTACTCCTACTGCTGGCTGACAGGCATCCTCACAGTAGCACAAAAAATACATTCAAATTAACCCCACATTGTAAAATTCAGTAAATGCTACCTGGAGGCGGAAGGCAAATACCACGAATTGAATCGCAACATGTAGGCAAGAGCTGATACACGAGAAGTATTTGGTCAGTTTTTGCTCTTGCAGCACACTGTGCTGTCTGGTCAACTTCAGATGACTAACCTGCTGCTACATGACCCGTGACCTCAGCCTGAGGGCTTATGCATCTAATTCTGGGTACATTTTTCCTGCTGCCAGTTGGCAGACCTACTCATTTCAGGGTAATGAAAATGAGTGATGGGAAGTAACTCAGGAGCCAATTATCCAATAAAATTCCATGGTGGGAGAGTAATGTGTAGGCCAAACCTAGGTCTAGGGCGGATCCTTGTATCACTGCACCTGTGGGAGAAATGAAGTAATGAAAGTTAAGAGTCTATAAAATGAAAGAGGAAGTACAAATCTACTGCCTGCTCATTTCAATTCGACTGGAAAAATGGCTGCAGCCCAAATATACACCTCGTTTTGTTATACAAATACTTCATAGCTTCAGAGCTTTGTAAACCTTACCTCATGAGAGCAACACCCTTTTAAAAAAGTGTTGCACAATCATTCTTTTTTTATATTGATAACCATAATCATGAGGTAACAAATGGAGCTTGTCATCAGCTCCCTTGTTACCTCAGAACGTTTTTATATTATTCTCAGTAAAGTAATCAAATCTTTGAAGCTCGGAAGACCTTTAGCCCTTACC
The DNA here is from genome assembly GCF_964204655.1 of Triturus cristatus. NCBI lineage: Eukaryota > Metazoa > Chordata > Amphibia > Caudata > Salamandridae > Triturus > Triturus cristatus. Next base: position 249,421,313 of record NC_140594.1, read on the forward strand.
TGTTTTCTGATGGAGTTTCTGCAAAGTAACTTAACAGATTAGAAATAATTAGCTAGGAAAGTGGAATTCCTGTACATCTAGAGACGCCAAACTCTTCTGCAGTTTATGTCAGGGCTTCTATTTTTACACACAAACTTTGCAAATGATCCTTTGAAATAAAGACTTCTTTGTAGCTGAACCACAAAGAGGAAAACAATTGAACTGGAATGGCTTTTAATTTCTGTTGGGTAAATATTTTACCACACGTATGAGATCATCCCTGAAATAAAGTATAACAATCAACTATTGAATGTGGGTATTATAATATCTTCGTTTGAGAACAGCTACGAGACGTTGCCATTGTTTCAATTAAATGGATTTAAATGTAGTTAGATTTAAATTGAAATAGAAAAAGGACTCTTTTTGTATGAATTGTTTGCTAAATATATATGAATCGAAGAATTTTGTTTAACATAGGCAATACCATTCCTTTGTACATACACTTCAACAGAGTAAGCAATACACTGAGACATTACCAATCTTCATAAAAAATGCCACAAACATTTATAGAAAATCATTGAGGATTGCATTTTGTGGTAAAATCAACAAAACAGACCAATTTAAAAACGAAAATCCTCCCTTGTTTCATCATATAGTAGTTAATACCAGGTGGGAGACCATACATTTTTTTATATGGTGCTGATAGATAAAAACTAAATTTTTATATATATTGTAGCATGTCGGCTTTCATATATAAAATATCAAAATGTATAACGATATAACGCGTGGTGTTACCACGCAGTAGGTAATAACGCAGTCGTTACAACGACCACGTTGTTACCATGCGTGGTTTACATCGCAATTTGTTTCTACCACTTGCACTAGATGGTGCGCTGGACTTAGAAATAGTATAAATTACTATTTCTACTCCAGTTAGTGCAACAGCAGGGAATGTGTTGGATTTTAAATTTAACACATTCCCTGGTGTAGCACGCCACCTAGCGCAAGTCGTAGAAACAACTTGCAATATAAAGCCACGCGTGATAACAATGCGGTCATTGTAACGACCGCGCTGTTACCTACCTGCGTGTTAACAACAGCGTTGTAACCGATGTTTCCCAAAATACCCTTCTGTCTTTCTTGCAGCCTGTGATTTGGATTTTATGCAAATGCAATATGTGCTTCATTGCACGTATTTGCAAAATTAATGTACATCTACACAAGCAATTTAATTTTCATGCAATCAGATTGTACACACGGTAATAAAATTGTTGGCATTATATTACTTATTCATTCTGTCTGCATGCTTTATATTGATAATCTCATTTGTCAAGTCAGAATGCCAGAAGGGTGCACATCAGAAAGAATCATGCACCTGACAGTGCAACACAATGGTTCATATTTATGTTTGCAAAATAATGTTATCACTTCTTAATAAGTAGGTCCAGGTTTGAAACTGGGTTGTTGGTTGAGGGGGTGTTAACACTATTTAACCAACAGCTTCAATCACTGTCAGAGTGAACCACAAAAGTCACTAAATTAACCAGTCCTTAACCCTCTGTTTGCTTGGCACAAAATCAGTGAGGTTTACATTAGAGGCAATGTGTAAGGTACTTATGCAGCACACAAACAGAAATAAAGTGAAAAAACAGCATAATTAACATTCCACACCAGTTTAGAAAAATAGACAATGTTTTAATAAATTATTTGACACTCATATGACAAACATCTAATCAGTAGAGCTGGAGTTATTAATTTTTTCTTCCCTGTTCTTCGCACAGGATTACGCCAAGGCTACTGCTGCTCGGCGAAAGGCTTTCCTGAACTCTAGAGCGGATCTGCGGGCAATGGGGGCGCGATATGGCCTTTACCACCCATGTCTGTTCAAAGTTACCTACAACAACAAGACTACCACTTACGAAGATCCAGTGCGCCTACAGAGTTTTATTAATGCGCACAGGTCATCTGCTATGGATTCCTCCGGTCCTTCATCTTCTGCTCATGGTTGACTCTTACTTGTATTTGTCCCATATGGCTATTGCATTTTCTTCTAGTTCATCTGATTTTTTTCTGATTTTTCGACTACCCACTGTGTTAACTATTCATTATCTATGTATGATGGTGTTCCCTGTTCTCCCTGTTAGTCATGGCTCCAACAGGCTCCCCTGATATGTTTTAATCCTTTGTTTCTCCTTTTTTCGTATTACAGGTTTGTGTTCCCGTATTTGACGATGTCTCTCGATCCCTGCCTCGTCGTTCCTGGATGTGCTGCCCCACCCATGTGGCTCCTTCCTCCCTCCACCCTCTCTCGTATTTCTGCTTCGTAGGTATGTTTTTTCCCTATTCCCTTCCTTGTCTTCCTATTGCATCTGTTGGTCTTTTCCCCTCTTTTTCCCTTTTCCCTCTTCCCTTGTTCATGCTTCTGTTCATATGTTTATATTGCGATTTAGCATCTTTGACTAGACCGTCTTGTCTATATAAGGGTTACATTTCTTGTTCTTCTCAGCTTACCCATTTTACAATTTTTTTTCCTCTCTCTGGTTTTTATTCTTGTGTCCATAATGTTTCCCTATATTCTCCTTTTTGTGCTAGTGCTTTTGCTCTCACTTTTGATGCGAGTTGTACTCTTTGCCGTTCTGGCTATTCTTCTATTTCCACTTCTTCCTTACCTCTGACTTTCTGTGTTATCTTCGACGCTGTTGCATTTCCTTCTTCTTTTCCTGCTATGGCTTGCGTTCTTGATCGCCTGCTTCCTTTCTTCCACCTCAGCGTGTTTGTACTGGCTTTTCTTTTATCTTTCTGTCTCACTTCCTCTTCATGGGTGTTCCTTTTAATAGCTATAATATTCACATGTTTTGCAGATAAGTTATTGTTATGTCGTTGAATATAGTATCATGGAATGTGAGGGGTATTAATTCTCCGATTAAGCGTCAGCGGATTCTATCGCACCTCGCCAAACTAAATGTTGATATTGCATTCCTCCAAGAAACGCATTTAACTGAGGTAGAGTCTGCTAAGCTTAAGCGTGGTTGGGTCGGTGAATTGTTTTACTCACAGGGTGATGGCAAACGCAATGGTGTGGCAATCCTCTGTCGTAAATCTCTTCCCTTCCAGGTCCTGGCCCATCAATCGGATGATTCTGGTCGGTGGGCTTACGTCAAGCTATCACTCAGAGGTGTTCCAGTTTCTCTCCTCAATGTTTATGGCCCTACTATGGGTGAGCCTTCTTTCTGGGCTGATTTTTCCCCACTTTTAACTAAATTTGTGGATCATAATTTTATTCTAGCGGGGGATTGCAACCAGCCTCTTGACCCCTTTATCGATAGGAAGTCCATGGCCCCTTATGTTCCCAACAAACCTCACAAGCTGTTTTGCCATGCTATTTCGCAACATAAGTTGGTAGATTCCTGGCGCCTTTGTAATCCAGGGTTGCGGGAGTACACTTTCTACTCTCCTTGCCACCAATCCCAATCATGACTTGATTACATCTTTGTTTCACACAACCTCACTCAATCACTCTTACACTCCGAGATTGGCCCGATATTACTTTCTGACCATGCCCTTGTTCTCACAACATTCCCTAAAAATACTGGCCCTAGGAGATGGCGTTTTAATAACTCCCTCCTTCTCGATCCCAAGTTTACGTCCACCTTTATTTCCTTTTTTGATGAATTCTTTCTGATTAACGATGATGCCACACTCCCTGACCACACTATTTGGGATGCTTTTAAGGCAGCAGCACGTGACTTTATTATTAGTTACGTTGCGGACAAACGCAGGATTGCTCGTAGACTCACTAAAACTCTCCTTTCTGACATCAAGAAACTGGAACATGCGTATTTTACCTCCCATTCTGCTGATAGCTTGACAGCCCTTGTTGCAGCAAAAATGAAATTCAATGAGAAATCTACGGAGGATGCCTCCTTGTACTTATTGAAATCGACTGCTTAATTTTACGGGGGTCGGAACAAAGCGGGAAAGCTCTTGGCTAATTATTTGAAGGTTAAACATAATAAGTTGAATATTGAATCCATTTATGACTCTGATGACACTCTAAAACACATGGATGCTGACATTCTCGCTGAATTTTCACGTTTTTATGAGACTTTGTATACATCTGAAACCCACTCCTCTCCTAGCTCCCTTGCCAATTTTTTCTCAACTATTCGCGCACCACCCAACTTCCCCATTGATCTCTCTTCTTTAGAATCCGATGTCACACAAAAAGAATTACTCACTGCACTGCAACATCTCAAACTTAACAAAGCCCCTGGCCCTGATGGTTTTACCGTCGAATTTTACCTTCACTTTTCCAAATTGCTGATTCCACGATTGCATTCCCTTCTTCACAACTTTATTACCCTTGGTGCTTCCTCAGGGACATTTTCGGACGCCCATATCTGCCTCATACCTAAGCCTGGGAAGGACGCACAATACTGCAAAAACTACAGGCCCATATCCTTAGTCAATATTGACTATAAACTCTTCGCTAAGGCGCTGGCGATTCGCTTAGATCACCTTCTTCCTGATCTCCTAGGCGAGGAGCAGTCTGGGTTTGTCAAAGGCCGATATATCACGGATAATACTAGACTCTTATTCAACATCCTGTCAAAGTCTTCCCGCTGTCAATATCCACTTGCTGCGATTGCCCTTGCTGCCGAAAAGGCTTTCGACCGGGTTGAATGGCGCTATCTCTTTCATACTCTCACTTGGTTCGGTTCTGGCCCTAGATTTATTTCTTTAGTATCCTTATTATACTCTCATCCCAGAGCGGCGGTCTATGCGAATGGTCAAATTTCCTCTTATTTTGATCTTGGTAGAGGCGTTCGCCAGGGTTGCTCCTCTTTAACCTCGCTTTAGAACCTTTTCTGTCCAGGCTACATCAGAATCCCGCCATTCATGGTTTCCAATTTGCAAACACTCATATCAAACTTGCTGCTTATGCAGATGATATTTTGCTTTTTCTTTCCAACCCTACAGAATCCGTTCCTGCTTTTATGGACGAAGTTAGGCATTTTTCCTCTATCTCTGGGTACAAGCTCAATCATGACAAATGCGAGATTCTTCCCCTGACCAAATTTACATTTAAACAGGATTTCAATGAATCTCGGTTTACTTGGTGTCCTTCACATATTAAGTATCTGGGCCTACACATTACCCCCTCTATTTCAGACACTGTTTCTTTATGTATGTCCAAATGTACACAAAAGATTGCAGATCTCACTGCTAGATGGCATCCCTTATACCTTTCTTGGTGGGGTCGTCTCGATACTATTAAAATGATGCTCTCCCCTATTGTTCTCTATACGCTTTCCAATATCCCAGTGTCTATCCCAGCGAAATTCTTTACAAAAATCAACTCAATGTTATCCTCGTTTTTATGGAATTCCAAAAAACCTAGAATGTCCCTTGTCAGGCTCATTCGTCCTGCATCGGAGGGTGGTGTCAATTTTCCTGACTTTCCTGCATATCAGAAGGCCTTTTTACTACGTCAAGCCTCCCTCTGGTTACTTGACCCCTCTTTTCCCTGCCCTCTATGGGTTAAGGTTGAACGTACTCTCCTGTCTCCATTTTCCTTTGCAGAATATCTTGCTTTCTCTCGTAAGCCCTCTTTGATTCCTACTTCCATTCATAAATACACTCTTAAGCTTTTATTGTCTGTCACTCCTGATCCCCCAATGACCACTGCTGACCTCCTTTCTTCCCCCATCTGGCATAATAAATATCTCTTAATTGGTGGTAAGCCCTTCTATTGGAAGACTTGGAGAGTCCGAGGTTTGATCTGGATTTCGCAGCTCTTCTCTGGTCTTACCTTTCTCTCTTTCCCTGATATCTGCTCTTCTTATGGCCTACCTTTGTCCTTTCTCTCTAAATATCTTTTACTTAAGGCTGCTGTATTGGAGATTTTTGAGCGACTCTCGGTCCTTCCCTCTCCCCCTGTTTCATGCACTCCTACCTCTCAACTTCATTCTTTCCTTCGTAACACTCCCAAAGCATCCCTTATCTATAAGCACCTCCACTCGCATGAGTCTACTAGACCCAAATCCAGAGCTGAGCTTCAATGGGAAGTTGACTTCGGATTAGAATGGCCGACATCTCTATGGGACAAAATCTGGGTAAAGCTGCGTAAAACTTCTAGAGCGGCTTCCCTGACACAATCATTATTTTTTATTTACAATAGATTACTTCTTACTCCTTCCACACTACATAACCGATTCCCCACTACACCAGACAAATGTTGGTCATGTGATTCTCCCAATGCCACCCTATTTCACATGTTATTCCTTTGCAGGCACGTACATGCTTTTTGGTTACAAGTATGGGCTCAAGTTAATGTTATTTTTCACACCTGTATTCCTTTCTCCCCGTCCCACCTTTTCTTGGGTAGTTTGTCCCCTGATTGGGACAACGTTGATATGTGCGTTCGTATTGTTGATTTATTACTGGCTGTTGCCTTTCAACAGATTACTGTTAATTGGAAAAGCGCCACCAACATTTCTTTTAAGGCGTGGTGGTATAATGTCTGTCATAACCATAGACTTGATAATGCCTTTATCTTTCCTATTCAATTAGCAGCTAGACGAGCTGACCTATGGCTCCCCATTACGTTATATCTAGGCAACTGTGTTGCTCGTTCCTTCTCTCCATCACCTGTTCAGCAAGAAGTTCCTGAGCTCCCATGATACCCTTCTCACATTCAGTATTTGTCAACATGCTGTTTTATTCTTATGCTCTTCGCTTATACTTGTTTTTTAATGATTGATGTAATATCCTTGTTTCTTTTTCAATACCCATGATTATTGTTTTATCATTTTTGATGTACATTCTCCTATATGCATTGTATTTTCCAATCCCCTCCCCTCCTGCTTCACCTTCTCCCTCCCCTTCCTCCCTTCCTCTCCTATTGATATTTTGTATTGCATTTTTCTTTTCTGCTGCTTAATAAAATTCTTTTAAACTTAAAAAAGATTTATGAAGCCACTCAGGGCAATGCAAGGTGGCCTTGCATGGCTTCATAAATCTAATTTTTAATTTGTGTCAATCTTGCACCACATTGCATGGTGCAAGAGTGATGCAAAGGGCTCGTAAATATGCCCCTGAGTCTATTTTTTGGAAGACGAAAATCTCCAGTGGAATAAAGCTGGAGGCTGTCGCCAATGAGATTTCCATTAGGCCCAATACCTTTTGGACAAAAGAATACTGAACAGGGTTTGTTGCTGCAGATAATGTAGCGAGAGCTTGCAAGAAGTAAGGCCAACTAGGGATGCACCTTGCGTGGAATGGCAAGCAGATTGATCCTGATCTCCTCTCAGTTCTCAGACCAGCTTTTAGCCAAAGGGCTTCTAACTCCTCTAAGTTTTAGATTTGAGCTTTTTGGGCTCCTTTCAGACCACCACAAAGGGTTCATGACTGAAGGGTCACCACTTACGGGGGTTAGGGCACAGACTAGGTCTAGGTGCAGGTTCAAAATGGTTAGAGACTTTTCTGTCCCTGAAAAATCTACTGCTCTCTGATCAAGAATTACAGCTTAAATGTATATTAAGGAATTACCAATTTTAGCCTATGAGAGTGGTAGGCCTCAGAGTAGTGAAAAATGAATTTGGGGGCTTGTCACTACCCAGATATATAAAGATTAAACACACATGTCTACATTTGCTGACATGGCACCCTCACCTTAGGGTTACGTAGGTCCTACCTTATCGGTGACTTATATTTAATAAAAGGGTAGTTTAAAGCTTGTCAAGTCATTTTAAATGTCAGGTCAAAGTGGCAGGAAACTATACCCACAGGCACTGCAGTGGCAAGCCTGAGACAGGTTTGAAAGGCTACTTCTGTGGGCGGAACAATCAGTGCTGCAGCCCACTAGTGGCATTTAACCTACAGGCCCTGGGTATATGTATACCACTTTGCAAGGGACTTGCGAGTAAATTAAATATGCCAATCATGTATACACCATTTACACACATGTTTAGGGAAGAAGCACATGCACTTTAGTACTGATAAGCAGTGGTAAAGTACTTAGAGTCCTAAGGCAAACAAAAAGACTTCAGCAAAAAAAGGAAGAGGCAGGCAAAATGTTTGTGGTGACCCTTGAGAGAGGTCCATTTTCCAACAATGACAAAGATTTGAAAGGCACACATTTCTTCAGCAATGTGAATCGGTGGAGATGGAAGAAATTCCCTTTTGTCAGAACTCTTTTTATTTGTGAATTATAAAAATTCGTATTTATTTTTGATGAAGATGATAAAAATGTTTCAACAGCAGAATATACTTTCATAAACAAAACAACATGTAAAATGGAGGTGTCAATTTTACAGAAGCACCTCAAGTAGGCTGAAATTTGGATGACAACCACACCTTGTCCTACTGGGAGACCAGGGGTTGACCGTTTTTATGGTTGCTGATTACTTCCATGGGATTTGTAGAAGTCTTCAACTTGTACAGTAAATGCTTCTTGGTCGTGCCTAGAAACAAAATCGAAAACTGCTGATACATAATCATTAAGAGATTTGCCTACAGATACCGCTCAAGTATTGTAACAATGCAAGGCAAAAATTGAGAAAACTGGTATAGTAATGTGTCAAAGTGACATAATTTGCTTACATGTAATTACCTGAAATTTTGACACAATTATGCAGAATTATGCACAATTGCACAACATTCTTTTCTGGCAATTACCTCTATATTTTAGCGTGAAATGACTCCAATCACCAATTTCTGAAGTGCATAACTGCACAAAGTGCCTTAACAGCATAATTTTAGGAATTTTGCATAACAAGCAAAATGCTTAATTTCAGAATTACACAAATTATGCCAGCTAAATTTAGATTTCATCAAGGCCTGCAGAAAACTCAGTAGCAGAACACATTGTTGTAAACAAATTGGCATAGAAAATACATTTATCAAGTTGGGCTTAAATGGCTTGGTCAAACCATGAAGATACTGCTCAAGGGTCTAATTAATCCTTTCTGTCTGGCAATTAGTTTTTGGGTGAAGCCCAGATGATAATGCTCTTTGAAAACAAAGACATTTGCAAATGGTTTTTGAAAAGGCTGATTTTTATTGTGAGACACTATTATTTTTGGTATTACATGAAGGGGGAACTGGCTTTCAAAATGAATAATGCAATTTCAGATGCAGTAGGTGTGTTAGACAAAGGAACACTATTTGCCATTTTAGCAAAAGTGTCAGTGACTGAAATGGTTGTGCAAGGATTAGATTGAGTTAAATAAGTGATGAAATGAGTAGAAATAACAGCAACATCCACATCCTGTAAATGTCCCTCACGTTTTGGTTCAAAAGATTTCCCTTTTATACCTTAGTAACCAGAAACTGGCAGTTTATGATGTATCTTCATTGCTTGAAGTTGTAATCTAGGAGAACATAAACCACAACGCTTTACAGAAAAAACAAACTTTGCAAGAAAGGTATAGGGAAATCATACAAACAGTATAGCTTTGGAGTCTTGATCATTGAAATATGCCTTTTAACACCTCTAAAATGGTGTCTAGGCATCACAAATGAATGATTATCAAACATGGGTTGAGTTTCCTTGTTTTAATTCTGGATACTGACTATAAGGAGCCAATGCATTCCGACTACAAAAAATATAGTTGATTTGGTACTCAAGTTGAGAAAATAAATAGGCCCATACAGCTGGTCATCTATTGCCACCTGGCATCTCTGTTATTGTTGGAATTATATTGATAAATTTGGTTTACATGTTCTTGACTTACCATTCGTAATAGCTCAGTCAATGTATAGTTGTGAAGAGAAGCAGTACAAGACTGTTAAAGTCACATGCATCCCACCTCAGAGTGAAAGACATTTTAACGTGGTTCTGGGGCCTGAATTTCCCTCACAATTAACATGGTGTGCTCCTGGATGAGTCACGGACTAGTCATGACTGATTTTGGAAGAAAGATTCTTTCTTTATACATTCAGGGAGATTGTTCCACTGCTACTTTCCCAAAGCCCCAGTCCTTTGTCTACTGGTGTTGTAGAGTTAAGCAGGAGTATGAAACAAACAATCTCTTCAACTTGCGCATAGGTTGTGGTGTGGTTGTATATGTTGATTTTTTTCCTTAGATACAGAGAAGAGCATAAAAGTGATTTGAATTTAATGTGTGCCCCAACTGGAAGCCAGTGTAAAGCTTTTCTAGCCTTGGAGAGGTAATCTTTTCCCATAAATGCCACATGGGCCCCTTGCTTTTGGTACACCATAGGATGACTAACCTAATTTTGTTTATCAATAAATACAGGACCTTGTCATTATCTAATCTAGCTTTTACATTTGATGCAAAGAGAATACTTCTGTTTTCTGCGAAGATATATCATGGTACTCTTTTCAAACTGTTGTGATTGTATATTACATTGTTCTTCTGATAATTAAAAGTAAGTGAATCATCTAGCCAATCCACAAGATCTTTAACTTTATCTTTCATCATGGGTTGAAATGATTATTGGGCAATAAAGCCAACACTCAATTTTATATTTGTTTGGCTCTAGAGAGACAGACCAATTCCATCTCTGGAATGAATCTGAATATCTACTCATCAAGAACAGTCAATTATATAGTGTCTGAATATGAGATTATAACCTTTCATAAAATATATTTTCATAATTTGATGCCTACCCATCATCCCAATATACCTTGTATTTTTAGAGGTGAGCCAATTTCATCTGCAATTTTTTTTTTCAATTGGTAAAATCAATTGTTAAAATCAACAAAGACGTTGCCAGTGCATTGAAGGACTTTTATTACTTCAAATGAAAATATTCTATTTTTCCTCTATTTAGGTTTGAACATCCTGTTAAAAAAGCACAGTAAAGGTAAAGAAAATAATGTACATAAGGTCATAGCTGATAACTTGATACTGTACTAAGAAGAGCTTGTATTTTCTTAGCATCATTTTGTTTGACCAGCTATCTACATACTTACAAAATGGAAGCAGAGGGCATCAGGAGCTTAGCCTTTGTACTGCTGAGACTGAATTGATTTACAGGATGCCCAAAGCCTGCCCAACAAATGCGGCCTGCTTGCCAACAATGGCTCACAGCTCTGAGTGAACACTTTGGACCGTGCGTGATCTCTGGTGGTTCAGGCTAGTCTTCATGTGCCCCTTATTGGAAATGCGCTTACTTTATTAAAATTAACAGGAACATAGGGCTTCAATTGCAACTATCACAGTCACTACTTCATGGTCCTGGTCTCAATTTAGTCTCAACTCTTCAGTCTCTTTTTTGTACCTGTGTTTGTTCTTGTCTGTTTATTCTTGTTTCATGTGACTTTCAAAACTATGTTTAGCACAAATGGGGCCGCTCCCAGTCTAGAGACCAAGATGCTACAGTGCTAGTTTGTGAGTGCAGGCATCTCACAAACAGTGAAGGACTGGTCTCACACACCACCTGGTGTCATGCTTCATCATTGACCAGTCCTCGCCCTCTAGCAACTTGGTTTGGTAGAGGGCGGGCATACACCTGACGACAGGGATGCACTTCTAAGCTAAGTGAGGGCCCGTGTAAGAAATAAGTGAGGTTAAAAAGCCATTATAGGTGCTAAATACATTTTAATGTGACCGGCGGCTACATGGTATTTAAAAACAAGTGAACGGTGTAATGGGGATTTTATTATCCCCCCACCATGGTGAATGTGGTCGACATGTTTCTGCTGGTTGGCCCAGTAGGGTCCATGGCATTCATTGGGACCTAAAAGAAAAACAGGGGGGCTCCACTCTTACCAAATTCAAGCCTGGAAAACAAAATAAACATTTGCAAACAAATAAAAACGCCAAGGTCACTATTTTCATAAAAAGGTCATTCAGCCACATGCACGGTCAATATAGTGAGTGGCTATATGTAAAAAACGTGACATTCACCTGTGCACACATTTACTTGTGGCAACATTATTCCACAAATCTTACCCTAGGATAGAGAACAAGTTGCCCCATATGAGGATGAGGGAGAAAGACCCCTGTAGTCAAACTCTAAATATTGAACAGAAACAAAAAAGGAGAAAACATTTTTTTACAGCAGTACAAGCGTAAGAATCTTACCTATGAACTTAAAGAGTGGAAGCCTGAAAGTACTCCCTTTCTGATCTTAGCAGTCTGTCACACACGCATGCACACTATCACTCTCTTACTGCCTTAAGGCGCGTCTCCTGTGTCAGCACCTAGGTGTGTACTCCTCATCGATAAGTGGGAGGAACAGGCTCTGGTATTTATAGTGCTGTCAAGCGGCAGTGGATGTTAATTAGCGCCGCGATTGAGTAAAAGTGGCTGCCAGGTATTGTGATCCGGTGTCTCTAAATGCACCGCTTAAAAATGCCCTTGCGCCGCCTGACCTACCGGGAGAGAGGTACTTAGGTTTAGAGAGCCTTTTATGGACATCCGGTGTCTGTGCCGAGGCCATAGATAGAGGGACAGGCATCAGCCTGACCCTGTTGGTGTTCTATGTGCCCCTATTGGATTGCGGATCACGGTAGGGTAGGGCGTGGTCGTTTCTGCGCGTGTCCGTTGTCACGTGAGCATTGTTTTGTTCGTGAACAGCGCATGCGCTAAGGAGTCAGTGGTAGTAGCATCACATCAGAGAGGCTTCCACTGATTTACGCTGGACTGTCATCAGTCGGAGACAAAATGTCAAAGTCAAGCCCAGGTGTTACGATCATCTGCCTGTAAAATAGGGCTTCCCAGCCTGAAACGAACAGGTTTCATGTGCAATCCCTTTGTTTTACCTTTTTGGATCAGTATCACGCACAGGTGTTACGATCGACTCCGTGGAAAATAGGGCTTCTCATGAGGTAGTTATCGCAAAGGGAAACCTGAAACTAAAGGTTTTTATGTGCAATCCCTTTGCTTACCATATGGATCAATATCGGTGGGTGGCAATCTTGGCAAACTGCTCAAAAACTGCAAATTTATGGTAGATCTTGCCCAAGGGCAGGTTGATTAATGATCTTGTAAAGGGAGAGAGCATTATAAATTATAAATTTAAAACTTAATACTCTGTGAGAACAAAATGTACATCTCTAAATTCTTGAACCATTCATTATTCTAAAATGTCTTCCTCCATTAAACCAGCTCCATATGAACATTGGTTACCATTACAAGTTATTTGATAGTAATAGGGAGAGGCTGTCAATCGTATCATAGCAATTAGAAGAGGCTGTCAATTCTTCCAACTTTAATTCTTTGTTTACTCTTCTAGAAAGAATAAGATACAAATCCTGCAAAATGTATGTATTGGAATAATCAACATACCCTAACATTGTTGTATCAATTCCTAAATGAAAAAAGACCTTTATAAATTCCTTACTTTACAAGCCTACCATCCAACAATGATATTGGTCTTCCTTTTCATAATTCCACCCAGAAGTATATTCAATATAGATGAGTACATTTTTGGACATACTTGCCTTTTCTATTTTTGTGATGTTGCATACTAATATTAGAAAATTAATGTGTAATCTATTATAATATGACTTTTAGAGATTTTGCTTTTATATACACATATTAACATATCAAAATTTAGGGGATGATTTAGCATCTTGCGGAGTGAGTGCTTACTTTAAATAGTTCACCCACCAAATTTAGAAGAGGAGTAACAGCTTGGTTTCTTACGGCAGCTCCTCTGCTGCTTTTTTTTTTGTGAACTCTTGAACCACCAGCTCATCAGCCAAAGGACAGCCTCTCACAAAGGCAGTATCTTGACCTTTTTCATGGTAAGACTTCCACCATTGACATTCCCTGCCCATATCTGCAATTCTTTACAGGCAGGCTCGCAGAGGAAAAATAAATCCTGGTCCAATGTGCAGGGAGAAAACTGTATACCATGTCCATTTCTTTTTTTCCTAAGCAAACTCCAATTTATTAGTGTTCTAGAGAAACACAAAAAGAAATGTTGAGCATTGTAAAACAATGTCCTGCCTGCTTAGCTTTCAGTTGTACCTACAATTCATCTACCACACCAGCAGATGCACTGTTTAATACAAAGATTACTACTAGTGTTTTATTTGTAAACAATATAAGATGCCAAAATAATACGTAGGAGGCCACCAATGACTTCCACCACTGGTACAGACTATTTCTATTATTAATGACAACCTACTCTGCATGTCTTTCTAATGACTATGATAGAGTTCTGCTGCACTGCCCATCCCTCTACTGGCTCAGTTGTTATACACTCCACTGCCCAGAAATGAACTCCCCTTCTCTAAAACATCCAGATAGCCTAATCCCCCACATGCTGGTCCCAAACGTAATCATTTCTTAAGTGGTTAATCATATGAACATGGACAAATGCCCATTCTTTGCTTTTTTCCTTCGCAATTTGCTGAGGATACTTCTTTTGATGAGAACTTCAAAGTAAGAGTGACCATTGGCTTCTACTCCTTCGCACAATATTTCCTATCAAATTGAAATCTACGTGTTCCTAAAAAAAAATATGTATCCTGATAGGTAGGTATCCTTGTTAGGTAGGTCGCACTCCCACCACACAGCTCCGCCTCATTGCCCCTTCATTCTGTGCCCTCTTTTGCCTTCTGTTCCCCTCTTTGCCCCCTGATTTGTGCCTGGTTGCCTTTCGGTGCCCTCTCTGCTCCTACCGCTGCGTCCCCTGTGACCCTGCCACCCTCACTGCCCATTCGCTGCCCCTGCCTCCTGCCTCCCAGCTGCTCCTCCCTTCCACCTCCCCATATATGGCAGCCGCTGTGTGGCCGTGCGAAGCGGACACGCCACTGGTGCGCCGAAGGCGTGCCTAAGTCAAGCCTGTGTGCGCCCATCCACCCCAGACCCAGAACCCCTGGCCCCCGTGCCTGCCACAACGACCGCCGCCGCTACGATGCCAGCACACTCCATGCTCTTAACTCTGGATGGACCCACACCTGCTTCAAAGCTGCCCCGAAACGCACACAGGGTCGCTTCACCTGCCGGAACTGCAGCTACACCAGCCTCAGAGCCACCGAACCACCCTCCAAGAAAGGCCTCAATCACCTCTGATGCATCCTACTGAACACCCACTCCACACACAAACATGCCGTCGAGCTCTGGGACCTGCTCGACACTTCATCTCCGGATGTCGCCTTCCTGACAGAGACCTGGATGAACAACTCCTCCGCACCCGACATCGCCATTGCCATCCCAGAGGCTACAAGATCACCCGCAGAGACCGCACCAATGGAGTCGGAGAAGGAATCACAATCGTCCACAAGAACAGCATCAGGGTCTCTACCAGCACCGACGACACTCTCAGCACCACCGAACACATGTATTTCCAGATCCACACAGACCCCAACTCCACCCTCAGAGGCACCCTCGTCTACAGACCCCCCGGACCCCAACCCCAGTTCAGCGACTCCATCGCCGACTTCATCAGCACGCACGCCCTGACCTCCACAGACTACATCCTCCTCGGAGACCTCAACTTTCACCTTGAGAACAACAATGACAGCAACTCCACCACCCTGATCAATAACCTCGCCAACCTCGGACTGAAGCAACTCGTCACAATGCCCACCCACTCTGCCAGCCACATGCTCGACCCTGTCTTCTCCTAAAGCTCCCACATCTCCTTCAGCCACACCAACAAACTCCTCTGGACCGACCACCGCTACATCCACTTCACCTACTAGAAACCCATCACTCACCACCGCACCCAGCATAGCCCACACCGCTGCTGGAGCAAAATCACCGAAGACCAACTACACGCAAACCTCGCTCTCAGCCCACCCACCGAACCCTCCAACACCGACGATGCTGCCCACAGCCTCAGACGCTGGATTGACGACTGCGCCAACACCCTTGCCCCGCTGAAGAAACCCTCCTACAGAGACACCAGCAAGAGGGCCAGTTGGTTCACCCAGAACTCCTAGCCTCCAAGTGAGCCTGCCGGAAACTAGAGAAGAAATGGCACAGTGAGCAGACTCCGGACAGCCACGCAACCCACAAGGATGCCATCCGCAACCACCAGGACTGCCAAGAGGACCTCCTTCAAAGACCGCCTCGACAACAACGCACACAATAGCAAGGAGCTCTTCAACATCGTGAAGGAACTTTCCAACCCCAGCTCCAACACCCTGTGCGACTCCCTCGCCCCTTTTTTCCACTGCAAGATAGCATCGATGACACCATCAAGACGATGAGCACAATCCACTCCGGCTCCCCGTCAGACTCATTCCCGCACCACATCTTCAACAAAGCCAGCAGCTTCATCGCACCCCATCTGTGCAACGTCATCAATCTCTCCCTCGAGACCGCGACCTTCCCAGAAAGCTGGAAACATGCCGAGATCAACGCCCTACTCAAAAAACCCAAGGCGGACCCACGAGACCTCAAGAACCTCCAGCCCATCTCTCTGCTTCCGTTCCCGGTCAAGGTCATCGAGAAGATCGTCAACAGACAGCTAACCCGGTACCTCGAAGAAAACAGAATCCTGAACCCTTCCCAGTCAGGGTTCCGCAGCAACCACAGCACTGAGACTGCCCTCATTGCCGCCACTGATGACATCAGGACCCTGCTGGACAATGGTGAGGACGCGGCCCTCATCCTCCTGGACCGCTCTGCCGCCTTCGACACCGTCTGCCACCGCACACTACGCGCACGCCTCCACGCCATAGAGATCCAAGACAAGGCTCTGGAATGGACCACCTCCTTCCTCTCCGGCAGAACCCAGAGTGTCCGCCTCCCCCCATTCCGATCCAAAGCCTCCGAGATCATCTGCGGCGTACCCCAGGGATCTTCCCTCAGCCCAACAATGTTCAACATCTACATGGCCCGCTCGCACACGACGCCCGACAGCACAACCTCAACATAATCTCCTACGCCGATGAAACTCAACTGATCCTCTCCCTCACCAAGGACCCTATCACCGCCAAATCCAACCTCCACGAAGGAATGAAGGCCGTCGCCGACTGGATGAAGATCAGCCGACTGAAGTTGAACACGAACAAGAGGGAGGTCCTCATCCTCAGCTCCAACCCTTCACCCTGGGACGACTCCTGAAGGCCGACGGCACTGGGGGCAGCCCCAACACCCACCGATCATGCACGCAACCTGGGAATCATCCTCGACTCAACGCTTTCCATGACCAAGCAAGTCAATGCCCTCTGCATGCTCCGCAAGATCTACAGGTGGATCCCGACAGATACAAGAAGAACAGTCTCCCAGGCCCTCGTCAGCAGCAGACTCGACTACGGAAACACCCTCTACGCGGGAGCCCCGACCAAGCTCGTCAAACAACTGCAACGCATCCAAAACGCATCTGCATGACTGATCCTCGACGTACCTCGCCACAGCCACATCACCCCCACCTGAGAAACCTGCACTGGCTCCTCGTCAACCAGAGGATATCCTTCAAGCTCCTCATCCACACACACAAGGCACTCCACAAGACCGGCCCAGCCTACCTCAACAGATGACTTTCCTTCTACATTCCCAACCACCAGCTCCGCTCCACCGACCTCGCACTCACCACCGTCCCTCGCACCTGAAGAACAACCACCGGTGGGAGATCCTTATCCCACCTCGCCACCAAGACCTGGAACACCCTCCCACTGAGCCTACGACAGACCCAAGACCTACTGACCTTCAGGTGGCTACTCAAGACCTGGCTGTTTGACCAGTAGCGCCCCCCCTCCCAGCGCCTTGAGACCCTCGCGGGTATGTAGTGCGCTCTACAAATGATTGATTGATTGACTGATAATAATATCTAATGGCACTTTTTACATAGTTTAGCATTATTTGTATACTATAATATTTCTTAAGTTAACTGCAGCTCAAGAAATAAATTGTACAGATTTGTATGAGCCCTTCTAAGTAATGATTAGTCAGGAAAGCTGAAAACAATCATTCTGAAGTCATAAATCACACGTCCAAAAATTAGGTTAAGCGAAACGTCCATTCAGCTTCTCATTGATTCACTGGTTTTGGAAAACCTATCTCCTCATTTTGAGAACACAATTTCTTCCATAATTAATTTGCTACTTGATGTACCTGTGACAAAGTTCCTGTCACCAAAAACCAGCTCTTTAGATTTTTTCATACTCTAGTATCTTTTAAAGTGTATCCACTTTAGGTGTTTTCAATGATCATGGATTGTAACCTTTGATGTTGCCACTTCTTTTAATAACATTTGGAGCAATGCATGCATTGAGGGATCTCTGAGTTTTTTATGTTGCTTCTCATCATATGAAGAGTGGGTGTTTCTCTTCTTGGACTCAACAGACGACAATGACATTTATGTGTGATGAATAATGGAATCAAGGTCTAGAGAGTTCCCTTAAAAATTCTTATAACCAGAAGCATTTTTTCTGAATTCAGTGCTAAAAGCTTTGAAAAGGCTTCAACATGTCCAAGATTGGCATATGTTCTGTTTATCCCTCAATCTTTTTGTACTTTTTTTTGGTTGGACATGTTTTGGCTTGGTCCCCTTGGGTCTCTATGTCTCAGAAAACCCAGAGAAATGAATTTTCTATTACATACTGATAGTCACCAGTCTATAAACAAATGATTGTATCTGTACAATGGGAGAAAATAATAAAATCACCCCACCAATCACAAGATTAGGAGACTTGCACTTTAAGCTTAAAACCATTCATAACATAGGATATGATTAGATACACATTGTGGATTATTCAACAGCCTCTTATATTTTTCATGACATACAGTTAGTTTGGTATTACATGAATGAGAAATCAAACATTATTTCTGAAAAGGTAAAACATTTAAGAAAGGTACTATTAAATGTTATATTATTAGAATGTGTGATCTTACAACGTGGCTGGCCTCTATTAATTATATAGTTCACATACATAGATCATATAGTACTTGTCCCTCTGATGTAAATAAAGGTAAACAGTCACTAAGAAACCGTAAATCTCTCAATAATTGATGGATGATGGACATTGTTTATATAATTTTTTCCAATTACTGAAATACACAGTGGAATTATTGACCATATGCTACACAAGAGAAGACTTGAAGACTGTAGGCCCATATCACATGGAAGTAAGCTACTGTGCCCCCAATATTTCCAGGCATATTAAATTTGAGACCATGTGAAAATAACCTTATTGCAATAGATAAATGTCAATATAATCACAATGAATTCAGGATACTGAGATCAGTATTTTATTATATAAAATTTCAAGCTGTTTAGCAGCTATTGGGATAGTCAATTTAAGTATGTCTTTATGAGTAAAATTCACGTTCTATCTCTACATTCAGCTATTAACACAAATAAATTATTTTAACTCAAATTTTTAAATATTTAATAGAATGTCCCACAATAGTTGTGATATCATATTTCTTTCATGTGCCTTCATAGTCATAAAACTATATTGATTCATTTTTCTTGAAGATACACATTTAGATCACAACATTGTTCTCATAGCAGAAGTATTTCAAAAGAACATCAAGAGTTTCGAAGAGTTGCGAAAGTTCTATATCTTTTTTAAGTATTACACTCTGAATCTTAATATGTTAACTAGTAATATATAAAAATTAAGTTTGTATGTAGTAATAAATACTATTCTTATTAAGGAAAATGTATTAATGGAAAAAAATACTTCCAGCAAACCTATAGTGTGTACACCTAAAATGGTTACACAATTTTAACCATAATTGGGATGTTTTGAATAAAATGGATACATCTTTTATTACAAGATGCAAGAACTTCTAGGATTGATTTCTTTTCACTACAGTATTGTATATTTTGAACATTAAGGACCTTATTTCGATGTTGGGTGGCCTTGAGTCCACCCGACACCGTTGCCGATACGGGCCTGACAGATCTCTGGTCAGCGGTCCAGACTGATGAATTTTCATGCAACCACGCATGGTGTGGCCGCAAGTTCCCTTTTCTGTATGGGAGCTTGTGCTGTGGTCAGAAACTGTATGCAAAAGAAACAATTGATTGACGGAATGCTGGACAATGCAAATATTCAACCCCAGTCACAAGGATCTGGGTTTAATACATCATTCTTTTGCTCACCACACCACCCCAGTTTGGACCCAGCCATATGCAAATCAGTCTTGACCCTGTTCCTTGTGGGAACAGTCCAGTCCGAACTGCCAAGCCAGGACCTGGCTTTGCAGTTCGGGCTGAACGGCATGGTGAGCAAAACAACAATGGATTTAGGCTGATATCTCTGTACTGGGGTGAATGTATGACATTGTTCTGCAGTCTGTCCATCAACTGTTGTTTTTGCAGTGGTCAGAAACTGGCCGCAGCACAAGCTTCCATACAGAAAAGGGAATTTGTTTCCATCCCTGCAACACGTGGCAGACACAGTACCTGCCACACAGTGCCCCCATTCATAGACGGCTGGCTGAATGGGGCCCTGCTATGGGCCCCCAAAGTTGCTTTCTGACAGGATTTCCATGTCTCAAAGCCCAGCATGGAAACCCTGCCAAAAACCGACATCGTACTCCAGATGGCGTAAATGCTGTCCATAGGGATTGCAGGCTGGTAAAGACTGGCAGAAAGGCTCCTTGAGCCCGTCGGAAGCCAGCCGGCATCACCAGTCGGTTTAAAAATCGACAGCTTCAATTGTAATGAGGCTGTTGGTCCTGAAACCGCGATGAGGATCAAAAAACCTCCAAACTGCATTTGGAGGCTTTCCTAGCCTCATCGTAATGAGGCCCTAAGTATTATCTTCCGGTGTGTAAAAGGCTGTTAAAGACAGTGTTCCTCTACTTCCAGGAAAAATAAATGTATTTGTAATTGTTAATGAACAACATTTTGATGAAGATCTGCAAATTGCTTATAGTTTTCTTTCTTATGAAACCTGCCAGTTGCATGTGGTTTCCTATTTCATCAATATGTGTTCAAATGTCAAAATAACACAAAAGTTTAGTATGCCCTGCTGCTTAGAATGGTTCACAATCACAGCATTATTCCAGTATTCTTGATCATTGCTAACCCTTTCTCTTTCTGTTCATCCTCTGTCTGTGCTCTGTTTTCCACCAAGCTTACTGTACTGTTATTTGTTTTCCATTGCTGCTACTGCACAGCACTACAAGCTCAGGAACATCAAAAAAGGCATTGACATAGGAGGTACTGAAAGAGACATGGGACGAATGTTCTATGGACATCTGTACATGCCTACGTTTGACGTGCTAGCACATTGAAACCAGATCTAAGCTTTCCCAGAGTTTATTTTCAAAGAAAGGTTTGGTGACTTGTATCACTGCTGTATTACAGTGGCTGAATAGAACAGAACAATTGCCAAACATTAGTACACAGGTGCAGATAAATAAGCAAAGTTGAATAATTAAAAAGATGTGGTTGCTATTCTTGGTGCCAAATAGCAAAAAATCTATGTAATGTGCAGGAAGGGACAGGAGCACAGCATTATTAATGAAGAAATGTAGAAGAAAAGTTCAGTGATGCAGAGCTCATAATGCATAAGTACAGGATTTGCTCATTTTCACCCTTCTAAGAGATAAGTAAAACCACGATTGGAGTCAATTTCACACCACATCCTGTGCCAGATTTTCACTGCCAGAAATTGTGGGAGATATCCCCTGCCATGATTGCAATTTGCAATCCTGTATGCAGTGCACACACCAATGGTGATGGGGTCTAACTTATTAGTCATCAACACAAACCTTTTGCTGCAATGTGAGTAATGATCTTAGGGCCAGATGTACGCTGCATTTTACTGGTCGCAAACGGGCCATTGGGCCGTTCGCGACCAGTAAAATATATTTTGCAATGTGCAAATCCAAATTTGAGCATCGGTAACCTATTACCAACTCGCAAAATAGGGTTTGCGAGTCACTATTAGGAAGGGGCATGCCAAGGCCGTCCCTTACCAATAGTGAGTCACGGGGGATGTACGATTGTTTTGCGACCGGAATGCGGTCTCAAAACAATTGCAGTTTACCACCTACTTCAAGTAGGTGGTAGGTGGTAACCCATTCTCAAACAGGGGACCCCTTCCAATTTGTGAATGGTAGGGAAAAAAATTCTTAAGCGCAGGCAGTGGTCCTATGGACCCTTTAAAAATTAAACAGAAATGTTTCATTTTTCTTTTTGAAGTGCATCCCTCTTTCCTTTTTAAGAAAAACGGGCTACATATAATAAAATAAAAAGTTGCTTTATTTAAAAGGAGAGATGTGGTGCAGCGGCCAGAGCGGCTGCCTCTGGACTGCGGGGCTCACAGTTCGATCCCCAGAGACAGCTCAGCATCATGCTCACTAATGCCGACGATACCCAGCTCATCCTCTCCCTCACCAAAGACCCCACCGCTGACAAAGTCATCTTCCAGAAAGGAATGCAAGGTGTCACAGTCTGGATGACCAACAGCTGCCTGAAGCTCAATGCCGAGAAGACAGAAGTCCTTGTCCTCGGTACCACCCCTTCTGCATGGGACTGCACCTAGTGGCCGACTGCCCTCGGGAGCCTACCTACTCCCTCAGACCACGCCAAGAACCTCGGCATCGTACTCAACTCATCACTCACCATGAACAGACAGGTCAACGCTGTCACCTCCAGCTGCTTCAACACCCTCCGCATCCTCCGCAAGAACTTCAAGTGGATCCCCCCTGAGTCAAGGAAGACAGTCACCCACACACTCATCACCAGCAGACTGGACTATGGAAACGCACTCTATGCCAGCATCAACAAGTCCCTACTCCGCAAACTCCTGATAATACAGAACACCGCCGCCAGACTCGTCCTCTGCATCCCCTGACACGAACACATCAGTTAACACCTACAATGTCTCCACTGGCTCCCCGTGGAGAAAGGAGTCAATTTCAGAATCCTCACTCATGCCTACACAACAACGGACCCAAATACCTCAACGACAGAATCAACTTCCAGGTACCCAAAAGAAACCTCCGATCTTCCAACCTCGTACTGGCCGAAACCCCACACTTCCACAGAGCCAGAGCAGGCGGAAGATCCTTCTCTCACAATGCAGCCAAGACCTGGAACGAGCTACCGGCTGACATCAGAACACCTTCAGGAAACCCTCAATACCTGGCTCTTTGGCTAAGCAGATCTGCGGACCCCCCCTCACGGGTGAGTACCGCGCTTACAATTCCCTGATTGATTGATTGATTAATCTCCCCAACAGCTCCCAGCGCCTTGAAACCCTTAAGAGGGTGATATGTTCATGCTTTATAAATAGAATTTATTATTATTATTACTATTAATAATGATAATATTAATAGTATTATTATTTATAAAAGCAAACACAAACATGGTGTTCTGCTGTCGCCAGCAGGCCACCATATCTGTGTTATTGCCCATTCCTAGTGGGTTCCAAATTGCAACCTAACTCATGAATATTGATGACACAGGTCAATTGCATCTCCATTGGGAATCTCTAATGTGTTTGAGACACATTAGTAAATTCAATTTTGCGGGTCTCCAATTGTAAGTTGCAAATAATCACAATTAGAGACTTGCAAAATAAAATGGTCGTACATCAGGCACTTAATTTTCTCTTCTAGACAATTTGTGCACCATGGAACTCACAGTAATGGCTATAGAGGTCAATATACTATGGGAGTCAGAATTGGGCAGCAGCTGTATCCTGCCCCTGCTGCATGCGGCATCAGTGCATGAAGGCACAATTAGCCAGTCTGATATAGTGCATTATACCTCAGATAATCTCCTTTCCATAACCTGACACTACCTTGTACTACAGATTTTACTTTTATTTACTTCCTTTCCAGTCTTGTGCCTGCCATTCTAGTCTCCTGTGATGTTGAGCAATGCTTTGCAAATATGACATTCTCCACAAATTCTTTTCCTTTCGTATCATAGATCAAAAGGGCTTACTGAACATCAAAACATATAAATACATTTTCTGTTCCCTTTGTCTTTATCTGACAAAAAAGACAATAAGACAATAAATGAAGTCTAGCATCCTCAGTTGTAACTTGTTCAAAAGATTGCAGATATTCTCTGTGTTTTGCTTGTAATGAAAACAGCTTCCAAGTGTTAAAAAGAGACGCACTGCACATTTATTATTTACAAGTCACCTGTCACTGATGCTGCTTTGGCCTATTTATTTTACCAGGAACATTATTTGACTTGAAAGTTTAAAGCGTACTTGCACCAATTAAATGTCTAATGCAAGTAGCACACAGATGCAATCTTCAGGCAATCATTTAGGACTTGGGGCCAAATGTATGAAGCTCAGTGTTTTTGCGATTCACTATTTGGTGGTCAGATATATGAAGCTCTGTATTTTTGCAATTCACTATTTGGTAATCGCAAACATTAATGTACGAAAGTGTGTTCTACACTTTCTGTGATTCCTAGTGGGTCGCAAAATGACCTACCATGTGAATATTAATGAGGTAGATGTCAGTTTGTGACCTATCAAAAAATGCAAAAATCACAGGGGTGGTGGCCTGCTGGGGTCAGCAGACAACTATGTCTGTGACTACTTTTCAATAAAACAATCTTTTTTTAAAAAATGCGTCCATTTTCCTTGAAGGAAAATAGGATGCATTTAAAATTTCAAAAGATGTGTTTTCTGTTTCTTTTTTTGACTAGGCAGTGTTCCATGGGACAACTCTTAAAAATATCTTTTTTTTCATTCTCAAATGAGAAGGGGTCCCACAGGTGCGAATGGTTTACCACCAACTTCGAGTTGGTGGTAAAATGCAAATGTTTTGAGGATGCATTTCGGTCACAAAATATTTGTACATGCCATTGCGAATTGGTATTAGGAAGGGATGACCTAGACACACCCCTTACAAATACCACTTTGCAATCCCAAACTATGATTTAGTAACAGGTTACCGAATCGCAGTTTGGGCTTTGTCCATTTGGAAATGCCTTTGTGAGTGCGCAAATGGCCTGATTCTGTGAATTGGACTGTTTGAGAATGTCGAAAGCCTCCTACATCTGGCCCTTGGCTTTTAAAGACTCATGAACAATTGATTTGACATACTGGACCAAGCCAGGGACTTCAATTTTCATAGCCAAACTCCCAAACTAGCTCTTTATTCCCACCTGGATAATACATTACGATACTGTCAAATATGATATGTAATACCTGCTTTTTATTTTAATTCGTACCATTTTTTTGCCATTTGGAAGTACTGTAAATAACGCTCACCAAATTTGATGGTATACAATTTGTTGACCCATAATAATAAATGGCTATCCTTAGAAGTTCTGACTTGCAGATCAGCAGTAAAAGATAGCTAGAGGCTCACAAGAGTCCCTCAAATATAGCCGTCCACATAAATTTTTTGTTCCTGAATATCTCAAAAACTATTTAACGGATTTACATCAAATCTCAATAGGCCTGCTGTCTGGTCCAAGATTGAGATTCTTGCCAAATTTGGGGTAAATCAATTCAGCAAATTTTGGCTTTATCGAAGTCTTTGAAAAATGTATGGGGATTTTATGTTAAGGGATCATCCCCTTTATCTCAGCAGCCACGTTATGGATCACTGCAAAACTACGCAAAAAGAAAAACTTTTTTTGAAGATTTTGTGCAGAACAGCACCAAAGTTATTAACAAAAAAGGTAGGCATTTCCTATGGAAATGCAGTCCTAACTATAACTAACCACTGGTGACCATCATTGATAGCTATATAGAAAATGCACATTTCAAAATGTATATGTACTTTGCATTAAAAATTTGATTAATAATACACATTGTTGCATAAAACTATTTTTTAAATATTAGCATATTATCCATGACTAAAAGTTGACAGACATACTTGCAGTTCCCACAGAAAAACAATGCGTACTAAACGGATGATGATCAATTGCCCTACATCTTTTCAAGGAGTACTGCAATGAATTAATAATTCATGTGTAAGGAGTCACATGTGTAATGAAGACCCAGATGTACCTGCCTGTGATGTAATGCCCCTCGAAGTAATGACAGCGATGTAAGATAGCACAATTGGCAGACTTTCAATGGAAGATGGAAGATTTTGAGAACCGACAAAGGCGGAACAACCTGTTGATTCTTGGTATAAAAGAAGGAGCAGATGGCAATGACATACAAGCCTATACACTGAAGTTAATGAAGGGGGCCTTTCCGGAACTCCAGCATCGGAATTAGACTTAGAAATATAGAGTGTACACCACTTCCCATTGAACCTAAAGAAGTCAGCCTCGTAGAGAAGGATCCCCAATGCCCAGGGCAATCTTAATATACTTTGGGCATTATCTGCTCTGGGAGGAAGTGTGTTCACAAAGGACCGACCTGATGCCAGAGGAATGTATGAACATCATTCCTTCTTCGCTAGACCAGATTTCTGCCACGTCACAGTGGTGAGGCGGTGGAGATTAAGGCAGTTGATCCAGCCATGCAAAACTCTAGCGGCTGAAGCTTACCTGATGAACCCAGCTCATTTGAAGATCATATACAAAAATACTTTGAACATCTTTACCTCAGAAATCCAAGCTAAAAAGTACATTGATAAAATGAAAACCTAGTAGGGTGACCAATCTCCTTTTTTTCGGGCCAGGTAGCTTTTGAGTAGGAATACATGATTTTCTCTTTTTAATCAAAAGGGTTAGTGAGGGGGTAACACTCAAAAGAATAATATAACAGGTCGGTGGCGGGGGGTGCTTCACAGGCTCCATCACTTAGACCATAGGTCTGCTTGTCTCTCAATGTCAGTGGGGGGAGGGGGTGGTGGTTACAAATCCAGAAGGGTAAAGGAGGGGGCAGGGCAGTGAGAGGGTCACTTTGAGAGGTAGGTTGGAGGTTAAAAACTAAAAAACACCATCATATGAGGAACCCAAGGAGGAAAGGCGAGAAAGGTAGATTGTATGGGGTGGGAAAATATGTTTAGTATGCGGGTAACGACAATAAAAATATGTGGGCTGAATGATCTGGAAAAACGTTGAAAAGTTAATGAAGAATTACGGATGCTGCATGCCGATATAGTCTGCCTACAGGAAACACATATTGAGGGGACCAGGAAAAATCTACTAGAGCAGCTGGGGTTTCAACTGACAGCATGTACTACGCAAGGGACCAGAACTTGTGGGGTGGCTGTCATGGCTAGGAAGGGTGGCATGCTATTTAAAAAACATTCAATTGACAGATTAGGGCAGTGGGAAAAAGGTGAGTGTCATTTTCTGGGATTTCATTTTAAGCTATGCACAATCTATGGCTCCACGGGAGATGACCCCGAAGTGTTTGAATTTCTTAACTCAGAGCTTGCCAAATGATGTTTACCAATTATATTATGCGGTGACTTAAATATAAATGACTTGGGGGGCTTTGGAAGGGGATCCCGGGCAACGATACAGGCCGGAAGAAAAAAGTACATTGTGCCCTCATTCAATTGATGCAAGACAACGGGCTCACTGATGCTTGGGCACAGTTAAAACTGCAGGAGTGGGCAGCACATATTTTTCTGCACCACATAGAGCAGTAGCATGGTTGGATTACTATCTGGTCTTGCATTATCTATTTAAAAAATGCCCCATTAAGAAATTTCCCCGGGTTGTGTCTGACCATAACCCCTTGGTGTTGGAAGTAACATATATAGCTGTTGAAACACCCGAACGCACTTGGATATTTGGGAAGGGTCTTCTTCAAGAACCTGAATATGTCCAATATATGAACAATTGGCTGGGAGAATTTCTAGAGGTCAATAAGGGAAAGTGCTAAGTGTGGGGTGGTGTGGGATGCTTTTAAGGCTGGGGTGAGAGAGGAAACCCTGAGCTATTCTCTGAACCGGAACAAGAAAGCTAGACAACCCCTAAACATAATTTATAGCACAATGTTAGATACAGAAGAGGAGCTAGTTAGGGATATAGCTAATGGCTCAAGTATTGAGGGGATTCTCCAGAAATTGCACTAGTAAAAGTAGCGGCAGGAGCAATCACAGTAGCAAGAGCAACATAAAAATACCTGGCCTGGAGGCAAACCTGTCATGAATATAGCAATCAAGTTGGGCACCTGCTAGCCACGAAGACAAGACAGAAAATTGTTGGGGGAGAGATTTCAGCAGCAGCGGTCCAAACACATAACAGCGATAGGACGGTGGGTCCGGGTAAGGGGGGATTTCGAGGGACGATGCTGAGGGAAAATTAAATAAATAATGAATTTTCCCTCTGCATCGTCCCTCAAAATCCCCCCTTACCCGGCCCCACTGCCTCACTGCTGTTACCTGCACGTCCTGGAGCTGGATTTCAGAGCTCAAAAATCAAAAGGGCAAACTAGTTACAGGTGTCAGGGAAATACGTGAGGTATTCCAAAAATTGTGTGAAAAACTATATGGAGAAGTGGGACATAAGGATGCAAAGTGTATAAAAGAGTATTTAGAGTCACTTACTATGGAACAATTCTCTCAGGCAGATTCAGAGGCCCTAGAGAATACATTTACAGGGGAAGAAGCTCAAAGAGCTCTAAAAGAACTCCCCTCCAGAAGGCTGTGGGCCCCGATCAAATCCCATTAGAGTTTTGTAAAGTTTTTTTACCGGTACTGGGGATGATCTAAGGTATGTAATGTGTCAGGTACAGAAAGGAGAATCCCCCCCGGAGTCGTGGGTGGAAGCCAATATAGTTATCTTTCTAAAGAAAGGGAAGCCCCCTAACGAGGCAGGATCTTATAGACCCATTAGTCTTATGAACAGTGACACAAAGGTTTATTACAAAATCTGAGCCAATCAGCTTAGCGTTACTATAGGGAAGGTGATATCCCCTAGTCAGCATGGGTTTATTTCTGGCAGAGGAATGGCCGAGCATATCTGCAGAGTGATTACCCTTTTTGACGGCACTTGAGTCACTGTAGATCCTATGGCTGATATATTACTCAATGCCGATAAGGCATTCAACAGGGTTTCGTGGGAGTATCTCTGGGCTATACTTGAGAAGGTGGGGATTGGAAATGGGTTTATCAAGGTCATATAGACACTATGTAGAACCCCTTGTGCCCGACTTTGTATAATGGGTGAACAGAGTGACACTATCACACAGGGAAACAGGCAGGGGTGTCCGTGCTCTCCCCTTTTATTCGCACATTATATAGATTCCCTTAATCTGGAAAATTGAGGCTAATACAGGAATCCAGCCTATCTGGCTGCACGGATTTCAGACCAAAATTTGGGGGTATGCGGATGTTTTGGCGATAACAGCAGCAAGCCCACTTGAAGCCTTAAGGGAAATAGAGTGCGAGGCCAAACCTTTCAGAGTGACTTCTGGCTAGTTGCTCAATCGGGAGAAAATGCAAATAGTAACCAACAGCAAGATCTACTTGCCAGATCCACGAGTGACCGAATGTGCAATTTATCTTGGGGTGACCATAATCTCCGAATTGGGCAAAGTTTTGGAAACAAATCTTGGGCCCGTGATCCAAAGGGTAAGAATGATCTATATAGGTTTAACAATCTGCATGTTTCGATTGTGGGATGATGTAACATTAATAAATGATACTTCTTCCCCAAATTTTGTATTTCTTTAGAACAATACCCCTAGTGTTTGAAAATCACTGGTTAAAGGAGATGGAACAAATGGTCAATACATTTTATGGGCTCAGGGAAAGACTAGAAGAGCCCTCAGGTTCATATCCTTACCCAGGTAAAGGGGGGTATGGGCAGCCCAGATCTAAAAATGTACTATTGGGCTGCAGCATTCCAATATTTCTGGGGATTACTCAGAGTAAAAATTGTAGATCGGTGGAGAAGAGATGGTTCTCCGGACGTATATGAATTGCTGCTAGAGAGAGAGGCTCCTAATTGGCTATTGAGATACAGAAAAGCTAGCTACTATAGAAAACTAAAATTCAAGACCCTACGTGCAGCAGTAGCGATCTGGACCACTGTCAGGAAGAAGCTGGGGCTAGGTAGGATGAATTATTACACTCCTGTGTTTGGAAATCCGTCACTCCCGGAGGTATTCCATGATCGAGTTATGTCACGATCGAAGACATTAGGGGTGAGGAAGATTGGGGATTTTCCTGATCCAAATCGCAAGATTTCACTTGAGAAGGCTCAGTTGCTTTTCAATTTTGACCCTAAAGAATTTTTTTAATATTTTCAGGTACAAAGCTGCATTGCAAAAAATTAAGGGGCGGGTAAAGCTTTTTCCAAAGATCTAATCTTGAAGGCAATAAGAGATCCAGAGGGCTGTACTATCACTCAGATTTACAGTGGGTAGAGACAATTACTGGTCGATGACATATACAAGCTAAACATTGAAAGGGACGAGTTTATGGATTTACTCAAGCTGGTCCACTCCATATTGAGGTAAGCCGGTCTGCAAGCGCAGCATTACAAGACAATCTTTTCACTATATTATATGCCAGCCAAGACCGCCCAATGGGGTGGCAAAGATGGGATCCTATGTCCCGGATGTCGCAGTGCCGATGCTGACATTGTTCACAGGCTTTCTTCTTGTCCGGCTCTAGAGCCTCTGAAGAGAGCTACAGAAGAATTTTTAACACAATCGTTGAGGATTCAAATAAAACTCACAACTGATTTGATGTTATTAGGGGTCACAAAGATAGGAGCACCACCGGTACAATGTGAGTTTATCTTCTTAGCCATGGCTGTAGTAAGAATTTGTATCTCATCAGCCTGGGTGGATACTGGACCCCACATCTCAGCAGTGGCTTTCACGGCTTTTAGCTATTTATAATCTCGAAAAAGGTTTATATGAGAGGAAAGGATGGTGGGCTCGAAAACTAGGGAATCTTATTTGGGCCCCTATAAATAACTGGAAAGCCAAAATCGTAATAAGTCTAGCCACATCTTAATGATTCAGGGCCTCTCGGGGTATCAAAAATAGTTGAATATGATATTTTACCTCTTGCAATGAAATATTTGAACAATGTTTTGTATTCCCTCTCTTATTTTATTCATAATAGACAATGTTTCCTCGTGTATTTATTTATGGATTTAATTGCACAAAGGCATTTTATTGATGGTGGCAAAAAAAAAGCAAATTGAAAAGGTCAGAACAGAGATGCTAAAAGAAACTTTAAACTGGCTGATCATATCAGTCATTATTATAGCTAACTAGACCATTCATTAGTAAACTGACCTAATTCTTGAAGCACCAAACCATCTAAGTACTTTACTAGGAAAGCCTTCAAAATAAATTAAACTTGTGTTTTGCTGCATTTACTAATTCCTTTCAGACAGTTAGAGCCTTTTTGACATTTGCCTTTAGTTTTATGAGAGCGGGTAATTGTGGCTGTGACTCTAGTCACATCAAATCTAATGATCCTCAGGGGGGGCATCAATATATACTGCAACTGTTCCACCCTCTGCATAATTGTAAACATATTTTTGGCAGAGAGTGGCAAAGCATTGTTTTCAAAAAAATGTTTCTAGCTACTCCTGGTCAACATCGCCCATCTAGTCAGGATGTAGCAGACCGGCTGTGGCAGCAGAAGCTTGAGGCGATACAGGCCAAGTACCAGCAGCTGGTGCCCCAGCAGCAGGAGGAGGAGGAGGAGGCAGCGACCTAGGGCCCCAGCACCTCCAGCTTTCCAAACACAACATCGGTGCACCAGTCTTCAGGCAGCTGCCTGCAACACAACCACCCACACTGCTGCACCTCTTACCCTTTATCCTTTTATTCACTTTTATTTTGGTGGGTGGGACTAGTTTGTTCTTGTGGGTGGGGAGGGTGGGGATGAGGGATTTATGATCAGGTTTCTGGACTTTATTTTTTATGGACAATGGTTGGGATGGGATATTTCATTTGTTTGGGTAGGGGGTTAGCCAGTTGATGAGGGTGGGGGGTGGAATCGGTGGGTTTTTTGTTTGTCTAGAAAAATAAATATTTACATTTCTTTTTTTATATCTCTAATCTCCAATCAAGGTCTTTGGGAGTGTTTTACTTTGAAAAACTGCCATTTAGTGCAATTGCTGATTATGTGTAATAAACATTTGGTATGTGCTATGCCTATGTGGGATTTTTGGCCTAATACTCTCCTAGTCTCTGCAATTTGCAACTACATTTCCCACTAAAGGGGGTGTGGGGTTTTGCTAATGCCTTTCCTACAACAACATAGTAAAATAACAAACTATAGTTCTCTTACCAAATAGAATTAGAAGCGAGGGCTGCAGGCTTTCGCAAGGTGCCCCGGTAGTAGTAGTACTAGGCTAGTGTTCTAACAACAGTGCAGGAATCAGAAGTCCGGTTCCACTCGCATCTAGGTCAACTCCAACAGTAGGACTTTAATCAGAATGATTATTCATTGCAGGCAACTATTTGGAAATAACAAATAAACTAATGGCTCTCTTACGATGGCGGTTGGAGGCACCACCGCGGTGCTGGCAGTGGCGGAAAATGCTATTTTCTGCTGGCATACAGCGGCCTTCAAGGCCTCCATATTAGCATGGGCACCATCAAGTCAACATGGTGTCACAGTGTACCACATGCATGCACATATACAATAATGACATGAGACAGCCTAAATATGAGAGGAGAAAACACCAAGGATGCACTTAACACAATCACTGGAACTAGAATAGACCTAAGTGAATATGACAGACACACATGTAAGGCACACCATACTGCCAACACACATCAGAAAGAAACACACAACACCAACAAAACACACCCACTGACATGCCAATAGAATAACACACATAGAGCATCTGCAAGAGACAACACAGCCCAAACACAGCACACAGCCACATCAAACACACAACAGTTGCAAATATGAATACATCACATAGCAAACATGGCAGGACATCAAGGGATGCACACCAAGCAAGGACAAGGCAACATACACTCACAGCACTGCATGCACAACAAGCAGTGTGTGCACACAAAACATAACAGTTCCACACAGATATGAGTGACACACCATGAACACCCACAACAACAATCAAAACAGCATACTGACAACATCACACTCAGAAAGTCAAGCAGTATCTCAGCATCCACACATACACCCAACACTACACCGAGAGATGCACAAATCTGGGACACAAAAGTGGAAACAACTTGACCAGAGGACTGGGCAGCACAAACCGTTGAACTGCATATGAGCAACAATGACTGCTAAACAGTACAAGAACATCACATATGACCAATTCGGAAAATGTCCTGAGTGGCACATTGCTCCTGGGCAAAGATCTGCACCACAAAGCACTGTGTCACAAATGAAGTGATGGGGACGCACACACACAGGCAAACAAAGGGGACAGCTGACGTCAAAGTGAAGTGTTGTGCACGTCAGTAGTGGACATGGCAGGAGTGTACCATACACAAATAGAGGGAGTGCAGACTCACAATGGGTAGGTATCTGAAGCACAGATAGGGGATGTTATGACACTACACAGAGCATGCCATACTGGAGCAAATAAAGCACCATGTGACAGCAATGCATTTACACCCACAATGTCAGTGTGGATCAGTAGGTCCG
The DNA here is from genome assembly GCF_964204655.1 of Triturus cristatus. Lineage (NCBI taxonomy): Eukaryota > Metazoa > Chordata > Amphibia > Caudata > Salamandridae > Triturus > Triturus cristatus. The sequence continues at coordinate 249,454,621 of NC_140594.1, forward strand.
CACAGTGAGTGCAAACAGTATCAAGACACATGGTTGATCAATAAAACACAACACTGATTTGCCAGTCACACACTCTGCATACTCACAATTGCCAAAAACAACAAATAGGAATCAGTCAGAACTGAAGGACACACCAACACACTGCACAGTGCACAACATACAACTCACACATGTGCACACAATCACAATCACAGGGATGAACAATCAAAACAACAGTCAAACAACTCCTGGGTGACACATGTGTATAGTTGACATTGCTGGGGCACACACACATCAACACGCCTGACAAGGTCACCCCCTTCACACTGCACAAATCTTGACCACCCAAGTGCACACATTGAAAGTAAACCATGTGACTAGGATGACTGACCATCACAAGATGAGCATACACCTACACTGCTGGGCACACATAAAAGCAAGAACACACATACATGATTACCCTGGCCAGGCTGCCTGCAATACTGTGGATAGAATCCAACTATGTGCTGGCAGTGCCCCCAAACCTGACATGTGTACAATATAGACAGCATGAACATAGAAAGCAAATTATAACGGTATGTCATCTAAAAACAACATCATTGCACCCACAAGTATCAGAGTCAGGAGGAACTGAAGTCCCTGTCACCCCTGTAAAAAATAGAATAAGTGAGACAAGCTGTGAGAAGTTGACCTGGTATATGCTGTTCTCTAGTTATAGTGGGCACCCTGTACCAGTCCAAACAACCCCTTAATGATGATAGGTTAAAGAAAACCTTTATTGAAAGCTATCCTAGTAGTAACTATGGAGAGTGGCCTTCAGGCTAAGTCTTGAAGGAATGTAAAGCAGCTTGTTTTCCCAGTCTATAATCTCTTGAATGACTAAATGAAAGACAACCATGCCAGGTAAATATATAAAATATATGTATTTATTTTTAAACACACCCTACTAGTCTCGTTATGAGGCTTGAGGTCCAAACACATAAGTTGCAAATAGTACAGTCAAATAGCACAAATACACATCAGGCCCTAGGGCATAGCCAAACCATATACTAAAATAGTTGTGTAAGAACCACGACTTAACTAGACACAAGGCCTAGAGTCTGTAGAATCACTGGGACCCCAAGGAACCACCCCATGTAGTGGCACAGGGGACCCACGGGAGCCGTGTGCAGTGTGAGAACAGAGCTGCGAGCTCCCGTTAGCTTCTATGGGGAAAGTCACAATTAGATTTTTAAAGATTAGGGACACTAAGAAATGAGTCAGGACCAAACCCTTTTGGAAGTTCTAGGGTCAACACCCACGGGAGCACCGGAATACTCGAGTTACCTCACCCAGGGAAGACAGGTGCATAGGTGTCAAATGGTGGCGGGTCGCGTCGTCGATTTCAATGGGAGCTGGCAAAGAAGTGCTGCTGCCGGGAAGATGCGAAGTGTCTGAAGAGATCCAAGCCTGGATTGAAGTCGAGAAGAACCTGAAAGCAGAGGGGACAGAGTCTGGGTCACTAGCCAGTGACCAGGAGCACGATAGGCGAATGCCCACAGATGTTGGGTGATTTCAGGTGAAGAAGGTGAAGCTTGACTCTTCAGACACGAGGACCAGGAGGTGTAGCGGATGACCAGGAGCTGGATTCGAGCTGTCCCATAAAGGATGTGGAGTGCTGCAGTGTCAGTGCACGGATTGGACACAACAAGCCTCGGCAACAGCAACCCACACAGAAAGGAGAAAGATGCTTCGCTTTGGTAGGGAGTCAGGACACATCTGGAGCAACCAGATGTGTAAAATTAAAGTCACCTTCATAGGGACCCACCAGTCGACAGACCAGGGATCGTGAAGGGACCTCGAGAGGAATCACAAAATGGCAGCCCACGAGTCACTCGGAGTGACTAGGCCAACAATCCGGTGGATTCTCTGCCCGAGGAGGGGGCTACAAGAAACCCCAAGCACAACTTCAAGAGACATCGAGAAGTCAATACACTTGCAAAAGTGCACGGGGATTAGGAGTTCTGGTTCCAAATTACTCACAAGGGCTACGGGTCTCAGCTTTGCTGGGGACTTGTGTTGGCCTCTGTGAAGTCTGGAAATCATCTTCCCGTGTTGCAAAGTCTTCGGCGTCCAGTGGGAGCTTCGGAGATGCAGACTGGCAATGGCTTTGTTGGTGCCTGCCAAGCAAGGGAGTCACTCCTTGACCCCAAGCGAGATTTCTTCCGTCCTCTAGTCTTGAGTAGAGAGTTGAAGTTCTAGGGATATCTCAAGTCCTGTTGCCAGGGGTTCCTTACTTATACCTAAGGAAGGGGTTGGACTAACTCTGGGGACCCACCTATGGGAGGGTTTGGAAAGAGGGGTGGCTACACCTATTTCCTTTGTCCAGTTTCATGCCAGAGCAGGGGCTGAAAGCCCCTGAACCGGTTTGAGCTGGACTATGCACAGGGACACCAAATGTGCCCCCAGTGCAGGACTTCAAATCACTATGAGAGTTCTCACACCCAGCCCCAATAAACATAAGCCTGTCTGGGAGGTGGTTACATCTCCCTGTGACAGGAAACCTATTGTCCAGTCCTCCCCTGCTGGAGTTTCGGTCAGCAGCAGGAGCTAGATCCGTGTATGTGGCTGCAGCATCCATTTTGTGATGGCAGGGCTCTGTTAAGTTGGTACTGGGTATACCGGTGCTGCCATGTCTCTCCCTCTAGAAGGGTGGGATCATATTCTCACATCAGGAATTGATGTGGTGGTATGATTCCAAGGTGTTTGACACCAAACACGACATGTTTCTGTGCAATCAGTCCAAAGTTAGCATTAACCGTTTTAGATATTATGCACTTAAGAATATATGGTCAGGCTGCACTATTGACAACCCTGGAGAAGAGATTTTGAAGGCTGAAGAGGGGCTCAGCTCATGCCTGGGCACCCTCTCACATATAACCAAGCACCCTGCCTTCAGGATTGATAAGGCCTGCCATAGGGGTGACTGATAGGTTTCTATGTGCAGTATTAAGTGAGATATAATGAACCTATATCTCAGTAAGGGGTGCATGCACCACCTTACCCAGGCTGCAGTATCAGATCTGTGGTGTCATTTTGGAGGGCTTTCCAGGTGTGGCATAATACATGCTTCAGCCCCTGGTAGCCCTCTGGGGTAGCTATACCCTAGGTACATAGTATACCATATACTAGGGACTTATAAGGGCACCTCAGAATCCAATTTGTGATGTACCTAGTGTACATTGAATCAATATAGAGAGGAAACAGCTAGTCTGGGTCCCAGCCAGACTAAAGTCTAAAAACAGTGTTACAGCAGCAAAAAGTGGGGGTAACCATGTGAAGCGGATCCTACTCTCCTACACCCCCCCCCCCCCAAATGCAGGGACATTAAATTAACCTTGACCAGTTGAGTCTTCATGTTGTAAGTGGAAATGTCTGGAGAGTCCATCTGCAAGGGCATGGTTACTCCCAGGTCTATGTTCCACTGTATAGTCCATCCCCTGTAGGGAAATGGACCACCCGAGAAGATTGGGGTTTTCACCCTTCATCTGTTTTAGCCATAAGAGGGGCTTATGGTCTGTCTGAACAATGAAATGAGTACCAAACAAGTATTGCCTCAACTTCTTCAGAGCCCAAACCACAGCATAGGCCTCCCTCTCAATGGCTGACCAACGTTTCTCTCTGGGGGTCAACCTTCTGCTTATGAAAGCTACTGGCTGATCCTGACCTTCATCATTCAACTGTGACAGTACAGGCCCTACCCCCAACTCAGATGCATCTGTTTGCACAATGAACTTTTTGGCGTAATCAGGACTTTGCAGAATGGGAACAGTGCACATGGCCTGCTGCAGGTCATCAAATGCCTTTTGACAGATAACTGCCCACTGAACCTTTTTGGGCATTTTCTTAGAGGTTAAGTCATTCAGGGGTGTCACTATTGATCCATACCCCTTGACAAATCTTCTGTAATACCCAGTCAGACCTAAGAAGGCTCTCACCTGAGTCTGGGTAGTGAGAGCAACCCAGTCCATTATGGTCTGGATTTTGCTCTGCAATGGTTGAACCTGGCCTCCACCTACAAGGTGGCCCAGGTACACAACCTGACTCTGCCCTTTCTGGCAATTAGTAGCCTTGATAGTTAGGCCTGCTTTTTGCAGGGCCTCCACAACATTCCTCAGGTGGACCAGTTGATCCTCCCAGGTGGAGCTAAAGACAGCAATATCATCTAGATAAGCTGCACTACAGTCTTCCAGGCTTGTAAGGACTTGATTCACCAACCTTTGGAAAGTGGCAGGTGCATTCTTCAAACCAAAGGGAATTACCACAAATTGATAGTGCCCTCTAGGGGTAGAAAATGCTGTCTTTGGCTTTGCATCATCAGCTAGTCTGATCTGCCAGTAGCCAGCTGTCAAGTCAAATGTGCTTAGAAACTTGGCTGAGGCCAAAGTATCTATTAGCTCATCTTCCCTTGGGATGGGATGGGATGGGCATCAGTCCTAGTGACTGCATTGAGACCCCTGTAGTCCACACAAAACCTCATCTCTCTCTTGCCATCTTTGGTGTGAGGTTTAGGCACAAGAACAACTGGACTAGCCCAGGGGCTATCTGAGGGTTCAATGACTCCCACATCCAACATCTTTTGGACTTCTGTCCTTATACAGTCCCTGACATGGTCAGGTTGCCTGTAGATCTTATTCTTCACAGGCAGACTGTCCCCAGTGTCCACTTCATGAGTGCACCAGGTGGTCTGACTTGGATTCAGAGAAAACATATGTCTAAACTGGCTGAAAGGTTTTCTGCAGTCAGTTTGTAGCTGGACAGTGAGGCTGCCTGACAAGGCTACACCATCTACTGATCCATCATCAGGGTTCTGAGAAAGCAGGTCAGGGAGTGGATCACTCTCTTTCTCCTGTCCTTCATCAATAGCCATGAGCAAGCCCATGTCTGCCCTGTCAACATATGGTATAATTCTGTTGACATGAAGTACCCTGTGGGGACTCGTAGGGGTTCCAAGGTCTACCAAGTAGGTGACTAGGTCTGGGTGAAAATTCCGTTCCGCTCGCGGTAATTGCGATAATTTGACATTTTCGCATTCCGTGGAGAGCACGAAAATGTCAAAATTTCCGCAATCTGCATTTTACCGGAAATTTTTTTCTTGCTCGCTCTGTAAAAAAATACATTCTTGTGTGCGCGCGATTGCCTTACATGAATCCCAGCGTTCACCGACAAGTTTTCCCGATCCGGTCACGTTCTCCACGAGATGTTGGATTGTTGGTAGCCATTTGCGCTGTCTCGCGACAGTTCATGCCCGCATTAATGTCATTTGTCGCGCAATCACGTAATTTGTTGCGTGATTACGTCTTTCTTTTCGCGATCATGCACCGCGAGAGAATGAGATGTTTGGGATCTCGAACGCGTCATTCTCCACCACGAGCGAGAGCGTGAGGATGCGGGCACGTCATATTGAACGCGAGCAAGTGGGACAAGTGAAAACAAGATGGCCGTGCCCATGAGCAACCGCATGGGTAAGTTGGCGAGCCGTGATAATGCAGAAAATACCGCGAACGGGCGGGAAAAAAACTTCCGGGTCTTCGCGAAATTTCCGTGTGTTTGCGGAGATTTTTAAAATTTTTGCGATAGTTTGCGAAAGTGAATTTCGCAAATTCCGCCCACCCCTATAGGTGACCTCCCCTTTCTGTTCAACAACTGTATGGGGGCCACTCCATTTGTCATGGAGGGCTGCTGGGGCCACAGGCTCCAACACCTACACTTTCTGTCCTGGCTGGTAAACAGTCAGCACAGGCTTTTGGTCATGCAAGGCCTTTTGCAATTCCTGGCTAGCCTCAAGGTTTTTAGTTGCCTTTATCATGTACTCAGCCATCCTGGAGCAGAGACCAAGTACATAGTCCACTATGTCCTGTTTAGGGGGTTTGAGAGGTAACTCCCATCCCTCCTTCACCAGACACAAAGGACCCCTTACAGGATGGCCAAACAAAAGTTCAAAAGGGCTGCAACCAACCCCCTTTTGTGGCACCTCCCTGTAGGCAAACAAAAGGCAGGGCAAAAGGATGTCCCATCTGCGCCTAAGATTTTCTGGGAGACCTTTGATCATGCCATTTAAGGTTGTATTGAATATTTCAACTAAACCATTGCATTGTGGGTGATAGGGTGTGGTGAATTTGTTATTCACTCCACACTCCTTCCACATTGCAGTTAAGTAACTTGACATGAAGTTTACTCCCTGTCAGATACTACCTCCTTAGGAAAGCCCACTCTTGAGAATACACCCAAGAGGGCTCTTGCCACCACAGGTGCTGTAGTGGTTTTAAGTAACCCTGGGCTACGTGAAGTGCACTTCGCACTACGCAAGATACGCGTGGCACTACGCGAACTGCGTAGTACGCTGTTCGCAATGATTGCACAGTGTCGAATGCTTGTCCGCACTGTGCAATCATTGCAAACGGCATCTTGCACAGTGCAAGTGGTCGTTTTCTGCCGCTTGAGTAGATTTTTACTCGAGCAGCAGCTTTCTCAACGCGGACTGGTAGTTTCTCATGGCGAGCGGTCGCGAGCATACGTGACCACTCGCAATGAGAAACCTGACCTCCCAGCGTTGAGAATCTCGCTGGGAGGTTTATTTTTCACACTCGCGATCGGCAACTTGATGTTGCTGATCGCGAACGAGAAAAAAGTCTCGCCGGGATGTCATTTTGCTCCCTCGCAGTCGCCAACTTGACGTTGAGGACCGTGAGTGAGCAAAAAATGCCAACTACGCTACACTACGCGATTTTGCACTGCGCTACGTGCAATTCGCGTAGCGCGAAGTAGCACAAACTACGCAAACTTTGCGAGCGTAGCATAGTTGGCCACCCAGGGTTAGTCCTAAGTGGGATTGTCTCTGGGTACCGAGTGGCATGGTCCACCACCACCAGGATAAATCTGTGCCCAGATGCAGTTTGAGGATCCATGGGACCAACAATGTCAATCACAACCCTCTCAAAGGGAACCCCCACCACAGGTAGTGGTGTTAGGTGGGCCTTTGTGGTTCTACCTCCCTTGCCACTGGCTTGGCAGGTCACACATGAGCAACAAAACTCCTTAGTGTCTTCAGACATGTGGGGCCAGTGAAAGTGAGGGACAATTGTGTCCCAAGTCTTGTTCTGGCCCATGCGTCCTGCTAAGGGAATATCATGGGCTAGTGTCAATAGGAAGCCCCTAAACTTCAGAGGTATAACTAACCTCCTGGATGCACCAGTCTTGGGGTCTCTACACTCTGAATAAAGGAGTCCATCATCCGAATAGATTGTATGGGTGCCACTAGCATTCCCAGCAAACTGATCAGCAGCTTGCTTTCTGAGGGGTTCAAGAGAGGGGCAGGTATTCTGCTCCTGGCTCAGATCTGACCTGGAAGGGCCCCCTGCCACCAACAACTCAACCTGGTCAGGTTCAAGCTCCTCTGGGACACTTCCTTCTTCAGGCTCAAGATCCTCTCCCTGAGGAGGCTCATCTGTATTTTGAGTCAGGTGGGAAGGCAAGGCTTGAGCCCTACTGCTCCACCTCTTGGGAGGCACCTGGTCCCTTCTTCCAGAATCCAGGGCCTGTCCGGTGTTAGACATTTTGGCCTGTGACCTAGTCACAGCAAAGACATGAGCAGGGATCCCTAGCATTTCTGCATGTGTGCGGAGCTCCACTTCCGCACAAGCTGAAGTTTCCAGATCATTGCCAAGCAAGCATTCAACTGGTAGGTCTGCACTTACCACAACCTTCTTAAGGCCAGTTACCCCTCCCCAGGAGAAGTTAACAACTGCCAGAGAATGGTCTGTTCTGACATTGCTAGCATTGGTCACTTAGTACATTTCACCAAGTATAATCTGGCAAGGATCCACAAGATCTTTTGTCACCATTGTGACACTTGCTCCTGTGTCCCTGAATGCCAAAGCCTCTTTTTCATTAATCAAAGGCTGCTGTCTGTATTTGCCCACATTACTGGGACTCACAAAGGAGGACATATCATTGCCCCCATCACAGACTAGGACAGCCTGAGTTGGAACTCTGACTAGGCCAGAGTCCATCTCAGAACCCAGGGTCAACCCTACTACACCCTTATTCTGAACATTACCACCACCAATTGTAGCTGTACTAGGGGAACAGTTGCCTTAGGGACAATGGTGGCTGGAGTTGAGTCTTTGGACTTGGTGCAATCACTTGTCCAGTGAGTCTTCTGTTTACAGATTTTGCACCATGGTTTCTTTTGGCCTTTCCCTTGTTAGACTGTGAATCCCCAGAAGATGACGATTTTTGGGGACCTTGTGAAGACTTCTGGTCTTTACCCTTCACCCCACTCTTGTCAGAGTTTTTAGGATCTTGCTTTTTCTGGTCACCACCTTGGTTCTGAACCTTCTGCCTCACCCTGGTTCTGACCCATTTGTCTGCCTTCTTTCCCAATTCTTGGGGAGAGGTCAGATCTGAGTCCATCAGGTACTGGTGCAACAGCTGATTTTAACAATTATTACGGATCTGCGCACTCATAATCAAATTTTACAATCCTTGAAAGTCATGCACTTTTCTGCCAAGTAATCAACCCTCCAGAGCCTTAGTAGCACAATCTGTAAAGACCACCCAGTCTTGATTCTGTGCCTTTTAGGTATCTCTGAACTTTATCCTATATTGTTCTGTGGTTAGGTCAAACCCTTCAATCAAAGCACTTTTTAGACTAGTATAATCATCAGCATCCTCCTCTCTAACAGTGAAGAGCTTATCTCTACCTTTGTCTGCAAAGGAGAGCCATAAGATTGCTGTCCACTGCTCCTGGGGGACCATATGAACTTTTCAGGCCCTTTCCAGTGCAGTTATCCATTTGTGGATGTCATCCTCACTCTGGTAGGGAGGGACAATCCTATTTAGGTTTCTATGGCCACGAGACCTCTCCCTATCTCTAGGGATGTTGCTGCACCATGGAGCTCTAGTCCCATCTTTGTTCTAGCTCTGTAGAGTTCTAAGGCTGCCTTGTCTAAGGCAACCTGCTGCTTTCTGATGTGAAACTGAGCTTCCTCATACTTCAGCAGTCTCTCTCTCCTCTCCTGGAAGGGTTCCCTCCTATGAGCAGAGATAGAGGTCCCTATAGATGAACCAGAATGGTTAGACTTCACTGAGGGAGATCTAGACCTTCTAGGCCCACCACCAACTCTTCCAGAAGGGACAAAGAAGGGACCCTTGTGGCCCTCCCCCTCATCTTCCAGGGGAGCTGGATTTCCCAGGTCAAGATCATTGCCATCTTGCTGGTCAGCATCAGAGGTCAGGTCATGGGGAATTTCACCCTTAGGCCCTTCCTCATTTGCTGCACCACCCACTCTGCCTACCCCTTCAGACCCTATAGGTCTTCTGAGATCATCTAGCCTGAGTACCCCTATGAGATTCTGGTGTGGTTGGACTTTTGCCTTTCTTCAGTCTCCTAGTGGTTCATAATGCTCTCAATTCCAAGAATGGGAGGTTATCATACTTGGAGGTAAGAAGCCCATTGGCTTCTGACAAGGACCCACTGGTTCCTGGCCTTGAAGACATTACTAGTAAGGTGTGGTGTATGCCACTACCTACTCTAGTGTGGCTTACTGAAATCTCTTGAGTTGTAGAAAAGGTGTGCCACTGCCAAGCCCTTAACACACAACTCTAAGCTCAGTAGAACTTACTGTATTCTAAAGCTTGTATTATATGTACCTTGGGTACCTTTAGTGGTTTTCAGTTAGTCAATTCAATTGAGATTATCTGGTAAAACAATAGCAAACTGGAATCCCACATGCTGCACACCAATGTGAGAAGTTGGCCTGGTATATGCTGTCCACTAGTTATAGTGGGCACCCTGAACCAGTCCAAACAACCCCTTATTGATGATAGGTTAAATAAACCTTAATTGAAAGCTATCCTAGTGGTAGCTCTGGAGAGCAGCCTTCAGGCTAAGTCTTGAATGAATGTAAAGCAGCTTGTTTTACCAGTCTATATGAATGACTAAATGAAAGACAACCACACCAGGCATATATATAAAATATATGTATTTGTTTCTAAACACACCCTACTATTCTCTTTATGAGGCTAGAGGTCCAAACACATAAGTTACACTTCAAATAGTACAGTAAAACAGCACAAATACACGTCAGGCCCTAGGGGCGAGCCAAACCATATACTAAAATAGTGGTTTAAGAACCACAACTTAACTAGACACAAGGCCTAGAGCCTGTAGAATCACTGGGACCCCAATGAACCACCTCAGGTAGTGACACAGGGGACTCAGGGGGCCGTGTGCAGTGTGAGAACACAGCAGCGAGCTCCCATTAGCTTCTATGGGGAAAGTCGCGGTTAGATTTTTAAAGATTAGGACCAAACCCTTTTGGACTTAGCAAGTTCTAGGGTCAACACCCACGGGAGCACCGGAGTACTCAAGTTACCTCACCCAGGGAAGCCGGGTGCATAGATTTCAAATGGTGTCGGGTCGCGTCGTCGATTTCAATGGGAGCTGGCAAAGAAGTGCTGCTGCCGGGAAGATGCAAAGTGTCTGAAGAGATCCAAGCCTGGATCAAAGTCGAGAAGAACCTGAAAGCAGAGGGGACAGAGTCTGGGTCACTAGCCAGTGACCAGGAGCACGATAGGCGAATGCCCACCGATGTTGGGTGATTTCAGGTGATTTCAGGTGAAGCTTGACTCTTCAGCCACGAGGACCAGGAGGCGTCGAGGATGACCAGGAGCTGTCCCACAAAGGATGTCGAGTGCTGCAGCATTGGTGCATCGATTGGACACAACAAGCCTTGGAAACAGCAACCCACACAGAAAGGAGAAAGATGCTTCGGTGCAGACCAGCAAAGGACTCACCACTTGGTAGGGAGTCAGGGCACGTCTGGAGCAACCAGGGAAGCCCAAGGAGAATCAAAGTTACCTTTACAGGGACCCACCAGTCGACGGACCAGGGATCGCAAAGGGACCTCAAGAGGAATCACAAAATGGCTGCCCACGGGTCACTCTTGGTGACTAGGCTGTCAATCTTCGGTGGATTCTCTGCTCGAGGTTAGGGCTACAAGTAACCCCAAGCACAACTTCAAGAGACATCGAGAAGTCAATGCACTTCCAAAAGTGCACGTGATCAGGAGTTCTGGTTCCACGTTACTCACGAGGGCCGCGGGTCTCAGCTTTGCTGGAGACTCTGGTCGGCCTACAAGAAGTCTGGAAATCCTCTTCCTGTGTTGCAAAGTCTTCTGTGTCCAGCGGGAGCTTCAGAGATGCAGACCAGCAATTGCTTTGTTGGTGCCTGCCAAGCAGTGGAGTCACTCCTTTACCCCAAGGGAGATTTCTTCCGTCCTCTAGTCTTGAGTAGAGAGTCGAAGTTACAAGATTCAGTTGCAGGGTTTTATCCAGGGATATCTCAAGTACTGTTGTCAGGGGTTCCTTACTTATACCTAAGGAAGGGGTTGGACTAACTCTAGGGACCCACCTATGGGAGGGTTTGGAAAGAGGGGTGGCTACACCCATTTCCATCGTCCAGTTTCACGCCAGAGCAGGGGCTGGAAGCCCCTGAACCGGTTTGAGCTGGACTATTTACAGGGACACCAAATGTGCCACCAGTGCAGGACTTCAAAGCACTATGAGAGTGATCCCACCCAGCCCCAATACACATAAGCCTGTCTGTGAGGTGGTTACACCTCCCTGTGACAGGAAACCTATTGTCCAGGCCTCCCCTGCAGGTGTTTCTGTCAGCAGCAGGAGACCCGTGTCTGTGGCTGCAGCATCCATTTTGTGATGCCAGGGCTCTGTTAAGTTGGTACCGGTTATACTGGCGCTCCCATGTCCCTCCCTCTATAAGGGTGGGATCATATTCTCACATCAGAAATTGATGTTGGGGTATGATTCCAAGGTGTTTGACACCAAACACAACATGTTTACTTGCAGTCAGTCCAAAGTTAGCATTAACCGTTTTAGATATAATACACTTAAGAGTATATGGTCAGGCTGCACTACTGACAACACCGGAGACGAGATTCTGTTGACTGCAGAGGGACTCAACTCATGCCTGGGCACCCTCTCACATACAACCAAGCACCCTGCCTTCAGGATTGATAAGGCTTGCCATAGGGGTGGCTGATAGGTTTCTATGTGCTGTATTAAGTCAGGTATAGTGAGCCTATATCTCAGTAAGGGGTGCATGCACCACCTTACCCAGGCTGCAGTAGCAGACCTGTGGTGTCATTTTGGAGGGCTTTCCAGGGGTGGCATAATACATGCTTCAGCACCTGGTAGTCCTCTAGGTACATAGTATACCATATACTAGGGACTTATAAGGGCACCTCAGAATCCAATCTGTAAAGAACCTAGTGTACATTGAATCAATTTGGAGAGGAAACAGCTAGGCTGGGGGCCCTGAATAGCAGGGTCCCAGCCAGACTAAAGTCGAAAAAAAGTGTTACAGCAGCAAAAAGTAGGGGTAACCAAATGAAGCTGATCCAACTCCTACACAAGCCATTGGCAATGTTGAAGTGGCACACAGAGCATGTGGCACAGTAAACCATATACACACAGAAAACACTTTATTTAGTAAGAACACTGAAAAACAGACAACAGGAGCAACTGTCTTTATTCACATATTGCACAGATAGGCATCAATATTAGAGAACAGCCAGGCACAAAATGCAGAGTATGTCCATGAAAAGCTGCACAGGCAAGGGGCGCACAACAGTGAACGACAGGGCCAGTGGGCAGGACAAAGTGCAGAGTGAGTCCATGAGAAGCTGCACAGGCAAGGGGAAAACAGCAAGGCCAGTGGACAGTCCAAGGTGCAGAGTATGTCCATGAGAAGCTGCACAGGCAAGGGGAAAACAGCAAGGCCAGTGGCCAGTCCAAGGTGCAGAGTATGTCCATGAGAAGCAGCACAGGCAAGGCGAAAACAGCAAGGCCAGTGGGCAGGATAAAGTACAGAGTGAGTCCATGAGAATCTGCACAGGGAATGTGTGTGACTGTACCCTGCCATGGTCAGAAACACAGTCCGGGGGGTAAGAATGGGCAGTACAGGCACCGCTGTGGGAGAGACAGGTGTGTGAGGGTGACTACCACTCAGACTTGCATGTCAGTCGGACTGGGAGCTGGCTGTGTGTCGGGGACAGTTGGAGCACTTGACCGGGGAGAGAGAGGCCCAGCTGAGGTAGGGGCATCAGTTGCTTGTGAAGCCGGGGGGTTGCTTGGACCAGGTGGTGTAGTGGCATGTGGAGGTGGAGTCATGCTGACGTGAGACACAATGTGGGTGGGAGATGGTGGAGGGGTGCCTTTCCACTTCTTGGGGATTCCTAATGGCTTCCCTGACTTGGGATTAATGGGAAGTGGAGTGGACACAACAGGCACACTCACCACCAAACCTGCATCAGGTGCAGACGGTTGCCCTCCCTCTGGGGATGTGCTGGATCCAGCGGCACGCTTCGCCTGGCCATGCCTTCGCCCCTCCATCCCCTGTTTACCAGGTGTTCCCCCTACAGTGGCCTCCTTCCCCTGATTCACTGGGCTTGGAATGGGAGTTGAGGTAGTGGGTGAATGTGTGTTTGAGCCCTACTTATGTGTACTGGTGGCAGGCACCATCTTCTCAGTGGGCACGGAAACTGTCTGCTTGTCTTTTTGAGACGCTTTTTGGACAGGAGAGTCCTTGGCTGGGGATGCCTCTGAGGCATGTGGCCCTTAGGTATGCTTTTTGGCTATTTGGCCCTTGGTGTCACCTGACGGATTTTTGTCTTTGTGCTCTGGGGTGGCTTTACTTTTCTGTGGGGATGGTGTCTGCGTCCTGGCCCGCTTGGGCTGCTGCTGTGTGCTGCTTGTGCAGAATCATGACCTTGAGGTCTTTGGAACGTGGTCACTATCGTCAGACGTGGCCACTGGCAGGGGGGTGGACAAACGGACTGGAGCTGGACTACGAGATTGAGCTAGTTGAAGGGCTGCTGTTACTGTGGAGGACAATGACAGGACAGTCTGGTGCAGCCCACCCACGTCTGAATGTATGCCATCCATGAAATCAACCACCTGTGCCTATTTTTTGTCATGGTCTACTAAGGCATTGAGGAGAGCTGTCTGGCCCACACACATGAGGCGCAAGCGGTCCACAGACGCAGCACTGATGGCAGCAGGGGGGACAGGGGCAGTGGCAGCGGTGCCTGGGGTGAAGGACACTCTACCCTTTTTACTAGGGCGAAACCGGGCAGCACCAAAGGAAGTGGCTGGGAGGGTGGGCACTGTTCACTGTGTGGTGGAAAATGTGGCAGAGTTCCCATTCCCTGTACCCGCACACATGGAGGCGTCACCACTGGCATAAGATGATGTAGAGCTTTGCGTGTCTGGCTGTGATTCCTCCAGCAGACTCCTCTCCCCCTCCGAGGCGCTGGTCACTTTAGTGTCACTGTGCTCCTGTGCAGCTGTTGTGCTTGATTCCCCACCACTGGTGTCTGTCACCTGTCCCTCCGTGACCACAGGAGATGCTGCATGAGAGAGAGAAGTAGGGTAAGTTCAGTGGCAGCAACAGAACAAACATATGCAAGCACAGCATCAATGATGAAGAATAAATCAATATGTTGCACACCATCCTGTGCAATAACATTGTGCAACCTCAACTCTTTTAACTCTGACAGTGTATAGAAACAAGAAACCCAGGCAGAAGTGAGCCATGCTGGCCCAATTAGGCACATTCCATTGACTACTCAAACTACATTTGGAAGCACAGGTAGGGCAAATGCATGCCAGCTGCATCCAGCACAGAGGCCATTTACAATCCACTGCATCACATCACCAACGTAACATAGCCCAGCGCTGGCACAGGTTGTGTACACATACAGCCACTCACATCCAAAGTCACCCTTCCCAGAATACTCACCCCTAGTCTGCTGCTGATGCTTCTTCAATCCAATTCTTGCATCCAGCTCAGGCTGTGTCACGGCCATGATGTAGCCCATCAGTGGTGTCATGCTGCGCCGTGCCAACCTGTCAGTGTGAGGGAGCAGCCCCAGTTTCATCTCCAACACATTCTTTGCCATCCTCTTGTGGCAGTGGGTGCGCCATTGGTTTGAGACCCCCACAGCCCGAACCTTGGTTGCAATGGCTCTCCACACGGCCTTATGCTGGTGTACTTTGAGCTGCACGCCTGGGAGACAAGAGGGGGAAAACATCAGTGACACAGTGTTATGGAACAAAATCCCTAAGGACATTAGCATGATGATGACTCAAACCAAATGCACAGATCTGTTTTTCTGAGACAAGAATGCATCTCACATGGTACATCTGCATGGGAAAGGCACACGTAAATGCATGCAGGTGTGAGGGGGACACAGTACCTGCACATCTCATACACATGCAGGATGCCAGCACAGAGAGCCATGTGTAGTCTGACCACATCTGCTGTCCATTTCTAGTTTGAGCAAGACATACATCACATATCAATATGTGTTTGGGGGTAGACTCACTGTGTCCAACACTGCACAGCCCTCAATGTCCTTACCCTGTGAGTAGCTCACTGTGTAATTGATGTCACATTGAGGAACATGATCTCACAAAACCAAACCCTTCTCACGAGGCCTGTTGTGTGCAATCTACAGGGCTGAGTTGGCTCATTGCTGGAGTGCAATGAGATGAGACACATGTAAAACTCTACGATTTCAGTGATGTGTTCTTGTCATTTTGGGCGGTGATGGTGCAGGCCAAGTGGGCACACACTGAGATGGACAACAGGAACCCTCACAGCCATTCACACAGGCAATCACTGTCCTGACTCCTGCATTACCAACTTACTGCGTCACTGGCTGACAAGACAAAGCATGTCCCTCAAATCTTGATGTGCAGGCAGGGAAACGTGTGGAATAGGGTACATCCCGCTTAACCCTGGAGAAAGCGAGTTAGGCAGTACATGACACAACCCCACACTCTCAGGCACATACTGTATCAGACCAACTACATGTGTGCCCCCCTGCACTCTCACCCCCACTGTCGAAGATTTACCACGACATTTGGGGCACCATATAGCCTTGGGTAGTGTGTGAGCACCTCGTCCACCAGGACCTCCAGCTCCTCGCTGTTGAAGGGACTGGCACGGATCATCTCAGTCCTTGCCATCACTGTGGACATGAGACAGCAGTGGCAGAAGTGTGTGGTGAGGGTCTCAGGCAGCAGTCACTGGAGGCAGCAGCAGCTGAGGGGTATCAGGCAGCATACCCTGAAGGCAGCAGCAGATGAGGGGTCTCAGGCAGCAGTCCCTGCAGGCAGCAGCAGATGATGGGTCCCAGGCAGCAGACTGTGAGAGCAGTTGAAATGTGAGGCTCACTCCCACACATATAGAGCCCCCTGGGGTCTGTTCAGTGGTTCTAAGCTGTTACAATTGGTGCTCCGGGTCTGCCTTTTTCAAATGCATCCAATGACCGGCCCCACGGTGGCAAAGCACGCCTACCCCGATGTTCAAAATTGCATCATGCCACCGCAAATGTGGTTCCCATTGGCTGTAAGGGCACGGTCCATGGCGGTGACACCGCAGGGGCCAGGTGGGTGCTGCCGCGGTGGTGCATCTTTCAATTTCATCCAATGACCAGCCCTGCGGTGGTGGAGCACGCCTACCGCGATGTTCAAAATTGCATCATGCCACTGCGATTGCGGTTCCCATTGGCTGCAAGTGCATGGTCCATGGCGGTGACACACCTCAGTTGCCGGGTGGTTGCTACCGCGATTTTTGTGCCATGCACTGCAATAAATGTCCCTGATTTTGCTGGCAGAGCATGCCAACCGCCATTTCGCTTAACGCATATGTCTATCAGTCTTGCGAGTGTGGCTTTGGCATTGGCGGTGACACACCGCTGGTGCCAGGCGGTGGCTACTGCGATTTGTGTGCCATGCACTGCAATGACTGTCCGTGATTTTGCTGGCGGAGCATGCCAACCGCCATTTTGCATAACGCATATGCCTATCAGTCCTGCGAGTGTGGCTTTGGCATTGGCGGTGACACACCGCTGGTGCCAGGCGATGGATACCGCGATTTGTGTGCCATGCACTGCAATTAATGACCGTGATTTTGCTGGTGGAGCACTTTGAGAACACCTATGGACACATCATGCTTTGTCAATGCCCAATGGGCAGTCATCAACAGTGCACACTGGCCACATGATTAATGGCACATCATTGTGAACACAATGCCATATTAACATTGACCCCACTGCTGACTACACATGCCCACATGCCATATTTGTATACGTGATTTAGAACATTGGCATGTACTCACTCACATATCACTCTTGATATTGATGGGCATGTACCCAGAACAGTTATGATGGACTTTCAAATGGGTACACATGTCAATGTGTGACAGGGCGGATAAAATCCCAGTGATGTATGTCTCAATGAACAATGTGCATTTTGTCTGTCTACTTTTCTTGTATCAGGCACACACATGTTGTTTACACACAGACTCTGCTAATTGTGTTGTCGATGCGTTCCCTGTGCAACTTACGCCTGAAGGTGTGGCAGGTACAGCAGCTACGTATGAGACAGTAGTGTTGCAATTTCCCACATGTGCGGTTTGAAATACTCTCAGGGCTGATCATGCTAGATGTGGCCATATCCCTTTGTGCATTTTCATAGTCAAATATTGTTTTGTAGGTACTTGCTGTGGGAAAGGGGACAAGTGTACGAGTAGTCACTGTAATTGTAATTGTTGTGTCAGTTAAAATGTACAATGTGGTACAGATCTCATGCTGCTTTGTATTGACATGTGTCCCCTTTCATCTGAACTGGGGGGAGACCAAATCTGCATCATCCCTACACAGTGCTGGCAGACATGGAGAATGAGGAGCTCATTCGGAAATTCCGTCTGGATAGAGCCACCCTTCTCGTGGAGAAGTGTGGCTCAATGGTTAGAGCGACAGACCCTGAAGCAGAGTTCTGGACCGGGACCAGAGTGCAATCCCCCGCCTCGGCGGGTCTTGGATTCAATTTCCTCGGACCTGATAATTCTCGCCTCGGTACCTCTTCTAATCATGGGTCCCACGCTGCAACTCTGGGCAATAGCTTGCTTAATCTCCACAACGGCCCCAGCAGCGCTGGGATGCCTGGCTTCACCATGGGGGTGCCCAGGAGTGGACATTTCACAGGGAAAGGCCAGGAAGGGTTCCTCAGCGGTATGAGTAAAAGCGCCAGGAGACCCCCTGTTGGGGGTGGCAGTGCGCTATACAAGTACATACACATTTACATTTTACATTTACAAACCCTATGTACTATGTTGGAGCCCCACCTGCAGCCTCGCAGGTCCTATCCAGGTGCTTTCACTCCAACAACGAAGGTAATGGCGGCCCTCAAATATTTAGCAACAGGATCATTCCAGAACATGGTTGCCAGCGCAGGTAGGATGTCGCAACCGATGTTCAGCAGGGTGCTATGGGATGTCCTTTCCGCTCTGATGATATACAATGACAGATATGTACATTTCCCCAGGAGGCATGAGTTGGCGGGTGCTAAGGGTGACTTTTATGCCCTTGGGTACATCCCCCATGTTGTTGGTGCCATTGATTGAACACATGTTGGGCTGGTTCTACCACAGGAATGTGAGCACGTCTACAGTAATCGGAAACATTTCCATTCCATCAACATGCAAGTGGTGTGCCAGGCGGACATGATCATCATGCACGTGTGTGCAAAGTTTCCAGGCTCCGCACATGACTCTTACATCATGCAGAACAGCATTGTGCCCCAGCTGATGGGTAATCTGCTTCCTGATCGTGCATGGATTGTGAGTGAGTATGCAGAGTCAATTAGCATTCTGTGTGTGGGACGTGCTGTCCTCTGCCACAGTTGTATTACAAAGTAGGTCTGTTCATCTCCCACCTAGGTGACAATGCATATCCCAACTGTCCTTGGTTGCTGAGCCCACTGCGCAATCACCAGACACCAGCTGAAGTCCGCTACAACGATACCCATGGGAGGACCCGTTGTGTGGTGGAGCGAACGTTTGGTCTCCTCAAGTCACAGTTTCGCTGCCTGGGCAAAACTGGCGGTGCCCTCATGTACTCGCCCAAAAAGGTGTACCAGATCGTAGTAGCATGCTGCATGCTCCACAACCTTGCCTTGCGCAAGGAGATGCCCCTGCTCCTGGATGGTGATGAGCAGCCGAGGCCCCCGCCTGCTAACCAAGCGATGTCCAGTGACGAGGATAGTGGACGACAGCTCATCAACCGCTACTTCACTTGTAGGTGAGTGACACTGTACCATTGTGTGATTATGTAGCTGTTGTTGGCAAGGTGTATGTCAGCTTTGTGACTGCAGCCGGTTGTTGACTCAATGGTGGCTGACAATGTTTCTGAGATGGGGTTGTTCGTAACATCTATAGGATCTTTATGTCAACACTGTTGGTCCTTGCAATCTGTGCAGATTGTAGTGCCTTGATAACAAGTTTTGAGTGATGTCTGTGATACCAACACATGACTAGTGAATATTGTTCTGTTATGTTTTCCGAGGTCCCTTCAGCCCCTCCTTATCAACAAACATTCCATACTCCAAGTACATTGTGATCATGGTGAAGACTACACTTCCTGGAATAAACACGGAGCTGATACAATGTGTGTGTAAGGAGTGTTTATTTACAGTGGGGACATGTGAGGGTGGTTGAATATTTACAATGAGATGATTAGTGATGCAGTGAGTTGAAAGTTATGGTACATGAGACAATCTAGTGGTCACCACATCGATGTGGTCACCCAGTCCAACAGACAGATGCCATTCACAAGGCAGTGTGGGTAAGGACAGCCCATAAAATCAATGCAGTATTGAAGAGTGAGCCCATCATGGCTGGCTCCGTGACTGGCGTTTGGCAGGTGCTTTGCCATGGGTCACTCCCAGGGATTTCTTTGGCCGGCCCCTTGCTCGTTTTGCAGGGCCCCTCTGCTGCGGGGCCAGTGGGGTCTGAGGACTCACCCCTCTCTGTGGCCAAGGGGAGGATGGTGAACTGTCATCCTGCAGCCCACCAGAGTGAGGTGGAGGTGCTGTTTGGGGCGCAGGCCTGTCCCTCATTACCGCCACTAGCTGGCCCAAGAAGTCCACAATTTGTCCCATGCGGGTGTCCATGGACTTCATCTGCATGAGGAGCTTGTGTGGTTTTCCATCAGCCCGTTCATCCCTGGGCCAGTTCATAGGCCCCGATGACTGCTGATGTTGTGCAGGGCTTCGGTCCCAGTTTACGGTTGTGTATGTCTGACCCTTGTCCTCCCACCTGTCCTGCTGCCATGAACCTGTTGCCTCACCACTGTAGACACACGCATGCTCTCCCTGCCGTCCTCAGTTGGTAGTGTGGGGTGGTCATCCTCTTTTGCTTGGAGGGTGTTGCAGGCAGCACTGGTGGTGGTGGTGGTAGTGGTGGTTGAGGACACACAGGCTGTTACAGCAGGCTGCAGAGAAGTTGTTGCTGCAGCAGATGTGGTGGGGAGACAATGATCTCCGGGGACCTCTTGCACCCTGGCACACCAGATGGGCCGGCTGCGAACTCCTCATCCAAATAATCCAGGATTTCAACATCCGAGAGTCCATGTTGCAAGGGGGAAGACTGGCTCTGCAGGTTGCTGTTGTCGTCCTCTGCAGTCAGTTCTTGGTCACCTGTGGGACAGAGGGGAGATAGTCATTGAGGTCTCTCCTTCTACATCCCCAACCGCCAGCTACTCTCCGCGACCTCTCACTAGCCACCATCCCGCACATCCAAAGAAATACCACCGGCGGGAGATCCTTCTCCCACCTCGCCGCCAAAACATGGAACACCCTCCCACTGAGCCTACGACAGACCCAAGACCTGCTGACCTTCAGGAGAACACTCAAGACCTGGCTGTTCGATCAGTAGCACCCCCCCAGCGCCTTGAGACCCTCGCGGGTATGTAGTGCGCTTTACAAATGACTGATTGATTGATTGATTGATTGCACCACTCAAGCTTGGTGTTATATGTACCTTATTCAATGTTCATACACAACAAAGTTTACTAGTTGTCACATTGTTTGTCTGCACACTACTGTGCATCCTGACTTGATGTTACATGACATGCATTGCTTGTCCATGGTGTAACATGTCAATACATGCAATGCGCCTCTTGCATATTTTTGGATTACAAAGACATGCTGTCATCCAACGACTAGTGCAACGTCAATTTAATGTGAAGCATCTTTGTTGTTCACTCTGCCTGGCATAGGTTACATCTGAGCATGGACTGGCCATTGTTATCTCATGCATACCTTTGTCATGCCATGTGCAAGTCTCAATTTGTACTGACGACTATGCTTTCTTTGTTTTCATATGGTCATTGATGCTCTGGTCCCATGGCACTTACACATGGCATTCAGTGCTGTGCATTTGTGTGCACAGACTTCATCTACATGTGAATTTGTGAGTCGCACTTGGGTTGCTGTGACAGTTACATTAGCTTGCCTGGCTGCACACTGTGAGTGGCAGTTGGATCAGTGTGCATTTTGGTGTGTTGAGAGGGATGGTGTTGTCATGTGGCAACATGCTTTTTGAGGGAATGGCTGGGTGCATGGACTGTCTACTTACCTGTTCTGTATTCACATTTGTTTTTAATTTGTGACACATCTGTGTGTGTGTGTGGTGGAGGGTTGTATCCTGCTCAGGGGTGGAACAAGAGACTACCTATCTGTTAGGTGACGGTGTACAATGCAATGTGTGCCACATGCATCTGTGTGGGAGGGAGTGCTGCATCCTGCTCAGGGGTAGGGCAGGGGTGCATGGTGGGAGTTGTAATGCTAGCTTTCCACCTACAAACACCCCTCCCTGTTAAGTTGGCTTCCTACCTGTAGGTTTGTGGAGAGCAATGCAATGGAGGACATATGGTTGTGGGTGTGGTGGGAGTGCTCCATCCTGCTGAGCTTTGGTACAAGTGGGCCTGGCGGGAGTTGTGTGCAGGCTTCCCAACCACTGATACCCCTCCTTGTTAAGATGGTTACCTACCTGTTAGGTGATGGTGGAAAATGCAATGGCTGCCACATGCTTCTGGTTGGGAGGAGTTCTCCATCTTGCTCAGGGGTGGGACAGGGGTGCATGGTGGGAGTGGGAGTGCAGGCCTCCCACCCACAAACACCCCTCCATGGGAAGATGGCTACCTACCTGTTAGGTGACGGGGAAGCATACAATGGCTGCCACATGCATCTGGGTGGGAGGGAGTGCTCCATCCCTGCTGAGCTTTGGTACAAGTGGGCCTGGTGGGAGTTGTACTGCGGGCTTCCCAACCACTGACACCCCTGCCTGTTAAGATGTTTACCTACCTGTTAGGTGAAGGTGGGAAATGCAATGGCTGCCACATGCTTCTGGGTGGGAGGAGTGCTCTATCCTTCTCAAGGGTGGGAGAGGGGTGCATGGTGGGAGTGGCGGTGCAGGCCTCCTACCCCCAAACAGCCCTCCCTGGGAAGATGGCTACCTACCTGTTAGGTGAGGGGGAAGCATACAATGGCTGCCACATGCAGTTGGGTGGGAGGGAGTGCTCCATCCTGCTCAGGGATGGGACAGGGGTGCATGGTGGGAGTGGGAGTGTGTGCTCCCCACCCACAAACACCCCTCCCTGTTAAGTTGGCTACCTACCTGTAAGTATGTGGAGAGCAATGCAATGGAGGACACATGGTTGTGGGTGTGGTGGGAGTGCTCAATCCTGCTGAGCTTTGGTACAAGTGGGCCTGGTGGAAGTTATAGTGCAGTCTTCCCAACCACTGACACCTCTCCCTGTTAAGATGGTTACCTACCTGATAGGTGAAGGTGGAAAATGCAATGGCTGCCACATGTTTCTGGGTGGGAGGAGTACTCCATCCTGCTCAGGGGTGGGACCGAGGTGCAGGCCTCTCACCACCAAACAGCCCTCCCGGGAAGGTGGCTACCTACCTGTTAGGTAAGGGGGAACCATGTAATGGCTGCCACATGCTTCTGGGTGGGAGGAGTGCCCCATTCTGCTCAGGGGTGGGACCAGGGTGCATTGTGGGAGTGGTGGTGCAGGCCTCCCACCCCCAGACAAAACATCTTTCGTAAATAGCTACCTACCTGTGAGCTTTGTTGGTGAGATACAATGGCTGCCACATGCTTCTGGGTGGGAGGAGTGTTCCCTCCTGCTCAGGAGTGGGACAGAGGTACATGGTGGGAGTGGTAGTGCAGGCCTCCCACCCCCATACAGCCCTCACTGGGAAGATGGCTACCTACCTGTTTGGTGAGGGGGAACCATACAATGGCTACCATATGCTTCTGGGTGGGAGGAGTGCTCCATCCTGCTCAGGGGTGGGACAGGGGTGCATGGTGGGAGTTGTGGTGATGGTCGCATGGACACATGCCACCAGTAAATGTTTTGTAGCTTTGGGGTGAGTCAGATGGGGAGACTGAAGGCTGGTGAACTTTGCTGCTATCCCTGAAACCTGACCCCTAACGAATGCTGCACTTTGGGGATGACCCCTGGAGGGGAAGAGATGCTACAAGAGCCTGCTTGCGGTCCCGCAGCGCGGGAGACCGAAGGCTGGTGAACTTTGCTGCTATCCCTGGACCCTGACCCCTAATACACGCTGCACTTTGGGGATGACCCCTGGAGGGGGAGAGACGCTACAAGAGCCAGCTCGCGGTCCCGCAGCGCAGGAGACCGAAGGCTGGTGAACTTTGCTGCTTATTCTGGACCCTGACCCCTAACGCATGCTGCACTTTGGGGACGACCCCTGGAGGGGGAGGGACGCTACAAGAGCCTGCTCGTGGTACCGCAGCACGGGACGTACGTGGGGCGTGCCCGGGCTCGGCCCAGGCGAAGACCGGGCCAACACGTGCCCATCTTAGCCTGTCAGTACCCGACAGAGGCCAGGCTGGGCCACCCCTCTAAAGTGGGTTCACCCTTATCTATTGATTTCTACGTTTATAGTGGGTTTTCTGTTCCTGTTCCCTATCGTGACTGTGAAAGCTATTGCAAAAGCCATGAGAAAAAGAAAAACGGGCCACACTTCCATCACAGCGGGAACATTAGGAGGTCAAAAATCACTATTGACGTATTTGATTGGTGCTATGTGGGCCATCAAGGAGCAAATTCATACAGTGGAAGAGACTATTACTCTAGGACGGTTGGGCTTGAGCATGGAAAGTAACACTGGGGGGAGTTCACATATTATCTCTGCTACACTGATGTGTGGGGGGCAAATTGTACAGGGAGCACAGAATGGGTGTTTCCAGGTGACTTCAGATCTTCTATATGTGAGTGATCTAGAAGAGGACCCCCCAACCACCCTTGAAACGTTGTAAGAATCCTGAAGCTGGGGAGGGCATACAAGTAGTTAACCATGTTGAGAGAACCCCGGCTACTCGGGGTAAAAAGTCACTTCCCAAAAAAAGGAAAAACTTGGGTAACCACTCCAAAATAGCCAGACAGAGTGGCTCTGCCAGTGTTGGTAAAGCCAACGCGAGGTCGCATATTGTAGGCCAAACTCTTGAATTAGATCATATTGCGAGGAAGATCGATAATTTATATAGCTTTGTGGTGTAAGCTTAAGGGAAATTAGCAGTTAGAGTTGCTAATATAGAGGGGTGCCGGATAGGAGACAATAGAGCCACTACAGGGGGGGTGAATACGTTACAGAATGACCACCACTCTCAAGGTTCACTCCCACTCCCTCAGACAAGGACTCACCCTGCCAGGACCATAAATGAAGACAGCTTTAAGTCTGACACTGCGTATGATGTTACCCGTATGCCCTCTCAAAGACCTAATCCCTCTGGTAACAATTTGCAACCTCATAATGTTCCCAATAAGCCTATAGCAGAGCAGAAAGGACCTAATAGTAGATCGGGGGAACGTCAATTTGGGCCTACGCCCTCCCCTGAGAGCTCATTACCTACATACCTTGACCTACCACCGACGGCTACACCATATGTACTAAGATAAGCCAATGCCCCCCCCTTGCACGTAGCGAAATACGAAAACATGGGAGGGCCTTCGAAACAAATCTCTTAATTGCTAGGTAAAAAAAACGGTCTCACTGATCCATTATTTGAGAACTTTAAAATGATCAGACGGTTTTCTTGGATGGGTAAGGGCCTGAAACTTCAGGGAGGTTGTATTGTCTTAACTTTCAGTGATCCTATGTTAGTGCTTGCAGTACTTACAAGGACAGGAAACGTGTGCTTAAATTACACTGGAATTAATGTCTTACCTCTAGGTGCTTTTTATTTGCCCCCTGTTGTGAATAATTTTAAAAACCATGTAAGGGATTCACATGCTGGAAGTAAGAGATCGTGCGATGCTCCGTTCCATAACCGCTTCGATCTGTTATCCACTCTGGAAGATATAGATTGACCAAGAATGAAACTCACTGGGGGGGTTGACCGAGTGTGGTTGGAATATCAATTGCCCTCGGGTATTTCCTCACATGGGTTGGGTAGTGGTCAAACTTTCTTATGTGAGAGTGGGATAGATCGAAATTGTTTTTCAGCACATATCATTGAGGGCAAGGATTCGACTGATAATCGTTCCAAGTCTGTGGGTAATTCTGAACCCAGCGCTGATATCATAGAAACATCTAACATGAATGGGGACAACCTCAATGGAGATGTGTGTCCCTGTGAGCCAGAATGGGGACATGTGAAGGAATATATGAATGAGGCATGTGAAATACTATTCTGGAACATAGCTGGTTTGTCCACTAAAGTGAATAACCTTGAGTGGTTAACGTTTGTAGATAATTTTTCTGTAATTTGTTTAAAAGAAACTTGGTCAGTTAAGGAAAATCATATTATTAGTTTTAGATCTTTTTTCACACTGGCAGTTAGCAGTGATCATGGGCGTAACAAAGCGGGCCTATGTATACATGTTTCTAATACGGTGGGGGTATGTGACACAAAACTTATAAGTGAGTCTAATTACTATCAGATCCTATAAATTAATAAGAAAGGTGGACATGGTACAGTGTTAATTAATTTTTATAATAATATCCCCAAATCTCAGACTATGAGTGTGCTAAAGAATCTACGTCACACGATAGGCAACTTGGAAGCTAAAATGTCTGGTGACATGTGAATTATCTGGGGCGGTGATTTTAACTGTATTTTGTGCCAGCATAGTCAATAGGGTATTTGTGGCCTAGGCAAAGATAAAGAAGACTTAACAGCCCATGTTTCCCATTTTGTACAAGGGGATCTGCTAAATGATATCTTATTTCAGTTTGACCTGGGATATGCCAATGAACTGTGTACTCCCACAGTTCCTTTTAAGCCTACCTTTAATGGTAGGGGATGTAACTCTATTATTGACTACATCCTGGTCTCAAATAGATATTTACGCAAAGTCCGTTCCTTCGTAACACATGATATTATAATGAGTGATCATTATCCGATTAGGATGGCTCTTGAACTGGAGAGGACAGATAGAACTAATAATCAAGAGGAGCCAAACTATGACTTTGATATCAATCTTGCTAGTACTAACGGGTATTCCTTACAGTGGTCAAAAGTGGATCCCATGGCTTTTATACATAACTTGATAAACAGGACTAGTGTTGAATTTGAAATTTGTTTGTCTGAGGGAAGGGACGTTGAAGGTGAGACTCGGAAGTTACTAACGAGGGAGCAGAAACAGGGCCTGCATAAGCCGCAAGGATGGTTTGATAAAGATTGTAGCAAGGCTCACACCCTCCTGAAGAAGGCATTGCACAGCTCAAATAGATCTAGGGATGAAATAAGACAGGCGAGAACCACCTATCGACATGCTTTAAAAAAGCACAAGATACAATTGAGGCTAGAAGCATGGGAGACATTATACCAGGCATGCGTAAGAAAAGACAACTACGGCTTCTGGAAAGCAGTAAATGCTCCGTTTTTTACACAAAGGGATACAGATAGACATTGTTATCACTGAGGATAAGTGGGTCGAATTTTTTGCAGATCTCTATAATGAGGAACCCACTGGACAAAATGAGGCATCCTTAATAGCAATGATGTTCAATGACAGACGTGTAGCACTCACCCGTGTTCTCACCACCAAACGTGCCTGTTACCAGAAAGCGATAGGGTTTGTTTCCGCGTTTCCCCGATGTCAGGGTTTCTTGAACTACAAATCCCTGCAGGCACTGGGGCGCATCCAAAGACCTTCACTACATAAGCACTTCCGCTGGAGGCGGAAGGTGCTTGTCAATCATAGAGCTTCCGGATTTTCGAGGCGGAAGGTGCTCCCCGCCGGATTCCAGCGAGAAGCATTTCCGCATTCATTCCTGTGTCGGGCCGAGTCCCGCGTTCCCGTGGAAGCAAGCCTTTTTTACCGGAGGGTAAGAAACGCTATGGAATCTGGAAGGCAGAGGCTCAAGCATATCTGGTGAGCCGAGCGGGTTGCTTTTTTCAACAAAAACTTTATAGAGACTCATCCAGGTTGTGTATATTCCCGGTTTGCCTTTCCCCTTACCCAGAGATTATATTGGGACTGCACTACGCAGACACTAAGTACCTTGCTGCCGTTCTTCCATGCATAGACTGCTTTAATACTTTCTCCACGAATTCCCCAAGGAGGGGATACTCTTTTGTTTTTAGGAGCAACGCTATCGCTGTGACTGTGCAAGTGCGGGTGCTCACGAGTAGATCCCTTCAGCTGGTCTCTGACGTAGTGGGTGTGAGGTGTGAATCACATCACGAAGAAGCCAGGTGCGGTCCTACGCACGTTAAACTCTAGGGCTAAGTTTCGAATAGTACCCACGCACTTTAGTGACAATAACTGGAACAGTGTGGTAACCCCGGGTAGGGGTATGAACTATATGAGGCAGTCAGGGGAGTGCCAAAGGATACAAGATTGATAACGCAGGACTTGAGGTAAATCCCAAGACATCACCGTTCTGGTGGGTAGGCATAAGGTCTTGTACTTTTGCTACACTGTAAGAGAGAATCCTTCTGTTTACCTACTGTCTCTCTCATCCTAGGTCTGCAGGTATCTATCTTCCAAGAGAAGATTACATCCCCGACATTCATCCTGAAGAGCTCCTATCACTGACCTCATCTTTGTTATGTTATCCACTTCCCTTTTTCCCTCAGGCCTGATCTCACGCAGCTAGGTTGCCTTCCTCTGCTGGGGCTTATGCTCTCGGGAATCAGGGACTTACTCATCTCCTATCGTCTCTGCTGGACTCTACGGTACAGGTTAGTGGCGTATGATTGGCTTGGGCGCTACTGACAACCTGGCATACATGACAAGACGGTAGTATTCCCCATAGATATTAATATTTCTTTAGAGGAGGTTATCAGGGCCATAAAAAGGAGCGCCTCTGGCAAAGCACCAGGGCCGGACGGCATCCCCGTGGACGTGTATAAAACTAACATTGAATTAAGGGCACCACTCCTAACTAACGTTTTAAATAGTTGTAGTCGTCATGGTTTTTTCCCCACATGGTTGGATGCTATGGTGATCCCCATTTTTAAAAACGTGGATAGAAATTAACTAAGGTGCTATCGTCCAATTTCCCTGCTAGATTCCCTTCTGAAAGTAGTAGGGAGGGTGATTCTCAACAGGTTACAATCCTGGGCTGAAGAGACAGGTGTGCTATCCAACTTACAATACGGCTTCCGAGCGGGGCTCGGTACGGTTGAGCAAGGTCTTAATTTAACGCTGATCATAAGTAAATATACAGTTGCTAAGGAGGGAAAACTCTTCTTGTCATTCGTTGATTTGAGTTCAGCGTTTGATTGTGTAAATCATGAAATGTTGTAGAGAGTTCTTAAAGATATGAAAGTTGAGGCATCCTTGCTTTTATTTATCAAGGAATTGTATAGGATGGCAGGAGCCAGGGTCCGTTACGGGAGACAGGGGGAATATTCAGCCAAATTTTGTATAAATAAGGGAGTGAGGCAAGGCTGTATACTTGCCCCTTTCTTTTTCTCCTTATATATAAACAGCCTGGGCCAATATTTGATTGAGCATCGACAGGACTACCCAATTATCAAGAACACCCCAGTTCCCATTTTACTCTATGCGGATGACGCCTCTCTGCTGGAAAGCCTGACGGCTCTGCAGCAAGAGGTTCAGACGTCCCGACGCCCCGACAAGAAAATCAGAACATGCAGAGAGAAGTGAGCTCCTTGCGGAGAGAGGTAGCGGGTCTTTCTTGCAGGGGTCAGGGGGAGAGTTCTTACATTAGACCAGAAACATTACCCCCTCCTGTTTCTACTATCCCTAACCCGCCTTCTGGAGGGCGATTTTTCACCACCCCTTATACCCCCGCACCTACAGACACGGTTCCTACGGTTCACGTGTTACAGAACACCAGCATTCCTCTAGCCCCACCTGAACGCTTTTATGGGGATCCTAAAAAGTTTGAAACATTTTTAAATCAGTGCAGGCTTCATTTTCTCTGCAAACCAACAGTATTTCAGGGAGACGCTGCAAAAACGGCATTTATGATGTCTTATATGGGGGGCAACGCAGCCAGTTGAACCATCCCATTGATGGAAAGAAACGATCCGGTCCTCCATAATTTCATGGACTTCTGTCTAGACTTACGGAAACTGTTCGATAGAAAATCCCACATGTTGTCGTTGGATCGTGAATTACTCACGTTACGACAGGGATCACAAGACTTGCTCACCTACATAACGACTTTTAATCGGTTGGTGGTGGAGACCGAGTGGCCCCCTGACAAAAGAATAACCCTGTTTTATCAAGGACTTAGGGGGAGCTCAAAGATGTCCTCGCCCAAGTTGTGCAACTGCCACAAACATGCGAGGAATTGATCGACTTGACCGTCCATTTGGATCATCGCATCCTGGAGCGAAAAGGGGACAAGAACAGAGGGGAGAACCGATTTTCCTATACTCGGCCAAAGAATGTCACGGAAGAACCAACTAAAACCCTAGAGGGAGCGGAACCCATGCAGCTAGGAGGACTCCGAGGCCCCCTTACCCCGGAAGAGAGAGAAAAACGACGGAAAATGAAACTGTGCCTCTACTGCGGCAAGGGTTGCCACTTCATTAGAGAGTGCCGCGCTCGGACGCCCATCAGCGGCAGAAACCCTGTTTCTTGTGTACAGGCCGCTATAAAACAAGACGAGCCGACCGAAAACTAATACATCCGAATCAGGTTGAGATCTCTGGTTTGGGCGTTCCATGTGTCACGATCTCATCAGTGCTAGCTAATACCCTGCAATCGGCCGTAGCCCATCTGAATATAGGGGTGTCCCTATGGCTCACGCCCCAGAACGTGCTAGAAGTGGACGCGCTGCTGGATTCTGGAGCCACAGGAAACTACATCGACCAAGAGTTTGCCCGAAGACTGGGGATCTCCAGCGAAAAGAAAGACATCCCAGAACACGTAAAAGCGGTAGATGGAACTACCCTCTCTTCCGGTCCTGTGAAATATCGGACACTGCCTCTTCAAATGACAGTGAGTCCAGACCATCACGAGTATATACAATTCGACCTCATAGATGCCCCTCAGTTTCGTCTTATACTAGGAATGCCGTGGTTGACGTTACATGACCCTGAAATCAGTTGGGCCGATCGCACTGTGAAGTAGGCTTCGGTTTATTGCCAAGAACATTGTAAACTCCAAGACGGCTGGGGTATTGATGGAGAAGAAACACCTGCCACATATTTACCGATCGCCTGCGCGCAGGAACGGTATTGTTGCTCCACTACCCTGCCTGATGACTACCGCCTGTATCACGATCTGTTCGATAAACAAAAAGCAACTACCCTACCTCCTCATCGAGAGTACGATTGCCGTATTGAACTGATACCTGGAGCACACATTCCATGCAGCAGAGTGTAATCATTGACGGAACCAGAAACACTTTATCTCAAAAAATACCTCGAAGATAATCTAGCATCAGGATTCATCAGACACTCCTCCTCTCCCGCCTCTTCACCTCTTTTCTTCATTCCGAAGAAGGACTGCGAAGAATTGAGGACGTGTATAGACTACCGTGCATTGAATAAGATCACTATCAAGAATCGGTACCCTCTTATACCGGTATTGTTGGACCAGTTAAAAGGGGCGAGATATTTCACCAAGCTTGACCTCCGCGGAGCATATCACCTTGTCCGAGTTCGCAAGGGCGATGAGTGGAAGACCGCCTTCCGAACCAAGTTCGGTCTCTTCGAGTACAGGGTGATGCCTTTCGGGCTCTGCAACGCCCTGGCAGCCTTCCAATTTTTCATGGATGAAGTGCTGCGGGGTTATCTGGATACCTTCTGTGTGGTATACATAGAGGACATCCTAATTCATTCAGCAACCTACCAGGAACACATAGTCCATGTTAAAGCTGTGTTGGAGAGGTTACAACATCATTCTCTATATGCTAAGCTGGAGAAATGCCTTTTTCATGTTCAGGAGGTCGCGTTTTTGGGATACATCATCAATGCCCAAGGATTCCAAATGGAAACCAATAAGGTAGAAGCCATCACTCAATGGCAAACGCCACAGAATATCAAGGCCGTGCAAAGCTTCCTTGGTTTTTCCAACTTTTATCGGCGCTTTATTCAAGACTTTTCAAAGGTGATTCGCCCCATCTCCAGCTTGTTAAGAAAAAATGTTCCGTTTGTATGGGGAGAAGAGGCAGCACGATCCTTCCAGGAGTTGAAGGATAGATTCACACAAGCCCCCATCCTACGTCATCCTGATCCACAGCTCCCTTTCATTCTGGAAACGGACGCTTCACAACACGCAGTGGGAGGGCTACTATCCCAGCGTCATCCGGAAACCGGACAATTACACCCTGTCGCGTTCTATTCCCGAAAACTCACTCTGTGTGAAGTCAATTATACCATCTTGGACAAGGAACTACTAGCAATAAAGAGAGCATGTGAGGAATGGCGACACTACCTCATGGGGGCGCGGCACACGGTGGAAATCTACACGGATCATAGGAATCTGCTGTTTCTGAAGACGGCCAGAGCGCTGACCCCTCGCCAGTTGTGATGGACCTTGTTCTTTTCAGACTACGATTTCGTCATTAAATATCGGCCTGGGCCCCAAAACGGGAAAGCAGATGCCCTTTCTCGATTGAGTGAATCAGACAACACCATCTCTCAAACCCTAGATCCTCCACCGTGTATACTCACTGAGAACAAGCAACCCAGACCCATGATAGCACTCCTCACCTCATCAGACTTCCTTGAGGATGTGAGGGTGTCTTTAGCAGAGGTGGACGTGCAAGCCTGGATTCAAGAAGAACCAGAAATCAGGTCGGAAGTGGAGGAGTTGGCATATCACTACCATGCGCTGTATATTCCTCATCCTAGTCAGCAGCAGCAAGTTTTACAATGGGCTCACGACTCTGTTTTGGGTGGCCATCTTGGAAAGTATAAGACCATCGCTTGTGTGGAACGGTCATTTTGGTGGCCCGGACTGCGAAAAGACGTCCAGGAATACATCAAGAACTGTGCTATCTGTGTACAAGGAAAAGCCAGACATGTGAAACCAGTAGGGCTACTCCGGTCCTTGCCTATTCCCCCACGACCTTGGCACACCATATCAATGGACTTTATAGTTGAAATGCCCCCCTGCGAAGGGAAGACTGTAATACTGGTGCTGATTAACCACTTAACCAAGATGGGTCACTTCATTGCCATGGGGCGGTTACCCACATCACAGGAACTAGCATTGGTTTTTCTACAGCATGTTGTCCGTGCTCATGGGATCCCGAATGTCTTGATAACTGATAGGGGGACACAATTCACCTCACGCTTTTGGAAAGCTCTCTGCAAAACATTAGACATTGATGCACGTCTCTCTACCAGTTACCACCCCCAAACAGATGGCAAAACTGAACGCCTAAATCAAACCATGGAACAATATCTCCGCTGTTTTTCTCTGCAAAACTCTATACACTGACCCACCTTGTTATGGATGGATGAGTTCGCATACAACAACGCCACACATTCCACTCTGGGTTGTTCCCCGTTTTATTGTATTTATGGTCATCACCCCAACATGCTCCCGTTTGAATGGCCTGTCCATTCTCCCGTACCCATCATACACGAACATCATGCACACCTTAGAGCAGTATTAACAGAAGCCAAACAAAACCTAGCAGATTCCCAGGCCACTCAAAAGTCCTATGCAGATAGAAAAAGAACAAGAGAACCCGAGTATAATGTGGGGGACAAGGTCTGGCTGTCTACAAAAAATCTACACTTAAGGGGAGTGAATAAATTCAAACCAAGATTTGTGGGGCCCTATAGCGTAGAAGAAATCATAAACCCTGTAGCCCTGCGGCTGTCATTACCTAGTGCATGGAAGCTCCACCCAGTCTTCCATGTCTCCCTACTTCAACCATGTCTCCCCAGCACTAGATTACCAGCAAAACCACAACCCCTAGAATTAGAGGGTCGGGAATAGTATGAGGTGCAAGAAATTCTGGATTCTAAGTTAGTCCGAGGAAGGGTGAAATATCTAGTCGACTGGAAAGGATTTGGGGTGGAAGATAGAACCTGGGAACCTGAGGAGCATTTGCATTGCCCAGAACTGGTAGAACGGTTTCATGAAGAAAACCCAGGTAAGCCCGGGCGACCGCCGAGTCGGCGGTCCTTGAGAAGGGGTACTGTAGCACTCACCCATATTCTCACCCCCAAACGTGCCTGTTACCAGAAAGCGATAGGGTTTGATTCCGCGTTTCCCCGATGTCAGGGTTTCCTGAACTACAAATCCCTGCAGGCACTGGGGCGCATCCAAAGACCTTCACTACATAAGCACTTCCGCTGGAGACGGAAGGTGCTTGTCAATCATAGAGCTTCCGGATTTTCGAGGCGGAAGGTGCTCCCCGCCGGATTCCAGCGAGAAGCATTTCCGCATTCATTCCTGTGTCGGGCCGAGTCCCGCGTTCCCGTGGAAGCAAGCCTTTTTCACCGGAGGGTAAGAAACACTATGGAATCTGGAAGGCAGAGGCTCAAGCATATCTGGTGAGCCGAGCGGGTTGCTTTTTTCAACAAAAACTTTATAGAGACTCATCCAGGTCGTGTATATTCCCGGTTTGCCTTTCCCCTTACCCAGAGATTATATTGGGACTGCACTACGCAGACGCTAAGTGCCTTGCTGCCGTTCTTCCATGCATAGACTGCTTTAATACTTTCTCCACGAATTCCCCAAGGAGGGGATACTCTTTTGTTTTTAGGAGCAACGCTATCGCTGTGACTGTGCAAGTGCGGGTGCTCACGAGTAGATCCCTTCAGCTGGTCTCTGACGTAGTGGGTGTGAGGTGTGAATCACATCACGAAGAAGCCAGGTGCGGTCCTACGCACGTTAAACTCTAGGGCTAAGTTTCGAATAGTACCCACGCACTTTAGTGACAATAACTGGAACAGTGTGGTAACCCCGGGTAGGGGTATGAACTATATGAGGCAGTCAGGGGAGTGCCAAAGGATACAAGATTGATAACGCAGGACTTGAGGTAAATCCCAAGACATCACCGTTCTGGTGGGTAGGCATAAGGTCTTGTACTTTCGCTACACTGTAAGAGAGAATCCTTCTGTTTACCTACTGTCTCTCTCATCCTAGGTCTGCAGGTATCTATCTTCCAAGAGAAGATTACATCCCCGACATTCATCCTGAAGAGCTCCTATCACTGACCTCATCTTTGTTATGTTATCCACTTCCCTTTTTCCCTCAGGCCTGATCTCACGCAGCTAGGTTGCCTTCCTCTGCTGGGGCTTAGGCTCTCGGGAATCAGGGACTTACTCATCTCCTATCGTCTCTGCTGGACTCTACGGTACAGGTTAGTGGCGTATGATTGGCTTAGGCGCTACTGACAACCTGGCATACATGACAAGACGGTAGTATTCCCCATAGATATTAATATTGCTTTAGAGGAGGTTATCAGGGCCATAAAAGGGAGCGCCTCTGGCAAAGCACCAGGGCCGGACGGCATCCCCGTGGACGTGTATAAAACTAACATTGAATTATGGGCCCCACTCCTAACTAACGTTTTAAATAGTTGTAGCCGTCATGGTTTTTTCCCCACATGGTCGGATGCTATGGTGATCCCCATTTTTAAAAACGTGGATAGAAATGAACTAAGGTGCTATCGTCCAATTTCCCTGCTAGATTCCCTTCTGAAAGTAGTAGGGAGGGTGATTCTCAACAGGTTACAATCCTGGGCTGAAGAGACAGGTGTGCTATCCAACTTACAATACGGCTTCCGAGCGGGGCTCGGTACGGTTGAGCAAGGTCTTAATTTAACGCTGATCATAAGTAAATATACAGTTGCTAAGGAGGGAAAACTCTTCTTGTCATTCTTTTATTTGAGTTCAGCGTTTGACTGTGTAAATCATGAAATGTTGTGGAGAGTTCTTAAAGATATGAAAGTTGAGGCATCCTTGCTTTTATTTATCAAGGAATTGTATAGGATGGCAGGAGCCAGGGTCCGTTACGGGAGACAGGGGGAATATTCAGCCAAATTTTGTATAAATAAGGGAGTGAGGCAAGGCTGTATACTTGCCCCTTTCTTTTTCTCCTTATATATAAACAGCCTGGGCCAATATTTGATTGAGCATCGACAGGACTACCCAATTATCAAGAACACCCCAGTTCCCATTTTACTCTATGCGGATGACGCAGTCATCATGGCGCGGACGCAAATGGGGTTACAACGAACAGTTACATACTTTGTTAATTTTATGCAAGACAGGGGTTTAAAAGTTAATATCAGTAAAAGTTTTACTATGAGCTGTGGGAAAAAAACAAGGAAAAAATGCGATATCTTTATTAACAACACCATTGCTGAAAGTACTGATAAGTTTTCCTATCTGGGTATCACTTTTGATCGGCCTGGGTCCTGGACTGCGCCAATGCAGGCAAGAAAATTAATGTTCACTAGAGCTATTGGTGCAGTTATTAATTTTTCAAGGAACCTGTCCCTGAGCTATTAGCTATTTATAAAGCTAAATGTATATCCACAGCGACATATGGGGCAGGTATAGGGGGATCTGTATATGCTGAATATATTCAACGTTGTGAAAACGCTTTCATTCATTATCTCCTGGCGGTTCCTGGCTCCACTGCTACTTTTAATTGCCATATGCAACTTGGTCTCCCTTTCATTTCTGAAATTATTAATTCGACTCCTTTTTTACTCTGGCATAAGGTATGGGCATCAATAGAGACTGGTTTTAATTGTGATGTAATTGTAGATTGTCTTAAACTGGAGAAGGTGGCTAAAGTTCCATGGCTCAGTTATATTAAAAAAATGACGACTGACATTGGCCACCCTGAATATTATGATACGCCAGAGACCATGGAAACAATCTCTCGAAAAACTTTGAAAACTATTTGCCTGACTTACCTGGAAAATAAGCGTTGGCTTAAAGAGAGAGATAAAAAAACTGTTATGGAGAACCAACTAATGACAACTTGTCGGGGTATACGACCTTATTTGGTACAGATCTAGGGAAGCTTTAGTCATATGCTCCTGACCCATTTTCGTTATGGGGTCTTCCACAGAATGATTTTTTTTTTTGCAGAATTTTATATAGCGCGAACTTGACCCGAATCCAATCAGGTATCAGAGCGCTTTACATAGCACCAGTTACGTTACATGAGGACACACATTCATTTTTTTTTTGTTAGGCACTGGGGAGATTAAGTGATTTGCCCAGAATCACAGGATGTTCAGCGTCATTACCAAGACTCTAACCCAGTTCCCCAGGTCCGAGGTCGAGCGCCCTAGCCGTTAGGCCAACTCCTCTACCCTACGTTCCCTATGTCTGATTACGTTCCCAAATGTTAATGATTGGTCGAGAAATCTACTCCCATGCCTGTGTGATGATATTTCTATCCAAACAACGTTGCACAGTGTCTTATTTTGTAAATTTCATACACGCCCCAGGAAAAACTTTTTTAAACCGATCTTGAGGCAAATGGGCTTAAGACAATGTAGAACAGTGTATTGAAGCTACAGCTTTTAGAAAATCAATTGATTATAATGGTAGTTTCCTTTTTTTTAAAGTCTGTTATTAGATATAGAAACACAATGTGAGGATCTACCGCCATGTTACCCTTGATTTTATGGATCTAATTTGTTTTTTAACTGTGTAATCATAGCAAAATGTAACTCTTTTTTAACTTATGCTTTTATGAAGTTCATGTTTGTAAAATGTGAATAAAGCTGAATTTTGATTGATTTGATTTGACTATTACATCTGTGAGACCTGTGTTGAGTGTTGTGGTGCAGACTAATGGGCTTGGGCCTAGGAGGTGTAGCTTTGTAGTTGTGCAAGACAGTACATAGCAGTGTGATGGTCTACATTTGTTTGTACTTACCAGCCTGCACTCCCCCGGCTATTCCTGTGAGGCTCTCTGGATGCAGTATGGCAAGCACCTTCTCCTCCCATTTAGTGAATGTTTTTGGTGGAACGGGAGGGCCACCGCCAGTCATCTGTGCCGGCTCATGGTTATTGCTCCTCTTCTTTTTGACAACAGTATTGAGGTCATGCCACTGCTTCTGGATTTCATGTTTGTTGCGTGGGGTGGTCCCTACTGCAGTGACCTTATTTACTATCCTTACCCACATTTGTGCTCTTGTGGCTAATGGTGTCTGTTGGACCAGGTTGCCAGACAATTGTGGTTCAACTCTGATTATCTCATCTACCATAACCTTCAACTCACTCTCCGAATTTTGGCATTTTCTGTGGTGCCATGGTGTGTGATGTGCCAAGGGGTTGGTGGCGCAGGTGTGGATGCGGTTGTTGTGGTGGTGATGTGTATGGTGTGTGATGTGCAAAGGGGTTAGAGGTGCAGGTGTGGGAGTGGTGGTGGTGGTGGTGATGTGTGTGTGCTGTGATGATTTGCCTCTCTTTTCAGCTGTGGTGTTGGGCCCTTCAGTTGTGGAAAATTCCAAAGGATTGTGGTCAGGGAAGGAGCTGGTTTTATACTTATCACTGTGGGGGTGTCAAAATGGGTTATTGCTGTCAGGTGTGTTTTTTTGGAATTTGTAGTTTTCAGATTTGCAATGGGGTTGTGTTTTTGGGATGTGTTAGGTGTTTTGGGGACAGGAATAGTTTTCTGTGTGCACTTGGTGGCCATGTTGTGTATTTTCTTATCAACCGCCATTTTATTCACGGAGCGTTCGCTGCAGTGACTATGCTGCAGCCCTCTGCCGTATCTCCCATTGATCACTGTTTGTGACCGCGGTAGTCGGGAACAGCGGAAGGTACTGCGGGCACATCGGGAACATCCTAATTTTCCGGGCGGTGTCTCCACTGGTGTGGCAGCGTGTTGGTGTGTTTCCGCCATGAATCCGAATGCCGCGGACAGGTTTTGACCTTCTCCGCCAGCTACGGGCTGTTTTTCGTTGGCTTTTTCCACCGCGGTCGTTTTTTATTGGGCGGATGATCATAATCGGACCACCGGTTCTGCCGCGGTACCGGTGGGCGGTTGTTGCTACCATGGCAGTCAGGGTAGTTTTCCGACCATCATCCTAATGGGCCCCTAAGTTAGTTTGGGATGTATTATTAGCTTTACAAATACTTGGGAGTTGAGAACAGACTAGTCTAGCACACAACAAAGAATACCTGATGCAGAATAACAACTAAGTTATTCAGATCAACGGTTTGTGAGGTAGTATTTTGAGGAAACAAATTTGACTATTCGGCTAACATTGTGATCTGTTAGGAGGTGGACTTAAAGTCTGGAGTGCATGGTTATTGTTGGTTAAGCATTTAACGCAACACACAAAAGCATAAATGCTGATGCTGATGAATGATGTTCCTCTATAAGTTAAATATTGACCACTTTTATGCATGGGTAGGTAAGTGGGGCCAGTGTGGACTATTGTTTCAGTAATAAGAGTAAAAACGGAAGATCCTGCACTTAGTTGGTGTTGCTTTCACTACATTCGCCCCACCTTGGGGAAGAGGGTTAGGGGCTTTTGATGAGTGGATAGCAAGGGGGGTTTGGGGAAAGGTATGACAAAGACAAGCACTACACAAGGGCAACATTCATGTGGGCAATGAGCAGTCAACCATCATAAATCTGTTATAGGAGGAAAAGGAAATGAAGGAATGTGTACAGGTAACTTAAATGCAAACCAAACCAAATTGTCTGGTTCCCCCAAGAGAGACCCAAGTTGCATAACGTTATATATGTCAATGTCCTATGTTGCCTAGCTTTGAAAGATAGCGCATATATCACAATGAGTCAAGCAAATAACACACACAGTTCTAATGAGTATTAAAAGAAACAATTATCCTGTATTGCCAAATTGAGGGTTACATCTGCATTCCTCTTGGACTGTCCATTAATCTAGGGTGTCTGGTGTGGATTCAGTCTGGTATGATAAGCATGACTGTTATGTTGTTTTTCCAGTTTGGCCCTGGGTAAGAGGACTTGTGGATTGAAAAACAAAAATGATATTTTGTAGAATCAATGAGAAAGAAACTTCATAAGGACTGCACTTAGAAGAATCAGAGGCAATGCAAGAGAGAAGAGAAGAATATCAATGCCCTCATTCATTTTTATGACTGGTGTGTGAACAATCAGGTGAGGGCAATTTTTCAACAACCAAAAATCACACAAAAGTAGTTGCATGTAACTATCGGTATAGAGCTACATATAACACAGAGGGGTAGTAGTGTTCCAAAACATTTGGAAAAAACCGCACATCAGAAACAACAATAATGTAATATAGACTCAGTCAATGGCGTATTAGGTATGTGTTTTCTATAAGTATAGCGGGGTGCTGAAGAAGATGTAGGCCCCCACTACCCTCACTACCCAAGAGTGCCGTTGGTAAGTTGTAAGAAGCAACTTATCCAAAATCATTGAGGAAAAAAAACAGCTAATGACGCACACCCATCTTGAAAGTACAAACAGTTCTATATCAAACCCTTTGTCTTGGAACCAATAATTAGACCAGCAATATTTTCAATGTCCTTCAAAAATCCAGAGTGTTCCAAACTTCCATAAAATAGTTCGCATAGACGTCAAATCTTCAGAAACATATTTTTTTAAATGATTTTTCAATCTCATATCCAAAATTCACAACAGCCAACACGTGTTTCGTCCGTAGTTGATACGTACTATGACTTTCTCAAGGCTGTAGACATAAAAATGCATATATCATCAATCAAATAATATGAAATAAAACTTTCAAATTATATTATTAGAAGGCTACCAAAAACAGAATCTCACCAATTGTGGAAAACACCAGAAATATGAAAAGGTGCTGAAAACACAGATCAAGAAAGAAAAATAGTATATCCACAAAGTCCCCAAAGTGAGAACTGATGTTATAAGAAAGAAGAGAAAAGATCCACGAAATAAGGTGTAAACATGTTAGACCCATGAGCGTGTGTTCTAAAAATAAAATTAAAAAATTAATATCTATAAGTGAGGATAACATATATACTCACTGTATATTCACCAAAACATGTAATTGTACTATACTCATACGCCCGTTATACCAGAACAAACCACACAGAATTAAGTGTGATATTGATAAAAGAAAAAGTCCCATCTAAGTTACTAACGCCAAAATAATAGCCAATAGAACCCACCTAATGGTTGATAAGTCAAATCGAGACTTGTAATTGCAACGTCCAGGTGAGGTAATGATTCAATGAAATGTATCACGATGGCTATACAAAGATGTCATCAGTTCTAATTCCAAGCATAAGAAAAGAATAACTATAAAAATACTGGTATAGTCTCCTTATCCATATTAAAGATTCAAATAATCTAATGTGATAGTATGTATACATGCATTATTAGACGGTGAATATTACTCTACAAGGATAAAAAGTTAGTATCCATATATATAAAACCGTCATCCACTAATTTAAAACGCCTCAGTCCGTTAGACAAGAGAGATTGTGTTCTGTAATCAGCTTAACCTAATATCGAAGATACATGAAACCATAATGATATAATACGTAAATCAATAAGAATTAAATATAGAAGATAAGAACACACTACTTGTCAATAATATCTAAATGTGAGCAAACCCTATACATCAACATCCAGCACAATTAAAATGATAAACTCAAAGACATGTGCAAAAATTACAAACATGGACACTTACCAAGAACATTCCAACGCAGATTTATAATCGTCCATGTTGATAAAACTAGGTCCCAGAACACTCAAAAGTAATGAGTGGATATTACGTATCGATCCTGGACACACCAAAAATGAAAAACAACCAAAAAGGGGTCTGAGTAACCAAACTCAATGTAAATCAACCGTTGGTAATCAGATAACGACAATGTATACCTAGTCGCCTTTGCAACAATATAACTACTATCTGTTGTATGAATAATGAGCATTTTGTTAATAAGATGCCCAAGCTGTAACCGCATTCAATCAAAATTGTTTAACATAGCCAAGCCCATAAGCTATCTACAGTACTATACTGATATCCCTGTCTTGTTGTGGGGATAAGTGATCATCAAGCCAAAGATGTCCAATAACCCTTTAAGCCAAATACCAGCTATATTGCAAGCACACACTATTTCAAACGAATAATATCCTCCGAAAATTAAATTACGCGCAAATAAAATCAGCGCTACCCCAATCTCCTTACTGTGGGAATGGGTCTACATATATTGAAACGCGCTTGATAACGCTGAAAGAAAGTAGCAGCCATGCTTCGAATCCCCCATCATAAAGATTGAGAGATCACTAACGCGAGATTGCAGTCACGCACGAGTAAAATCAATGAGATAAAAATAGGACTAACCAAAAGGACAGCTCACGCCATGTTGAAATAACCAGCACTTGTTACTTACTGCGTCTTACGCTTATACAAGTACTGGGCGCTATAGTGCTCTAAACATGGTGAATGGCAATTCAATTGTAAGCGAGGTCCTCAGTCAGCCCCCAGTCAAATATGCTTAAAAAAGACACCTATAAGGCAAATACCAGCTCCAAGCCCACACTATTTCAAACGAATAATCTTTCGTCTGAAAATTAAATTACGCGCAAATGAAATCAGCGCTACCCCAGTCTCCTTACCATGGGAATGGGTCTACATATAACAAACCACGGGTTAAATCAATGAAATAAAAATAGGACTACCCAAAAAGACAACTCGCGCCATATTGGAATAACCGGAACTTGTTACCTACTGCGTCTTAACCTTATACAAGTACTGGGCCCTATAGTGCTCTGAACATAGTAAAAAGCAATACGATTGTAAGTGAGGTCCTCAGTCAGCCCCTAGTCAAATATGCTTAAAAAAGACACCTAAGATATAATTGTAAATACTGACGGTAATCTACTCAATAAGTTGAAGTATATCACGGTCGAACACCAAAGTCACGTGCATCATATGAGTAGCAAACAATACGTGATGTTGTGTTATACGTGTACCACAAATTATATATTGCCCAAATAGGAAAACAAAGAGGAGGAAAGTAGAGGGCAAGAGAAGTTAGAACCGGAGAAGTATCCAAATATCTAGTGCAAGATTGTTCACCATCAGTAAGGATGAAGAGATGTTAGCTCCATTAGTATAATCAGTTGCACATCCCAATGAGGTTTGAGAAATAGGTTACCTTCATCAAAAAGCTAGACATAACAATGTAAGACCATGAATGTGCCCCACCCCATAGAAAAGCGAATGGTCCCAAATCATGAACGTAGGTCAAATAGGTCAAATAGGACAACATCGTGTAATTAGCAATTGTAGACAAAATTATGTCATTAGGATACACAAAAACCTTAGTGAAATCATAATATATACATGGGTATTCGGACAAACCAGACTTAAAATAAGTTGTATCAGATGACACTTAACAGATATAACCTGACAGGTAAGTTGAAATAACTTAATGGTAATCAAAACATGTCCAACAAATCAGACAGTATACCTGAATTGTCAGTATCATACATCATTTATGTAGTATAATCAGTCTTTCAGGAACACATGCAATTCCCTGGCAGTGTTGAGTCCATGATCAACACACCTTAATTTAATAAGCCAATTAGACTCTATTTTCATCAGAGCCAAGGTTTTATTGCCACCACGAGGATCATCAGCAATTGTATCTATAGCATGGAATTTGATATGTAGTACTTCTGATAATTTATGTTCTAGATTGTAGTGAACTGCCAACGGATAATTTTCATTGTTGTTCCTGATCGCTCTTATGTGTTCTTGAATACGATCTTTAAGCGGTCTCACCGTACTACCAACATAGATCAAATTGCATTGACACACAATACAATATACAACATATTTCGTATTACAATTAATGAAATTGTTGATATAGTGTACTTGTCCAGTGTTGTAACTGAAGCTTGTCAACTTATCGCATGCAAATTGACACACGTTGCACATGGTGCATTTGAAAAAGCCCTTGAAGTTAAGAATGTTGTTAAGAGTCCTCCCTTTGGTGTATGTATTGTGAGGTTTGTTCCTAAGGTATGGGTCCAGATCATGATTGAGTTTAAGAAGATGCCAATGTTTGTGAATTGTTCTATATACCTCACTGCTGTAAGCATGGAATTGTGTAATAACAGCAACTTTTTTGGGTAATAAAGACTTATTGATCGGCTTGTTGGATTTGAGAAGCCTGGTGCGTTCCGTTCTATTTATTCTAGTGTGTGCTTTTTCAAGTGTTATTCGATCATAGCCCCTAATCGTAAATCTTGCTTTCAAATTAGTTAACTCTTTTTGGAAAATCTGTTCAGTGCTACAATTTCTCCTCAATTGGGTCATTTCACCGAATAGAATGGCACAAATCTGAGAGGCGGGA
The DNA here is from genome assembly GCF_964204655.1 of Triturus cristatus. Taxonomy (NCBI): domain Eukaryota; kingdom Metazoa; phylum Chordata; class Amphibia; order Caudata; family Salamandridae; genus Triturus; species Triturus cristatus. The sequence continues at coordinate 249,498,281 of NC_140594.1, forward strand.
TGTGCACTGCTAGCATGTAGAACTGAATTACACGCAGTACTTTTGCTAAATAGTTTTGTTTCTAATATCTCTTTCTCAACAAGTAGAGTAACATCTAAAAAGTCAATTTCTTTTTTGCTATAGTTATGTGTAAAACTAAGATTATACTCATTGATGTTTAAATGACAGATGAAATCATCTAGGGTTTTAGTGTCACCCTCCCATATGAGTATGATGTCGTCAATGAAGCGACCCCAATACAAAATAGGGTTGGTAAGATCAGGTGGGCATGATCGCCAAATGTGATGATGTTCATAGAACCCCATATAAATATTCGCAAACGAGGGGGAAAATGTGGCCCCCATAGCAACTCCTGAATGTTGCCTGTATCACGTATCCAAATGTTTGAAGTAGTTGTTTTCTAGCGTCAGTTTGGTTTTCTCAATAATCATTCTCGTGTGGTCATATAGGGTTGCATCTCGTTTGGATAAAAAATATGTCAAGGCTTCCATGTCCTTATCCAATGGAATGCTGGTGTATAATGCATTCACATACAAAGTAACAAGGGTGAGATCATGAAAAGTGTTCTAATTTATTCAAAAGGTCTTTGGTATCCTTGATAAATGCTGGCAACTGACGTACAGTAGGTTGTAAAAAGATGTCGATATATTCAGATATACGCTCAGTCGGCCCACCCAATCCAGAAATAATCAGCCTGCCAGGTGGTGCTGCAATATTTTTATGAATTTTGGGCAAGGTATAAATGTATGCAGTTCTTGGCGTCAAATTGAACATATATCTGAATTAAACATCCGAAAGGAGCCCGGCATCCAACCAATAACGCAAAGTTCTCTCAATCAAGCTGTTAACTTCTTTCATCGGATTATGAGTAATCTTGGTATAGAGCTGATCAAACCCATAACTGTCATGATCATCAATTCATCATCATTGATTAATCATGAGAACAATGTGTAGCCTAACAACATGTGCATAATGTGATGATCATTCATGAATAAATATCTGCCCATATTTACCTACAACAACAGGCCCCCCACCCTGCCACCACTTAGCTTTAAATTTGAGCCAGACAACGCTGACTGAACACACACCCTGCAGCACTTTATTTCCATAAATCAAGTAAAATAATCAACACATCGCTGTCACCACCACCACCACCACTCCACAGAGTTTGGTTGGCCACCTACTTTAAAGTCATCAACAAATCGTTTGGTTTCAGTGGATTTGGAAAACTTTCTTCTTCTGGTGGCAGTTCTCGAAGTAGTCATTCTCACGCTTTGAGTTCTTCTATCATCCCTGATCCTCCTGACTCCAAGAAAGGTGTCCAACTCCGTACCGACTGTGTCCCGACTCAAATGCAATTGATCAACCTGTAGTACAATGCTGTTGATGCATAACAAGAGAAACATTGAGTCATTTTTTGAGTAGTCTAGATTTGTGTTTGTGTTATCTATTCTAAAGGGTCTGACTCTTTGAGGAGTATAAACTAAAGCAGAAAACAAAGCAGTGTGGAGTGGACCCAGAATCAGAAAACAAATCTCGCTAACTCTCAAAAGGGAAGAAAATAATCACCTTCAGGGAAACAATTTAAGCCTAAAAACTGATGGATAAAAAAAACACCCAGTGTCACTGCCTGCCACCGCATAGATCATCTCAACACACTCCCAAACAACAATAACTCAGTGTGCAATGCATGCCATTTACCTGTTCTTCTAATTCAGGTGTTGTGACTGTGACCGTGGTACATTGCCGATCCATTGTTCAAGAAACAGACATTGGCCAGTCTAAAACAAATAATGTGGTGCAGTAAGGCTAGGGAAATAATAAACTAGGAAACAAATCAAAAAGATAGTCACTGACCATTGCCCAGGGTTGGAGGTAGGAAAATATGTGTTTGAATCTCCATTTTCCTTGAGGGAAATGGGTGGGGAAGGACTTCTCCACTGCACACTGTTGCAACTCCAATCGGGCAATAAAATATGTCTAAGAGTAAGTTGGTGGGGCTAAATTAGTCAACCAGACACAAACAAATAAAATTAAATATTGTTCACCTAGCTAATTATTAATTTTTTTATGTCAAAGAAAGAAGATCAGCGGTAAAGAGAGACATTTCTATGGTTGTTAGCCCAGGCCTTGTAGTCAGATCATCCTCAAACTCAGGTGGTTTGCCCAGAAGTAGGTCATCTAACACAGTACTTCCATGACCTGAGTCTCCCTCATCTTCCTGTTGTCATTCTTCAGGCATGGAGTAATCCAGTGGAATAAAGTGCTGATTAATTTTAATCATGGTTAATCTCTCCACATTTTGGGGTGAGAGACTGTTCCTTCTCACTGTGACAGTGGCACAAGCAGCACTGAAAACACACTCAGTGGAGACACTGACTACCAGGCAAGCTAGAAGGTTTATTGCCAGGCTTCTGAGCACTGGCCATTGGCGCCTCTTCCCATACCAATACACCAATAGGTTTTGATTAAGTTAGACCTCCATTGGAGCATCCAGATAGGCCTGAACCATCCAATGAATGGTCATTTGGTCTCCACCTTGCTTGACCTCATTTGTCTTCGCCTCTGCGCTGGACTTAAGGCCCTTTCTTTTGCATATGCTGGGGCTGATGTTCCTGTTCTTGTTGGTGGTCTTGTTGTTGGTTCTGGCTGCTGTGAGCCAACAACACTGCCCTCAGGCTCTGAACCTTAAGGCTGCCCTGCAGAACCTGTACCACCGAGTAGTGGGCCTCTAATTCATGGTTGGTTCTTTTCTAGCTCACTGGCTTGCTCAGCTATCCATGTTTTGTAGTTTGCAGTATCCACATCTGAAAAAGGAGACTGGACAGTAATGGTTTGTACTGTGGATCAAGAATTGTGACTCAGATGTAATGTTTGGATGAAGAATGTCTCTTTGCACCCTTGCATTAACAGATAAGCGAAGGAACAAACTCTCCACCAAGTTATATACGTCTTTTTCCCTCCATACTGGTGTACAGTGCAGATACCTCCGTTAGGTGTTCCTGTAGCATGTGCAACAACGGGATAGCTTTATCTGAGGTACTGTTCTCCTTGATGACTTCCCATATGAACACCTCATAAGGAATCAGCATCTCTGTCATGCATTTGACTAGGCCCCATTGGTCCATCTCAATGATCATGCCTTTCACAGTTGCATCCCCTCTTTGCATGACATATTCATTGATCATTCTGTACTGCTAAAACAGGTGTTCAACAATGTAATAAGTCAAGTTCCAATGTTTTGGCACACCTCCTGTATGAGTGATGCCATTCTATTATCACTCTGAATGACCCTCAGCTGTTGCCAGTCTTTAAATAAATGGCTGAAATGAATGCAGATTCTTCTGTAGGTGGACAGTAAGTTGCTTTCTTTGTCTTTCTTTTTTGAGAAAGTCTTGTATAGTGATGTTGATGCAGTGTGCCAAACACAGGACCCTGAAAGAGCCACCATCAGCCATGGCCTTAATTATATTACTGCCACTATCCGTGGCAACTACCATTTTCCAGGGCTCTCTTGGTCGTAGCCATTCGAAGACCTTGCTGTTAAAGTCATCCAAAAAGTTTTGCGGCATTATGGGATTTCTCCATGGCGAACATGGCTACTGTTGCATGCTTCCGAGCGCCATTTAAAATCTCAGCAGTGTCAACACCTGCAGATATCTTTTCCCTAGCCCCCACAAAAGAGATCCAGTGTGCAGTGATGCACATGTAACCAGTGCCTTGGCAAATGGTCCACATTTTTGTCATCAGGTGGATAGTGGGAACAGCACTCTGCTTCAAAGCTTGTCCAAGCAATTCCAGCACATCATGATGTAGCGCTGGGGATCTTCCATTTCAGGCAGATGACTGCCACAAATTCAAGAAAAAACACCTCTTCCACAAAATAAAAAGGTGGGGTGTCCAGTGCTAACATTTTAAGCCAGCTTCACGTTGTACAAACATGCCGTTAGGTGGTTGCGTTCATACTGGTCCTCTGACCTAAACATACCAGGAATAATAGCCAGGATTTTTTTTTCTGGTGCCACAGGTACAGGTGACTTCTTGAGAGCAGACGGTGGTTGGCTCAATGTTCATTTCAGCCAGGCAGTCACATCTTGTGCCATTGCGATGTTGCCGATGTGTGCAATACTACTGAATTGCTGGGAAGAGGGCTGCTTTGCGCAACAAAAATGTCTCCCTTTTCTTAACCTTCCATCATGATCGGATTCCCTGCTCAGCCTTTCACATCCTTCACCAACAACACTTGCAGTTTTTTGGCCGCTAAGGCGCACCTCCCACTCGATCATATGCTGCTTTCTCAAATGGGTTGTTTGGCCACTGGTACCATAGTTTGTACCAAGCTTACCCCAACTAACACTTGCTCTGCACAGGGAGCATATGGCATATCTCTGTAGTACCTACTTCTTCTGAGTTGATTGTGGATTAAGGTCACTGCCCAGACTTTGCAAATATGGCAGCTGGAGGTGGTGGTGTTGGTATCTGTGGTGCCACATCCCTCCCAGCAAGTTGGGATGGAGTAACGTCGGTCTCCACTGGGGTTGGGATAACATCCAGGATGACTGGCTCATTGACATCCTCCTCTTCTACATCTGCCTCCATAACTCTAAGGTTTTCTGAAACCTTCCTTTTCTCTAGCCTCATCTCTGGTATGTCTCACTCTCAAACAGAGGCGGGACCCGGGTGGTATCTAGATCATCGGAGAATGGGCTTGAAGAAGAAGATGATACACTAACTGGAAATCTGAAGACAATGGATCTTCTGGAAGAGTGTCTTCCTCTGCTTCCTCAGCATGAAGTGCCATCTCCTGAAATGCTCCTACTTCAGGAGGAACTACTATTGGTGGTTACGGCTGTTGTTCTTGTTGACCACTTCTCTGAGTTTCCTCCAACAATGTGATACTACTGCGAGAGAGATAAGTGAATTTCATCATCACTGCTCGTCGGTGTTGCCATGATTAGACTGGCTGCTTCTGTGACAGACATGGACTTGGGCCTAGATTGCAGTGAGTCCACTGAAATGGGGTGCTGCTACCAGCTTGCTCCCCAGAGGCTGGTGCAGAAGGCAGAATTTTTCCCCAAAAGATCTGGGTGGACATACTAGTGGTGGCAAGGTCCTTCTTCTTCTCACTGGCCACTTTCTTGGGACACCTTTCTTTGGGCCATCTTAAAGCTGTCAGTTAGCAGTGACACTTAGCTGAACACAAGTTGAAGAGATGTTTGTGTGATGTGTGGGTCATGCATCACGTTGCTCACAGGCATAGTGTCTGGCAGTACTCTGCACCAAAAAGAAAAGAAGCAAGAAGAACATCAATGAAACATGGCATTGTTGCAGTTCAATTAGTAGCACAAACAAACAATATCATTCTGTGTGGTCACTGGTTATTTTATCATAAATAATTAACAATACAGTGCATCCATTCATAAAATGGAAAACTACACCAACATAAACTTTCATGGTGACTTATTGTACACTCAGGAAGGATAAGGAAGAGCAACAACAACATGTTTGCCTTATGTGCATCATGTCACATGGGATGTGGCACTCAGGGAGGTGCAGCTGACAAATTATAATGAAATAATCCTTAGACAACGAATGATGTTGTGCACCTATGGGAGGCAAGGGGTTGATTCATATCATTTTTTGGGGGGGAAATCAATTAATAAACAAAATTTTATAAAAACAATTAAAAAAATGAAATAAAAAAATTATAAATAAGTGAAGTTATCCTCAAAGATATAGCAATATTATTTTTAAATTGCTATCTCATTCCTCAACCATCCATGCAGGCATATGGCAAAGCAAAGGGCCACAATGGCTGGATGCCCAAAATGTCTGCCTGCCATTGCCTCATTGTCAGCAACAATAACAACAACAACCAGCAAGCAAGATAAAGCCTGGATAAAATCCTTTCTCACCAATGGCAGAAAAGCAGTGGCCCTAGGAACTTTCCTTTCAACGAAATGCCCCATTACAGCTGGCGTCCCACAGGTCTTGTCTCTTAGCTCACTGTTGTTTAACATCTACATGGCCCCCCTCATCTCACTGAGAGCCTCTTTTGGCATTGAAACAACATCATATGCAGATGATACGCAACTGATCCTAGCCTTAGACAAAGACTCTAATAACACAGAACTTAATTTTAAGCTATGCCTCACAGAGGTAATCCGTTGGATGAAGATCAACCACCTTAAATGCAACACGAATAAAACTGAGATCCTGCTGATAGGGAAGGACAATCCCTTCAAGCTGAGCCAATAGTGGCCTGAAAACGTACCCGCCCCACCAAACACAGTAGAAGTAGCTAAGAATCTGAGAGTGAAATTTGATGCCTCGCTCTCGTTTTGACCTCATTCCCTGACAGTGGCAGGGCCATGCTTCAACATAATTAAAAACCTTAAAAAATGTTCTTGACTACATTCCGTTCTCTGCGAGGAAGACAGTTGCGGTGGCACTCATTCTGTCTAAACTAGGCTACTGTAACAGCCTACTCGCAGGAGTAAACAAACAAGAACTAAAGAGATTACAGGTGGTACAGCATGCAGCGGCCCGCTTAGTTCTAAAACTGACCCACAGATTAGCCACCTCAGCAGCCCTCAAAACCCTCCATTGGTTGCCAATGCATAAGATAATCCTTTTCAAGGTTCTGCTAATCACTTTCAGAGCCTTTAGAAACCTAGGACCCAAATATCTATCGCACAGGTTTACCTCCTACACCACTGCTAGGACACTCGGATCCTCATCAGCAAATTTTAATAAACCTCCTGCCTTTAGGTGCAAAATCAAAGGAGGTAAATCTTTAGCAGCTCTAGGAACCAGAGCCTGGAACCTCATGCCAACACACTTAAGGCTGATGGAAGCAGAAACACAGTTCAGAAAGGCCTGAAGACTTGGATCTTCAGATCCTCAGATGCACTCTGATCATCTCTCATATAATTGAGGTACCTGTCCTCCTTCTCTCTTTCCCGCATAGCGCCAGGTTGCTCCTTTCAGAGTAATAGTCGTGCTCTATAAAATAACCAAATCAAAATCAAGAAGGCATGGCAACAAACAAAGAACACATGCAGGCCAATGGTAAAAGCACACTGACTGCCTACAGAAACTCCCTAATAGTCACTGGAAAAGAATGAACACATACAGGCCTATGCACACTAACTATACAAAATGGCCCCTGCCACATGGCATGGGGAACAGAAGCAAATGTTGTACCATGGCAAATACACACAAAAGGCATAGTTAAACAGACAGAACACAGCATTGGTTAATTCAGAAATGTCAAAAGTAAAAATTTCAGCAACACATATCCTCCAAAGGCATTAACCAATCTATACACTATTTGCAGAAACAAAGTGAGAAATACCAACAAAAAAATCCCTTTTAACCCAATACCATACATGGCCTAGATGATGCTTCAATTTAACAGACACAACAGAAACAACACTCATGGCTAGCACTGAGCCTACTGGCTGGAAGGCCCATGACAACCTAGGCCACATAGTGCATTAAAAGAATACAGTAAATTCAATTAAAAAATTGGGAAAATTTACTAATCTGTGCAACATTTTCCTTAACATAAGAAGAAAACGCACATGCAAAAAAAAACCAGCAACAACCAGCAAGAAGGCATGGACAGAAACGAAGAACATATGAAGGCCTATGGCAAAAGCACATTGACTCCCTACACAAAATAACTACTAGCCACTTGGTCAGAACAACAACCAGCAAAAAGGCAGAGCCACAGCAAAGAAGACATGCAGGACTATGGCAAAAGCCACATGTTCACAACACACAAGCAACAAGCAGAAAGCCTGGAACACAAATAATGCAGGCATATGGCAAAAGCACAATGGCTGCCAGTGCCTACAACAAATGACCACTGATCACATGGTCAAACAGCAAGCAAAGAGGCATGGCCACAACAAAGAAGACATGTAGGTTTATGGCAAAAGCACATTGGCCGGCTACACAAAATGACCGCCAGGCACATGGTCTCAACAACAAGCAGAAGGCCTGGAAAACAAAGAACACATACAGGCCTATGGATTCTGACTATACAAAATGGGCCCTTGTCACATGGGGAACAAATTAAAATAGTGGCTTATGGTAAACACACACACTATCCAGACTAAGGAGGCACTGGCAACACAGTGAACACAGCATTGTTTCACAAATGCCAAAAAATAACAGGACTAAAAATATTTAAAACAACACACATCTCCCAAAGGCATTGCCCCTCCTAAACTGTTTGCAGGAAAATAAATGTGAAATACCACAAAGAAAACACATTTTGTATTTCAATCCAAATCCATCCATGCCCAAAATTATGTTTCTAATTTAACAGACACCACGGAAACAGTTGCTTTATGCTCCCATGACTAGGAATGGGCCTACTGGCTGAAAGGGCCATGGGCAAACCCGGCCACATAGTGAATTAAATCATATTGTAATTTTAAACATGGAGAAAATGTAGTGAACTTTGCAACATTTTTCCTTTAGAAAAGAAGAAAAATTACTTACAAAGAAAGAACTAGGCCCCTACTGAAACTACAGGCCACACACCACAGTAAATTTTAAAAATCGATTATTCAACTTCCTTGTGAAATCTCAAATACAAAGTCCTTAAATTCAATGGTATGTAAGGCAAACACCAAGAGTGATCCTTCCAGCTCCAAATCCAAATGGAAAGTGACCAGGAGATAGACAAATCACTGGGAGTAGCCTGCTGGACAGGAACAAGCAGTTGGAGACTCTGGGGCAAAGTAAATAAAACAAACACTCTTCACACACAAAAAAATGCTAAATGTCCATTTGAGGAGGTTTTTGACTCCAAATTGTCATTTTGGGAAGATTTGGATGCTTCTTGAGGAGAAAATCTTCTATAGATTGCAGCCCTGGCAGTCCTTCCCATTTGGGATCGCATATGGCAGGCAACATCCGCGAGAAGTCGCTTGTCTGTCCGAAAGATGTGTTGGTGACCGCAAAATCTTGCAAGAGCATGCGAACGGCTAGCAAAACTCAAGGTGAGGGTGAAGGTGAACAGCTCTGAAACTCTCGTGAGCCGCCAGCAAGTAACTCCAGCTTAAGCAAAAGGACATTTCAAGTTCTCTAACAACTAAAAAACTCTAATCACAAAGTTGTTTGACCTTGTTAACTGGTTATAAAGTGGTTTACGGGTTGGAATTAACTGCCCAGCTCGTAATCAGGCCTATGTTTCTATTGGTAACTCTGCGTTTTCTGGGGAACGTGGAGTAGCAGAATTCCGCAAACTCTGCACATGGAAATTGAATTGGGGACAGTGAAGTGGGATAGAGATTAGAGTGGGGTAAACTGAAGTGGGGTCAAGTACAGTGCAGTGGCATAGAGTGCATTGGCTGGGAGTAGAGTGGTGCAGAGTAGAGTGGAGTACAGCGGCTTGGAGTGGCATAGAGTAGAATAACATAGAGTGCAGTGGTGTATATTAGAGTGGCATTGAGTGAAGTGGGCTAGAGTGAATTGGGGAAGGTTGAAGTGGAGTTGAGTAGAATGGCATGGAGTAAAGTAAAGTGGGGTAGAGTGAAGTTAGATAGATTTAAGTTGGGTAGAGTAGAGTGGTGTAGAGTGGCATAGAGTGGCATAGATTATAGTGGCGTATAGTAGAGCGATGTAGAGTGAACTGGGGTAGACTGAAGTATAGAAGAGTGAAAAATATTGTTAATGAGTAGAGATGTAGAGTACAGTGGCATAGAGAAGAGTGCTGTAGAGTAGAGTGGCGTGGAGTAGAGTAGGGTAGAGTGAAGTGGGATAGAGAGAAGTGGCATACATAGATTAGAATGGGTGAGAGTAGAATGGTGCACTGTAGAGTGTTATAGGGTGAAGTGGGGTAGAGTGAAGTGGTGTAAAGTGAATTTGAGTAGAGTAGAGTGGCGTAAAGTGCAGTGCATTACAGTAGAGTGGTGCAAAGTTAAGTAGGATAGAGTAGAGTGGCAAAGAGCACAGTGGGTAGATTGAAGTGAGGCAGAGTCGAGTGGCATAGAATAGAGTGGCATAAAGTAGAGTGGCATACACTAGAGTGGCATAGAGTACAGAGGCACAGTAGAGTAGCATACAGTAAATTGGGAAAGAGTGAAGTGGGCTGGAGTGAACAGGCACAGAGTCTTGTGGCATAAAGTGTCATGCGGAGAGAGTTGTGGGGTAGGATGAAGTGTAGTAGAGTAGAGTGGCAAGCCTGAGGCACCTTCATGGGAGCCTGGCACAACTTAACCATCAGTGATCCTGTCATTGGATGCACCAAAGGTCTCTATTCCTTTCCATCCAATCAACTTGCTTCCCCTATCCACCTTTCTCTTCAATTGTGATATTTATTGCACTGTAATAAAATCTGACCCCTTTCAAGAGATCTCACAGTGGTGTTCGATATATGTTGTAAGCATTGGCATACCGGTTTATAGGGAAATACACAATCAATTGAAATATCTATTGTGGAAAGACCCAGTACCACTAACTGGGTGTCTTCAGGAGGACATCAGGCTCTGGCAATTATCTTGTGCTTCAGGTTGTCTCACACATAGGACAACCTTGAGCTAGAAGTCATCAGAAGAATGCTATGGCAAAACTCACTGTCAATAACTCACAGTACATTTGCTGGTGTCAGGATGATGTGGCTGATTTAAAAACAATCAAAATACTTTAACTTCACCGTGTTGTATGCAGGTGTGAGAAATTGTTTGCATACCCTGATTTAAGCTAATATTAATGAAGATACCGTACATTCCATGAGCCCTGAAAAAAGTTATGCTTTCTTTCCCCTGCTCTTCTGAAACAGCAGCGTACACTGTAATCCTGCCATGTGTAAATTTTGGTAATGCCATCCTTGATGGCATAACACAATCTTCTCTATTAATAAACAAAACTGTTCCACACTCCACTGCCAGACTTATATCATGATCTCTATCCTCATCGAGTTACACTGCCTCCAATTGAGGTTAGAATAGCATTTAAACTGGGACACAGACTACAAAGCAGTCTGCTCCAATTCTTCCAATCTACTTTTCTTAAAATCGCAAAAAAGCAAAACAACCTTCTGCTGAAAACCTCAATCTTTCAAACCACTAATAGACAGCATCAATCCTTCCCAGGAGCCGCAACTCTTCGATGGAACTCTCACCTTGTCAATGTCAATGTCAATGTCAAAGATTTTTGTATAGCGCACAAATCACCAAAGGTCGCAAGGCGCTAACTGCTGACTGCAGGACTACATCCATCTTCAGTCTGTCTGTGGCCATCTAAAAATGCGCCCCTTTAGACTAAAAGGTTACCCTAAAAGGTTTCTCCATCATCGCCACTCCTTGCACTCTCCCCACATTGTTTCCCCTTCTACCATCCCCTCTCCATTGATTTTGTTATTGGTTTTGTCCCTCCGCTTCTCTTCACTCTGGATATGCCAGCTGGTCCTCCCTAACCCAATCTAAACTTTCTGTACACTTGCTTTCTAGAGTGTGCGGTCTTCTACTGCCTAGTCTTGCTTGCTGTCTCTTCCTTAGCTTCTCCCCTGCTAGTTATTCCTCGAGTCCTCTCATGATAACTAGTTGTGTTCCTTGTCCCTTCTGTGCAGTAAACCCCTTCTCCCATTCGGTTCCCCTTGCGCCTTGTACTCCCACCTCCTGGCCTCTCTGGCCTTGAATCAGGTCCATCTCCCTACCTTACCCTGTGTTACTTGGTCAAGTTCTCTTGAACTTCTCCTCTGTGCAATCTCCAGGCCCCCTTCTGGCCCTTTATTCCTCTACCATCCAACCCCTTTAATGATCTTATATATCCTTTGCACCCCTCCCCCTGCTTATTGCCAACTCATTGTCTGCACTGTGTATAAATCTTTTATCTAAATTGGAGTCTGCATAGACTGTCCCTGCTGAGCAGACATTTGCTAATACCCCTAACTCTTTGCCCAGGTTTGATCTCTTTACCCTCATTCCTTTCCATCAGATTACTAATTACACAACTCATTTTGATTGTCAAGTGAAGGTTTCAGTATCTTTGCACCAGAGCGGACTCCGCAATTCTTTCATTTGTTTGTGTTTCCTACTGGAAGAGTGCCATTGTTAACTCTATACTCTCCAGGCCTAGTTCACTAGTTGCAGAGTTAGACTTAGAACTTGCTTTTACCAAGCAGAAGCTAACACTAAATGGCAGCTGATCATTTATAACCTCGTATAAGCATATGCACTTGGATGGTCTTCATCTCAGTTTCATCTCACTTGCCCATGTGTGGATAAAATGTACCTATCCGTTTTTGGTTGAGGATATCCAACTACATTGTTTCTTGTCAGCTCCTATAATATACAATGAAACTTTTTAATACCTGCTTGTGTGAAGTTGTATAACTTATATTTCAGTAACTCAGGTTAGATTCCTGTCTGTCACACGTATTCTACCAGGGTGTTGTAAATTAAGGCAGAATGTGATTAAGCATTCACTGAAAACATTAGTGTTTCCCTTTTTTATCGTGTTTTCCTCCTTATGTTGGCCGAAGTCCGGACTCCATTTTGTATTGACATGCTGCCATGTGCTCACCACGAGGAGAGTCCGACCTCTGTGTTAGTTGCTCTTGTAATCTGCCTAGCAACAGTTATAAATAGCTCTCTTGTCCATCTGGCGCATGCCCAGACTTGACCACATCTGTTATAATTAGCTTTGCTTGACCATGTGTTTTCGCGGGCTCAAGGAGTGTGTTAGCTCCGCCCATGTATTGATTTGGTATCGAGAATGACCCTAAATGGTAATGTTCTTCGACTTCATGTGGTATCCACCCACTCATGAGCCCCTCTGTTGTGTATAAAAGGGGACAATGTACGCAAGTTCTGTGTGCTACTCCTTGCAATACTGAAGAGTGTTGTGTGGATTGTAGGACCACCCTTAAGGGTTAATAAACATTGTTTTTGTACTTTGCAGTTTCCGTGCCAACTTCCTTATAGATCTCGTTACAGAAGAGCGAACCCTTGTCTCTTGCGGGCCTAGCTGGGGCTTGTATTCATCAATTGGCGCCCGTCACGTGGGGCTCATCGGCGACTCGGATGCTCGAAGGACTGGTCGCGACGAAGGTGAGGAGTTTGGCCGGGGACGTGATCACTGCCAGCGGCGTCTTAGCCCTGGCATCCCGAGGTTTTTCTTCCTTCCCTTCCGAGCTGACCATCTGGGTGGCGCCGGTCATCGACTGAGACCTCTTCTGTCGGTCCTGCCGTGAGAGCCGTTTGGGCGATTGTGGAGCTTGGCAGTTGGAACCTGGACTCTTGATTGGTAAGAACCGTTGTACGGTACTTGCTCCGAGTTTTGAAGCCTGGTCTGGCTATTTGAGTTTGATTGATGGTGACTAGTCATGTTTTGAATTTGCCTTTGTGAAAATATATGCGTTGCAACACATATAGGCAGGTAATGTGGAGAAATTTCTCCGGAGCTGTGTAAACTTGGAACGGCGCAACGATTAAGTGCCATTTTTCTTGATAATACTGCATATTTTGCATTATTTCTAGCATGCCTGCTTTTAGCGCACTCCGTAAGTGGTGCTGCTGTTTGGATAACCGGTTGAACCTCGAGGAATCTGCTCCAGCTCCCCCAGAGGGGACTCCTAATAGGGATATGTACGTGAAGCATGGTCTTTCTTCCATAATGTACAGCACGTTGTGGAGGAAATATACCAAGAAGGATCCTGAGTTGCGATGGCCTTTGTATGGATCGTTTGATATACGTAAGATTGAGTATGTGGAACAGTGTATGTGTAAGCGACGTGCTCGTCAGGATATGTTTGAGTGTGTGCGATTATGGGTGAAGGAAGTGCGTGAGCGAGAGAAACGTGAGAAAGCGCTGTTTGATAAGGAGCAACGAAAGAATGATCATATGCGAGCACAGGAAGCGAAGCATCGGGAGGACAAAGAGCAAACGGACAGACAAGAGAAAGAGCGTAGGCTGCAAGTTTCGGGTCAATATGTTGTTCGCCAGCCGCTTTATCCTGTCCTTAATAATCCTGATGATGATTTTTATTTGCTAGATCGCTCTCCGCCCCCTTATGTTGGCGCATCCGCTCCGCGGCCGCAAGATTCTGACCCGGCTTCGGGTAAGGTAGACACACGGTCCATGCTGCCGGCCGAGCAAATGGCTGAGCTTCGGCAAATTTCCTTCCGTGCGCTTAAAGGCAAGGTATCCATGGAGGAATTATTTCAAATTTGGGGGCCATGGCAGGAGAGAGATAAAGTGTATTTTCTGGGTCATTTCGCGGATGAAGTGATTAATGCTTTCCGAAAATATTCTCATGTTTTTGAGCCTGACGAAGTGTCTTCCGATGCCAGAGCAATACGTAACGGTGCTTTTTCTCCCTCTAAGGCTCCTGAGGCGGCTCGGCGGCTGTTCGCCTTACGGGACGAGGTGCTGGCCCTTCGAGAGAAAGCACGCCAACGAGCGGAGGAGGAGAAGCGGTCGGATTCAGTTGCGGCAGGGGGCCACCCATCCACCTCCCAGTCAGATAAGGATAATGTAGTGCATGCTAAACCGATGCGAGAGGCGGCACCTTTGTATGTCCCTCCGAAAGGAGCAGGGACTAGCTCGGACATTAACTCCGCCGATGCTAGGGGATATTTTGTGTATAATTGGGTTTATACTCCTTGGCATAGGGCCGATGTTATGGCGTTAAAGAATGCATTGCCTGACCCCCGCAAGAATCCAGCGGCCTTCTATGAAGAAGTCGAGGGGGCCTTGAATTCTTGCATTATGACCTTAGCGGATATAGATCTGTTCTTTGGCCTTATTCTACCACCGGACACGTGGCGGTCTGTCCGAAAGGTGGATGATGCAGTTGCTTTTAAGGCCCGGTGGTCTGAGCTTGAGGATGAGGATAGGGAACGGAAGCCCGCACAGAAACCACCCCAGAATATTCTAGATCTCCCTGCTGCTATTGTGGCTAAATTGAAAACAATAATCCCCCCCAAAAAGATTGACTGGAATATGTTAGCGGCATGTAAGCAGAAAGTTGATGAGTCAGTTGCAGATTTCTTCACGCGCTTCGAAGAAACGTTCCATGACTTTAGTGGCCAGTCGCTTACCGACGACACAGGCCGCCACCTTTTCGCGGACAAATATGTGGCCAATCTGCTGCCGGCAGTTGCGGCCCGGTTAAAAGCGAGTGAGAGTTCTTGGTCCTCCGCGACATCGACGGCCCTTCTGACCATCGCCCAGTATTATGAGCGTCAGGAGCACGAGGCGAAGGGCCAGGAGGAGAAGAAATCGAAAGATCTTAAAACCAAAGTGATGTTAGCACAAGTATATGGCCCGCCCCGCCGGGGTAATAATAGTAGGGGAAGGGGTGGATCTTATGGTCCCCCTTCGGGCCGATCGGATTTGAATAGGAACCAATGTGCGTACTGTAAGCAGTTGGGCCATTGGGCCAGGGAATGCCCAGCATTGCGTGCTTCGCGGCAGGGGCACACTGCGGGTGGCCAGAGAGGTAGAGGGGGCTTCTCGAACTTTAGAGGGAATTCTAACGATAATGTCCGTTTCGACACTGCTGGGCAGCATCGAGATAGCTCAAACGTTTTCGATCGCCAGCATCAGTATCATGTATCGGACATCGATCACTCGGGATATCATGATTCTCTGCATGCATAGGAATGCGTAGGATGGGGGTCCGAATCAGTTGAGGTGCCGGTCGATCAGACGGGTCCTTATGTGTCGGCTGAGGTTTTAGGTTCTACTGATCAGTTCCTAGTGGATACAGGAGCGACACGTAGTGCATTGTCTAGGTACTTGGTTCCGGGGGCTCCCCCATCCGGCTCAATAGTTACATCGGTAGGGTTTGACGGTACACTCTCCCGAAGCCCTCTTTCACAGCCCCTTGCGTTTAAAGTTGATTGTTTTTCTGCGCCTTGTCCGTTTCTGCTTGCTCCGTACACACCGGATAACATTATGGGCCTTGATATGTTAAAGTACTTTAGGGCTACAATTCGTTGTTCCCCTGAGGGTGTGAGGGTGATTTTAAATGATAACTACCCCCGATCTGGGCGGATGTGTACGATCTCAGAGGATGCGTTGTTGGCTACCCTCCCCCAAGCTTTATGGGCGACTTCGGACACAGATGTCGGACAAATGGTGATTCCTCCGGTCCACATTAGTGTCCAGGAGGGGGCGGTGCTACCACGCCTCCCACAGTATCGTATTTCCCAGGAGGGCGAGGAAGCTCTCATACAGATTGTGCAGGATTTGATCGCAGTAGGAGTAGTGGAAGAAGTTCCCTATAATATCTGTAACAGTCCGATTCTCCCTATTCTGAAAAAGGACACGGATGCAAAGGTCTATCGGTTCATAATTGATTTGAGGGAGGTAAACAAGATCGTGATACCTCAGTACCCGGTGGTTTCCGATATCACGACGTTGCTTACCTTGGTCCCGCCTACGGCGACCGTGTTCTCAGTGATTGATTTGAAAAATGCCTTCTTTTCTATTCCCATTCACCCTGATAGCCGATTCCTTTTTGGGTTCACACTCAACAATAGATCTTATCGTTTTTGTAGAATTCCCCAGGGCTACACAGAAAGCCCTAGTATCTATAGTCAGGCTTTGAAGCGACAGTTGGATTCCTTTGTTTTACTCGAGGGGGTCGCCCTCATTCAATATGTCGATGACATCTTGTTGGCGGCTGACACCCTGGAGTTGGGCGAGAAAAGCACGCTATCCCTACTTTCCTTTTTAGCCTCCCACAATCACAAGGTCTCTAGGAAGAAATTGCAATTCTGTAGACCAAAGGTGACTTATTTGGGTCACCTTTTGTCTAAGGAGGGGCGTGCACTCACACCAGATCGTATCCAAGTAATTTTGGACACACCGAGGCCATCCACGCAGAAGGATGTGCGTGCATTTTTGGGTCTTGTGTCTTTTTGTAGACAGTGGATATTGGGGTTTTCACACACGGCTAAGCCATTACTAGCCCTCTTGACAAAAGATACGCCCATCCCGATCCCCTGGTCAGATGAGTGTGACGCTGCTTTTCAGCAATTGAGACAGGCCCTTTGTTCAGCACCAGTGTTAGGGACCCCTGATTATGCAAAACCCTTTTCGTTGTATGTGCATGAGAAAGATGGATGTGCATTATCAGTTTTAGTACAGATGCATGGTGATAAGCAGCGCCCTTGTGCATACTTTTCGGCTGTACTTGATCCTGTCGCCCGAGCATTACCAGGGTGTTTTCGCTCGGTTGCGGCGACAGCTGTGTCAATACGGCAGAGTGAAGGAATTGTACTGTCCCATAAACTGTTGGTGTTAGTTCCCCATGCTGTTGATGCCCTGCTTAATCAAACAAAGACGCAGCATTTGACCAGTGCCCGTTTAACGGGATATGAGTTGACGCTTTTAGCTCCTCACATTACGTTAAAAAGGTGCGTGACATTAAATCCGGCCACATTGTTGCCATATCCCGAGACACAGCCGGAGGCACAGAAAGCGCATGATTGTATTCTTGTGACTGAGGAACAAACAAAGGGTCGTATTGATCTCCAGGATACGCCCTTTTCAGAGGTAGATGGAGAGTTGTGGGTAGATGGATCATGCCTGAAGCTACCAGATGGTACGACTTCAGCAGCATATGCAATTACCACGTTACAGACGATAGTGGAGACAGCACGCATACCACAGAAATCAGCCCAAGCAGCGGAACTGATAGCGTTAACACGAGCGTGTGAGCTTAGTACAGGATTGTGTGTGAATGTTTACACAGACAGCCGCTATGCCTTCGGAGTAGCGCATGATTTCGGCCTACTCTGGAAGGAGAGAGGGTTTCTAACGTCACATGGGGTGCAGATAATGCATGGGGAGTTAGTTCACAATCTTTTAACTGCATTGACATACCCAAAGAAAATTGCCATTGTTAAGTGTAGTGCCCATAGGAAAGTAGTTGATAAGGTTGGAGAAGGGAATGCGTTAGCGGATCGAGTAGCACGGGAGACTGCGATGCAGCCCGGTACTACTGCCATGTATGTAGTGAAGTCACAGGTGGAGAGATGGCATGATGCGAAGGAGGAAGTGCGAGAAATACAAAAGACCGCTTCTGACAAAGAGCGGGAACAATGGGCTAGCGAGGGAGAACTGGATGACGAGGGGTGCTGGAGAAATAAGCAGATGGATAGATGGAAATTACCCACGGCTTTTGTACAACCTATGGTCCAGATGGCACATGGGCTAGCACATGTTGGAGCTTCCGCAATTGTGAAATCGCTTACCCAAGTCTGGGAGCATCCAGAGATTGCTAGCACGGCAAAGAGGGTGGTGCAGACCTGTATGATCTGTCTGAAGTATAACCCAGGGAAAGGCACGCGAACTCCAGCAGGAGGATTTGCGACACCCACTGCACCCTTTGAGGTTCTGCAGATGGATTACATCCAGCTTGAGCGCTGTAACAATTTGAAGTATGTTCTAGTAGTGGTTTGCGCCTTTAGTAAATGGGTCGAGGCGTACCCTGCGAAAGACAATACTGCAATGACTACAGCGAAGCTATTGCTGAAAGAGTTTTTCCCCCGATACGGCGTCTGTAGACTTCTGTGGAGTGATAATGGCCCTCACTTTGTAGCAGATGTTATAAAGTATGTCTTGAAGGGCCTAGGCGTCACCCAGAAGTTCCACGCCGTGTTCCACCCTCAGTCTGCAGGACTAGTCGAGAAATATAATGGTACACAGAAGCTTAAGATCGCCAAAATTCAAGCTTCCACGTCTTTGACTTGGCCAGACGCTTTGCCACTGGCGTTATTGTCAATTAGGTCGGTGCCACACTCTCGAACCGGCCTTACACCCTATGAGATTGTATTTGGACGCCCAATGAATATTTGGGGTCCACCAAGACCTAAGGCTGTGTATGATGTACCTTGTGTGATGATGAGTGATTATCTGGCACAGTTAACGGATAACTTGGTTTCTATTCATCAACAGGTCCGAGAGGCGCTCCCTGATCGGTCTACCGGTGAAGGACATGGTCTCCGGCCTGGGGATCATGTCATGCTGAAGGTTTTCGACAGAACGAACAGTTTGGAGCCGAGATGGGTCGGACCTGAGCAAGTTCTTCTTGCAACGAGGACGGCTGTGCGAGTCTCGAACAGGAAGAATTGGATCCATTCCTTGCACTGTCGAAAGGTACCGCCCGGATTGGTGGAATCTGCCGTGCTGACCGATCAACGAGACATCCTAGCAGCAGAGACAGGCCGTGCTGCAGAGCCAAACGACACTGAGGAGCTCTTTTCGGACCACACGACTTCTGGAGGAAGGCGATATCATCTGCGACCAAGGAAGTGAGGTTTCCAGTACCGGGACATACTGTCAGAACGGCCCTTGGGTTAGTGAAACGGAGAGCCGATGAGGCAAGGGGGGGGGATCAGCCCTGCATTAGTGTAGTGACACCCGTCTTGGCCCGCTGGTGAAGAAATCAACCGCTGCCCAAGGGGAAGAGTTCTGACAGACCTTTTTAGTTTCAGGAAGATACCAGGGTATTGTTTCCTTTGACATGGAGAAGAAGAAAATTCTTTGTGCACTGGGGTTCATGCTAACAGTAGCTATCATTGGTATAACCACATGGTTTGTGGAGGAGGCAACTCCTGCCCGAGAGACACTTGTGTTGACGACTCCAGTGCCTGCGGAGCACTACTTTTACACATTGCCATACCAAGAGTTGAAGCATCGACAATCCTATTTGAATAACACTTTCATTCAGATGCTGCATCACACCCACGTTGCTACAAATGCTACGAACTGTTGGATATGTGGGATGATGCCAGCCCATCAGAAGAAAGGAGGTACGCCATTCATACCCCTTCCTTTCTCTCACAATGGCTCTTGTAGAGCATGGTACACTCTGTTGTTTGCCACTCGAAAACCGACAGTTGGACGATTGCTTTTCAGACTTAATAAAGAATGCCATCAGGACAAGAATGGGTATCCACAAGCGAATGGGACAATTTGGGAATGGGAAGAGTACCGACCGGACAATGAATCCATTCCCTATATCTTCACGAATACCAGAGACACTGTGGGGAAGGAAAAATTTGTAATCCAAGTGGCACAAGCCCAAGCGGACCTGTGCGTCCAGAGTGTGGGTTTTATCCCTGTTGGTGTCAGTGATTGTATAACCGTATTAAACATCGATGGGCTGAACAACAGCACCTTCCTAGCATCCCATAATACCTATTTTGTATGTGGAAATAAAGGTTATTACCGTTTGCCGGCTGGGTGGTCTGGGGTATGCTATGTATCATTCCTATTACCTCCTGTATTTCTAGCACCCGCGTTATATCATAAGGATTTGAAATTGCTGAATAATGTGACTGTAAATAGATATAAACGTACTCTATCTATTAATGAGGTGGATCAAGCTGATACCAGCTTGCAACAGTATATTGATTTCAATTTAGGACTGTTTTTCTTTGTTGGAGCCGCTCTGAATAGTAGGAAGATCCGAAGATTAACACGAGTGGTAGAAGCTGTGACTAATCAGACTGCTGCTGCTCTTGGGAACCTTACGGAAGAATTACAGATTACCAGAATTGTTGCATTGCAGAACCGTATGGTATTGGATGTAATGCTAGCAGATCGAGGAGGAGCCTGTAAAATTATTGGAAGTAGCTGCTGTGTGTTCATTCCTGATCATACGCCATCCGTTTATAACGCCATTAATAAGCTGCATAAAATAGCAGCTGAAATCCACACAGAAAACGGCACTTGGTCCTTTTCTGGATGGTTTTGGGCGTTGGTTACTGCCTGGGGATGGAAGGTCTTAACTGGTCTCTGCATTATTGTAGCAATTCTGTTCCTTCTCTGTATGTGTATTCAATGTGGACCATTGTGCTGTTCCGTATGCATTTCATTTTGCATTCCAGATAAGAAAGCTATTGCCGATGTTGCACGCCAGAAGGGTCTAGCTAAAGAGGTTAAAGGAATGATGATAATTGACATATACGATGATTATTCTTGGAAACCGGATGTCTTCAGTAAATGCTGAAAGGGTCGTCTGTTGTAAATTAAGGCAGAATGTGATTAAGCATTCACTGAAAACATTAGTGTTTCCCTTTTTTATCGTGTTTTCCTCCTTATGTTGGCCGAAGTCCGGACTCCATTTTGTATTGACATGCTGCCATGTGCTCACCACGAGGAGAGTCCGACCTCTGTGTTAGTTGCTCTTGTAATCTGCCTAGCAACAGTTATAAATAGCTCTCTTGTCCATCTGGCGCATGCCCAGACTTGACCACATCTGTTATAATTAGCTTTGCTTGACCATGTGTTTTCGCGGGCTCAAGGAGTGTGTTAGCTCCGCCCATGTATTGATTTGGTATCGAGAATGACCCTAAATGGTAATGTTCTTCGACTTCATGTGGTATCCACCCACTCATGAGCCCCTCTGTTGTGTATAAAAGGGGACAATGTACGCAAGTTCTGTGTGCTACTCCTTGCAATACTGAAGAGTGTTGTGTGGATTGTAGGACCACCCTTAAGGGTTAATAAACATTGTTTTTGTACTTTGCAGTTTCCGTGCCAACTTCCTTATAGATCTCGTTACAGAAGAGCGAACCCTTGTCTCTTGCAGGCCTAGCTGGGGCTTGTATTCATCAAGGGACTTGAGCTTTTTACTTTTGAATTCAAGTTCTTCTTTAGACTAATCAAACTACGAACTCACACTTTACTTTCAAAGCAGAACCATATGGCTAGCTAATTTTTCTAGTTGTCAGAAGATGGTGAGTATGATATGGTACATTTATGCAGAGTAAACATAACACTATCTGTCCCACATATATCTGCTTCACTTCATTCTTAAATAAAGTCATAAATTCCCCTCATTTATTTATATAAGTTTATGAAGGGGCTATGCAAATAACAATACAGGAAAAGAGAAAGCAGTGAAAATTATTTCTGTAACTGAACTGATACCTAGGCAGCTTAATCAGCCTACCGTTACAAGATTTTTATTAGCAACAAGTAAAATTCAAGTCAATAATCCATAAACATAATCCTTGGTTGCTTGAGCATGCGCAGTCACACTTGTGTAAATATCCCATTTCACATCATTTTAACTTTGGGCTTGGTTAATTTTATTTCCCCCTACCTTTGTGAATTTCTGAATTTCATCCATCGCATTCTGTATGCTAGTCCCTTCAGCTTTAAGATATAAGATTAAATAATCTGCATACAACTTGATAGTGGGCATACTTTCAATGGGGGGCATGATCAATAAATTATTATGAATTTTGACAGTGAGGGTTTCTATAAACAGAGAAAACAAAAGAGGGGACAAAGGACAGCCCTGATGCATGCCCTATTTAATAATCACCTTCCCAGCTTCTGCACCACTGATAACAATTTTAGCTTCAGCCTGACTAAATAATTATTTTAACATATGTACCAGCTGGATGGGAAAACCAAACGTATCCAAAATAGCAAATAAGGTGCACCAATCTACCAAATCAAAAGCCTTTTCAGCGTCCATCATCAAAATGGCAGCTTTAATTTTATTAGCCGAAAACTAATCGACTGCTTGCGTGAGAAAGTATGTATTGGTGGCCATTAGCCATCGTGGAAGGAAACCATTTTGATCAGTATGAACTACTTGTTGGGCACACGGAGCAATCCCTCCAGCCCAGATCTTCATAAACAGTTTGTAGTCTGCATTTAACAAACTAATCGGGTGGTAGGAATTTGCATCCTAAGGTTCTTTATTCTTTTTAAGGAAGACTACGAGTACTGACTCCTTGAAGCTATTAAGAATACCTGCCCCTCCTTTATTTGATTAAACAGTTTAGTTAAAAAAAGGAAGTAGTTCATCTTGAAATGTCTTATATACTTTGACCGGCATCCCATCCGACCCACGAGCCTTAGAGTAGGACATTCTTTTTAGTACTGCACAGACTTCTGACATTACTATTTTACTATTGAGTGTCTTGCTATGCTGCTGAGATATCTGCAGTAACTCCTGTAATTCCAGATAGGATCGCAGTTCTCAATCCTCTACTCCCAATGTATCTGCATAAATTTGTTTAAAATGAGAAAGGAACACCGCTGATATTGCCTGTTTATCTTCTTCTAACAACCCAGTAGAAGGATTTCTAACATGACTGATTGTTTGTGCTGCTTTCTTACTTTTCGTAGTCCAGGCCAGGAATCTGCAAATATGCTGGCTTTCCTCATAAATCCTTTGCTGATACGCCTTGCTTCCCATAATTTCCTCTAGGAGAAAGTAATCCTTCCACTGATCTTTAGCTTTTGAAGTCTCTTGCTGTAGTGCTTTAAGGGTATGTTTTGCTAGTGCTGTGGAATCTAAGTTTAGTCTAGCTTCCTCTACTGCAGACTGTAACTCTGAGATCTTTTTCTTACATTGCTTGTTTAACCTAAACTTATAGACTATCATCTGTCCTCTAAAGGTGGCCTTAAATGCCTCCCAAACCACAAAAATTGGGGCTGTATTTGCATTAAACTGGAAAAATCTCCTGATAAAAAATTTAGTTTCGATCACCCAAGTATTGTCTTCCAGTAGGGATTTATCAAACTGCAATCTTGCTCTCTCTTTCGGCTTGATCATCAACCTAAACATTAAAGAAACTATAGAGTGATCAGAAAAAAAATTGGCCAATATCTCTGATTTACCATTGGCTACCAGCTTATCCACAAGAAAAAAGTCCAAACGAGATTCTGTTATGTATCTTGAGGAGTAGCATGTAAATTGAGAGAAACCAGGGTATCCCTGGCTCCAGGGGTCCGTTAAGGCGAAGTCTGTTAACAAACTTTGTATTAGCTTTGCAGTTTTCAGTTTTAGGCTTTAGCTGATGTTTTGTTTTATTTGAGGTGTCTAATGTCAACTTCCGTATTTAATTAAAATTGCCCCCTAAAATCAATATACCTTCCGTATTTGCTACTAGTTGATACATTTCTCAAGTCCCACAGTATCATCGTCTATGGGACCATAGTAATTGACCAAATTTACCACTATCGCATCCAGTTTTACCTTCATCCATAGCCATCTACCTTTTCCGTCTTGCAGGACCTCCCCGACCTGTCAATCTAATATATTTGATAAGAGGATCCCCACCCCTCGCACCGCTAAGCTAGCAGATGAAAAATACACCAATGAATATTTTTTAGGTAGCACTATCTTTGGAGTTTCCGTCCTAAAATGGGTTTCTGGTAGAAATATGATTTCAGGAGAAAGGGATGCTAACCAGTTTAAGCAGAACTTTTACGCGGGTTCAGTAATCCATTAGCATTGCATGTAATCACTTTTATGTCTTGCAACCTTTAATCTATCCTAAATAGCCTATTGCAGCTTTGCCAAATCTAAAATTTCTCTCAGCAAACTTATCTTTCTTTAACCAACACCTCGCACCCCAACCACTCACTGCAAAATCTTACAAACTTGTACGTGTGACCAATATAACTCGGTTTTCCCCAGCTAATTGTTTTCATTACCTACCCTTTCCCAAACCCATACCCCCACCCCTCGCTTCCTACCCCTGGCAGATGGGGAAAAACCCACCATAACCCCTGCCTTCCCGCCCTGAAATTCCCTTAACCCAGGTGCCATGTTAGTGCACCCTAGTGTGACCTACTGCCCCTCCCAAACCTGTGAAAAAAAAAGAGAGAGAAAAGAGGAAAAGACAAAAAAAAATTCCAAGCAGTCATTTCCAGATAGTTCAAACATTTTGCTTTTCTGTAGTGATTTTCTGCAAAGGTTCCTGGGCTTCATCTAGATTTGCAAACATATGGAACGTCCCTTGAACCAGGACCCGCAGCTTTGATTGTTCAGCAATGGCCTCCTGTTCCCCCTGTGCCTTGAACAGATAGAGAAGCTTAATAAATTCTTTCCATCGCCGAGCCTCTGTTGCACTCATATCGGAGAAGATGTGGCAACTAGGTACTTCCCAGGTGGAGAATTCCTTCTTTTGAATTGCCCTGGTCAATATCTATTCCTTCACTTGGTAGTCCGCAAACTTGACTAAGATAGTTCTAGGCAGCTTAGAGTTCGGGAATGGCTGTGCTGCAACTCTATGTGCTCGTGTTATCGCAAGATCACCGGAAAATTCGGGCATCACATTTTCCTTGATAAAAGACTCAACCCACTGGAGCATTTTTGATCCCACACAGCCCTCTGGTACCCCAACTAGCTGCAAGTTTGATCATCGAGAATGGTTTTCCAGCTCTTCTAACTTTGTTTCCAGCAGATTTTTCTGTTTTGTCTCTAAAGAGGTCTGATGCTGCATTGAATTCATTTGATCTTCCAGGAGAGAAATCCTTGATTCGGCCTCTTGGAGTCTTGCTGAATAAGACCCGACTGCTTCTTCGATTTTTGATAAACGTGAATGTAGAGCTGCTATCTCATTTGCTTGCATTACTTTCATCTCCCTTATCTCTTCAAGAATCAAATTTAACATGGCTTTGGTATCCAATTGGAAGCTCGTCCCAGCCTCTGATAGCTGATATCCAAGCGTATCCTACAGCCCTACCCATGGTTGTTGTCCTGTTGTCACATTTCTTTCCACCACAGATGATAACTGTGGACTCCCCAGTGGACTATGGAGTGGAGGAGGATCTTAGATGGCTAAGGGAGGGCTTTGTTGGATGTGCTCACAGTGATCTTGTTCTGAGGTTAAGTTTGAAGAGAATGGTGGAGGCAGTTTGGATTTTTTTTAAATGGTTATTTCTTGACCTTACTTTGAGACATACAGGCGAGATTTTCCGGAGTGATCTCGTGGTTCACCATTACATCTTAACTCACCGCTAATGGGCTGACCACCGGGATCGCCACTACCAATACTGAGCCGGATGGTACACTGCCTCGTTCTTCAGACAATCGATTGGTAGTTGTTTCTCTCTGGCTGAGACGTACATCCCTCTCCTGATTGGGATCCGCCTGACTCCCTGCTCAATGTTCCAGGGCCTCATATTCAGAACTCGTAGGACTGGCAATTGGAACTGACCCACGACGAGGCTTCAGAAAACATTCAGCCCTAACATTTGTGGAAACGGTCTTCAGCTGAGCCATACGGGTTTTGGATTTAAGAGCCGCATTTGAGTGAACATGAGCCATTACATTGGCAATTTTTAAGTGCTTCCCCATCCTAGCAGTAGAGCCTTCAAACAGCTGCTTAAAAAACACACTTATGTAATGAAGGGAATGGGGGTGTGTGCTCCTCTGAGCCGTAACACTTCCGCACTTCTGCAGAGCAGAGCCCACTGCAATCTAGCACCTGGTCAAGTACCTGGTGCATAGCTTTTCAGCTTACTCTAAAGGGAGCTCCCTGGGGACCTTTTACCCAGCCAGCCCCAGGACAAATTCGACTAATACAGCAATAAGAGCAAGTTTTCTCTATTTAAAAAGAAAAATAAATGCTCTGTTCAGCTTACTTTTTGCTGAAGCTGCAGCTTACTTTTCCTCCTTTAGTCCTTCACTGTTTCTGTCCTCCTAATCCTCAGTTGCCACCTATCCTCTCAAACAGCCTTTCTTTACTACAAGGAAACAGCGTTTTCCACCGCCGATAAAATCAACTTCAGCTGTGGCACCCAGCAGCTACTCCGCTCCAGTCAACAGGGAGCTCAACAAACGCTGAACAAACACCGAAGGGGGAAGGAAATACCGAGCCTCCGCCACTGCGATCATCAACGTCCAGGCAGAGCCTCCCTCCAGAAGCGGTAACAGACAGGCATACACCGGAGCGCAGCATGTCCAGCAACAAGCAGAGAACCTCGCACAGTGCAGGTCAGCGATCAGCCATTACCGAGGGCGGGGCAGTGGTCACCTGGGACTACGTGTGGGTGGGATTCGCTATAGCCTCCATCCAAAACAGAAATCTTTTTATTTAATTTGGTTCTTTCTGATCTCCCAGCATCCTTACATCCTCGACTGCCACATCCAATCAGATACCTAGGCATTTATGTTACAAACAATTACGACCAATTTTTTTCTCTGAATTGCACTACTATGCTAGCGAAAGTGAACAAATTATTAGAAAAGTGGACTTTGCTTATTTTATCATTGATAGGTTTGGTGTTTATGATCAAAATGTCGGTGCTGCCATTGTTTCAGTTTCTTTTTAGTAATCTTCCTTTGAAAATCCCAAATGCCTATTTTAAGGAATTGGTTGAAATATTTTGGAAGTTTTGTGGAATAAAAAACACCCCAGGGTTTAGCTAGCCACACTTCAGTTGGATGTAGCATTGGGGTGGTTAGCGCTCCCACATTTTCCGACTTATTATCAGGCCTCTCTGTTCAATTTGCTATCGCAACTGGGAGAGGAAAATTCAGTTTTTTATATTTTTTTTTACACAAATGCTGAAGGAAAGCACCATAAGACTTCCCATCTTTTTGCGATCATCAAAACTCCCCCCAAAAAACAGATATAAGGTTATTTTGGCATTGGCAGCTAGGATTATGCTTTTTTGTAAATCACAAAATATTCCAGCATATCATGCTTATACCCCTATCCAAGATTGTGTAGTTGGAGGCTTAATGCTGCCTAGAGGGCTTTCCCGTGCATGGCAAGAATTAGGTTTTGGTCAGCTTGTGGATTTTTATAATCATCAAACGTTAATTACTTGGGAACTGATAAGGCTGCAATTCATCAATTTAAATACTGCTTTTTTTAGCTACCTTCAGCTCGTGAATTTTCTTAAGACTAACTAAACCATGCCGAGTGAGGCCACACATCAAATTACTAAGCAAATGTTGCATAAAATAGTGGGAGCGGGATTTTGGTATTGGCTGTTACTTCAGCAGGCGCATAGTGGAGAGATTATTGCGAAAGAGCTTCAGAAAATGGTTGTATGACATAATTTCGACAGACAGAAAATCGACCTACAAATATATCGCAACAAAAATATCGATGTCAAGAATATCGACATCCTATCTACAACATGGTAAGTACAAAAATATCGAAAATTAAATATCGATGTCAAAAATATCGTTATTAAAAATATCGTTTTTTTTTTACTTTAAAAATATATGTAAAATAAACCAAATTATACTTAGAAATTAAATAAACATAATTAAATATATTGTATAATATTTAAAATGTATAATTAATATATATAATTTAATAAAACTTTAATTAAACATATACATATAATATATATTATATATACTTACTTAATAATTAATTTTACTAATAATTTCTGTAACGTATAAATTATTAAATGTTTTTAAAAATTACCAATACATCTATACACATAAAAGAATAACATTAATAAATATTTAATATTTACATATAGCAAATAATAATCAATATTTTTAATGAGAATAATTTTTATTATTAATGATATATTACAATAGCAAAAATAATACAAAACATATGAAATATCAGACACAATAAAACTACTAGTCCAACTCCAACAAAAACAACATAAAGTAAAATGTTGGATACCGTAGGGGTAAAAATTACTATTCCAACTCCAAAGAGTGCAACAGTAGGGAAAGCGTTGGATAGCGTAGGGTTAAAATTACTATTCCAACTCCAGAGAGTGCAATAGTAGGAAAAGCGTTGGATAGCGTAAAGGTAAAAATTACTATTCCAACTCCAGAGAGTGCAACAGTAGGAAAAGCGCTGGATAGCGTAGGGGTAAAAATTACTATTCCAACTCCAAAGAGTGCAACAGTAGGAAAAGCGTTGGATAGCGTAGGGTTAAAATTACTATTCCACCTCCAGAGAGTGCAATAGTAGGGAAAGCGTTGGATAGCGTAAAGGTAAAAATTTCTATTCCAACTCCAGAGAGTGCAACAGTAGGAAAAGCGCTGGATAGCGTAGGGGTAAAAATTACTATTCCAACTCCAGAGAGTGCAACAGTAGGGAAAGCGTTGGATAGCGTAGGGGTACAAATTACTATTCCCACTCCAGTAAGTGAAACAGTAGGTAAAGCGCTGGATAGGGTAGGGGTAAAAATTACTATTCCCACTCCAGTAAGTGAAACAGTAGGGAAAGCGCTGGATAGCGTAGGGGTAAAAATTACTATTCCAACTCCAAAGAGTGCAACAGTAGGGAAAGCGTTGGATAGCGTAGGGGTAAAAATTACTATTCCAACTCCAGAGAGTGCAATAGTAGGGAAAGCGTTGGATAGCGTAGGGGTACAAATTACTATTCCCACTCCAGAGAGTGCAACAGTAGGGAAAGTGTTGGATAGCGTAGGGAAAATAATCACTATTCCAACTCCAGAGAGTGCAACAGTAGGAAAAGCGCTGGCTAGCGTAGGGGTAAAAATTACTATTCCAACTCCAGAGAGTGCAACAGTAGGGAAAGCGTTGGATAGCGTAGGGGTACAAATTACTATTCCCACTCCAGTAAGTGAAACAGTAGGTAAAGCGCTGGATAGCGTAGGGGTAAAAATTACTAGTCCAACTCCAAAGAGTGCAACAGTAGGGAAAGCGTTGGATAGCGTAGGGGTAAAAATTACTATTCCAACTCCAAAGAGTGCAACAGTAGGGAAAGCGTTGGATAGCGTAGGGGTAAAAATTACTATTCCAACTCCAGAGAGTGCAACAGTAGGGAAAGCGTTGGATAGCGTAGGGGTACAAATTACTATTCCCACTCCAGTAAGTGAAACAGTAGGGAAAGCGCTGGATAGCGTAGGGGTAAAAATTACTATTCCAACTCCAGAGAGTGCAATAGTAGGGAAAGCGTTGGATAGCATAAGGGTAAAAATTACTATTCCCACTCCAGAGAGTGCAACAGTAGGGAAAGTGTTGGATAGCGTAGGGAAAAGAATTACTATTCCAACTCCAGAGAGTGCAATAGTAGGGAAAACGTTGGATAGCGTAGGAGTAAAAATTACTATTCCCACTCCAGTGAGTCCAACAGTAGGGAAAGCGTTGGATAGCGTAGGGGTAAAAATTACTATTCCCACTCCAGAGAGTGCAACAGTAGTGAAAACGCTGGGTAGCGTAGGGGTACAAATTACTATATCCACTCCAGTAAGTGAAACAGTAGGAAAAGAGCTGGATAGCGTAGGGGTAAAAATTACTATTCCCACTCCAGTAAGTGAAACAGTAGGGAAAGCGCTGGATAGCGTAGGGGTAAAAATTACTATTCCAACTCCAGAGAGTGCAACAGTAGGAAAAGCGCTGGATAGCGTAGGGGTAAAAATTACTATTCCAACTCCAGAGAGTGCAACAGTAGGGAAAGCGTTGGATAGCGTAGGGGTACAAATTACTATTCCCACTCCAGTAAGTGAAACAGTAGGGAAAGCGCTGGATAGCGTAGGGGTAAAAATTACTATTCCAAATCCAAAGAGTGCAACAGTAGGGAAAGCGTTGGATAGCGTAGGGGTAAAAATTACTATTCCAACTCCAGAGAGTGCAATAGTAGGGAAAGCGTTGGATAGCGTAAGGGTAAAAATTACTATTCCCACTCCAGTGAGTCCAACAGAAGGGAAAGCGTTGGATAGCGTAGGAGTAAAAATTGCTATTCCCACTCCAGAGAGTGCAACAGTAGTGAAAACGCTGGATAGCGTAGGGGTACAAATTACTATTCCCATTCCAGTAAGTGAAACAGTAGGGAAAGCGCTGGATAGCGTAGGGTTAAAAATTACTATTCCAACTCCAGATAGTAAAACAGTTGGGAAAGCACTGGATAGCATAGGGATTCTATAAACATAATAACCAATTAAATAATTTGTTATAAAAAAATAGCATATTAATAATTAATTTACAAAATATGTATTATTAAATACCAATTATTTAAAATAAATATTTATATAAATAACTTTAAATTACATCCCACACTATTCCCCCTTTAACACACAACACACTACACATACAAAATACACAATACATTTAAATATCAGTTTATCTATTATTTACAAATCATAATACATTCTTCATAATTAATATACATATTATTTACAAATGTATTCATATTAACTACCAATTTACAATTATTCACAAATTAATTATTAATTACCAATACATTAATTAGCAATAACAACAAATAACATGGAATAATACATTATTTATATTTACTATATTTAACTTACTAATAACAATTAAATACCAATTAATAATTAATTAACAATTAATTATTATTAATTACAAATAAATAAAAATTATCAGTAATTATTTGAATGTAATTACATCCCACCCTATTCCCCTATAAACCCACAACCCACTACACATAAAAATTCACATAATTAATTTAATCATCAATTAATCACTTAATAAAATTAAATCACCAATTAATTAGTAATTAACAATTAATTAATTAACAATACCAATAAAAAAATATTAATATTAAACTAATTATAACTTATATAATTAACCAATTAATAAAATTAATTTACAATTAATAATTAATTAACAATTAATTAATCAATTAATATATTTAATTAACAATTAGTAATTAATTAACAATTAATTAATCATCAATACCAATTAAACAATACATATTAATTAATTAATTATATTTAAATTACTTCCCACCCTATTCCCCTATAAACCCACAACCCGCTCTGATACTAAAACGCTAAATTATATTTTACATAATTATTAATCTCTAAACATTTATTTTTAAAAGTATTAAAATACATTACAATAGTCTTTAACATACAAATAAAATACATATTAAAATACATTACACTAATAAAATATCGATATTCTTGATATCGAAATTTTTGATTACGATATTACTTACATCTATATTAATGACTTCGATATTATTAACTTCGATAATACTTACCTTGGGGTCGATATTCTGTCCATCGATATTCTTGACTTCGATATTCTTTACCTACGATATTTACAACTCGATATACTTGTAGTTCGATATTTAAAACTCGATATTTAGACTGCTCACCTCAGAAAATATACTCAGAGACAGGCTTCAAGTTCAATACCAAAGAATGGCAACAGTTCAGTGAATTTCCGAATAAAGCAATCTGAGGTGCTAATTTTAAAAGAATGAATTTTCTATCCAGATGGCTAGCATATTACACTCCTCTGAGATTGCACAAGATGTTTCCTAATAGTCTGAACCAATGTTTTAGAAGTAATAAACAGGATGAAGGAGGATGGGTACACACATTTTATGAATGTAGTTAATTGCAGAAATTTTGGAAGTGTTTTTTTATCATGATTTCTCAATTTCTGTCGTTAACTATTGACCCATCATCCAGGCTGGTATTATTTGATGCATCACCGGAGGTTCAATGTTTTACGAAATATCAACAGTATTTTGTAATAATTTCTATAGCGGTAGCTAGGTCCCTGTAAAACTGAAAAACTATTAAACAACCTAGGTTTAACCAATGGGTCAGTAAAATGCGCAGGACTTACAGATTCGAGGAGGCCTATGTAAAACATTTAGGTGCCACGTTATGATTTAGAGCTGTCTGGCAAAAAATCAGTATAGCTGAGTAAGAGTAGGTTTTAAGACTCTTCTGTAGTAGGGAATACATTTTTGCACTTTCTTTATTAAAATCAGACGCTGATAGCCGCACTTGCACTTTAAAGAGTTCTTTGATATTTGTATTGATGTTGCTACTGGTATGGTTTTAAGTGACTTTCTCCATTTTTGTTTTTTAAATATTCACTCCTAGTTGCACATGCGCTTTAAATTGTTGCTGATAGTGTTGTTCTAATTGTTAGATTGGAGTGGGCCAACTATGCAGTAACAGTTTATAAGCTACTGTATAATATATTTTTTATCCACCTTCCTATATTTCTTAAATACTCGATGCTAATTCAGAGTGCTTCTGTTTTCTATGCACTATTATGTAATGTATATTGTGTTTTTTCTGCTTCTATTCTTGCTCTAATAAAAAATATTTAAAATAAAAAAACTTAATAACTTTGGGCTAGATGTGCGAAAATAGGAATAGCTATTACCTAACTACCAGTTTTTATGAATCAGAATTAGGAAATCACTGTTCCTAATTTAGGAAACTGTTTGTGTTTCATTAGCAACTCTACTGGGTCGGAAATAGACCTACCACATGAATATTAATGAGGTAGGTCACAATTTGCGACCCACTACATTTCGCTGTCATCACAGGGATGGTGGCTTGCTATGGTCGGCAAACCACCAAGTCTGTGATTGCTTTCAAAGAAAAGAATGAAAACTGGCCACTACCTGCTCTTAAAAACTATTTTGACAACCATTCCCAAACGGCCAAGAGTCCCTTAGGTACTCCTTCACATTTGCGAATGTGTTACCACCAGTTTTCTAATGGCAGTAAATTGTGAAATGTTTGTGACCACAGAATGGTCGTAGAGCATACATGCATACCATTTCAATTCGGTAATAGGGAGGGATGCCCTCAACACGCCCCCTCCAAATACCGAATCGCAAAACCCAAATTGCAATTTGGTAACAAGGTACCAAACAGTACTTTGGGCTTTGTACATCTCAAAACTAATTTTAGCGGTCGCAATTGGCCCGATTCGTAGATCTAGCCCTTTGTTCCCCCCACATTTTAGTGGGAGGGAGGCGTATGGAATTTGTACCATACATGTGCCAAATTTTGTGTAGATTGTTCAGATGGTCCACAAGTTATAATATGGCGTTTTCCAGCTAACATTTGTAGTAATGTAAGCAAAATTCTTTAGGAATAAATACAAAACCGCAAATTAAAAGTACATCAAACTTCAGAGCATGCATGTTTCAAGAAATATAGGCCCTGATTACGAGCTGGGTAGTTAATTCCGACCCGTAAACCACTGTTTAACCAGTTAACAAGAACAAAATACTTCGTGATTAGAGCCTTTGGGTCGAAGCTTTCAAGCTAGCAGCTTGACCACAAGAGCATATAATTTTCTTGAGCACTGAGCCAGCACTAAATTGCAAATAATATTCAATTGAATGGTTTATAGAATGCCGCCTATTCTCCTTACATTAGGAATATGGGGGCATATTATCAAGAAACTGCGTTAAAATTATCGCCGCTTTAGCGGCAAAAGCGGCGATAATGGGCTTGATAATATGCCCTTGAGAATTCCCATAGAAGCCCATGTTCAGGTGTCAACATGGGCATCTATTGGAATTCTCTGCGGCATATTATTAAGCCCATGATCGCCGCTTTAGCGGCGGTTTTCTGCCGCTAAAGCAGCGATAATGTTAACGCCGTGCTTGATAATATGCCCCATAGGGACATATTATCAAGACAGGCGATACAATTAATGGGCTTGATAATATGCTCTATGGAATTACAATTGAAGTCCATGTTAGATGTGAATGACGTCTAACCTGAGCTTCAATTGGAATTCCATAGAGCATATTATCAAGCCCATTATCGCCGTTTTAGAGGCAGTTTTCTGCCGCTAAAGCGGCGATAATTTTTTCGCCTGTCTTGATAATATGCCCCATAGTTGCTTTCTAATATGGTGCGTTTTCAAGACTGCAGACAGCACTTACTCTCGTTCCAAGCTGCTTTCAAATTATTTTACTAAGCCTGAGAACTTCAGTGCAAATGCAGCATGTTTGGGTGCAACACCGTGTTAGTGGCCTAGTAAGGCTCACAGCTTCAGAATTATGGCCCGTCATTTAGATACACTAAGCTTATTCACTTCCCTCTTCACATTATGTTTTCATTCATTTCTTGGCTCTAAGGTTGTTAAATTCGCCGGCTTTACATAGAGGAGGATTTGTTTTACATTATGTACATTGAAACATTCCACTCTATGGTTCATAACATAACTTCTTACAAAGCAGTAGATGTATGCAGTTTAGATGGTGTGCCCGTTCACAACTTACGCTTTTATTTAGCAGGTGCATTTATAAAATGTTTTGGATAAATAGTTAACTGATGCAAGGAGAGGTGACAATTATCAAGGCACTCTATTCTTGTAATGATCGCACCTTTACTCTTTGTAATGGAGCTCTTCTGCATTATGTCACAGAGCAATAAATCAATTTTACTCCTACTTTGATTTATAAAATCGCCCTCCATTGAGAATATAAAATGAGGCTGTATCTTGTATCACAGTGGATTCAAAGGTCAAGCCCAATGACAAAGCTTGTCAAAATAAGCAATGTCCCAATTTCTTAAGCCTCAAGTACTTTCATATTTTCTGAGATGTGAGATGAAATATAAAATGATGCATGACATCTGTATTATTCCTAAATGATATGGTGTGTCTCTACTAGCTGCCAGGTTCGAATGTTTGTAGCAGGGTCTAAAATATCCTATATACTGCAACGTGTACAATCACTTGTGCGTCTGAGGTAGGGGCTGGAATTTACAACTAACAACATTTTGCTATTGCCTTTTGCTCTATTCCTCCAATCATTTTGGAATGAAATGAGCAGCAATCGGCGCCCAATCCCGTAATTAGAACCTCTCAATTGGAAGTTCCAGATTTATTTAATAATAAGAGGTCAACGATCCGATTATACTTTTTTCAGAGTATAGCAACACATTTTCACATTGTTTTCCCCAATTAAAATAACAAATAAAAGTAAATTAATAAAAACATGTTAAGATAACTTCAGTAAAGATATTAAGACAGACATTCACGTGGAGGAGATAGTATAAAGTGCAACATTCATTAGCATAACCACCTTCTAGGTTGGACAGATAAAAACCAAATGACACAAATCTTGTTTGCCTCCGTTATAAAGCTGGCACATATGTCATTTCCCTGATCAACCCCGTTTCCCTTATATGATTTAAGAGGAAGGATACCAAGTATTAACCTTCTTTCACGTGGGCCTAGAGACACCAACAAATAATCTTGGACCTCTCCACAAGATACACATTGGTACTGGCAGACCCCTGGAAGTCCCTAGTATATATTAAGGCAAAGGGGTTTAAAACCACGTATAAGGTAATATTATATATTAGGACAGGGAGGTTTAGAGGGCCAGTAGAGTAGGTAGGTACTGCTGAGTTGCCTGCTGTCATTTTAAAAGGAAGCCCTGCCTTGCAGGATGCTCTTAAATTGTAATTATGTGCAAATACGAATTTGGAATTATAGGTACTTCTAAAGGAGTAGTTTACCTTATTTTTAAATGAAAGTCACCACTAAGGTCTCCCTTATGTGCCTGAGGAGTACGGTGCCATGCGACTGTAAGCAGAGATATTATAAAAGGTGTTTTATAAACCCTGGTGACAGTAAAACGGGCAATTTCATTTTTCCCCAATATAAATAATGGGGTCCATATGCTAACATTTTAATATTTTATTTAAGTATAAATATTGACAGAAGTGAGATAAAATATAATTCATGGTATCACGATTTTAGTTACGATAAATCCACCAGCTTGTCACTGTTGGATTTATAATAACTATCACAGAAAATAAGTTATTAAACTTTTTATTTGTAAGGCAAAATCCAGCCTTCCAGGTGATTGGCTTGCCTGTGCCACCCTGAGCCAAGCTGTCTTAATGAGGTGTGAGTTGGTCTGCTCTGAGACAATGGGTTTCCTGTAGGTGGAGAACTGTAGTTGGAGAACCAGATGGCAGAATGAGGGGGGAGGTAGACAAACTGGACTTCAAAGGGAGACTGACACTTTAGGACGTATGTACGATGGAATCCTGCATGCGTTTAGCACACATGCCTTCCTCACACCGTCATTAGAACAAACATGTTGTTAGTACGCATTCGTTCAGCTTGCAATTCATAATAACTACATGCATTAGAGGAATGTTGGACTTTGGAATAGGATCATTTACTATTCCAACTCCAGTCTGCGCAATAGTAGGGAAGGTGTTGGACTTTAAATCCAACACCGTTTCACCAATGTGCCCCCTCTAAAGCAAGTCATTGTACCGACTTGCATGCTGAACGAATGTGTGCTAACAACACGTTTGTTCTATTGCTGGTGTTGTAAAAGCACAGCATGATCGCAGCTTCTTCCTAAAGGATGTTTCCCCTCTAGGGCAGCCCTGGCTCACCCCCACATCCTGCAACCCCAGACACACAGGAGCCTTTGTAATTAGATTAGTGAAGGGAGTGGAAGGGGAATGTTGGTGAATCTTAGCCACACCAGTGGGTTGGCTTAGCCTGATCTAACCTTCAAAGAGAAAACATTCTCCATTTTGGATTTTGGAAGAATGGTGCTTTCTGGGAAAAGAATATGCCACACTTTGGAGGAAGTGGTCATACACCAGGGTGGCACTCTGCATCCCACTGGTCAGGTTTTCCCCCTGCTCGACGCCCAGAACCTGTGAAAACATATGGAAGAGCTGCATTGCAACTCAGATGTGTTGCCTGAAACTACAAGGAGAAGATGGACTGCCCTGCTGGAATCTGGATCTGCACCCAAACGACTACACTCTGAAAGACTGCACCTGCTGCATAATCTGGTATTACAGCCCTAACGAATGCCTTGCTTCAAGAACAATTAAAGAGTGGACTCCCTGCAAGCTGCAGGTTAACGGAGACCACCAGCATCATATCCACCAAGTGTCCCTATCCCGGAATGTGCGTACAGTGGACCTTTAAGGATTTGGCCAGGTGCATTGTGGGAATTGTAGTCCATATGTCCCAGGGACCATCTAAGAGATTCCAGACCCTGGGATGTGTGTTTTTGGCACTTTGTACCCTCAAGAGGAACTTCAGGAAGAAGTTCAAGAAGTTTAGTGAAGCTTGGGAACATTTTCTCAAAAAGCTCCATAACCTACTCCATGCATCGGGCGGCCCCCGGACATCTGACGTCAAGGTGGGCTTGTGCGTCAGACGGCCGGGGGCTGTCCAATTTGTGCACACATTAATAAATGGCTCACACAGCAGGGATATGTGCACCGCATGGAAGCAGTTAAGGAGACCGACTTGATGTCAAGAGTTAAGCCCGCTACCTTCAACAGTGACCCAGCAAGACCTGTCTGGACCCAAAGGTTGGAGACCTTGTCAGAGAAAGGATAGTGGATAAGAAGGAGTTTGGACCATCCTGCAGAACACCTGTACCTGTCCTGGCGGTTCAAGGAACAAGAACAGTACTTTTTCCGCCTCTTGCCGGGTGAAAGAAAAAAGATTTGTCTCCAATAATCTGATCACACCACACTATGTGGCCAATTCTCAAAAGCAGGATGCGTGGAGTTCTGAATAGCTGCAGATCTCCTCTCGCTACTATATAGGAAGTTTAGATGGAAAGACTAATAACATTTCAAGACTCCTCTGTGCAAGATATCGGAGTAGACAATATCGAGTATGAATCACACCTGTTGAAACAGAACAACATCTAAATAAAACTGAAAAGCAAATTGCAACTCAGCCCAATAATGAACTTTACATCAATGAGCCTTCACAAGAAGCAACTGCTGAGCTCCCAAAGATATATCAAACTGCGTCTGGCTGTATCCAGGTGAACCTTATCAAACTCTACCCATTTCCAAGAAAGAAAGATTTCAACAATTCTATCTCTGGCTGAAAAAAACGTACTTGGTGTCCCCTTGGTTGCAACTTTGGCTTGCCTTAGGGATCCTGTTCCTATTAATTTGGATTGGTATAGTAACTGTCTTTTTCCTACCACTGAATGGACATTACCTCCTGCAATGCTCTGCAGTCCAACCTGAGAACTTCGTCCTGAAACCACATACGTCATCACACCATGAACAGAGAGACCTGTCCCTAGTGAACATTTTATCAGTTCCACCACTGGATGGTATAGTTTGGCATAGGGTTTCATGTAATGTATTTGGTCCTGTTGAACATTTCAATAAATTCCACACATGTTTAAAATTGTAACAAATGATTTCATTCCCCTGAGTGAACTCTCTGATGATTGGGCCATTGAGACTGTAAATACTATGCTCTCAGATTTAGAACAATCGGCTGCATTTTCTTACAGGGAATTGCACGAAGATACACCTGACTTCAACAGAGTGTATTGTTTTTAAAAAAAACTTTATTTACCATTTTAGTACGTTGTATCAGTACAAACATAAGTGCTCACTGTCATTGACATAATCATTGAACAATGAACAAGTGTTGACCATACAGAAGTCAATATATCAAGAAACAGGAGAGAAAGAAGGAACCAATTGAATTTTGAGAATACAGTCTCGGAGGCCCGCCCAACTCCCCAAAATGAAAACGTCAGCCTCCATCAGCCCAACATCTGGCCCTCCCACAAGAAAAAAAAAGCAGCTTCAAGCACAGACATGGAATCAAAAAACAACCTCTGCAACGTAGAGAGGAACATTAGTAAACGTGCAATTGTGATCAACAAACTGGTTACCCCACCCTAACCGCGACTATGCCTTGTTCTTGCTGAGAGCCAGTAACTCGGTGTTCAGACTCCACATAAGTCCTGAATGGCCCCCAAATATCTTTGGTATGGGAGGAGCGAGGCAGAGTACTGGAATAGACTTCACTGTTAGTGTTACAGAATGCTAGAATATTCAGCCAACTTTGTAATGTGGGAAATGTCTTGCGGCCCCAATGAATAGCGATTTCCCGCTTGGCCAGCAGCAAAGTAAGGGAAACAAATTTCCGAACTCCTTTGGGGAAGTTTACCACATAACCTAATAATGCCACTTCGGGTGTGGGGATGAGGGTCAGTTCAGTTATGTCTCCTAGTGTTTTGTGCACCGCCTCCCAATAAAACTGCAGTTTTGTATAAGTCCATGTGATATGGGCAAAATCATTGTGTGGAGCATCACACTTACGACAGTTATGAGGTCTGGACGGTTCAAACCTGTTAGATCTGGCGGGGGTGATGTACATTCTATGCAGGAATTTAAAATGGAGTAGCTTATGCCGGCTGTTTAAAGAGACTTATTTTGTTACTGCGTAACATTTGGTCCACTGGTCGTCTGAGATGGGGCGGCCTAAGTCGTCTTCCCAGTCTTTGCGAATCTTGTCGTCATTGACCGGTATAATGCCAGAACATGCCTTGTACAGCATAGATATGAGGTGTACCCCTTCCTTACTCTCAATGATCATGGTGAGTGGAACGAACAAGTCCGGCTCAATAGGAAAACCAGGCAAAGAGGCACGTAGAGCCGAACGTATACGTCCCAGAATGAAGTGATCCATGAAGGTGGCGTTGTGGAAGAGCTCTTCGTCCACCACAGAGAAAACATGCACTCCGGGGTACAAGTCTCCAGATTTAGTGATATTAAAGTTGGCCAAGCTGCTGCTCCAGTCTCTCACCTGTGATTTGCAGCCAGAGAGCATTGGGGTAGGTAAAGCTGATGAATATAGTGTAGATGTGTTGGTGAGCCACTTCAGTTTTTCCCAGGCACAACTGGTGGTAGAGACTGTCTGTATGTTGTTAGGGTCTCTGGGTACGCCCATGGGTAATACTGTAGATAACGTCTCAGGCAGAATGCAATCCACCTCAGGGCAGAGAAATGGGATCCAAGCGTCAGGGTGGAAACAGGCAAAGGCGTTGCTGCATTGGGCCACTAGGTAGTACAACTGTAGGTAAGGATTCCTTAACCCCACTTGGAAGGGTCAGTACTTGCCAACGCACGCGAGCCTGTTTGCCCACCCAGACCAATCTGATAAGATGAGAGCGTAATGTAAAAGAAAAACTGTTCAGGAGGGGAATGGGGATGTTCTTAAAAATATATAAAAATTTTGGAGAACAACCATCTTAATTACTGCAACCGCAGCCATCTCTCCACCTGAGCCTCAAGGGCACTGACCGCTTGACCATAATTGAGGTGGAGGATCTGGGATGTGTCCAGATGTATATGAATACCCAAATACTTAATGGAGCCAGTACACCATTCAAGGGGGAATTCACACTCCCACTGCATCATGATCGAGGTTAAGGGGAAGATAACTGACTTGCGCCAACTAATGCCCAGGCCAGAATGTAGTCCATATCTGATTATCTCCCAAATTAGTGGCTCCAAGTTGACATGAGGCTCCCTGACATAAAGAATAGTTTCATACACATTAAGCGAGACCAAGAGGGGACCAGTGTTGAATTGGAGGCCCCTCTGCAGGTGCTTCTCCTGGAAATGTCAGGTTAAGGGGTCCATAGCGAGAATAAATATTAAGAGTGACAGGGGACAGCCTTGTCGAGTGCCACGAGAGAGAGAGAAGGGCTGGGAAAGCGTACCGTTCAGGCGAAGTCTCGCTGTGGGGCAGCTGTACAATAATTCAGTGGTGGCAATAAATCCCTTAGGCATTCCCATGCGACGCATGACAGACACGAAAAAAGGCCACTATAGGGAATCAAACTCTTTTTCAGTGTCCAACAAGACTGCGGCAGCAGGGACCTCAGGGTTAATCCTGTGGAGAATCGAGAAGAGCGTCCTGAGATTCAATGAAGTAGATTGATGGGGAACAAAACCAGATTGAGCTGGGGAAATAATAAATTCCATCAGGAGAGAGAAGTGCATGGTGAGCACCTTGGCCAGAATTTTATAGGCTAAATTTAGTAGGGATAAAGGTCTGTATGATCCACATAATGTCGGGTCTTTGCCAAGTTTGGGAAGGAGTATAATGACAGCCTCACGAAGGGTGGGGGGTAAGAACTGCCTTTCGAGGGCCTCTGCATATACCTCAATCAGTTGAGGTACCAGTGGATCCTTAAGTGACTTATAAAAATCCCCTATAAAGCCATCCAGCCCAGGGGCAGAGGAGCTTCAAAGGGCCTTGATGGGACTAGTGACCTCCTCCTCTGAGATCGGCTCCACCAAGAATTCCAGTAGATTCTTCTCTAGATAGACCAAAGCAATCTCGGATAGGTATGATTCCTGTGCAGTGGGATCATGCCCTACTCTGCAAGTGCACAGAGAGGTGAAATAGTCAAGGAATTCGTTACAAATCTCTGAGGTGTCTGTGAGCGCATGGTCTGTGGTGGATCTCAAATCAGTGATATAGGCTTTGCTGTATGGGGGTCGAAGCATCTGGGCTAGCACCTAGCCTGGCCGCTCACCTTCGCCATAGCGACAAGCAATTTGATATTTACCTAAATAAAATATCTTGCGATCTGCGGACTCCCTATATTCAGTAAGGAGGGCGAGCCCGCATTTGACTGCCTCTGGATTTAAAGTATTCATTGTTGCGCTGTCAATTTCTGTCAGGTCGCGTTCTAAACGAGAGAGCGTCGTTCTTAGAGCTTTTAGTACCCCGGAATGTTTGGCGATGCAGACACGCCTACTGTATGCTTTAAAACCCTCCCAGAGGACTGCCCAAGTATCAACCGAGCCGGTATTGATGGTGAAGTATTCTTAAATGGCTTCACGTACCTCTGAGTAGCAGAGGTCATCGTTGAGGGCACGACTAGGAAAGCACCACTGTCATTCGTTCCCACTAGATCGGGAAACTCTAAGGACAAGGTTAACAGGGGAGTGGTCGGAATATGTTCTCGGGAGAGTTGTGATTGAGTGGTACCAGCTGGAGATGCCAGGGGAAACAAGCCAATAATCAATCCTACTCCAAGTGTCGTGTTGGCCAGCATAATGTGTGTATTCATTGGTGGAAGGGTTGCGCTTGCGCCATATGTCGAGGAGCGATGTTGTTCACAAAGATCTGGAAGAGCACAGCGTGCACGTGGTTTAGTGCCAGGAGATTTAGTTGTGCCATCCAAGGCGGGGTTAAGGAGCAAATTAAAATCCCCCCCACAAGCAATTGGACAGGATCTAACTTTATAAGTTGGGCATGCAGGGAATAAATGAATTCCCAGGAATCAGTGTTCGGGCATAAACACACACCAGAGCAGCGCTATGACCTATTAGTGACCCTGTAACAATGGTGTATCTACCCTTGTTTTCCCCAATGGTGGAGCGAAGACTAAAGGGTACCATTTTGTGAATGAGAATGGCAGTGCCTCTAGCATATTTTCTGAAATTGGAAAAATATTTGTGTGCGCCCCAGCTTGAACCAAAACGTGCGGAGTCAGATTTGGGCAAATGCGTTTCCTGCAAAAAAGCAATGTTGATGTTGTGATGTTTCAGATAGTGAACAACATGCCTTCTCTTACGATTGTCATTAAGACCCCTGACGTTCCAGGACAGTAAGGACAAGCCAGAGGGACCATCAACATTACCTAGCTGGGCCATCTAATGGTCTTGGCATATAGGACAAAAACAATCAATTGCTGATAGATGTTAAATCGGACAGTGAGCATAACAGTAAATAAACAAGAATGTTAGTACGATGAAAGT
Source organism: Triturus cristatus (assembly GCF_964204655.1). NCBI lineage: Eukaryota > Metazoa > Chordata > Amphibia > Caudata > Salamandridae > Triturus > Triturus cristatus. Next base: position 249,541,298 of record NC_140594.1, read on the forward strand.
TGTCCCCCTCACCCCCGCCCATCCTCACCACAAATAAAGCGAGGCATAAACCACAACAGACAATGAAACATTATATACCTAGCAACTTTGAACTGGATATCAATGATAATTCTTTTTTACCACCCATTCTGCAAAAACAAGCATCTAAGTCAGCCCCCATACGATATTTGGGTATTTTCATCTCTAAATCAATAGATCAACTGTTTATACTGAATTATACTGCCATGCCGATAAAAATAAAAAACCTGCTGGATAAATGGTCAGTACTTCCTTTGACAGTGATAGGACGTGTGGCACAGATAAAAATGTCCATCCTCCCTCTTCTGGTGTTTCTCTTCAGTAACGTCCCTCTAAAAATTAATGCAAGCTATTTTAAAGAAATAGACTCTTTATTTAGGAACTTTATATGGGCTAAGAAGGCTCCTAGGGTGAAACTTGAAGTGTTGCAATTGGAGGTTGATAAAGGGGGGCTAGCACTTCCAAAAATCCGTACTTATTACGAGGCTGCGATCCTCGATATAGTAGCTCGTTTACTGGATCTTAATAACTTAGAAGATCATTTCTTTCTAAATCGGATGGTTCAGGAGGCAGGTGAACAACTTCCTACTTTCCTAAAAATTATTAAATTGCCAAAAAACACTAGATATAAGACACTACGTGATCTGTCATCTAGACTTCAATTGTTATTTAAACAGCATACTTTTCAAGGTTGGGTTTATTTAACGCTCCAGGAATGCAAGACCCTAGGTTTATTACTTCATCCCTCATGAATCTCGAAATGGAGGGAGATTGGTATTGAGGAACTGGGTCATTTCTATACGAATAATAAGGTAATCTCGTGGCAGGAGGTCCAAATCAAGCTTATAGATCAAACTATACCTAATTTCCTTGACTATTTGCAGGTCATCAATTTTCTGAAAAAGACCAATTTCCCCACCCCTTCTGCGACGATCAATTTGGCTTCCCTGCTCTACAAAACCAAAGTAACAGGCATAGGCAAATGGTACACTTTGCTCCGGAAGGATAGTGAGATCCCTATCCTACATATGTTTTTGGGGAAGGTTGAGCGGGAAACGGGGTGTGCATTGTCCGGTCAAGAATGGCAACTTCAAGCTCGGCTTGGCCATAAGGCTCTGAGAGCGGCTAATTTTAAACGGATGGCTTTTTTAAATAGATGGCTAGCATACTATACCCCCAAGACCCTGATTAAACGATATCCAGATGTGGAAAATAGATGCTTTCGTGGTCAGGCCGAGGAGGAAGGAAATTGGCTTCACATTTTTTACACCTGTCCTAATCTTAATGAATTCTGGGGAAATATCTTTACAGCTATAAGTCAGGCCCTCCAAAAGCCGGTAGATCCAGAAGTCGAAATTGCTTTATTCGGAATCTCCAGAGTTAAACCAGGATTGACCAAACATGAAGAAGTATATGTAATGATTTGTTCAGTGATGGCACGTTCCTTAATTCTTCAAAATTGGAGGTCGCTAGAGATCCCCTCTTTTATGAAATGGGTCAATAAAATGAAGGAGATTTGAGGAAGCGCATGCTATGAGGGTGGGAGCAACAAGTACATTTCTTAAGATCTGGCAGTTATTTGACAATGGTACTATGTACACTCTTTAAGTAGACTCCTTCCAGCATTCAATATTTTAAAACATTGCTTCACTGTAGTAAAAGAACTTCTATGTATAGGACTAGCATGAAAGAGGGTTTAAGGTTTTACGATAATGCAACTATGGATGTTATTTAGCACTGTGTATTGATTTAACAGGGAGTTTCTATTATGCAGCAAATATTGTTATAAAACTCATCTGTATTATATTGCGATATTTCTTGTAAGTATTATGTTTTATGGTCTCAGGTGGTAGATTATAATGATTATGATTGATTTGTATATGGAGAATTTTTTCCTGATTGTTTGTTACCATTCCTGTTCTGCTCAATAAAAAACAAAACAAAAAAAAACCAAAAAAACTTTGAACTGGAATGAGAAATCCCTGGAGCGGTATACCCGTGTCACTAGAAACAAACCCAAGGTGTACACCATGAGGGGTGGCAACGCCACGTCAGTCGACAAGCTATTTTAAATATTTCGTATTGATGAGTGATATTATCCCAATACAGCCATACTAACAAATGGAGAATGAACAGCCAGTTCCAGCACTTGAAAAAGTTCTATATTTGCGTTGGAGCCGATGCATGGAGGGAAATTCCTGGCAGTGACTGTCTGGTTGTTGTTTTGTTTGTATGTGTGGCAGAATTCCTGCACCTCGGATGGGGTAACGAAAATGCGGGCCTGGCCATTAACATCAACTCGCAATCTGGTAGTGTAATGCATGGCATACTTTAAACCCAAGTTCCTGACGTTGGCTTTGACCCCATTATACTTACGATGGGCCTCCTGTACCATGATGGTGAAGTCGGGGTAGAGAGCTAGTTTGGAGCCCTGCCATGTGGTATCTCCACGATCTCTGGTGAGGCGCAGTGCAGTGTCGCGGTCTCAAAAGTTCATAATGCGCGAGATGATGGGCCTTGGAGGGCAGCCTAGGTTAGGCCAGGGGCCCAGAGTGCGGTGAGCATGTTCCACCACAAAGCCAGGGGTAAAGGACTCCCTCCCAAACATATCGGTAAGCAAGGTCTCAACAAAGAGGTCAAGACGGCCTGTGGTTGTGGTCTCCGGCACCCCCAAGATGCGGATGTTATTTTGCCTGCTGCGTGCCTCAAGGTCCTCATTCTTAATCGCCACATCCTTGAGGATGCGGTCAACACGCTCCAGCCTTTTAAGATATTGTGCAGTGCCATCTTCAAGGTCAGATATGTGTGTCTCAGCCACATCCAAGCGTCTATCATGTACTTGGATTTTGGCCCCCAGACTGTCAAGTCGCTTGTCTAAGGTGTCGAATCTTCCATCCAGTGACCTAAAACCCGCTCTCATCTCCTGTAGTAGTGATAAGGATTGAGTGCTGGGGTCGTCATCGTGGTCCATGCCCTGGCCTCCCTCCGCCATGTCGGGACCTTCCTCTGGAACCTTCTCGACAAGCTTTTCAAAAGGAAGGGTCTTTTGCTTGGGGTCTGTGCGGCCCATGCCGCTATACAGAGACGAGAAAAGGGAGGCAGCAAGATGTTCACAGAGCAAATCGAAGATGGAAGACGAAAAGAGCTCCTTCAACTAGTGGGTGGAGTGGGGGGAATGGAGACAGGGTGCAGGGCACACCAAGAGCAGGTGAGGCACTACTCGGAGTAGCCTGATGAGAGAAGTGATGAGTGCCCAGGAAAGCGAGCACTCCAACGAGCACGCTGTACTGCAGAGAATCAGAAGCAGGTAATATATGGGGTTCAGTCAATTGCGTGCAGGCCGAGGCTTAGGGTTCAGATGTCCCCATTTGCTGCGAAGTGTTACGTTGTGGTGTCGCCAGTCTCAGGCCCTGTAATGCAGAGTGCAGTAAGAGCATTGGGCCTACTGGCCGCAGGTCGCATACTGAGCGGGCCAGAGCAATAGGGTGTCACGTGGGGGCAGCTGGGCACCGGGAGCAATGGATCTACCCCCACCCCCCCACAACCACATCAACAAGTGACCAAGTGGTCACATCCCAGGCTCAACTTCGGGCCCTGTCCCCGTGAGGCCTCAGGGAGAAATCAGGAACAGGTGGAGCAGCCCAGTTACAGGCAAATGTGGCTGCACCTCAGCTGAATCAGTGCATATGCAGAGGGGGAGCACAAAGAGGGCCCCTGGCCCCTGTGCACTCAATGCGGTAGTAGCTGTTTGCCCCAGTCGGTCACCAGTCCCTGTCCGTGTCAAACCTCCAGTTGAGCTGCATAGGAAAGAGACCTGGCAGCAGCCGACAATCACCACGCCCCTTGATCTTCCGAGAGGCGGGAAACCAGCTGCGGAGGCCCAAAGCTGCGATCAGGTGGGATCACTATGTGCACCACTCGCTTAGTGATCCAGCAATGTCGAGCTGGAGTCAGTTAATGCCGTATATTGAGGGGATATCGCTTTGAGCTGGAAATGGCTAGCGGAGCTTCAGTGCAGTGCGGCCATCTTGGTCGGCGGCTTGGCCACACCACTTAACAGATTGTTACCAGCACTATGGTCATCACTTTTTGCACAGAGCTTGTGTTCCATGCACTGTAAACACTTTCTATCAATGAGAACATTGCCCGACAGCACAGAAAGGTAGTTCTGCCACATTTGCACAGAAATGTGCATACTTTTCAGGGTTCAATCCATCAGATCCAATGTCATACTACTATAAGTAAGCACAGACTGATGCAACTGCACAGAAAATGATGCTGACAAAAACCAAGCTCATATATTCAGCACCTTTCATCTCCCAACTGTCTATACAAGGTTTCGGCTAGTGGAGGGACACAATAGATAGAAATTCCATCTGGGGAGCCAAAGATTGAACAGATGCTTTATTTAGAGCTTGCCTCATTCTGTTACAGATAATATTACTGAACAGAACAGTGCAACAAGCTACCTGCTACCGGTTTGCAAAAATTAAAGACCTGAAACACCACGTATCCCCTTACCAATACCTATTGAAGATTTATCGAATGACACACTGATTAGTGAGGAGGTACTGGGTACAATGATACAGAATGGTACATACAATTCTTCAGTTCCCAATTGGAAGGGATGGTTGGTTTGGCCTACTGACACAAATAGGCATCAGTCAACATTCAAGGGTAGCGCCTGAGGGTTTAGTATCCATAAGCCTGACCCACACTATGTACAGACAGACTACCCAGTAGCAACTTCTTATAGTGTTGGGAACTTGTGCCTAGATTGGCTAAAAACCTCAACACTACAACAGGTGAAACAACACTTTTCCCTTCTAGCTGACAACATGGATCATAGGAATTTCTTGTTAGGGGCCAAGAAACCGCATAAGAAACGCTTCTTGTATGCCATCTACAATGAACTATGGAAAGTCTCCCAACAGGATGCTGCTGAGAGATTACGTGAAAGAATATAGAATGTTATAACGCATGCGATTTTATCGCATGCCATTACACCGTGGTCGTTACAACAACTGCGTTGTTAGTACGCAATACCTTTTCATCGCAAGTCATTACAATGGCTTGCTTTAGGGGGCGCGCTGGACTTAGGAATAGTATTATTTACTATTCCTACTCCAGTTTGCGCAGCAGCAGGGAAGGTGTTAGATTTTGTATTCAATACCTTTGTGCCCCCTACAGCAAGTCATTGTAATGACTTGCGATGTGAGGTACTGCATACTAACAACGAGGTTGTTTTAACAACCATGTTGTAATAGCTTTGCATTGTGGAAACAGCGTTGTAAATGCTGTTTCACACGTGAAATTGATAGGATTAACCTAGAAAAGGCTGTGGCTGATGTAGACAATGGTATGACCACACTTTCTTCACGTATTTATTCACTGGGCAACATTGTGTCCTCAGCAATCAACATATTGGAACAAGATTTGTCTATTCTACAACATGGGCAATCTCAATTGCGCTCCATTATGCTTTTTAGCTGGATGCTGCAATCATTGCGTTCAGGCCTCATGCCATGGCAATACATTAACAGCACATATTTTTTCTCGGTTTGTAATCTGACCCACAGACAGTTGACTATGGCACATAGAGATGCAAAGTACACCATGCTGCTCATTGAAAAATTAGAGAAGTTACCTTTCACAGTAGCTGAGTCACTATCTACTGAATGGTTACTTCATGGCTATATCACACTGCCAATCATAACATTTCACTTACAATACTGCCTTAGATACATCCTAGTGGCAGTTATGAAGCATTAGGTGAAGGGTACATACAGTAAACCTGGGCGTTACCATATAGATATAGGTGTAGAAATAAGGACACTGAAGATTTTTTAAGTGGTACAGACTACGGGAAGGCTTTAAGTGGGTCTTTAGAGTGCAAAGAAGTGTTGCTTCATAGAAAGTGTAATGCATCAAAAGCAAACTTATCTTGGTACTTGAAGGGCTCCCCACCTGCCGTGATTCATCCGGCTTTTGAATTAGTTGTTGTGGGATTGTGCCAGGCATCCTATATCTAGTCACAGTAAACTACAGCCTTGTTTGCTGTAATCAAGTAGTGTTTCCTCCGGCTCGCACAGTTAGGGAGGCACCACTTGGCCTTCATTGAATGTTTCCAGTATACGGTTTGATTTGTTGAGCCCACTGAAAGCCATATTGTTTCAACAAAATGTGGCCTTAACTTCAGCCCAAGAGACTTTTGATCTCCAGGTTGCAAGGTCTTCAGCTGAGATACAGGCCCTGGTCCATACGACTTTCCCAACCCATTTTGCAGAAATCGTTCATTGTATCTTTAACATGTCTGATACAAGTGGGATTGTACACTTATTTAAGCGACTTGTATCAGGTCTCTTAACAGCCTCCCCACCTGCCGTGATTCATCCGGCTTTTGAATTAGTTGTTGTGGGATTGTGCCAGGCATCCTATATCTAGTCACAGTAAACTACAGCCTTGTTTGCTGTAATCAAGTAGTGTTTCCTCCGGCTCGCACAGTTAGGGAGGCACCACTTGGCCTTCATTGAATGTTTCCAGTATACGGTTTGATTTGTTGAGCCCACTGAAAGCCATATTGTTTCAACAAAATGTGGCCTTAACTTCAGCCCAAGAGACTTTTGATCTCCAGGTTGCAAGGTCTTCAGCTGAGATACAGGCCCTGGTCCATACGACTTTCCCAAACCATTTTGCAGAAATCGTTCATTGTATCTTTAACATGTCTGATACAAGTGGGATTGTACACTTATTTAAGCGACTTGTATCAGGTCTCTTAACAGCCTTTCAGACCATCTTCGGAGTAATTCCAACCTTCATGCACTCCGTACTTGGAAGCGTTTTTGGAGGGCTTCCTCTGTTCCTGCTTTTGGTAGTGGGCATCCTGATTTTAATACTCTTGCTTCGCAAGGGACGTTGAAATCTGTCATCCAAAATGCTGCAGCCCATCCAAAATGCCGCAGCCAGACTCGTCCTTGGGACACCGCGTCATGAGCACATGACCCAACACCTACGCGGCCACCACTGGCTCCCCGTCGAGAAGAGGGTCACCTTCAAACTCCTCACCCACGCCTACAAGTCCCTCAACAACATCGGACTCAAATACCTCAACGAGAGAGTATCCTTCCACGTACCCAAGAGGAACCTCCGTTCTGCTGACCTCGCCCTGGCAGAGATCCCACACATCCACAGAAGCAGAACCGGTGGGAGAGCTTTCTCCTACATCGCAGCCAAGACCTGGACAAGCTCCTTGTGAACATCAGACGCTCCTCGACCCCGCACACGTTCAGGAAAGACCTCAAGACCTGGCTCTTCGACTGATCCGGAGCTGCATTTTCCCCCTCCCCAAATGTCTTGAGACCCTCATGGGTGAGTAGCGCGCTATATAAACCCCCTGATTGATTGAAATGGAGAGAACACTTCTGGAATGGCGTTGTCGTGAGAGTATGGTGTTCTACCTGACTATGCCTCGGCTTCAAGATCTGAAGGAGCATTGGTTCCTGTCTTTCTGACCAGTCCGTCTAGACTGTGTCCTGCTTTTTGGACCTGTGTCTGACACTTCCATCAGTTGAGCCACCGGACATAGAAGTGCTACTGGCGCCTTTGCAGGCCCACACGTGCAGTTATCCTCAGCGTATTCCCATGTTGATGATGGCATTTCTAGAGCCTCCAAGGGATGCTTCCCCTCCTGTTGGAAGGGAAATCAGATGACATGATACTGGAAGTTCTGTAGGGACTGCCACCTGCGGATACGATGTTCAGTGATGTTGAGTCTTCAGGGCAGGATTATTAAAAAAATCTGGCCTCTCCTGTTCTGGGAACCATTTGGCAACTTTTTAAACATTTACCAAATTGAAGGTCGAGTGTGACTCTGTTTTATTTTTCTTCTCAGCTATGAGCTTCATGGCTTTCAAGGTATTCAGAGCAACAACACGTAGAAGTTTAGAGGACCTTTTTAAAGCTTTTTTAGGGAAAGATGAGTTTTCTTTTATGGACATTTTTCAGACTTTTATAAAGTGCTTTTAGTATGTTTTATTGTAAATGATGCTATGCCTTTTTTATTAGCATTAGCTTTATCATTACCTAGATGACCTTCTTGAACTTTTGATTTGGAGTGGGTGTGATGTCTTTTAGGATAGTCCGGTCATGGATACCCCATCTTTACATACATTGTCCCATCCACATGACAATAGCAGTTCTAAACATGTGACCTTTTACCTAGTAGTTTGCTCCTGTCTCTTCGACACCAGGCTCTTAGCCTTCTATCATAATCCATATACATAATGTACATAAACATGTCCCCAGGCACGGCAGAATTATTCTCTAAAAGGGTCACCACTTTTTTCATCCTTGGCCAACAGCCAGGTGTGCATGATCACCTTTGTTTAGAAATGCATTGTTGATTGTTTTTAAAACATTTATGATTGTTTTCAAAACATCCGTGGTTGTTTTAAAAACATATTGATTCTAGAAAAAACCCTGAAGTGACCACTTTAGTATAAAAGTCCCTCAATCCCCCCTACAAATTAGAGAATTCCTTTCAAGCTGACACGGGGTCCGGTATGCTGAATCTTTGAATTGCAGTGGTCCGACATTCCTTGCAGGCTGTCATCCTCGACATAGGACGGGGTATTTCATTCTAAACCATCAGGTGAGGGGGCTGGTTCTTCCCCAGGGGTTTCTTGGCTACAGATACACATAGCTATTCACATATACACCAACACATCCAGGCTAGGTGAGGTACATTTAGTCAAATTACTTAGGATGCGTATTTTAGAAATATGCAAGTGCTACTGCTTTTATCTGAACTGCTCATCTTATTAGCACTATAGTAGACATTTATCTAAGATTTACTATATTGGTACTAGCAATCTCTTTCGTATTCTTCTGTCTCCTGATTGTTGCAGCACATATGTTTTACACATGGCTGTCATTGGACCAATACATTCTTATTGAAATGTCCTAATCGCCATTCTGTGTATTTTCTGAGAGAAAGCAAGCATGAGTGTCTGAGCAAAATGTACTGTACTGTTTCCGTGAGGGAGCAGGCTTGTCATGTCAGTCGTTGCCAGAGACTACCTACACCACTGTAAGATACAGGGGGTGGTAATGGCACTGAAGAGCTAGCTGGTCTAATATTTGACATATCCTGCGGGGGTGTCCAGAAACGGTTGGGACACCAAGCCCTTAGCTTAGATAATCCAAAACATGCAGGTCCTCAGGGACTCCTAGGAACTACACGACAATACACCAATTATGCCATCATTTAATCGTCCATGCATCTCTCATGCACTAATTCTAACATTCATGCACCACTCATGCACTTATTCTAACATCCATTTGCAACTCAGGCACTCATGCAATTATCCATATGCACTCATACTAACATCCATGCACATGTCATGCACATATTCTAATATCAATTCATCGATATTGCACTCATTCTAAAATCCATGCAACACTCATTTGTTCATTCTAAAATCGATGCACCACTCATGTACTCATTCAAACATCTATTTACCACTCAAGCACTCATTCTAAGATCCATGCACCTCTCATGCACTCATTTAACATAAATGCACCATCAAGGCCCCACTTGTACACTCATGCAATCATCCATGCACCAGGCATACGGTCATTCAATCATGCAAACAATCATGCAGGCACCACGTATAAACTCTTTAAATCATCCATGCACCTCTCATGCATTCATCCTAATATCCATGCACCACTCATGCACTCATTGCAACATCTATAGACTATTTATGGACTCACTTAATCACTGGTACAACACTTATAAATCAATCCCGTATTCAAACATGCAATCATTCACTCATACAGCATATTTGATCTACTGTTTTATGTGTTTTTTTGTAATTTTCACACCTTTTTGGGGTATTTTTTTTACAGAACTGAAGTAGCAGCAAGGGGTGCAAAATCTGCAAAATGTAGGTTTTTTAAATATAGTGGCTTGCATAGTCACGCTTGGCTGCAATTTACTGCTCTCCACCACTTACTATTGCCCCATATCCCATACAGTACATTGCCATGTGAGGAAACTTCAAAGCAAGATCTCCAAAATTCCTCTGCACCTTAGAGGGATTTTCTCACCAGGTACAGATGCTGCTGGCAATAGTGTAGATGTTGCTGCAGCTTCACTTTCCTTCCTGGCTATCTTTAGGCGCCTTCATGATAAGTTTTCAAATGATATAACATGGAAGTTGTTCCACAAATGTACTTTTTATTTTACCCTCTAGAGAAGATTTTACTATAAAGAGAGCACTTGACTAGTTTGCAACAGTTTTGGACTCTCCGGACGGTATTGTGAAGAACTCCCATGCAATACTGGATATTTTTTAGCAGGTCCTTCATCTTCAGAATGTTCCTCTGCAATCTCCTGAATATCTTGGTCCACCTCCTGTAACACTTGGTATTCATCTGCTGGTGCTGTGGATATTTTCTAGTAGGAAAAATCTCAAAGTGTAAGGTGTGTAGGTATAAACCACAGCCACCTCCTCTGAATCTCACAAGAATGAAGGGAAATAGATATGGGTGGTGTCTTCCTTTTAGGATAATTGAAAAGTGTATTATCTAATCAAATCACTTTCTGTCCCGGTCACATGGCCTTCACGATGATCGAAGTCTTCGCAATTACCGGATATTCCAATAAAAGGTTCTTACTGCAATAACTTTAAAAATTTAGGTTTACGATACAGTTAAAAAACAGATGTTCTCGATCATATCAACTAATAATATGTATTGTACACTTTGGAAAAACCATGCAGTCTTCACGACAAGCGAAGTCATCACGACTTCCCTCGCCACTACTATAATGGCAAATGCATTTGAAAAGTGGTTTTCTGAAGAAATAAGTTCAAAAACTCAAGTTAAAAGATAATACTAGTAAAACCCTGTGCTCAAACATTCTCTACACTATATGTAAATAGTTGTTTAGGTTTTTAAACAACAAATCAGTCTTTGTGATAACCAACTTCTTCGGGATGCCGCCGCAAACAGAACAAATAGACATGAAAATGGTGTTCTTTATAAAGGAATTAACAGTGATTATTAACAGTGATTTTCAAACAAATATCAGTGAACTGTTTTTCCCAAATAATCTAAACACAATGTGTTTTACTCTTTATGAAGGAAAAATTACTTTCCTCATAACATTACTTCAGTATTTGCAACATCACAATGATGGCAAAATCTACTTTAAAAAGATGCAGTTCTGAAAATATTAACACAAATTAAAACCACCATCACACAAAGTATAAAAATAATTGGTTTGTCATACACCTCGAATGTATGATATGTAATGACACGATATATTTACAAAAATCTTACGAAAAATTGTAAAACAATTTAAGTATCTGGGACAATATAGTTAGGAAACACAATATACAGGTATTTTTAAAAAAAATCTGAAGAAAATTCCCAAATTATAGGGGTGTTATAGTTGGTAATCTGAATTTTAAATTAGTTTAGAAATTCATAGAAGCATAAAAAAAGTTATAGGGATCTTATACTAAAGAATTAGCATTACAAAACATCAGAAATTCGCTGATAAAAATAGAGATTATAGGGACATTATAGTTAGGAAAAGGATTTGAAAAACCTCTCAAATTCACTGGAAAAAAACCAAAGGCTACATGGATGTTATAGTTAGGAAAGGAAATTAAAAAAAAACACTTATAAATTCACTGAAAAAAGTAACAGAGACATTATAGCTAACTTACGTTTTGCTCATATAAAACCAGAGAAATTCAGCAGCTAACTATAACTCGCGCCCCTGCAATGCACTTCTTATGACCAAGCATATTACATCGCTCATGGCATGGTCAGTGACACCACTAATGACATCTCAAATAGCATCACTGATTACATCACTGATGAAATCATCCACAGAACTTTGATGCACTCACTCACACCCCAATATAACATTCCATACATCCACTTCAACTTCCACACTACCATTCTCAAAACCATTGACACATCCATACCAGTAGTTATACACCCATTCACTAATTCATAGGTCTACACACAAATCCACGCAGTCACCCATCCAGCCAGGCATACACCAACTCACTTACTAGTACAGCCACTGATATTTCTACTTATAAACCCATACAACCACACACACACTGTCAGTCAACCATAGAGCTGCTCACACACCTATTCACTCACCAATAGAGTCAAATCTACAGCCACTTACCTATACAATTCTATACACAACCACTGATATATTCATACAGATATTAACACAAATTCACTCTCTATACAGTCACTTGACACGAGCACACACTCACCCACACAGCAACTCTCACAATCACTCACTCACAAATGCAGGCACTCATGTACTACAAGACTCACCTATACTGCTGCTCACATATTTGGTTACTTACCCTTATATGACTGACATCCATTTACTCACCGAAACAGCCATAAACACACTGAGTCACACATACAGTCCCTCACAGATGCACTCACTAACCTATACAACCACTGACTCACTCATCTATGCAGGCAGTCACACACACCCTCATCCACCTATACATATATTCATACAGCAATACAGATACTCAGACAACCAATTTACCTTCCTTTCAACTACACAGGTAGCCAATTTCCAAGACATATAGCCACTTAGATACCAACTGACAGACTGATACATACATTCGCACAGCCTAGTCACTCACTCATACATTCACTGAGACACCTAATCACTCACTTATACAGTCATTCATGTGCACCCACTGAATCATCCATACAGGTGGTCAAACACCCTCTGATTCACCAATGCCCCTCGGTATATATATTTAACAGTCATAAAGGTTTTAGAACTCACCGTCACTAGATGATGTCATCAGTGATTTCATTTGAGATATCACCAGGGTGAACAACCTTTACAACGCAACTGTTACAACGCACTACACTTACAACGAAATTTTTACAACGCAACATCCACTACAACGCATTCCATTACATAGCAGGACACTACAACGCATGTTTAAAAACTACCTTTACAACTCATTCCATTACATCGCATATTACCTTTACAACGCATACCATTACAACGCAATCCAACACTTACCCTACTGTTGCACCCCCTGGAGTTAGAATAGTCATTTTTACCCCTATACTATGCGTTGTAATGGTATGCGTTGTAAAGGTAGTATGCGATGTAATGGAATGCGTTGTAAGGGTAGTTTTTAAACATGCGTTGTAGTGTCATGCTATGTAATTGAATGCGTTGTAGTGGATGTTGCGTTGTAAAAAATGCGTTGTAAGTGCATGCGTTGTAAAAGTGTGCGTTGTAACGACATACATCCTATCACCAGTGATGTCATCAATGATGTCACTGACCATATAATGAGTGATGTAATATGTGAGGTCATAAGCAATACATTGCAGAGAGTTAGAGTTAGCACAGCTAACTATAACTGCTGAAATTCTCTGGTTTTGTACGGGTGAAACCTGATCCTAACTGTAACATCCATGTAACCTGTGTTTTTTGTCAGTGAATTTCAAAGGTTTTAAAATGCTAATTCCTAACTATAATGTCCTTGTAACCTTTGTTTTTTCAGTGAATTTCCAAAAAAATGTAAACGCTAATTCCTAACTCTAACATCCCTGTAACCTTTGTTTTTTTCTGTCATTTCTATGGTTTTTTTTAGGTTTTTGACTGCACAGCACTTGTGCTGTGCTTGTGAAATCTATTTTTTTTAATATAAACTTAGAAGTGGCTTACATCCTGTTCACTCTCTTACCTGCCATTTCATTGGTCCCTGTGCTTTCCACTTACTTTTCTTCCATTTCAATTCGCTCTGCATGTATTCCTGCATTTACCAATGCTTGTTCCTCGTCTGCTTCTCCTGTCAGTTTCCCATTGCTGAAATACTGTTAACATCCGCTTTGGTGGAATGATTTTTGCCTAAAGTTCTGCCTCTTTCTGCTTTTTCATCTTGCAGCAGATTTATAGAGAGCCACTTATCACCGGGAGAGAATAAGAAATTTCCCCAGAATCACAGGATGTTGCACAGCCGAGGCTCACACTGTAATCTCCAGTTCTCGAGTTAGCAGCTCTGTTCACTGCGCCACTTCCTCTCCACTCTTATTATGCTTGTAAGGGAGCTGTTTCCTTCGTACCGGACGGTGATTGAGAAAAATGCTTATTATTTATTAAATAAGCAAAACCGATGCAGTACCAAAGTTGGTTTATATTGCGCTAAATACTGTTGTTCATGCTTCTTCTTAATCACTATATTTTCACTTGAAGGAACATAGTAGCATTACAATATCTTCACACAATCTCACACTTTTGATCAAATGGGGGGGCTACAATCGCATACCCAAGTACCTTATTTCCGAAGTCTTAAATTGAGCCACTTAACTGCTGCTCTTTCTATAGCATATCTACTTTGGAAACATGCTTACCATTTCAAATGTCAAAAAAGCACAGATTTAAGCAATCCTGTAGTAAGCTCTGTTTCTGCTTAAAATATGTATTGTGCATATTTTCACTGTATTTTGGATTCATATACAGTGGAGACCTAGCCACAAGAGGGCTACCTGTATATTATTTATTTTTTGAAGATCTATATAGCACTAACTTGGACTAAGGGCCCTTTACTTGCAAGCCTGGTCAAATTAATTTTTAAAGACACTGGGAGAATAATTGATTTGTCCAGGATCCCAAGATGCTTAGCAGAGGCTGGGACTTAAACCCTGTCCCCAGTTCCAAAGCCTGCAGCTCTGACTGTTAGGAGGCTTCTCCTTTCTCTATAAAGAGTATGCAACAGCGTTTAAATATCTCAGGATGTTGGATTAATTGGGCAAAGGAGTGGGACTAGGGAACGAGTGGATGTGTCACTATGTTTAAATCTCTGTAAGTGGATGGATGACTTGTGGTCACAGGAGTGGAGCTCGAGAGAACAAACTGAACCTCAAGCTTAAATCCAGATTCCTCTGCAAACATGCTTCCCACCAAAGATGACTGCATGGAGTGCATTCCAAATCAACATTTACTTTGCTGCCAGTTTGAGCAAGTGGTATGAAGTAAAGAATTTCAAATGTCATTCTGGCT
Source organism: Triturus cristatus (assembly GCF_964204655.1). NCBI lineage: Eukaryota > Metazoa > Chordata > Amphibia > Caudata > Salamandridae > Triturus > Triturus cristatus. Next base: position 249,556,401 of record NC_140594.1, read on the forward strand.
GTGGGGCAAGGTCAGGGCAGTTCATCAAATGGGATTATTTTCCCTTTTCCGAATTGCATTGTGTAGCCATGGAACTGTCCTCTGTGGGGCCAGAGGCATTAGCTACCACCCTCTCCTTCTTGGTTGATTGCAGGTTAAGTGAACATTTTTCTCACAGGAAATTATACAATTGTTTTCTTAAACAGTTGATATGGGATACAAAAGTGTGAGCCACTGAGCACACAAACAATCAAGGGAAAACAGCGTTCTTCACTCTGCCAACCCCATTGCTCTAAAGCTGTTCTGTGGTTATAGACATTTTTGTATATTTAGACTTTCTGTTGGGTACCATGAACAATAGGTTATCACCAAAGAGAGTTTGAGAAAGGAGAGGTATTACATAGATATAAGCCATGAAATATCTTGTAAGCCACCATATATGGCTATCTATGCCTTGAATGTCTGCAGTAATGGAAAACCCCTAAGACGGGAATACAACATGCATGTATTCATGTTAGGCATCTCTGAGGAGTGATTTGTTTACATCATAAAAAAGTGTTTTGTTTTGCACTGTGTGCTAAGTATTGGGCTTCAAGCATGGAGAACAAGATCAGCACAACATAACGAACCTAGAACTTCCCAGGGAGTAATTGTGTGATTAGATGTATGCAAAAAGCAACAAGTTCAGATTTCACTTGTTACTAGTTCATGCTAAATTACACAGTGAAGTGTTTTACATCACACATGCCTTTTCTCCATTGGGGCAACTTGCCCCACTAGGGGGCATATGTATCAACATCACCATTTGCGATTCTCAAATAGCGATTTTTAAAGAATCGCTATTTGAGAATTGCAAAACGGGATGTATTTAAAAAATTGCAAACTTTTTGCGATTTCTTAAAATTCCTTAATTGCGATTAGCAAATTGCGAAATCGCAATTAAGGAATACCTGCCCATTCATTTCTATGGGCCAGGAGACCCATAGGAATGAATGGGAAGTAATTCTCAAATAGCGAATCGCAATTTGCTAATCGCAATTTGAGAATAATTTCAAAGGTTCCTTCGTCCCGCATGGTGACTGATAGAAACAGCTTACTATTCTTACACTTATGAAACCGAAGCATTACCAGTGCTTGTTTAGGAAGTACTTGCCCTATGTATTGGCTGTAGGTTGTTCAAGCTAAAACCTTTCAAAGGATTTTACCCATTGTGTTACCCTCTCTAAATTACATCATTTACAATGTCAGGACCAGAAAAAGAGACACTTACCATTGCTGAGATTTGCAGACAACATGTTTGCTACAACATGGTCCCAAATTTATGGGTGGAGGTATGACCCACCTGGTGGAGGCACATGAAGTATATAGGACAGAGGTATTTTATTCATGGGTTACAATCCCATTAGCAGACAGCATGACAAGGCTATTTCACAACTATGGAAAAGAGGAAGTTCCAAAGAGCTACACACAATATGTAGAAATAGGAATACCTTTAACATACAGAGAACACAGAAATGTTTTAATGTCTCCCTACTACACACATCAGAAAATGCTACACTGGGTCCCCTTTGCAATGAGGAAGCACCATGGCTAGTCTTAGACGGACACATACCACATCTTGATGTTGATAATTTATCAGCAGTACAATTACATAGACTATACGAACATTTAGTGAGAATATACAGATGTTTGACACAGTTCATTATGTGAACATTAAACCAAAATCCTGTGCGAACTGCTCAAGCTTCACAACCACAATTGGCTACACCGGGCATCAGCCCACAAACACTAAATGCAGTCATGCTTAAGGTTCACATCAGATGGGAGTAGATTCTATTCTGGTTGTGCAAAAAAAGTAAGCTTGAAGCGGTGTTTCCCCATATGGGACCCAAGGAAAAACACAGAATTGTAATAATTTGCTTGCCAATGAGGATGGCTCCGCCTGTGGAAGACTGCACCACTTGGGTACAGTTTTTGCTACAGTATATACCAGAACACATGGTACCCCTTCATAAGCTTTTTTTGCCAGAGGTGCTTAAACAGATCCAAAATGAGTATGGGCCAGCTCCTTGATTTGGATTTGGGGATGAAACCACCATTATATTAATATACTTAAGAGGGAAAGTAGCACGGTTGGCTATATACCAGCATCTAAGGGATATAGCTCTGGGGCAACAGGAACGTGATTACCTAAAATTATCGAGGAAACCTATGCAACACTAGGTATAGATAATTTGGGAGGCAAACCTGATAAACAACAATTGAAGAGTAATTCTGAAATCGAGAACTCTAAGTATGTACCTGAGTCTTCTACAAAGGAGAAGTGGGATAATAAGATAAACAAAGACAAAACTAAATCATGGAGTTGGTCTGCTCAACAGAACTCTAATGAGAAGTGCTAAAACCTGCGTAACCATGATAAAATTCGACCACCTGACAGGTATCAGGATACTGATACATATTAATCTTGTTCCTTTCGTGAGTCATCTCAAAAACGTTTGCAGAGAGGTGGACAATCAAAGCACATATAGGAGGAGTTTGAGAAACCAAAGAAGGACTCACAATGCTCATCTGACTAAATCATTAAACAGGAAGACAAACATAAATCATCAAAACCCTATTTAAAGAAGAAGAGGGCTGCTGGACTTAAGGTCAAGCTTGCTGCAGATATTGAGGACACTACTTCTGAGAGGCGAATGGGCAGTGACCACGCTAGACAGAGCGGCAGAGGTTACAATAGTTTGTTGGAACCTGATTGTTTGCTTGGTGGGTGTAGCTTTGAGTGAATATATCCTTGGCTCAGCATACATCCATGCGCTCTGCAGATGCTCCGCATAAAGAGAGTATGGACCCAGCCTGCATTTTCAAAAAACAGCAGACCGGAACCCATTCTTTCATACAGGAAATGACATACTGGAAGTTGCTGGCAGCCATTTTCTGTTCATTCTGAGTCATCCTCTGTCACAGATCTGATCCTCTGCCATCCTGATGCTCAGTACAACTAAAATACCTTCAACATGGCTGATAGATATGAGGAGAAAGCACCATCTTTCACTAAAAAGGAAATCGGATATCCTAGCCGAGAGGGTGCTAGAAAAATTCCATCAGCTGTACGGGGGGCCTGAGGGCCAGTTGAGCAATGCAGTATGCACCAGACTCTGGTCCACCATTGGGGAGCACTGCAGTGCAGTGGGTGCTTATATCCAGCAGGGCAGGGCATGCTGTAAGCGAAGGGAGGACCTAAAATACTGGGCCAGAACCAAGGCCCACAAAATCTTGGGCCAGTCCCCCCAGCACCTTGTGCACTGGTCTTGCATTTCACCACTGTACAGGAGGGTCCTGATGGCAGGTTGGCTGACCCTCCACGCTCAGCTGGAGGAGCATGAGCAGCAGAGAGCTGGTAAGAGCATTAACTGCAATATGTGTCTCAAAGTATGATGTTAGGGATGACAGAGCTGTACCATCATGTGTCCCATACCTCCATATACCTATTCTGTGCAAATGCAGCAGTCATTATAGGGCCAAAGGCTTGCTGTTGCACATGGAATGCACTGAGCAGAGTACATTCTGGGAGTGGTAGTTTTTGTATGCCACCAGGGGAATAGACCCACACATGTGCATTTGTACATAAAATTGCACTGCCAACACCATTACCATTGAACCAAAAGCATTATAACTGAAGTGTGCATTGGGTGAGGAACACTGCCCAGAGTGTGGATGAGGGGCCGATGGATGTTGGATGCTATGTCTTGCATTGCCTTTGATGAGATTGGGTTTTGATTAACACAGATCATCATGTGTCATGGAGTTAAGACAGACTTTGAGATCCTTGCCTCACTCTTAAGTGATACCAACTTCTCTAAGTGGGTCCACATACACACATCTTTCCAACAGTGGCTTGTATGTCATTTATCCAGTCAAAGTAGCTTTAACAACTAGGCACAACTGTTCACCGGGGTACAGCACTACCTGTGCAGTCTTTGATGGCAAAACGTGGCACTAGACCATCTGCTGTTGTGAGGAAATATCAAAATGTTTGACTACCTACTTAGCAAAGCTAATATCCCAGCCCCTATTTGGATATATACACACACATCTGCATTTGTGTTGTCTCATACAATGCTACACAACAAATGACACTTGTTAGAAAGTGCAAAAGTGCAGAGACTGCATTTCACAGGACAATAACAATACCATCTCCACTCCTTTTGTAGACTGGCATTGTGAAGATGCCTATGTAGCAATGAAAGGAAACACAGATTACAAGAATGCAGAAGGTGAGAGTTGGTCAGTACAGAAGTGTAAGCCACCAAATTTCAAGTAAGATGTCTATGTGAGAGTCAAAGCAGGAGATCACAGTGAACATACATGTACTTTAAGAACAAAGTCACTTATATTTGTATAGTTTGATCAGAGGAGATCAAAGTCTGCCCTTGCTTCATATAGATATGTCTGTCATTCCGACGTGTACAAGCACCACGTTATGATTTGTCTTCCATTTAAGTGGGCTCAGCTTGCCAAGAATACCAGGACCCAGGTTGGAGCAGGACATTGTTGGGCCACTAGGGGCCATGACCTCTCTCCACAACTGAAGAGGAAGAGGAGGGACCTTCTACATCAGAAGGCAGGGGAGTTCCACCTGCACAGACTGAGCAGGAACACACCTCAAGTGCTATGGACTTTGTAGATGCTGAGGACATTGTAGGGGCAGCCGTGGTCCATGCAGGTAACAGCGGTGTGGTGGTGGGGCCAGCTAAGGGGGATTTTGAGGAATGATGCAGAAGGAAAATTAAATAAATAATTACATTTCCCTCTGCATCGTCCATCAAAATCCCCCCTTAGTCCGTGTTACCTGCACGGACCACGGCTGTGTGGGGGGTGAAGAACTGGACACCGCTGGCCAGGGGGGAAGGGATCGACTCTCCCCCTGACTATTCACAACTTTATTTTGATGAGGTGTCCCTGGGGCAGCCACAACACAACCTGGGTCTGCCATCAGCCCCTCCCGAGTTTAGAGGCCCTCATTCCATCAGAGTCTCCAGCTGCATCCCCTGCCACTAGTCCCGCTCCAAGTGGCTGCCAGGAAGACCCTAACATAGGCTCTGACCCCGAGACACCACACTCCCATTTTCAACTCAAACCCCTCCCTGTATTGTAACTCCTGTGGCTGCACCCCAGGACGTGATGGGAGCATGTAGGGGTCAGCGAGACATGTCCTTTTTCATCATGCTGCAGATCAGCAATGAGGTGTGTATGATGCGAGAGGAACTTGCAAGATCTATGGCCACCATCACTGCCAGTGTCACTTCCTTGGGTGCAGCCAAGTTGTCTGTCCTAGTCCAACGTCCCACCCAAACCACCCTCAATGTTTCCCCCTGTAGTTTGTCCCACACTGTTTCCCCCATCCTCCTCATGTATTCCAACCCGTTTGGTGCCTGGTCCTGCTCCGAGCTGCCAGGAGCCTGCTACGGATTCAGAGGATGTGAACAGTGTGGAGATTGAGGATGACCAGAAGGCCAGTTGACTTGTTGGACTTTGGCTTTGTTTTGTACATGTATTTCCTTTGCCCCGTGTATAGAGACTGGTTCTCCTGACACTTACTGACGTGTTTTATTTATGTTGCCCTCCCAGCTCCAAGTCCGCTAGTCCTTTCTGTTTAAAGAACATTATCTGCTTTCCTTTCTCCCTTCCAAATGGACTGAATATCTTTTTTTTCTCAAAACCATTTAATTTACATGAACTTATTTTTTGGCTCAAACTTTCTCTATCTTGTTAACGTCATTCTAAATGTCATGTTCAAAGAATGTACATATACCTTGGGAATAGTTATTTGCTCTGCACATAATAGCTTGTTGCACTGATGGTGTTACACTTTTACATGTGTCACTCACACACATTAATCCTCACATCTCTAGGCCACCACAAGGGTAAACATGTGGACATCAGTATATAATACGCAACTTAGTCTTGACTTGTGAGGACATTCATCTTTTATTTTTACCTGGTCACAATGATATTTCTTCCTGTGATCAAGAGGGATACTGCTTGCGACTTTGCAAAGTTTGTGGTGAGGATCGCTGTGAATAAGTGCGTTTGTGTTGTGGCTGAAGGTTAGGTTGGTCTGGTGCATATGCCTGTACAGGGGGAAGTTTCTGGACAGGGGCTGATGGTGTCTGTAAAGTTGGTGAGAGTGCCTGGACACGGGGTGGTGGTGGATGTGCAGGTGGGGGAGTTCCTGGATAGGGGGTGGTGGTGGATGTGCAGGGGGAGGGAGTGCCTGGACAGGGGGTGGTGGTGGATGTGCAGGTAGGGGTTACACGGAGTGGAGTGGAAGCAGTAAATGTTACCCCTCATCAATCCAACAACACTTTCCCTACTGTTTCACGGACTGGAATGGGAATAATACATTTTAGCCCTATGCAATCCATCATTTTCCCTTCTATTTAATAGACTGGAGTGGGAATAATAGATTCACCCAATCGCAATCCAGCACTTTCCCTACTGTTTCACTTACTGGTGTGGGAATATTACATTTTACACCTCCGCAATCCAACACTTTCACTACTATTACACTGACTGGAGTGGGAATAGTAAATGTCAGCCCTCCGCAATCCAACACTTTCCCTACTGTTGCATAGACTGGAGTGGGAATGATACATTTTACCCCTTCGAAATCCAACACTTTCTCTTTTGTTGCACACACTGAAGAGGGAATGATGCATTTTACCCCTCCGCGATCCAACACTTTCACTATTTTTACACTGACTGGAATGGGAATAGTGAATTTTACGCCTATCCAAGCTGACACTTTCTCTACTGTTACACTGACTGGAGAGGGAATAGTACATTTTACTGCTCCACAATCCAACACTTTCACTACTATTGCAATCAATGGAGTTAGAATAGTACATTTAACCCCTGTGTAATGCAAAACTTTCACTACTGTTGCTCTGACTGGAGTGAGAATAGTAAATGTTATCCCTCCACAGTCCAACACTTTCCCTACTGTTTAACTGACTGGAGTGGGAATAGTAAATTTTAGCCCTCCACAATCCAACACTTTCACTACTCTTGCACTGGCTGGAGTGGAAGTAGTACATTTTACAATCCAACACTTTCTCTACTGTTGCAATCACTGGAAAGGGAATAGTAAATTGTACCCCTCTGTAATCCAACACTTTCACTACTGTTGTACTGACTGCAGTGGAAATAGTAAATTCTACACCTCCCCAAACCAACACTTTCCCTACTGTTGTATAGATTGGAGTGTGAATAATACATTTTACCCCTTCGCAATCTAACACTTTTCCAACTGTACTGTGTGCTGTGCAAATAGTTAAATGTATCCCTCATGAGTCTAACAATTTCCACGGGGTGTTGTATTAATATATTGACGGACAGCTGGGGACTGAGGCGGATGGGAGAAAAGCAGCTGTTGCCATGGGAAATTTACCTGCTCTATGGGGTCAGACTGGTTATGATAGTCAGGGGCCGGTAATGTTGTGCCGCCCAGCCTCCGGGATGTGGGCTGAATGGCTGTGTAAAGTGTTACAATGATGCGAGCCTTTGGGACATATTGTGGGCATGGGAAGCTATTATGGAGTTCTCATACTTAATTCTGCAATAAAAATACGTTTTCAAAAAAAAAAAATGAGTCTAACAATTTCCCTACCCTTGCACTGACTAGAGTGGGAATAGAAAATGTTACCCCCCTATTAAACATTTTCCATTCTGTTGCACTGCGTGGAGTGGGAGTAGTCCAACATTTTTCCTATTGTTGTATATATTGGAGTGGGAATAGTATGTGTATTATTCACAGAATGTAATAATTTACTATCCTTTTTGTTTAAAATAAAATTATGATGTTCTAGTGTATGTAGAAATGTAATACTTATTCCTAATTTAGTGCCCTGGTGCTCTATTTTTCTTTGATATCGATGTGAGAAAACGCGGCTTTCCCCATTCAACATCATCCCAGCAGAAATGCCTATTTGCCCTGTTTGTGTAAGTGCAATGTTTTCTTTGATATTGCATTTTATTTTCTTGTCAATTACATGTTTTATCCGGCAGTTTATCAAATAACACTAATCGTAAAATAGCATTGAAACAAAATACAGCAAAAAGATTACATCTCAAATCTACTACCTTATTCCAAATCTAAAAAGAGAACCCAGTTTCTTTTTTTAATTTTTTTAATGATCTTGAATGCAAAAACAGTGAAATAAGGTTGATCCTTGTTTGCCCTGATTCAGATTTTAGTTTAGTATGAATACTGTTTCTTCCAATCAGTCTGACTCAAGAAGCAAAACATATGCAAATGTATGTCTTTTTTTTCACGAGTGTGGCCTTTATGTGATATGGCCCATGGGGTAGTGTCATGTAATTTAAATAAAAACAATGCACACACTGCATACATTTAGCCTCGATGAGGTAAACGTGAATCGGATGAAAACGTGTTTTTGCTGCAAAATCCCAGTGCATGATTTGTTTTATCTTGTCAGGCAGCCCCCTTTTGGAAAGTTACCTTTCTTGCACGGGTATATTTCTCCACGAGGGACGAGCCGACCTCTCTAACAGACAGTGGAATATATGCTGCTGTTGTGTGTCTGTACACCTTTGAAATAAATAGAAGGACCAGGCCTTCTTGCATTTAGGGCATTCCCACTTTAGGAAAAATGCACATGCCTCTCTATTAAACATGATTAACACCAATCACCTATTCTAGCATTCTTCTAGATTCATATATTATGCTATACAGTGCAACTCATAATAACAAAGAAGAAAAGTAAAATCACACACCCAAGAAAAGAGATACTACACTGTGAAAAAGAAGACTATTAACCAATTGATCTTGATTAAATCGCACAGAATCATAGCTTGCTGCTTTATATCTCCAGCACACCCCAATGCTGCGCATATAAAGTAGGCTGAATCACACCATAAATGTTTAAAGGACAGGATTTATGAGCCTCTCATTTAAACTCTATTGTGAGATATGCAATATAAAGAATACATGGTTTCATTAATGTTTGCTGTGAGCCAATACATGCACCTTGTGCATGCCGTGACTGGTTTGATACATGCATCAAGCACTAGATTATATTTTATCCCAATACAATTCACACTATCAAAACAACTCATAATATTTTAACACCATATTATGTAGAAAGGACTTACCTCGGTAAACGCATAATGAAGGAGCCAGATGAGCCCCAATCACATTCTTTAAGTGTTTCCCCTCAATATCCAACATGGGGGCATATCAACAAGGGCTTTATCTCTGCTTTTTTGGCTTTAAAAGCCAAAAAAGGAGAGATAAAACTAGCGCCCTATCAACAACAGGGTGCTAACATGCAAATGTGCATGTTAGCACCCTTTTACTCTACGCTTCCCCTTGCATCTCTAATGAGATGCAAAGGGGGCATTCCAGAGTAAAATAATAGGAGAAATGTCGCTAAGCGACATTTCTCCTATTATCAAGAATGTCGCTAACCCTGTTAGAGATAAAAAAAGCAGCGCTAACCGCGGTTAACGCTGCTTTTTTACGTCTGGTACTTTTCACACTTAGCCATGATATCCTATGGAAGAAGGATATCATGGCTAAGTTTGCCTGACCCTATCAACAAGGTAACGTGAGATTATCGCTGGGTTTCCAGCGATAATCTCACGTTAGCCTGTTAGCGTGAGGATTTTTATCGCTATTAAGATAAGCGTTGCTAATAGCACGCTATCTCAGCGATAAAAATTCACGCTAGCCGGCGATAATTATCCTAGCGCTAAGTGCGCTTAGAGATAATTATCGCCGGTTGTTGTTGATATGCCCCTTAGTGACTTCTGTATTGAAGCAGGTTCACTCTACTCCATAGATGCTCTTCTACATTAATCAAACATTGCAGTTGTGCCTTCCCGTCCCTAAGTATTCATCACTGCTCTTTTATTTCCCAATGTGATCTTACTGCCATTTGAGTTGATGTTGAGGCAGCACAATGCATTGAGGAGCCCGTGTTTCCAATTCTTCTGGCAAGCTATAAAATGCGCCAGGAGTGGATGGTGACACAATGCTTGCAAACATTTGGGAGGGCGCTCTAAACACAATTCCAGACAAATCTGTGAGATCGAGGAGGCTATTCAAATGAGTGGAAGAGAAGCCAACTTCAAAATATCATTGGGGCATATTTACAAGCTGGAGATAAGAAATTATCGCCCCTTTTGCGGCCGTTTTCAGCCGAAAAGCGGCGATAATTTTATCGCCTAAGTAGCAAGGCCACCCTGATGCCTGAAACCTTGCTTTAGCGTCTGGATTCCTAACGCCCAGCTTTGCATCTCTAATGAGATGCAAAGTGGGTGTTCCTGACCTAACATGACAGAAATGTCACTAAGCGACATTTCTCCTATCGTCAAGCCCCACGCTATGAAGCATAGCGTCAGGAAAAGTAGCGATAACCCCTGTTATTGCGTGAGATTATCGCTGGGTTTCCAGCGATAATCTCATGTTAGGCAGTTAGCACTAGGGTTTTTATCGCTGAGGAGATAAGCGATGCTAATAGCACGCTATCTCAGCGATGAAAATCCACGTTACCCGGCAATAATTATCCTCACGCTAAGAGCGCTGAGCGATAATCATCGCCGGTTGTTGCTGATATGTGGAGTAAAACCTGTGCAAACGCATAACTGCAGTCGTCAAAGGTCGTGACATCTTTTAAAATAATTATTCGCAGCTCTATGGGTGCGGGGGCAGCTTCTTTACTGTGGAGCCCTGTTCCAAAGAACAGGTGATCCAGGACATGTTGACGCTGTTTCCATACCAGTACCTCTGGGTGGTACATGGGGGCAGATTTACAAGCCCCTTGCGCCACTTTGCATCACTTTTAGCATGGGAAAAGTGACGCACAAGTGGCGAATCTACCCCATGGTATTTACAAGCTGGCAGTGTCAACTGTGTAGTTATGGTTCAGCCACATTTCCGATTGAAAAGTCATTTTTAGTCTAAAATGTTAGATTTGCCTATAACTTTGGTCCCCATTGTTATTACCATCCAGCGTCCTGCAACATTTCACGCAGTTCTATGTTTGGGTAAAACATTAGGAAGGGCACAAAAACAGCGGCGAATTTTACCAGGGCCGACAGACAAAAACCACTTAACAAATTTGCACCAAACTTAGTAAGAAAGCAAAACTTTATTGAGAAAACGTGCTTTCGTTGGATTTAATGTAAATATGTTCAGTAATTGTTGATATATTAGAGTTTGTAAAGGTGTCAGCTTGAAAAAGTAAACACCTCTCCATAGCTTGTCAGTTGAAAAATCATTTGTTGCATGGTTAGATTAATATGCGGATATTTACGGCCTGACGTACAAAGCACTGATTTGTTATAACTGTAGCAATGTTTGACGAATATCTGGGCAATTTGGGCTTGATATACAAACCACTGGTCACAAGGTACTGGTCACAAATCGGAGTAGGTAACAATCTGACCTACCTAATAAATATTCACGGGGTAGAGCACACATTGTGATTTACTCTGATCGAATCCATGACCTCACACGTACGGTGGCCTGCTGGGGCCAGCAGACCGTCATTTCGGTAATCATATTTACATAGGGTAATCATTGTTTTAAATGAAGACCTTAAAGGAAATCTGATTACTATTTAAAAAAAAAAAGAAAAGTTGCATTGTTTTTAAGCTTTTGTTTGAGAGTTGGGGGTGGTCACCTCGACCACTGCCTACCCTCCAAACAAGTCTTTTTTTTATTCCTCAAGGGCCCTTTTCCATTTGCATGATCATTCCAGCACAGTAATCTGTACATGTTTGATGTTTGCTGACTTGATTATTGATTCACAGATTGGAAGTGGCACTTATAACACTCTCTTTCCAAATTGTGAATTGGTATCCATTTGCAATCCCATTTTTGGTGCTGGTAAAAGTTTACTGATGTGCAAAATGTAATTAGTAAATAGTAAAACGCATATTTTGCAACCACAAAGGCACATCATTTGCGAATCCCAATATTTGCAAGCTTCAGGCCTGTAGTATGTTGAGATTGCTGTTAGTTTTTTTCAAATTCAGGCAGATCCTTCAAGGGGAGGCCCTTTACAATAAAAGAAGGAGAAACAAGGGTTAATTTGCTAATATGTCTATATCATGCATCAACGCAACATTTTAAGGCAACTGAAACGATTCATTGTCTATTCGTATGTCAATAAAATGAGTCTGGCCATTGGCAAGTTGCACACAGTGCAATGATTTCCGTTTTTGTGACGGTCAGATGGAGAGAGGAAAGGTTAAAGAGGAGTCAAAAATATTTTTTACAATGGTTGCCAATCTAAAAACAAATTCTGTTTAATGCACTACCATTAATTCATGAAGAAATTGATGGGACTGGTCCTAGCTCTGTGATAGGCTGGTCTCCAATTATTCCTCCAGAGTATTACGGTCTGCTTATGCCTGCTTCCTAAAGATATCTTGGCTTAGGCCCACTAAAGGGGAAAGGGGTTCTTTGTTATATCTAGAGGCTAGGGTATGGAATAATATTTATCCTGCCCTACACAACACAGCATTTGAATCTCATTTCAGGAAGCAGTTGAATACTCGTTTTGTTTTTTTTAATTTGCCTTAGTCTGATGTTGGCTTCTGTACTCCGTGCCTTCCTTTCAGCACCAGGACACTCCTTGGGGCAGCTTTACAAATGATCTGAATGATTCATTCAAGTCAAGTCAAACCACTTTATTAGGCTAACCAAAGCCATAAAAGTACACCACAGTGAACAGTACATAGAGACATACATTGATTCATTCATAACATTGGCACTGTGTTACAAATCTGCATGACATTTGGCAGAAGCTTGGAAAGATTGGTTTTCTATTGGTTCTTGTGCGGATCCACTCAGTGTAGATTGACATTTTTTTTCGCTTGCTTCTTACTTTAGTGCTGCTTGATGAATCTGCATCACATGTAGCAGGCAGTTAGCAAGTTACAAACAGTGCAGGTGTATCAAGTTCTTTGCAGATCCAATTTATGAGTGTAAAGGAAGTTTAAATAAATGTTCATGTATTGATTGGTTTGGCACCATTTATTGGACTTGCACAAAAAGTTGCAGTGACTGGCATGATCAGCCTGCTCTTCATTTTCACACTTTCAGGTGGGTTCATCTAAGCATAGAGTAGATTACAAAGAATTTTTAGTTTGCTAATAAACTTTGCATAGTTTGATGAATCTCCAACAAAAGTTCCATTCAATGATAACAAAGGGCCTTATTACGATGGCAGTCGAGCGATCGTCCGACTGCCTTCGCCTCCGGCAGGTGTCCAACTGATTATATGTTGGTGGTGTCACCTGCCCAATTACAATGCGACCGCTGCACAGGTGGTAGGAAAACTTCTCTTTTCCGTTATGGCTTGTGCTGCAGCCCTAGAAAGGGGCCACAGCACAATCTGTATGGGAAAAGGGCAGTTCACAAGCATCAATGCACTGAGTGCCATGCACCATGTGGATGGATGTATGGATGGATGGGGCAGCACCAAATGTGCCCCCCTGGGCCCATAGCAGAGGCCCACAAGAGACAGGGGCTTGATAGGGGCCCCCAAAGTCCCATTTCATCTGCCTTCACATAGCGGTCAGACTGGCAAGTGAAGGTAGAGGGAAGAGGGACATCGCAATTCCTACGGCAGTGCCTCCGCAGGCACTGCCCCCATTGTAGGATTACGCTTGGACCAAAGACCTGATGGGCTCTTTCAGTCTCTCGAAGACGTGGGTCGGTCCCTCTGCCTGCTGAGCTCTGGCCAACCGCATCATTATGCAGCGGTCAGACCACAGCCTGCGATGTCAGATGGACTGCCACCGACAGCATGTTAGTGGCGATCCGCCCAACATCATAATCGGGCTCTTTGACTTTATTTGAAATATTTGCATGGCATTTAGCAGCTAGCAAATTAAGCCCCAACCAAGACCAGACACACAGTTGAATATCATCTGCACACATTTGAAGCAGGCTTGATACAGTAAGTGGCTGTAACTATGCACAGCACAGATTTGGCACATGACCAACAAATGTGTACATCTTAAAACCTATAAAATTCACTGAAGAAACCCTCAAGGTAAAGATAAGTGCTGCATTAATGAACACAAAACCAAAAAACCCTGAAATTCGTTAGCTATGGTGTGCAAGGAAAATAAATTAAAGGGTGTGTTGGTTGTATGAATTTTCCTATTTTACTCGCGCTTATAGCCCAGACGTGGCATGAAAGCAGATCTCTACTCAGAAAGTGCACTTTTGTTGGTTTGGTGTCAATGCATTCGGTACTTTTGAGTTATGTGTGAAAAGTTTCAGAGTGGCCTTTGAATACCTCACACTTTTGGATATCTGAATTGTTTAAAATCATCAATCAGCATTCATGAGTCTTGCCAAACATATTTTTAAATGATTGACACGTGATTGGCTAGAGAAGAGCTGTGAAAATGGTATAGCCCATCCTGAAAACTCACAAACCCATCCTGCTTCACAATTTTTGTGCTTTGGTAAAAACCTTTCACGTCCATGGTGTGCAATCCCTGGTGCGTTCACGGTACCAGGAAGCATTGAAAACTTGAGACCCGGAACAGGAAAAATTAAAAAACTGGAAATCTGTGAAAAAATAAATAAATTGTGATCTTGTATGCACCAAGTTAGTTGACATATTTGACTGCCATTTTGTGAAGGATGTGGGTGGAAAATATCCACAAGTAAGGGGAGATAAATTGGCAAGGGCCTGACCCCAGGGCACAGGTAAGAGGGACCTAGAGGCATGAAAAACACATGGCTGATGAAAGCGGTTGGGTTTAGGGACTCCCTTTAATCCAGGCCCTGCATCCAACCTCTGTCACACAAGGTCAAATGCTGTGCTGCCTGGTTATAGGAGCTAGGGACATAGCCTAGCCATAGGGAAGGCCCTGAGCACAGGTTTTCCAATGTGCATGACCAAAGACCACATGTAGTCGGCCTAGGCTGATGGGAGGTGGTGCAGTCAGTCCTTGCACCTCACCCTCAATTGGCATGGCCTTCAGCAGTGCTCTGTGGGTGTTGGCCATCATTAGGGGATTAGGCAAAGGGTCTGGCCAAAGATAATTTTCGGCAGGGGTGTCTAACAACATGGGGTTGGCGGTGGGGCCAGACCCCATGTCACTTCTTGAGACCAGCCAACACTGAATATGACCAAAGGCCTTGTGTGGCAGACATTGGCTGCCCCAATGAATTTGTGCACAAGGCCATAATGAAGGTTAGGCCTTGCTGCCAACAACTTCTGCTCACGGCTGATAGTCAGGTGCAGCAGGGATTGGCTGACAATGTTGGATTAGGCATAGGGCACAGCCACAGACTAGACTCTGTGGCCAACCAAAGTAAGTGAATATCAAAAAACTCAATTGACAAAAATAATTGAAGTCTTGTAAAGTGTTACTACTCACCTGAAAGGGTCTCAAGGAGCGAGAGGTAGCTGCTGGTCCAACATGGCGCTGTGGTTCAGTCAAAGAGCTAAGTCTTTAGGTCATTTCTGAAGTGAGGCAGTGACTGTGATTGCCTGAGGTTGAGAGGTAGTGAGTTCCAGGTTTATGCTACAAGGTCAGAGAAGGATCTTAATCTGGCTGTGGTCTTGCAGATACATGGGATGGTAATGTGTTCTTGTGGATACATGAGATGGTAGCCAAGGCCAGTTGGATTGAGCAGAGGTATATGAAGGGTGCATGGAATATGAGACGGTGGTTGAGTTGCACAGGTCCTCTGTAGGTATGTGTGAGGAGCTTGAAGGTGATTCTTTTTCTTTGACTGGGAATCAGTGGAGGTATCTCAGATGGCTGGTGACATGGCTATGGTGGGACATGTTGAGGATTAGTCTGGCAGAGGCATTCTAAAGGTTCTGCATTTTCTTGACAAGTTTCTGTGTGATGTGGGCATAGAGTGCATAGCCATAGTCAATTCTGCTACTGATGAGTGCGTGGCTGACCGTCTTTCTAGACTCTTTTGGGATCCACTTGAAAATCTTTCAAGGCAAGGACAATGTGTAAAAGTAGGATGATGAGGCAGCGTTGAACTGGCGTCTCATGGTGAGCGAGGAGTCCAAGATGATGCTAAGGTTCCATGCGTCGTCCATGATGAGGAGTTCAGTCTTCTCTGATACATATATATTATCTACTGGCGGTCGCCAGTAGATAGTTATAGTTAGGACCTATTATCCATATGAAATCCGCAACATTCTATTCCCAATAAGTCTGGCGCCGGTTGACGAATCCTCTCGAAATTTTACAAACCTTTGGCCAGCTCCGCTCCTACCCTGAAAGTTTTGTGGTGATTCGTCAAGCTGGGGCCGAGAAAAAAGGGGGTTCCCAAAACGCGTTTTCCCCATGCAATTTCCCATAGGATCTGTTGTCGCAGCTACAGCCCGAACCGCTGAACGGAATGACACCAAATTTAGCAAAGAGGTAGTCCTCAGTTCAGACTCGTGCCTTTTGCATAAATGGTGTGAATCCGTTCAGTAGTTCCTGAGAAAATTAGAGTTAAAAGTACATAAATATCTATGGCCGGGGAGGATCCGCGGACCCTACCCGCATGGTAAGCGCACCCTCCCTGAACCGAGCGCGCACCCTCCCGATCGCGTGCTGAATGCTAATTGGCTGTCGAGTGTCTGTCTACATTCGAAACCAGGAACTGTTGACGGCCATTTTCTGCCTCGGTAGAAGCGAGGCTGAAGAAGCAAGGGAAAAAAGTGTGTAAAACATATAAAGGGGGCAGGGTGGAAATACTCTGACCCTCTAGAGGTGCTTAGGGGGTCCAAATAGGACCCCCTGGGGCCCCCTTTTTAAAAAAAAAAAATGGCGAAATGCACTCACGGTGCGCGCATCCTACCACGTTGGGTGCTCGTAACCACAGAATTTTTTTTCTAAAAAAGACAAGAAATCATTGGTTGTAGTACTACTTTGTACACTGAAAGGTTGGGTGTATATTTCTGTTTTTTAAAGGTATGATTATTATTGGTTAACAGAAACAGATTGTAAGGAACATTATATATGATAAGCTGATATGTTGATAAGTGAAGCACACTTCCTCTCTTGTTTAGCAACATTGTGTGCTGAACTTCTGACCTGTGTGCTCAGTGCAGTGTTCCATGACCTGTTTCTATGGTAACAGGCAGAAGGTAGATTGGGGGAAGGGTTGAAATGTATTTCAGTTGGAAAGGGTTGAAATGTTTAACCAATAGAAATGTGTGTTTGCTTTTGAGTTTATGTGTGAAGGATTGTGATTTGATGTTTACATGTATATGTGTGGAAAATGAAAGGGAAACTTTTCCATTCTTTGTTTTTGCTGAGAGGTGCACAGTGCATAGAGTCTGTAAAAAAAAATATGGCGAGTGACTGATATACTTCTTAATCTACAAAACAACTTGAAAGATGAGTTATTTAATTGTGAGGGGATGTATGTAGACTATTTTGATTTTAATCAGACTAATGTTTTTCTCCTGCTAAAGTGTAGGGAGTACTTTGTTTTTGCTACAATCTTATTGACAGTGTGTGTGCATGTAGAAACCATTCTGTGATAAATATTTGTGTTTTTCATGTGTTTGCAGACAGATAACTGTGCAGTTTTTATATTTTGGCAGAATTAGAAACCAGTCATTGTTTATGAATTTGTGAAATGAGTTATGTTATATTTCTATACTAAAATGTAGTAATTCTTCTAGATGAAGAAATGTGTTTTGGTATAGTGCAAGGGATAGTGTTGTTTGTCTAGAATCACACTGTGAGTATGTGTGCATTTGGGATCCACTGTGAGAGAAGCATTTGGTAACATTGTGTATTTGCTGACAGATAAATGTTTTAAAATCTTTCTTGTTGTCAAGTTTTAGTAGCCTCAGAAGGCAGTTTTAGCTTATGCTTTGATTAAATGAGTCAGGCTTTGACACAAAAGTGCAGTCCTGAAATATGTAGATTGTGTGCAGTTCCCTTATCAGTTCCACAGTAGTGAATGATTTTTGGTAAAGTCCTAGGTATAGTGGTTGTTGTCTATAATCACACTGTGAGTCTGTGTGCATTCGGGAACCACTGTGAGTGAAGCATTTGGTAATATTGTGTATTTTTTAGCAGATAACTCTTTGAAAACCTATAATGTTGTCAAGTTTTAGTAGCATAAGAATCCAGTCTTTGGTTATGCATTGATAAAATGATTCTTGCATTGACACTAAAGTGCAGTACTGAAATATGTAGATTGTGTGCAGTTCCCTTACCACTTGCACTGTAGTGAATGAGTTTTGGTAAACTCCTAGGGATAGTGGTGCTTGTCTAGAATCACACTGTGAGTCTGTGTGTATTTGGGAACTACTGTGAGAGAAGCATTTGGTAACATTGTGTATTTGCTGACAGATAACTGTTTTAACCTGTCATGTTGTGAAGTTTCAGTAGCATTAGAAGCCAGTTATGGCTTATGCTTTGATTAAATGAGTCAGGCTTTGACAGAAAAGTGCAGTCCTGAAATATGTAAATTGTATGCAGTTCCCTTACCACTTCCATAGTAGTGAATATGTTTTGGTAAACTCCTAGGGATAGTGGTTGTTGTCTAGAATCACACTGTGAGTCTGTGTGCATTTGGGAACCACTGTGAGAGAAGCATTTGGTAACATTGTGTATTTGCTAACAGATAACTGTTTTAACCTGTCATGTTGTGAAGTTTTAGTAGCATTAGAAGACAGTTATGGCTTATGCTTTAATTAAATGAGTCAGGCTTTGACAGAAAAGTGCAGTCCTGAAATATGTAGATTGTGTGCAGTTCCCTTACCACTTGCACTGTAGTGAATGAGTTTTGGTAAACTGGTAGGGATAGTGGTGCTTGTCTAGAATCACACTGTGAGTTAGTGTGTATTTGGGATCACTGTGAGAGAAGCATTTGGTAACAACATCATGTATTTGCTGACAGATAACTGTTTTAAAACCTGTCATGTTGTCAAGTTTTAGTAGGATTAGAAGCCAGTCTTTGCTTATGCGTTGATTAAATGAGTTAGGCTTTGACACAAAAGTGCTGTCCTGAAATATGTAGATTGTGTGCAGTACCATTAATTCTTCTAGACTAGTGAATGAGTTTTGGTAAACTGCTAGGGATAGTGTTGCTTGTCTAAAATCACACTGTAAGTCTGTGTACATTTGGGTAAGGATTGTGAGAGAAGCATTTGGTAACATAGCGTATTTGATGACAGATAACTGTTTTAAAATCGGTCATGATGTCAAGTTTTAGTAGCTTTAGAAGCTATTCTTTGCTTATGCATTGATAAAATGAGTCAGGGTTTGACACTAGAGCGCAGTACCATGTACTATTCTATTCACTGTGCCAGAACTGAAAATGTAAAAGTTTTACGCAGGCACTAACCTAGTAGTAGTCTGATGATTTAGTCAGTTTACAAGTCCTCATGTTGTGAACCATACATTATCACATACATTGTTTCAAATGTCTATGCAGTATGCATGCAGTCTTCTAACATACTATACACTTGTCGTTCACATTTTCAATTCGCTAGTCAGTATCCATACACTTCCAGGAAACACCTTGAAACTCCCTTTGCAGTCCTCTAGTCATGCACTAATCCATTCACTGTGCGAAAACTCAAACACTTATAAATTCACCAAGACACTATCTTTGCAGTACTCTAATCATTCAGTCAGTGCCTAAGTATTCATGCACTGAGCCAGGTGTTAGCACATGGACTGCTTCAAACCCCTATCCACTATGTATGCAGTCTTCTAACCACCTAGACACTTGTCTTTCACACTTTCAATTCCCTACTCAGTATCCGTACAGTCCAGCAAACATCCTGTCACTGCCTTTGCACTCCTCTAGTGACCCATTCAGTACCAAGTACTAATCCATTCCCTGTGCGAAAAGCCTACCACTTATACATTCACCTAGGCACTCTCCTTGCTGTACTCTAATCATTCAGTCAGTACCCAAGTAGTCATGCAGTGAGCCAGGCCTTACCACATGGACTGCTTTAAATGCCTATTCACTATGCATTCAGGCCTCTAATCACCTACACAGTTGTGTTTCACACCTTCAATTCCCTAGTTAGTATTCATATACTTCTAGCAAACACCCTGTCACTCACCCAGTGTGTCTCTTTATAGTACTGTAATCATTTAGTCAATTAGCATGTAGTGTTATAGTGAGGTAGGCTTTAGGGCATGAACTACTTCAAAGTAGTATGCACTATGCATGTAGTGTTTTAACCATCGTCACACTTGTGGTTCAGGACTATAGTTTCTTAGTCAGTATTTATATAAAATGTGTTTGTACAGTAATGGAATAGTATAAATTTGAAAGTTATTAATGTACATTTATTTGTGATTCTTTTTTACAGGTACAGAACAGGAGTGTTTCTCATCTGTTTGCACTCTTCTCATGCAAGATTGTTTGGATGAAGGGTCCTTCGGTGTTTCATCATACTTGCTGTGCCGCTCGAGTCTTTTTTGTTAGGATCCCCACGTAACATAACTCTTTTGAAAATATTGCGCGTGACAAAGGTGGCATGGGTCTTTGTTTGCCCCACGAGAAAAGTAGAAAATTTCCACATCACTGAAGGAAAACGTTGTGGGCGTGGTGCGTCCTCCAAAAATTCATCCTTAGATTCAGTGTATATTTTAAAGCGACAACATTTACAGTTTTTGTAAGTTAAACTTATAAAATGTTGTTAGCTGTAAGCATTTTATATATCTGTGATTTGTATCTCGTTCTTTGTGATTGTTTTTTTTTTTGCCCGCTGTTAAGTGATGAGTACGATTGAAATCACTATTTTTAGTGAAATATAATATATTCTGAAAACAGCAAAAAAGGCAAAAAAATTTGTGGAAATTATGCTGTGTTGTAAAAAATGTATTATTACATGTTATATTTTTTTTTCCTTTTCTTTCACAGATCCAAATTTTAAAATAAGCAATTTTTAAGAATTTAGATTGGAATGAAAATGTGAAAAAATGTGTACCATTTTTTATTCCTATTACTGTGAAGGTAAGTTTAACTAAGTCTCAATATGCAGAATGAGGAGGTCTGCAAGAAGCTACAAAGTGGAAACATGTTTCTAAAAACACTCTGTTTATACCTATGTCGTTTTGAAATCTGACCATAATCAGATATCATGTGACCTGCAAAAAAAGAGATTTGAGGGGTTCATAATATTTCCTACTTTAGCTATTGTAGGACCGCAATTATTTCAATCATTCTTCTTTGAACATCTTTGCAGACAAAACTCTGTGCTTACCTTTTATCATTCGCAAGGAATTTTAAAAACGGAAATATGTCACTTTTTGTAACATAGTTATTGTGTAAGATACTCTTTCATATTTACAAAGAGAGGAAAAGGCACTTTTTATACTCTATGTAAATACAACATCATCATGCAGACCACTTTGTTTTGAAAGGGTGTTCTATAAGTGTTGTTGTACATGATTGCACTGAATACTCATAGAACAAGACACATGTCTAGATTTATCATAAATCATAAATCTCGATATGTGGGTGAATGGTGCACCATTCTAAAATTGGTGTAGGAAAGCACAACAAGGAGAATTGTTTTCATTTCTCCATATTTTTATATCTTCAATGCATGCTGAAATGTTCAGCATACATTGAAGGAGAAACATGCATTTTCTCATTGTTTTTGTGCAGGAAGGTGTGTTTTCCTACAGAAAAAGAAACAGCACATGACACAGATATCCTTGCACTATGGTGCAAGGGTGCCTGTGTCACCACATGGCTGCAGTTTAAGCAGCCGTGCAGACAGAAGTATAGATTTGCAACATATTTATGTACATATGTTGCATCCCTGTGCTTCGGAAGTACTACAGCACATTGCAGTTAAAGAGGTTACTGTGTGATGCTGCAGCACTTCCTCATACTTCTGCACTTATACATTCACCATACGCTACTAATGCATTCATTCAGTCAATTACGTACTACACATACATTCATCTAAACTAACAAAGAAATTTAGCTCTTTTTTTAAACCAGGAAAGTTAGTTCTTACAAGAACTTTTTTTTTTTCTTCTTTTTTCTTTTATAATTGTTTTTGGGTTTTATGAACAATTTTTTAATTTTTTTGTTTTTTCTGCAAAAACCCCCTCAAAAAACAAAACAGGAGAGACCAAACAATGAACTTCAGGGAACAATAAAAGAAAAAAAAAAACTAGCAAATGTGACTTTCTTGGCGGCGGCAGATCAGATCGATCGACTGCTCACCATAGCACAAAGTCGCATTGCACTTAGTGCAGAGCCCTTTTAAAAATTGAAATTGAGGACAGATGTCCAAGGTTTGGGCTGATGGATGCACTCTTGATGTGCTCGGCTGCGATGAGGTGGATGGAGCAGGAGTGTTTCTCATCCGTCGGCACTCTTCTCATGCAAGATTGTTCGGATGAAGGGTCCTCATGTGCTTCATCATCCGTGCCGTGCCGCAAGAGTATTTCTTGTTAGGATCCCCTGGCGACAGGACTCTTTTGCAAATCATGCACGTGACCAAGGTGGCATTGGTCTTATTCTGCCCCTCGGGAAAAGTAAAAAATATCCACACCACTGAAGAAAAACGTTTTTTTGGTGGTGCCTCCGCCAAAAAATCATCAGCAGAAGTATGAGGTGATGCAGGTGATGCCTGCTGCCCTGAAGCCATTTTTGGTTGAAAAAAGTTAGAGCTAAGTGTAAACTTAGTCTAAAAAATCTACTTCTCTCCAAAGATATATTGCTCTAAAGAAGGTCAAAGAAGAATGATTGAAATGGGTGGGGTCTTTCAATAGTTAGGGTGTGAGAAGATGCACTAATTTATCACATGGATGACATCATCAGTGATGTCATCAGTGATGTCATTTGAGATGTCATCATTGATGTCATCAGTGATGTTGCTGACCATGTCATGAGTGATGTAATATGTGACGTCATCAGCAGTGCATTGTTGGGGCGCGAGTTATAGTTAGCTGAACTAACTATAACGGGGGAATTTCTAGGGTTTTGTACGAGGGAAATGTCCAGCTAACTATAACACCCCTGAAACCTATGTTTTTTTCAGTGAATATATATATACATACTAGGACTGGGCGAAAATTTCGTTCCGTTCGCGGAAATTGCGATAATTTGACATTTTTGCGTTCCGCGGAGAGCGCGAAAATGTCCAAATTTCCGCATTCTGCAGCTTGGCGATAATTTGTTTCTTGCTCGCGTTGTAAATTAATACATTCTCGCGCGCGCGCGATCGCCTTACCTGAATCCCTGCGTTCGCCGACAAGTTTTCTTGATCCGGTCGCGTTCTCCATGAGATGTTGTATTGTTTTTAGCCATTTGCGCTGTCTCCCGACAGTTCGTGCCCGCAGTGACGCCATGCGTCGCACGATCACGTCTTTCTTTTCGCGATCATGCACCGCGAGACAACTCAAAACAAGATGGCCGCGCCCGCAAGCAACCACATGGGTAAGTTGACGACCCGCAACCATGCAGAAAATCTTGCGAACATGCCGGAAAAAAACTTCCGCATCTTCGCGATATTTCCGCTTGTTTGCGATAATTTTAAACATTTTCGCGATAATTTGCGAAAGTTAATTTCGCAAATTATGCCCACCCCTAATACATACATACATACCTATGTACATATATATATATATATTCAATGAAAAAACCATAGGTTTCAGGGACGTTATAGTTACGAATTAGCATTTAAAAAACCTTTGAAATTCACTGAAAATACCAGTTAGTTGCACATTTCCCTCGTACAAAACCATAGAAATGTGGCAGTTATAGTTAGTAGAGCTAACTATAACTCGCGCCTCCACAATGTACTGCTGATGACGTCACATATTACATCACTCATGACAAGGTCAGTGACATCACTGATGACATCACTGATGACATCTCAAATTACATCACCAGAAGGTAATATATATATATAAAGATATATATATATATATTTATATATATATATATATATATATATATATATATATATATATATATATATATATATTCACTTAAAAAACCATAGGTTTCACACACGTTATAGTTAGCAATTAGCATTTAAAAAACCTTGCAGATTCACTGAAAAAAACATAGGTTTCACACATGTTACAGTTAGCTGGACATTTCACTCGTAAAAAACCAACGAAATTCCCCCGTTATAGTTAGTTCAGCTAACTATAACTCGCGCGCCCGCAATCCGCTGCTGATGATGTCACATATTACATCACTCATGACTTGGTCAGTGACATCACTCATGACATCACTGATGACATCTCAAATGACATCACTGATGACATCACTGATGACATCATCCATTCAGTATGTGTTTCTTAACAATGTTAATATGTTTAATATATATAGGGAAAGGCTGTTGAAGAATGAGTGGGTGTACAAGTGTGTAAATGGATGATTTTCTGTGGTACGTAACTAACTCTATAAGTGAGTCATTAAATGTATCTTACTGCAGACTAGTGACTAAACTTTGTAAATGTCTGTATGTTTCTGTATGTTGGTGTATAAGTGGCTGCATGGTTTTGTGAATACCTATATGAGTGTCTATATGAGTTATTGATTGCTTGTCTGAGTATCTGTATGGGTTCCTGAGTGTTTGTGTGGGTAGGGTGTGTGTGACTCTATGCATAGATGTGTGAGTGGGTGATTCTATGGGTGCATGGTTTTAAGAGTGCATCTGTAATGGACTGTATGGTTGAGTGAGTGTATGTATGGGTGTGTTAGGGATTGAATGTATATCTCAGTGGTACATTTGTGACTAACTACATATGTGAAAGGCAGTAGATGTGCGTGTAAGAGTATATAAGTGGGTAGATGTGAGAGTGTGTGATTGTGAGAGTGACTGTATGGATGAGTGTGTGCTTGCATCAATGATTCTATAAGAGCGTAAGAATGTGATACTATTTTTATGAGTAAGTGAAGTTGAGTGTGTATAACCACATAGGTGAGTAAATGGGAGTGTGATTATTTGCATGACTAAGTAGGTGTGAGAGTACCTCTATGGATGATTGGTAGTGTGTGAGTGTCTATATAGGTGTATAAATGCATATGATAGTTTTGTATGTTGTGACTGTAAGTATGAGTGACTGTACAGGTGAGTGAGTGGAGGTGTATGTAGACCTAAGAGTTAATAAGTGGCTATGTAGTTATTGGTATTGCAGTATGTATGGTTTTGAGAATGGAACACTTAAATTTTGAGTCGGTGTATCAAAGGTTATATTAGGGTGTGAGAAGATGTGGTAATTTATCACATGGATGACGTCATCAGTGACGTCATCAGTGATGTCATTTGAGATGTCATCAGTGATGTCATGAGTGATGTCACTGACCATGTCATGAGTGATGTAATATGTGACGTCATCAGCAGTGGATTGCGGGCGCGCGAGTTATAGTTAGCTGAACTAACTATAACGGGGGAATTTCATTGGTTTTTTACAAGTGAAATGTCCAGCTAACTATAACATGTGTGAAACCTATGTTTTTTTTCAGTGAATTTGCAAGGTTTTTTAAATGCTAATTCCTAACTATAACGTGTGTTAATCCTATGGTTTTTTAAGTGAATTTCCAAGATTTTTTAAATGCTAATTTATGAATGTATTTTTATATTTTTTAAATATTTATTTTACAACAAGCTACCTATATATATAGTTATAGATTAACTTTATCCTGTAATATGGAATGGCTAATTTTTTTAATTTTTTTTTATTTGGATAGAGTTGAACAGCATAGTTAATATCTTCTATAAACTTATAAACACTTTAAATTATAATTTTTTTTTTTAAGGGTTTTTGACCGTGTGCGCACGGTGCGTGCATGGTGCTCGCATGCATACGTACTCCGTGTGCGCATGCGTACATGCTCCACATGCGCATGCGTGCGCCGTGCGTGCTCCGTACGCACGTGTTCCGTACGCGCATGCGCGCGTGCTCCGTGCGCGTACGCGCATGCGCGCGTGCTCCGTACGTGCATGCGTGCGTGCTCCGTGCGCACACGGTGCGCGCACGGCAAGTCATGTGATTTAGAAACAACACTTTTCATTGGTTTATAGTAGTTTCAGTTCCAGAAACTTCCAACAACACACCCACTCCCCTCATTATTACTTCTGATTCCCTGGGAGAAGGAGCTGAGCAGCTTTTCCAGTTCTCCAGTACTTGAGAATGGCAGAGCAGCAGTCAACTTCTGGGAGTGAGCAGGAGACCCTTGTGAGACAGAGACAGAGGAAACAGAAAGACTCTTTTATATGGCAATTTTTTACATTTCCACAGGGGCAGAAGAAGGTGAATGCTCCAAAAGTCAGCGGCACTCCTTGTGATCGTGCCTTATCAAGAGGAGATCCTAAAAAGAAATACTCTTTTAGTATCTTCACTATGATCAGGCACGTTAGAGATGTACATCCTGTGGCTTATGCTCGAGCTGCTAGAGAAAAACCTCCAGCAGCTCAGCCGAGCACATCCGCAGCAGCTCAACCGAGCACATCATCGGCAGCTCAGCCGAGCACTTCATTTGCGGCGGCAGCTTCACCTGGTTCGGTTCCTCTGGATATACACCCTCTGTTTAAGAGGGTGCATATACGGCGCAATGCATGCAATGCTCTTCTCTCCTATGCAGACACCAGCATTCCGCTAATAGAGAGCAAGATACAGCAGCACACGTGCGGCACCCTGTAATTTTTGCCATGTTTTTTTTTTCCTCTGTCCCTCAATTAACACAACGGCTCTTTTTAGAGCCACTTAACATCTAAACACTTAAATTTGATTTTTAATTTGATTTTTTTTAAGATTCCGCCGTGCGCGCACCGTGCGCGCACCCTACGATTTGTTTTAAAAAAAATAAAATGTTTTTTTCACCTTTTCATTGTCCTTCAGGGACCCCCTGACAAAAGCTAGGGGGTCAGGAACTCTGTACCTTGCCCCCTTTTCACGGTCTCCACCTTTCTTTTTCACTCTCACACACAAAATGGCGGTCGAAACTTCCTGATTTCGACCAATTCGAATGTTGACTGACATGAATCCACCAATCAGAATTACGCTCGTGCGCGGCACCCCGCGCGTACCGTGCGCGCACCGTGCTCGCACGGTGCGCAGCTATAGATATTTATGTGCTTTTAACTGCAATTTTCTCAGGAACTACTGAACAGATTGACACCATATATTCAAAAGGCACATGCCTGACCTGAGGACTACCTCTTTGCCAAATTTCAAGTAATTCTGTTCAGCCGTTCGGGCTGTACCTTCGACTAAAGGTCCTATGGTAAAATGCATGGGGAAAGCGCGTTTTGGGACCCCCCTTTTTTCTCAGCCCCTGCATGACGAATCACTCCGAGACTTTCAGGGTAGGAGCTGAGCGGAGCGCCCCATTAGTTTTGAAAATTTCACGAGGATTCGTCAACCGGCGCCAAAGTTATTCAAAATAGAATTTTCAGATTTCCCATGGAAACACGGTCCTAACTATAACTATCTACTGGCGACCGCCAGTAGATAATATATATATATATGTCCAACATAAAAATCTCTCTTTCCGGACTTCTGCAGACCCATGGAGAGTGGCGTGCAATCCAGCGAAGCAAACTGGCTGTAGAAATCCTACTTGAAAAGGCAATATTATGCGCGCTCTCAGGAAACGTAAGACTCTGTACTCGTAGGTGTTCACCTCCGTTTATTCACAACACGTTTCACTTCCGAAGAAGCTTGATCACGTGACAACCAATGTGGGAAACATATGAAGGCAAATTGTCATGAACATAGATATGGGACTTGCACACATTAGTAGGTAGACGTATTATAATGATGCATATCGCAAAAAAGAATATCTTAAACATGGGCAACACGATATATGAATACAGGTTAACACTCAAGAAATACAAAATGCTGTAGAGAATGTATTGCAGAGAGCAGTGTTGTAACAAAGTTGCTAATAAAATAAAATATTGAACATGTTGTTACTGCGGTCTGCCAGAGTAAAATAAAGCTTATATAATAGCAACAGTCTAAATCCTTATTGGAACGGAATGTAAGAGAAGAAATGAGTCTGCCGAGGTGCGCGCTAAGAACAGCTGCTGTGAGCGCAAGCTAATGCTGTCAAGTGCATGTGTTTCAATAAAGTTGTACAGCGCCAGCTGTTGCCTAGGAAACAGAACAAGAGCCATGGTTCTGCTACGGCGTGAAAGTTGATGATCATTGCCCTGTGTGTGACTGCTGGTTAAAGTCGCACTGGCTGAAGCATTGAGTAAATGTACATACATCCTGTCTATATGCAAATGTCAATGCATGCAGGAAAGATGTAGACAATTTCTACGGGCTGAATCATTTGGCTATGATTAAATGCCATAGTGACAAAATAAGGCATGAAATAGTGCGCAGGGAGTAGAATAGAAAGTCTCAAAGAGAGTGAAATATACACAGCTCATAATAAATGCCATAGTGGCAGAGGACCAAGGCTGTTGTGGGGAGTCAAAAATCAATCTATTGTTCGTAAAGCAATAGAACACACATCAATCAATCAATCAATCAATCAGTAAATTTGTAAAGCGCGCTACTTACCTGTGAGGGTTTCAAAGCGCTGGGGGGGGTGCTGTTGCTACTGGTCGAAAAGCCAGGTCTTGAATTGTCTCCTGAAGGTCAGCAGGTCTTCGGTTTGTCGTAAGTAGAGGGGAAGGGTGTTCCAGGTCTTGGCGGCGCGTGGGAGAAGGATTTGCCTCCGGAAGTGGTTCTACAGATGCGCGTGACCGTGACCAGAGAGTGGTCAGCGGTGCGGAGTGTCCTGTTTGATACGTAGAAGGAGAGTCGGCTGTTGAGGTAGGCTGGGCCGGTTTTGTGGAGTGCCTTGTGTGCATGGATCAGGAACTTGAAGGAGATCCTCTGTCAACGGGGAGCCAGTGCAGGTTCCTCAGGTGGGGGTGATGTGGTCGCGGCACGGGGCATAGAGGATCAGACATGCAGAGGCGTTCTGTATTCTTTGTAGTCTGTTAAGGAGCTTGGACGAGGCTCCGGCATAGAGGGTTTTTCTGTTCTTGAGTCTGCTGCTGACTAGGGCCTGGGTGACTGTTTTCCTCGTGTTTGTCGTGATCCATCTGTAGATCCTGCGGAGCTTGCGGAGGGTTTTGAAGCAGGTGGAGGAGACTGAGCTGACTTGTTTGGTCATGGTAAGTTTCGAGTCGAGGATGACTCCCAGGTTGCATGCGTGGTCGGTAGGTGCCGGGGGGATCCACAGTGATGCGGGCCACCAGGAGTCGTGACATGCTGAAGGGTTGGACCCGAGGATGAGGATCTCCGTCTTGTCTGAGTTCAGCTTAAGTCGGCTTTCCTTCATCCAGTCGGCGACGGCCTTCATTCCCTGGTGGAGGTTGGATTTGGCGGTGAGAGGGTTCTTGGTGAGGGAGAGGATCAGCTGCATGTCATCGGCGTAGGAGATTATGTTGAGGTCGTGCTGTTGGGCGGTGCGTGCTAGTGGTGCCACATCAGCTTCAAAGTATGTGGTAAAATAAGCATAGTATAGTCCATGATGCAAATGCAACAAAATACCACTAGTACAAAAGCCGGATATAAAGTATATCACTGGCAAGTGCCTAAAAATTGTCCAGCTAATTGTAAAGTCCAAATATCAAAATCATGACTGAGATGCACAAAACACGTTACCAACATGAAGTGATGTGACGATGTGCTCTTGTAACCATTAGGAAGAAAAAGGGTAGGTGGTCCGTGCTGGTGAATACTGGTGAGATGGCCCCTTCCTTTCCACCTGTGAGACAAGAAAAAGAGAGATAGTAATTAAAAACAGGATCCTCTGACCCTGTCACAGTTTACATATACCTATAAAATGAGATGGGTTCAAAATTAAGCTCTTGGTGAATGAGTAATAAGTCACAAAATTGGAAGAAGAAAGAAAAGAATAAAAGGCCGACGTAGATGAGAGAGATCAAAAAACAAAGAAGAGAATTGTTAAACATACAATGTTGTCATGAAGAGGCAATCAAGTAGGAGGATGAATGCATCCAACAGAGTTACTCTTTAAGGTGTACGGATAGTTCTTCTTCTTGATTAAGACCTCCTGGGGTGTTTGTTTGGAAGTCTATGATGTACCTCGATTCTTTCTGTCATAAGGTGAGAGCTCTGTTGCCGCCTCTAGGGTGTTTGTCAATGTGTTCTAAAATGAGAAAACTCATTTCTCTGGTGTTGGAGAAATGTTTGTCCCAGAAGTGTCTTGCTACAGGATACTTAGGGTCAAAGTTGGTGATGGCCCTACTGTGTTCTAGAATGCGCTTTTTTGCCATACATGTGGTGCTGCCAATATATCACAACTTGCACGAGCACTCAATGGCATATATGACATAGGTGGTACTGCACGTCAGAAATTATGTCAGATCTTTTTTGATTCCATTGTATAACTTCTTCCGAGAAATACTGTTATTGCATGCGTTGCAGTGGCCGCAAGGGTAAAAACCCTTGAGGTCATTTTGGTTTCTCTATGTGTAGATGGTAATATCACTATGTACTAGTCTAGCATGTCTCTGATGTTGTTACATCTTCTGTATGTAATGCTCGGTCAGTCAGGGATGCTGTTGCCTATGACATTATCACTCTTAAAGATATCCCAATTTCTGGTTATAATTCTTTTGATGTTCTCGGCATCAGAACTGTAAGTCATACTCATTCTAGCTTGACTCTCTACACTGTCAATGTCATGCTTGGGTTTATCTGAGATAGTTGCTGCCCTATCTACCAGACAGAACGTTCCAAATGGTCGTGACACTGGTGTTGTATAGCTATACAACACCAGTCTCACAACCATTTGGAACCTTCTGTCTATGTCTTTCCTGCATGCGTTGACATTTGCATGTAGACAAGATGTATGTACATTCACTCGATTCTTCAGCCAGTGCAACTTTAACCAGCAGTCACATACAGGGAAGTGATCATCAACTTTCACGCCGTAGCGGAACCATGACTCTTGTTCCGTTACCTAGGCAACAGCCTGCGCTGTACAACTTTATTGAAACACATGCACTTGACAGAATTAGCTTGCGCTCACAGCAGCTGTTCTTAGCGCGCACCTCGGCAGACTCATTTCTTCTCTTACATTCCGTTCCAAGAAGGATTTAGACTGTTGCTATTATATAAGCTTTATTTTACTCTGGCAGACCGCAGTAACAACATGTTCAATATTTGATTGTATTAACAACTTTCTTACACCACTGCTCTCTGCAATACATACTCTACGGTATTATGTATTTATTGGGTTTTATCCTGTATTCATATATCGTTTTGCCCATGTTTAAGATATTCTTTTTTGCAATATGCATCATTATAATAGGTCTGCCTACTAATGTGTGGAAGTCCCATATCTATGTTCATGATGATTTGCCTTCATGTTTCCCACATTGGTTGTTACATTCACGTGATCAAGCTTCTTTGTAAGTTAAACGCATTGTGAATAAACAGAGGTGAACACCTACGAGTACAGAGTCTTACGTTTCCTGAGAGCGCGCATCATTTTGCCTTTTCAATTAGGATATATATATTATATATATATATATATATATATATATATATATATATATATATATATATATATATATATATATATATATATCTACTGGCGGTCGCCAGTAGATAGTTATAGTTAGGACCGTGTTTCCATAGGAAATCCGCAACATTCTACTTGGAATAACTTTGGCGCCGGTTGACGAATCCTCGCAAAATTTTCAAAAAAGGTGGGGCGCTCCGCTCCGCTGCTACCCTGAAAGTCTCGGGGGGATTCGTCAAGCGGGTGCTGAGAAAAAAGGGGGGTCCCAAAACGTGTTTTCCCAATGCAATTTTCCATAGGCACCTTTAGTCCAAGGTACAGCCCGAACGGCTGAACAGAATTACTTGAAATTTGGCAGAGAGGTAGTCCTCAGGTCAGGGATGTGCCTTTTGCAGGTCTGGTGTCAATCTGTTCAGTAGTTCCTGAGAAAATCAAAAGTAAAATCATATATATATGTGGGAGGAGCCTAACCACACATCTCCTCCTGAGATCTGATTGGCTGTCAGCACTTCATCCAAGAAGTGTTGGTAGCCATCTTGGGACCAATATACATGATAGCACCTCATTAAAAAGCATTGCAGTTAATAGAAGGTTTTAAGACTTTAGTTACATTATAAATCATTTGTTGATGGTACCATACTCATTTTAGGAATTGTGGTATGTTCTAAGGTGATTTCACCATGTGAAAAAGCCTTCTGCTGGGATATCATGATTGAGAGAAAAATATTTTCTCATGCTTTTCCCACAGAGGTTTGGAAGGTGATCTATAAGCTAAACTGAGAGCTTATTTTCTGTAAATTCACATTATCTTTCTCAGTCATGTGAGAATGAAGTCTGACATTCTCAGTAAAACATGTACATCCAACAAGGGCAGAGACTGTCAGTTGATTCCTTTGTGTTCTACTGCAGCTTCCCAGAGTGTTCCAAAGAACAACTAGAGCGCTAACAGTCCTACTTATGATAAACGTATGGCACACCTGAAGCCATCTTGCTTGGATTAAAGTGGTAACTCTTAAAACATTTAATTTAAAAAGGAACAAAATGAGGGGGTTCATTTTTCCATAAAAAGTATGATTAGTGCTGCAGAAAGAAAAATTAGGGCACATTTTGAGTGACTTCTCAAATCCTCTTCTATTTCATTAAAAAATTCTGACATGCAGACTGAAACATGCACTTTCAATACCAGCAGCAGTTTTCCCTGGTGAGCAGTAGCTTTACAACAGTGATCTAATGAGCAAAAAGAGTGCTAACATTCTGAATTTATGGTAAATGTGTGACACATCTGAATGCCTTTGGAATCAAAGTAAAAAACTGAAAGTATTTCCTACTGACGAGACTGCAGTAAATGAGGAAATTAGGAAACTTCATAACAAATAAGTCTGCCAAGATGGCCACCAGAGACAAAAGAGCCCAAATGTAGCCCAAATATCACCCAGATGTAGCCCAAGTATAGCCCAATGACAGAATGTCCCAGAGTGTTCTTAAAAACAACTAGAGCGCTTACTGTCTTCATTATGACAAAAGTATGGCACACCTGAAGCCATCTTGATTGGAATAAACTGCTAACACTTAAAACATTTAATTTAAAAAGGAACACAACGAGGGGGTTCATTTTGTCATAGAAATTATGATTGATCAGTGATGTCATGAGTGATGTCACTGACCATGTCATGAGTGATGTAATATGTGAAGTCATCAGCAGTGGATTGCGGGCGCGCAAGTTATATTTAGCTGAACTAACTATAACGGGGGAATTTCAATGGTTTTGTACAAGTGAAATGTCCA
The DNA here is from genome assembly GCF_964204655.1 of Triturus cristatus. NCBI lineage: Eukaryota > Metazoa > Chordata > Amphibia > Caudata > Salamandridae > Triturus > Triturus cristatus. The sequence continues at coordinate 249,589,699 of NC_140594.1, forward strand.
GCTAACTATAACATGTGTGAAACCTATGGTTTTTTCAGTGAATTTGCAAGGTTTTTTAAATGCTAATTCCTAACTATAACGTGTGTGAAACCTATGTTTTTTTCAGTGAATTTGCAAGGTTTTTTAAATGCTAATTCCTAACTATAACGTGTGTGAAACCTATGGTTTTTACAGTGAATTTGCAAGGTTTTTTAAATGCTAATTCCTAACTATGATGTGTGTGAAACCTATGGTTTTTTCAGTGAATTTGCAAGGTTTTTTAAATGCTAAATTCTAACTATAACGTGTGTGAAACCTATGGTTCTTTAAGTGAATTTGCAAGGTTTTTTAAATGCTAATTTATGAATGTATTATCATATTTTTAAAATATTATTTTACAATAAGCTACCTATGTATATTGTTATAGATTGACTGTATCCTGTAATATGGAATGGTTCAGCTCTTTTTGTTTTTTAATTTGGATAAAGTTGAACAGCATAGTTAATATCTTCTATAAACTTATAAACACTTGAATTTTTTTTTGTTAGCGTTTTTGACCGTGCGTGCACCGTGCGCGCACGGTGCGCGCTCCACCTGCACATGCGTACGTCGTGCAGGCTCCGTGAACACGTGCTCCGTACGCGCATGCGCGCGTGCTCCGTATGCGCATGCGTGAGTGCACTGTACGCGCGTACGGTGCGCGCACCGTGCGTGCTCCGAGTGCGCATGCGTGCGTGCTCCGTACGTGCTCCGAGTGCGCATGTGCGCGTGCTCCGTATGCGCATGCGTGCGTGCACCGTGCGCATACGGTGCACGAACCGTGCGTACTCCGAGTGCGCATGCGTGCGTGCTCCGTATGTGCTCCGAGTGCGCATGCGTGCGTGCTCCGTGCACGCACGGTACGCGTACGGTGCACGCACCGTGCGCGCACTGCAAGTCATGTGATTACGAAGCAACACTTTTCATTGGTTCATAGTAGTTTCTCTTCCAGAATCTTCAAAAACCACACCCACTCCCACTCCCCTCACTATTTCTACTTATTTCCTGAGAGAAGGTTGCTGAAGAGCTACTCCAGTGAAATGGCAGAACACCAGTCATCTTCAGACAGTGAGGAGACCTTTCAAGAACCACCAAGAAAGAGCAAACAGAAGCACTCTTTCATTTGGAATTATTTCACTTTTCCAGAGGGGCAAAAAAAAGTGAATGCGCCAAAGGTCACTTGTACGATTTGCGGAAGTGTCCTGTCTAGAGGGGATCCGGCCAAAAAATACTCCTTCAGCATTTATTGCATGCTCAGGTATTTTAAATCAATGCATCCAATTTGGTTTGCTCGTGAAACCACAAGAGCCCTAAGGGAGAACACTCCACCTGGACCTTCTCAGCCGAGCACATCATCTGCGGCTGCAGATTCACCATGCACCAGGCCTCTTGACATCCGGCCCCTGTTCCAAAAAGTGCACATTCATTGCAATATGTGCAATGAGGTAATTTGCTACGGAGAGAGTAGCATAAATGTAATTGAAAACCGTATACAGCAGCACACATGCTCAAGGTCATAATTTTTGTTGTTTTTTTTGTTCCTGTTGAGCAGTTTTTTGAATCCCAGTTTTGTTTTGGTGCTATAAAAAAATCCCCCCCCCAAAAAAATTGTTTAAAAACTAAAAAAAAAATATAAAACAAAAAAATACAAAAAAAACAGTTCTTTTAAGAACTCACTTCACTTCTCCAAAAAGAGCTATATTCCTAATATACTGTTTTTTATTTTGATTGAATGAATGTGTAGTGTATACATGAATGATTGAAATGATTGAAATGACTGAGTGTAGAGGAGGAAAGGACAGACAGAATGAGTGAGAAAAGGAAATTATGATCAGTCATGAAAGGGAAGTGAAAGACTGACTGCAACAAATGGACTAAAGATAGAGGATACAGGTAAGAAGAGTAAATGAGAAAAGGGAATGGCAGTGAGTAATGGAGAGTGATGGAGGGGGAGTGAGAAAAGGGGAGTAAGGGACGGAGATAGGAAAAGGGAGTAACATATGAAGCGGATGAAGTACAGCAGGGTAAAGGGATTGAAAGTAAGAGAAGTGGAGTGATGGTGAGATAAGGGGTATGAGGATTAGAAAAGGGGGTAAGGGAAAGTGAGAGATGGGGAGTGAGGGGATGGAGGGATTTTGGAAACTGGAGTGAGAGAAAGGGAGTCAGGATTTCAATGGGCAAAGGAGAGTGAGGGAGAGTGAAGGAAAGAATGCGAAAAGATGAAGGGGTGTGAGATACAGACATGAGGAAGTGAAGTAGGAGAATAGGAGTGACTATGAGTAAAGGATAGTGACAGTTAGGGAAGGTGAGGGAAGGAGAATGACGGAGAAGGTTAAAAAATTAACATAGATGGAAAATGAGTGATGGAGAGAGGAGGAGTGGTAGAAACAGAGATTTTAAGGAAATTAAGGGTAAGACAGACAAAGGGAGAGAGACAGAAACAGAGACAGAGAGCAAGGAACTGAGAAGGAGTAAGGCAGTTAGAAAGACTGAGACATATGGAGACAGGGAGAGAAACATGGTTGAAAAAATAGTGATGGAGGCAGTAAACCTAGGGGAGTAGTAGAGAAGGAGTGAGGGAGTTATGAAAGAGCCGTAAAGTAAGAAGAGAGAGGGAAGGGGAATGAGAAAAGCAGAGTGAGGAGAAGTGAAGAAAAGGGAGCATGAAAGTGAAGGGGTGACAAATACAGATATTTTAAACTTACCTGACCAACAAAATAACGTAATTAGAAATAAATGTTTTTTTTTTAATTACAAGAAAAATGGATTCAATTTCCTAAATTTTCTTTCTCGATCTGAAAAAAAAGAAAAAAGAGTAGTAATATTTATCAATACATTTTAGAATACAGTACACATATTTTCATATTTAACAAAGTAATTTTTTGCCCTTTTTTTGCTGTTTTCAGAATATATTGAATTTCACTGAAAATAGTGATATCAATTGCATTCATCACTTAACAGCGGGCAAAAAAATAAACAATCAGAAAGATTGTTTAAAAAAGCCCTGAATCTATCCTCAGTAAAAAATACTTGATAGAAATGTAACATATATATTAAAAATATCTTCTAAGAACAATAACTATTTACAATGAATAACGTCTGTAAATCTTGTTGCTTAAGCACATACACCAAAATAATATCTGTCAAAGAAGTCCACTATAGAAACATTTACCTTTCCATGAGGCCAAATGGTAATTTTTAAATTCTTTGTTGGTGAAATATCCAATGGTAGTTCAATACATTCGAAATAATGGTTTCTTCAGATGCTGCAATTTGTATCTAAAATTTTGGTTTTAGAAAAATTAAGTAGGAATTTGATAATTCTGCAGGCAAACGTTGCTTGAAAATCAATTGAGAATCATTACACAGTGTCCAGCCTTTTTCACATTTTAGATAAACTGTGTAATGACCAGAAGTTATAGAAGGTCCATCATGGAAAATTATTGCAACTGCAACAAAAGTCTTTCCTGATATTGACAATTGATTTCCTGTAAACTTCTTTATTAAAGTGTCCAATTTTGTTCCTTCAGCTCTACAACGTTGCATCATTAAAATTATATACTGTCCATATTTAAAAATAACGTTGATAACATTTCTGATTTACATTGAGAACATTCCATGTTGTGATTTGCATCTTTAACTAATTTACTAAAAGTCACTGATTTACTCTCTGGTAATGTTAAATATATGAACCTTTCAGAATCAACATTAGAGCTGCATGTGTTCAAACAGTTTTCACAACAATGTTCCCATTTATAAGAGAGGCCAAACATCTTGCTGGACATTTTGTGTAAACTGTGTACATCCAGAACATACATCTACAAGATTTCTAACAACAGAAGCACTTTCTATGTTAGTTTTATCATTACTCAACTTTTCATAAAGGAAACTCAGCAGAGAACAAAATCTTTTTTCATGATTTAGTATTATCTGCTCTTGCAAACTTTCAAGATAAAATACAACATTCAGCACTACATTAGCGTAGCAGTTGACACCAGAGCTATTTTCAAAATGACAACCATCAACCTCTTCAACATTGTCCTTTTTCTTTTTGCTTGCAATCACATCACTCTCCTTTTGATTTCTGTTCTGTACATCCTCATTACAGATATTCTCAATTCTCCTTTTCCGACAAACAACACGTTTTTCAAACACAGGATACTGACCTAAATGAGGAGCATAGCTTCTTCTTAATCTATTATACTCCTTTACACAATTTGCATCAGCACTCATTTTTGAGTCATCAAAGTCTATCATGAATAAACCAGATAATGTTTTCACTCGTGACAAAGCAACATATGCCATACCTTCTTTAAACACACTAGATCCAATGTTTACAAAAGCACTATCTACAGTTAATCCTTGAGATTTGTGAATAGTTACAGCATATGCTAGAGAAAACGGAAACTGCTTCCTACGTACATATAAGTCTTTCACAAGCAGAAAACGAACTGAACAACGACTGATGTCTTTAACCTCTTCAATCTGATCAAATTTTATTTTTAAAAATTCAATCCATCTTTTTTCTGGTAATTAACAAAACCCACAACTTTACCCATATCTCCATTCACTAAACCTTTTTCTACATTCAAATTACGTCTTAAAATTACTCGACAGTTTATACATACATAAAGATTCTTTTCTAAACCAGCTGTTTTCGATATGTTTTTCTCTAGAGAAACCAATTTAGTTTTCAATTTGCCTGTCAATGTAATAGTTATTCCTTCATGCTGTATTTTGTCCACTGCTTCCATTTTCATAATCTCTTCATTTTCCAATTTCAAAAGTTCTTCATTAATTATAGAGCATTCATGTAGTGTTGGCATTAAGCAGATTACAGTATTGTTTTTTGCAATTTTCTTGTATATTTTCTCTGGAACTATTAGTTCTGTTGGAAACAAATTACATAGCAATCAACTCTGTAAAGTTTTTCTGCCATGTTCTGTGAGTAGTCCAATTCTGATATCTTTGAGAACACTTGCATAATCATCATCATTTGCTTGCCGCATATTGGTAATGAGTTCTTTGTACTCAAAGAATGACCAAATATTCACATTACCTATACTTTCTAATGATTTTTTGTGTCTTCATGTGTAACAGTATTAAATACTGGTTGTCCTTTAACTGGAGTGAGCTGCAGTAGATCCCCCAAAACTATAACATGTTTTCCTCCAAATAACACGTCATAGTCTGTCTTTAGAATTTGCTGCATTCTTAAATGCACAAAGGCAAGCATTAAGTTTGATCCCATGCTTACCTCATCAATAATGAGAACTTTCATTTTCTTCAACAGTCTTGAAACTTCAAAACATGCTTCTCCTGTTAGCTTGTGGTATTCTATTTTGTTCTCATGCTCTACTGGTAGCATTAGCAAACGATGTAAGGTAATTCCTTTTATGTGATATGCTGCTAACCCAGTTGGAGCAGTAACAACACAAGACAAAGTTGAATCAGTTTTTTTCTGTAGGTAGCTTCTAATTACTTTAATCAAGAAACTTTTCCAGTTCCTGCTTATCCACTCACATACATTCTGATTGGTTCAAATGCTGTGCATGAGCACTCTTTATTTTCATGTAGTAATCCATGATCAATTTGTTTTGTGCCTTCTTAATAAATTTGTTGTTGTTCATCATTCAGTTGTTGTTCCAAATTTGGTAAGTCTATTAAATCTTCCTGAGCTTGATTCATAGCTGTTTCCACTTCAGTCCTGGCTATTGCAGCTTCATTTTCTACGATTGGTTGTCCTAGGGGGTCTTGACTGAGCGTACCAGAACTTTGACTGTCTTGAGAACTGTCTCTAGCTACTTCAGCTGCAATTGTAGCTTCTTGTTCAATTTCTTCATTTAACATTTGTACATAATTTGAGAAAGTACTGCATTCTATGTTATCTTTGCATGCATTAAAGGAATCTTCATAGCTCTGAAAATCTCCAAGTAATTCATCCTCTGAACGCCATGGCTTAAACAGCTGTAAAAGTGCTAAGTAGTAAAATTATTTTTTGTCAGTAGTGCTGCAACTCAGCTTCCTGTGATTAATCAAACTTCCTTTTGTTTGTTTCACCAAACATCCTTCCTCACCAATGACTTTATATTTTCCATTGTTGATGTCTTCTTTGGCATTCCGTTTATAAATGTAGTTCTGCAGCACTTCATAGAGACACATGTTCTCAAGATGATGACTTCTGTTTGGGTAATATGTGTCCAACATATTTGTTTTCAAAATGTCTGTACTTTCTGGTTCTTTCTCTGCTAAATATTCAATTTTTCGAATAGATTTCAGTACCCGATTTCGCATTCCTGCAAGGCCTAAACTTACCCAAATTATTCTTCTGGACTTGGAGTACAGACTTGCAGATGATAACCTATCTGAGCATTCGTAAGAGCCAATTTCTCGATGCGATAACATCTTTAAACTGAAACTGTATAGCTTTTTACTGACAGTCTTCTCGTGAGAAATCTCTTCCCACATTCCTTTCAATTCCGTTTTCTCAGATTTAGTGATGTAAGATGTAACATACCAAGCAACAGCAATAGAATTGTGAGCTACATACTGAATATCCATGTTAGCATTCCACATGGATAAAAGGACTGGGTTGTAGTCATTTATATATTTTGACTCTTCTTTTCTTCTTAGGTTGTAGGTATTTTTCGGAGATTTTCTTGTAATGGTATGTCGCACTGCTGACATAAAACTGTTTACTCTTCCTTTTGAAAGAACAGGTCATGGAAATCCAAATCGACATTTTGTGTAGAATTTATCTTTACTCTTGTACTTTCGTCGACAGTATTTTCGACACCGATGACTTTGGAAACATAAAACTTGCTCTTTTAAGTTTTTTTCTTCTGTGCTTTTAGGTATAGCACATGTTGCATATTCTTCAATGAAAGATAAAACTGAATCATCAGAATCTGTTCCAAGTTTTAGGGCATCCTTGATCCACAACAGCATATGACTATGAGGAGCACCTCTTGCTTGGTACTCTTTTCTCCAAAAGAAATCCACAACTTCTCTAAGAGGTGGATTTTTTTTATTGCAGATGAAGGACATCATAACCTCATATCTATGATTGAAATATCTGCAAACATTAACCGGATCCAATGAGCACAATTCTCCTGCTGTCTTGTATTGGATGTTTTCAATATTTGAATTTGCCTCTCGAAGAAAATCCAGTAAATCATCCCACAGCTTAGGGTAAGGAACCATGTAGGAGTTCCTAAATTCCGTAACATACGTTTCAATTCTCCATGGCGTCGGTACCAATATTCATTAGTTCCACGCTGACAAGCCATCAGATTAATCAATTGAGATTCCAAATGATCATCTCGCTGTTGCACTTTGTTCATAAAATCCTTTGCAGACACATTATGTAGATGTACTCCAGTTTTTAAAATGTGATTTACTGCATAAGATAGTGCAGACAAGTCACTTTCAAATAAAAGATGGAACAAATAAGGAATACTTTGACGAAATCTTGGATCTTCTGCATATAATCTTGTAGTCCGATACTCAGAAGCAGGAATCTGTACTGGACGTTCATCATATCGTCCACCTTTTCCTGTAGGAAACAGCTGGGGAAAACAACGAGCTTCCAAGCTCTCCTCCCATACACTCACAGGAGTTCCTTTTGCTTTTTTCATCTGAAACAGATCAATAGTGTTTCCCATAACTTCTTTAGAATGAAGAGGATGTATGCTGAAATGTTCATACATTTCTTCTTCTTTTGACTTATCCACTTTTTCAATTTTCCCAGTTGGTATTCCTGTGTCTGTTAGTACAACTTCTTCATCTTCATCCATATAAATTGATTCATAGTATTTATTATTTATTTTCAAATATAAATTTGCTCTTTGTACTTTTCGTACATCTACTAGCTCCTGCCAAATTTTCTTATTCTTTGTAGGTACACCATTAATCAGAATAACTAATGGTTCAGTTTCCAAACTATCTGCATCAATTGTTTCAATATTTTTTTCAAATCTAATGGCAAATAGACAACTCTTCCTTTTAAACTTCTTTGTAAATCTGAAGGAGGTAATTTACCTGTTTTGGGCTCCATACGAATGTTTTGAAATTCTGTTTTTCTTTTTAAATCATTCTTTCTTGCTTCTGATTGTACATTAGTATTTAGTATTTTCTGTCTAATGTCTTGTTGTTTTCTACTTGAAACACAATTTGCAGTAGATATATTTTTTACATGTTTTCCATGTTTGAAGATATTTTAAAAAAAATCCTTAGTCTGCTTACCAGAAGACTTTTTCTTTTTTTTTTTTTTTTTTTTTTTTTATTGTATACCTGGTGCAATCAGTAAACATTACAATTTATATTTCAATTTATACATAGTTCCAGCTAAAATCCAGCTTTGATTACACAGATTCAGAAAGAAAAAAAACAAAACAAAAAGAAAACAAAAAAACAACAAAAAAAAAAAAAAAAAAAACGCTAATTCATTGAGAGGACATATTCAACATAATGTAAAATATATCACCATAAACAATTTATAGTCGAGAATCTCTCCAACTCTTGAGGGGGGCCCAAATGCTAATCCCCAGCATTTTCAGCTTCATACCCTTCCTAGTATATAAAGAGGATTCAATGTTATGTATCCCCAGGAGCCTAGCCAGCCAGAGCTGGAAAGTAGGTGCAACAGAATCTTTCCAACCTGCCGCTAATAGTATCCGTAAAACAGCCACAGATATAAAAACAAAAGCTTCATTCTCCTTACTGAGACCCAGTTTACTATCAACTCCTAATATCATGAGAGTGGGGGATAGATTAATCTTAACATTTAGGAGCCCTTCCCAAAACTTCTCTATCTCTCGCCGGACTCCAATTAATTTAGCACATTGATGAAACATGTGTATAAGGTTAGCGGGCCCTTCCATACATCTTGGGCATGTATCATCGTCTCTTTTACCCCAATCATATAATTTAGCTGGTGTGAAATACAGATTAAACAGTGTTTTGTAATGTTGGGCTTTAAGATTCGTGGAGCGAAACAGTTTTCCAGCTAGTTGTAGAGCTTTGTCTAAGTCTACTTCAGGGTTTTGTAATTTTAGCATCCAAGAGGACTCAAATTTATCCAGATCATCTAATACTGAAGATACTAAGGTTCTATATATCATTTTGATTTTAGTTCCACCTCCTAATAAATACTCCATAATATTAATTTTCCCCCCTGGAGATAACCGTGGTCTAATACCTTTCATGGTTTGATATATCTGTACATATTTATACACTTGATTATCCGATATTTCATATTTACGTTGGATATCATCAAAACTCAATAGGTTATCCCCTTCAAATAAATCACCAATTCTTCTGACTCCTTGCTGTAGCCATATTTTTCCCATCCTATCATAACTAAGATGTGGAAAAATACCAGAGTTCCAGAGAGGAGTATAATAATTGATCCTCGGAATTGTCAGTATTCTCTGGACTGATTTCCAGACTACCCACACACTATCTAAAACCTTATATCGTTTTTTATTATAATAGCGTCTGTCGATCTTACGAAGAAGCGACCCCAGGGCTTCTCTCCCCAATAATAATTCAAAAATAGACGGCGGATTCAAGTTGCCAAGAGTGGTATCCGTCAAATTTGTAGCAGAATCAAATAGTATTGCCATCTGACTGATTAAGCAAGCCCATTGATAGAATCTAATGTTAGGGATTGACAATCCTCCCCTTTCATATGGAAGGGATAGATATTTAATAGATCGCCTAATTTTGCCATATTGCCACATAAAATTGCTAAATAGTGCTTCAAGAGATTTTAACATATCCTCTCCAATCAAATACGGGATAGAGCGGAAGAGATACAATACTTTAGGTAGCATTGTCATTTTAAGGACATTAGCCCTCCCTATTAGAGTCAGATGCATGGCATCTATTCTTTTTAAATCTGACGCAATTGATATAATTAAGGGGGTAAAATTGTCTTTAATAATTCTATCAATTGCGGAACTTATCCTGACCCCCAAATAAACCGCTGATTCAGAATATCTTTGATCAGGCCTATCTATATTATTAGTACATATGATCTGGGTTTTATTTTCATTAAGTAGGTACCCTGAACGCTGTCCGAATTCCAGCGCTATACCTGTTATAGCGATCAGAGATGCCACTGGATCTGGGGTAATTATGGCCAAATCATCAGCATAAGCCAATAGTTTGGTTTCATACCTATTATAAACTATCGGCTTAATATCTTCACAGTGTAGTATTCTACGTACAAGTGGATCAATATACAGGGCAAAGAGGATTGGTGAACATGGGCATCCCTGCCGTGTTCCACGAGAGATATCAATTTTTTCCGAGCTTTCTCCCATTATCTTGATTCTAGCCTTGGGGTCTGAGTACATGGCTTTAATAGCTTGCACCATTTTAGGGCCAAAGCCCCTTCGATCCAATATCCCCCACAGATACTTCCATGTAACGCGATCAAAAGCCTTTTCTGCATCTAGGAGGATCATGACCATCCGTCCCCCCGTGACAGCATGTATATCAAACAACGTGATAGCCCGCCTAATATGGTCTGTTGTTCCTCGACCTGGGATAAATCCATGCTGCCACGGGGAAACCAGACCACCAATGACCCTCCCGAGCCTTTTAGCCAAGACCTTGGCGTAGATCTTAGTGTCCGCATTTATGAGGGATATTGGTCGATAAGACCCAGGATTTTCTTTAGGCTTACCTTTCTTATGGAATACCACAATATTGGTTTCTTTCCAGGACTCTGGGATTACCCCAGAGATAATTATGCCAGTAAATAAATCCAGCAATAGAGGAGCTATCACATCCTGTAAACATTTATATAGCTCAAGTGGGATACTATCCGGCCCTGTGGCTTTCCCTGTTGATAGTTCCTGCATTGCTTCGATCACTTCCCCTATTGCCAGATCCCCCTCCAGCATTACTATATCCTCGTTAGCTAACTGTGGGCCTATATCCTCGAATTCTGGGCTAGAGGTATCTGTTCTACTCACCTCACTATATAAATTTTGATAATAATTTTTAAATACCTTAAGAATGTCCTCTGGCTCGGAGTAATCCTGGTCCCCTTCTCGAATATTGGTTATCACATTCCTACTTTGCGCCTGCCTGATCCTAAGTGCTAGAAGTTTACCTGCCTGCTCTCCTGTCTCATACATCTTACCCCTGTAGATCTGATACTCCTCCGCAGTTCTCAAAGCTATCCATTTATGTAATTCAGCTTTAATGATGAAAATTTTCTGTTGGCTTTCATCTGCCTCCCTCCTATGAATTATCTCTATCATATGTGCTTCTTCTGCTTCTGTCAGACGAGCCACTAATCTCTCATTTTCGTCCCTTGCCACCTTCCTTACACGGGCTGAATAACTAATGATTTCACCTCTTAGAGTAGATTTAAAAGAGTCCCAAACCATATTCCTAGATGTACTATATCGGTTCATCTCAAAAAAAATTTGAGACCAGATTCTAATATGTTCAACAAAATTAGGGTCTGCTAGAAGTCTCCTCTCGAAAGTCCAACTCGAGTGGCCCTTGTTGAAATTTTCTATAACGTACTCCATAATTAACGGATTATGATCAGAGATCACTTTTGGTAATTTTTGTATGCCCACTCTATTCAGTTCGGTTGAAGAGATAAGAAAATAATCTAATTTAGTATATCTCTTAAATGGAAATGAAAAATATGTAAATCCTGGGTTGCTCGGTACTTTGACCCCCCAGACATCTGATAGTCCATGTGATGTGATTAAGGAGCTCAGTGCTTGAAATACTTTGGGTTTACGACCCGTGTAACAGACATTATTACCAACATTATTACCTACACCAGTAAAGTCTGCTGAGATATTAAAATCCCCACAGACCACTACAGGACCAGGCCAATTCGCCAATTCTAGCTCCAACTGATCAAATAGTTCGGGCTCATCCTGGTTAGAGCCATAGATTGTACATATTGTAAATCCCATCTCGAGTTCCACCAGTGCCCACCTACCTAAAGCATCTGACTTAAGACGTCTAGCCCCTCCCATCAATGATTTAGCCAATATTGCCACACCTCTCGTAGTTGATGTCTGTGCGGAGCAAACCAACAGATCAAAGCCTCTTATATTCAGCATATGCTTCCTAGCCCAAGGTATATGGGTCTCCTGAAGACAAATTAAGTCTATCTGATTTGATCTAACAAATTGTCCAAGCCTTTGTCTCTTATTCCAGTCATTCAAGCCCCCAATATTAACTGAGCAGATCTTAAGCTTCCCCATTGATATTTGCTAAAGAAAACACTTTTCTTTGTCTGAATCCAATTATATATTTACCACTAAGAAACTTAAACCATAAGAATAAAAAACATAGCACCAGGTATTTTCCTTTAACAATTTTCCCCCACCCCTGTCCCCGTTTCCCCCCCCTGGACTCCCCCAAGGGGCCTCCATCCCCCCCCCCTACCCTGACATCGTCCCACCCCCCACTTGAGGCGCTCAGACCTTAGTCTGTGCATATGATGCGCGCAGCGCCAGTGGCCCGGGTCCTATAAAGCCGAGCATCAAAAGTTAACATTTCGACTTACATCCTGAATCCAAAATCAACAATTATAGAGTTGCAGGACCATTCCCCCCTACAACAAGACAGTTTTCTTTACACCCCCCCGCCACCAGCTAATCCACCACATTAACCATTATTAAGAATATCGAACCCCTTTTATTTGTCCAAAGAGTCCAAATATTCTTTAGCTTTTATTTCGGAGGTGAAATACCGGGTAACCCCCTGATTAATAACCTTGAGTTGAGCTGGGTTAACAAGATAGGCCTGGAGATTGCTTTCCTGAAAAGGTTTTATGAGTTGTCTCAGTCTCCAACGTCTTTCTACTGTTGAGTGACAAAAGTCTGGCCGCACGAAAAATGAGACCCCCCCGCTTGATCTTTTTGCATCTGGCCTGGCTTTATCTGAAATTGATTGACGGAGGAGGAAATTGCCAAAGAATACCAGTATAGCACGTGGTCTGTCCCCCTCTTTTGCTGGCGCACGCAGTTTAAACGGGGTACGGTGCGCTCTTTGGATCTCCGCTACCCAATTCCACTCGGATAATTCGGGAAATGCAGCCTTAAAAAGATCGATTATATATGCCCTGGCATCGGACCCCTCCAAACCTTCCTGTACCCCCAGCACCCTCAGGTTATTCCTTCTTTGCCTGTTTTCAAAATCCTCCAGCTTCCACTGGATATCTTGAATATGTGATCCTTGGGCCATCACCATGGCAGTGGCACTTGCTGTTTCTGATTCTGTTGCGACTATTCTGTCTTCAAGGTTTGTAACTCTTTCTCCAGTGTTGAAACAGGTTTTAGTGAGCTTTCTGACTACCCCCTGCATTTTCCTCATTTTTGCCTGAGTTTTCCGGCTATCTTGGCGTGTTTCCTCCCTATGCGCCAGAATAGCTTGATAGATTGTGTCCAGAGTAGGTGGGGTATCGCTAATTCCACTGGCCCCTGTCGACACTGCTGGTGATGTATCCACTGATGGGCCAGAGAGGGTGGCTTCTGCTGAGTAGTCCCATTTCAGATCTTTCTTCCCCCTTGTTTGTGTTGCGGCTCTTATTGAAGATTTTTTTTTTGCAGTTGGGGGATGATCGACGTCACTATCTGCAGAATCTAAATCTGAACTACTAGCCCCTAGTGATGTGCTCAGGGCATCGTCCGACCATTCTGCCCCTTCTGAGACTGAAAAGAAACAGTCACTTGTTTCCTTCTCTTGCTCCCCTCTGACCTTATCTAGTGAATCTGTTGACTTAGTCAATTCATTCATCTCCAGAATGGATGTCGTAATTTTGCCCCTTTTTTGGCTCTCAAGATTTTGTGCCCTTCCTGATTTGCTTTTATTTTCAACATTTTTTTTCTCACTGCCATCAGCGCCATTATTGCCATCCGAAAACCCTCCTTTGCTGATTTTAGATATTAACTCTGGAATCTTTATGACCTCCGACCCCGCTAATGTTTCAGGGGGGACTAAGGACGGGAAATCGATTCCAGCACGTTTTCCCTCAGGTGGATCTACTCCGGCAATCTCTACTCGTCCCATTTCCGCTGAGTTGGGGGGTATCTCTTTCACAGTCTCCCCCTCTTTCACACATATTAGAGTACTGATGGCTTTACCAGGGGTATCTTGCACTGCCTCCCGGACTGTCTCCCGAGCATCCACCCGACTCACCTCCCCATTCGTCCACCAGTCGCCCTCTTTGTCTCCAGCCACTGCCGCTGCCACTGATGCTCCTGCTGCCGTTACTACGGCCCGCGTCTCCTTCGTACGCCGAAAGAGCTCCACCACAGTCGAACCTACGGGGCGGCACTTGTTGCTGGCACCCCCCCCTCGCTTCGATGCAGCCGGGTCGGGTGAGTGAATCGGCCGCTGGCTGCCAGAGGAGTTTGCCGAATCCGCCAAAGTATCGCCCCGTGCCTTCCGAGTAATCGCGGTTCTGTTGGGAGCGGAGCTCGCTGCAATTTTGGGAGCCATTGTCCTGCAACCGACAATTTCTTTGAGCAGCAGCACGGTAATGTGTTCGACAATCGAACGCCTGACCAACCGTACGATTCTTGAAATAAGTGAGACAGAGAGTCTTTTTCGGGAATAACACATGGGGGGAATAGGGAGGGAGGGAGGAATTCAATGATCAAATCCGATCGTCTTTTCTATTATTTTCCGCTATTACTAGTCCTGAGAAGTCGTATAGATGTGTATCCTCAGCCCGACATAGCCTACTGGCGCTGCTACCGGCCTCCTAAGCGACTGCCATCTTGCCTCCTACCAGGAGCAGGTCCAAATGCAGCCCCTCAAACTGTTTCCATCGGATGCAGTGACTTTTTCTTTTTTCCAACATGAGGATCTTCAACTAATTTTTGTTGTCCAGTTGTCTTCAAATATAGGTGTTTTTGCTGTTCTTTTCCATTTCTTGATTTTATAGGCATGTTTAATTTTTTTCAGTGTTGTTCACCAATACCTAAAAGAAACTAAAAAAAATACCTTCATGTAATTTAAATATATTACTATATTTTGTGTGAGCTTTTCAAATCCTATCATATGAGCTGCCCCTTTCCTACGAGTGCAAGTCTTACAGAACAAGAGCAACACAAATTAAATCTCTGACAACAATTCCTGTGTGCACACAGACTCATGGTGTGATTCTAGGCAGAAAACGATATTTGATTGGCAATTTCAAAGCACATTTACTACTGTGGTAGAGCAAGTGATAATTACTGTAACAGCCTGACACATTTTCCTTATAGTTTAGAGAGGCAGAAAAGAGCACATGTCCTAACAGCTACTTGAGACCATGAGCATGTGGAACCTTGGTGAGTTATTAGACTAGAGCAAAGGAAATGAGCCTTGGTGATGTTGAATGTGTTAGCGTTACACACTGCTATCTGAAATACCACACAGTGCTGAATAGTAAGCATGGGAGTGCAGGAGAAGCAGCTGCCTGTGTGCTAAGAGTGTGTTTCTGGAGACGGTGTATTGTCAGATGCAAGAGAGATCTGCATGGACGCTTGCACAACTGCATGAAGACTGCAGAGATGTATGTAAGAGTACATGTGGTAAGGGTTAATTGGGCTTTTGAACATGTAGGAAGTACCTCACCCATTGCAGGAGTGGAAGGAAAATCTACCCTGTTGTTTTCAAATGTGTTAGCATTTGCCTCGCATCTGTGAGAAGATGATGTGTGCTGTATGCTAACCATCACAGTTCAAGAAAACAGGCTGCCCCTTTCCTATGAGTGCAAGTCTTACAGAACAAGAGCAATACAAATTAAATCTCTGACAACAATTCCTGTGTGCACACAGACTCATGGTGTGATTCTAGGCAGAAAACGATATTTGATTGGCAATTTCAAAGCACATTTACTACTGTGGTAGTGCAAATGACAATTACTGTAACAGCCTGACACATTTTCCTTATAGTTTAGAGAGGCAGAAAAGAGCACATGTCCTAAAAGCTACTTGAGACCATGAGCATGTGGAACCTGGGTGAGTGATTAGACTGGAGCAAAGGAAATGAGCCTTGGTGATGTTCAATGTGGTAGCGTTACACACTGCTATCTGAAATACCACACAGTGCTGAATAGTAAGCATGGGAGTGCAGGAGACGCAGCTGCCTGTGTGCTAAGAGTGTGTTTCTGGAGACTGTGTATTGTCAGATGCAAGAGAGATCTGCATGGACGCTTGCACAACTGCATGAAGACTGCAGATATGTATGTAAGAGTACATGTGGTAAGGGTTAATTGGGCTTTTGAACATGTAGGAAGTATCTCACCCATTGCAGGTGTGTAAGGAAAATCTACCATGTTGATTTCAAATGTGTTAGCATTTGCCTCTCATTTGTGAGATATTGATTTGTGCAGAATTCTAGCCATCACAGTTCAAGAAAACAAGCTGCCCCTTTCCTACGAATGCAATTCTTACAGAACCAGAGCAACACTAATTAAATCTATGACAACTATTCCTTTGTGCACACAGACTCATGGTGTGATTCTAGGCAGAAAACGATATTTGATTGGCAATTTGAAAGCACATTTACTACTGTGGTAGAGCAAATGATAATTACTGTAACAGCCTGACACATTTTCCATATAGTTTAGAGAGGCAGAAAAGAGCACATGTCCTAACAGCTACTTGAGACCATGAACATGTGGCACCTGGGTGAGTGATTAGTCTACAGCAAAG
Source organism: Triturus cristatus (assembly GCF_964204655.1). Classification (NCBI taxonomy): domain Eukaryota; kingdom Metazoa; phylum Chordata; class Amphibia; order Caudata; family Salamandridae; genus Triturus; species Triturus cristatus. Next base: position 249,606,411 of record NC_140594.1, read on the forward strand.
GAAATGAGCCTTGGTGATGTTGAATGTGTTAGCGTTACTCACTGCTATCTGAAATACCACACAGTGCTTAATAGTAAGCATGGGAGTGCAAGAGAAGCAGCTGGCTGTGTGCTAAGAGTGTGCTTCTGGAGACTTTGTATTGTCAGGTGCAAGAGAGATCTGCATGGACGCTTGCACAACTGCATGAAGACTGCAGAGATGTATGTAAGAGTACATGTGTGGTAAGGGTTAATTGGAGTTTTGAACATGTAGGATCTACTCACACATTGCAGGAGTGTAAGGAAAATCTACCATGTTGATTTCAAATGTGTTAGCATTTGCCTCTCATTTGTGAGATATTGATTTGTGCTGAATGCTAGCCATCACAGTTCAAGAAAACAAGCTGCCCCTTTCCTTCGAATGCAAGTCTTACAGAACCAGACCAACACGAATTAAATCTCTGACAACAATTCCTTTGTGCACACAGACTCATGGTGTGATTCTAGGCAGAAAACGATATTTGATTGGCAATTTGAAAGCACATTTACTACTGTGGTAGAGCAAATGATAATTACTGTAACAGCCTGACACATTTTCCATATAGTTTAGAGAGGCAGAAAAGAGCACATGTCCTAACAGCTACTTGAAACCATGAGGATGTGGAACCTGGGTGAGTGATTAGACTACAGCAAAGGAAATGAGCCTTAGTGATGTTGATTGTGTTAGCGTTACTCACTGCTATCTGAAATACCACACAGTGCTGAATAGTAAGCATGCGAGTGCAGGAGAAGCAGCTGGCTGTGTGCTAAGAGCGTACTTCCGGAGACTGTGTATTGTCAGGTGCAAGAGAGATCTACATGGACGCTTGCACAACTGCATGAAGACTGCACAGATGTATGTAAGAGTACATGTGTGGTAAGTTTTAATTGGAGGTTGGAACATGTAGGAACTACCTCACCCATTGCAGGAGTGGAAGGAAAATCTACCATGTTGATTTCAAATGTGTTAGCATTTGCCTCTCATTTGTGAGATATTGATTTGTGCCGAATGCTAGCCATCACAGTTCAAGAAAACAAGCTGCCCCTTTCCTACGAATGCAAGTCTTACAGAACCAGACCAACACGAATTAAATCTCTGACAACAATTCCTTTGTGCACACAGACTCATGTTGTGATTGTAGGCACAAAACAGTATTCCTGGGTGATACCAGTACACCTTAACTTATGGGGAAGACATACTCCATAATATCTTACAAGTTCAAGGCAGTTAAATATCTTCCAAAACATAAAATGTAAAACACAACTTTAAAAGAAGAATCACATTTCTATTATTTATATCAAAATGCACCATATACATCCCCTCTCAAATTCATAACTCACCTTTAAAAGTAGTTAGTTGAGAAAGAAATGTGGCACTCACACAGCAGATTATCAGAGCCAGAATCTCTGAGCTGTACACCTCTCACCAGAACCAGTAAATGGCAAACTTCCCCTTTCTTTTTTCACAAATATACATGTTAACTTCAAATCACAGTGCTTCCCACATTTTTTCAAATGGAAACACACATTCCTATTGGTTGCAATTTTCAACCCTTTTCAAATGATCCCTACCCCCAACATGACTTCTGCCTGCTACCATAGCAACAGGTCATGGAACACTGGTGTGAGCAAAGAGGTCAGAAGTTCAGCACACAATGTTTCTAATCCAAAGAGCAAGAGTGCTTGACTTTTCAAACCTAACAGCAAATCCAAAGTAATGTTCTGTGGGAACACAATTTTCTGAACCAATACAAAACATGCTTTTAAAAATTTAAATATACAGCCTAGTTTAGTGTTGAATGGTCTGAAACAGCCAATGAGTTATTTTTATTTAACCCCTTCGACGCGCATGACGGAACAGTTCCGTCATGCACGTCGGTTGGGCTGTGCTTATGACGGAACCGTTCCGTCATGGCCCCGCCCGCGCTCAGAACCTTCAGCGTGGCGCAGAAATCCGCGCCGCGCTGAAGGGGTTAAAAAAAAGTATGTAAGCCTCCATTTTACAACTATCTTTCTTTTCATATTGCCATTCTACTGAAAGACACCTTCTGAGTGCATCCAGATCTCCTTGAAAGATGTTCACAGTGTGGATTGTAGGTCATAGCTATTTCTTCTGGAGTGAAAAGTACGCAGAAAAAAGAGGTATTGTGAAAGACATTGCTTTGCCAAATGTAGACATTAAATGGATTGGTCAGAGAGGGTTAAAGTGGCACCAATTAATGCCTTTGGTGAAATCCTTTCTACATCTCCCACAGCCTGACCTTATAATTGTTCACTGTGGTGGAAATGACCTAGGCACTTTAACTGGGGTAGGCCTGGAAATGCTTGTTAAGGACACCTTTGTGCAATTGATGTCACTTTTTCCACAAACTACCTTTGTATATTCTAATATATGCCAAAGGCAAAAGTGGAACTGGTCCAACCAATATTGTCCGCAGATTGAGAAAGCAAGAAAGCACGTCAATTTGTCTGTTTCTGCTTTCCTCGGAGACTATGGTATGGGTTCTATATACCACAACAACTTGCGTTACTACATGCAAGGAATTTATAGAGGAGACGGTGTACATTTCACAGATGAAGGCAAGAGAGTCTTCCTCTTGAACTTTAGACTCTACATCGGTACTTACTTGTAGGTACAAAAAAACACTCAATGAACACAACGGCTCTTTTTAGAGCCAACCAACATCTAAACACTTAAATTTGATTTTTTTTTATTTATTAATATTTTTATTGAGTTTTTGCAAACAAAAAGCAACACATCTTGGTATCAAGTTTAGCAGGAAATCAGCCCAGAGGTAGTGCAATAATTCAGTACGGGCACAGTTAATATACAAAGACGCTCCATATGCATCATACATTCGTAGCCATCCCACACTATGGCAAACGACAGGTTGGCTATTCTTGGTCACTGAGTTCAGAGTCTGAGGCATCGTGCGGGGGTTCACATATATTTCCTCTATAAATATTCCACCCACCCCACATCTGGGACCACTTTTTGGGGCAACCTCTATGCACATATACAGTTTTTTCAACCACCATTACAGAGTCCATGTCCTGGATCCATTGAGCGAGGGTAGGCGACTGCCCCGATCCCCATTGCTGGGCTATATTGCGTTTTGCCAGCATGAACCCCAGCGTCACCCAGAGCTGTGTCACTCTCTTGTGGTCTGTCTGTTCCCAGATATTGAGGAGACACCTCCGAGGCTCCGGGAGTGTCAGGACCTTGGTCACCTGGGAGAGTGTGTGCAGTACCCCCTTCCAGTAAAGCGCTATGACTGGGCACTCCCAAAGGGTGTGAAAAAGAGTTCCCTCCTGCCCACACTGCCTGAGACATTGTGGGGAGTCCGCCCGCTGCAATTTAAATAAGAGTATACGGGTGTAATATGTGCGATGCAGAATTTTAAGTTGGACCAGCCTTAGTTTGGACGATATGCCCAGGGGAGGAGAGCGCCGACTGCCACTCCGCTTCATCCAAGTCTCCCAGTTCTGCCTCCCATTTATTCTTAAGGGTCAAAAAAGGGTCAGGTCGATTGTTTATCATTTTCCGGTAGGTTAGGGACGTCGCTCTTTGCGTTAGGTGTTCCGTGAGGAGCTGGTCTTCTAGTGGCGATGACTCCGGGAGCCGGGTCCCGGGTGGAATCACTGCCTGAAGTGCGTGGCAGATTTGCAAGTACCGGAAATGTTCAGTGTCTGCCAAGTCATAGTCTGCCTGCAGTTGGGTGAAAGTGACCACCTCTCCCTTCTTCCAGAGGTCACCGACCCTGGAGATGCCAATTAGATCCCATTGGTGGCACCCCTTGGTGGTGCGTAGCACCCCTAGCTGTCTTGTCTCCCATAGAGGCGTAGCCTGGGTAATCCTTCCCGCCCATCCCATAGTCCGCTGTGCCGCAAACCATATCCGGAGGGTATGCGCTGTGGGCCCTGCCGGAACGCGACCTCTCATGGGGTTGTAAACCGCTCCCATGACCCCCTCGGCCCCCAGCAGCTGCCTATCCATACGATACGCCGGGTCGTCTCCAGGCATATGAAGCCATTGATTTATAACCATAAGTTGCGATGCCCAGTAATACGTTCTGATGTCTGGGAGGGCTATACCGCCATCGTACCACCCACTGGTGAGCTTGTGGAGTGCTATCCGCGGCGCCTTATCCTCCCACAAGAGGCCGGTGACCTCCGCGTTGACGGCCGCGAAATACGTAGGCGCAACCGGGAAAGGAATATTTTGAAGTACGTATAGGAATCTAGGGAGGGCCAACATTTTGAAAAGAGAGGCCCTCCCCAGCAGTGTCAGGGGCAGGGAGCGCCAGTGCTTGACGCCATTGCGAAGCCTTTGTAGGGGCTTCATTAGATTTTCAGCCACAAACTTGTCGTTATCTGCAGTTACATAGATGCCGAGGTATTTGAATCCTTCCTTGACCACCCGAATATCGCAGCCCCTCGGGAGCCGAGGCGGGGAGCCTCGGAGCATATAGACAATGGATTTCTCCCAGTTGATCTCATATCCGGACCTCTTCCCGTATGACGCACAGATGTCCAGGAGGCAGGCGATGGATCGCGCCGGCGAGGCCAGGTACAGCAGAACGTCGTCCGCATATAGGGAAATACGATCTTCCCATCCCATTGTCCATTTTAGGCCCCGGATCACCGGGTCCTGTCACACCCACGTCGCCAAAGGCTCCAGAGCCAAAGAAAAAAGGAGCGGGAAAGGGGGCAGCCCTGTCGCGTCCCTTGTCCCAACGGAAAGGCGTCTGAGACGTGCCCGTTTACTACCACTTGTGCAAGTGGCTGGGTGTACAGAAGCCGGATCCAGGCGCAAATCTTGGGGCCAAGTCCCAATTGGCGAAGAACGGCAAAGAGGAATGGCCATTCCACCCGGTCGAACGCCATCCGAGCGTCCAATGACAGGATGGCCGCATCCTCCTCTATCGAGGAGCGGCACGCGAGAATCCCGTGGAGATGCCGTATATTCAGAGCTGTATTTCGGTGAGGCAAAAATCCCGACTGGTCCGGGTGTATCAGGGTCGAGAAGTATGGCTGTAGTCTTGTCGCCAGCACCTTGGCTAGAATCTTCGCCTCTGCGTTCAACAACGAAATCGGGCGAAAAGATGCGCACTCGTGCGCGGGTTTGTTAGGTTTCGGGATTGCCACTATCGTAGCCACCCTCTGATCGCGGGGCAGGATCCCGGTCGATAGACTGTCCCTATACATCGCAAGTAAGTGCGGGACCAAGAGGGAGGCACTCTGCTTATAGAATTCAACCGGAATTCCGTTTGGCCCCATCGCCTTCCCGGCGCGAAGGGCCAGAATCGCCAGTGTGAGCTCCTCAGCTGTCAGGTCTGCCTCCAGGGCCTCAGCCCCAGATGGGGTCAGCCGTGGCATTGCAATGTCCCGAAGGAAGGCCTCGTTATCCGCAACGGTAGAGGAGGCCTCAGGTGTATATATCGTTCTGTAATGGGCCGCCAAGGCCCCCGCTATTTGCCGCGGCTCTGACGTATATTCCCCGGAGTCTAGCCGAATCCGTGCCACCCACCGCGCCGCGCGGTCCTCCTTTTCAAGCCAGGCCAGCAGTTTGCCTGCTTTGTCCCCCAGTTCATAAATCATATGCTGAGTCGCCACCTGTTTAGCTCGTGCGTCCTCCCAAAGATGGGACCTATATTCCTGCTGCGCCATGCAAACTTTATGTGCCGAATCGTCATCTGCTTGTGCTGCATGGATTGCCTCAGCCTCACTCACCCCCCGCTCGAGCTCCAGCACCGCCCGCCGCTGGGTTTTCTTGTGATCGGCAATTATGGAGATTGCCTGTCCACGAAGGACTGTTTTATAAGCCTCCCAGAGTGTCGTCGGGCTCCTCACTGAATCTTTATTTTCAGTGAAATATTGTTTGGTCGTCGCTTTAAGGGCCTTGCTGATTTTAGGGATTTTGAGATAACCGGGGTGGACTGGGAACACAGTGCGTTTACGTGGGTCAAAGGTCGCAAACGTAATGACCACCGGTGAGTGGTCCGAAATACCCCTGGGTAGGTGCGACACTTCAGTCATTCCCTTGAACCCCGCGGGTGATGTGAAAATGTAATCTATGCGGGAAAGGGTGTTGTGGGCCCCCGAATGAAATGTGTATTGCCTCTCCTCCTGCCTATATGTTCTCCAGGTGTCTATGAGGCCCAGTGCCTCCGTGAATTCTCGCAGAATGGGGGTGGCGCTGCCATGTTCCCTGTATGAAGACCTATCCAGAGTCGGGTCCATGGTTGCGTTGCATTAAAGTCCCCGCCCATGAAAAGCTCCCCTTGTGGCAGCGCCAGCAGGAACTCCCCCAATGCCCTAAAGGAGGCCTGGTGGAGTGTCGGGGGGATGTATACTGTCACCAAATTGTACAACTTCCCTTCCCATTGGCAGGTCAGTGCCGCAAAGCGGCCATGCTCCTCCCTACGAGAGTCAACCAGAATCAGGGGAGAACGTTTGTTGACTAATATGCCCACCCCTCTGGACCCCGTCGTGAACTCCGAATGTATCGCCATCTTGAACCCCCATCTGTCTAATGCTTTTGTGGTTGTGCCCACTAAATGCGTTTCTTGCAGGAGTGCCACCGCCGGCCCTCTACGCTTGAGATATTGCAACACTAGCCCTCGTTTGATCTTGTCCCCTAATCCATTCACGTTCCAGGACAGAACACTGAAAGAGGGACAGTGCTGCTGTGTCTGTCCGTCTCTTAATCTAGCGGTGGTCCCCTGGGTTTCGCTTTGTGGTGCCGTCGTCATGGATGGATGTGGAAAGTGTGTACTGTTGTGTACCCCTCTTGTGGTCCCCTACATGCCTAGCCTGCCAAATACACCAATGAGTAGTTGCTGAACCTGAAACAAAACACAAACCAACTTTACCAAAATGCCCCCGTCCCCCCACCCCCCTCCCTGCCTCCCTGCCCAGCGGATTTAGAAATTCCCGCCACCCCACCTTAGCAGAGTGCTTAGTTCCCATAACTTGCTACTTGCATATGGGGGGGAAGCCGCTCACAGCCCCGCCGCCGATCTCCGCACCATGTGTTTGTCCCTTCAAGTAACCGACTGTCTGGAGATAAAAGGTTCAGAGTCAACAATTCCCCTGCCGTTTCCGAGCCCCACCAGGCCGCTCAGTGCACTCCGGCATTAGGCCCCTCACCGTCGTCAAATTCGGTTGTTCCTTCGCAGCCTCAGCTCCGCGGCGCGCCACCCTCCGCTCTTGACTCCTCGACCTCCAGGTTCTCGGGGGAGGCGGAATGGCTGCAAGGGGGGCGCTCCGCTCGGCCCTTCGTTCTCGCCAGACGCCAGCCCTCCAGCCACTCCGCGGCCTCTGTCGGCGTTGCAAAGAACCAAGTGCGCCCCTCCGCCTCCACTCATAGCTTCGCCGGACATAGCATTGAATATTTAAGTTCTCGAGTGGGGAGTTCCGCCTTGACCGCCATGAAGTCTCTTCGTTGCCGCATCACTGTCGCGGTGTAGTCCGGATAGAGGGTGACTGTGCTGTTGTCCACCCGCAGCGGGGGGGCGGTACGCGCCGCCTGAAGGATTGCGTCCCTGTCGCGGAAGTTGAAAATCCGGGCCAGGATCGGGCGCGGGGGGGCCCCAGGCCGAGGCCTCCCACCGGGCACCCGGTGTGCCCTCTCTACTGAGAAAAATTTTGAGAGCCCACGTGGCTGCAACTGGTCAGTGATGAGTTTTTCCACGAAAAGGTCCAATGCCAGGCCACGTTCACTCTCCGGCACCCCAACGACACGCACGTTGTTCCTCCTTGACCTGCCTTCCTGGACATCCTGCTTGACCAGCAGCTGTTTTTGCACCAATTCCAGAGTTTGTATCCGCTTATGATGCTCGGCCGCGTCGTGGGTGAGGGTTGCCGTTGTAGCCTCGACCTCGGTCAGTCTAGAATTAATTTTCGCGACGTCTGCTCTAAGAAGCGTAACGTCAGTGGAGATCGTGCCGATTGAGGCCTGCATCTGGGTCAACGTGGCCATGACATCTGCCAGGGTAAACTCTTTGGTCTTGTCAGGGGGGGGATGCAGTCCGATCCTTGAGGAATGCAAACTTTTCAAGCTTCGCCTGTGCTCCCCCGCGGTGGCCCTTTCCACCCATGTTGTCTGGCGCATGCTGTGTCAGTACCCTTCTGCCAAGGCCCGGGGCGATCCGAGGATTGTCCGATACGTGAGCGGGGGGGTCAGTAGATGTCGCTGTATGCCCCGGGGGCACAGATTTGCCACCTATCTGCCGCTCCCAGGGTCTCTCCGTCACCACTCTTTAGTCCCCACACCACTCAGGCCTCAGGCCGTGTACCGGCTCCTTACCGGGTCACACGTTGCTCATGCTCCGCTGGCTCTCTCCGCGCCTCGTCTTCAGCCTCCTCACGTCGCCGCCGTGAGGCCCCACAGGGCCATGGGGGAGGTCCAGATGCCCAGGCCACTCGTCTTTTGCCTTGAGAGAGGCGCCTTCGTATCGCCGACCTCACCGCCAGATGCTTCGAGCGGGGAGAGAGGCAGGGGGACGTCTCACTCCCAGGCCCGCTGCTTTGCTTGCTCCTTCGTTTCAGGGCCTCCAGCCTCGGCGCTCCGATGCCGACGCCTTGAGGCCCAGGCCACGCCCTCTCCGACTGCTCCCGATCGGTGCAGCCACCACTCGAGGCCCCGGCTCCGCCGCTGCTCCCAGGCCGCTCGTCCGCCGCAGGAAGCCCCAAGTCACACCTCGGAAGGGGCCCCCGCCGCCCCCACGGAGTCCTGGGTGTGCAGAGGGTGAGTCGCTAGCTTTTTTGCCGGTATGGGGCAGGATTAATACAGGATCGGCGCGGGTTCGGGCGCCGGGCTCCAGAGCCACGCTAGAGTGCGGCCATCTTCATCGGCTGCAGGCCACGCCCCCTTTAAATTTGATTTTTAATTCAATTTTTATGAATTTATTGCCGCTGTGCGCGCACTGTGCGTGCACCGTGCGCACACTCCGCGATATTTATTAAAAAAAAAATTCTTGGGACCTAAGGGATCTTTCATGGTCCCCCTGAGAAGGCGTAGGGGGTCAGGAACTCTCTACCCTGCCCCCTTTTAATGTTCTTCACTTGTGTTTTTAACTCTCTTCTGCCTCTAAAACTCAAAATGGCGGCTAGGGGTGCGTGCACCGTGCGCGCACCCTGCGATTTTTTGAAAAAAAAAACAACATTTTTTTTCTCCCTTCGGGGTCATTCAGGGATCCCCTGACAAAGGCTAGGGGGTCAGGAACTCTCTACCCTGCCCCCTTTACACGTTTTCCACCTTTCTTTTCCCTGTCACACACACAACACACAAAATGGCAGCCGACACTTCCTGATTTTGACTGATTCGAATGTTGACTGACATGTAACCACCAATCAGAAATACGTTCGCGCACGGCACGGTGCGTGCACGGTGCGCGCACGGTGCGCGCACGGTGCGCGGCTATAGATATTTATGTACTTTTAACTGCAATTTTCTCAGGAACTACTGAACAGATTGACACCATATATGCAGAAGGCACATGCCTGACCTGAGGACTACCTCTTTGCCAAATTTCAAGTATTTCTGTTCAGCCGTTCGGGCTGTACCTTCGACTAAAGGTCCTATTGGAAAATGCATGGGGAAAACGCATTTTGGGACCCCCCTTTTTTCTCAGCCCCCGCTTGACGAATCACCCCGAGACTTCCAGGGTAGGAGCTGAGTGGAGCGCCCCATTAGTTTTGAAAATTTCGCGAGGATTCGTCAACCGGCGCCAAAGTTATTCAAAATAGAATTTGGAGATTTCCTATGGAAACTCGGTCCTAACTATAACTATCTACTGGCGACCGCCAGTAGATAATATATATATATATATATATATATATATATATATATATATATATATATATACACTTAGACAGGAGAAGATCCTCGCCCGGCCTTGAGTTAGTGTTGCTTTCACCACTTCCACCCTAGCAAGTTTATGATCAATTATTGGTGTAATTTTAATTTAGTCACACCTCAATAGAAATCACACAGTCCGGGGAAAGAGGGTTACGGTTTGATGAATGGTTGGGAAGGGGTATTTGAGGGAAAGGTTTGACAAAGAGAAACACTACACATGAACAACACACAATCTTGGCAGATACCCATCATAATTCTGTTAAGGGAGAAAAAGAAAATGCATGCATGTTGATGACTTGATGGTTACTGATAAGTAGTACTGGACCAGTATTACAGGGCAGCATTATATTATTAATTATTATTATTATGCAATTGCCTTACCTGTCTGCCCTCAGAGAGACCCACATTACATACATTGTATATTCTGTTTTACAGGGCTTCCTTTTAAAGCTAGTAAAGAAAATTAAAAAATAGCTGTAGTGGTCAAATATATAAGCAAGGAGCAAACATAATAAAAAAACAACACACACTGTCGTAATGATTGAAGAGAAAAAATGAATCAAATTAGTTAAAAAATGATGAATGGTACTGAGTTACTATGTTATGGTCAAATTGGGGAGATGCATCTCGGCATTCCTCTTGGTCCTTCCTTTCATGGACGCTCCGTCAGTCAATCTTGGGTGCCACTGCCTGCCTGGATGACGTGGATTGGTAAGGTAAGAGTGAGTTGTTTTACCCAGAATGGCAATGGGTAAAGGTGGGCCTGTAAGTGTAGATGGAAAAACAAAAGTGATATTTAAAAATCATGGAGAAAAGTAAAGTTAAAATGCATAAATTAAGGAGGAGTGCAACAAAAACACTTTCAGAGGCAGCATGGCTAAATCATGTCTACTCTGTTTTTAACATTAACCTACAACAACAACAACAGCACAGAGCAGGCCCGCAGCGCCCACCTAACCTCCGCATAGCTTAGATTTTGAGTAGGCCTAGGTGGTAAATTCCGCTCCACTTGCAGAATTTGTGGATATTTTGGCAATTCCGTGTTCCGCTGAGAACGCCGAATTGACAAAAATTCCGCGATCTGCTGCGCAGTGGAATATTTTCCTTGTTTGTGCTTTCAAAATGTGTGTTTGCGAACAGGGAACACCCATTGCGAGCGGGTGGGACAAGTGAAACAAGATGGCCGCGTCAATTGGTGACCGGGATATTTCCCCCCGAGCACACAAACAGCATCCCCGAACAGGAAAAATGCATCGCGAATGGACGGAACAAACAATTCTGCGTGCTCGTGGAATTCTGAGTAGCTCATGGAGATTTTTTACCGTTTCGCTGTACTTTGCGTGACGCTACTACTCAAATTCCGCACACCCCTAATTTTGAGCCAGACAGAGCACACATATACAGCAACATAGCATTTTCCAAATTAAGTAACTAAATCAATGCACCGCTGTCAGTCATTCCACTACACTCACCTCCACCACAACATAGACATGTAGGTCTGCTGTGGTTGTTGTTGACTTTTTTACCTTTTAGACCACTTCATGAAATGCTCCGAGTTATTCCATCAATGATCTCCGATCCTACTGACTGACTGCAATGAGTATAGTATGGTCATCATGGTGTCCAACTCTGTAGTGTACCGAGTGAGTCCAGATTCCATATTAAAAAATGCAATGGATCGGCCTGCAGTAGAAGCAAAATTTTGTTATTAAACAACAAGAAGGGAAACATTGACTTGAGTCACTTTTTTGTGTGTAGATTAAATACTAGTACACTTCATGCACAACAACAACACAAACACCAACCACTCAGAGTCACTGTTGCATGCCATCCTTACCTGTTTTTAAGAAGCAGTCCCTCTCGGCTTGGAAAGAATGATAGCTATAGTCATGTTCTTTGGAGGGACTCGGCGAGGCAGGCACACATTTCTTGTACAATTCTCCATCCAATGTCTGGCTTGAGGGAAATGGATTTAGGGCGAGTCAGGATGGAGCAGGACTTGGAGGAGTGGACTTACTTCGTTAATGACTGCACACAGTTGCAACTCAAATCCGGCAATAAAAGAGTAGGACGGTGGTGATGGATTTGTTGTGATTCGAACCAGAAAGACAGAGATACACAAAAATAATGAAAGTAAATAAGGAAGAAAGAAAGTAACAAGTTGAAAGCCTAGTTGTCAAGGAAGTAGAGCTCGTCCTCAAACTCTGGTGGTTCACCCAGAAGTAGGTTATCTAACACACTACTTTCATGACCTAGTTTGCTGTCATCATCTTCCTGCTGTGCTCCTTCAGGTATGGTGTAATCCAGTGGTATAAAGTGCTGATTCATTTGGATCATGGTTAACCTCTCCACATTTTGGGGTGAGAGACTGGTCCTTTTCACAGTTACAACGGCACCAGCAGCACTGAAAACACGCTCAGAAGAGACACTTTTGACAGGGAAAGCCAGATAGTTTATTGCCAGCCTGCTGAGCACTGGCCATTGGCCCCTTTTCCGAAACCAATACACCAATGGGTTTTGATCAATGTAGATCTCTGCTAGGTCACCCAGACAGGACTGGACCATCCGCTCAATGCTCAGGGGTGCTCCGCTTTGCTTGGCCTCTTTTGCCTTTGCCTCAGCACTGGACCTAACAAGCCCTTGCCATACATACCATTCATGTGCCGATTTTACTGGGGTTGATGATTCTGTTCTTGCTGTTGTTGATGTTGTTCTTGGTGTTGTTGGTAGTTTTGACTGCTGTGAGACAATAGCACTGCCCTCAGGCTCTGAAGTTGAACTTGATGCTGGCTGCCCTGCAGTACTTGTTGTGGGCTGGAGTAGCGGCCCTCTAATTCCCAGCCATTCTTTTTCTAATTGACTGGCTTCCGCAGCTATCCAAGTTTTGTACGTGGCAACATCCACTTTTGAAAAAGGAATCAATGTGTCAGTGTTCAGTACTGCTTTGTACCGTGGATCCAGAATTGCGGCAGAAATGTAATGGTTGAATGACACAATGCTTCTTCGCACCCTTGTATTTTCAAATAAGCAAAGGGTTAAGCTCTCCACACCTGCATACATTGCATACACCACCTTCAGCTGTTCCTGTAGCCTGCGCAACAATGGGATAGCTTGGCCAATAGTACAGTCCTTGTTGCTGACTTCATGTTTGAAGAGCTCAAAAGTAAGTAGCATCTCTCTCAGGCATTTAACTAGGCCCCATTGGTCCATCTCAACGGTCATGCCTTACACAGTAGCATCTCCTCTTTGCATGACATATTCATTGATTGGTCTGTACTGCTCAAACAGACGTTCAAGCATGTGTTAAGTTGAGTTCCAACATGTTGGCACCTCCTGGATGAGTGCTTTAACTGGCACTCTATGTTCACGTTGAAGGATCATCAGCTGCTTCCGGGCTTTAAATGAATGTCTGAAATGTGTGCAGATTTTTCTGAGGTGGAAAGTAAGTTGCTGACTCAGTGTTCTTTTTTCAGAAAGTCTTGAACAATAATGTTAATGCAGTGCACCAAACACTGGACTCTGAAATTCCCACCATCGTACATGGCCCTAACTATATTACTGTCACATCGTGCTCCTCTTCTTCTACATCTACCACCATAACTCTAAGGCTTTCTGGAACCTTCCTTTTCCCTTGCCTTGTCTCGTAGCATGTCTCACTCTCAGACTGAGGTGGTGGCTTCCAAGTGTAGTCTAGATCATCACAAGGGGGGACTTGCATAAGAACTAAATGGACTAACCCTCCTTTTCCTTGCTGGGAATCTGGAAGACAATGGATCTTCTAGAAGGGTAGCTTGCTCTTCTTCTTCCTCTGCAGGAAGCTTGATTTCCTGGACGCCCCTACTTTGGGAGGAACAACTACTAATGTGGGTGGTGGTTGTGGCTGTTATTGTCCATTTATCTGGGTTTCCTGCGTTGATTGGTTACTCATTTTACGGTAACTATAAGTCCGTTTCAACATCACTGCTTGTTGGCGGCGTCGTGATTAGACTGGCTGCCTCTGCGACAGACATGGGCTTGGGCATAGGTTGGTGAGGTGGGTCCACTGATATGTGGGTGCTGCTCCTAGCTTGCTTCCCGGACACCGCTGCTGCAGGCGCAATGTTTTGTTTCCCAAAAAAGATCTTGGGTGGTACACCAGTCTTGGTAAGTGGCAGTTCCTTCTTCTCACTGGCAACTTTATTGGTACTGGAGGACCTGGTACCTTTCTTTGGGGCCATCTTCTTCAGATGTCAGCAGCACGCAGTGGCACAAGTTGAAAAGATATCTTTGGTCACACATCACGTGAAGTGGTGCACAGCAGGACTTCTGTCTTGAACTACAATGTGTGATGATGCTTCCTTCTCTTTTATGTACCTAAAAGCAGAAGCAAGAAGAACATCAGTGAAACGTGGGATAGGTTGTTGTGGTTCAATTACTACTAGTAATAAACAAACAAATATAATATATAACTTAGTGTAGGGTTACACATGTTAGTGTTATTATTAATATTATTAAATGTTATTAACTCAGTTATTACAACAACCTAACAACAGTATAGCCATTTGTGAGACTTTGACAACAAGGGCTTTCATGGTGTACTGTGCACACTCAGGAAGGATAGGAAAGAAGAAGAACAAAAATGCAAATGTAATGGAACCTGTTTGGCATTGTGCATCATGTGGGATGCAGCCTTATGGGAGCTGCAGCTGGCAATGGGGAAGGAAGCAGTAAGCCAAGAGGAACAAACGAAAGCCATGCAGGCCTATGGAAAAAGCAGCAAACTAACTACCACCACACAATGGTTACCAGCCACATGGTCACTCACAACAAGCGGAAGGCCTGGAAAACAATGAACTCAAGCAGGCCTATATGTCCAGACAAAGGAGGCATGCTAATAAACAACACAGCTTCAATGCAACAATGCAAAAATGAAAATCCACAGGGCTAAAAAAGGTTAGCAAGTTACACAACAACTACACTAAACATAGCCAACAAAGGCATTTATCATTTAACACACACAAAAAAAGTGAAATACCCTTAAAAAACAAATTGTGCAATTCAATCCAATGCCATCCATGCCCTAAATGGTGTTGAAATTCAACAGAAACCACAGAAACAGTTGTTTCATGCACCCATGAGTAGCTCTGGCCCTATTGGTTGGAAAATCGATTGTCACACTGGGCCACATAGTGAATCAAATCAAATCAATAATATTGCAAATGTATCAGAAAATGTAGTGAACTGTGCTGCATTTTTGGCTTGGTAAAAGAAGAAAAAATTGCATGCAAATCAGCAACAAGGCATGGGCACCACAAAGAAGGCTTGCAGGTCTAATGCAGAAGCAAACTGGTTGCCTTCACAAAATGGCCACCAGCCACATGGCCAGGCCTCCACAACAAGAAGAAAGGGAAGACAGACAATGCAGGCCTATGGCAAAAGCACACTGGCTGCCTTCACAAAATGGCCACCAGCCACATGGCCAGCCCACCACGACAACACGAAAGGGAAGACAGACAATGCAGGCCCATGGCAAAAGCACACTGGCTGCCTTCACAAAGTGTCCGCAAGCCACATGGCCAGGCCACAACAGCAAGAACAGTAAGCCAAGAGTAACAAAGGAAAGACATGCAGGCCTCTGCCAAAAGCAGCACACTAACTACTACCACAAAATGGCCACCACCCACATGGTCCCTAACAACAAGCAGTCTGGAAAACAATGAACTCAAGTAGGCCTATATCGCCAGACAAAAGAGGCATGCTAAAGAACAGCAACACAGCTTGAATGCAACAATGCGAAAACGAAAATCCAAAGGGCTAAAAAAGGTTTGCAAGTTACACAACTACCACACCACACACATCCAACAAAAGCATTTATTTAACACACACGAAAAAAAGTGAATACCCCCAAAAACACATTTTGTAATGTAATCAAATGATGTTTAAATTCAACAGACACCACAGAAACAGTTGTTTCATGCACCCATGAGTAGCTCTGGGCCTACTGGCTGAATTACCTATTGGCATACTACTGGGCTAGTGAATTGAATAAATATTGCACATTAATTTCAAAAGATGGAGAAAACGGAGTGAACTGTACAACATGTTTCCTTTATAAAACATGAAAAATTGCGTACCAAGAAACAACTAGGCTCTTACTGAACTACAGGCCACCCACCAAAATATTTTCTTTTTAAAAAACGATGAAAAGTACAAAAAATTTAGGTGCAATACCTCAATAAAAAAAACACCAATTTTCCAACTTACTTGTGAAATCTCAGATTCAAAAGTCCTCAAATACAATGATATTTGATGCAGCAGCCACAAAGAGCAATCCTTCCAGCTTCGAATCCAAATGAAAAATGAACAGGGGATTGACAAAGCACTGGGAGTAGCCAGCTGGACAGGAACAGGTAGTTGGGGACTCTGGGGCACTTCCTCCCTCTTCAAGAAAAAAGTTAAAAAAAGAAAAAGGACTCCTTGCACCAAAATGTACAGCCAAATGCCAATCATCATTTCGAGAAGGTTTTGATGCTGCTCAAGAGAGATTGTTCTACAGATTGCAAATTCTGCGTGTTCGGGATTGCGATCTTCACAAAATTTCCGCCGGAATACCGATGGCACGCACGAATGATGTGTTCAGAATCGCACACTCTCGTGGGACCATGCGGCCGGCTACCAAATCTTGTGGCGCTCGCGAACAGATGGGAAATCTAGTCAGCGATCACAGGCATCCTGGTAAGTCACTCGCACGTGCGCGAAAACGCTTTTGAGAGCACAAACACAAAAAAAACACCCCGCTGCAGAGCACAGAGTTTTTGGTAACTACGTGTTCTCCGTAGATCCGTAGAACGTGGAGTTGCCAAAAATCTGCAAACTCAGCGAGCGGAGTTGATTTTACGCCCAGGGTTAGTCTGTAACACCTTTGAGACAGGGGGTATGTCCAGGAACATAGGCCATAATTCCCTCGCCACTTGAGCTAGCTTCCCATGTTGTAAGAACTGACCTGGATCTAACTCAAAACTTCTATTGCCTGTTCACATGTAATATACTGTGCGTTGTCATAGAGATTGTCCATAGTCAGACATCCCCCCTCCTGCCATTTCTGCACTGACATAGATGCGGAGAACTGTTGAAAAGGTCAGACGACCCGCAAGGGCATGTCCGAGGCATATTGGTCTCTCTTCAACACTCTCCGGACCACCAGTTCCCACATCTCCGCAACATGCCAAACAATATATGGGCATGTGAAGGATACCTGCGCCCCCATCATCAACAGCTCAGGCAACTCCCTGTCTCCGAAGGTCCCCGCCAGCAGAGAGTTTTCCAATTATCCAGTCAGTGTATTGCATGTTGTAATTGTTAGGCGTAATAATATACCAAAACAGGACCTCTAGACCTCCGTTTGGCCATGTTCTTTGTAAAGTAGTCAGACTGACCCGTTTGTACTTGGGTCCCCACAACAGGTCAGTTAGTAGCCTGTTCAGTACAACGTGTCAGGGGATCCTAAAGAAGAAGTGCTGCATCGCTTACAGGCATCTAGGCAGGACCACAATTTTGATCAGATCTATCCTCCCCATAAGTGACAGAGGCAGCTTCCGCCAAAAGTGCACCAATTCTTGCAGTCCCTCCACTACTCTGCCGATGTTGAGCAGCAGGTATTGATCGGCTAGTTCCGCCAATTTGACTCCAGATATCGAGGTGCGGTCCTCACCCACAGGATCCCCACCTCCAGCAATTCCTCATCTGGGCACAAGGCCAGTCTCCCCAATGGTACCAGCTTAGATGTTCCCTGGTTTATCAGCAGGCCTGACACATGACGAAACCTCTCCAGGACACCCAGGAGAATTGGTATTGCAAAGATCGGGTCCCGGACATACACGACAGGGTCGTCTGCATACATGGACACTACATGATCAGTCTCACCCAGCATGATCCCGAAGGCCTCCAACCCTGTTCGTAGACCCGCCAACAGGGGCTCCATTGCCATGGCAAAAAGTAGTGGCAATAAAGGGCACCCCTGCCTGCTACCCCAATGCAATTGAAAGGACCGTAATACCAATCATCTCACTCTGATCCTGGCACTGGGTGCTAAGTACAACAACTGCACCCACCTCAAGAACTATCAGTTTCCCTGTTATGTTTAGCAGAAACAAATGAAAAAACTGTAAAAAAAAGGAACTCAAACAACATTTAAATATAGAAGCAAATTTATAGCAAAGGAAAGTCTTTGAGAGAAAGTGAAACACGACCTTAACAGCGGAGCTTCTTGCTCTGAATTTTGATAAAATTTGCCCGAAGCGGTAGCGATTAGACAGATTTCCGTGCTCGCTTGTTTTGAACCAGCAATACACCAGCTTTAATAGGTTCAGCTGGATCCTGCTAAGCCCGGGTAGTTCTTTACTAAGTGGAAGGGGTGTGTGATATTTTTACAAACAATGGAACTAGAGCCCCTAGCTACTACTAGGGGTGGGTGGCACAACAGAATTTTACAGAGATTGTAGGTAACTCCACAGAATCCCTGCCCACCCCTAATTATGTACATGAAAATCGAGGATGATCAATACAATTGACAACACCCATGACTCCCCTGGGCATTTTGTTTTTTGACATGTCTGGGTTTAATAGGTTTCGCTGGGTAACAGCCAATACTGGGTCAAAATTACTCCCATCACGCCATAGATTAGGTCACCATTGACTACATTTTGGTGAAGCCGCAAACATTTTCTCTTCTATAGAGAAAGCACATACATAAATGTAATTGTTTAAAGTATTTTATGCAGTACCAAACAGTAACAAAGTCAGAACACCAAATAATTAAAATACTAAACTCTAAATAGAGTAAATTTTAACAAAACAAATGACTCCAAAATGACAGATATCCAATGAGGGGAAATGAAGGTACGTGTTTATGTTTGATTTTTCTCACATCCAGCAAGTAATATCTAATTATGAAGCACTTCATGAGCCATTGATTATTGGAACACTATGGGCACTCTAAAGAAAGACTGTGAGAGGAGAAAGTATATCTTTCTTTTGTTGTTACCTTTAAGAACAGTGAATGAAATCGACAAGCCTGTCTATGATTGAGGCTCCTTGAGGGAGTCGAAATGTATCAGAGTAATCAGTGTGCCTGCTGCATTTTATGATTAGAAATATAGTGCCAAAGTTTGTGTCCAGAATCGAGCATGCAGTGTTTTCCTGATGTATGGAAATTGTTTGCTATAACATCGGGTGTTAATTTCCTGCACGCTGGGGCCGCCTTGCAAGGGTTGAAGGCTTCCTCAACAGACAACTTGTGTTGATATGTTGTTTAAAAGAATGCATGATATGCTTGCAGTTTCTGAAGTTAAAAAGGGTACCAATGGTTCAAATAAGAAATTGCAGGAGAAGCTGCTGGTAAAGTTAACACAAGACAATATTAGTTCTTCCCATGGATTCAATGGAAAGAGGCACAATATGGATTGCAATAATTGTGTTAACAATGACAGCACGGAGGCTTGGTCAAGATGGCAGTGAGTGCGGATGCGCTGTGTTAAGCTACGTGCCTGCCGCATTATCCTGATATATGCCACCAAGACCTGTCTATGTGGGGTCTAATTTGCAGCGCTAGTCCCCTGACTGCTTGGTGCCCTCGGATCAAGAACTAAAGATGGTAAAAACGGCAGAAACTTCGGAGTGGCGTCGCAGCTGCCACAGACAGCGTGTCTTGCACAGGGTTGAGCCGCCCGATGGCATCGCAACAGAGGGGAGGTGAGAAGGAGCAACATCGAAGACAGTGTGAGAGGAGGTAACCCCTGTTCCGAACAGCTGGTGAGTTTATGGGGGTGGGCGACACAAACCATATGATCCTTCCAGCACGGTGGCCCTATGGCAGCGGCCGGCACTGGCTCTAAGTGTGTTGCACCGGGCCCAGCCACCTCTCACCCAAGCCATCGCAGCAGGAAGCTGGCAACCGCCGACTAAGGTGGTTTGCCACAAAGATGCTGAGACCATCTCCACCCTCCTGTGAAGAGATTCGGTGCGTCAGAGTGGCACTGAGGCAGCTGCTGACAGCAGACTTCGCTCGAGGTCGAGCTACCAGAGACCATCATGAAGGAAGGAGAGGCGAGGGGGATAATGCCGGGGGTAATGCGGAAGGTGACATTTCCCACTGGAACCTGGTAAGTAAGCGGAAGACGAGTGCATTGGATAACCTAACCCCCATCCCCCTGATGCTGTATCAATCAATCAATCAATCAATCAAAAACATTTATAGAGCGCGCTACTCACCCGTGAGGGTCTCAAGGCGCTGGAAAAAGCTGGGATGTCAGAAGCTGGGATGCACTTTTGCAATTAGGCTCTAGCCCTGTGAGGAGTGCAGTCCTCTCCTACCTGCATTGGGGACCCAGTGGCTAGTGGCACTGGAGTGTCGAGTGTGAGCTGAGACTCTCCCCCCAATCTGGCTAAGAGAACTGAGGCTGAACTATCTACAGGGTTCTCTGAGGCAAACACCATATGGGTTACTGTGGCAATACGGGGGTGATGTGATGGCGGGTGGCCCGCACTTTAGCACCGAGGCCTAGCTGCCGATGGGATTGTGTGCTACTCTCATCCACGTGCCGAGAATATCATCCACACCGGGGATCGGGCGGCTTCTCCTGTGCCCTGGGGGCTACAGATGTCATCCTGAAAAGGGGACGAGGTCCGGGCACTGAGGCAAATTAAGCATTACTCTACTATACATCAGTCGCTGAGGCATCCTAGGTGAGTCCACAGCCATGGAGTAGAGTGGCCTGGTAGTCGGAGTGTGTCTCTCACATGCCAGTTGTGCTCCCTGAATCATCGCACATGTTTCCTCCCCCAACCGTTGAGAGTCACTGGATTGTACTGGTGTTGTTGCACAACCCCTGGGTCCGGAGGGGAGAGTGTGGAGCTGGCTATTGCTACACAAGATGGGAGTGGTTACTCATTAGACGGCCCATCTAGGCCCGCCACACGGGAGTTGCGGCCTGCGAACTCGCTACCTTGGGATATAGCCAATACCCTCATATCCGATGGGGAAGCCATGGTCTGATAAAGCGCAGTTCCCACAGGTTGAGACAACGATATCTGCAGCAGATGGTGGGAGTACACTACAACAGGGTCCGTCCGGTGGCATCGCCCCACCGGACCACTCACACTGATTCAATGAGCTGATGGCAGCAATACTGGACATCAAGACCACGTTGGGGACCAAAATAGATACATTATGAATCAATATGGGATTCCTGCGAGATGACCACAGAAAGCTCAA
Organism: Triturus cristatus; assembly: GCF_964204655.1. Classification (NCBI taxonomy): domain Eukaryota; kingdom Metazoa; phylum Chordata; class Amphibia; order Caudata; family Salamandridae; genus Triturus; species Triturus cristatus. The sequence goes on from NC_140594.1 coordinate 249,627,544, forward strand.
GGCCAGAGTGGAGGTGTTGGAATCTACACTGGCGGCCCAACGTCCTACAGTGTCGCTTGCCACAGATCAAATCAAAGCCCTGCAGCAGGAGGTGGAATACTTAACGAATTGGTTGGAGGACCAGGAAGGTCGCTCCCGCAAGAACAATGTACGTGTTGTGGGGCTGCCAAAATGAATAGAGGGACCAGCCATTGACCTGTACCTGGAACAGTTGTTCTCCAGCGAAATCCTACAGGGCAAGGTTTTAAAAATTATTTTCCAAGGAGAAGGAGCACAGGGTCCCGGGTGGCCCTTCATGCCCAGCGAACCCACCACATTTGGTTGTAGCTAGGCTGTTCAACTACAGGGACAGAGACCCCATCCTTCAAGTAACTAGGTCCAAGGGTTCCTGGCAGGTGGAAAACGCAACTGTGCATATATACCCAGACTATACCGTGGCTGTCCAACGTCACAGGTCCTCTTCCACAGAGGTTAAGCAATGCCTGAGAGAGCACAAGATACAATATGGATCTGCAATTTCCAGCCATGCTGCTTATCCACCATAAAGACTCCAACATATATTGATCCACCCTGGAAGAACCCTGGTCATGGTTGGACCAAAACAGGTTTGGACATCCTCCACCCACAGTCAAGTCAGACTCACAGCTGGCCTGGAAACTCGTGTGCGCAAGCAGAAGGCGAGAGAGAAGCAGGATACAGCGGCCTACCAAGACACAGGTGGCAGCGGAGCAAGCGCAGGCCATAAAAACAGCGGAACATCTAAACAATGCTGCAGCGTCGTTCATCCCTGACTCGGACTCTGAGGACGGCCGGGACTGCCTTGTGCCCCTAACTGACTCACAGCGTGCAGAACCACAAGGAGAAGGCCCAGAGGTGACCCCACATTCTGTGAATGCACTTGGGTGAATCATTGGAGTATGCTGAGACCTGGATATGAGATTCTATGCTGAACTATTGAACGGTAAAGGCACTAGGAGAGCCATCCTGCGTATCTTTTTCTGATAAGTAGTATTATTGGCCCATTGTGCACTGTGTAAATGTCGATCTGAGGGTGGTCTCACTTAGTTATTTATTGTTTTCTTTTCCGAACATGGGGAATCGCGCTTTGTGATATCCTAGGGTTGGTTGAGTAATAACAGGCAGCCAAAGTTAGGCTAGAATAGTGTGCATCTGCGCCCCCACAGTCCGTTAGGTAGCTGCGATAGCACTTGTTTGATAACAGAGTTTGTAGGCATTGTAGTGCATGTGGCCAATTGCCCATTGGTAAGCCGACCTTGGGTGGGGAGTTCCGGGGATGTTATCTTTGTTCAATGCAATCTCTGTTTGTTACTGTGTGCAGCATGTGATGCAGTGGTGCAAAATAACACACAATGAAGTGCCTGGGGGGGTTGGTGCGAACGGATGGGAAGGATGGCTGTGCCGGGATACCGCCTGGTTGTGGCTTCTCCCGCTCGCTCCACAATAGAGACTGAATGGCTAACAATGAGTACACAATAATATGATTTGATTTGATTTTAGGGTTTATATAATGCTTGAATGCCCGGTAGCGTCTTGTCGCAGGAGCAGACAGGGGATGTGAGGCCTGGACGGAATTCATTCTTAATCATCAGTAATAGAACAGCCAGGTTTTGACTTGTTTCCAACAAATCAGGAAGTCAGAACAACATTTGATGGCTAAAGGTGGAGCATTCTATAGAGTGGCTACTTTCAACAGGAAACTCCGGCCACCCCAGGCCATGAGCTTTGCTTTAGGGATAGATAGAAGCCCCGCTTCCGAGGATCTGAGCTTTGTGCTAGGCGAATGCCAGGCTAGTTTAATACGGAAATAGCAAGGTCCAGAGTTGTGCAGTGCCTTGAAAGTTATGCATAGTGTTTTAAACTCTAGGCTTTTTGATATAGGTAGCCAGTGTAGGTTAATCAAAGTTTGGGGCACTGATTTATGTTTGGGGATTTTAGCGAGAAATCTCGCAGCCACATTTTGTAGTATTTGTAGTTATTGTAGAGACTTCTTGCGGATCCCAATAAAAAGCGAATTTCCATAATCCTGCTTGGTCAGGACATGAGAGGTAACAACAAATCTTTGTAGTTCTTTTGGGATGAAAGGATTGATTTTCTTTATAATTTTTAACGTGTAAAATAATGAGGAAGATAAGGCTTTTATTTGATGATCAAAGTGAAGTTTGTCATCGAAAATGATACCCAAGTTTCTTTCTTTTTGAACTGGAATAGATAATGGTCCCATATTAAGGGGCCACCTGTTAAGAGACCAGATGGATCTGTTGTTACCGAAGACTAACACCTCAGTTTGCCTGAATTAAGCTTTAGGCATACAGGAGCAGAACCTAAGGCCTGAGTCTTTGAGGATACACACCACAATTTGTGTGTCGTGGGCGTAAGACACCACTGAGAACCCCAGGGACTATCATTTTCATCAAGGGTGCAACATACAAATTAAAAAGGGGGGGGACTCAGTGAAGAACCCTGCTGCACCACACATATTAATTAAATTGATCAGATGTGCAATTGCCCAGAGCAACATGTTTTTTTCTGTTTGTTAAGAAATCCTGTAGTAGGGACATTAGTAACTGGGAATATGTGTCGGCTGGCAGGGTGCGTCAAACAATATAAAATATATCAATACTTACGCTCCCATGAGATCGCAATCGCTTTACTGAATCTCACCGCACAAACAATGACTTCAATGCATAAGCGATGGAGGGGCACGGTTATAGGCACCTTATTCTGTGGATACGCCAGAGGCGCCCCCCTATGGACGGCACCTGGCGTACCGCTGCGATTGAAACACACTCGCATTGCCACACAGGATATTAGAGGACCTGCTGGATGGGTCCCAACTCGCACTGGTTAAACACTGGACAGGTGCAGTCCCTACACACAATCACGCTATCCCTTCTGTCCAACCCTACAGCACCAACACTTTGGGGGGAGACTATAACTGTACATTTCCTCCCAGAGGATTGTTTTGTGCGTAAAAAGGCACAGGTTTGAACAATTTACTTACCTGTGAATATTGCTTTTGAAAACTGTGTTTACCTTTGAGTGAAGTTCTTGATTTTAAAATATACATAAAAAGAAGTATTATTTTTCGAATTTGGGCTCAGATTTATTCTTTGAGTGTGTGTCTCAATTATTGCCTCTGTGGGTGCAAAAAATGCTTAACATTACCTTCTGATTAGCCTAAATGCTCGCCCACACTACAGCAAAATAAAACTTTAATATTATCTACTTTTACCTCTGTAAACCACTTAGGGACCCATTGGACTCACTGCACAGTGTATTTAGTTTTAGCACACTTTATAGAGAGCCATCTTCCTACACCAACCCTCCACCTTGCTGTTTGGTGTGGACAAACTCATCCTACAACAGCATTTGGCGCAATCTGCACTGAAGGTAATCTCTCTAATTGGGGCAGCAGAACATAGGGCCACACAATGCCCTCTCAAATATTCATCAAGAATTCACACACAATCTTGCTCATCTCATTCCTAACCATACTCAGATTCATACAGTGCAGCACAAGGGTTGTCTGCAGCTGAACATCTCTTGACTGGGTGGGCCACTGATATGGAGATTGGCTTGTATGTTTTTATGAGAAGACCAGGGCCTGGAGTTATACACAGTGTGCCGATCAGTGCCAGAGCCACGCACTGTTGAACTGCCAGCTGGAGCCACAAGGCAATGCATGTGTCCCGGTGTGTGTGTTTACCCAATTGAACTTGACTGCAGAAGAGCAAACCTGTGTGACAGGAAACAACAGTGTATACTTATAACTGATGCTGTTTATGGCAATTGCCTTAAGCCTGCTGCAGCATGCCTAGTCAGTGTGCCCATTATAAAATCTGCTTGAGGCATTCCCAAGGAGATAAGCTATCTGGAGGTGAGGAGAGGGGCCCATGAGAGGCCACATTCTTGATCAGGGTGCATAGCCTGGATAAGAGATCCTGTTAAATTAGAGGTAGTATGGACACTTGCTACATGAATTTGTTACTGTTGCATCTGAATGAATTAGGAACTGCTGCATGCAGTGTCTTTTGCATCTGGGGTCTGGTGCAGTAGACCTGTTTAAGTGCTTTTCACCTGTCCCATCTCTTTGCCTGCACACATTGTTTGAGTTATAATGGTTAGATGGCATACCACACCCCGTAAAGTCAACCTGTTTATTGTTTTACAAGCAGGATATTTGCCCTATCACTAGCGTGTCAGACCTGCTCATGTCCCCACCTTTTGTACATCTTGGTTCTGTCTAAAGCTGATGGGGAATGGCAGGATCCGCTCAGCCCAAGGTTCGGTGCTAGCTCTCTTTCTTGGTGCAACCAGTATGGCTTTGTTCCTGGGCACACAATCAAGCACTGGTGCTGGTGACCATCATGTTGTACTTATAACCCTTTTACATAGCACTAGCTGTATATATTGTAAGGCCACTCCAGCTCTAGTTCTCTCCCCATTACAGATTGGTCCAACTCAAAATGGGAAAATATGGCAACCCACAATCAAAACTGACTATTCACAGCTGATGCAAGCCTAAATTGCCCATACATGGTTCTTCCCCTGATGAGGAGGATCAACTGACCTTGATAATGAATACATCAGCAGAACAAGATCTCTACAGTCTGTTGATGGAAATGTAAACTAGCCTTAGTTTGATCAACTCCAAGAATGACACTGTCAAGAATAGACTAATAGGATGAAAGTCTGGATCAACCAGCATGAGGATTGTCTAGACACTGGACATATCAAACATGGATGTTGATGCCCAGGAACACAATGGAAAGCTGTTGTGAATGAAGAAAGTGCTTGAACTCAAAGAGGCAATAAACTAAAACTTTGAGTCCCGATTGCAACACAATACTTTTCTCATTGTGGGTCTTCTAGAATCCACCTCAATAAACAGAATGGAAGAGTATGTCAAAAATCTACTGTTTTCTCCATTCATTTAATTCTATTTATCCCTGCTATTCTCGATTGAGCAAAAACCTCAATTAAAAAACGACTCCCGCAACAGCATTGCAGTACATTTCCTGGAACTGGTATCCTGCATTGCCAGCAGTGATACTGAATAAGACCATGCCCTGTATTCACCATGACAGGAGTGTAACAATACAGAGTGTTCTTTTTCACAGACTGCATGATTACCACTTTGGCATTCCTGCATGTAGGCATAGCTACCACCAAGCACCTTGTCCTTAAATACTCCCAGTCCCCATGTTCAATCAATTAATTGAACATCATATTATTACCCATGGCTGCCTCTACTGTTCGGGACTAGTGACAAGAAAAGGATTGGACGTGTTATTAAATTGAGTTTTTTTAGAACAAAACACTTTTTGACAAATAAACTGAGTTTGGTGTTTTTATTTCACCTTTTACTTTCACTGTTAGTAATTTAGCGTACAAAAAAAGTCATAAAATTCATGCCGTTGGAAAAGGACATACATATGCATTCAACAATACATCAAATAATAAATATAAAATAATTCATATTTGGCAAGTACATGACAAAAAACATTAACAACACAAAATGACCAGTCCTCAAGTTGAAAAAGAAACTGTAACGGTGCAGACTTGTTTTTGATGTTTCACATTACTGCAATCTGCTACAAACAGCTAGTCGATGGTAGAGATACAATAGGCGTATTGCCTTGTTTGCACACTGTGTCACTCAGTGAAATAGTAATTGTTTTGTCTAGCTGTATTAGGTTGACGCGCTTCTGATCCCTATTACCATTGGAGGGTTCTCATCAGGACCAGGACTCGGTCGAACTCTAAAATGTATTAGAATATTAAAAGGATGTAAAATTGAATTTAGACTTAGATATTTCTTACTTCTGAATGTAATGTCTTTTTTTGTATGCTAGAAAACTAACAGTGAAAGTAAAATGGGAAATAAAAACACCAAACCCTGTTTATTTGTCAAAAAGGGTTTTGTTCTAAAAAACTCAATTTAATAACACATTCAATCCTTTTCTTGTCTCTAGTTGTATCGGTGGCCTAGCTTGGACGTAAATATAGGCCCAACTCCCATTTTATAAAAATCTTCTGTTTGGGACAGCACGTCACATTCTCATGGTAATGATTCTCAAAAATGAATGTGTCCTTGTGTAACGTAACTGGTGCTCATGTAAAGCGCTCTGATACCTAATACCTGCGGGTCAAGTTTGCACTCTATAAAATTCAGACGGAAAAAAATTAGTTGCTAAATGAGCACTTGATTCATAATTACACCTCCCACCCCATCTGCAAAAAGGGGAAGATATCCCACCCTCCATATAGTTACACCTGTGAGATCCTCATGTATTCTTTTTCTTATGAGTACTCTATGTGAACCCATAACTCCAACCACCTCTATATGAGTACCTGGTTGGTGCTCGGTCCTATTACAGTTGCCTGTTTTTGGCATTTACTGTATTTACTTTGAGGGGGAAGAGGGGTGGGGAAGAAGTAAAGACAGGCGTGTTTCGGTTGTTACTCTGCATAGGGTGGGAAAGACATTGAGATGTCCACACTGCATACCGGCTAGAATGTTAATGACAGGATCACTTGTATGATAGTTTAATTGCATAAACACACAACAGCCATTGGTGAAACATACAGAGTGCTCCAAGCGTTACCACACTTAAGCTGCACATGCTTGATATCTATATGGCCTGCAATTATTCCCACAAAGTGGTGAGCCTATAGGCCTATTACACAAGATCTATTTGAAGGTCCTTTTTAACAGACTGCCAATGGGACTGCTGTCCCTAGTCCATGAAGATCCATCAGGATTACAAGTGTATTTTTTCAACAAAAAAAGCATTTTCCAGATAACTCACTTTGTAATAAAAATCAAGAGTAAGTGCTCAACACAAGATTTAGTAAAGGCATTCACCAGGGTGAGTTGTTCCTATATGTTAGTGGTCATTTCAAGAAAATGGTTGGCAAAGGCATTTATCAACATGGTCCTAGCATTTTACAGAACCCCAAAGGCTAGAGTGGCACATGACAGTGGCATCTCAACATCTTTTAAACTATGTAGGGGAAGGAGGCATAGATGTCCCTGTCTCCCTTATGTTTCTTACTCACAATAGAACCTTTTGCCTTGTGCTATACGCAAATTAAATTGTCATGGGGGATGATTTTTGAGGTACAGAAGATAAAATATTTTTTTAAGACGGCTATACAGTTCCTACAAATCAAATAGGACTGTGTATCTGGACAAAATAATCATCAGAATATGGGGAATGCTTCCACACATATCATCAGAGTATGTCGGCTTATTTCCTAGCTAGCGCACAGTGCGCCATCTGGACCCCTAACATTACAGGGTACCATATGGTATCTGCAACCTCAGAACATGACCACTCTAATTCCCTAAGAAACTAGTGGAAACAGATGTATCATATCATTTTTACTTAGGCATGCCCAAAGGGTGACACAAGGAAGATACACATTGGTTTTCAAACATTTATTAATGCAAATGCATTTTTGTGTACGAGACTAATAAGAAAGACAAACAGTTCAACCATTATAACATTAGTGTGATTATGGTTATAAGTATATACTCCTATCCTATTCCTAATTATACTATCAAGAGAATAGTGGGAGTACCCTCTGCCAGATCCTTTGAGACAAGCTAACCCCCATACCTGTGTATGCTGTATCAGAAAGCCTGTCTGGTGCAGAACAGGCTACTGTTTCAAAGGGATAAAGGCTAGAATCACTGGGGCTGCATCTCGAGGACAGAGTTCCAGGATAATCATAGCAGAAGTGCTCCTCTGACTAAATTAGCTCAGAGGAGGTTTATTTATCAACATCACTGTTCCCAAATGTTTGTTTAACAAAATCACTGTTGCCAATTACACTGTTTGAAAGGTGAAGCTACGATGTAAAAGTTTGTCTTGAGACTCAGAACTGTCTCCGAATGGGAAACTAAATCCGAGGGCATCATGTACAGTGTTCCTCAGACTTGAACAGCATGTACAAACTATATGATAATATGCTTATTAAGAATTGGGCTGCCTACATAATAATTTCTAAGTAAGTGATTGTGTAAGTGCGAGGCATGAAAAAAGCAGAAAGTGTACCGTTTAGAAAAACATGTCAAGTTTAAAAAGTGGAACAAAAATGGAGACTTGAGCATAGTTTCTGTTGTACTCCACAACACTGCAATCCATGAATTTAGGGAGAATGAACCCTGGAAAAACCTCAGTCTAGTTTAATCTCTGAAATCCTTTTCAATTGTATGATGTCAAAGAAATTAGCATTTCACAAGTCAAATAGAAAATTAATGAACTGCATTTTTCGTTTGAGAAGACTTTAAATAAGTGTCAGCCTATGTTGAAGCTTGAAAATAATTATTATATTCCATCAAGAAGCAATACTTTTCAGCAGCAAAACACCTTTGGTGTTAAACGTGTACAGGCTCATGAAAACAAAATACATGAAACCTTTTTCGAACAGTTTTCAGGCAGCTGGTCATCAGAGACCAATTACTGTTGAACACGATACAAAAATCTGTCCTTCAACCTGGCCTTTCGCTTTATCCCATTGCTGAATAACATAGCACCTGTTAACAGTGAATATAATTAAATGCACACCAAAAGACATGATAAAATGTGTAAAAGTAAGGTTTCCATGCAAATTTCACTTATTTCTATGGTGTCAAGGATTTCTCATTTGCCCACAGAATATTAAAATGTGTTTTTGATCATAAATGGAAAAACAGCAATATGATTTGTTCTTGTCTGGCATACAAGCATTAAATAAAAAATCGTCCATTCATTATACATTCAATCATGACTCTGTCTTGTCCAAGCAAGTGTGTATTCTAAAATACAAAGTTTATTCCTATTATGATGTACACATGTATGAATTCACCTTAATCAATATTACACACACAATGGTGTTACTGTTTGCTATACAATCGCAAGAAAAAAAGGCCCGGACTTCAAGGTTGGTATGAGGAAATTGATGTGGTAACACTGATTTACACATGCTATTTTCCATTACAGAGTGGTCATAGTGGATAATTTGAAATCCACTGATAAAACAAGGAACTGGAATTGCTAAATACCCTTTGTTTCAGTATTAACATGTCAAGTATAACCATGTCGGAAAACCACAGCACTTAAAATGGGGGCCTGATTGTGGATAAATCCAAGCTCAGTCCTTTGAAAGTGAGAGTTGCAATGATGATCACTCCACGACCCAAGGTATTGTACATCTTTCACGGAACTTTAGAAAAGGGTATGTATGAGTCACATTTTTGTGGATGCCAAAATCCCGTGGCAGTCAGGAGAGCCCCAACCGTTTCCATATACAGAATGCGATCTGTAGAACATATAACATAGACATAATTTTTGCCTTGCATTTTTCAACCTAGAATATCTAAACAACTAAATATATTTATATGGATTTGAAGGTTACTGGAAGGCTTGTCAATGCCAGGATATTTCAGAGGTTTATTACCTACTGGCGGACCTAGTTACTATAGGAAAATGGCAACATTCTATTAGCAATAACTTTGGTGCCGATTGACGAATCTTCGCGAAATTTACAAAACTAATTCTTTGTTGAGATCAGGCCCTATGTTGAAAGTTTGGGGGTGATTCGTCAAGGGGGGGCTGAGAGAAAAGGGGGGTCCCAAAATATGTTTTCTCAATGTTAATTTCCATAGGAAACTTTAGACAAGGCTACAGGTCGAACGGGTGAACGGAATAACCCCAAATTTGTCAGGCAGAAGGGTCTTGGTCTAGAAAGCACGTGCAAATTCATTCAGTAGTTTTTGAGAAATATCAAAATTTACAGATATCGATATTTGGGAATTCTGCCACCTGATTGGCTGGGCCATTATGAGCATGAGCTTGTTGCTGATTGGCTGCGAGCGGTTGCAACTAGGAAGTGTTGGATGCCATTTTGTGATTCCGTTGAAGCGAGTAAGGTGAAAAAAGGGGGAAAGAAGTGGGAAATAGGAGGGTAGGAGCACTGTAACCTCTGTGGGATGTTTAGGGTGTGCTATAGAGGGGGTGCGAAGCAAAGTATTTACCCCTACCGGTGTGTAAGTGGTGGGCTACAGAAGGTATTTGCTGTAAAGTGAGGTGGTCTGGTGTTTATAGCATACGTGTGTTAGTAGGCGTTTATACCATACAGGGAGTGGGAAGCGAACTACTGACCGCTATTGTGTGTTGATAGTATACCGGAAGCGGGAAGCGAAGTAGTTACGCCTACCGGTGTGAAGACTTGTGGATGAAACAGAGCTGATTGCTGTAAAGAGATGGGCTCTGGGTGGTGTAGGATACTAGCCGCTGTAGTATAAGTGTGTAAGTAGTGTTAGTATGCATTTATAGCATATAGGGAGTGGGAAGCGAACTACTCATCCCTACTGGTGTGAAGACTCGAGGATTAAACCATGAGCCTAAATTGTGAGCTCATTGCTGTAAAGTGATGTGCTCTGGGCGTTGTAGCATATTTGTGAAGGAAGTGTTAGTTTACGTTTATAAAATATAGGGAGTGGGAAGCGAAAGTCTTACCCCTTCCGGTGTCAATACTCGTGGATGAAACTATTAGCTCATTGCTGGAAAGTCATCTCCTCTGTGTAGTATTCCATTGTAAGTCATAGTAGAATGATAGTATGTAATTCTACTAGAATCTAAGGGGCATATTATCACGGAAAGGCAATAAAATTATCGCCGCTTTAGCAGCAGAAAACTGCTGCTAAAACGGCGATAATGGGCCTGATAATAAGCCGTAGAGAATTCCAATAGAAGCCCATGTTAATAGAAGAACATGGGCTTCTATTGGAATTCTCTATGGCATATTATCAACCCCATTATCGCCGTTTTAGCGGCAGTTTCCTGATGCTAAAGCGGCGATAATTTTAACGCCGTTCCTTGATAATATGGCCCGCAGTATGCAATGTTAGAATATAGGACTGTCATGAGGGGAACCTTGCGGAGTTTGTACACAGTGCTGGATGAGACGGTTGCTTTGCTGTCTGCTCCTGTTGGTGGTTGTTTCAGGTGTCTTGTTTTCTTGTAATAAATCTACTTATTGGATTCACTGCTCTGCCTCTTCACTACATACATTTGGCGACGAGTGGGAGAAGGCAAAAAGAAGGCATCACTCAGCAATATTTCAAAATTGCTTGCGTTGTGCTGAAGACCGGTTTTGTTCATGTAGCTGTTTCTACTCATGCCAGGGTCGTCGCCTCATTGAACTATGTCATCCGACTTCTGGTAGGATTAATATTTTTAGATTTTGTGCTTCCTCTGCTTCTTCATTACATTCTGGTCACTGTACTACACGTGTGTTAGTAGAGTTAGTATGCGTTTATACAAACAAATGCATCATGGTAGTAGGGAGGGCGACCTCTCAGGCGCAGCTCATACAATGTCCCAGGGTGTGCATTCGCTGGACATTTGTGTTTGCTATTAGAGGGTGGTGCATGGCTTCCACCCTGTGATAGCAAATACTTGTTCGACTACTTGAAGCGAGAGGAGGAAAACCTCATTTTGCTGTAATAGAGGGGATGCGGATGGTAAAAATAGAGAGAACAAAAAAAAAACGGGGTCTCACCCGTTCTTTTAAATGAGGCCCCTGGTGGGTGGATAATATTCCGTGGCCAATCCAATTATTATATTACGGGGTCTCTGAGGGACTGGGAATCTTAATGTTGCATGTAAATTAGGCGCGGAAGGGCACAGAGACGTTTTACAGCCTAGGGGAGCGGCACCTTCCATGGTATTGTTTACTAATTGTTCGGGGGGTTAGAGGCCAACTGAAGTCCGGGGATCGCCACACTCTGGGTCTTTATTTAAATATGCCGGGTGGGCCTTGGCAGTCCCTGAAGCCTCAGTGGTCGTAGGCAGTGCCTTATTTGTTCTGTAATCACACGGGCAGTACTTATGGTGTTATAAAGTGATAAACTCATAGAACTCTTGCAGTTGCACAATTATCCAGGCTTCATTTGTCTAATAGTCAGTTAGATTATGTTTGGTAGGTGCACTCTAATATTAAATAATGTTGTCCTTAAAATCTCCTATAAACAGATGATTTTCACAATAAACAATAGACAAGTGTAATCAGTAAAAGAAGACTATACACTCAGTTATTTATTTGAAAAAATAAGTAATCTTTATTAAAACAGAAATAAATAGAAATGTAACTTTAATAGAACAGCATATTAAAAAAAAGTGGGTTTGACTCCAGTGGAAGCAACGTAGGAAACCTGCAAGACAAAAATGAAACATAAGTATGTGTGCTAGGTGGAAGAGGTAAAGAAAGGTAGTCCGAATGAAAGCACCATAGTGAGAATGGGAGGGAGGGGGAGTGGGTGGAAGGGAGAAGGGGAGGGAAAGTCAAAAGAAGAGAGGGAGGAGGAGACAGAGCTTTGGCCTATTGCACCCAGCCCTTAGTGTTTACCCTCCATCACCCGTTTGTCTAGGATGCTGGGGTCTGCGAGAAAGAGTGTGGTTCAGCAAGTCCTTAAAATTAAATATATGAGGCCAGAGATAATGGGCCATATTATGAAGGAAGGGCAATAACATTATCGCCGCTTTAGCGGCAGGAAACTGCCGCTAAAACGGCTATAAGGGGTTGATAATATGCCCTTGTGAATTCCCTTAGAAGCCCAGCTTCTGGTGTGAACCTGGGCTTCAATGGGAATTTACATAGATAGAATTTGCATCAGATTGTCATGTGGATGATGTCATGAGTGATGTCATCAGTGATGTCATTTGAGATGTCATCAGGGATGTCATCAGTGATGTCACTGACCATGTCATGAGCGATGTAATATGTGACATCATCAGCAGTGCATTGCGGGTGCGCGAGTTATAGTTAGCTCAACTAACTATAACAGGCGAATTTCTCTGGTTTTAGATGAGTCAAATGTTCAACTAACTATAACGTCCCTGAAACCAGTTTTTTAGTGAATTTCAAGATTTTTTAAATGCTAATTCCTAACTATAACGTCTGTAAAAGCTATGGTTTTTTCAGTGAATTATAAGCTATAACCGAAGTCTCACATCGGTAGACTAACTGAGACAGACTGTAATGTGAATGTCAGACATCCAATGAATCGCCTTCGATTGGAAGAGCATGCAGTGTCGTAGTTGCAGTTGCGTCTGCAGTAATAATTCTCCTCAAACATCTGCCCAAGCGTCACTGAAATGCATTACCTGAAAAACTGCACACCCCGTTGTCAGGTAATGCTTTGTTGCACGGGTGTTGAATGGCAATGTGGTCTAAGGGAGTGTTTTTTTGTGTCAAGCATGCATGAGTGACAAGAGTGGTACTCTTATCTTGTTTAGGGTCACAGCAATTAATAGTGTGGTGGAGGAAATTAGACAGCAAGATAGAGTGCGCTCAATTTATACTGATCTGTTGTGATTTGTTTTGCAGGTCCCTGTAGAATCTCATTAGGCGACAGCACAGCCTTCCACGTCCTGCACAGGATACAGCAGGCACGACAAATGTTCTACATGATCTGGAGATACCGGAGAGAGACAGGCGAGGATCCCACACAAATCTACTAATTAAAGCCATCCATGATAATGATTTGAGAGTCCATTCCACAGATCACGTTGTTTTCAGAATTCAGTTACTCTATACAGGCCGTTTACAGCTAGCCATAGAAGACAGTCAATGGAATGGTTTAAAGACTGAAGATGGCTCATTGATTGTACAAGAATAGGTTGTGGAGATCCTTAAGGACAGACGAGCAGCCAAGGGCATGCCCTGGTTACAATGAACCAACTTAAATATTCCATAGTAGCAACCCATTGAAATGAGGTTTATTCTACCCTTTGAGCTATATGCACATAGTTTTTTAAATGCTCTGTGGACATGCATTTAAGTGTCAGGGGTCAGCCTTTTCCCTCTATGTGTTAAGTCTTTTTTTTTTTTGTGTAGTTTGTGTTTAGGCCGCTGTACCTTTTTGAGCACATAAGGTATCTTTGCCAAATTTGCCTCCTTTTCTTCCAACATCATGGGGATTTTAAAGGTACCCAGGGCTTGTTGATTCCCCTGTAGGGGACCCAGAAATTAGCCAAAATACAGCTAAATGTGGGGTTTTTGGGGAAAAAATGTCAAAAAGTGCTGCAGAAGAAAGCGTCAGTTCTTTTACCTGCAAATGGTATCAACAAAGGGTTTGTGGTGCTGAAATCGTTTTGTTTGAAAAACTTTATTCGATTCTTGTGAATCATAAAAGTACTTGGTTACAATGATAAAACCGTGCTTAAAATTATAATTAATCCATATTACATTTTACACACACTAAATATAACCGAACAGCATAAAAGATTTCATAGCAGGGATTTCTATAAACTACCGTTTTCTTTATATCAATCCAAGGGTGTGAGAATATATAAATAAGTAAAAATTGCTTGAGGCCCTATTTCCCATTTTCGCTATCACATTTCATATCTTTTCCTGATTCGTAAAACAGTTCTAATAAAATTTATCACAGCACAACAGGTGACGGCATTGGACAAAGAACGTAAATAATTAAAACCATCCTGATATGAACAAGGGGCAATTTCCCTCAGGATGGGCCTAATAAAATGAGCCCTTATATCTTTATATATAGTGCAAAACAGCATAAGGTGCATTGTGCTTTGATCGGCTAAGTTATTACAAGGACAGGGAGTCAGTCTCTTACACCAACTCGCCTGATTGGGAAAAGCCACAAGAAAGTGCAATGTGCAGAGTCGAAACCTCATCAGAAGGAAGCGGGAATGTGTATGAGTACTAAAAGATAAATACAATTGTTGAAGATTTAGAGACCCATGGGATGGGGTCTCATCATCCAGGTTAGATGAGACTAACTCATTATAGTAGGAATTTTTAAGCATTGTTTTATGTTGGATGGTATGCCATCAGGATGTTCAAAATATTTTCCTAGGCCAATCTTAGTTAAAGGATTTTTCACATAACAAAGCCAGGGAATACACGATGCATTTTCTAAGCTTAAACAGTCCCTTATGATTGCTCTGGTAAATGATAATTCTTCCGATGACCACACTTTCCCCCATAGGATCAGGGGCGCGATTTTAATTCTAAAATCCAATCCCAGATCAGAATGACAACATTTGGTGGGAGACCTAATGGGAACCATCAGCAATCTTTTCATAAATTTGTTTTCCAAAATGTGTAATTGGCTGTTTTTTTGACTTCCCCATTCTCCCGCCCCATAAGTTGTAACTGACCGGCATTTTGATTTATATAAGATAAGTATTTCTGCCACTGGCTTATGCCCTAATGTGCATGCAAAGCAAAACAGGCCCTCTATAATTCTACTTGTATGTTGGGCCTTAGTCGCAATCGTGTCAGTTAAATTTATTGATAAAAACATTCCCTAAATATGTAAACGAAGGGACCTTTTCAATTGTTCTACCATTTACCACAAATGTTCTTGTTTTTGTATTTTTAGGACCACAGACCATAATAAAAGACTTATTAAAATTGACCTTAAGATCCACCATGGTCCCATCTGTCAGAAAACCAAAATTCTTTACACAGCATTGGCATTTTACTGGGACAAATATATGCTATGTTTTGTGCTGTTAACCTCCTTCCAGTTAGTTGTAGAAATGGGTATGAAAGCTATAATGGATCCTGGAAAGATATACATTTCAGATAAGTAGACAACATTTTGAATTCAGCAAGGGGTCATTTGTGTAGATCCTTCAAGGTATTTAGTGTAGAAACTAACAGGTGAAATTAAGAAAAAGCGAAAATGAGTTAAAAAAAACAGCCATTTCTGCCAACGTTTTCACTTGTAACTTCTTCTAAGTATGACAAATATTAGAAAGCAAGATATCGTTACATCTGCCAGACCCTTCTGGTTGTGGAGATATATAGGACTTGTAGGTTAACCAAGAACCTGAGGAACTCAGAGCCAATAACTGGCAAGCGTTTAGCAATAGTTTTTCATTGTGTATCGAGTATATGACAATTCATTTGGTAAAATATAAAGAGTAAAAAATAGGTATCAAAGACACCTATGTATTTCCAAAATGGGAACAAAATATAGAGTTTAGAAACAGTAGCTATTGCACATTTCCGAAATTATGGGTACCCATACTAGCATCTGAATTATAGAACATTTTTCAAAGTGACTTCTTTTTTCCATATTGTCTAATTTTTGGAAGGCAGAAATGCATCAAAAGCCAATAGGTAATAACAGTTGCTGTACAATTCTGTGTTCCCCTAAGTCTCTTGATAAAAATGGTACCTCACTTGTCTGGTTAGGCATACTGTCCATGACAGGAAATGGCCCAAAACGCAACGTAGACAGCAACATAGACACAAAGTGTCTAGCTGTAGATTTTGAACACCAGCTCTGCCGGCACCTAGGGAAACCTAGCAAACCTATACATTTTTTTAAACTAGACACCCATAGGAATCCAGAATGGGGTGACTTGAGTGACTCTCACCAGACTCTGTTACCAAGAATCCGTTGCAAACCTCAAACTTTGTAAAAAAAAAAACACATTTTCCTCACATTTCTGTAATCGGAAGTTCTGAATCTGCGTGGATCCACAGAACTCCACTGACCCCGCATTCCCCAAATTCTTCCAATAAAAATGGCACTTCACTTGTGAAGGAATGAATGAATGAATCAGCATTTCTAGAGCGCGTGGTTACCCGAAGGCATCCCAGCGCTTGAAGCAGGCCACTCACAAACTCTGTGACAGTGTTTAGGGGAACAGAAAGGTTTTTATGAGTTTTCGAAAGGCCAAATGTTTGGTCTCAAGATGAATATGGAGGGCGAGACGCTTCCACAGCTTGGCGACATTATAAGAGAAGAGACGCCCGCCACTTCATGATCTTTTTATTTTAGGGACTGTTGCCAGGTGTTATCCGAACGCAGAGGCCTATTGGGACAGTAGGGCGAGATGATGAAACAAATGATAAGCGGTCCGTCAGCTGACATTACCTTGTTTGCAATGCACAAAGCTTTAAATTGGACTCTCTCCTGAATGGGGTGCCAGTAAAGGTTGGTAATTGGGCTTTGCTGATTGACAACTGGGATGTTCAGGAGCAAGCGTGCTGAAAGTTTTGCACAGTCTGCAATCTTTTGATGGTAAGACAAGGGCTCCCAGATAAAGGGCATTGGCATAATCAAGCCGGGAAAGAATCAATGCCTGAACCATCAGTCTCCTGGCATGAAAAGGCAGCAGAGGGAGGATTTCCGTATCATCCTGAGAATCCCATAACAGGTACCTGCCACCTTCAGTGCTTGCTCCCTAAAATCTAGATTGCGATCAAGACATACACCTAGGCTCTTAATCTGTTCTTTGGGGAGGAGATGTTGGACCAAAACAGCTGGGCCAGGGCAGGTTTCCGTTCAGAGCGAGAGGTTTACCCAGGAGCATATGCTCCATTTTGGCCTCGTTTAGTTTCAGGTATGAGCCTTCCATCCAGATTGACACCTTTTCTAGACACCCAAATAGATTGGGCCCAGTTTTGTCAAGCTGGTTGAAAGAGACAATCAGCTGTGTGTCGTCGGCATAGGTGACAATCTGGACCCCAAAGGGGTTCATTACCTCTGCCAGGGGGCTCATGTACACATTAAATAGAGTGGAGCTCAGGGATGATCCAGTGGAGCCCCACTTCTAAGTGGCATATATTCAGAGGTAGTTTCATCTTCAAATACCTGGAATGATCTGTCCTCCAAGAAAGATTGCAGCCACTTAAGAGCTGTCCCTGCCACTCCTACCTCTCTAAGTCTTTGAATGAGCAACTGATGGTTGACAATATTGAAGGACGCGCTGAGATCTGAAAGAACAATATCATCACTGCCTCCATTATCTAAAAATGTTCTAGCTTCCTCTACTACTGCCAGAAGGGCATTCGACATGCCTTGTTGAGGTCTGAATCCAGTTTGTGAGGGATGGACACAATTGTTATTCTCCAGAAATGCTGAGAGGACAGAGTTAACATGTTTTTCAGCAATTTTTCTGATTCCTGGCAGTAAAGAAATGGGACTATAATTCACCATCACCTCTGGGTCCAGGTTTGTTTTTTTAAAAGAAGAGCTTTGACCATTGCTCGTTTCCACAAAGGGGGGACAAATCCCATTACAAATGTAGCATTGATCAGGTCCATGCTTAACTTGGGACTTGTTGTGGGTAGGCCTAGTGCCCATGACAGAAAATGGTCCAAAGCTCAACATGGACACTCCACATTTTTACAATGAAGACTGACCCTTTTTTTGCAAAGTGCCTAGCTGTAATAATTGAGATCATAAGCAGTGCATCGCGGGGTGTATCTAAAGTTAGCTCATCTATAACTGCTGAATTTCACTGGTTTTGTGAAATCTGAACCTAACTATCACATCCCTGTAACCTTTTTTCTGTGAATTTCTGTCTTTTTAATATTATTTTCTAACTATAATGTCCTTGAAACCTTTGTTTTATTCAACAGTTTTTAAAATTGTATTTCCTAATTTTATTCTGTAACCTTTCAGAGTGGGTGTGTGAGTGCTGTATAGGTGGGTGAGTGGGTGTGTGAGTGGCTGTATGGGTCTGTGAGTGGCTGTGAGAGTGGCTGTGTGGTTCTGTGACTGTATGTGAGAGCGGCTGGATAAGTGTGCAAGTGGGTTTCTGAGTGTCTGTGTGGGTGTGTCAGTATTTTTGTTAGTAAGTGGGCCAACAGTAGCTCACCTGCCCCTTTATCCATAAAGAGTCCACAGTTTTGGACAAAATGTCTACCCAACTAGAGTACAGTGCACTGCTTAAATAGTTAGTGCTATCTCATTGGGTAAATGTCTAGTGCATATTCTACTGTATAGGTGTGTAATAGACCTTGAGGAAATGTCTCCAGTTACCTTGTGTATGCTTTGGTAATGTGATTGCTAATCATGCAACTTTATCCAAAATTCTCTGATAAAAGGAATCCTCTTATAGAAAAGACAATGAGACTAACAGGAGGTGAATGTCTGTGAAACAAGGCTACTTACTCTTAACTATATAAAGGAAGTGTTGTGTAGTTCGTACTTATGTGTAGTATTGTAACTGGGTAAAAGATCAGTCCTCCAAATCCATTATGTATGTAGTATAGGCGAGAATGTAGGTGAAGGGTTATGGTGATACCTAGACCTATATTGTGGTACCTATATGAAATATAACCCCCACTCCTCATCCAACTGGACAACATTACTAAATTCTAGCGCACTACCAAGGCGTCCAGAGGTTTGTATGCAACAAATAAAAAAACTGTTTTAAGACAAGTTAAAAGTGTTTAATAAAAAAATGTTAAAAAACTTTAAAAAGTGTTCTATAAAAAATGTGTCAAGTTGTGGCTCTAAAGTGTCCGTTTATATAGTCCGTACCACTACAAGCAGCTGAAAGCCATGCAGGTCAAAAAGGTTTCAATTTGGAATTTTGAAAAAGTTAAAAGCCCAGTGTGCGACATGCCAAATGTTTATGTGTCCTTGCTGGTAGATACAACATTGCTGCCATCTGCATACGCAGCTGACGATCCCTGTAATACCTCACAAAGTATGTCCATTGAGCACATATGATCTTCCGTACTGCCTGCAGCAGGTGCCGGTGCAGCCTGTGCTACATCCAAGGCCTGAGTGTTGCAGGAGCCGATGACCATACCAACTGGAGCAGAAACTACCTGTGGTGGCTCTAAGTATTCTGCCAACAACATTGGAATACGCTGAAGGCACTGCAGAACATGGGCCTTTATTGGGTCCAGTAGAGCATCAACTTCTGGTGGCGCAGCAGATGGAAGTGTCAGACAGAGGTCCAACACGCATTCTTATCTGCAGAACAGGCATCAGAGAACAGGTAGGACACAGTCCATCCAGACTGGTATAAATGACAGGAACCAAGAGGCGCTCAGTTCCCGTAGGCGAGGTGTGCCCAAACGTTCTACCATGCGATCACGGTATTTGTGCTCCAGGAGAGATGTTGCTACTTCCTTGGTGGCTAGGATGTCCATTGCATAGCAGAAAGGTAACAATCAGGATTCCTGCTATTAGAAACGGAATCAGCGGTAGCCCTCCAAAAATGCTTGCAAAGACGGAGTTTATAAAGTTTGGTATAACTCCGAGGACCGTCTGAAAGGTGTTTAACAGTCCTGAACCTATGGTCTTAAATAGGTGTACAACACCCGTCGTATTGGTCATGTTAAAGATACGACTTACCATTTCTATTAAATGGAAAGGGCAGTTTGTACGTATAAGTGCCTGTGTCTCAGCCAAGGACCTTGCCATCTGGAAATCAAAAGTCTCCTGGGCGGAGGTTAAGGGCACGGTTCATTGTAAAAGCATGGCTTTCATTCTGCTCGGAGTATCAAACCATATAAAGGAAACATATAGTGAAGGCCGTAACAGCGCCTCCCTGACTGACTGTATACAGCAAGTAACCTTGGAGCTCACGATGACTAGATATGCGATGCCCAGAAGCATCCCACATCAACCATGATCATTCAGCATCAAGTAACTCTCATTCGAGAGAAGCCTGAACACTGGATTAATCACAGCTGCCGGGGTCCCCCTCAAGTGACAGGACAAGTTCGCCACAGACACATTACAAGCCCCGTGTGGCATAATATCCTGGCATATGAGAGATCCACTTAAAGCATTCTCGCAGTTAGTTCCACTTAGAAACACTTCCATATCCCTATTCCTACATCAAAATCTGTGATGAATTCCTTACCCATCTTTTCTTATCTGTCTGCCTGTTGTTGTTCTAGGCAATATTGAAACTAGAAAATTTCGACCGGAATGTTATATGGCCGTGGACTAACCATTCTGTGGACGGTGACTCCGCCACAGTAAAGGGTAATCTATCCAGTTTCTCAATATGCACAATTGTATATTTTGCTTCCCTCTGTGCTGTTTACATCTGTTTTTCTGTTAAATTGTATGCAGAAAATAATGTTGATAAAATGCCAAGGCTATAACCGCCGCGCAATGACTGCAGTGTCCAGCTTAACAAGATAATAGAACGTAACTGTGACTGTCCGTGTTCCAATATGGACAAATCCTGTTCTATTACATCGATAGAAGATACAATGTTGCCCAGTGAATATATCCTGGAAGTTAATGTAGTCATGCCATTGTCAACTACGGCTAATGCCTTTTCTAGGTTAATTCTATCTATTTCTCTTAACCTCTCTGCAGCTTCTTGTTGGGAGATTTTCCAGATTTCGTTATAGACAGCATACAAAAAGCACTTCTGACGTGGTTTTCTGGGACCTAATAAAAAATCCCATAGGGCCACATCCTCTGTGAGTAAGGACAAGTGTTGTTTTACCTGGGGTAGTGTTGAGGTATTTAGCCAATCAAGGCAAAACTTCCCAACACTGTATGATGTCACTACCCCCGGATGTTCTCATTGTACATAACGTGGTGTTGTGTTTCGATTTAGATACCCGTATATAGGTTTCCCTGAATCATGTCCTTATATAGGCACAACTCGCTTTACCCTTATTTAGGCATTAGCCATGCTAACCAAATACAGGCATGGTCACCTACATCCGTCCATTTCACGTCACAACGAGTTCTTCGAAACCAGACCCTTAAGCTGAATTGGACTTTCCCTAGCTAGGATTATTGATTTCTCCAAAAACTTATATATTATGCATGAACTACTATTCATTAGGGGTTCATCCAAGACGTCTTCCTCTGCTCGACTTTACGTCAATGCTAGCATTCCCAAGCACCTTCCAGGTATAAATATGCCTTCCCTTACCCTGGCAAACCATGGCACGACTCAGCACGACTTGACTGCACTGTTTTCCACGGCAAGTTCGGAAGAGACCATATCCAGGCTTGAAGCACTGACCAGAAGCTGTCATCCCTGCTCGCAGATAATCCAGCTTCCAGTGTTCTGACTCACTTTGCGGGGTCCTAGAGTTTGAGACCCGGATAGAGATTCCCACCTCGCTCATTCTAAACGTATGGAGCCGACTAGAACCTAGAGGGACTCTTGGCATACTAAACTTAGTATCTACCATACTATAGAAAACAGCACCTACTTTTACCTTTCACTCCACTTAGGTTAGGTACACCAGGGTAGGACTTTTTAGAAGCATCAGACAAGTATTCACCTTTTAGCCTGTGTTATTTATGTATGTATATATGAATATATGTCATAGCTAAAAGAACAATGCTATTGCAGTATTATTTCTTCTTACTGCTTATGCTGTGCATATTATATATTGCTTTCTGTCTAATGATTGTAACAGCTCATATCTCTTACACGAGAAACAAGACTGTTCAATAAACCCTTTTATTGAAATGCCCATCTATCTATTTCTGTGTAACTCTGGAGAAACTAAGCATGCAAAATTGACTGAGTGAAACTGTTATCTATTGTTTCCACAATTCTGAGACATTTTCCGATTCTAAGGGAAACAAAGTTGTCATGTTTATGCGGTTGTCAGAAACTAATCCCTTCTTGTTCATTCAAGAAGTTTCTAGTGACCTCTGAGTTAGCTGGCACACAAAGTAATTAAGTTTAATATTCTCGATAGGAGCATAATGACCATAGTCCTATGCGAAAATTATGGTGTATATTATTCCAATGCACAGAGCCTATAAGGGAAATAGGAACTGCACTACAGTGGATCCAGCCTGTGGATACTAAACCCTTCGGTGGTACCCCTGAATCTTTCCTGACATCTGTTTGTGTCAGTAGGCCAAACCAACCATCCCTTCCAATTGGGGTCTGATCTATTGCATTGCAATATGTCATCCAACTTTGCCCTTCTTTCTGATGTAAAATTCCCCTCTGTGTTCAAAGGTTTTGGAATTTGAGGTGTGTTCAAGTCCTTGTTCTTGGCTATTCCAAGACAGGAAGTCTGTTGCACAGTGTCATTCAAAAATAATCTGCTGTAGAATGAGGCATGCTCTAAACAGTGCTTTTGCCCCCTGGACTTGCCAGTCCATAGAACCCCAGATTGATTTCAAGTCTACAGTGTCCATCCAAAAGTCAAAACCCTGTTCAGACAGCCCGGTGAAAAATGAAGCAGAGTAAATCTGTTTGGTGTTAGTTAACATATTTCCCTGTGCAGATATTGGTGCTACCTTATAGTAGTATGAGGTTGGGTCAGAAATGTTAAACCCTGAAAAATATGAGAATTTATGTGCAAATGTTTTTGAACTACTTTTCGGTGGTGTAGGGCAATGTTCCTACTGGTGGTATGTGAACACATTTCTGGGTTTGCTAGATTTGTGCAAGAAATGATGACCATAATGTTGGTAACATTACATTTTGTCAAAATCTAATCTATCCACTAGCATTTCTGTGCTAGAAAATGTGGCAGATTGTTCTAAATCAGACATAAGTTATTAACAGTTTCAAAATCCCAATCATCAGAAAATGTACTGGAGGTAATGATATTGTTCAATGACATTTTAAACAAATGTGGAATTTTTAAAAGCTTGGTCGGTCCAAATATATCAAAATTTACTTTGTCCCACACTATACCATCCAGTATAGGAACTGCTGAAATGTTCACGAAGGACAAGTCTCTTTGTTCACGATGAGATGAAACATGAGGTTTTAAAATTAAGTTTACTTTTGACGTTGCAGAGCTCGGTTGAAGATGAGTTCCATTGATGAGCAAGTGGAAAGCTATTACTAATCCTACCCAGAAAAGAATACCGGTGATTATCCAAAATTCTAGCCAAGTTGATACTAAATAAGTTTTCCTAATAATGTTTAAAAAGTCTTTGATTTGTTGTTTGCGAGAAATTTGGGCTGGCGTTGTTTCAGGTTCACTTGAATCCAATGAAAAGGTATCGAAGTCGATGAAATAGCCAGTTTCAGTCCGATCTATCTTTGGTAGCTCATGAGGTTTTGTTGAACTTGTGGATTGCTCTCATTAAGGCATGTTTACATAGACATCTTTATTAGCTTGAATTGTAATTTGTCTTTCACTTTGATTTTGAGAGTTTGTGTTAACGGGAACTAGTTCCATTGCATTGTAATTGATTCCGTTGCTTTGTAAAGGTGACTCTTCAAATGTTATGAGTCTTTCTGTTTTTACTTCAGGTATTGCAGCAAGAGGAGGACGTCGGCTACTCAGGAGCCCATGAGGCCTCCTATTTAGTATTGGCCACATAGTGTGGTTTGAACAGATCGATTGAGGCAAATTTCTTTTCTTTTCCGGCAAGAGGCGGTAGAAGTACAGTTCTTGAACCTTCAATGGCCAGGACAGGTACAGGCTTTCGATAGAATGGCCCAAATTCTTTCTTGTCCACAATCTTTTCTCTGACCAGATCCACAACTTTAGGGATCCAGGCAGGTCTTGCCTTGGCACACTTGACTTCCCCAGTGGCGCTTTTCTTTGTCTCGACATTACTTAAGGATGCTCTGGAATCATTCAGATCCTGTAAAAAAGCCAAACGTTTATTGATGTCAAACAGATTTACATCCACCACTGTGCCTTCACAATCAAGATCAGGTACCCAAATACTTGTCCAAAAGAGGACCTCATATGCAGTTGCACCTCCCAGAGAGCTTCTTTGCTGGTTATTAAGGGCCTGCTGGACTCCACATAGTTGATTGACCCAACTACCACCCGAGCCTATTACCCTAGCTGTTAAAGATTGCTTTAAGTTCAGGTTTTTCCTCTCCACAACCGAATTTCCCTCGGGATGGTACGGAGAGGAGTACCACAATGCTACACCCAAACTTTCCATCTCTGCCTTGTAAGCCCTAGAGCTGAACGCGGGGCCACGGTCAGAATGTAATGTGCCAATGGTGTATGTCCCTATGAAGACTGGCAAATCTTTTATAACAGTTTGGGCATCAGCCAAGCGCTAAGGCCATACCCATAAGAATCTTGAACAGGAATCCACTGCAACTATGACATACTTGTAAGCCCCTTCAGATTGTAAGGGGCCGTAGTGGTCTAGGTAAATGCATGTGAGCTGTCTGTCTGATATTAATAATGGTGTCTACGCTGGACGTGCTACTGTGGACCCTTTTATCTTTTAATAGATATCGCACTTTAAGACAAAGTCTTTGGACTGCTTTCTTAAGCCTGGCCACCAAAAGTGTTGTTTCAGTAAAGAAATTGTCACCATAACTCCTGCGTGTACAGAGCCCAGACCCTCGTGTGCAGCCAAGATTAAACCTAACCTCCGATGCATGCTTGGTATTACTGTATCCCCTGTCTCCAGGAATCTGGAGCAAACGTTGTTTGTATCTAGTTTGTAGGAGTATTTGAGTGGAAACCCTTAAGGTACTGCTTTGCTGTTGTTGCGTGAAGCAATCACAGATACCATTGTGCTACCGTCTACCCTCGTGTTTGAATGGGTGATTGCAGCTATGGACGCAGTGGGTACTGCCCCCTTTGCGGCTTCATCAGCCAACTAATTCCCTTCAAAGTGAACGCCATGACGTTGATGACTCAGCAAGTGTACCAAGTGAGCTATTGGTAGTTCATTTTTCAACTCTGCTACCTGTTCCAATAGTTTTCTATTTTTAATTGTGCCACCTTTTGCATCTCTGTACCCATTCTGTCCCCAATAGTGCAGATATTTGTTGTACAACTGGACACAGTAAAAGGAATCACACACTATTAGTGTGGGGAATTATGGATCCATATTTATCAGTACCAGTAGTAGTGCTTTTAATTCTGCCAACTGAGCCTTGCAGTCTGTAAGAGACTGAGTTTTTGTACAGTTTGGACGGAACTAGCCATCCTGCATCCTACCTTTTACAATAGTGCATGCTGCACTGTATTGTTGCTTACTCCCTATGGCCAGTTGAGCAGATCTGTCAGTATAAATAATGTATTCATACCGATCTAGAGGCATTATTTCATTTGGTAGAGGATATTATTGTTCATATTGCAGGAATGCTTGTGTTTTTAGACTAGGGTCATATCTGTATTCTACATCTGTTGCAGTGAGAGAATTAGCCTATTGTACCCATCTTGGATGTAACGCTTTTGCATTTGGGACAATTGCCTTCGTGGCAGCCTCTAATGCCGGTACCGGGGTCACAACAATTATGTGTTTCCCCTGAGCCAGTGCTCTTTCTCTCACTACAGCAGTCTGTACTTTTTCTGTAGGAGCAAAACTCATTTCAGTGTACAAATGCGATTTATTTGCAATTGGTACTGTTTCACCTTCATTAAATGTTAAGTTGGTGTACCCTGATTGACCTGGGATTGACCTGGGACTACGCCAATCACCAGGTTGCATACGTTTACACATGTCTGTAAGTGTTTTGATGATATCACATCAGCTTATAGGGAACGAAAGATATTTGTGTGTTCCTGTGTCCGTTGTATAACTTAAACGTCAGGTCTTATTAGGTTATAGAAAGGTTTTACTCTCTCTGCTTAATCCAAAATGTATGTTCTCCCAAAATTCAAAAACCCCAGTATGGACTGTACATTTTTTAATGATTTTGGAGGTTGTAGCAGTGCAAACTTTTCTAAAAAAAAGTGGGCTGCCAGGCTTTTTGCCTTCACTTGATAGCTCATATACCAAAAATAGGACATTGAGGTGGGCTATCCTTGATTTCTTAAAGTTAAATTTGTAGCCCTCAGAGGCAAAACCCCAAATATTGGTGCTTACCCTGGTCAAGTGTTCCTCTAAGTCATCATCTTTCAGATAAATATCATCTACATAGGATAATGCTTCTTCATCCAAATTCTGTAGTAACTCTGTTACTCTCCTTGAGAATAACCCCAGGCTATTCTTGTACCCTTGGGGGAGGCGATGAAATTGACCCTGGAACCCTAGCGCTGGGAAGACTGTTAAATATCTGCTTTCAGGCGCTATGTTATGGCAGCAAAATCCATTTGAGATATCTAATGTTGTTTTGTATTTTTTCCACACAATGTTATTCATTAATGTGGCACTATGTGCATTCTGAACTGCAAATGTTTTTGTGCATGAGTTTGAGTGTCTGTAGTCTAAAACAAGATGATATGAATTGTCAGGTTTCATTACGGGAAATAAAGGATTATTCATTGATAAGGTGCATGGTTTAATTAAATCCTGATATTCAAGGTGATCTAAGATCTGCCTGACCTGTTTGTTAGCTTCCTGTTTCATGGGATACTGTCTTTGTGAAGTTGTTTGTTTTAATCAGAATAACATGCTGGGGTGAATCTTCATCCCACCCTACGTGGTTCCAGTATAATGCTGGAGCAAGGGCTACCACCCATCCCTGCGCATATGTATATCTTGTGCAGGGACTAGGTTGGAGACACCTGCAAAAATTACAGTTTCCCCCTTTGGGCATTCCATAACAATAGTAGGCTGCAAATCTTTTTCTGCTAATAGGTTGTCATAGCACAAAGTCAGGTTCTCCCAAAAGAGACACTTAACTTGTCTCCGCTTGTCCCTCTCCATTTGGAGTGTTATTTCATGTAACTTGTATGGGACACTCACCCTGTTATCAAATGTTTCCACCGTAATATACTCACTCAACTCCGCTGTCACCAGAAATTACATCAGGTCCCAGGGAGCTATTGTTACTTCTGCTGCGCTGTCTAGCATCGTCAGAGCCCATTTCCCGTTCACAAGCTGAGTCCTCAGAATTCTGGGCATGTCTAACTTTGAGACCTGCTACCTTCTTCTTTTTAAATTGAGGTTTTGATTTAGGTTCTTCTTCTTTCTTCAAAGCGTAGTCTGAAGGGCGTTGCTTGTCTCTGGACTTTGTACACTCTTCTTGTCTTTAATCTGACCATCCTTCCTTTTTTGGTGAACCCTGAAAGGAACGAGAGGAATGAGTATCAGTATCCTAATACCTGTCAGGTTTTTTAATGTTATCTCTATTCCTAAGATTATATCTCCTTTCTGGGGGCTCCTGCTGAGGAGACCTTACCCTGGAGTGAGATCTATTTTTTTGTTGTTTATTATTGTCCCATTTCTTCTTTGAATAAACTGATATTTGCTTTGCCTGTTCTTTATCTTTATCTGAACTCCCCATTAGTTGTGGTTTTACAGGTCTAACTCTCAGACTGTCTCTACCTAACTCTGCATAAGAAGTTTCAGTTATTTTAGGTAGTCCTGTTTCCTGTTGTAATGGAGTGAACTCTTTCAGGCGTTGGCGTATTGCCGCTGATGCTGCTTCTCCTTTGCCAATATTATGGCAGATATCTGGGAGAAGTTATTTAACAACTTCATCCCCAAGTTTAGAGCAGGCTCTGCTCCATACTCGTTCTGTATTTGTCTTATTACATCTGGTATTACCGCTAAAGAAGGGATACCATGAGTCCTGGTATATATTGCAGCGAAGACTGTGCCCCAAGAGGTACAATCCTCTTTAGAGGAAGCTATCCCCATTAGCAAGCAAATAGTAAGTATTCTATTCTTTTCCTTAGGACTAGTGTGTGGGAACACCGCCTACGGTTGTGTAAATTTCTGTGCTATCCAGAATGGCATTTGTTCATGTTTTGTGAGCATTTACCCATTACTGCGTGCAGTGTCTGTGATGTAATTTGTGTTGTAGGAGCTTGGACAAGTTCCGTTTGTGTAGCCGGTGTAGGCTGAAGTGTGATTGTTCTCAACACAACTGTGTCATTTTTCTGTAAATTCTTATTCATTCTTTATGCTGTCCAAGTAAATCTCCGCCTGGCATTGTGTCAATGTCAGGATGTGGTGTGTATGCCGCTAAAACTGGCCATGTTGCTCCGTCTCTTCCGAGCGGACCGAGTCTTACTCTATTTCTTGTATGGAGGAGGGCACCTTTAAAACTGTCAAGGTGTTCTTCATAAGTGAGTGGAATTCCAATGTCCTCGTATGGACTATACTCATTTGGTATATCATCTTCTACATAGTAGTGAAATGTTTTGGTTTGTGCATGTGTCTGTGGGAATTAAATCCATGAATAGAATACCTCAGTTGTATATGATTTGTGTGCCTCAATCACAAAAGTCACTTGCCCACCCCTAATTGTAACACCATATGCTACTAGTGTTAGTCTGACAGCATTTCTAACATTATCTACAATGTATTTTGCATCTGCATCGTCTTCGTCGGCTGAGAAGTTTAGAGCAGTTCCTTCATCTACGTCTCTCTGTTCAGTCATTATTTTTAGAAAGGCGAGCGTTTAAAGGGAACTGAGATAAGGTGTTATGCACAATTAGGAACACTGTATCCTTCAAGCTTGATTTAACAAACAGCCAATACATAGGAATTTTCCTATTCAGCTGTGTCGGATTTGTTCCCTCCCACTCCAGATGTCTCAGGGGAAAATGTGAGTAGGGGTCTCTGAGAATAGCACAACCAAATTACTCAGATTTGACTGTTAAATATGTGTCAATACCAACATTGGTGGCGCCATGTCGTGTAGTTCCTATAAGACCTATATAGGATCTGCGCATTTAGACAACATACCCTGCAGGACTGGTATCCAGACTGATCCCAGACACCCCCACCAGGTAAGTTGGCCTGTGTACCAGCTAGCTCACAATGCTACTATAACCTCCTCTTACCAAGGAGAGAATAGTTCTTGGCAACTATTGAACATGACAACCCTGATCCCTCAGGACTTTGGAAACAGTAACTCACTTTTCGCCCAGTCACTGATGCTCACTTGTTTTCATATAGATACACAGAATAAATGGTTTTTATTGAACATTCATTAATCTAGCGTAAAACAAGTGCACTGAAATCACCAGTAGACAGTAGCATATATAAATGAGTAGCAGCACTAAGAAAGTAAACAGATGGTAGGATTTTACCATTTTGCTAAAATCATAAATATAGCTGAGTATATAAAATGTGTACTCCTACGATGCACCCTAACTAGATGTACCTAAGTGTACCTAGCATGTGGGTTGAAGAACCAGAACCTTTTGGGCCTGGCGGCGCAGGGTACGCCCAAAGTCTCCGGAGTTCACCTGCTTCGCTACACAGAGACATGGGACACTCTGTCGGCGTTAGAAGGTCAGATTTATTTAGCTGCAGCTAGTACAGTTATCCTAGAAGTACACAGAGTAGGTTCTCAGGAGACTGCCACTTCACTCTGTGGCGCACAGCATTAAATACTATACAAGGTTTGGACATTTTGATCCAAAGCCCTCCCAGAACATACAAGAAAGAGCCAATAAGGAAAGTTAGAAAACAGGATGGAACCAATGAGAAAAGTTGGAAAACAAAAGTGTCAGATGACTTGAAGAGACCTCTCCTCCAACAATGTTTGTCACCCCTCCCTCAAGCTAATTCATTAACAGATTCATAACTAACTTGCAGGTGGCGAGATACGCTTGTGTGTGCTGGAGGACAGTCGCGAAATGAGAGAATGCTAGCAGGAGACAGTGAAGGCCAGTCGATAAGATAAGGTCAGGAAAGAATAGTGTGATCCAACAGATTTTTGAGACGCGGATTAGAAAAGCCAGACAGGGATTAGTGTACTCGGCTAGTTCTAACACCAGCTTTGCAAATAGAGGCCGAAGGCGTATTTCGACACCAGGCTACGGAAAAAGCAGAATAGACTTTGTTCGCCGTGCTGCCTGAGTGATGGCAACACAAAATGGCGGTGGGCCACAAAATGGCGGGTCGCTTCGATCGTGATCGAAAATTGAAGTTCCTCAGGGTAGGTGTAAAGCCAAGAATCCCTCTAGGATAAAGCCAACCCTATTACCTGATTTTAGCCTGCGGGACCCCTTTCTGGTCTTGAGCTGAACACCCCGCGAGGGATGTCAGAACACTGCGAGCTGGAGTATCTGCAGACAGGAACCTCAGTGTCTCTCGTCAGTGTGTCTGCATGGAAGTCGTGAACTCCTCTCCCTATCTCAGCAAGATATCCTAAGGTAGCCCCAGGGGTTATACCTTGCTGTGGCCAGTGTCGGACTTAGGATGACATCTGGAATAAACTTTATACACAGTTCATATGCAGGAGATGATGGTCCTGCTGTGATTCCAAGAAACTATGAATCCTCATGCATAATTTATGAGGGCAGTGCCCAGGAAAAAAACGCATGTACTTATATGTAGTTTTATAACTGGGTAAAAGGTCAGTCCTCTAAACCTGTTATGTATGTAGTGTAGGAGAGAATATAGGTGAAGGGGTATGGTGATACCTAAATGTATATTGGGGTACCTATATGAAATATAACAGAAGTGCTTCTTTGTTTAGTGAAGATGTCCTCATATTGTTTAGCATCAAGAACATATCACTAAACTCTCTGGGAAATATGCTTCTGGGGCCATTTTGTAAGTTGTCCATTATCCTGGCAAACACAGGAAGACCATACTACTAAGATGCATAGGGTTGGGCTAAATGGGCAATGCCACCAGGTGTTTTTGCACATTTCCAATCTCACACTGACTTAAAAGGAGAAGCATGGACTCTGCTCTCACCAGGTGAAGACAAGAAGGAACCCACTCGTCACAGTCACTACATATTGTACTCCAATAGATCAATGATGCATTCACGTACACCAAGGATTTCAAAGCAATTTTTAAGGTGCATTTTCTGAGAAAACATACTTTGTTTACTTACACCAAGTCTGGGAAGTTAGGATCATTTGTAATTTATATTAAGCCTGACGTAAAACTCCGCTCTGTTCACAGAGTTTGCGGAATTCTGCAACTTTGCATTCCACAGACACAATCATCATTGAACTCCGCACTCTGCAACAGAGTGCAGTTTTTTTGTTCCGTGCACTCAAAATGTAATTTCGCACATAGGAGCAACTTGCCAGGCAATCGCCCATGAGATTTTTAGGGCCATTCACAGGTGCCATGAGATTTGCTAGCCAGCAGCATACCTAGGCAAGATTTTGCAGTCTCCAACACGTCATTTGTGTACGCCAGTGACTTCCGGCAGATGCTTTCCCCTGTACACAATTCCGAACTTGGAGAATCTACCATGGATGCAATCTGTGGAAGATTCTCTCCTTTGAGAATTATCAAAATCTTCCAGACCTGATGATTTGGAGTCAAAAACCTCCTCAAATTGACATCCGGGATTTTTTTTTTGTGTGAAGTGTCTTTTTTTGCTTTTTTTTTACTTCTTTTTCAACTGGAAGGAAGTGCCCCAGAGTCTCCAACTTCCTTTTGCTGTCCAGCAGGCTCCTCTCAGTGCTTTTCCCATCTCCTAGTCACTTTTCATTTGGATTTAGAGCTGGAAGGATCTCTCTGTGTGTCTGCTCTGCTGCATATTCTATTGGATTTAAGGAATTTTGTATTTGAGATTTCACAAGTAAGTTGAAAAACCTGTGTTGTTTGATTGGGGCCATGCACCTGGATTTATTTGTACTATTTATGGATGTTTTAAATGTATTGTGTTGGGTGGGCTGTTCTTTCCGTAGGGGCCTAGTGATCACTGATTTCTTTGCATTTTATTTTTCTTCTTTTGTGAAAAAAAATGTTTGACAGTTTACTACATTTTCTCCATGTTTTTAATATATTCGAAATATTGATTGAATTCACTGTGTGGCCTAGTCTGCCAATTGGCCTTCCAGCCAGCACGCCCAATGCTAGTCATGGGTACATGAAACAACGGTTTCTGTGGTGTTTATGACATGAATGGATTTGGATTGAATTACAAAATGTGCTTTTTTGTGGTATTTCATGTTTTTTTATGCAAACAGTGTAGAGGACTAGGTGGGGTAATGCATTTGAAGGATGTGTGCCGTTGTAAATATTTTTTTAAGCCAAATAATTTTAGTTTTTTGGCATTGCTGAATTAATTATGTTTTCTCTGTTTTACCATGCCTCCTTTGTCTGGCCAGTGTGTTTGTTTGTATGTTTGCCATAGGCCACCATTTGCCTTTGTTCCAGATGTCATGTGGCCACTGGCCTGGGGCAATTTTGTATAATCAGTGGACTGTCCTGGGCCTGCATGTGCTGATTGTTTTACAGGCCTCCTGCCTCTTGTTGTTGTGACTTGTGAGTGACCATGTGACTGGTAGCCATTTTGTGTAGGCAGCCAGTGTGCTTTTGCAATAGGCCTGCATGCATTATTTTCTAGGTCTCTAGCTTCTTGTTGTGACTATGTGTCTGGTGGCCATTTTGTATAGGCAGCCAGTGTGCTTTTGCTATAGGCCTGCACACGTTCTTTGTTGCGGCCATGACTTCTTGCTGGTTGTTGTGACCATGTGCCTGGAGTCCATTTTGTGTAGGCAGGCAGTGTACTTTTGCCATAGGCCTGCATGCATTCTTTGTTCTAGGCATCCTGCTTCTTGTTGTGACCATGTGGGTTGTGGCCTTTTGTGGATCCAGCCAGGGTGCTTTCCCTATAGGCTTGCATGTCTTCTCTTTGTTCCCAATTAATGCCTTTCTGCTCAGTGTTGTTGTTGATATCAATGTGGCTCTGGTTGGGAGTCATTTTGTGCGTCAAATCAAATTCAGCCCTTTGCCGTAGGCTGCATGGATGGTTGAGCAGTGAGATAGCAGTTAAATAATAACTTATTATTATGTCTTTCAGGAAAATGTCACTTATGTAAAAAAAAACAGCGGTGGCAACACTAAATGATATTGTTTTCATTTGTACTACTAATTTTACAGAAACTACACCATGTTTCACTGATATCCTTGCATCTTTTCTTTTAGGTGCACGAAAAGAGAACAAGAGACAACAACACATCACCCACAGAACTGCCAGAAAGAAGGCGTGTACACGGCCTGACGCGTGAGTGACCTACTCATCAGACATCTTTTTAACTTGTGAAGCTAAGTCCCACAGTTTACTGACAGCTTCAAGATCGCCCCAAAGAAAGGTGCTCAAACCTCTACCAAGAAAGTGGCCAGTGAGAAGAAGGAGCTTACCACCACTACCACTGGTATTTAGCTCAAGATGTTTTTGGGAAAGCAAAAAACTGTGCCTGCTGCACCGGCCTCTGGGAAGAAAGCTAGGAGCAGCACCCCCAAATCAGTGGACTCACCCCAATCTAGGCTAATGCCCATGTCTGTCACAAAGACAGCCAGTCTAACACAGCAATGCCGACATTGACTTATATCTGTCGCAAAGTAGTACCCAATCGTTGCAGGAAATTCAGAGAAGTGGCCAACAACAAGAACAAGAGCTAAAACCGCCAATAGAAGTTTCTATCAAAGTAGGAGCAGTTCAAAAGATTGAGCTTCATGCTAAGGAAGTAGAGCAATCTTCTCCAAACGATTCATTGCTTTCCAGGTATCCAGCTGGAAAAGGAAGAGTTAGTGGGGCATCACTGTCTTCTTCAAGCCCCCTTTCTGATGACGTACAAACCACTTGGATCCCTCCTCAGAGAGTGCGACACGCCACAAGATGACTCAGAGGAGTCTAGGGAAAAGGAAGGTTCCAGAAAGCTTTAGAGGTATGGAGGCAGATGTAGAAGAAAAGGATGATGATTAGCCAGTCACCTGGATGCTAGCCCAGTCCCAGTGAGACAAATGCTACCCCATCCCGACTTACAGGGAGAGATATGGGAGTGGCACCAAAGATCCAACCGCCACCAGCTGCCAAATTTGTAATGTCCCGGCAGAGACTTACATCCACAACCACCTCAGTAGAAGTAGGTACTGCAGAGAGTCAAACATCAAATCACCCACCTACTGCCAGTTCATCGACATTGGCACCAGCATCAGAAACTTGAGCTCCCAGTTTGGGAATTATTTTCGGTTAGTCAGAAGGAGGCAAACATTGCCATATGCTCCCTCTGCGGAGCAAGTATTAGTCAGGATAAGTTTGGTACATACTATGGTACCAGGGGCCAAACAACCCATTTGAAAAAGCACCATATGATCTGTTGGGAGGTGCACCTTAGCGGCCACAAAACTGCAAGTGTTGTTGGTGAAGGGGTGAAAGCCAGCTGAGCAGGGAATCCAAATCCAATCCAATCATGGTGGAAGGTGAAGAAGAAGATTTTGTCATTACACAAAGCAGCCCTCTCCACAGCAGTGCAGTAGTATCGCCCACATCAGCGGCATCGCAATGGCACAAGACTCAGGTTGAGGACAGTGACTGCCCCACTGAAAAGCATATTGAGCCTACCACTGCCAGCTCTCAAGAAGTTATCTGCATCAGTGGCATCAGGAAAGAAAAAAATTCCTTTTGAACAAATAATCCATAACTAAGGACCTCACCCCTAAAACAGGCCTTAAAGGCATCCCATACACCCGCGGAGGGGGCAGAGCCACAATTACACAAAAAAAAATTCTGAATCCAGTCACTTAAACAAAAAATGCTAGAACTTTTTTCTTATCTACGGAATGCTGAACTGGACCTCGCTACCCAGTTACGGGCAGCAGTGGATCCTAAGGAAAGCCTAGCAAAGCTTGCCCAGTGCAAAGCTAATATTAAGCTTGTATGGGCCCAGGAGATCGCACTTAAGCACCATCTTTACCAGAGACAGCTTTATGAATTTGGCGAAGCCTCAGGGAGATTTTTAGCTCA
Source organism: Triturus cristatus (assembly GCF_964204655.1). Classification (NCBI taxonomy): domain Eukaryota; kingdom Metazoa; phylum Chordata; class Amphibia; order Caudata; family Salamandridae; genus Triturus; species Triturus cristatus. The sequence continues at coordinate 249,662,862 of NC_140594.1, forward strand.
ACGAATACGTGCTAAAAGTCAGGCTTCAAAGATTAACGCTATTTATGATGCTCAAGGTACACTAGTTCATGATCCCCAGACTATTATGAAGGTGCTTCACCACTTTTATTCTGAGTTATATAGCCAACTTAATATTGGTGACCTTCCTCTCGATCTGGGGTTACCCGCATTGACGTGGGAACAGCTGGATCCGGCAGATGCAGAGAAAATGGATATGCCGTTCACTTTTGAGGAAATTGATCAGGCATTACTTAAAATGCCTTCGGGTAAGGCTGCTGGGCCAGATACTCTTCCTATGGAGGTTTATAAGGTATTTTTCCATGAACTGCGAGAGGATATGTTGAACACTTTTGAGGCGGCTAGACAAGGATCCCCTCCTCAATCTTGGGACGAAGCGCACATCGTTATATTTCCTAAAAAAGGGAAGCCTCCTGATCAGCTGGGATCCTATCGTCCCATCTCTCTGGTTAACTGCGACGGTAAATTGTATGCCAAACTCCTTGCCAATCGATTGGCCCCGCTTGTCGCTGGATTGGTTTCATTGCAGCAGCATGGGTTTGTTCCAGGTCGGGGTACAGTTGACCATGTTAGCTGGGTTGTCGCTCTTCTCGACGTCGCACAGGTCAAGTCCAGGTCTCTGGGTCTCGTCCTGCTCGACGCCGAGAAGGCTTTTGACCGGGTCGCATGGAGTTTTCTCTGGGAGATAATGGTGCGTATGGGGTTTGGGGGTGGTTTTATCCGCGCTCTTCGGGTCTTTTATCAGGCTCCTACTGCAAAGATATGTTCAATGGGAATTAAATCGGAACCGGTTCAGATCTGCAGGGGGACCCGTCAGGGTTGTCCCTGCTCTCCTCTTCTTTTTGCGTTGTATATTAACCCTTTCGTGAAAATGCTGGAATTAAATACCCAGATCCCTCCTTTTGTTGTTCAGAATTTGCCTTATATTGTTTTCGCTTATGCTGACGATATCACAGTGGTTACCTCCAACCTTGATACCGCCTTGCCGGTCATTGAACAGCTTGCCGATTCTTTTGGTAGATATTCCGGGTATAAGTTGAATACTGCCAAGACTCAATGCCTCTGTACGAATCCAGCCACAATATTTGATTCTAGGGTAGTGGGGGAAGTAGTGTACCTTGGCATCAATATTAGATCTAATTTGGATGACATGATTTCAGTTAACTGGAATGATATCTTGGATAAAACTAAGTCTACCTTGGATTCTTGGCAGAGTCTTCATCTTACTCTTGTGGGCAGGTCCAACCTGTTAAAAATGGTTATTTTACCAAGAGTACTTTATTTTTTTCACGCAGTTCCCTCATTAGTTAAAAAACCTCAGATTCGGCAGCTTCAGTCAGTATGCGAAAAGTATTTGTGGGCTCCTGGAAAGATTCGAAGAGCCTCCCGTTTGATGACGCTACCTCTTGCTCGTGGTGGATGGGCTGACCCTGATTTTGCGCTATATCAAATGTCATGTCTACTCTTGAAGATGCGCATCCTTCTTACAGGGGAAGAAGTAGGTAATCCTGCAGAAGCCCCAACTATCTACCAGATGGCTCTTGGCTGTTTTGCTAAGAATTGCTTGCAAATTGAACTTGAAGGCAGTTATTATAAACGCACACGTTTTAAAATTATTGCCTCAGCTTTTTCTGCTTTTAAAAGCCTCAAAAAGATGTTTCAGATTCCCAAATACACAGTTTATACTCCTCTTGCTGCTCCTCATTTCTTACCCCCAATTTTTTGTGACTCAATAGTGCGTCAATGGCATACTAAAGGGATTATTCGGCTAGGGGCTTTTGTTTCCATAGAGGGTGTCTGTCTTTCTTTTGATGAACTTAAAAAGAAATTTGATCTAGTTAACATTCACTTTTTCAAATTCCTTCAGATTCGGGATTTTTTGCAGAAACACACCTCTCACCTTGTTCCCATTCGTATTATAGATGCTATAAGATCTCAATTACGAATAGGTTCCATCTACCATATATTACTGGATTCTAGATTAGATGACCTCGATAAAACAAATGCGAAGTGGAGGACTTGGCTCTCATCTCCCTCTATCCATATCGAAGATTCTATTAGCATTGCTCATAAGATCTTTTATTCGGCTTCGATAAAAGCACAGCACTTTAAAACCGTATTTAATTTATATCACACCCCTGCGGTTATCATGAAATGGGGCAATGCTTCACAAGCTTCAAAATCTGGGGAATGTTTTCGTTGTCATGAAGGCAATGCCGATATATTACATATTTTCTTTTGCTGCCCTTCTTTACGTCCTCTTTTTAACCAAATTGAAAGTTTTTTGTTGCACATCTTAGGTAAACCTATTTCTGTTTCCTCAAGTATGATCTTATTAGGGATTGATGGGGTTTTATCTGTGGGACAACCTCCTTGTAAATTTCGATATTTTTTGTTCATTATTGCTGCTGTAACGCGACTTTCTATTGCTACTGCTTGGTTACAACCTGAGGCCCCGAGTTTTGATCTATGGCGGGCCAAATTATTTAATCTTTATACTCTAGAAATTAGTATGTATTTGCTGAAAAAAACGCGTAAAAGGAAATTTGGTATGGTTATTTGGCAACCATTAACTGATTATTTTTCTGATTAGTTTTTTCTTTTTTTTTCTTTTTCTCTTTTTATTTTCTTTAGTCGCTGTTGGAAAAGTCAACCGTATTGTATGTGTTCTCTGTTTTTTGTATATTTGTACATGTGGAACATCAAAAATAAATTTAAAAAAAAAGGAAAGAAAAAAATAAGACTACTATTCCTGCCATGTTTAGGCCAAAGAGAAGTAACCACGAAACAGCACTTTTGTACAATGCAAAGCTGGCTAGAATGTTAGTGCTGGACCTCCTTCCTATTTCTTTTGTTGAATGGTTGTGTTTTCTTGAATGTGTGGCAGCCATCTGCCCAAAATGGAAGGATCCCAGCTGGTCCTATTTTTCCAGAGTTGCACTACATCACGATGTGCATAAATTGCTTGGACAAGCTTTGTAGCAGAGTGCTGTATACAGTATCCACCTGACAACAGACATGTGGACCAGTTGCCAAGCAGCTGATTACATATGCATCACTGCCCACTGGATCTCTATTGAGGGGGTAGAGAAAAAATATCTGCATGTGTTGACACTGCTGAGGTTTTTAATGCTGCTGAGAAGCATGTGACAGTAGCGGATTCACAATGGAGACATACCATACAGCTGCAAACGTTTTTGAAGACTTTAACAACAAGGTCTTTGAATGGATTTGTTGCTACGAACAATGGCAGTAATATAGTTAAAGCCATGGCCGATGGTGGTTTTTTCAGGGTCTCGTGTTTCACGCACTGCATCAACATCATTGTACAGGTCTTTCTCAAAAAAGAAGACCAAGTAAGCAACTTGCTGTCCACCTGCAGAAGTATCTGCACTCATTTAAGTCATACATTTAAAGCCTGGAAACAGCTGAGGGTCATTCAGCGTGATAATAGAATGCCTGTTAAAGCACTCATACAGGAGGTGCCAACACACTGGAACTCCACTTATTACATGCTTGAACGCCTGTTTGAGCAGTACAGACCCATCAATGAATATGCCATGCACAGAGGCGATGCAACTGTGAAAGGCATTATCACTGAGATGGACCTATGGTGCCTAGTCAATGCCTGACAGAGATGCTGCTTCCTTTTGAGGTGTTCACACAGAAAGTCAGCAAAGAGGACAGTACCATGGGCCAAGCTATCATGTTATTGCACACACTACAGGAACAGCTAAAGGAAGTGTCTGCTTTTTTTCCTCCACAGGTGTGGAGGAAAAAAAGATGCACATGACTTGGTGGAGTGCATAATCCTTTGCTTGTCTGCTAATACAAGCTGGCAAAGAGACGTTGTGTCCTCCAAACATTACATCTGTGATACAATTCTTGATCCACGGTACAAACCATTACAGCCCACGTGCATTCCTTTTTCAGATGGGGATGAATAGCTGAGCTAGAAAAAGAACGGCAGGGAATTAGATGCCCACTGATCTAGGGCCCAAGTGCTGTGGGGCAGGGGGTCAGGGTGTTTCTACCCTGTCCCCTTTTCTTGTTTTTTCACTGTGTTTCATTGTTTTCTGGATCACAGCAGCCAAAGCCAACATCAAGAACACCATGAACAACAACAAGACCAGGAGCATCAGCCCACAAATCTTCAACAGAGTGGTTTCTACTTGCTGGGCTTAAGTCTAGTGCACAGGCAAAGGCAAAAAAGGTCAAGCAAAGAAGAGCACTAGCAATGAACATTGAGCGAATGATCCAGGTCCGTCTGGATGATGCAACAGAAGTCTACCATGATCAAAACCCATTGATGTAATGGTATGGGAAGAGGCTCCAATGGCTAGTGCTCAGCAGTCTGGCAAGAAACTATCTGGCTTACCTTTAGCCAGTCTCTGTGCTGAGCGTGTTTTCAGTGCTGCTGGTGCTGTTGTCACAGTGAAAAGGACCAGTCTCTCACCCCAAAACAAGGGGAGATTTGCCATGATGAATATGAATCAACACTTTGTACCACTGGATTACACCAAACCTGAAGTACCACAGAAGGAAGATGACGGAGACTCAGGTCATGGAAGTAGTGTGTTAGATGACCTAGTTCTGGGCAAACCACCAGAGTTTGAGGACGAGCTCTACTTCCCTGAATACTAGGCTTTCTTTCTGTCTTTGACACCCCCAAAAAAAAGATATAGATAGGGAACATATTTACTTCATTATTTGTGTGTTTCTGGTTGCCCAATTCAACCCCATCATCTTACTTTTAGACAAATGTTATGGCCCAATTTGAGTCGCAACTGTGTGCAGTGAAGAAGTGCTGACTCGCCCTCCAAGCCATTACCCTCAAGCAAGACATTGGGCAGAAAATACAAACTTATGTGTGCCTGCCTCTGACCCTGGGCCATGACTATCTATCCTTTCCTGCCATAGAGGGACTGCCACACATGTAACATTATTATTATTTGATTTGCACTGCCAATTCTCTGCTTCATGAACATATAGAGGATTAGCATTGAGTAATGCACCACCAATTAATCACGGTGAGCACACAGGAAGAACAAACAAATGCTGGCATGAATTAGATGCTAAATGATTGTTGTTTGTTGTGATGTTAACTTGTTGTGATGATATGTCTACATCATGTGTGTTGAGATTGAGAAGAGATGATTCATGTGGTGGCAGGCAGTATGAGACTGGGTATTTGTTTGTTATGCTAAATGTGTTATTGATGCTTGAGATTTGAGATTCACAATGTTGGTGGCCTAAGTAACGACGGCTGATCAATAATTTGCCTCTGAAGGTTATTTTTTCCCTTCACCTTTGACAGATAGGATAGCAAGATTCCCTCACCGGATCCGCTCCATACAGTCGACACTGCTTTGTTTTTGATTGTTTTATGTTTAAAACTCCTCAAAATCTTAGACCCGACCAGTCCCTTAGATATTGCAATGCTTGCAAACACAAATCTAGTCTATACAATAAGTTGCTCAATCTTTACCTTCTTTTTGTTCAATAAACAATTGTACTACAAATGGCTGCTCTATTGCATTTTATGAGTCAGGACTCGGGACAGTGTTGGTACGGAGTTGGACACCATACTCGGAGTCAGACTCAGGAGGATGATTGATGATAGAATGACTCAGGGCGTGACGACTTCGAGAACTACCACCAGAAAAAGATGGAAGTGACCTTAAGGTAAACAATACCAGATCTACAAAAGACTGTGTAGTGGCAGTGGTGAGTGGTGTGACTGACAGTGGTGTATTGATTTTTTACTTGATTAGGACAATGCTATGCTTCTGGGTGTGTGTGTTGCTCAGAGCTGTCTGGCCTGCCATTTTGCTGCTCCTGTCGGTCAGATCTCCATAGTCACCCTTGTTGTATCGGGGCAATAACATGAGGTGATAAATGGCTCAGAGGGGTCCCCTCTCATTCTAAGGGTCCTTTCCCCCTTTAATCCTATAGAGTCAGCAACTGAGCTCAGGATAATCTTGCTCCAAGGCCCAATCAGCAGCAATAACTCAGTGAGAGAAATCCAGCTTCCACGCCGAGCAGTCCACACCCTGTTAGACACTTTTAGTAACAGACACTTGCAGTGGTATAATGCAAATTGATAGGCCTTGTGCATAATATGACAAGGTGATCCACACTCTCTTATATCTCACAAAAACTCATTGGCTTTAGGCTGAATGGGGTTGTCCTGAAGGCTTAGGGGCTCCATGAAGGATTTGGACAGTCGGTGCCGCTTGCAGGGGCCCAATTTATGCCTCTTGACTTTTATTAAACTGATTTTATTCACTTATGTATTATAACTTTCAGTCAATGTTTTTCAATTCCCATTTTGTCCTTTATCTATTTTCACACTTTTGAAACACTGTTTCTCTTTTTGCTGAAACGTTGAAGACCTTAATTTCTATATTTCCTAACAGTGTTTGTTATTTGGTTGGTTTGCTATGCATGCCTCACATCTGTATGCCTGGTTTTTGTGTTGCTGCTAGGGCAAAAGTACATCTGCTTGCTTTTGTGTGTACTTCTGTTTATGCAATGTCATAGCTCTGTTAGAGCTCACTCACATGCTTTTTAAATAAAGTACCCATTAATAAAAAGATATATGAATCTGAGCGGACTTAAACATGTAAATCAGTCAGCCCATTAATGTTGGCTCTCTTACATTGCTAGATCAGTCATCTTGAGTGGGCCAGTATGTGGGCTGGTTCTTTGGTTTCCCACAGCCCAGCAGACCAACAAAATACAGCCAACACTTTGGCCCTTTGAAGCTGGCTCATCTGTCAGGCCCGATGGCCAGAGGGCATGATAAGGCAGTCCAACATGCATCCTCAAAGACATGTAAATATTAACTAGATAATCTCAAACACATAGGTGTGCATAGGTGCATGTCCTCTCTTGACTTCAGACTCACCCCAGTTGTCCCATTTGGACATGACAGATGAGACCACAACATGCTTTCAACTGCCTCCAGTAAATCAGTCTTATTCTGAACTACCCACTGCACACATTCTTCTAATGTGCGATTCACTTATTTCTACAAGTCCATTAGCCCCTGGGTGATAGAGAGCAATTCTTCTATGTTTGATAGAATTCTTGTCTAAAAATTGATTCATCAATTTAGACACAAATTGGACACCATTCTCAGCACAATGTCTTTGGGACACCCTTCACCTAAAAATGCTTTCTTCAGAAATGTAATAACAATTTCTTTGTTGGGTTCTTCTGGGAAATTCACCTCCCTCCACTTGCACTAATACTCCACCAATACAATAGCAAATATACACACCCATGGTAGAGCATTAAATGGCCCAGTGAAGTCAAGCACTATTTTAGACCATGGTTTATAAGGGATCTCAGTGAGTTGTAGCGGAATAGACACAGTTTCCAATCCTTTGTCACTATTGGAACAAATGGCACATCCTCTGATCATATAGATTATGTCATTATCCACACTTGGCCATGAATAAATTGCTATGACTTTTCTTTTAGTAATAGTCTGCCCCAAATATCCTTCGTGGGGAAACAACATTATTTTCTTCTTCAAACCATAAGGTGGTATAAACTTGTTTCCTCCAATATACCATCATTCTCAAGGGCAAATTGATCTGCTACTTTAAAAAATGGTTTGATTCTATCAGGCAGCTGTTTCTCTTTGAGCCAACCTTTTTTAATGTAATGTGCGACCTCCCTCACTATTTCATCATCAGGAAATGCCATACCCTGCTCGTTCTCTGTGAAACCACACTCCTTTCATACATTGATGGCGGCTTTAAGATATTCTTCATCAACGCCATTCACATTCTCTTTACAGGTAGATTCAGGGGAACATGACAAGTAATAGGCTCTGATATTCTTCCCGCCGGGGACATGCTCAATTTGCTAATTATTCTGTAATAGTTTTGAGCTCAACCTGGCTATTCAGGGAGTGTGATCTTTAATCACTGTTCCATTTAAAATGTTAACTAATGGTTTACGGTCAGATTTAAATATAAATGTTATTCTCCATATACAACACTTAAAGTGTTTGACAGCCCAACAACACACCAAAAGTTCTTTCACAATCATAGAGAAAATATTTTCATTTTCCCTTAATGCCTTTGATGTAACCCTAACAGTTTTCTCATTACCTTCCCCCTCTTGAGCAAGACTGGCTACCAAACAGCCATTGCTCACATCTACTGTGAAGATGCACTCTTTGGTGGGAGCAAACAATGCTAACACACTAGTGAAAACAGTGTCATATTTCAATGGCAAAAATGTATTTTGGCATCTTTTATCCCACTTAATATTCCATTTTTTATTCAGTAGCTCTCTTAAATCAGCAGTTTTAGCAGAGAAGTTCTTAACAAGTTTAGTGTAAACTTCACATACTCCTAAGAATGAAGTAACCTGGTCGCATTTATAAGAAATATAAAATAACGTGAACCAGGTACTCTATGTTATCTTTCCGAAACTTACATTTCTTCATTTTTTGCAATGATCCCTGCTTCTTCCAATCTCTTCAAAACTACACTCATAGCTTTGTCATGTTTTTCCACATTCTCTCCTGTGACTAAGATATAATCTTGAAAGGTGACAACTCCTTAATACCATTCAGTATACTTTCAAGAATCTGTTGGAAAATGGAAGCCTCCAACGTTAGGCTAAACAGCATCCCTTTTAAATTGAATGGTACCCACCATAGAAATAAAGGTGGTAAGAAATCAAGGTGAAGGATTCAGCTCCACTTGATGGTAAGAAGATGCTTGATTGATTTTACTAAACATTCTAGCCCCTGCAAAAGTAGTCATGATATTGATCCTGGGATGCGGATGCAAATCGACCCATATAATTTCATTCAAGCTTCTGAGATCAGTACAAGTTCTCAACAGACCATTTTTATTCAGTGGTATCACCAAGGGCTACAACCACAAAGAGGATTGCACTGCCTCTATTAAATCATGATCAATCATTTTAAAAAATATATTTGGCAACATTTTTCCTCACACTGATCGGTACGTTTCTAATTTTGTGTTTAACTGGGTTAGCTCCATTTGGGACTCAAATCTTGTGCTTAAACACTTTGATCCTGCCCAGCCTCTCAATGAATACTAACTAGTAGGACTTTATGCACACTTTATTGATGCTGTTGATGTTCAACCCTCATCTGTGACCACGGATACCTGTACTTTCTTTCCCAGTCTAAAAGTCATACAGAAAAGACCCTGATGGTGCCAACATAAAATATTTGGACCTTTATTTGCTATGTAAACCTTTGACATATTATGCTCCCCCTGAAGTCCAAATATGTCTAAAAATAACCTGCTTTCTCAATATTCCTTCCATTGTATGACATAGGATTTCTATCAGTGGTACAAAGCCTAGCCACCTCTCTCTGTACAACTCATTTGTAACCATTGTCGTTCTTGCCCCTAAATCAATTAGCAAATTTAACACATTTCCATCAGCCCCAAAATCCTTGTAAGGGTTGACACAGTTTAATTCACCCCCTTGAACCACCAATATTGCATCTCTCCCACAACTTTGCTCACCCTCAGATACTTCACTAACATTCCTTTCAGGTATAGAATTGACCCTATCTTTTTTGGACTGACATACGTTTGCAAAATATCCTAATTTCCCATAAATTCTACAGTTAACATTTTTTACTGTGACACCGATGACCAATGGATGTGTGGTTGGGATAACCACATCTAAAACAAATATTTCATTGTTTACATAATAAATTTTTTACTTCTCTTGTTCCGCCTTTTTGTTTTATATATACCCCTTACTTGTAATTCTAAGACTCCTTTATGGTTGAATGATTTTTGTGACAATTTGAAGCTATTTACTAAATCAATTGACTCAGAGAGAGTGTGGATTTTCAATGTTAAATGCTTTTTTTGTACTATCTTGTACCAACATTTTACCCGTCATTGATCATGAATCATCTGTGTTGTAAAGTGTTTGATTTCACAGTTTGTCACTAGCATTCGCTATGCTGCTACATACTAATCAATCAATTCATACTAAAGCTCTTCTCTCCAGAAGATTTTGTGCCTATTGACTAACAGACTAGGCAGGATAACGAGTAGTTTTTCCAAGTTCTTAACCGCTAGCTGGTACTCATCAATGTCCTCTTGGTCTTCCCCCAGTTCAAGTGGTGGTAAATGTTCATATATAGACTACCTTTTGAAATCCAAATTGTGCTCTAAAAGAAATGTTTTAATTTCAGGATAGTATCTATACCCCCCCCCAAAGTGCAAACTATTTTGTGAAGACCCAAAACCTTGATTTCTAAGGTGTAGATGGATCTCCTGGAATTTTATAGTAATAGAGGGGTTGTGTTTACACTCAGCATCACTTTAGCACAATCAATGATGATGCTTAATATGTGTGCTTCCGGGTTCGGCGACGCGGGCAGGTTTACTCACCTCCAGGGGAATTTTGCCAAGGAACGAATGTGTTTCTCCCCCTGTTGACGCGCCATGCACCTGATGATGAGCTTTTTATAAAAAGAAATGGTGACCCCTTTTATAAACAATACATAAGGTAGGGGCACCCATTAAGGGTTGACTAACATACTATTTTTCACCCTTGTTTTCACACCACACTGTAGATAGTTTTTGAGCACACTTCACTTTAGTATTATAGGTCCTGACGAAGCGCCATGAGATCCCTCTGACTGACTGGGCGCGAAACATGTTGACCAGAAGAGTAGAGCGTAGCTAGCCACTCCTCCTTTGTGAGCAAATATAGCTTTGACGCCACTCACCCCCTTTTAACTAGGTGGTTGACTGAGCCAATAAAATTACATTTCAGATTAACCAACCTTTTTAATTCACTTACATCTACACTCCCGGGCCCTCACACGCATGCACCATACGGCAGGGAACAAAAGATCTCCGAAAAAGAGCCCCTGTTTGGGTGCCCGTCGGGTATTGCACCGCCGACCCGACGAGGAGCAAAACCCAGATGATGAAGCATGACACCTAGCTTGCTGGGTGTGTGAGGGTTTCAGTTCCACCCTTAAGGGATTCCCTTCCCTTGTGCACTTACATTCACTAGGTGAAAGTCCGGATTCGGAAAACCTTATTCCCCTTCGACTTTCCACCCTGTAGGAACTACACATCTCTCGTTGATATCGCTACTTAGGGCCTATGTGTAGGACCTCTATAAAAATAGCCCACCTTTTACTCTCCTTCTCTTTGTCGAACATAATATGTGTGCTTGTCATAGAATACAGACATGCAGAATGTGTGTGTACCACAGCTGAAACACTTGGTATCACTCCCAATAATGAATGCATGTATGTTACAGAACATAGACATGCATAAAGTGTGCACATCACAGTCATCCTTGAAGTATGCGTATCACTGTTGATGCTTGGGTATTGCAGTTGATGAACTTGAACCCAATAATGAATGGATGCATGTCATGAAACACAGACACACCTGAGTTATTTAAACTTCCCAAAAATCTGCTGAGAGTCTTAGCATTATTACTTTCCCCTTAGAATGTTGCATTGTCTGCAGTTCTGCCACCTGCAGTCAAACATTATTTTCCCTTGAAATCGTATTTTCTTAGAATTTCCTTAGTATGATGCATTTTCTGCCACCTGCCCCAATCTACCATGGATGCATTTATTTCCTTTTGATATTCCCATTCGCACTGTATTTGTTTTATCTTCACGAGATCGCCCCGTGCAGAGCTGTCTTGTATTCACATTTGCACAGTGTTTGAATTTTGCAGCATGCCATTTAGCAACCACTTTGTTTTCACATTGGTGTGGAGCTTAAGCTATGCCGGCACATCACCTTGCACCAGCTTGTTGTTCATGAAAATGAGCACACTTCTGTCAGGCTCGTGTAAGTTCCATGTACTATTATCAACTCATGTGAGGCCAATGGCTGCACATGCACCTCCACTCAACACCCTTGCTTGCTCGCACAGTGAGCCAGAGACAAATTAAGCAGAACCATTATTAGAGTGGAAAAGCAGAGTGGAAAAGCGGTAACAATTCCCTTTAAATCAGCACTGCACACACTGGCCTGATCGGATGATCGGATGATTAGATGCAGTCTAATAACGCGTAAACAGTCTGGTCAGCTACCGGCTGTCCATGACTTCTCCCAGGTGGCTATTTACCTCAATTGTGGGTTCTAAATAGGGGTGGGCGGAATTTGCGAAATTCACTTTTGCAAATTATTGTGAAAATTTTAAAAATGTCCGCAAACACGCGTAAATATCGTGAAGATGCGGAAGTTTTTTTCCCGCCCGTTCGCGGTATTTTCTGCGTAGTCGCGGCTCGCCAACTTACCCATGCGGTTGCTCGCGGGCGCGGCCATCTTGTTTTCACTTGTCTCGCGGTGCATGATCGCGAGAAGAAAGACGTGATCACGCGACGCATGACGTTACTGCGGGCGCGAACTGTCGCAAGACAGCGCAAATGGCTACCCACAATCCAACATCTCGTGGAGAATGCGACCGGATCGGGAAAACTTGTCGGCGAACGCGGGGATTCAGGTAAGGCGATCGCGTGCACGCGAGAATGTATTATTTTACAGCGCGAACAAGAAACAAATTATCGCTAAGCTGCGGAATGCGGAAATTTTGACATTTTCGCGCTTTCCGCGGAACGCGAAAATGCCAAATTATTGCAATTTCCACGAACGGAACGAAATTTTGGCCCAGGCCTAGTTCTAAATAAGATTGTGGCCAAAATCGTCAGCAAAGTTGTAATGATGTGGCCAAGGAATATCATAGATTCAAGGTATTATGAAGAGTTGTTATTGTTTACAGCCACTACCCTGGCAGCTTCAGGAGTAACTGCCACAGAGGGAACATTATGAGAAAAGCCCAGCAAGCATTATATGTTCTATCAGCCAAATACTCCACAGCATCATAGTGACAGATAGAATTGTTGAAGTAGTATCACCACACTCATCTTAACCTTCAACCACAGTATGGATTCAAATTTGTTGAGTTTTAACAATAAAATAAACCAAAATATTGCCAGTATATAGCGGTCTCAAAATAGGCACAACATTGTCATCCATCTCATAAAAAAAGAGTTAAAAAAACTACAGTGATCCTGCGACTTTAGGTTTAGCATCGATATACACACAAAGCACTATTACATAAAATTCTTTAAAAACTATTTCTTCAATGATAAATGCAATAAAGTTGCATTATTTACCTTGATTCACCTGAAAAGTGTATTTCCTAATATCCTAAAGCACAGCAAACATACACGCTCTGCCAATGAAATCATAGCTCCACATTTTCTATACCAAGTTCAGCAATTGCAAAATGTCAATGTTAAAGCATGGCTGTACTGAGACAGTGAATTCATTATAGGAGAGGACTGCCCAGCCACTATCTACAGTATTTACAAACAAAGATGATACACATGAAAAGATTTCAGGTGTGAGTTCTGTTAGAAAGGAAATGTACCAATAATAAAAAGAGAATGAGAGTCGGAAGAACCTTTATAGAAAACGGTGGAACATTTTCTCTATTGTCATACCAAATAAAAAGAAAGACAACAGTCTCTATTTGGGGGCTATAAGGCACAACCCACGAGCAAATGAGTGTCCAATGGATAGGATCACTAGACACTGTGATTCCGAAGACAACAAAGGACCTGACTTAGAGTTTTGCCAATGGGTCACTTTGCCACAAATGTGACTGTTCTACCATTCACCGTTTTACAATTGGATATAATGCACTTGTAATATGGCAGACGCGATATCCGTCAGGTTTATGATTGAGTAACCTGTCAAGTCAACTGTAAATCAGGCCTAAAGTGCCATTCTCCGGCAGGCCAAACATAGCAAGGCTGAAATTCTTCCCCCACAGGAGACTCACCTCCTGGGCAAAAAAAAATCTGTGCCCCACCAGATTTAGGTACACCACAGTATACCATTCAGGGTTCCCAGGGGGCTCCCGGGGCATGGCTATTCTGGTGCACCGCCGGGTCCCGTTCATCTTATCCAAACAGTGGCTAGATCCCAGGAGTTGATACACCATTATATCAGGTACATTGGATGACGAATGAGTAACCATAGGCAGTGTTTAACCCCTTCGCTGCTAGGCCTTTTCCCCTCCTGTGCTAAGCCCTTTTTGGGCTATTTGAGGTAGTGCGCGCTTAGGCCCCTGTAACTTTTTGACCACATTAGGTATCCACGCCAAATTTGCGTCCTTTTCTTCCAACATCTTGGGGATTCTAAAGGTACCCAGGGTTTGTGGATTCTCCTAGAGGGTTCCCAGAAATTAGTCAAAATACAGCAATTTTTTTTTTTTTTTGTGAAAAATGTGAAAAACGGGCTGCAAATGAAAGCTTCTGGGTTTTTCTCTGCAAATGGTATCAAAAAAGGGTTTGTGGGGCTGAAATCACAATTTCTCCAGCTTTTAGGGAATGACAGACTTTTGTTAGAAAACCAACATTTTTTACACAGTTTTGGCATTTTTCTGGGACATACCCTATTTTTGCTATTTTTTGTGCTTTCAACCTCCTTCCAGTTAACGGTAGAAAAGGGTAACAAAACAATAATGGATCCTGGAAAGCTATACATTTTTGAAAAGTAGACAAAATTCTGAATTCAGCAAGGGGTCATTTGCGTAGATCCATCAAGGTTTCTTTATAGAAATTTACAGGCAAATATAGGAAAAATTAAAAATTTGTTGAAAAAAGCAGCCTCTTGAGTCAACGTTTTTACATGTAACTTCTTCGAATTATGACATCTCTTTGAAAGCAATGTACCGTTACATCCGGTAGACCTTCCTGGTTGTGGGGACATATAGGACTTGTAGGTTCACCAAGAGCCCAACGAACTCAGAGTAGAAAAATGAGCAGCATTTTGTAATGTTTTTTTTTTTTGGTCCGGGTATATAGCAATTATTGTGGGAAAATGTATACTTGGAAAAATCGGTATGAAAGTCACCTATGTATTTCTGAAATGGGAACAAATTACAGAGTTCAGAAACAGTGCATATTTGCACATTTTCGAAATTGGGAATACTCATATTTGCATGACAATTATTGGTCATTTTTCAAAATGACTTTTTTTTTACACAATGTCTTTCATTTGGAAGGGAGAAAAGCATCAAAAATCAATAGGTAATAACAGTTGCTTTACAAATTTGAACTACCCTAAGTCTCCCGAGAAAAATGGTACCTCACTTGTGTGGGTAGGCATAGTGCCCACGACAGGAAGTGGCTCAAAACCTAAGGTGAACACACCACATTTTCACACTGAAAATTTACACCTTTTTTTGCAAAGAGTCTAGCTGTAGTTTTTGAACCCTAGCCCTGCCGGCACCTAGGGAAACCTAGCAAACCTATACATTTTTGAAAACTAGACACCCAGGGGAATCCAGGATGGGGTGACTTGACTGCCTCCCACCATGGTCTGTTACCCAGAATCCCTTGCAAACGTAAAAAATTGACAAAAAAAACACATTTTCCCCACATTTCTGTGATGGAAAGTTCTGGAATCTGCGTGGATCCACACATTTCCACCCACCCCGCGTTCCCCAAAGTCCTACGAGAAAAATGGTACCTCACTTGTGCGGGTCGGCCTAGTGCCCGCGGCAGGAAACGGCGCAAAACGCAACGTGGTTTTGCAGTGAAAAATGACCCTTTTTTTGGCAAAGTGACTAGCTGTAGATTTTGTACCCTAGCCCTGCCGGCACCTAGGGAAACCTAGCAAACCTATACATTTCTGAAAACTAGACACCCAGGGGAATCCAGGATGGGGTGACTTGACTGCCTCCCACCATGGTCTGTTACCCAGAATCCCTTGCAAACGTAAAAAATTGACAAAAAAAACACATTTTCCCCACATTTCTGTGATGGAAAGTTCTGGAATCTGCGTGGATCCACAAATTTCCACCCACCCCGCGTTCCCCAAAGTCCTACGAGAAAAATGGTACCTCACTTGTGCGGGTCGGCCTAGTGCCCGCGACAGGAAACGGCGCAAAACGCAACGTGGTTTTGCAGTGAAAAATGACCCTTTTTTTGGCAAAGTGACTAGCTGTAGATTTTGTACCCTAGCCCTGCCGGCACCTAGGGAAACCTAGCAAACCTATACATTTCTGAAAACTAGACACCCGGGGGAATCCAGGATGGGGTGACTTGACTGCCTCCCACCATGGTCTGTTACCCAGAATCCCTTGCAAACATAAAAAATTGACAAAAAAAACACATTTTCCCCACATTTCTGTGATGGAAAGTTCTGGAATCTGCGTGGATCCACAAATTTCCACCCACCCCGCGTTCCCCAAAGTCCTACAAGAAAAATGGTACCTCACTTGTGCGGGTCGGCCTAGTGCCCGCGACAGGAAACGGCGCAAAACGCAACGTGGTTTTGGAGTGAAAAATGACCCTTTTTTTGGCAAAGTGACTAGCTGTAGATTTTGTACCCTAGCCCTGCCGGCACCTAGGGAAACCTAGCAAACCTATACATTTTTGAAAACTAGACACCCAGGGGAATCCAGGATGGGGTGACTTGACTGCCTCCCTCCATGGTCTGTTACCCAGAATCCCTTGCAAACATAAAAAATTGACAAAAAAAACACATTTTCCCCACATTTCTGTGATGGAAAGTTCTGGAATCTGCGTGGATCCACAAGTTTCCACCCACCCCGCGTTCCCCACAGTCCTACGAGAAAAATGGTACCTCACTTGTGCGGGTCGGCCTAGTGCCCGCGACAGGAAACGGCGCAAAACGCAACGTGGTTTTGGAGTGAAAAATGACCCTTTTTTTGGCAAAGTGACTAGCTGTAGATTTTGTACCCTAGCCCTGCCGGCACCTAGGGAAACCTAGCAAACCTATACATTTTTGAAAACTAGACACCCATTTTCGAAATTGGGAATACTCATATTTGCATGACAATTATTGGTCATTTTTCAAAATGACTTTTTTTTTACACAATGTCTTTCATTTGGAAGGGAGAAATGCAACAAAAATCAATAGGTAATAACAGTTGCTTTACAAATTTGAACTACCCTAAGTCTCCCGAGAAAAATGGTACCTCACTTGTGTGGGTAGGCATAGTGCCCACGACAGGAAGTGGCTCAAAACCTAAGGTGAACACACCACATTTTCACACTGAAAATTTACACTTTTTTTGCAAAGAGTCTAGCTGTAGTTTTTGAACCCTAGCCCTGCCGGCACCTAGGGAAACCTAGCAAACCTATACATTTTTGAAAACTAGACACCCAGGGGAATCCAGGATGGGGTGACTTGACTGCCTCCCACCATGGTCTGTTACCCAGAATCCCTTGCAAACGTAAAAAATTGACAAAAAAAACACATTTTCCCCACATTTCTGTGATGGAAAGTTCTGGAATCTGCGTGGATCCACACATTTCCACCCACCCCGCGTTCCCCAAAGTCCTACGAGAAAAATGGTACCTCACTTGTGCGGGTCGGCCTAGTGCCCGCGGCAGGAAACGGCGCAAAACGCAACGTGGTTTTGCAGTGAAAAATGACCCTTTTTTTGGCAAAGTGACTAGCTGTAGATTTTGTACCCTAGCCCTGCCGGCACCTAGGGAAACCTAGCAAACCTATACATTTCTGAAAACTAGACACCCAGGGGAATCCAGGATGGGGTGACTTGACTGCCTCCCACCATGGTCTGTTACCCAGAATCCCTTGCAAACGTAAAAAATTGACAAAAAAAACACATTTTCCCCACATTTCTGTGATGGAAAGTTCTGGAATCTGCGTGGATCCACAAATTTCCACCCACCCCGCGTTCCCCAAAGTCCTACGAGAAAAATGGTACCTCACTTGTGCAGGTCGGCCTAGTGCCCGCGACAGGAAACGGCGCAAAACGCAACGTGGTTTTGCAGTGAAAAATGACCCTTTTTTTGGCAAAGTGACTAGCTGTAGATTTTGTACCCTAGCCCTGCCGGCACCTAGGGAAACCTAGCAAACCTATACATTTCTGAAAACTAGACACCCGGGGGAATCCAGGATGGGGTGACTTGACTGCCTCCCACCATGGTCTGTTACCCAGAATCCCTTGCAAACGTAAAACATTGACAAAAAAAACACATTTTCCCCACATTTCTGTGATGGAAAGTTCTGGAATCTGCGTGGATCCACAAATTTCCACCCACCCCGCGTTCCCCAAAGTCCTACGAGAAAAATGGTACCTCACTTGTGCGGGTCGGCCTAGTGCCCGCGACAGGAAACGGCGCAAAACGCAACGTGGTTTTGGAGTGAAAAATGACCCTTTTTTTGGCAAAGTGACTAGCTGTAGTTTTTGTACCCTAGCCCTGCCGGCACCTAGGGAAACCTAGCAAACCTATACATTTCTGAAAACTAGACACCCAGGGGAATCCAGGATGGGGTGACTTGACTGCCTCCCACCATGGTCTGTTACCCAGAATCCCTTGCAAACGTAAACAATTGACAAAAAAAACACATTTTCCCCACATTTCTGTGATGGAAAGTTCTGGAACCTGCGTGGATCCACAAATTTCCACCCACCCCGCGTTCCCCAAAGTCCTACGAGAAAAATGGTACCTCACTTGTGCGGGTCGGCCTAGTGCCCGCGACAGGAAACGGCGCAAAACGCAACGTGGTTTTGGAGTGAAAAATGACCCTTTTTTTGGCAAAGTGACTAGCTGTAGATTTTGTACCCTAGCCCTGCCGGCACCTAGGGAAACCTAGCAAACCTATACATTTCTGAAAACTAGACACCCAGGGGAATCTAGGATGGGGTGACTTGACTGCCTCCCACCATGGTCTGTTACCCAGAATCCCTTGCAAACGTAAAAAATTGACAAAAAAAACACATTTTCCCCACATTTCTGTGATGGAAAGTTCTGGAATCTGCGTGGATCCACAAATTTCCACCCACCCCGCGTTCCCCAAAGTCCTACGAGAAAAATGGTACCTCACTTGTGCGGGTCGGCCTAGTGCCCGCGACAGGAAACGGCGCAAAACGCAACGTGGTTTTGGAGTGAAAAATGACCCTTTTTTTGGCAAAGTGACTAGCTGTAGATTTTGTACCCTAGCCCTGCCGGCACCTAGGGAAACCTAGCAAACCTATACATTTCTGAAAACTAGACACCCAGGGGAATCCAGGATGGGGTGACTTGACTGCCTCCCACCATGGTCTGTTACCCAGAATCCCTTGCAAACGTAAAAAATTGACAAAAAAAACACATTTTCCCCACATTTCTGTGATGGAAAGTTCTGGAATCTGCGTGGATCCACAAATTTCCACCCACCCCGCGTTCCCCTAAGTCCTACGAGAAAAATGGTACCTCACTTGTGCGGGTTGGCCTAGTGCCCGCGACAGGAAACGGCGCAAAACGCAACGTGGTTTTGGAGTGAAAAATGACCCTTTTTTTGGCAAAGTGACTAGCTGTAGATTTTGTACCCTAGCCCTGCCGGCACCTAGGGAAACCTAGCAAACCTATACATTTCTGAAAACTAGACACCCAGGGGAATCCAGGATGGGGTGACTTGACTGCCTCCCACCATGGTCTGTTACCCAGAATCCCTTGCAAACGTAAAAAATTGACAAAAAAAACACATTTTCCCCACATTTCTGTGATGGAAAGTTCTGGAATCTGCGTGGATCCACAAATTTCCACCCACCCCGCGTTCCCCAAAGTCCTACGAGAAAAATGGTACCTCACTTGTGCGGGTCGGCCTAGTGCCCGCGACAGGAAACGGCGCAAAACGCAACGTGGTTTTGCAGTGAAAAATGACCCTTTTTTGGCAAAGTGACTAGCTGTAGATTTTGTACCCTAGCCCTGCCGGCACCTAGGGAAACCTAGCAAACCTATACATTTTTGAAAACTAGACACCCAGGGGAATCCAGGATGGGGTGACTTGACTGCCTCCCACCATGGTCTGTTACCCAGAATCCCTTGCAAATGTAAAAAATTGACAAAAAAAACACATTTTCCCCACATTTCTGTGATGGAAAGTTCTGGAATCTGCGTGGATCCACAAATTTCCACCCACCCCGCGTTCCCCAAAGTCCTACGAGAAAAATGGTACCTCACTTGTGCGGGTCGGCCTAGTGCCCGCGACAGGAAACGGCGCAAAACGCAACGTGGTTTTGGAGTGAAAAATGACCCTTTTTTTAGCAAAGTGACTAGCTGTAGATTTTGTACCCTAGCCCTGCCGGCACCTAGGGAAACCTAGCAAACCTATACATTTCTGAAAACTAGACACCCAGGGGAATCCAGGATGGGGTGACTTGACTGCCTCCCACCATGGTCTGTTACCCAGAATCTCTTGCAAACATAAAAAATTGACAAAAAAAACACATTTTCCCCACATTTCTGTGATGGAAAGTTCTGGAATCTGCGTGGATCCACAAATTTCCACCCACCCCGCGTTCCCCAAGGTCCTACGAGAAAAATGGTACCTCACTTGTGCGGGTCGGCCTAGTGCCCGCGACAGGAAACGGCGCAAAACGCAACGTGGTTTTTGAGTGAAAAATGACCCTTTTTTTGGCAAAGTGACTAGCTGTAGATTTTGTACCCTAGCCCTGCCGGCACCTAGGGAAACCTAGCAAACCTATACATTTCTGAAAACTAGACACCCAGGGGAATCCAGGATGGGGTGACTTGACTGCCTCCCACCATGGTCTGTTACCCAGAATCCCTTGCAAACATAAAAAATTGACCAAAAAAACACATTTTCCCCACATTTCTGTGATGGAAAGTTCTGGAATCTGCGTGGATCCACAAATTTCCACCCACCCCGCGTTCCCCAAAGTCCTACGAGAAAAATGGTACCTCACTTGTGCAGGTCGGCCTAGTGCCCGCGACAGGAAACGGCGCAAAACGCAACGTGGTTTTGGAGTGAAAAATGACCCTTTTTTTGGCAAAGTGACTAGCTGTAGATTTTGTACCCTAGCCCTGCCGGCACCTAGGGAAACCTAGCAAACCTATACATTTCTGAAAACTAGACACCCAGGGGAATCCAGGATGGGGTGACTTGACTGCCTCCCACCATGGTCTGTTACCCAGAATCCCTTGCAAACGTAAAAAATTGACAAAAAAAACACATTTTCCCCACATTTCTGTGATGGAAAGTTCTGGAATCTGCGTGGATCCACAAATTTCCACCCACCCCGCGTTCCCCAAAGTCCTACGAGAAAAATGGTACCTCACTTGTGCGGGTCGGCCTAGTGCCCGCGACAGGAAACGGCGCAAAACGCAACGTGGTTTTGGAGTGAAAAATGACCCTTTTTTTGGCAAAGTGACTAGCTGTAGATTTTGTACCCTAGCCCTGCCGGCACCTAGGGAAACCTAGCAAACCTATACATTTTTGAAAACTAGACACCCAGGGGAATCCAGGATGGGGTGACTTGACTGCCTCCCACCATGGTCTGTTACCCAGAATCCCTTGCAAACGTAAAAAATTGACAAAAAAAACACATTTTCCCCATATTTCTGTGATGGAAAGTTCTGGAATCTGCGTGGATCCACAAATTTCCACCCACCCCGCGTTCCCCAAAGTCCTACGAGAAAAATGGTACCTCACTTGTGCGGGTCGGCCTAGTGTCCGCGACAGGAAACGGCGCAAAACGCAACGTGGTTTTGCAGTGAAAAATGACCCTTTTTTTGGCAAAGTGACTAGCTGTAGATTTTGTACCCTAGCCCTGCCGGCACCTAGGGAAACCTAGCAAACCTATACATTTCTGAAAACTAGACACCCAGGGGAATCCAGGATGGGGTGACTTGACTGCCTCCCACCATGGTCTGTTACCCAGAATCCCTTGCAAACGTAAAAAATTGACAAAAAAAACACATTTTCCCCACATTTCTGTGATGGAAAGTTCTGGAATCTGCGTGGATCCACAAATTTCCACCCACCCCGCGTTCCCCAAAGTCCTACGAGAAAAATGGTACCTCACTTGTGCGGGTCGGCCTAGTGCCCGCGACAGGAAACGGCGCAAAACGCAACGTGGTTTTGGAGTGAAAAATGACCCTTTTTTTGGCAAAGTGACTAGCTGTAGATTTTGTACCCTAGCCCTGCCGGCACCTAGGGAAACCTAGCAAACCTATACATTTTTGAAAACTAGACACCCAGGGGAATCCAGGATGGGGTGACTTGACTGCCTCCCACCATGGTCTGTTACCCAGAATCCCTTGCAAACGTAAAAAATTGACAAAAAAAACACATTTTCCCCACATTTCTGTGATGGAAAGTTCTGGAATCTGCGTGGATCCACAAATTTCCACCCACCCCGCGTTCCCCAAAGTCCTACGAG
Organism: Triturus cristatus; assembly: GCF_964204655.1. Taxonomy (NCBI): domain Eukaryota; kingdom Metazoa; phylum Chordata; class Amphibia; order Caudata; family Salamandridae; genus Triturus; species Triturus cristatus. The sequence goes on from NC_140594.1 coordinate 249,685,119, forward strand.
AAAAATGGTACCTCACTTGTGCGGGTCGGCCTAGTGCCCGCGACAGGAAACGGCGCAAAACGCAACGTGGTTTTGCAGTGAAAAATGACCCTTTTTTTGGCAAAGTGACTAGCTGTAGATTTTGTACCCTAGCCCTGCCGGCACCTAGGGAAACCTAGCAAACCTATACATTTCTGAAAACTAGACACCCAGGGGAATCCAGGATGGGGTGACTTGACTGCCTCCCACCATGGTCTGTTACCCAGAATCCCTTGCAAACGTAAAAAATTGACAAAAAAAAACACATTTTCCCCACATTTCTGTGATGGAAAGTTCTGGAATCTGCGTGGATCCACAAATTTCCACCCACCCCGCGTTCCCCAAAGTCCTACGAGAAAAATGGTACCTCACTTGTGCGGGTCGGCCTAGTGCCCGCGACAGGAAACGGCGCAAAACGCAACGTGGTTTTGGAGTGAAAAATGACCCTTTTTTTGGCAAAGTGACTAGCTGTAGATTTTGTACCCTAGCCCTGCCGGCACCTAGGGAAACCTAGCAAACCTATACATTTTTGAAAACTAGACACCCAGGGGAATCCAGGATGGGGTGACTTGACTGCCTCCCACCATGGTCTGTTACCCAGAATCCCTTGCAAACGTAAAAAATTGACAAAAAAAACACATTTTCCCCACATTTCTGTGATGGAAAGTTCTGGAACCTGCGTGGATCCACAAATTTCCACCCACCCCGCGTTCCCGCAAGTCCTACGAGAAAAATGGTACCTCACTTGTGCGGGTCGGCCTAGTGCCCGCGACAGGAAACGGCGCAAAACGCAACGTGGTTTTGGAGTGAAAAATGACCCTTTTTTTGGCAAAGTGACTAGCTGTAGATTTTGTACCCTAGCCCTGCCGGGACCTAGGGAAACCTAGCAAACCTATACATTTCTGAAAACTAGACACCCAGGGGAATCCAGGATGGGGTGACTTGACTGCCTCCCACCATGGTCTGTTACCCAGAATCCCTTGCAAACGTAAAAAATTGACAAAAAAAACACATTTTCCCCACATTTCTGTGATGGAAAGTTCTGGAATCTGCGTGGATCCACAAATTTCCACCCACCCCGCGTTCCCCTAAGTCCTACGAGAAAAATGGTACCTCACTTGTGCGGGTTGGCCTAGTGCCCGCGGCAGGAAACGGCGCAAAACGCAACGTGGTTTTGGAGTGAAAAATGACCCTTTTTTTGGCAAAGTGACTAGCTGTAGATTTTGTACCCTAGCCGTGCCGGCACCTAGGGAAACCTAGCAAACCTATACATTTCTGAAAACTAGACACCCAGGGGAATCCAGGATGGGGTGACTTGACTGCCTCCCACCATGGTCTGTTACCCAGAATCCCTTGCAAACGTAAACAATTGACAAAAAAAACACATTTTCCCCACATTTCTGTGATGGAAAGTTCTGGAATCTGCGTGGATCCACAAATTTCCACCCACCCCGCGTTCCCCAAAGTCCTACGAGAAAAATGGTACCTCACTTGTGCGGGTCGGCCTAGTGCCCGCGGCAGGAAACGGCGCAAAACGCAACGTGGTTTTGCAGTGAAAAATGACCCTTTTTTTGGCAAAGTGACTAGCTGTAGATTTTGTACCCTAGCCCTGCCGGCACCTAGGGAAACCTAGCAAACCTATACATTTCTGAAAACTAGACACCCAGGGGAATCCAGGATGGGGTGACTTGACTGCCTCCCACCATGGTCTGTTACCCAGAATCCCTTGCAAACGTAAAAAATTGACAAAAAAAACACATTTTCCCCACATTTCTGTGATGGAAAGTTCTGGAATCTGCGTGGATCCACAAATTTCCACCCACCCCGCGTTCCCCAAAGTCCTACGAGAAAAATGGTACCTCACTTGTGCGGGTCGGCCTAGTGCCCGCGACAGGAAACGGCGCAAAACGCAACGTGGTTTTGCAGTGAAAAATGACCCTTTTTTTGGCAAAGTGACTAGCTGTAGATTTTGTACCCTAGCCCTGCCGGCACCTAGGGAAACCTAGCAAACCTATACATTTCTGAAAACTAGACACCCAGGGGAATCCAGGATGGGGTGACTTGACTGCCTCCCACCATGGTCTGTTACCCAGAATCTCTTGCAAACATAAAAAATTGACAAAAAAAACACATTTTCCCCACATTTCTGTGATGGAAAGTTCTGGAATCTGCGTGGATCCACAAATTTCCACCCACCCCGCGCTCCCCAAAGTCCTACGAGAAAAATGGTACCTCACTTGTGCGGGTCGGCCCAGTGCCCGCGACAGGAAACGGCGCAAAACGCAACGTGGTTTTTGAGTGAAAAATGACCCTTTTTTTGGCAAAGTGACTAGCTGTAGATTTTGTACCCTAGCCCTGCCGGCACCTAGGGAAACCTAGCAAACCTATACATTTCTGAAAACTAGACACCCAGGGGAATCCAGGATGGGGTGACTTGACTGCCTCCCACCATGGTCTGTTACCCAGAATCCCTTGCAAACGTAAAAAATTGACAAAAAAAACACATTTTCCCCACATTTCTGTGATGGAAAGTTCTGGAATCTGCGTGGATCCACAAGTTTCCACCCACCCCGCGTTCCCCACAGTCCTACGAGAAAAATGGTACCTCACTTGTGCGGGTCGGCCTAGTGCCCGCGACAGGAAACGGCGCAAAACGCAACGTGGTTTTGGAGTGAAAAATGACCCTTTTTTTGGCAAAGTGACTAGCTGTAGATTTTGTACCCTAGCCCTGCCGTCACCTAGGGAAACCTAGCAAACCTATACATTTCTGAAAACTAGACTCCAAGGGGAATCCAGGATGGGGTGACTTGACTGCCTCCCACCATGGTCTGTTACCCAGAATCCCTTGCAAACGTAAAAAATTGACAAAAAAAACACATTTTCCCCACATTTCTATGATGGAAAGTTCTGGAATCTGCGTGGATCCACAAATTTCCACCCACCCCGCGTTCCCCAAAGTCCTACGAGAAAAATGGTACCTCACTTGTGCGGGTCGGCCTAGTGCCCGCGACAGGAAACGGCGCAAAACGCAACGTGGTTTTGGAGTGAAAAATGACCCTTTTTTTGGCAAAGTGACTAGCTGTAGATTTTGTACCCTAGCCCTGCCGGCACCTAGGGAAACCTAGCAAACCTATACATTTTTGAAAACTAGACACCCAGGGGAATCCAGGATGGGGTGACTTGACTTCCTCCCACCATGGTCTGTTACCCAGAATCCCTTGCAAACGTAAAAAATTGACAAAAAAAACACATTTTCCCCACATTTCTGTGATGGAAAGTTCTGGAACCTGCGTGGATCCACAAATTTCCACCCACCCCGCGTCCCCCAAAGTCCTACGAGAAAAATGGTACCTCACTTGTGCGGGTCGGCCTAGTGCTCGCGACAGGAAACGGCGCAAAACGCAACGTGGTTTTGGAGTGAAAAATGACCCTTTTTTTGGCAAAGTGACTAGCTGTAGATTTTGTACCCTAGCCCTGCCGGCACCTAGGGAAACCTAGCAAACCTATACATTTCTGAAAACTAGACACCCAGGGGAATCCAGGATGGGGTGACTTGACTGCCTCCCACCATGGTCTGTTACCCAGAATCCCTTGCAAACGTAAAAAATTGACAAAAAAAAACACATTTTCCCCACATTTCTGTGATGGAAAGTTCTGGAATCTGCGTGGATCCACAAATTTCCACCCACCCCGCGTTCCCCTAAGTCCTACGAGAAAAATGGTACCTCACTTGTGCGGGTTGGCCTAGTGCCCGCGACAGGAAACGGCGCAAAACGCAACGTGGTTTTGGAGTGAAAAATGACCCTTTTTTTGGCAAAGTGACTAGCTGTAGATTTTGTACCCTAGCCCTGCCGGCACCTAGGGAAACCTAGCAAACCTATACATTTCTGAAAACTAGACACCCAGGGGAATCCAGGATGGGGTGACTTGACTGCCTCCCACCATGGTCTGTTACCCAGAATCCCTTGCAAACGTAAAAAATTGACAAAAAAAACACATTTTCCCCACATTTCTGTGATGGAAAGTTCTGGAATCTGCGTGGATCCACAAATTTCCACCCACCCTGCGTTCCCCAAAGTCCTACGAGAAAAATGGTACCTCACTTGTGCGGGTCGGCTTAGTGCCCGCGACAGGAAACGGCGCAAAACGCAACGTGGTTTTGCAGTGAAAAATGACCCTTTTTTTGGCAAAGTGACTAGCTGTAGATTTTGTACCCTAGCCCTGCCGGCACCTAGGGAAACCTAGCAAACCCAGGCATTTTTGAAAACTAGACACCCGGCGGCTTCCAGGGAGGTATGGCTTGCGTGGATCCCCCAACGTTTCCTTACCCAGAATCCCCTGCAAACCTCAAATTTTGCTCAAAAAATCACTTTTTTCACACATTTTGGGGTGGGAAAGTAGTGGCATCACCGGGCTCACACAAATTTACCACCACCCAGCGTTCCCCCAGGTCTCCCGGTAAAAATGGTGCCTCACTTGTGTAGGAGGCCCAAGTACCCGCGGCAGGCAAGGGCCCCAAACGTAGTGAGGCGACATCAAGATGGCCTATCGCCAAACCACCTGGTTTTGCAAGGGGGGTCACTTTGGTTTTTGGCCCGGTGCGCGGCGGCCATCTAGGGAAACCTACCAAACCCAGGCATTTTTGAAAACTAGATACCCGGCGGCTTCCAGGGAGGTATGGCTTGCGTGGATCCCCCAACGTTTCCTTACCCAGAATCCCCTGCAAACCTCATTTTTTGCTCAAAAAATCACTTTTTTCACACATTTTGGGGTGGGAAAGTAGTGGCATCACCGGGCTCACACAAATTTACCACCACCCAGCGTTCCCCCAGGTCTCCCGGTAAAAATGGTGCCTCACTTGTGTGGGAGGCCCAAGTACCCGCGGCAGGCAAGGGCCCCAAACGTAGTGAGGCGACATCAAGATGGCCTATCGCCAAACCACCTGGTTTTGCAAGGGGGGTCACTTTGGTTTTTGGCCCGGTGCGCGGCGGCCATCTAGGGAAACCTACCAAACCCAGGCATTTTTGAAAACTAGACACCCGGCGGCTTCCAGGGAGGTATGGCTTGCGTGGATCCCCCAACGTTTCCTTACCCAGAATCCCCTGCAAACCTCAATTTTTGCTCAAAAAATCACTTTTTTCACACATTTTGGGGTGGGAAAGTAGTGGCATCACCGGGCTCACACAAATTTACCACCACCCAGCGTTCCCCCAGGTCTCCCGGTAAAAATGGTGCCTCACTTGTGTGGGAGGCCCAAGTACCCGCGGCAGGCAAGGGCCCCAAACGTAGTGAGGCGACATCAAGATGGCCTATCGCCAAACCACCTGGTTTTGCAAGGGGGGTCACTTTGGTTTTTGGCCCGGTGCGCGGCGGCCATCTAGGGAAACCTACCAAACCCAGGCATTTTTGAAAACTAGACACCCGGCGGCTTCCAGGGAGGTATGGCTTGCGTGGATCCCCCAACGTTTCCTTACCCAGAATCCCCTGCAAACCTCAAATTTTGCTCAAAAAATCACTTTTTTCACACATTTTGGGGTGGGAAAGTAGTGGCATCACCGGGCTCACACAAATTTACCACCACCCAGCGTTCCCCCAGGTCTCCCGGTAAAAACGGTGCCTCACTTGTGTGGGAGGCCCAAGTACCCGCGGCAGGCAAGGGCCCCAAACATAGTGAGGCGACATCAAGATGGCCTATCGCCAAACCACCTGGATTTGCAAGGGGGGTCACTTTGGTTTTTGGCCCGGTGCGCGGCGGCCATCTAGGGAAACCTACCGAACCCAGGCATTTTTGAAAACTAGACACCCGGCGGCTTCCAGGGAGGTATGGCTTGCATGGATCCCCCAACGTTTCCTTACCCAGAATCCCCTGCAAACCTCAAATTTTGCTCAAAAAATCACTTTTTTCACACATTTTGGGGTGGGAAAGTAGTGGCATCACCGGGCTCACACAAATTTACCACCACCCAGCGTTCCCCCAGGTCTCCCGGTAAAAATGGTGCCTCACTTGTGTGGGAGGCCCAAGTACCCGCGGCAGGCAAGGGCCCCAAACGTAGTGAGGCGACATCAAGATGGCCTATCGCCAAACCACCTGGTTTTGCAAGGGGGGTCACTTTGGTTTTTGGCCCGGTGCGCGGCGGCCATCTAGGGAAACCTACCAAACCCAGGCATTTTTGAAAACTAGACACCCGGCGGCTTCCAGGGAGGTATGGCTTGCGTGGATCCCCCAACGTTTCCTTACCCAGAATCCCCTGCAAACCTCATATTTTGCTCAAAAAATCACTTTTTTCACACATTTTGGGGTGGGAAAGTAGTGGCATCACCGGGCTCACACAAATTTACCACCACCCAGCGTTCCCCCAGGTCTCCCGGTAAAAATGGTGCCTCACTTGTGTGGGAGGCCCAAGTACCCGCGGCAGGCAAGGGCCCCAAACGTAGTGAGGCGACATCAAGATGGCCTATCGCCAAACCACCTGGTTTTGCAAGAGGGGTCACTTTGGTTTTTGGCCCGGTGCGCGGCGGCTATCTAGGGAAACCTACCAAACCCAGGCATTTTTGAAAACTAGACACCCGGCGGCTTCCAGGGAGGTATGGCTTGCGTGGATTCCCCAACGTTTCCTTACCCAGAATCCCCTGCAAACCTCAAATTTTGCTCAAAAAATCACTTTTTTCACACATTTTGGGGTGGGAAAGTAGTGGCATCACCGGGCTCACACAAATTTACCACCACCCAGCGTTCCCCCAGGTCTCCCGGTAAAAATGGTGCCTCACTTGTGTGGGAGGCCCAAGTACCCGCGGCAGGCAAGGGCCCCAAACGTAGTGAGGCGACATCAAGATGGCCTATCGCCAAACCACCTGGTTTTGCAAGGGGGGTCACTTTGGTTTTTGGCCCGGTGCACGGCGGCCATCTAGGGAAACCTACCAAACCCAGGCATTTTTGAAAACTAGACACCCGGCGGCTTCCAGGGAGGTATGGCTTGCGTGGATCCCCCAACGTTTCCTTACCCAGAATCCCCTGCAAACCTCAAATTTTGCTCAAAAAATCACTTTTTTCACACATTTTGGGGTGGGAAAGTAGTGGCATCACCGGGCTCACACAAATTTACCACCACCCAGCGTTCCCCCAGGTCTCCCGGTAAAAATGGTGCCTCACTTGTGTGGGAGGCCCAAGTACCCGCGGCAGGCAAGGGCCCCAAACGTAGTGAGGCGACATCAAGATGGCCTATCGCCAAACCACCTGGTTTTGCAAGGGGGGTCACTTTGGTTTTTGGCCCGGTGCGCGGCGGCCATCAAGGGAAACCTAGCAAACCCAGGCATTTTTGAAAACTAGACACCCGGCGGCTTCCAGGGAGGTATGGCTTGCGTGGATCCCCCAACGTTTCCTTACCCAGAATCCCCTGCAAACCTCAAATTTTGCTCAAAAAATCACTTTTTTCACACATTTTGGGGTGGGAAAGTAGTGGCATCACCGGGCTCACACAAATTTACCACCACCCAGCGTTCCCCCAGGTCTCCCGGTAAAAATGGTGCCTCACTTGTGTGGGAGGCCCAGGTACCCGCGGCAGGCAAGGGCCCCAAACGTAGTGAGGCGACATCAAGATGGCCTATCGCCAAACCACCTGGTTTTGCAAGGGGGGTCACTTTGGTTTTTGGCCCGGTGCGCGGCGGCCATCTAGGTAAACCTAGCAAACCCAGGCATTTTTGAAAACTAGACACCCGGCGGCTTCCAGGGAGGTATGGCTTGCGTGGATCCCCCAACGTTTCCTTACCCAGAATCCCCTGCAAACCTCAAATTTTGCTCAAAAAATCACTTTTTTCACACATTTTGGGGTGGGAAAGTAGTGGCATCACCGGGCTCACACAAATTTACCACCACCCAGCGTTCCCCCAGGTCTCCCGGTAAAAATGGTGCCTCACTTGTGTGGGAGGCCCAAGTACCCGCGGCAGGCAAGGGCCCCAAACGTAGTGAGGCAACATCAACATTGCCTATCCCAAATGTCGCCTCACTACGTTTGTTGTCCTTGCCTGCCGCGGGTACTTGGGCCTCCCACACAAGTGAGGCACCATTTTTACCGGGAGACCTGGGGGAACGCTGGGTGGTGGTAAATTTGTGTGAGCCCGGTGATGCCACTACTTTCCCACCCCAAAATGTGTGAAAAAAGTGATTTTTTGAGCAAAATTTGAGGTTTGCAGGGGATTCTGGGTAAGGAAACGTTGGGGGATCCACGCAAGCCATACCTCCCTGGAAGCCGCCGGGTGTCTAGTTTTCAAAAATGCCTGGGTTTGCTAGGTTTCCCTAGATGGCCGCCGCGCACCGGGCCAAAAACCAAAGTGACCCCCCTTGCAAAACCAGGTGGTTTGGCGATAGGCCATCTTGATGTCGCCTCACTACGTTTGTTGTCCTTGCCTGCCGCGGGTACTTGGGCCTCCCACACAAGTGAGGCACCATTTTTACCGGGAGACCTGGGGGAACGCTGGGTGGTGGTAAATTTGTGTGAGCCCGGTGATGCCACTACTTTCCCACCCCAAAATGTGTGAAAAAAGTGATTTTTTGAGCAAAATTTGAGGTTTGCAGGGGATTCTGGGTAAGGAAACGTTGGGGGATCCACGCAAGCCATACCTCCCTGGAAGACGCCGGGTGTCTAGTTTTCAAAAATGCCTGGGTTTGCTAGGTTTCCCTAGATGGCCGCCGCGCACCAGCCAAAAACCAAAGTGACCCCCCTTGCAAAACCAGGTGGTTTGGCGATAGGCCATCTTGATGTCGCCTCACTACCTTTGGGGCCCTTGCCTGCCGCGGGTACTTGGGCCTCCCACACAAGTGAGGCACCATTTTTACCGGGAGACCTGGGGGAACGCTGGGTGGTGGTAAATTTGTGTGAGCCCAGTGATGCCACTACTTTCCCACCCCAAAATGTGTGAAAAAAGTGATTTTTTGAGCATAATTTGAGGTTTGCAGGGGATTCTGGGTAAGGAAACGTTGGGGGATCCACGCAAGCCATACCTCCCTGGAAGCCGCCGGGTGTCTAGTTTTCAAAAATGCCTGGGTTTGCTAGGTTTCCCTAGATGGCCGCCGCGCACCGGGCCAAAAACCAAAGTGACCCCCCTTGCAAAACCAGGTGGTTTGGCGATAGGCCATCTTGATGTCGCCTCACTACGTTTGGGGCCCTTGCCTGCCGCGGGTACTTGGGCCTCCCACACAAGTGAGGCACCATTTTTACCGGGAGACCTGGGGGAACGCTGGGTGGTGGTAAATTTGTGTGAGCCCGGTGATGCCACTACTTTCCCACCCCAAAATGTGTGAAAAAAGTGATTTTTTGAGCAAAATTTGAGGTTTGCAGGGGATTCTGGGTAAGGAAACGTTGGGGGATCCACGCAAGCCATACCTCCCTGGAAGCCGCCGGGTGTCTAGTTTTCAAAAATGCCTGGGTTTGCTAGGTTTCCCTAGATGGCCGCCGCGCACCGGGCCAAAAACCAAAGTGACCCCCCTTGCAAAACCAGGTGGTTTGGCGATAGGCCATCTTGATGTCGCCTCACTACGTTTGGGGCCCTTGCCTGCCGCGGGTATTTGGGCCTCCCACACAAGTGAGGCACCATTTTTACCGGGAGACCTGGGGGAACGCTGAGTGGTGGTAAATTTGTGTGAGCCCGGTGATGCCACTACTTTCCCACCCCAAAATGTGTGAAAAAAGTGATTTTTTGAGCAAAATTTGAGGTTTGCAGGGGATTCTGGGTAAGGAAACGTTGGGGGATCCACGCAAGCCATACCTCCCTGGAAGCCGCCGGGTGTCTAGTTTTCAAAAATGCCTGGCTTTGCTAGGTTTCCCTAGATGGCCGCCGCGCACCGGGCCAAAAACCAAAGTGACCCCCCTTGCAAAACCAGGTGGTTTGGCGATAGGCCATCTTGATTTCGCCTCACTACGTTTGGGGCCCTTGACTGCCGCGGGTACTTGGGCCTCCCACACAAGTGAGGCACCATTTTTACCGGGAGACCTGGGGGAACGCTGGGTGGTGGTAAATTTGTGTGAGCCCGGTGATGCCACTACTTTCCCACCCCAAAATGTGTGAAAAAAGTGATTTTTTGAGCAAAATTTGAGGTTTGCAGGGGATTCTGGGTAAGGAAACGTTGGGGGATCCACGCAAGCCATACCTCCCTGGAAGCCGCCGGGTGTCTAGTTTTCAAAAATGCCTGGGTTTGCTAGGTTTCCCTAGATGGCCACCGCGCACCGGGCCAAAAACCAAAGTGACCCCCCTTGCAAAACCAGGTGGTTTGGCGATAGGCCATCTTGATGTCGCCTCACTACGTTTGGGGCCCTTGCCTGCCGCGGGTACTTGGGCCTCCCACACAAGTGAGGCACCATTTTTACCGGGAGACCTGGGGGAACGCTGGGTGGTGGTAAATTTGTGTGAGCCCGGTGATGCCACTACTTTCCCACCCCAAAATGAGTGAAAAAAGTGATTTTTTGAGCAAATTTTGAGGTTTGCAGGGGATTCTGGGTAAGGAAACGTTGGGGGATCCACGCAAGCCATACCTCCCTGGAAGCCGCCGGGTGTCTAGTTTTCAAAAATGCCTGGGTTTGCTAGGTTTCCCTAGATGGCCGCTGCGCACCGGGCCAAAAACCAAAGTGACCCCCCTTGCAAAACCAGGTGGTTTGGCGATAGGCCATCTTGATGTCGCCTCACTACGTTTGGGGCCCTTGCCTGCCGCGGGTACTTGGGCCTCCCACACAAGTGAGGCACCATTTTTACCGGGAGACCTGGGGGAACGCTGGGTGGTGGTAAATTTGTGTGAGCCCGGTGATGCCACTACTTTCCCACCCCAAAATGTGTGAAAAAAGTGATTTTTTGAGCAAAATTTGAGGTTTGCAGGGGATTCTGGGTAAGGAAACGTTGGGGGATCCACGCAAGCCATACCTCCCTGGAAGCCGCCGGGTGTCTAGTTTTCAAAAATGCCTGGGTTTGGTAGGTTTCCCTAGATGGCCGCCGCGCACTGGGCCAAAAACCAAAGTGACCCCCCTTGCAAAACCAGGTGGTTTGGCGATAGGCCATCTTGATGTCGCCTCACTACGTTTGGGGCCCTTGCCTGCCGCGGGTACTTGGGCCTCCCACACAAGTGAGGCACTATTTTTACCGGGAGACCTGGGGGAACGCTGGGTGGTGGTAAATTTGTGTGAGCCCGGTGATGCCACTACTTTCCCACCCCAAAATGTGTGAAAAAAGTGATTTTTTGAGCAAAATTTGAGGTTTGCAGGGGATTCTGGGTAAGGAAACGTTGGGGGATCCACGCAAGCCATACCTCCCTGGAAGCCGCCGGGTGTCTAGTTTTCAAAAATGCCTGGGTTTGGTAGGTTTCCCTAGATGGCCGCCGCGCACCGGGCCAAAAACCAAAGTGACCCCCCTTGCAAAACCAGGTGGTTTGGCGATAGGCCATCTTGATGTCGCCTCACTACGTTTGGGGCCCTTGCCTGCCGCGGGTACTTGGGCCTCCCACACAAGTGAGGCACCATTTTTACCGGGAGACCTGGGGGAACGCTGGGTGGTGGTAAATTTGTGTGAGCCCGGTGATGCCACTACTTTCCCACCCCAAAATGTGTGAAAAAAGTGATTTTTTGAGCAAAATTTGAGGTTTGCAGGGGATTCTGGGTAAGGAAACGTTGGGGGATCCACGCAAGCCATACCTCCCTGGAAGCCGCCGGGTGTCTAGTTTTCAAAAATGCCTGGGTTCGGTAGGTTTCCCTAGATGGCCGCCGCGCACCGGGCCAAAAACCAAAGTGACCCCCCTTGCAAAACCAGGTGGTTTGGCGATAGGCCATCTTGATGTCGCCTCACTACGTTTGGGGCCCTTGCCTGCCGCGGGTACTTGGGCCTCCCACACAAGTGAGGCACCATTTTTACCGGGAGACCTGGGGGAACGCTGGGTGGTGGTAAATTTGTGTGAGCCCGGTGATGCCACTACTTTCCCACCCCAAAATGTGTGAAAAAAGTGATTTTTTGAGCAAAATTTGAGGTTTGCAGGGGATTCTGGGTAAGGAAATGTTGGGGGATCCACGCAAGCCATACCTCCCTGGAAGCCGCCGGGTGTCTAGTTTTCAAAAATGCCTGGGTTTGGTAGGTTTCCCTAGATGGCCGCCGCGCACCGGGCCAAAAACCAAAGTGACCCCCCTTGCAAAACCAGGTGGTTTGGCGATAGGCCATCTTGATGTCGCCTCACTACGTTTGGGGCCCTTGCCTGCCGCGGGTACTTGGGCCTCCCACACAAGTGAGGCACCATTTTTTCCGGGAGACCTGGGGGAACGCTGGGTGGTGGTAAATTTGTGTGAGCCCGGTGATGCCACTACTTTCCCACCCCAAAATGTGTGAAAAAAGTGATTTTTTGGGCAAAAAATGAGGATTGCAGGGGATTCTGGGTAAGGAAACGTTGGGGGATCCACGCAAGCCATACCTCCCTGGAAGCCGCCGGGTGTCTAGTTTTCAGAAATGCGTGGGTTGGAAAGGTTTCCCTAGATGGCCGCCGAGCCCTGGGCAAAAAACCAAAGTAACCCCCCTTGCAAAACCAGATTACCTATTGTTACTACAGCGTGAGAATTTAGGAATAATACTGCAAAGAAAATGTGGCAGACAATTTGAGGTTTACAGGACAATGGGGATAAAAAATATTTTTCAAATCACTAGAGAGACATCACCATGAACTCCCAAGGGTTTTCGACAATATCTACAGTTGGTGGGTTATTCTTACATGGAAAGTGTACCTTGGCAGAGAAACAAAAGACAAAGATTCCTGCACAACCATCTATTCCTCAAACACACACACATACTGGTTGGATTTGGCACGAGGGCAAGTCATGGTTCAGTGTATTAAATTTTATTAACAAGAGATTTCACAAAAATGAAATGCACTGTCAATAATTAAATTCACAAAAAACCAAACCAATGACTTGCAGCTCGTGAGCTGTAAAGCCACGTCAAGGCACCAACCGCTTTACAGGCCATTCACACACCTTTCATACGTGATACAAACAAGACCATTCGCACCACCAGGTACAAAAGCAACACAGTACAAAAATCACCAAAAAGGGACAAGGTACACCCTGCTTCAGAAAGACAAATATTACTGCACAGTCATCTAACCCGCAAGCACACACACATACTGGTTGGATTTGGCACGAGGGTGAGTGATGGTTCAGTAGATAAAATTGTATTACCAAGTGATTTCACAAAACATGAAATGCACTGGTAATAATTGAAAGGGCAAGAAACTGAACCATTGACTCACAGCTCGTGAGCTGTAAAGCCACGACAAGGCACCAACCTCTTTACAGGCCATTCATACACCTTTCATACGTGTGAGACATACAAAACCATTCACACCGCCAGCCGCGGGCCCATCACATAACAAAACTCACACCAGCACACAGCGCCATTCAAGGGCCCATCACTTTCACACGCCCACAATCCAGACACAGCAACTACACAGGCTGAAGGATTGCGTGGAGTGGCACTCAGCTAGCAGTGTGTGTAGTGACCAGCAGAAAGTCACTACTCACACACAGCCAGCCAAGCACCAGTCGACACACACCGCTAGCCAAACGCCAGTCCACGCACACCGCTAGCCAAGCGCCAGTCCAGGCACACCGCCATCCAATCGCCAGTCCAGGCACACCGGCAGCCAATCGCCAATCCACCTACACCGCCAGCCAAGCTCCAGTCCACGGACTCCACCAGACAAGCACCATTCCACGCACACCGCCAGCCAAGCTCCAGTCCACACACACCACCAGACAAGCTCCAGTCCACGGACACCACCAGCCAAGCTCCAGTCCACGGACACCACCAGCCAAACACCAGTCCGCACACACCACCAGTCCACACACACCGCCAGCCAAGTACCAGTCCACGCACACCGCCAGCCAAGCACCATTCCACGCACACCACCAGCCAAGCACCATTCCACGCACACCGCCAGCCAAGCACCATTCCACGCACACCACCAGCCACGCACCAGTCCACGCACACCGCCAGCCAAGCACCATTCCACGCACACCACCAGCCACGCACCAGTCCACGCACACCGCCAGTCCATGCACACCGCCAGTCCACGCACACCGTCAGCCAAGCACCATTCCACGCACACCACCAACCAAGTGCCAGTCCACACACACCAACAGCCAAGCGCAAGCCTACACACACCGCCATCACATTTTGGATTTGTTTAGAAAAAAATAAAAACACAAACAAATTGCAAATAGATACAAATCTTCTAACAGAAAATCAGCAACTAAATACATTGCACTAACACCAACCTTGAAACAGAATCATATTTTCCAAAGAATACAGACCAGGCAGTTCACTTTACCACTCATGAATCTTCCCAGAAGTTTTTACGCGTGTGGTACGCTCGGAAACAAGCAGAGAGACACAGTGCAGGATGAGAGGGACAATCGGGGCAGTACATACGACTCTCCTTCCGCAAACCTCTTCGCCAACAGACTCTACATCTCCTACTGGGAAAATCTTTTGCGGGTGTGGGAGGAATGTGATCTGGAAAGTGGCGTTCTTTCAATCTAGCAACATCCTCCACCAGTCCAACTCTAGGAACACTTGCCTATTCCACTACAACAAGGCTGCCTATTACAGACTCCTGAAACTTAGCAAAAGTCATCTTTGACTCAGGGCAAGAATCCTGGAACACAACAAAAGCATTAAACATTGCCAAGTGGAAAAGATGGATAGCCAACTTCTTGTACCAAATGTAAGCCTTACGAAGAGCAGTGTAAGGTTCCAACCTCTGATCTACTCTGTCAACACCACCCATGTACCTATTATAGTCTAAAACACATACAGGTTTGCGCGCTTCAGCGACCTGACCCCAAACAGTCACAGGTGCAGTGCTTTCATCATGGATGGAAGTCAGCATGTAGACATCTCTCCTGTCTGTAAACTTCACAGCAAGAAGCTCCTGGCAACGCAACGCACTGCACTGTCCCCGCACAAGCTTTTGACAAACAAGTTCTTTCGGAAAACCTTTACGGTTACAGCGGACTGTGCCACAAGCAAAAGTGTCCACTTTGGCCAATTCCCTGAACAACCGTACACCAGTGTAGAAGTTATCTACATATAAATGGTGGCCTTTGTTAAAAAATCCTCTACCAAGTTCCCAAACAATTTTCTCAGTCACTCCAAAAGTGGACGGACAACCAGGGAGGTTAAACCTAGATTCCTTACCGGTGTACACCCTGAAATTAGAGACATATCCAGTCCTACTGTCACACAGCATATACAGCTTTATTCCATAGCGTGCCCTCTTACTAGGAATGTATTGCCTAAAAACCAAGCGGCCCTTGAACAACACCAAAGACTCATCCACTGCAATTTCTCTACCAGGGGCATAAATCTCAGAAAATCGATCAACAAAGTGATCAAGGACAGGCCTAATCTTAAAAAGACGGTCACAATCAGGGTGATCTCGTGGCAACGCTAAACCATTATCTACAAAGTGCATCATCCGAAGCAGAAGCAAATACCTGTCACGAGTCATGACTGCCGGAAAAATAGACGTTGCCATCAAGGGACTGCTAGACCAATATGAAGCCAATGATGGCTTCCTTAGCAAGCCCATCAAAAAAGTTAAACCCAAGAACTTCTTCATCTCTTC
The DNA here is from genome assembly GCF_964204655.1 of Triturus cristatus. Taxonomy (NCBI): domain Eukaryota; kingdom Metazoa; phylum Chordata; class Amphibia; order Caudata; family Salamandridae; genus Triturus; species Triturus cristatus. Next base: position 249,700,783 of record NC_140594.1, read on the forward strand.
AACATTTGTGGGAGTCCACCGGGTAGCTCTAGAGTGTGGCTTAAGACTGGCACTGTTGTCCCTCAAAAACTGTTCGGCATACAAATTAGTCTGCTCAACAATCTCTGCCAAAAACACATCGTCCATAAACAACTGAAAAAAATTTACAGGCAAAAAGTTCTCGGTATTCACTCTAGACCCTGGAACACCAGTAAACTCAGGAAATTCCGGCAGCACCATGCCAGGGGCAACCCAGAGGTCATCAGTTTCAACGGGAAGACTTGCAGCCCCAGCCTGCAGCCCAGATGTCTCTTGCCGCACTACACCAACGGAAAGGCTTGCAGCCCCAGCCTGCAGCCCAGATGCCTCTTGCCGCACTACACCAACGGGAAGCCTTGCAGTCCCAGCCTGCAGCCCAGATGTCTCTTGCCGCACTACACCAACGGGAAGCCTTGCAGCCGCAGGCTGCAGCCCAGATGCCTCTTGCCGCACTATCGGCACATCAGTCTCCTCCTCTAACACAGGCACTTCATCCGCACTAAGAGTATCTTCATCATCCGATGACCCCATACGGAGAGAAAACTCACTGCCAGAATCGTCCCCTGCCCCCTCTCCCTCAGAAGCAGAGTCAGTCTCTGACCCAATATCAGAGGAAGACTCAAACAGCAAACCAACAACCTGCTGAGCAGTCATGCTGCGGCTAGCCATTATACCTACTAAGATAGAAGACTGCACAAACAAGTCAACAACAACCAACAATGTGCAAACCAAGTAAGTAAAGAAATGTGTACCTTATATCAATAAGATCAATGTACTCAAAAACTATACAATCCAAAATCAAAAGAGACAGCTGCACTCACCAGAAACAAACTCTGCAGTGACACAGCAAAGACCAACGATATCAAACTAGAAAGAAGAAAAAAAAACAAATTACTCACAAGACAACAAAATACACATCGTGCACCAATGCAAAAAGTTTTTGAAACTCAAAAACCAAACATACTGCTATTATTACACCATTTGCAAAAAAAAACAGGCAGAGAAATCAAACACATTTGCATTGTACAAAAAAACAGTCTCTTACCAAACTACACAAACAGCAAAACCACCAGAACCAAAACGTCACCGTGAACAGAAGAAAAGCCTTCACCTAGAACAAAAAAGTAAACAAAAAAAACATTACAATTGGAAATCACAAAAAATATGACAATAAACATTATAACATGCCATGTCACTACCCAAATGGTCAATCGGTTTGTGTGCCAGGTCAGGCAGAAAACAGCAGGAAAAAAAAGGCTATTCAGTCCCGGGGCAGGTGAGCCAAATACATATAACAAATTGCACCCTGGAAGCGAGGGGTCACTTCTATTTCTAATTGAACTAATTCCCTGGTGTCTAGTGGGCTTTTCTGCCCCCAATGGGAGCAGAAACGGCAAAAAAATAAAACCGATCTGCCCACAGAGGGGGCAGAAAAGTCTTCAAAACATTTAGGGGCCCAAGGAAGCGACCCTTGCCCAAGGGGTCGCTTCCTACAATAATATTTATATCCCTGGTGTCTAGTGGGCTTTTCTGCCCCCCCCCCTAGGAGCAGAAACGGACAGAAAGACGACCAATCTGCCCCCAGGGGGGGCAGAAAAGTATTCTAAATAATTAGGCCGCAAAGGAAGCGACCCTTGCCCAAGGGGTCGCTTCCTACATAACGAAATAGACATCCCTGGTGTCTAGTGGGCTTTTCTGCCCCCCCTAGGGGCAGAAACGGGCAGAAAGAAGACCGATCTGCCCCCAGGGGGTGCAGAAAAGTCTTCAAATTATTGGGCCCCCCAAGGAAGCGACCCTTGCCTAAGGGGTCGCTTCCTACATAGTAAAAACGACATCCCTGGTGTCTAGTGGGCTTTTCTGCCCCCCCTGGGGGCAGAAACGCGCAGAAAGCGGACCGATCTGCCCCCAGGGGGGGCAGAAAAGACTTCTAAAATTTTTGCCCCCAAGGAAGCGACCCTTGCCTAAGGGGTCGCTTCCTACATAGTAAAAACGACATCCCTGGTGTCTAGTGCGCAGAAAGCGGACCGATCTGCCCCCAGGGGGGGCAGAAAAGACTTCGCCAAATTTTTATCCCCAAGGAAGCGACCCTTGCCCAAGGGGTCGCTTCCCAAATTCGAAATACCAAATCCCTGGTGTCTAGTGGGGCATCCCTACTCCACGATCGCGACGCTGTGCGCGATCGTGGAGCAGGAATGCCCTGTATTGAGACATCGGGGGAGAGGAAATACTCTTTCCTCTCCCCCGATGCCTCAATACTACAGATTTCACCGCCGCGGCCCCCACCGGACTACAAACACCTACCTCTGCTCCCTTGGACGCGCTGGAAGAAATGGATTCCAGCGCGTCCAACGCTTCCTGATGACGCCGGCGCGCGCTGTGCGCGCTGACGTCATCAGAAAGCGTGGGGGGGCTCGGGGGGGCTCTGGGGTGGCAGCGGAAGCTCTTCCGCTGCCACCCCCGTTAAGGGGGTGAAGATCGCTGCACAAGGGGGGGAGCGCCAGCGCTTCCCCCGGGGGCTGTCCTCATGACGGAACGGTTCCGTCATGAGCACAGCCCAACCGATGCTCATGACGGAACCGTTCCGTCATGAGCATCGAAGGGGTTAATCTCCTCCTCCTAGGGGGCACACCTTCACCAATAGACTCTAACAAGTGTGGGGGGAGCTCCCGGAGGGCCTGACTCTTCTGGGTGGGGATTGGAATGACATTATGTCACCTCTAGATCATCGGCACGAGCCGGGGCACAAGCCTCGTACAGGTAGATCCAAACTACTTCTCCTGGCTACTACACTGGGGTGGTCGGATGCGTGGCGAGCCTATCAACCCTCTGAGAGGGTTTTACATTCCTATCTGCCATGCACGGAGCCCTATCATGGCTAGATTATGTCTTTCTTCCTTACAATTACATACATAGGGTGTCCCATGTTTCTATCCTACCCAGGGGATTATCAGACCATTCTCCGGTCTTATTCAAGCTGGTTTAGGATCTCAGAGCCTCTCTTTCGGTGGCGTATGCCACCCTGTCACCTCCAAGACCCCAAATACCAGGATGTTCTTCAACAGGCCATTTCCAACTACCTCTCGGCCAACGCCGCCTCAACCCCATCCAGTGTTATTCTGTGGGTGGATCTTAAACGCACAATTTGTGGTGTCGATATTAGTTTCCGTGCGGGGGAAAAACGCAAAGTCTTGCCCAAATTGTGGAATTAGAAGACTCCCATCCCTCAAAGCAAAATTTGTTACGAGTGCCAGTCCAACTTTGCAGCGCAATCTCCTCCAAATACAGCAACAAATACATCAACATCTCATCAATGAGGCGCACAAGATTTGGCTAGCGACACAGCACAGGATATATCAATGGGACGGCAAATCTAGTAAAAAGCTTAACTGGTTGTGCCAGGCCGCTATGTCCCCTACTGTGTTCCAGCGCTTCGAGACGCAGACGAAGTTTTGTGCACCTCCCCAGAAGTGGTGGTCTAAGTGTTCGCTGCCTATTGTGCTTCCCTATATAAACAGAAAGAATTCATATTGAGGGCCCTTATAGGAAGTTCCTAACAGACATACTCCCCAAAAGCTCCTAGACCATGTACGAGACCAACTAGATGCCCCAATAACTGTAGACGAACTCAGAGCTGCACTGGTTAGTTTTCATCCCTGGCCTAATGGTTTCCCCATTGATTTCCTACAGCCACATATGACAGCACTGGGTCCATATTTGTAAGAGTCACTTCATGGGGCTGTCGAATAGCACATCTTGTGCCCAGATTGGCGCCATGCTGAAATCGTCGTATTTCTCAAACCCGGCCGTCCCCCGGAAGATCCCTTTTTGAATCGCTCCCCTTCCCTCCTTAATTTCGAACCCAAACTGCTGGCCAAAGTTCTTGCAGACTGCATCCGCTCTGGCTATAGAGCCCATGGACACCTGGGTGCGGCAAGACCCATTGATCCGGGGGGGTTGAGTGGGCACGGGAACGATCTGACAGAATCATGATATATGTAGCTGATGTGCTGTTTTTATGACTGATCCATGGTCCTCTGGGCCTCGAATTATTCAGATTCCACGAGTGTCCGGGGAGAGCACCAGCCTGGGAGCTAATCCTTCTAAAATCCATGCTCTTTCCTGTATGTGGTGGCCAGGGAAGTGGAACCTGGGCTGCGTAGTTGTCCCATGCGACGGAAGGATTCAAATATCTAGGAGTTTTTATTTCACCATGCCCCATGATATCGTGGATACATAATATTTCTCCATTGCTCTAAACACGTACGCGAAGAGACCACGATAAGGTACCATCTTCCGCTGTCCCTCTATGGGTGATCAGCAATTTTTAAGATGGTCTCCCTGCCTCAGATACTTTATCGGTTGCAAGCTTTCCCTTATAATATCCCTCGCACATGGTTCGCACAAATCAATGCAATCCTGAAGAGGTTCTTTTTGCAGGGCGGTGCCATTCAAGTAGCGCTATGTACCTGCACACAGTCGAGATACTACGGGGGCATTGCAGCTGCTGATGTATATGCTTATTTTGTGGCCTCCTATCTTTTAGTCATTAATGGGTTGTGGTAGAATGCCTCAGACTCCTCTACAGCCAAATGAACCTATACTTTCTTTCCCCCACTGCCAAAACAGTAGTTCAACTCTGGCGATACACTGTTAAAACATGGGCTAGTCAGGGGGCCTGACACAGACGACCCCGCTGTGGCAGAGCACATATTTGCACCCCGTTTCCGAACTCTCTCGCTTTCATAAATGGGACCTTCTTGGAATTTCTACCCTAGGGTATATTATACAGGGTCCGATTCTAAAATCATTTCAGCAACTGCAAAAAGAATTTCAGCTGCTTACTTCACAGTTCTATATGTACCTGCAGCTGAGACATGCCCTGACCCCCCGTGGTCCATCAGTTGGACAACCTACAAGAATTTCATCCCTTGGAGGGACACCTATTTATGGGTGGCCTAGGGGTGCACAAGATATGACAAATTTACCAAACCTTGACCACCCACACTCGAACTACACTATTCAAAACCAGGGGGCATGGGAGGCGTACCTGCCAGAGATGGCGGACGATGACTGGACCAAGGCCTTTGCCAGTCCCCAAGGTGCTGCCGTCGCCACACGATACCACCTCATTCAAATATAAATATCTTGACTGAGCATACTTCACTTGTTCCCATCTTTGGAGGATGGGTGTCATCCATTCCCCCACATGTCTCAGATGTGGGGTTGTGGAGGGTACTTTCTTTCACATGGTCTGGAGCTGTGAGGCACAGCAGTCATTTTGGCATAAAATCTCGTCCTGCCTGGGCTGTGTCTTGTCCTGGAGCCTCCCGTTCAACCCTAGGGTGGAAGAAGGCTATGGACAGGTGCATGTGGACCGAGGTCACAGTCTTTCAGTCACGGGGCTGCCCGCAGCAGCACAGGAAGATTTGGTCCCGGTGGGTGACATATCGGGCATAGATTTAACCCCCTTTCCAAAAAACAACCTGCCATAAATTGCTTCCTGTACATCTATCTAATTGCTAAAATATCTAAGATGAGGAACCCTGTCGTCAGCACATATACATCTAGACATATTGTGTTCAAGTGAACTATGTTACATTTCAGCCGTTTTGCAGACTAGTTTGATGATGTATTTCTGAAAATGGTGGTACTTTCTAGATAGAACTGTATCTACAATGTATGCTTTAGGCACTGCCCACCACGTGCCAAGGAAACGTAATAAAATTTGTTGTAGAAAAAATACTGTTAGTACAAAAGTATCATGTCACTGATTATGGTTCTCAAAAACCTTGTTAAGTAGTTTTGTTTTAAATAATATTGTTTTATGCAACATCCTTTACTTCAATAGTTGTAAAAATATTGTTTTTTAATAATATTTGCAAACTTTGTTTGAACAGGTTGTACATTACTTATTTTGTTTATTTGTTTATTTTGTAATACAATAAATACAGATTAATTTATTATTTTAGTTATTTAAGTGTTTACTATTTGTTTTTGTAGGTAGGGAAGTCATTTTTATTTCAATTATTTTAAAATGTCATGTTAAGTTCATTATGTATTTTTAATACTGTTAATTCTATATACCATATAATACACAATTTTTATTTATAATATGATAATATTTGTTTCTAATATCTATTATTCACATGCTTTGTATTAAATGATTAGGAGGCAGAATACAGAATGTGGTCCCTCGAAAGTCCAACATTGTCTCTATTGCTGCTTGGATTGGTGTGGAAACTGTAAATCTAATCCCTCTGGATCCAACACTTTCCCTACTGTTGCTTAGACTGTAGTGGGAATAGTAAATTTAACTTATCTGTAGTCTAGCACTTTAATTGCTGTTTCTTAGACTTGAGTGGGAATGGTAAATCAAACCCTTCTGGAGTCCAACACTTTCCCTTCTGTTGCTTAGACTAAGGTAAGAGTAAATCTATCCCCTCTGGAGTACTACACTTTCTTTTGTGTGCTTAGACTGGATTGAAAATAGTAAATCTAATCCCTCCATAATCGTACTCTGTCCCTCCTGTACCTTAGACTGGAGTGGGAACAGTGCATCTAACCCCTCCTGCTTTATGTTTATTTTGTATATTTAATTTAAAGTGTTAAACAAAGCTACTTTGTATTTGTTTATGTCAATAGTTAAAATGAATCATATATTTTTGTTGGGTGTACATTTGTTTTTAATCAACAATGTATTGAATTGTTCCGATTGCAAATAAAACGTTTTTTAAATGTTCATTTACTGCTGTTGTACTTTTTTTTACAAAATATGTGTGTGTTTATACTGAAATCATGTATTTAAATTATTTATTTACTTTTAAATATATTAATATTTAACATTTTAAATATATTTTTTACAGTGCATATTTATTAAAAAAATATTCTTGTCTTTTTTGGGTAACATTCCCCTATCAAGGATATGCTTGCCACAATATTTATGTCATTTCTATTATACGTATAGGAAGACGATATTAAGGTAAATTATATATTTGGCCCAATATGTATGTGCACAATATTTATGTGATTGATTTGCTTTTCATATAACTCATACATGCACCTGCAAACCACACACAGACATGCACGCACATGCAGACAAAAACTTTGCTATTGTATCTCTATGTACTCATGGTCATATCCACACATAACTCAAACTGAGACCGTTAAGGACGACTTAAAAAGACGTGTACTCATTCTGCAGTTTGCTTAATTTCATCAGCATTTAAACACTTTCTCTCGGGGTTCCTTTGCTTCAATGGTCATTTCTAATGAACGGTAGCAAAGTGGAGATAATTTGGTGTGTTCTACAGATATTCATACTTAATTAACTTTTCCCATTTATTTCACATCATCTAGGTGATCATGAGTAAATATCATTTAATTTCATCTCTTCTAGCACCAACACATAGCTTCATTTTCTCACTGAAAGTAATGAGCTAATATTGCCCATATGGTGATTTTCAATAAATTACTTTGTGAGAGCCTTCTCCATTTATTTCTATAAATTGCTTTAAATTCATAAAATAATTTCCCAGTGCTGTATTGCTGCTACTAATATGTTGAACAGTTTTCAACTAGAACCGCAATTCGAAGAGAAGCACGATAGGCCAGCAACTGTCCTTTCATTATCAACATGTCTTTCAACAAGATGCAACAACAGCATCTAGTTATATAACTAGAACCTTGTAATGCAATGGTAACACAATTAAATACTGGATAATTTACTAGCAGAAAAATATATATCTGTGACTCAGAAGAGATTGCCATAATTTATTTTAAGGTATCGGTTGCTACTGCATTGTATAATCTATAAACACTGACTTTTGCGATAGAAAAGATGGAAGCCACTAGTTCCATGGTAGTGAACCAAGTAACTTGTTACAGTAATTATAAGCACACCACCATGTGATTTGTTTATGAAACCCAAGATAGTGCTACAAGATGAGGAGGAGTTAGGATTTTCCCAAAATTTTTTACAAATCTATCTCCAGCCCTAGAAAATGTTGGGGACATTTAAAAATGTCTCAAGTATTTTTAAAAACAGTATGAAGTGTCAGTAAATCTATTTGTTTAGTTAATAAAAACCATTAGAATCGAATAAAACCACATAACATCTGTTACATATTTAAAATGTCTTGAGCAATGAGCCAGAGTGCAAAACAGATGAGCAGACAGTGCACTATGTTTGAGATCTTTTGTACAAAAGGCAATAAACAATCAGATTAACAGACGATGCGATCAAAAACAGTACAGGACTAAGATTGTAGGGGCAGATTTACAAGCTCCTTGCGTCACTTTTGCACCATCGTTGCGTCACTTTTGTAACGCAGCGGCAGCGTAAAAGTTGCCGCAGATTTACAAGAAAGATGCACCATGTTGTGAAGCCCTGCGCCACATTAAACCTGTGTCAGGTTTAATGTATGCAGGGTGGGCGTTCCGTCGCAGGAAGCCCCGTAATAGTGACGCAGTGAAATCTATAAGATTAGTAGGGTGCCCCTGAGCATTGCTGGAGTTGCGTCGTGCTTGCGACACGACTCCAGCAATGTTTGACTTTTCCGTGCACAGATGCATCAGAAGTTCTGACGCATCTGTCAATCCTTGCGCCATGGTGCACCGTATTGTAAATATGGCGCATCCATGGTGACGCAAGGATTTAGCATTTTGGCGCCGGGAAAATGTTGCATCTCTACAGATGCGTCACTTTCTTGTAAATCTGCCCCCAAGTATTTAAAATGACTTGTGCAAGGAACCAATGTGCAAATCAGGTGAGCAGACAATGTACCATATTAAAGATCTCTAGTGGAAAGAGGCAAAGTGCAATAAGGTAAATAGTCAGTGCATTCAAAAGAGTTCAGGGCTAAGAAAACCGGCCCCAAATGCTAGAGGCAGGCCAATTAACCCTTGTCAAACAGTAGCCGTGCAGCATATTCGGTTATTAATTCTTGCCCTTGCTGGTGAGCACACAGGGCCGGCTTTAGGACAGTGCGAACGGTGTGTGTGGAGGGGTGCTGACCGCGGGGGGTGCGGGCGCTGTTTTTAGCAATAACTAAGATTGGAAAGATAAGGGGCACTTTTGCCTGGTGGTAGTGAGAGAATCCGAGTAGGCAGTCATGGGGTGTGGAGGCATCAAAAATGATTGTCATACTGGGTGCCACCAGCACAAAAGCCAGCCCTGTGAGCACCCTCCAAAGTTGGGGAAAGCTGCTGCCTGAATATTTTAAGAAATGTGGCATATTTTGCCAGCGCCCAAAGGCTAGAGTTTGTAAAATAGATTGAGGAGGCTCCATAGCACGTACAGGCTCCTAAGGCCAGGAAGAATGGTTTAATTGATAATCTCCTCTCATGGACCAAAACGGGGCAAGCAACATAGCAGGTGAAAACATGACTCATGTATATAGTTACATAGCCCAGACTGGATTAAAACAAATGATTGGCAGCGCTAGCATTCGCATCTCCAAAATATGTCTGTGCACTTACGCATTTATAGCTTCCAGAAGATACGGGTGCAGCTTAGCAGCTAGCCAGGTGTCATTTCAAGGATGAACCAGCGCTGGTTGCCTTGTTAAGGGAAGGTTCTGATCGTGTAAAGAAGCCTCTTACCTGTATGAAACTGCTGATGTAGTTTAGCACAAAACCCTGGCTGCATGTGATACACTTATTTTAAGAAAATTGCACTTCTTTTATTGGTTTAATTCGTGAAACTCGTCCTCAGCACCTTTGCTCTATTTTTTATCAGCTCTACTATTTTCCGGCCAGTCTTCCCTGCTTCACTGCAGCAATCCTGCTGATTTAGTGGAGGGAGGGCTGGTCTCTAGATTTCTCTACTTCCGCAGGGACACTCCCAGCTGCCATCTTGGGGAGGGAGATGGTCTAATCTTCTCCCTGAGCCCCTGCCTCCACTCATATAAACGGAGGATGTCGCTGACGTGCATCGGACGCACGCAGCGGGTGCGCCGCTGGCGCGCCTATGCACACGTGCATGATTGGCACCCGTCCACCTGGCCAGTTGTCTCCAGTCCCTGCAGGGATCATTAAATACTCTCGGGAGGCCCTACTGGCGTTAAGACCTAAGAGTGAAGGCCACTTTGATATCAACCCCAACATCTGCTCCCAACTCTTCCCTATCCTCCCTGTAACAAACCAGATGTTCCACTCCAATTTCAGCCAATGGCCCGGTCGAATCAGGATCACCTGATCAGCAATACAGAAAAGACTGTAATCCTAAACCTGCAACTATCTTGTGTATGTTACTAAACACTAGATCTCTAGTAAAGCACCATTTGAAGTTCTCAGACTTGGTTCAAGCGCATCAAGTAGATATAGCTTTTGTTCCTGAAACTTGGGCAGATTGTGGCTCGGGCACAGAAATTGTTGCAGCCACTTCACCAGCATACACCATCTATCGGGTAGACAGGCACCAAAATAGGGGTGGGTGACTTGCTGTCTTATTTTGTTCTCATTTTATAACTACCTTTGAGCCTTTAGTTACCGCCGGTTTCGAGGCCATATCATTCTCGATGCAACTGCTGGATTCACAGCTGTTTAAAGGAATGCTAATCTACCATCCTCCAGGACCAAGAAGTGGTTTTGCAGATGAACTTAGCATGACTCTTGAATCACACAACCTTAATGCTAACTTCTCTGTAATACGCGACTTAAATTTCCATATGGAAAGTGAAAGTAACATAGATTCTTCAAAACAGATTGATACAATGAACGTATTAGGGCTATCCTTAATTCCAAAAGGTCTAACGTACAATGCTGGACATATGCTCGATGGGATTTTTTCAAGCCACCCAAACATCAATTTATTACCATATTGCCCTCTCACCGGGTCGGATCATTGGGCAGTTTCCTGGCAGGCAAAGACAGAGAAAGTTGCCAGGCACAGAGATACAGTCCAACAACCCCCCAGTAGAATCTGGCACAAGATTTAGCCAGCCGAACTGAAACATATCCTTACTCCGGTACCTTGGCAACTAGCTGACAATCTGCAGTGTCGAAAACCTCTCACTATGGTTAAACTCAGCGCTAGATATTGTAGCCCTGGTTAAACAAAGAACAATAACTACAAGTAAAGTTTCCAAGCCCTGGTATAATGAAAACCTTAGGATATCTAGGAAAGAACAAAAATGGAGAAAAAAATATGATGGTGAGGAGAGAATCTTCTATAAGAATAAACTAGCAGAACATAAATAAAATTATCATAGCTGCAAACTCTGCCTACTACACTGAGCAGATAAAAACAGGTCATGATGCTAATAAAACTCTCTTTCAAGTAATAAAAAATCTGGTGACCCCAGTGAGTCCTGACATGGCAGTAAATAATCAAAATTTCTGTGACACATTGGGCAACTATTCTCTAGAAAAGGTTGCCAAAATTTACAATAACTTTACCTAAGGCAAGTCCGCCACCCAACGGGATGGTCATTCCCCAAATTCTACATCCCTGCAAGCCAGCTTCTCCTTCTTTAGGGACACATCAAAAGAACAACTTATGGATTAAATACCATCAATTAAATCTGGTGCCCCACAAGACCCCTATCCACCCAAAATAATGCACTGGATCTCTATACATATTGCACAAAACCTTTAACAAATTCTTATCAAAATGTTCAGTGAGGGAATATTTCCTACGCAATGGAAACATGCCTCTGTATTGCTCTTGCTAAAGAAGGCTAATCTAAATGCACTGGATCCGAATAACTACCGGCCCATATAAAGGCCCCCTTTCACCGCCAAATCGGTAAAAAAGTGATGAACAAACAACTCTCAGAATATATTGAGGAAAATTCCCTCTTGGACACCACACAACATGGGTTTAGAAAAAATCGAAGTACAGAATCTTCTCTGATAGTAGCCATGGAAGATATCCGAGAAACGCTGGATAATGGAGGAACAGTGGCTTTGAGCCTGCTGGACCTCTCTGCGGTGTTCGATATGGTCAACCATGAGATTGTGAGTTCTGAGGTGGGTCAAACTATCTCCACCTAAACACAAGCAAAACTGAGATTGTGCTCTTCGGAAAAGCTCATTCTGTGTGGTTTGAGGATTGATATCTTCAGAGTTTGGGCCCATCTCCCACCCCAAGAGCTACAGTAAGAAATCTGGGAATTTTGGGTGAAGAAAACCTTTTCATTAGGGAACATGTAAATGCCATAGCAGGATCCTGCTTTTGTGTCATGCACTTCTTAAGAAAGGTCTTCTAGTGGCAGCCATTGGAGACAAGGAAATCCCTGGTCCAGGCCCTCATAAATAGCTGCCTAGACTGTGGGAATGCTCTAAAGGTCGCCATGAACGAAGGACTGTCTTCCAAACTCCAGGTGGTTCTAAACACTGTGGCGTGTCTGAACAGTCATCTTCCACCCCACTCGCCCCCAGAACCCATTCTCAGAATCCTTCATTGACTGACGATAAGAAAACGGGCCATGTTTAAACTTCGCTGTTTGGTCCACAAAGCCTTGAACAGAAGTGGGGCACCCTATCTGTAAGGTAAAGTGCAGTGGATTACCCACAACCAGTGTCTTCAATCCAGTGGCAAATCACTGTTACTTCCTCGGTGAATTCATACCACCAGGTATAGTGGGCGTTCATTTTCACATTTAGCCCACCAGCACTGGAATCTGCTTCCAATGCATCTGCGTACATGTACTGACTTTAAATAGTTTAAGAAATGTCTTAAGACCTGGCTTTACTACCTGTTTGACACTTTTCCACTCTGGGCCTCTCGAACATTTTCGAGTTGCTATAGTGCCAAGAGACCCCAGACGGAGTGATACGTGCGCTCTATAAGCAAACCTAGCACAACAAACTTAATAAAGACTGGTCACAAAAGTGTGCAATACAATTTATTATCACATTTTTCAACCAATCTTTTTCTACATCGGACACTTAATGCCCAAAGAAAAAAATTATACTATATGCACAAGAACAAGCTTTCCAATTGGTCGTTTTGACATATAGAGTATGCTATGTGAATTGAAGTTGTGAAAGTGTAATCTGTATATGGAGGCGAAGCCACTCCTCGAGTTAATAATCATCTCCAGTTATTCATAGAAAAAAGATACTCAGGTAGACAGGAAATATTCATTTGAATTAGCCACACATTAAAATCAAAGTAATTTTCGTCTATTAGAATGGAAAGCGCATTATCACCCATTCAAGACCCTTTAATGGAAATTGAGCACATTTAACAATTTTGAAGTGTGCTGTGATTCTTCATTTGCATACTTAAGCAAAATAAAATAGGAGTCTGAGCAAAAAAGGGATAACAGAAGGAAAAAATAATTAGTTAGGTAAACACTATGACATTTTTGTTTGCAATTAGTTGAAGAATAAACCAAAATCACGCATGTCAGAGGACTAATTTTCATATGCAAATTACCATTCAAAATAATAAGAAGTAATGTGCAGTATGGACGAGTGTGGCATTTTTAATTTATTAGGAAAGGTGTGATTCAAAGCTGATATTTTTTCTTATCCTAGAGGAAAATTGAGCAGCGGCGACACAGAAAAACATTACCAACCTGAAGACAGGAAATAGAACAGAACTCAAATGTTTGAATTTATTCCATTAAAGATAGAAACATAGCGGCAGATTTACAAGCCCCTTGCGAGATAATTACGCCGCCATTGCGTCACTTCTGTGACGCAGTGGCGGCGTAAACCATGCGCCATGTTGCGCCTTATTTACAACGTGACGCATCTAGGGAGATGCGTCATGTTGTAAAGCCCTGCGCTACATTAAACCTGCATCAGGTTTAATGTATGCAGGGTGGGCGTTCCGTCGGAAAAAGCCTCAGAAAAGTGACGCAGTGAAATCTACAAGATTTCACTGAGCCACTTTTCCGACGCTGCTGCGTCAAAACCCTGCGCCTGCTTGAAGCAGGCGTAAGGCATGACGGAGCATGTTCGGGATGGGCAGCCCCTGAGCATTGCTGGAGTTGCGTCGTGCTTGCAACACGACTCCAGCAATGCGCCGCCCTTATACCATCAGATGCGTCACGCATCTGTTTATCCTTGCGCCACGATGCGCTGCATTGTAAATGCGGCGCATCTGTGGTGGCGCAAGGGTAAACTTGCGTGACGCATCTTTCCAGGCGCATCCCTGCTGATTTGCAGGGATGCGCCAGGAAACATAAATCTGCCCCAAAGTTTAATTTCTCTGCAGGTGACCCTCAGTCAGGGAAAGTAGACTGCTCACAGGTTATCAAAAAGGAGAACTAACTGAGAAAAAAAAGAACTTCAATCCAACGCTGAAAAGTGTATATATAGTTTATTAGAACATTGGAATGTTGGGAGCTCCATTGAAAACAATGGAGTAGCTCCGGGCTTATAATGGCTGGTATAAGCCCGGAGCACCAACATTCCAATGTGTCTTTGTTCACAGCTCTGGCTGTGAAAAAAGACTTCAGGGAGCCTGAGGGGATTTCAATCCCCTCGCGCTCCCTGAAGGCTTTGTTTTGTTAGAACATTCTGCCCTCTAGTGGCAGAATGTTCTAATAGCCTTATAGCGCTTCGTAGCAGGGCTATACCGGCTATTAAAGTCCCTCTGCTTTGTTAAAGTCCCTCGCTTTCTGCTCGGGCCTTTAACGCTGCAGCGGGCCTTTAACAGCCGGTACAGCCCGCTACGGCGGGCTATAAGGCTATATTACAGTCCTTCAAGCTCCACAACAACACTTAAAATAGCACTCCACAACACAGGCCCTGCCCAACCGAATAGCTGCATTTGCTTCCACCATCCTTCCAGTCACCTCTGCTCTGTCCGATTCTCATTACCTTGTGTGTCTGGATATGTTAAATATGAGCCAGTAGCGGCTGGTGGAACTTGAAAGGAGTGGGGCTCCTCTTGTATGCTTTTAACATGTGGAAGCTTTTCACTTTAATGCATCTGTGAATATATCACTTTATTGATAGCAATTTATTAAAACTGTTAATAATTGCCTCTCACTATAGTGATGTCAACTGATGTACTAAAGTGTAACACTCCAGCATGTTAAGAGCTTACAAGAGTCTAGCGCATTTTTGATCAGGACGCATGAACTCACATGTTTATAAGTGCTCTCCTGTTTGCTTTTAACATGCAGGAGCATTTCACTTTAGTACTCAGGCTATGCCGCTATATTGAGAGGCATTTTTTCTAACTGTTAAGAAATGCCTTTCAATATAGTGATATTAACTGATTTAATAAAGTGAAACATTCCTGTATGTTAAAAGCTTACAAAGAGACTAGAGCACTTTTAAATATTTCATTTCAGTTGCACACATCCTGAGGTCACATATTTCAAAGTGCTCTCGCGTTTAACATACATCTACATCCGTTTATATCACTATATTATGGAACAGGTGTTTGGTATATGCGTCCCAATATATCGATATAAACTACTGTACTAAAGTAAAACGGCCAGCATGATAGAAGAACACAAAAGGAACACTTTTAAATACATTAGTTCTGGGTGTGTGCTCTGCTGTGCCAGCCTGCGTTTTTTCGTTTTTTTTCTTTCTTAAACAGTAAAAACGAACCACAGGCTGGCAGGCATAATCGAAAGCCTCGATAACTCCGTCCCGCTTACCTGGCAAATCCTGTTCTGGAACACGCACGTCAGCCCGCAACAGGATGTACTGCTCTTGTGACAGTCCAGGATGGGAGGCCTGAGGGTGTCAAGAGTGCCCTCCTGGCCTCCGATGTAAAAGCAAGGATTTGGTTCAAGGTCACCGAGTCGTGAGACTCTGTGACCTTGAGTCACATGCCTGCAGTTTTTCACAGTCTACAGGCAACACCATTTCCCAACACGTCACAGGTGACGAGTTGGGAAAGGGCTTTTATTACAGCCTGAGAAGGTGATTGACAGGCAGTGCAGGACTTATGCCCTAGATGCCAGGACTGCTTGTAAACATGACGCTGCTGGCGTCATGAATGGGAAGTCTCCTCAGACCCCTGAACTATGCAGGCCTGGGCTGGCGCTAGGTCAGCCCTTAGCCCGCATTGGCTTTTTCATGCTTTTTCATGCTGAGGGACATATGCTGACTAGAGCATGTGTCCCACACGAAAGTGCATGGCTGCCTGCCTGCAGCATGAGCGAGAGGCAGCCAGGCACTTAAACTGCACAGGCTTAACCATTTCATAACTTATATGGATGGTATTTGCTTTTTGCAATTACCTTCCACATATCTTGAAAAAAGGAGGTGGGCGGTGCCCTGTGTAATGTCGCGATAGGACGTGGGCCAGCCCACACCTATCACTGTAAGCGGGGGAGTGTTGGTAAAAGAGACCCCCGTCACTGGAAGTATGCTGAATGGTCTCGCCCCTGCGGAGACCACGTGATAAAGTGAATAAAGTGCCCAGGGCTCTGGGCGGGGGTCAGTCTACGATCACCCGAGAACTGCATACTGTGTCCCGTGTCTTTGTTAGTGCCCCTAGGCCCTCCAAAGTCCACGACTTTACATTGGCGACGACGGTGGTGACTCTCACCTGCCGTGCACCCTGTGTCCGTGCGCTGCCTCCATCGCAGTGCCAGCCATAGCCCGGGATTTCGCCTGCAGATCTGGGTGCTTCCCGCTCCGCACCTGCTGCCGGAGCGCCGCGTGGCCTTTAGAAAAGAAGGGGGGAACCCATAATAACCCTTTGGCATCTGGGTACTTGAACAAGTATAAAGGAAAAACTAACGCCTAGGGATTAATAATATTTCTACGTTATGGTGACGAGAAAAATTAATTATCTCCTCCCTTGAGTTATTTTATCCTCAATGTAAACTATGTTATCATTATTCTTAATAGTCATACATAGAGAATCCGACCCAACAATGAGTATATCTTTCCTTAGATCTGTGTCTAAGTATATTTATTGTTTTGTATTTCAACAATAATATATAGAGAGATTAATCTTTTAGACATATATACAAAAACATTTATAATATTTACAATCTTTACTTACAAAAAATCAATACACATATACATCTATGAAACCCTATATTTCAATTAGGATGCTTATAGGATTAATCTACTCAAGCATTCCTTTCTAATGAAGATCAAACCTATTCGAGAACTTTTGAGATCTTTTTTAATTATGATCTCTACTTTCATAAAAGTACTCTGCTAGACGTGAATCCAAACGAAATTTAATAATTCAACTGAATGTCTTCCAAGTCGTTGTCGACGCGTTTCAGCCACAAAACTCTTAAGGCCTCATCAGGACTAGGGTACACGTATATATAATTTCTTCAGATTTCACCTATAGATACAAATTCAATATTTCTGTATTACTAATTTTATATGTACAATATAATACAAACATATATCATTATTTACACTGTATATACACATCGGAGCATAAGACCGGGTCGTATGACCCCAACATTACAAGCAGAAATACATTCCAAGAGAATCACTGAAGTGGCGGGCAAAACATATCATAATTCAAGTGTTCAAAACATAAACCTAATAGTGCACTAACACCACTGTGTACCGGTTATCTCTGTTACTACAATTGATAGAGGTGTATCGACTTAAATCAATATGTATATACATATCTGGCCTCCCTATCAACTAAAAGGAGTATGGCCTTACGATGTATAGTATCTCTTACCAAGGCGGGTATTATAGAGCGAACGGCTATTACATGTAGTACCTTCGGCTCCCTGATCCTCAATTCCATTAATTGGGAATGGTATGGTCATATAAGAATCCAATTCATGGAAAATTACTAAAGCCATCTTAACCCTGATACTTAAACATTCAAAACTTACTAATAGAAGCCGTGCTGCCGAGGTGTCTTGTAAAGTGTTCGTGAAGTATTTCTCCAAGTCTCCATCCAATGTTATTTATAACTGCAAGAAAAATCAACCGATGCCTAAACATAAACTGCCTCAATCTATTCCTACTATCTACATCAAGGAAACATGGAGGATAAATGGTAGATCCTACCTTTTGAAAATCCTCAGTTTTTCACCCGTGAATGCCTTAATTCATTACACGAGAACCGTGAGAGACAATGGAAAACCACAGACGTCGCCTCTGTCAAAATAACGAGACGGATAATTACACTAAGGACCCACTTTTATAACTTAAAACCCTAATAATGTTACGGGCAATTTCTCTAGCGACTCTCACCTTAATGTGCCAGTTCTCATCGTCAAAATCCCTTGCGCTTCCAGCATCCGGAAACACGTGATGCGGAAGCGGGATTATATCCGGATTGAAAGGGAATAGAGGTAAAAAACGGACTCTGTTCCTCAATCAATGAAACTCGAAGGCAGACTAATCGTTACATCAGAGTGGCCTGTGGTCGTCATAAATGACCCAATGTTTCTTCAAACACAACCAGAAACTGGTAATGCCTAGTGCCAAATAAAAATAGTAAAATAAGAATAAGAATGAAACGCCACCTTATAGCCCAGTGTAAACCCGCCACTCCTTACAGTCTTTCTAACACATAACATTTCCTCATCTGACATTTCTTATCAAAAAAACTTGTTTTTGAAGCCTGTATTTGCGAGGTAACACAGAACAATTCACATACTCAATGTCTTTTAATCATTAAAGTTGTTTTAATGTAATAAAGACCATATTTCATCTCTGTCATTCAGTCCCAAAACTGTAGTGTGGTATTTTTCAATTAATCTGGCTTCCAATCTATTCAACCTTGTCTGAAGTTGTGTTTTTTCCAAGTTGCCAGCTAAACAAAGTACTGACCATTTTAAATCATTTTCCGAGTGATTTAAAGTCTGGAAATGTTGTACTAACGGGGCTCCTTGGACCTTGCATTTTATTCTCGATTTGTGTTGCAATATTCGTTTTTTCATTGGTTGTATAGTCTGTCCAATGTAATATTTATTACACGGGCATTTGATGCAATAAATTGCATTTTTGGAATTACAATTAGAAAAAACTTTTTGGTAATGTATTTGGTCGTTGATAGTCAATTGTTTGGAATCCTCTGTTAAACTACATGCCAAACAATTCTGGCATCTGAAATGGCCCACTATAGGTGTTAAATTCAAAAGATTTCTAAGATCTTTTTTAGGGGGTACAGTTTGTCTAGTTGCCTTAACCAGTTGTTGCCGGATGTTTTTACCTTTTTTAAAGGCAAAAAGAGGTTTGGGGATTCCCAAGGTTTCAATCAGTTTCCAATTCTTTTGGACAATCTTTTTTATTTTATTTGCTTTCGGGTAATACGTCAACACACAAGTCAAAGGAGTATTTGTATCTTTTTCTTTTGGTATTAGTAATTCCTCCCTTGGGGTGTACCACGGTCTTTTTAGTGCACCTTTCACAAGTTTCTTGGGATATCCTCGTAATATCAGTTTGTCTTTTAGGATCTCTGCATTCGTAAAATAATCTGATTTATTGGTGCAGTTTCTCCTTACACGGAGAAACTGCTCATATGGCAGATTCTCCTTTAATGTCCGCGGATGACAACTTGCAAAGTGTAGTAGGGTGTTTCGATCTGTGGGCTTTGTGTATAAACACACTCCTAGCTTATCAATTTCTTGTTGGATGAATACATCCAGAAAGTTGATCTTCATATGGTCAAAGCTCATTGTGAACTTAAATTCCGCTGTCCTAAAGTTCAACCAATTATGGAATTCGTTTAATTGAGAGTCATTTCCTGCCCAAATCATGAAAATATCATCTATATAGCGACACCAAAACCCAATATGATGTTTGAAGGGATTGGTGTCGCTATATATCCATCTTTTTTCAAATTCCGCCATCACCAGATTGGCTATTTCTGGCGAGAAACTGCAACCCATAGCTACACCCTCCTCGCCTGCCAGGCCCTCTCTGCTGCCGACCGGACCGGGACCGCGTAACGAAGACCTGCGGTGTCCCGGGAGTCGCGTTGAGTGTGCGCGTGCCCTCTGCTGCCCCCTGGTGGCCGCCAGCAGTACTGCACCCGTCCTTCTGCCTGCCTCGCCTGCGCCTGCATAGGACCCGGCACCTGCACCACGTGCAGCGTCAGCGCTCCT
The DNA here is from genome assembly GCF_964204655.1 of Triturus cristatus. Lineage (NCBI taxonomy): Eukaryota > Metazoa > Chordata > Amphibia > Caudata > Salamandridae > Triturus > Triturus cristatus. The sequence continues at coordinate 249,720,768 of NC_140594.1, forward strand.
CGCGCCCCTGCTCACGGCTCCTCCCACGCCCCAGCACGACGGATATGGGACCAGCCTAGCCTGGGGAACATCAGCACCTGCTCGCAGCGGCCTTTCCGTGCCCACAAGCAAGCTCGTTGTGGAGAGCCCCCCTGTGACTGTCGTGGGTGCCTATACCCGGCTACGTTGCACCGCTGTGGCCACAGTCGCCACCACGCCCGCTTCCCGCCCGGACTCAACGCTGCTGTCAATGCTGCTGTGTGGGCTCTTGCGCCTGCTGCTGCGTGGGTTGCCGCACCAGCTCCTGGTTAGCTCTGTTCTGCCGCCTGCCTGCAGTGTAGTTGCTGCGCTCCAGAGCCACAATGACCACTGTCCCGCCCGTGGAGCCCTTCGAAGTCTCAGGCCCGCCACCGTCTCAGTCGGTGAGGTGGAAAGAGTGGGTTGAGCGCCTGGAAACTTTCTTCGAGGCCGCGGAAATCAAAGAACAGCGCCAACGGTCCATGCTGCTTCATTTGGGAGGAAAGGGTATCCACAAGATCGCGAAAACTGTTCACGAAGCTGGGCCCCCGAAGACCTACGCTACGCTGCGGGATGCGATCACGGCGCACTTCGAGCCTTATGTGAACCCGGATTATGAGCGATTCCTCCTTCGGCAAGCAAAGCAGCTCCCGGAGGAATCTGTTGACGTGTTCTACGCCAGGCTGAGGGAGTTAGCAAGCACGTGCACCCTACCCGACGAAGATGACGAAGTGCGCGTGCAATTCATCCAAGGGTGCGCCTCGTCCAAGCTACGTGAGCGCGTGCTAGAAGAACACAACATGCCAATGAGAGATATATTAACCCTGGGACGCTCGAAAGAGCTTTCAAAAGCGAGAGCCGCTCACATGGAACTGAAAGCCCCAGTGACTGTCAAAGTAGAGCCAGTGTGCGCCGTCCAGTCCAACGCCCGTGGCCAACGGCCAAAACACAGGAAAGCAACAGCTCAAGAGTCCGGACAGAGTCCAAAGCCTCGCCTCTGTGGGTGGTGCGGAGGCCCACTCCCGCATGACGGAGCATGTCCAGCGCAAGGGAAGACGTGCAGTGCCTGCGGAAAGGTCAACCACTTCTCCAAGGTGTGCCGCTCGAAACCAGCCCGGCGGTGGCATGGCCCAGCAAGACCAGTACGCACTCTAGAAGCAGGACCCGAGGAATCGTCGGACAGCGACATGGACGACGATGAAGCCGCAATGGTACACGTAGTGCACATGTTGCATGCCCTGTCGGACAACCCACAATCCGCACCCATGTGTACGGTGAAAGTGAAAGGACACCCAGTGGCGACGCTAATCAACACTGGAGCCACGATAAATCTCATGGCGCTCAGCGCGTACAGACAGCTTCCCAATCCGCCGGCCCTCCACCACACCAATGTCCAGGTATACGCATTTGGGACCCATACCCCTCTCCGGATGTGCGGAGTGTTTCAACCGGAGCTATCTCACGGCGAGTCCTGCCTAACAGCCAAAGTGTATGTGTCCAGAGAAGGGTCCGGGTTTCTACTTGGCTGTCGCACAGCAGTAGACCTGCGCCTCATCCAGTTCGCGTGCGCCCTCCAGTCACAAGGCCTCGACCAGCTGGTAGCAAGTTTTGCACCCCTTTTCAGGGGCATCGGATGCCTCCAAAGCCCAGCAGTGCGACTGCACATTGACAAGACAATAACCCCGGTGGCCCTCAGGCACAGAAGGATTGCATTCCACCTCAGGCCAAAAGTGGAGGCGGAGCTCCGCATGTTGGAAGCGGCAGGGATCATAGAGCGGGTGACAGGACCCACGCCGTGGGTATCCCCCATCGTGGTCGCAAAGAAGCCAAAACAGCCTGACGCCGTTCGCATATGCATCGATATGCGCATCCCGAACCTAGCGATCAAACGAGAGCGCCACCTGACGCCCACTGTGGACGATATCATAGGCGAACTGGCCGGCTCCAGGTGGTTCTCCAAGATGGACCTCCGCTCCGGATACCACCAAATCCCGCTCCACCCTGATTCGCGCCCGATAACAACGTTCTCCACACACGCTGGCCTGTGGCGGTATAAGCGCCTAAACTTTGGTATCTCCAGTGCGGCGGAGGTGTTCCAGAACATCATCAAGACAGTACTCCAAGGACTGGAAGGGGTGCTCAATGTGAGTGACGATATTCTCGTCCACGCCCCCTCTCTGGAAGAGCACATCACCCGCCTCAACGCGGTGTTCACCCGCCTGCAAGACCGTGGGCTAACGCTCCACCGAGAAAAGTGCGAGTTCCTGCGGAGAGATATAAGTTTCTTCGGATACCGGTTCTCGGACAAGGGGATTGGACCGGATCCTGCCAAGGTCAAGGACATCCAGGAAGCACCCGCCCCAACGTCAGTGACCGGTGTACGGAGTTTTCTAGGGATGGTCACCTACTGTGGCCGATTCATCCAGAACCTAGCAGACCTGACGGGGCCACTAAGAGAACTCACCAAGTCGACGGCTCAGTGGACCTGGGGTCTGCCGCAAGAACAGTCGTTCCAGCAAACCAAAGCTGCGCTGTCAGCGGACACCACGTTGGTGTACTTTGACCCGCGCCATGCGTCTCAGTTGGTTGTCGATGCTAGCCCCACGGGCCTGGGAGCGGTGTTGTCACAACGGCAGAGCTGCGGAGAGTGGGCGCCAGTAGCGTATGCCAGCAGGACCCTGACGCCCACCGAGCAAAGGTATTCACAAATAGAGCGGGAGGCGATAGCTATTCTGTGGGGGTGCCGCCACTTTCATATCTACCTATACGGACACCCGTTCACGGTCATAACGGACCACAAGCCGCTGGTGCCACTCTTCCAAGGGTCCTCGTCTCAGCCACCTCCAAGGATCGAAAAATGGATTTTGCAGTTGCAAGAGTTCCAGCTGAAGGTGGAGTACCGACCCGGCTCGAAGTACCCCGCAGACTTCCTCTCATGGCATGCCAGACCGGTCACGCCGCCGGAAGCAGCGTAAGCTGCGGCGACGGAAGACTACGTCCGGATGGTGGTCGAGCGTTCCCGCCCGCTCCCGATGTCGCTATGGGAGGTGGTAGCAGCCACACAAGACGATGACTGCCTCCAGCTGGCGATACAGGCCGTCCGGTCAGGAGACTGGCAGCCTCTTCAGTGTCCTTCACCCCTGCGGACGACGACTGCCCAGGCCACGCTCAAGTCGTTATACCAAGTGAAGCATGAACTGTCGGTGTCGGAAGAAGGCTGTCTCCTGCGAGGCCCGCGCCTAGTCCTGCCAGCCACACTCACCCAACAGGCAGCGATCCTCGCCCACGGAGCCCACCAAGGGATCGTCAAGTCTAAAAGTCGCCTTCGAAGTAAAGTGTGGTTCCCAGGTCTCGACAACCTGATACCCTGGCTGCCCCTGCTGATATGAAAATGATGCATCGCTCATCAAAAACAGACCAAACTATGTTCTTTTGCTTAACGACTACTTCACATGATTATAACAACTGCATAAATCAGACTGCAAGATTAGCTACCAGATGACCTACATGAAACCCACCTAAAAATCAATCCTATGATCACCATTGGAACCTCTGTTTAAAGTCAAAGTTCTATGTTTTAAGTAGCAATTGGCTCGTCGTCACACCCAAGAGACAAAACTTTAAAGCTAAATGTTTTTTCAAAAAATAGCTTTTTAAATATTGTCATAAAGAAACCAAACCAGAACATTGCTCTGTCAATGAATTTCTGCCAAATTGATTCCAAAGGGCCTGTAATTCAGGAAAATATTCAAATTCCAGGGACACATAGAGTCAGCAGTTTGATAATTGAGCCTCGGTTTCTGAACCTGGCAGAGGAAGTCATCTTGAACCCCCAGTGAACCCAGCTACGAGGCCCTGGCATCTGGGGGCTGGATTAGTGCAGCACCCGCCCTGTCGACTGCCACTGAGGTCATCCTGCAGCACAACAAGGAAGGGGCAGGAGCCTAGAGCCATGATGCTCCCTTCAAGATGGCCACTGTGGCCCCAGAAGCAGAATAGGTGGCCTGCCATGGGGCTGCAGTGGCGGGTTGTAGGAGCCCCCTGCATTGGGGGCTGCTCTTTCTGCCTATGATCTGCTGGAGGGTGCCCCAGAGTTGACTATCGAGCCTGGGCGATGAGCCAACTTTCCTGAACTCAGGGGTGATGGGAGCAGATGGACACACCTTGGGCACTGTACAGCACAGCACCAGGGGTGGTGATGACTGACGAGGTGCTCAATTTGCTCCTGGAGGCGAGGCAGATGCCCAACAGAGATGCATTAGACTTGGCCCCCCAAGCCACTGGGGGGAGATTGCAGGAATTACTGCCCCATACCAATCTCTAACACCACAAGCATGCTTTGGCTTCCCTGTCACGGGCCTTCAAAAGACTGATGTGGGTCCTGTGTGACTCCCTGAGAGCCTAGGAGGTGAGCCCCATGGGATTGAGTGAGTAGAAAGGTACACATGCCAGCAGCTAGGACGTTGTGCAGAAAAGTCAGAGTTCACCAGCAAGGGATCACCGGAGAGGCATTGGGTTGGGTGCCCCTGCTGTAGGTGACCAGGGACAGGAGAGACCAACTGCCCCTTGATGTAAGGTACTCATGCCCAGGGTGCTATGGCTACTCACCTATGCTTGGTTGTATGACCCTCAGACATGGCTTAGATCCACACCTACAGGAGGTGGGATGCTGTGGTGGGCCTGGCACCTTGTAGGGGAGGGCATTGCTGGCCCAGTTGGTGGCAGCCTCCAACTGTGGAAACTTTAACCAAATCAGCAACCCCTGGAAGAGCTCACCATCTGGAATAATTGCCTGGGCAGCTGCACATAAATGGTATACCCCAAACCCAGCACACAGGCCCCACCAGAACCCACACTCAAGATCGGGAAAGTGGGATCAGTCCCTCGACCAGAAGCATAAGGAAATGGCCTGAATCGCACACAGCGTCTATTTTGGGTGCCATCAGGGATACAAAAACAGCAATGCAACTGAAGATTGACACAGTGGCCCAGGATGTACAACTCCTAAGGGCCAATCATTGGAAACTGGGGATGGGATGATGGATGCAGAGCCCTCCCTTGCTGACATGGGCCCCTCACTGTCAGAGTGCACTACAATGATGTGGGAGATGGAGTGAGAAATAGATGGCCTAGAGCAGAAGCTGAATGTCACTGAGGAAAGATCGCTGCAAACAAAAGTCTACCTGGTGGGAATCCCAGAGAAGTCTGAGGGCCTCAGCATGGAACGTTTCCTGAAGAATAGCTGTCTTCCCCTGTCTTGAATAGCAACACATCTAAGTAGTTCACTTTGGAACATGCCCATAGAGTCCCTGGGAGACAGCCACCAGTTGGGTCACCACCGAGGGCTGCAGTAGCTTACTTACTAAACTTCTGCGATCAAGATTCCATCCTCTATGAGGCCTGAAAGTGGGGCCCTGAACAATAGATGGCGGCACTGTCAACACCTACATGGACTACAGAGCCTCAGTGCAGCATCAACGATAAACGTTCCTTGGAGTGAAAAAAGTCCTCTGTGGTAATTACATCTTTTCTATGAACTGCTGTTTCTAGTGAAGCTAAGGATCATAGACCAAGGGGATTTACCCTTTTTCACCACGACTGAGGAGGTATGGGAATAACTGGAAGCTTTTTAGCATCCTGGACAGACCAACCCAGACTCCTCCTGACCTTGGACGCTGAGAAAGCCTTTGACTCATTGGAATGTTCATACCTTATGGCAGTCATGTGCAAGATGGGCATTTATGTTTTAGATAGGACTACTGTACAGAGTGCCGCGGGCGAGGGCCCAGACCAATGGCATGAATTCCCACTGAGCAGAGGCACCAGACGAGGGTGCATGCTGTCCCCATTGCTCTTCCCTGTGACTATAGAACAACTAGCCAGGTGGATACTGTCAGATGATCTGTCGTGATGGCAGCAACTGGACCTGGAATGGGAGGATGTGATCTTGCTCTACGCAGATGATGTGCTCTTATATCTGGTGGACCCAGATAACTGGATTCCACGAGTTCTCAAAATCATGGAAATGTTCAAAACCTATGCAGAATTTATAAAAAAACTGGAACAAGTCGGCGGCCTACCCACTGACAACCTGGGAACAGGAAAACAAAGGGATATGTCCACTGAAATGTGAACACATGGGTGTCAAGTATCTGGGGAGCTTCATGACCAATGATGGAAAAAAGGTTCTACACTGAGAACTAGGCCTGGGTGAAATTGCAAAGTTCTGCAAGGCGAAACTCCACAAAGTGACAAAAAAACTCAGCGGAGTTCTGCAAGTGGTGGAATGTAGCACGAACTGCCATTCGTGCTGATGAAATTCTACCAGTGCGGCAACTCGCACTCACCAACATACCGTTGTCGAGCACTGGCTAGGCAAAACTCTGCTGCACTATGTGGAGCAGAATTTTCTACCCTCCATGAGCACCACAGAGCACGGAGTGCAGAAAACTCAGCAAACTCGCCGAACAGAGAAGAGTTCACCACCCAGGCCTACTGAAAACCTCAAGTGCATTCTAGATAATTACAAAAATGATGTCAAACACTGGAAAAGGTTCTCTCTGTCATTTCTGGGGTGCGCAGCCCTGTACAAAATGATTTACCTTCTCAAGTTCCAAAACGTCTTGCAAAACACCCCATTCAAGGTCTCCAATAGGCCTTTCCAGTAGGTAGAAAACAAAGGAGCTAGTGTGGAATGGGGGACCACCCTCCCAAATAGCATTCTCAACACTGATGAGGAAACCATATGAAGGGGGCCTAGTCCTCCCTAACTTAAACCTCTACTTCTAAGCATCCCAGTTGCTGGTTATCAATGACTCAACATATGCGGTCTAGCATGACTCAGTCCTCCGAGCGGACAGAGGGCCATGGGAATGCCTGAAATGCCCCACCTATCCTACATAATATGGCTAGTGGTATGCCTATGGAGACAGGTGACACAAACTATGAACTGGGGGGTAAATTGACAATGGAGTCCCATTCTAGGAACAGAGACATGAAGGCCCTGCGAACAATAGACAGGTAAAGGAAATTCTGCTTATTAGGTATAGTTGAAATAGGAAAGGTGTGGAGAGATGGGCTGTGATACCCTTCCGAGAGCTCCAGGTGCAATATCAAATGGCGGATGCCTAGTTTCTTCAATACCTGCAGATGGTACATATACAGAGGAAGCGCACCCACTATCAGCATGAGATAGCAAATGAGACTCCACTAGAGATGAGAATTCTAGAGGCCCCCCTGCAGAAACATGCACTATCACAGACATATGCTACACTGCTTATACACTGCCTCCCGCTCTTACAACCCTCAGGGACAAATGGGAAGGTAACCTATGTAAACTCGAGGATGGTGGGTAGGGAGAAGCCTGTCCATACCCGAGGGACGTGAACATACGGGCGTGTTTCGGGCTATGATGAAAAACATACACAGAGCATACGATACCAGGTGGAGACGAAACGGCAATGGGCAACATAGACAATGATAACTGCCTCGGGGGCTGCAAGCAACAGGGCACACTAATACACACATTGTGGGAGTTCCAATGCTTCTATACCTACTGGGACACAACAATAAAGTCACTCTCGAGGGTCATAGGATACCATCAAATCTAGACTTGTGGATGAAACAAGAAGAAGTTGTATACTTGGCATGGGGCATCCCCGATAAATTAAAAAAGGTTTGGGGCTCATAGAAACAAACAGCTGCCGAAGATGAATGGTAGGGAACGGTTGCTACCACCAACAAGATGGGGGAACATCGACTTGCTGGATCAACCCATGAGCTGGGGCAGGGTGGATTGAAGATTGGATGACACGATAGCCAAGAGGGAAACAAAATTGGCTGCCATTCTCAAAGAGTGCCTGATACTTTGTCACTATATGTACTGTGGACCTAAGAGAGGAGGTAGGTAGGTGTTATTGGAGATTATTGGTTGGATGTTAAGTGCTTTCTTGCTTGCTTTCTCAGAAACTCAATAAAAAGATCTTTAAAAAAAAGAAAATACTCGAAGTGAAAAGGACGTTTACTTCTATGAACTAATGGTCTGACGAGGGAAGTGCCAGAATGCTGCTCATTTAAACAATTTGTTAAATAGTATATTACACTTAACTCATGTAGATGTTCTGGCTGTAATATACAATGTATTACTATTATTAAGGTAATCCAATTGAACCTTTGCCTCTCAAGGGCTCTGTCACCATGCAGCAAGGAAATAAATTGCATATTACACTGTGTGAGAGTGCTTGCACACACACACACACATGAAAATCCTCTCCAACAGCAAGGAATATACAGCACTCCTAGCAGGTCAAATGAGGTTAATCCTTTATATACGCATTTACATTTAAGAATTGTGGGTTTGACAATGCTGCCTTTTCCTGGACTCAGTTGATCCGGGAAGGCTCCTATAAAAAAAATGCTTTCCTTTCAAGACAACAGGACAGCTGCCAAAATAAATGTATAAGAATGTATTTAGAGCCACCATAATCGTGTTACATTCTCTTTGTTTCCTTTATTTTTGATATTTCATCATTTCTACCACTTAAGACTCCTATATATCAATAATACAAAAAAAATAACAAATTGTTTCTTACATTTGCATTGTATTAATGCACTTTTAGTAATATAACCACATTTCCAATCCATTTATTTGTTAAAGATATACCATCTAAATATGCCTTAGCAGATCTTATCAGTTTATTAAGACAACTGACTTCAAGTCTTGAGTGGCTTGTAATAATGCTGAAGCAGTCAGGGTTTATTGTATGATTCCTAATGATAAGACCAAGAGTGGGACTACAAATAAGATTTCCCGAATCCACACTAAAAACAACTGGTTTAGTTCACAACAATGATTGATCAATTTCTGGACAGAATCATTCAGTATATCATCACCCCTCATGACTCTTCTTATGCTCTATTTGAAATGTCATTGATGATACAATTGCATATTGTTCAGAAGTGGGCATGCCTTTTGGCATCCTGATTGTGTCCCTATAGGATGTTACTGCCCAATAAGAGAATCATTCTTGTGTCTTCTCTTCTTAGTACACCATCACAATTACCACCGTCAGGGATGGTATACTTGCACATTGGAATGTTGGGAGCCTCACTGAAGACAATCAAGTGGCATATAATTGCTGGTACAAGCCTTCTGTTCCAACATTCTAATGTTGATCTTTCTGTTTCTACCTTCTTAATTTAGAGCATTCAACCCACAGTGGGTGGAATTGTCTAACAGCCTTTTAGCCCTTTTGCCTCAGGCCATACTGATTGTTAAAGGCCCTCTCCCTCTTAATAGACCCATGCTTGTTGCTCAGGCATATAACTCGAGTTTAGGGCCTTTGGCAACCAGTATATTCTCAGGAGCGGGCTATAAGGCTATAGTGTATCAGATATTTTGGGTTCCTATCATGTCTTTTGTAGTGTTGTTTAGTTATAGGATAACTGTTATTCATGTTCTTTATGATTCTCCAATACTGTGGCATCATTATTTGTAGCTTCGTGCCTACATTCATAACATATTGTTTTATTGCATTGCCATTTGTTTTTCATTCATATTTCTTTTGGTTTCTTCAAAGGTGCTTCTTGTTTTTCCCATTTTAACAATCTTTTCAGGATCCATTTTTCCAGAATCATACTTTTTCAATGTTTAACTTAGTTGTATTATTTAACGTTTTATCACATACCATATAGCTGTAGGTGAGCAGATCGCCTATTGATGCAGTCTTTTTTTATGTTAACCGTTGGGTGCATCCCTATCATTTACTTCAAGTGTATGTTTTTGCTAAATAAATTCCAATTTTTAGAGAATATTGTTTTTATTTTATGATGTTCCATTGAGAACTTTACTTTGAATCCATAATTGTTTTTCCTGCATTGATAATTCTTGGCTTATTCTCCATAGCAGTCAAGAGAAAATCTACTCTATTTTTGGTTTTGACACATTTTAGTTTGTCTTTAAAGACTGAAGATGGATATCCATTTGCATGGAAACTGCATATCATTCTATTTGCTTCAGTGTCAAAATAGATATCTCTAGAGAATGCCCTCTGTGCCCTTAACAGTTTGCCATAGGGAACCCTCCATTCATAAGCCTTGGGGTGACCACTGTTTGCATGCAATATGCGATTGCTACCTGTAGCTTTAGGATGTATTTTAGGGCACTGTTCCTTTAAGGTAGATTACATGCAGTGTAACTTCCTGATAATTGATAGTGGGATTTCGGCCCCTTTGCGACTGCAAAAAAGGTCAACCCAATCTACTAACCCTTTTGTACGAGTCGCTAATCTATTAGCGAATCACAAAATAGGAATAGCGACTCGCTATTAGGATGGGGAATGTCAAGGGCATCCCTGCCTAATAGTGAGTCCATACCCAATGTAAGATTGTTTTGTGACCGCAATTGCAGTCGCAAAACACTTGCAATTTACCACCCTTTACAGAAGGGTGGTAATCCACTCGCAAACGGGAAGGAGTCCCGAGGGGGCCCCTTCCCCTTAGTGAATGGACGCACACATTTTTTTCAGAGCAGGCAGTGGTCGCTGGGACCAGGGGAACTGAAAAGTTTAATTTTTATTTTTTAAATGCATCCCTTTTTCCTTTAAGGAAAACGGAATGCATTTAAAAAAAGACTGTTTTATTGATAAAGCAGTCCAAGACATGGTGGCCTTCTGATCCCAGTAGGTCACCATCCCTGGGAGTGCTAGCCATTCCCAATGGGATCGCAAATTGCGACAGCCTCATTAATATTCATGAGGCATGCAATTTGCGACCCCATTGGGAATCGCAAAGTGTCTGAGACACTGTTGTACATTGAATTTTGCGTGTCACAAATTGCGACTCGCAATTTGTCATAATTTGCGAATGACAAAATTCAATGCTCGTACACCTGGCCCAGTATTCCTACTTGTATTATTTGATAATCAGATGTTAAAATGGTTCTTGTAAAGTATATCAATGCATTCTCGCAAAGAAGCTTGATTGCCATCCCATTTGATGGAAAGATTATTGCTGCATCTGGACCAGAGTGCTCTGTGTTCCATTATGTACTGATTGTCATCTGCACAGGCAACCTCCTTCTCCAACCAATCTATGAAGACTTTGGCATAGGTTGGAGCGAAGGAGGTGCCTACAGCAGCTCCATGTCTTTAAAGGTATATTGAGTCATAATAGAAAGTAAAACTGTTTCTCTGTATGATAAATTGGTATATGAATAGTCTATCAGAAATCACCATAGAGTTCCTTTTATTATCCTTTTTTTATCAAAAGTGTTTTTTTACATTTTTGAAAAAATATCTATGAATGTATTTAACTGTGTCTGATTTTATGATTACCAAATTTGAAATCGAATACAGTTTTGACTTGACTTGAGTCATACAATAGGAAGGTGTTATGTTTGAGACAATATTCAAGCAACTTAAGAGCATATTTGTATCTCTCAAGTGACTGATGGATCATGCTCTCAAAAATAATTGCAAACATTAATCCTCAAATTATTCCCCCTTGGCAGTTTAAGACAGAATGTACTTTTTGGTGTTATACATCTTGTAACTGGTACATCCGTGGCAAATCTCATCCTTCCCCAATTGTTCACCTCTGTTAAAGTATCCCCTTCCTGTATGCTTCCAGCTCTAGAAGAAGTTTATATTATACAGGGCTGACTCAATAATCCTTAGAATCTATGTTTGCAATTGTTATATGTAATACAATGATTCTGTTGGAGAAGTTTTTGTAAACAATTTGACATTCTTTAGAGGACTAGAGTGATCATTCTCATGTACATTGAATGAAACGTATGTACACACACCAATCACTATTCTTTAGAAAATGGAATCTCTTAATTCAAGAATCAAATATCTAGTATATTTTTGAGAAGGAAGGTGTTCCAAAATATGAGAAAGATTGATGGAATGGTGCAGTGCTTTTTTCCATAAAACTCTCCAACTCTAGAAGAGCAGTGACATCTTGCCACTTAACTTGGATATTTTGTCCATTTCTGAGTATTTCACATGTATGGGGTGCACAAATTTATAATGGTCAATCCTGAGAGTTGTATTATGTACATTTGATTATGGGCAAAATGTTAAACCTTTGTTCAAAATGTTTATCTGTGCCTTCGTACATTTTTATACATAATTTCTATTTTTGATTGTGTTTGTTGCTTGTCCTTTTGTTCAAAATTTCCTTTTGCCACCCCTTCTTGTTTGACAGCACACTTCTTCCCCTTGGTATGGGTCAATGTCTTCATTCCTCTTCTTTAGTTTCATCATGAGAACCAGCCTCAGCTCTTCTAAAAAATTAAGCTGGCTACTGGGACTTTATCTGTAGACGAGAGAACCTCTGAACTGTCATCTGTTCTGCTTGCATTTATGCTCATATCAAATATTTCATCTAACTGTTCTTTTGCACTTAATGGATCACATCTTCATATGTAGATTCACCCATGATAATGATCTAATCAGTCTAGCATACCTTTTGTCACTTTTTAATTTTATTGAACAGTCTTCTGTTTCTCCTCGTTTAGCACCATTTCATTCACTGCCTCATTTAACTCTCTCTTTTCTTTTATCAGTTCTAGGTATGCCATCAGCTCCTCTATTCTCAGTGTACACTTTAATTTTTGCATGTTTCATCAATAAGAATGATGAATCTACAGTGTGGTCATGCTATTCTTTCAACCGATATTCTTCCATGTCATTTTATTCTTGATGTGAGCATAACTCTAAGGACTCGGGCTACTCTACTACACTAAGTAAATTTTGTCAAAGATATAATTTCCCAACCTATGATCCAGTTCCTTATTTATTTGAGTCATTGTTCACTTGCATTTGTCTTATATTAATCTTTGCTGAAACCCTCACCTTTTGCTTTTACTTGTTCCTGGTTATTTTCATCATCTTTGTGGCTATTTAACTTGACAAGGAGTCAGATTTTAGAATCCTGTTCTCCTGGCCTTCAAAGATATAGTAATAATCTTTTAATCAATCATGCTCACAATGATGGCATGTGTAAAAGTGCTGCTTCATATTTTGAAAGTACATAACCTACTTTATTTCTAAGCTCTGTATGAAATATACACAGTGGTGGTCAGTGTGTAGTTATTACTAGGTCTGAGATTCCATTAGAAGAGCGTGTTTAGTTTAGTCAATAATTTTGATGCTGTTTGACGAATCTTCGCTAAAAGTTCAAGCACTCTTTTGGAAGGTCTCTGGGTGACCCATCAAATGGGTGCCAAGACAAAGGGGGTCTCATAGCATTGGTTGCCCCAGTAAGTTCCCACAAGAATCTTCTGTTGCTTATAGCTATAGAATAAAGCTAGACAGAATTACACTTAATTTGCAAAAAGTTATAACTTTACTCAAAAGTGTGCCTTTTGTAATTAGCGTAATCAGTTTAGCCATTTCTGAGCAATTTGTATATAAAGAGGTGCTCAGGTGTTCATAAATGGATAGAAAAATAGATATTTATGGATTGTTTGTGTACAGATATGCTCTGAGTGACCAGTGTAAAAGACAATAGTATTGACTTGGACATTAGCCCTGTGTCCTGAAAATTAATTTAGAAAAAACATAAGGAGGCAGGGTGAGCACACCCTGACCCCAAGGGGCATGTGCATGTCTCCCAAAGGCACCACACCTCGATTGGCTGGCTGCAACATGGATCACATTTAAAGGTAGCCATTACAGGACTCGGGGACATTGTCACTATTGAAATGAATGTAGTGAAAAACTGTTATTAACGGTCACAAAAACGAGCACATACGGAGAATGATAACGGAATTTAGACACAATATAAATCATACGTTGGTGGTGCAAGGCTAATTTTAGGAACTGTAGTGTGTTTTCATTTTACAATGTGAAAAAAACGTTGATTTTGTGCTGGGATTTGATAAACAGTTTTTGTATTCTTTCATGATTTTCTTTAAACTTTCGCATCTCACCCATGTGAAAATAAATTCTGATATTCTTAGTAAAACATGCACATCCAGCAGTGGCAGCAGCCTGTCAGCTGATTTCTCAGAGTTCTACTGTAGCTTCCCACAGTGCTCCAATGAACAACTAGATCACTAACATTTTGTATTTGTGACAAAACTGTGGCACGCCTGAAGCCATCTTGATGAAATCAAAGTTCTAAAACTTAAAGCATTACCTATAGAAATGAATAAAATGACAGGGTTTATTTTATCTTAGAAATTATTGTTAGTGCTCTAGAAAGTTAAAAGAAGGACATACTATCTATGAATGCTTAATTATCTTTCTTTTTATTTATGTAATACATTCAGACTGAAATATGTATTTTAAAAATAATTTATTGTCATGTTTCCTGAATAGCAATTACAACACCGTAGCCATGGCCCTGCTAGTACAATGCAATCAATATGGACAGCCTGTGAGCTAGTGTGAGTCCCAGCAGGCTAAAACAAGCATTGAAAATGCAATAGGTCTCGCCTTTGTTTAAGTTAAAGACATTTGCTTTGCTAATGGTATTGCATAGCAAAGCAAATGGCTTTAACTTAATGAAAGGCGAGACCTATTGCATTTTTAATGCTTGTTGATCTTATCCACAGAACAGTTTTTAGGTGATAAGGATTTTGGGGAAAGTTACACCTCATTTGCCTGCAGGTATGAAATATATATTTTGAATTGCTACCTTCACCTCCACGCCGTTCTCTGGGGGAAATTATTGCACCAGCGAGCTGCCTTTTGATGATGTGATGAATTATATAATGACAACCAGCTGAATAAGGAGTTTGCCCAGGATGGGGGCATGGCTGAAATCCGACTTCAAAGGAGTGTAGGCTAGATGCACAAGCAGGCCGGCCATAAACAGTGGTTGCAAACTTGCCACTAACTCGCCATTTGCAATCCCTTGTGATGGTGGCTTGCACGGAATGGTGAACATCCCAAGTGAAAAATATTGTGTAATAAAGCCTGTGTTTCTTAAAAAAAACCATATGGGGATACTCCGGGGAAGGAGGGTGGGAGATTGCAAGCAGTGGTCCCTGGACTTCTATCTGCCCCAGCCGCGGGGCTGACTGACATCCCAAAGAGCTTCCCCATGTAGGTGTTGAGAACTTCGCAATTCCAGTCACAAACCAAAACCCTTGACACATACCACTCCGAACTGCAATTAGTATTGGACATCGCTTTCACTCCCTCGGAATTGCGATGAAGAGTGATTTGCAAAACCAAATTTGAAAGTCAGAACAGCCCTTCTGAATTGCAAAAGGGATTTAGTACATGACAAACTTAATTTTGCAGTTGTAAACTCTGTGATTTTGTGAATCCCTGGGTTTTTGACTGCACACTTGTTTCATACACCTGGCCCAAGATCCATGGCGTTTGGAGAGTAAGACAGCAAAGAATAAACAAGCATTGGCAAAGCCAATCAACTGTGCCTTCATGATCTATTCCCTTTGCCAATAGTTCTAACCATGATGCACAACATACCCAATGCTGTGCAGCATGGCTTTAAAAGAAGAAAAAAAAAACATAGGAGGCCTGCATTTCGCTTTGTAGGCATACACAGCAAGAATATGCATGTCTAGAAAACGTCAGTGCCTATTTTCTGTTTGCCAATACAAGTTAGATTGGTAAAAGAAAAAAGAAAGCAGTACTTGTGGGTGTATGCAACACGGTGAGGGGTGAGCAAGTTGGGCAACACTGAGGATGGGGGAAGCAAAATGAGGGAGCGATGAAGAAACAAGGAAGGAGGAGGAAGCAACAGGGGTGCAACACAAAGTGCTTCTGATAGAATTAAAGGTGCTAGATGTCATCTTGAAAACCTCCTCCCAATGGCTCAGAAAATGGTGGTCCATGCTCTGGAAAAATGATAGGAAGTGATGTGAGACATATGGTGGCAAATTAGGAGGCAGCTAAAAAGACTGACAATCGAGCCTGCAAATGGTAAGTACTGCGTCCATGCCCCCAAAAATGAGTGCTGGTGCTGACCCCCAGCACAAATTAAGCTCTGGCTACTTATAAGCTCACATAGGGGCATATTATCATGGATGCCGTTAAAAACCATGGCCGGTTTAGCGGCAGAAAACTGCCGCAAAACCGGCGAGAATGGGCTTGATAATATGCTATATGGAATTCCCATAGAAGCCCATGTTCTGGTGTGAACATGGGCTTCTATGGGAATTCTCCAGAGCATAATATCAAGCCCATTATCGCCGGTTTAGCGGCAGTTTTCTGCCGCTAAACCGGCGATAATGTTAACGCCGTCCTTGATAATATGCCCCATAGACACTGCTAGGTTTATGACCATGCTATTGGTTTCTCTCTACTGTAGGGTATTCTGGCTTCCAGTCACTTTTTTTATCTTCATCTAATCTGAACGATTTCACCAATCTGATTGTGAAATATATTTTTAATGGTACCCAGAAGCCTCAACACTCCATTCTCTTTTGTGACTTTTAATTTGAGGTTTACTTTTCACTGCAAAACCCTGGCCATCATAACGAGTTTGTTCTCGGTAAATATGTGCATTATTATATAACATCCCCTTATGCCGCTTCCTTCCTTGAGTGTATGTATACGTGCATAGATAATTACTTAGAAGCTCATTTGTAAAGGAATATATTGAAGGTAAACGTCTGTCCGAAACCTGTAGCCCCACACATAATCTGTTTGCCACAAAATGGCCGCCATTCACACTACACTTGCAGTAACTCTGCATTCACATCATTCTGGGGAAACATCTGACGTGAGTAATGCCATTCATACATGTTCAGTATGGCATGTTGCGTATTTGCTCACAGGCCGAGCAGTCACTCACAGGCACTTGCAAGCCAATAATTCTCCCCTCCTCACTCAGACTAGTCCTCCTCTGGTTGCGACTGCTACAGCAGGAGCATCCCCCACTGAGCTATGTTGCCAAGCAATGAATAGCTCTGCCTTCAGTAACAAGCACAGCAGCGCGAAAGTGAAAGCGATCGCGCTAAGGCCAAGCTATTTAAAAGCACGCCGCCATGCACACCCGTGTGCGTCAGGAAGACCCGAGCTATGACAACAAAATGGAGTGGGACTGTCCACTGTCCCACGGACACACGCATGCTGTCTGCTATGGACAGATGGCAAGAGCAGCCATCTTTGTCCATGCAGGCGCGTGCATGAGCCCACGGCGGAGAATCGATTCCAAAAGGTCTCTCTGACGAAAGCAGCGCATGCAATGCCTTTCGCCAGGCAAGACCTAAAAATCAGGATGTAAGGCGAGCCCAGCAAATTCCATAAAACAGAGACCATATGGTGAACTACAGAATGGATGGAGACTGGTGGACTTGGTACAGAAGTGTACCAAGTCCATCAGTCTCCATCTGGCAAGGCAACGTAGGTGTGGAGTAGTGTTCAACATCTCACTGGGGTTGGGATAACAGTCATAACCGTGCCTCACCAAGGTGCGCATTACCACACTCTATTAGTCTGTCACTGGAAGAGGTCCGGAGCCTTCCGTTGTGGTGGGAGCACAAGACTGGATTACCCTTCACTCAAATACATGACCAGCGTTTCACACTGATGCCTGAATGCCATGTGAGAGCCCTGTATGATATCAGAGAACTCTTGGTAAGTCTCTCTCAAGACGTCAGCTACCACAAATATCTTCAATCATGAAACGATAGATTAATGATTCAAGTATACTGTTCAATTATCAGATTTGTCAATATCATAGGAAACATTTAGTCTTCGAGCAGCCAATAACCATTTTGAAGGCACACAATGACGGTAGTTAAATCTATGAGACATACCGTCCATGACACTTATATAAAAGCCCAGTAAGCAAAGTCCATGGGAACGGTGCATTTTATATAAAAAAATTTGGTTTAATCAATAGAGCTTTACAAGCCTGACAACTGAGTTTGAGACACACATTTAACATTTGATGCTTTTACCAGGGACATCATTATCTAACAAATATACACAGACATGAATGTAATTGGGACATATAATGCTCTGATAACACATGCACATGGCCACAATAACATTGGGTAAATCACCAACAGGTTTTGTACACATGATTAAATATTTTCAAATGTGCGGGAATTGCAGATAATTTATTGATGCCTAGACCCTTTTAGATAAATAGTTTATTGATTTTGAATAGGAAATTATTCTGGAAAGTTGAAAAAGAATTGAATGAGGAGAACTTCATGAATTGTTTGTATGGTATGCAATATGTACATGAAGTTTTTCCCATTTGAGAATGTGCTATACTGATAGATTTCAAGCAGATGCTGTAGTGACCTTGAAAAAAAAAGTTGATATGCTACCACAATGTTAGTAAAGTGGGTGTACAATTTATTATGATCCGATAATACTATTACAATCATTTAAGTATATTTTTATATTATATTCTTTTGTTCCACAGTTTTCAATGACCTCCTGATAAAGGACCATGAGTCTGAAATGCATTGAGGATTTCATGTTATATTTAATTTGACACTGCACATCAGTGGGATGGAATTATAAAATTCCTATGGCATTTCACAAAGCAATGGAAGAAATTTGAATAAAACTTTAATGAAAACACAATTTCTTTCCGAATTTTCATTCTTAAGATTGTTTTGGGACCCATGGCAGAATTTGATTAAAGACATTGCTAAGCAAGGAAGAATCCCATATCAGGACCTTAAGGATTTCAAGGGGACACACTACACCACAATTGGTTCAGTGCATCAGGGTAAGCCCTCTTTGTCGCTCATCAAAAGCTCCATGGTTAGGCTCATCCATATTTGTCAGTGCCACTGAGTAAGTGGGGGGTGTAAGGTGTTTTCCAATTATGTGCAGTTCTAAGTTTTTCTTCTACTAAAAACTGTAAACACATCTTCCACTCCGCCCTTGTCTGATCTGGGGTGGCGAAGTGAGCTAAAGAACGATGATGGATTCAACCCAGATCTGTGACTCGAGGTGAGAGTCTGAAATGTTTCAGTGCTCCACTCATCATCTCCTTGTGTTTGGAAAGTAATGGATCCCATTGCATTTGCCAACCAAGACCATATGCCCTTCATTGAACATTTCACCCCTCCATTGAACTTCAGTGACTCGGAGTCATCATAGCTCTGCCTTCCCATTACGAAAAGTTTATGGTTGGCTTGACCATCTAGCTTTTCTAACATTGTCAACCAAAAAACCTCGCAAAGTAATAGTTTCAATAGAAGATACTGCTAGCTGAACTGTAGTAAGGTATTAAACCTGTGACTGAATTCCTAGACAGGATGAGAAAAGGATGGGGGTAGGAGACAGGACAGCCATGGACTGACACGGGTCCCTAAGTTGCATTTTTCTACAACATCTTCAAGAACGGGCTGCCCACTGAGATCCAGAATCCATTAGATATTTTAAGTAGGGCTAGACAATAAATCTTTGTGGGAAATACAGGTCAACATACCTTACTATTACTGAAAAGACAGGAAAAAGACAGGGAAAAGCAGGCCCAGAGAGACAGACATAAACTGGTCCAACATAAGCTGAAAAAGACCACCCTTAAGGGGGCTGCGCTAGCCATAAACATCCAGATGGCAGTCCTCTCATAAGGAACCCCAAAGGGCGTCGGTCCAGTCCTGATGGCCAAGGTCAGGGAGGCTGGATCCAAAAAGGCCTCATAGAGTGCCAATATTATCATAGAATGGGATACATGGCTAACTGGTGCTGCATAAAAATTTACCACCATCAGAATGGGATAGTACCGGGACAGCTCCCATCGAACATATACCAAGCGCAGAACAACGCAGAAGCATCACACAACCAGTTTCAAGAAAATCAGGCTGCAGCTGCTTTACTGGGTGGTTGGCTGGGCACATGGTATTCGCTACAATGGAGAGTAAGCTCAGTCCATGGCAGAGTGGGGTGACCATCTGGGTTGGCAGTGCCCTAGCACAATCCCAAAGTACAAACACAGCATAGGTCCAAGACCATGCCCCGGAATGACCTAACCCCTTCATGCCACTCTCAGTCTCATTTCCTTACCTGATACCACCGCCAGCCTTCAAGACGGCCTTGCTATGTTGACTGGGAGTCCGCACAAGAATTCACCATCAGGGTAACCCCAGGGAGCCCAGGGCTCCCACTTTGTGAGCAGGGTGGGCCCCCCAGCTGATGCATAAAAGCAGGTATGTAGGACAGCTCACCCAAGTCCAACTTTTTAAAGACGATGTAAGGCTTCACCTCTTCAGGGTTTACTGCCCAATGGAGGCCAATCTTCAGTTCCAAAAGGAGGAGAATGCTCCAGCAACTGCGCCAGGAGCCAGGTCCCTCAACACCCAGGGGGCAGCAATTGGCACAATGGCAGCAATATCATCAAAATCCCCTGGAAGATCCAATCACATGGCCCCTGTCCATAGGAAAATCCATAGAGTTCAGAAGCAACACCAATGTCATGCCTTGCACATAAAGTTCCAATGATACCTCTGATTATGAAAACACAGCAAACATACACAGCCCGAGCTATTTCCCTACAGGTTCCCATAGGGGCCTGTACACGACCTTCCAACCCCTTCCAGTGTCATTCTCTTAAACTTCAACCACACCCAAAACACAGGTAACTGCCCACCAGGACCTGAACAAATGAGCCCAAAACCAGCCCAAATATTCTCAGCCCTTCCAGAAGAAGGGCACAGCCTAACGTGTTTTTTCCAAAGGAAGGCACAAAACCACAGCTCTTATCCTACAGGTCCGTGATCGAGCTGAAAGAGCAACAGCACTGATGCGTCCCATCATTCATTCGACCCAAACTTTTAAAGACTTTCTTTCATGAGGACAATCACTCAAGTAATACAGGATACATTGACCTTTTTGCAACAATCCCCTGAAAGACATTCTTTGCACAGCATCAAGACAAGTCACCTCTGAGCACCCATACGAGACACACTTCACCCGAAGACAACTCTACAGCCGACAAATGCTTTCTTAAGTTTATTTTTTTTATTTTTGTAGAAAGGGCCCTCTCAAGATTTAGACGTATGCCTGATATTCTAAATTCTGCTTTTACATTCTTGCAACGCATGCACAGAGACCTCTAAACTTACTTACAATTATACCAAACCAAACACTGGTATTCCTCATGCACTACACGGTGCACTTCTACACAGTGCCTGTCATCAACACATGACCACTGTAGGCACACAAACTACGAACAAGTCATGTTTTATATGTTCATTAATACCCCATGCCATAGGAGCAGACAGGCTTAACCTGTCTCAGGAGTTTGCCACTAAAATACCAAATGCTTTGCCCATCTGTACCAATTTAGGATCAGGGAGAAAATCCAAACCCATAGAGTAGAACCCTGTAGGGCACCACTAAACATCACCCAGTATGAGATCAACCCCACTGCACTGTATCGCTTCACTGAGCCTAGCGACATCCAATTCAAGGTAGAGAGGTTGCACAGAAGGGGCACCATAGGGGAGAACACTGTTTGGCCACGGAACTTCATAGAGAAGAGGTTCCTGGAGGTGGCAAGACCACCGCACTGGTGCACAAATATGTCCACTCTCATCTGTGGTCCCAGGGTGGCCCTAACATCTTTGGGGCCATATTCTTTATTCACAAATGGACCCCAGATGTGTAATTCCAGTGCAGGGGCGCTCATCTCAATCACACGGGAGGAAATGAGCCCCATAGGAGTGGGTCCAATGCAAGCATAGACACCCCATGGCCAAGAAATCTGGGATACTGAGATTAATAGGAACACATGGTTGGCGAGGAAGGGGCAACCCCTAATTGTACAGAAACTTACACTGTACTCTTTATGTTTCAGAGGCAAAGGAATCACAACGTTGGGTAATAATGAGAGGTGTGACATGATAATATCCATACCGGACCTGCAATGGGGCATGTCAGACTTGATGACCGTGATGGAAGGGGGTGTGTGTGCTAAGATTGGGGCTTCCTGTTGTACTTTTAGTCCCGGAAAAGATATGGACAATGGAACATTAGCTCATGCCATCCAAGAACTGTATCATCTGCAAGCCAACATGAAGAAGGAGGGAGGTGCCACAATGCAGGACTGGTTACATAATATCTTTTCATGGATACCCCATGGATGTCCAAACTATTCAAATCAATGATGGCAGTTTTCATTATTTTACTTCTGTGATGTGGTTTCCTACAAGCAGGGATTTCCTGCTATTTGAGCAGAATGTTTGCGAACCTGGGGAGGGATGAATTGCAATAGCTTGGCTAAGCCCAAACCCCCTACAATACTGACTTGGAGAAGTGGGTTGTTGGACTGGGTGGGAGCAGAAGAGGCGCACATGCAGCGAATGAGACGGGAGGACAAATTGAACGATGATCTTCTCTCATGGGCGATAATGATACAAACTTTGGTGGGCTTGGCGCAGAAAGCCCCACTGAAGCAGAGTTCAATACTATGCAATACGTTTGACAGACCCCACTGGGGGCACGCATGTCTACTTACCAAGCCCTGACCCCACATGTATGAATCATACCTTGCACCTTTTGGTTCTTTCTTTCTGATCTGCAAACTAGCTGGGGGTCTGGTCAGCTCTTTTTCCCCCTGATGACAGATGTCTTACTGGAAGCCTTGGGAGGGTGGGTAGGATGGAGGGAGTTATTTAATAATAATTGTTTATTTATTGGAAAGCCATTTTGAATAGCAAGACAATGTGATGCAGTCACTTGTTGTAATGTTTGCATTTTTGTTACAGCACTAATACTTAGCATAATAACAAATAGATCAATGTCCTGCAATATGTAGACTGACTGGCCATGTGGCAATCCAAATTTGAATCACATTATCCTGTAATGACTCGAATACGGTGATATGTGTTGAAATGCAAATATAAAAAACATTTTTAAAAGTAGGGGTTTCCTGCTGTCAAAGCACAGTCCTCAAATTAGGCTGTATGCAATTAGCTAGGGAAAAAGTAACACACACTACACACACACACAATTTCAAATAACATCACTGTTATATCATATGAGGAGGATAAAGTAGTTGACAGAGGGGCGAGTGTTGAAATGGTAAATACCTTAAATGAATGAAAAGGCAAGAGGCGTTTGACATAACAGGAACAAGTTGGTTTAATTGAATGTTGCGACAAAGAGAACCTTGACAGAGTGCCTCTGCTCAAAATCTGTCAGTGTACAATGTTTTGTCCGCTGTAATGTAAAGCTTGAGAGGTAGATTATAGCAATTTCCTACCTTTAAAAAATGTATCTCAGAGATATCTCAACAAATTGGGACATCTGATCGGGACACAGCTTGACCATGGGGAGAACTAGTGTGGACCAGTGTGTATGTGTCCAGATGTCTGGCATGAGGAGCACGTAATCACTACATGTGGTGTGAATGTTGTGTCCTTATAAGTTTGAGTATGTCTATCTACATGTGGTATCGAGCTCTGGGGTATTTTAGGGATACTCCTGAGCTTCCCACCAGGTGCCAAAAGGTCAGAGGGAGGTTTGTGGCCCTCCTAGAAGTTGATTCCACCAGTGGAGGAGACAAAAAGAGTGCCAGTTACACAAAGTTTGACTTCCAAGGGGGAGCCACAGGCTACACGTCACTCAGGCTAGCCTATGTCATTGAGGAAGCATAAGGGAGTGAGATTGAGGCCTAGAAACTGTCTAAAAGAAAAGCATATAGCATTAATAGAAGGACGCAACCCAGGTAGGAGTTAGAGAACAGTTGAGCGTTAAGGATGGAGAGAGAGAGAGCTCTTGCCTAGGAAGCCCAACAAGGAGAAGGATCAACTCCCCCTCCCCTAGAGGGGACAGGAGCTCAGCCTCGGCACCATATAGGGATAAGACCATGGATGAGTGGGGAGAAAAGCCCCTAACTGCAGCTCTCAACATAGGAGAGGGGCTGACCAAGAAAGAAGTAGCCAGGAAAGTCTGACAGAGACACAATTGAGATGCAGAAGGAGCAGCATGGCACCTCTTTGCATGCACATGGAAAGTGACGACGAGGACTTATGCAGCTCCCCCCGAACGAGCTGGTCACAGTGGCCAACTCCAAGATAGATAATAGCCAGAGAAAAGGGCGATACCTTTACACAGCCTTTTTGTCATCTACTGTTATGTTCATATAGGTACCCTGATATAGGCCCAGGTAACATCGTATACCTTCACCTACATTATCTCCCTTATACTTCACAGTAACAAGCCTTTAGGATTGAACCTTTACCTAGTTCTAGTCCTGGGCGCAGAAGGAGGGTTTTTCCCAGGACAATAGAATCCTCTAACTTCATCAATAGACTCATACAGTATGAATGAATATTCATAAGGGTTCTTGGAAACCAGGCAGAGGCTACACCACCTGCATAATATCTACGTACAGGGTTCATCCCATATGTCATCCTCAAATCCAACAATGGCTGATACAAGAAACAAGTGACAAAGTAACCCTAGATAATTTTTTTAAATACAGCACATATTGCTAGGGTTAAGGAGAGGAGACCGAGGATTCCCTGTGGACACACTGACCAGAGACACTGAGGCTCCTGTATGCAGACACTCCAGCTGACAGTGGTCCAAGACATCCCTCGCGGGGTGTCCAACTCAAGACCAGGACGGGGTCCCACACTCTCTCACTTCCGGTAATGGGGTTAGATTAAATCCTAGAGAGATTCTTGGCTTCACACCTACTCGCATGCTAGGTACACTCAGGTACATCTAGATAGGCATTGTAGGAGTACGCTCTCTTTTTATCATGCATTTTATATTCATGTATGTATTCATGATTATTGCAAGATGGTAGAACTGTGCTATCTTTTTATTTTCACTGTACTGCTAATCATATATATCTGCTACTATCTAACGGTTGTTGCAGCACATCTATTCTGCACTAGAAGTACAACTGTGCCATAAAGTCTTATTGTAACACGCCCAACTGTTTCTTCTGTATAACTCTCTGAGACCAAATAAGTGAGCACGAGGGACTAGGCGAAAGGTAGTACTTTGTTTCCACGATTCTGAGGGATCAGGGTTGTCATGTTCTGAGGTTGCCAGAAACTATTCTCTCCCCGATAAGAGGAGATTCTAGTGGCACTGTGAGCTAGCTAAAACAGAAAGACCAACCTTCTCAGTGGGGGTGCTCAGAGTCAGTCTGTCACCAATCCTACAGTTTATGCTATCCAAACGCGCGATACTGCATGGGTAATATAGGATCTACACAACACTACTGGCCTGATGAACTAAAAGGAAGGGCCACCAGCATAATCGTCCTTGGCTAGAGGAGGGATCCCTTGAACCTGAGGATAATGGCCATTGCCAAAGACTGCATTCTGCCAGAGGGGCAGATCCGAAATGGAGCTACCCCTACATGCAGAAGTGCTTGAGACGATGGGAGTGCTTATGTTGGGGAAGAACCAGCAGAGCTGCGCCCAGCCTGGATTTGTCCACTACCCCAGAAAGGTGCAGCAGAAATCATCTCCATGCCTTGGTCACAGATGGACAAAGATGTGCTCAGGAATAAACTGGAGGGGTACTGATGATGTTGGTCAGCCATGCATTGTACCAAGGGAGTATATAGAGGATGATGAGGGTTTACTACCTGAGGGCAAGCTGGGAGCCTCCAGGCATTATTCTAAGGCAAAGGCGGATTCAAAAGTGACTGCTGAAAGTGAAAGTAATCACCTATCTGCCCCAGGGAGTTTTGGATTGCATGCCACATGTCTCACAGGCAGACATTATCTCCACCCAAGCACGGGTGCTCCCCAAAAAAATTGAATAGTTGGAAAACCTAAGCAGAGAAAACCTTTAGACATAGGCAGAGTTCACCTTTTGTCCAAGCCTACAAAGGAGTGGCACCTTGGCAAAGCAAGTAGCCAGGGGACTATGAGCAGTCCACTTAGGAAATGGGTGACCTCTAAGGGAGAAGTTAAATCAATTATTTCTCGATTATCTGCCACGCTTCCTGGGTCTGTAGGCGAGAAACAGCGTCCGAGATACAGGCACAGCATTAACGCTCCACCCGGAATATTGGTTCTCCCTCAGATATATCTTCAGGGACACTATCGGGCCATTCTCCCTCACTTACAATCAATGAGTTTTCGGGAGAAATGGAAGAGGCTATGCAGGAACCATCTTTAAGACCAACGATGTTAGCCTTACAGGTACATCGGGCCGAGGCACAGGTCTACTATACTCAGGCAAGAGCGGAGAATGTGCAGATGCAAAAATCACTGGAGGATGTTTCCAGCCAGATGGCAACAACAGTTAAGTCTATCGAGCGTCTTGAGGGTCAGCTGAAATTTCTCCCAAATTAAGATTGAGGACATTGAAAAACCGGCATAAGAGGAATAACCAAAGTATTTTTGGGATCCCGGAGGGTAAGGAAGGTTCTGACCCTCGACAGTACATGCTATAATTATTTAGAAGGGCTTTTACAGATCTGAGTGATTGTGACTGGGATTCGCAAATACAACATGCCCACAAGCTCCCCCTTATCTGCAAGGCTTTCGGCTCTAAGGGTCCACAGCCCTGACCTATACTGATATATATTCTTTAGAGGCAGTCCATCTCTCTTACTGCCCGACCAACATCCCTGGTTTCAGTAGCTAGCATTTCAATCATCGCCCGGTAGGACTTATGTAGATCCACAATGGACCAGAGATAGAAGCTTCAGCAGTTTATTGACCCATTGAAGGCTGTGGGCACACAAGCTTTCCTTCAGGAACCTTCTCATGTCAAAATTGTTATGGATGTACGTACTCAGATGTGTTTTTCCAAATAAAACGTGGCACAGGCACTTGCTCAGCTAAAGGGCACAAATAAGCACACTTAACATTTGAATTATATATGGAACTGATTGCAGCTCAGATTTTTTTCCCTTTCCAACTGATTATAAGGGGGTTGGATGACAAGCTGAGATACTAAGCTTCTCTCCCTTTTTTCTTCTTCTCTTTTATTTCCGTCTGGTCTGTTTTATTTCTTTTTCTATCCTTTTTTCACTTGGTGGCTGGGTGGTGGGTGGGGAATCCGTGTTGGGCAGGCAGGGGCTCTCCTTTGGGCCTTTTTTCACCAACGGCCCAGAATGGGTTGATTTCTTCCTTCGGACATGGGGGTGCGCAGTTCTTAGTGGGTTATCGGGTGTGGTGGGGGATGGGATCAAGTTGGGTATTACTGAGTGCCTTTTGATGGCAATTTACTTCAGCTGCAGAGGGTTGTGGTAGGGTGAGGGGGAAATAGGTCATAGACAAGGGATTTCATACAGGATGTATGCTTAGCTTATTCATGGATATGCAAAGTTTGTATTGGAATATCAAAATATGGAAATTCAGATATTTTTACATTGTATAGATGGCTAAAATGGTACAGATTCAATGTAAGTGCTGGAATGTGTCAGGGATTAATGCACGGCCTCAGCAACAATTGGTCCAAGTGGAGATTGGATATTATGAACTGCATTTGGTGGCGCTAACTGAGATGCTCTTGGCATATAAGGATAGGGCCCTACTTAGGCAGCTGGATTATAACATAGTTGCCTCTACATCTCAGACTACATCAGTTAGGGGAGTAGCTGTCCTCTCTTCTAAATAATTTCAGGGCCAGGTATTAAACATTGCGGCTGACCCCAGTGGAAGATGGGTATTGGTATATATTTTTTTACATTCATTTGAATTTGTGCTTTTTGCTGTCTATGGACCAATTATTGATGGCCCTGAAATATTTGATACACTTTCATTTGAATTATTGGATGGGGCCAGAGAATTGATTTTAATGGGGATTTTTAACTACGTAATGAACTACAGCATTGATTCCACCAACTGCAGGGTTATCTCTTGTAAACCCAGAACTGATATGTTAAAAGGTATTTGTGACGCATGGTAGACTCTCTATCCATCAAACCCTGACTGTACATACTATTCTCACCCACACAAGCATTATTCATGGATAGACATGGTTTTTACTAAGTGTTTACTGTTAGATAACATGAAGGTGACTGTATGCCCAGGGGTAATCTCAGATCACAACCCGATTTATACAGTCTAGTTCAGGCTTACTTAGGGAAGTTTTCACTAGTAATAGAGGATCAGCCCCCCCCTGCAATAAGCTGGGATACTATGAATCTTATGTCTGTGGCAAAAAGTTAAAATAGGTGATTAAGCAAAAAAGAGCTATTACCGGAGAAGCAAATACTCCTCGGCAAACTGATCGTCAGCTCGAGATACAACACGCCTTCAAAATTACTCAAAGTGCTATAGATGAATGCCAAATATTTGCCCAACTGTGATCTGGTGCTGGACGTACACTAAAGTAACAGGTAGCGGCTAGATTTGTAAAGTATAGACAGCTCCAATATGAATATGGGGAAAGGGTTGCTCGAGTTTTAGAATATCAAATTGCAGGGCAACAAACTAAGGGTAAAATTCAGGCTATTAAGGGATTGGATGGTAGGCTCTATAAAAAATCTAAACTTATTCTGTAACAATTTTCTAGGTTTTATAGTAAGATGTACTGCCAGTCACAGAAGTTCGATCAGGTAAAGTGCTGGACATATATTCAACAGTGTCACTTACCTTCTCTTGCAGAGAAACAGGCATATGATCTCCAGACAGAAATTTGAAGTCTGGATATTGAGGGTGCAGTAATAGCCCTATCATTGTGCAAGGCTGCAGGGGAGGAGGCGCTACAGATGGAGTTTTATAAGACATTCAGGGAGATATTGAGAATTGAATTTTTCTACGTTATTCAATATATTCAGGTAGGAGGGACTAGCCCAGATACCTGGAACAGAACAAATATTGTGGTCTTTTCAAAAAAGGACAATATTACCAATCACTTGGGTTCTCATAGGCCTATCTCATTGATTAACGCAGACACTAAATGGTTTGCTAACATTTTTGCCCACTGTCTTGCTCCATTGATCTCAGTTCTAGTATCTCCACTGCAACATGGATTTGTCCCAGACAGAGATACTGTAGAGCATACTAACACAGTAAATGTGGCATTTGATTTGCCGTGAAATGTAATAATAATATGGGTATTATATTACTTTATGCAGAGTAGGCATCCTACCAGGTGGTTTGGGATTTCTTATAGGTCACGCTATCTGCTTTTGGTATAGGGGACGATTTTGTTAAATTGATCCAGGCACTTTATATGACTCCACCTGCCACCACCTGTGAGCTATTCTGAGTTCTTTCATATTTATTGTAGAACAAGACAGGGGTGTCCACTGTTGCCCCTCCTCTTCGCTCTTTATATTGAACCTTATTTACAATCTCTTCTTAGGAACACAGATATTCAACCATGGGCCTTCGCTGATCGGCAACTCAAACTCAATGCATATGCTGATGATGTGGCATTTTTTTCTTCAAACCCTGCAAAAGCTGTTACTCAGATTTTTCTGGAAGCACGTACCTTTGGGGAATTCTCTGGTTATAAGCTGAATTTAGGTAAAACGTAGGTTCTTCTGAGTTTTACCCATGAGTCCCCAGTTTAGGGGGCTACTACCTTAACGGTTTATTCAGGTCTTAGGCTGTGCTCTGCAGTTTTTAATACTGTAAAGTTTAATTATGAAACTCTACTCTCTGCAATGATCATTAAATTAAAATCATGGAATAAGCTACCACTCACCATTATCAGATGAGCAAATAATATTAAAATGAATATTCTCCCTAAATTTCTTTATCTGTTTAGGGCAATTTCTCTGAGGGTTCCGGAATCTTTTTTCAAATGGCTGGAAGGCACTATCAGTAGTTTTATCTGGGACTACAGGTGGGCTAGGCATGCTAGCCAACTTTTGAAATCTCCCTATGAAACAGGAGGGCTCTCACTCACAGATTTTAAGCTCTACATCTGGGCTGCCATTACTGGTCGCTTGCATAGTTTACTGACCTATGGGGGACCAAATCTAACACCACTTTACTTTCAGCTCATTTTAGAAGAAGAACTTAGGCTTTTCCTTTATCAGCTAGATGATCACAACTATTACAAGAGGGTTTTGTTCCAAAGTACTCTAAGATATCATCTGTATTTGGAAGGGGGTCTGCGAGAAATATGCTCTAGGCTTCACCATCGTGGATACCCCTACATGGGGCTTTTCCTTATATTTTTCCCGGATTAACCTACAGATTGAGGGCAGAGTGTGGGATTACAATAATGGGCCAATTATTTGATTTAAAAATGTAAATGGTTTTAGATCCTTTTCTGACCTACATGTTGCATATGAACTGCTTCATCATTCTTTCTTTAAATACCAACAGTTGAGGGATTATACGCGGATGGGTCGCGGGCATGTGGAGGGCATCGACAGCTCAGAGGTTTATTCATACTATTTTAAGCTTGATATTAAACCTACTATAAGTATGATGTATCAGGCATTCTCACAGTTTGTTATAGACAACACTCTGCTATTAGCAGTGAAATGGAGCAGACATCTCAGATCGGAAGTTTCAGCTTGGGCGGTACAGATGACTTTAGTTCTGCTGGACCACTCTGTATACTCCATTAATCTTAAATGACAACAGTGGTGCACAGTGTGTCTTTTATATGATACTCTGGATGTAATTTTAAAATGGGAAACAGCCCCTTCTATAGGTAGGACAGATAGAACTAATTGTCCTAAGTGTTACCTTTTTTACGCCGATGTCCTGTACAGATTCAAGCTCTGCCCCTGTCTACCAAAAATTTGGGAAGGGGTGATAAACTATATGTCATTAAGCCTGGGCCTACCCATACAAGTACCTGTCAATGAGAATATGATGGGTGTTAAATACGAATTTGAAGGAGGCTTACAGAAATAAGTTACAATCATGCTGACATCTGCCCGACTCTGTATTGTTCAAGCATGGATCTAAGAGAATGCCCCTAAAGATTCAGTGCTCTTTTTTTCTATCAAATATATGAATTAGAACTTGCTTTGGCCAAAGCAAGATGTTCTCCCTCGCTGCTAAAGTTTGCTAATATTTGGAAAAATTTTAGACAGGATATTATCATTGCCGATAATGATTAATTGGATATAGTAATTGCTTAACTTTCTACATGTGCAACACTGTGCATGCCCCTATAATATAGTATATTATAACTTAACCAGCTTATTATTTAATGAATTTCTCTGTCATTAATTAAGTAATGAAATTAATCAGGTACATTTTCCCCTACTTGATTTTTCTTCCTCTGTTGCTTTATCGTTTTTGTTGAT
Organism: Triturus cristatus; assembly: GCF_964204655.1. Taxonomy (NCBI): domain Eukaryota; kingdom Metazoa; phylum Chordata; class Amphibia; order Caudata; family Salamandridae; genus Triturus; species Triturus cristatus. The sequence continues at coordinate 249,751,872 of NC_140594.1, forward strand.
GTTTTACCCTGTATGAATTGCTCTTTTGCATTGTTTCATGCTATGACCCCAATAAAAAAAGAAGAAAAAAAAGAGTGAACTCTTAGAATGGGGAGGGTGGTTCTCAGCACAAAAGGGTCTTTATGGTAGGAACGTGTACCAGTGGTAGAGAGAGATAGGCGTCTGACTCTAGAAAATGAGATAGCAGAGTCTTACACCCACATGAAAGCAGAGCTTACAGAGTTATTTGGCCTCACCCCAGAGGAGTTTCGAGAGAAATTCATGAACACACACAAGGGAGCAAAACAGACATGGGTAGACTTTGTGGATGCTCTAAAGGCACTGAATTGCTGGATTACGGGTAACAAGTGTAACAATATAAACACTTATGAAAGGGTCTATAATTTGGTGGCTGAAGAGCATATGCATGCTAACTGTCGATATGGGAATTTGCACCAGCATCTGGTATATTCAAAGCTGTCTATTCCCACAGTGCTTGGCAGGATAGCAGATGCATGGGTGTGCACTAGGGTACCGAAGAAGGCCCATGGAGTTCATCCTAAGTAAAGGGGATCGGTCCTCTTAACGGGAAGGATGTAGGCAACAAATATAACAACAAGGAGTTTTCAAAAGGTCCACAAATAATGAATGATGGGTAACCTGAAACCCGTCCCAGTCTAAGTGGAGAGGGTAACTGGGAAAGAGTTATGACCCTTCAAAGTCTGGGGTGTGTTCTCACTGTCAGCAACCAGGATGCAAGAGACAAACTTCTTTGTGCAGTAAGAAGCTAATCACCCAGGAACATCCCAAGGGCAATGCCAGTGTATGGATGGGTCTGGTAGTTGTCCCTGGGGTTTCCAAAGGTTATACTGAGATCACCCTAGTCTCAGTGGATAGGGTGGACATTGACAAATTGGCTACCTGGCCTCCAAGTTTGCAAAAGTAGAGGCAGTGGTCAAAGATCAGTGGGATTGAGGGCCAGGCTCTGTAGGATACAGGTGCCAGCATAACCGTGGTCTTTGCCAAGCTGGTATCCCCAGACCAAATTATTCTTGATTAGGTGCACAAGATAGGAAACTCTGACAAGGATACAAAGTTCCATTCCATGGCTATGGTGAACTTTGAGTGAAAAGAGGTAACTGGCCGAAAAAGGTAGCTGTGTCCCCTATCAGCACAGTAGAATATCTGCTGGGAAATGACCTTTAAGTGTCTGCTTGGGAAAGTATGGTAAGGGTTGCACATGCAGCAATGCTAGGACTCCCTGACTGTGTGTGGCAACAAGAGCACAGACAGCCCTACAAAATAGTCAAGGGAACGTGGAGTCTGGAAAAATGGCCCAGTCCCCTAAGAACAAGAAGAAGGGCAGAAGTCTAGTTAGAGGGAGTACCCCCTTTGGGGAAAGGTCTGGTGTCTGCAGAGGAGGATGTCACTTTGAGAGACATTCCAGAGTTGGCAGAGCTTCAGCGGCAGATGGTCCCTTGATGGGAGTACTTAGGACAGGGGACTTGTCCCACTCTTGAGGGCCTTTGGCAGTTGGCTGAAAGCCAAGACAGGGGGATGAGAGAGGTACCCACAGCATATACTGGGGTGAAGGAGTTCTGTATAGTGGAACAAACAACCCCAAACCAGGGATAACCAGGAGATTTCCCCCGCAAACAATACAGAGATCTCTTACTCAACCTAGCTCATGATATCCTCTGTCTGGTCATCTGGGACAGACTAAAACCTGGGTGAGATTAGTAAATCACATTTAGTGTCCCAACATGTCAAAAAGGATAAAGGAGTTCTGTTGCTCCTGTGTCAACTGTCAAGCCAGGGGCAAGCTAAAACTTCTCCTGATACCCCAACCTATGGTGGGGACTCCCTTTGAGAGAGCAGATATATATATTGCTTCTCCTTCCCATGCTTAGACTGAATCTGGGAACAGGTTCATTATGGCGGACTTGGACCATGCCACTAGGTATGCAGAAACAATACCCATAAAGAAAGTCACTGAATCTGCATTAGCAAAGGCGCTCCTTGGTATGTTCACCAGGGTAGGTTTCCCTAAGGAAATTATTTCAGACAGAGCCACCAATTGTATGTTTGCTTATCTGAGAGTCATGTGGGGTGTGTGTGGTGTTACTTACAAGTTCACCATACTCTACCATCCCCAAACTAATGGTCTTGTTTAAAGATTTAACAAGATCATGAAGGGCATGATCATGGGTTTATCAGAGAAACTCAGACGGTGATGGTATGTTCTTGTTCCATGCCTACTGGTTGCCTTCAGGCCAGTAACTCAAAAAGGAGTGGACTTTGGCCCAATGTAACTTTTGTTTGTTCACCCTGTAGAAAGTCAATTGAGGAAGTGGAGAAGCACAACAAAGACCCAAAACAGGAGATAGAGGACTTTGTGCTGGGCCTTTGCTCCAGGATGGCTGAGTACACATAGAAGGCACACAAGAATTTGAATGCCAGCCTTGAGCATGCTAAGCAATGGAATGACCAGATGACCTCCTTCGTGGAGTACGAGTCAGGTTGGTTGGTGTGGCTTTTGGAGCCTCGAGTGCCCAAGGCCTTCCAAGGCAAGTGGACTAAGCGTATCCAATCTTGGACCAGACGTAGGTACCCCAAGGCATCATCACTGGGTATTGAATGTCAACAGACTTAAACCAGTCCATTACAGGGCAGACATGACTATTCTAATGGAGACAGATGGTTAGGAAGAATACGAAACTGAGCATCTCCCTAATCGACTGTAAAGTAATGCCAAGGATGGCTCAGTAGAAGGAATGGTGCTCTCCTAAACCTTTTCAGACCAACATTAAAAAAACTGTTATGTCATGATGTGACAATTGGCTGGTCTGTTTTCTTTGATCCCAGGTCTGGCAAATTAGTATGTCCATGATATGGACATAGGTGACAGCTTGTATGTCAAACGTAAAATGTACAGTCTGTCATACAAGGCCAAGCCTAGCTTTGAAACAGAGTTTGCCTAAATGCTAGAGCTTCGGTGATTTATCCATCTAACAGTCCTTGTTGCAGCCCAGTGATGTTGGTACCCAAAGCAAATCTAAAAGGTGGTAAACATGGAATGAGGTTCTGTGTAGAAGATAGAAGCCTAAATGCAGTCACTAAGACTGATGGTCACCTCATACCATGAGCTGATGAGCTCATAGACAAGTTGAAGAGCTGGCAAGTAACTAAGTAGATCTGATTTAACTTCAGGATATTGGCAGATTATCCTCATCCACGAGCCAGGGAGCAGTCTGCATTTTCAAATCCTGAAGACCACTTTCAGTTTTAAGTGAAGCTCCTTGGTTTGAAAATGCATCTGCCACCTTCCAAAGGTTGGTGAACAGAGTCCTCTCATGCCTGGAAGCTCAGGGCAGCATATCTTAATGACATTGCAGTATTCATTTCCACCTGGGAGGAGCACCTGGTCCACCTCAAGGATGTGCGTAGGCCCTGCAGCAGGCAGGCCTAAGATTATTAAAGGAAGCAGGAGTCAAAAAGGACAGGCTTTGTTGTGTACTTGGGCCATCAAGAGGGTGGAGGCCAAATACATCCTCTTCAGCCAAAGATCCAGACCTTTCTGCCTTAGGAGGCTCCAAAGACTCAGACCCAGGTCAAAACTTTTTTGGGCCTGACTGCGTATTACAGAATAGTTGTTAAGGGATTTGGGACTATTGTGTCACCATTTCAAAGAAACAGCTCAAAAATGTTATTTGGACTGTGGAGCGTCAAAAGGCCTTCGATACTCTGCAAGAGGCTTTGTATTAAAAGCATATGACTAAAGTAAAGAGTTCATTGTCCAAAGAGATACTTCTGAACATTGGAATAGGACAGTGTTGGTGCAAGTAAATGAAGAGAAACAGGATCAACCGGTTGCCCTTATCATTAAGCAACTCCTCCCCAGAGAACAGCATTGGAGTGCCATTGAGAGGGAAGTCTTTACTGTGATTTGGTCCCTGAAGGAGTTGAGACTATATGTGTTTGGGACTCACTTCAGAGTTCAGACTGACCACAGATCTCTCAGGCTTATGCAAATGAGTAGAGAAAAGAGAATCACAAACTTAAGGAGGTCCGATTCCCTACAGGATTTGAACTTTACAGTTTAACACAGAACACCGAGTGACCATGCCAATTCAGATGGTCTCACCAGGGTCTACCACTTAGATGATGAGGACTACCAGGATGCAGGTTAGTTGCTCGCTTTTCATCAGGATGGGGCCCTGTAAGGGAATGTCTATTTTTACATGATCACCCCATATTTTTGTACTCTGAGAGTGAACTAAGTCCTGACAAACAGGCCTCAGTGCCAGTGCTATGACTCTTAAAATGTGTACATCTAATTGTCTCAACCACAATTGGCATAAGTTGAATTACATATACGTCCCTTGCACATGATACCAGGGGTATGCGCGGTCTATAAGTTAAAGTTTCTCTCATGGACTGCAGCACTTATTGTGCCACCACAACTTTGACAAAGCAAAGCATGTCTCCCAGTCTGACATTTCTGGCCGGAAGAGCAGTTTCTAATATGCTAACTCGATTTTGCCATTTAAAATAATGGAAAAAAAAAGCTTTAAAAAAAAATATGTCACCCCTAAGGCAGGCATACTCAGTCCTAAACTCAGGGTGTATTATACTACTGAGTGTACACTGGTGGGGTGATAGCATGGAAATATAATAAGCCATGGAGACAACTGCATTTTCAAAGTGATATGGGGCACCCTTTACAAATCACTAAAGTTTGGTGTGGAAGACATACTTCATGTTACACAAGATAAACGCTCAGCACACATGATGTGGGTTGCAGATGGACATTTAAAAGTAGGTTGTGGCTTAAGGACTGTTAAAAAATCTATGAGGAAGTCAAAACTGTTATTGCCAATACAATAAACACCATTGGTTACATCGGCATGTGCCCATGGTAAACAGGAGTAATACAGAAGTACAGACAAGCACTATAAATTGTGCATGTTTTATTTAAGAACTTTACTAATGGTTTTGAGGCATTGCAGATTATTGAATAATAAAAGAAAAGGTGCTTTATCGAATACTGATGTTGTAATCATGGTTCTAATTTACAGTTCATCATGCCAATCTCAGGAATTTGTGTAGTGTATTTAAATAAACTACGGAGCACGGAAGGTGGCTTTAAAATGCAAAATGTATACCTGTCAACGCCTTGACTTAAAATTGCGGGCCATTTGAAGTCATTAGGAGGGTACACTTCCAAATATTTAATTCATGTTGTTTGTTGGATAGCAGGAGTCTGGTCAAGCAGAAAATGTCTTGAAAAGTAAAGATTTTCTGCTGGAAAGAGTGTCCCGCTGTTGTATTTTCTGATTTTATTGTGCAGGGAATGCTCTCTAGTGAAAATATCACTCTAGATAGCGAAAAATCACATTTTAATACCATACTTATGATTCGTATAATGTTCGCTAAATTTTGCAAGCTTTTATTAACATTATGCACATTTACACACCCTAGTAAACATCTTCCCTGGAGTGCAGCTGGACCCAAGTCCTAAAGCAGCGTCTGCCACCCATGTTTCAGAGGGCATTACGTAGCACTGATAAGTGTAAAGATCAATCTCCCACAATGCAATGCTTTTCTTATTAGCAACTTTTGCAAATCTATTGCCAGATTTTGTTAAATCCGTTTAGCTTACACAAATGGAAAATTCACATATTCAATTAAAAGAAATAAAACAGTTCATGAATTTTGCAAAAAGACACGAAGCAATGGATGTGCATACTATTAAGAGCATACATAAATATTTAAAGAATAAAATTGAAATGCGTTTATAGCTGAGCTTATAAACCTGGTCATTAAATGCAGAGCAACTGCAAGTATTTTTGTATGTACTCAGGCCCAGAGTTTTTCCGAACCATTGACTGAACCTTTTTATGTCAATCCAACACTTTTAGGGTAATTTAACTTAATAATACCTTTGTCTGCACAAGCATTTGTATCTGAAGGGTTATTACCATAGGAGTTATTTTGGGTTGGTAAATGGTATGCAGTAAATTCGAAATTGACAGTGCAGATATGCCGGCTGCTTTTTAAAGTGTTTACCTTTCAAATCTTTTCCTCACTTCTTTAAACTTACTCTTGGTAAAATGATGAGCCATCATAAATTATGAGCAATTTCTTCTTATGTTCGCACGCATCATTAATTCCTAGTAAAAAGTTCAAACTGCCCATATCTTAATTGTTATTACTCGGAAAGTCATTTATATTTAAGACTAGATCCATTATATCTATCAACCTTTCTTTCTTATTATGAAAGCTTATATTTTATCATGTCTTTTAGTTAGAAGATGAAAAAAAGGGGAACAAGTCTCCTTGAAGACGTAAAAAAGATTTGATTAATTTCAAGATCTAAAGAAAATTCAGAAACTCGAAACAAATTATATTTTTGTTCCAACATCCTCATTAAAAGGACACATGCGCTATGGAGATGTACATGTGCACACAATCGTTGTCTATGCTTCATATTAAAAGGTGTTTGGTATGGACACAACGGTGGCATATATCCACTAGATAGAGCTCATACACTAAAGAAAGGTTTAGTGCCACAATTCACTAAGTTACGTGGGATAGACGTATGCAACCCCATAGCAATAGACGTTCTTCTTTCGAAATCTATTCTACTTGCATTTACGGCTTAGCAGATTTTCCTAGCAGTCAGATTTTACTATTCATTGACTTCATCAGATTCTTATGTAGTGACAATATTTACCATGTGTCAAAAGTCTGTGAATGTAAAGTAATAGCAAGAGATATTGAGAGCTTGACTTAAATGTGGGCGGTGTGGGGCATCCGCCTAATATTGGCAGCATTCCTAACAATCCATCTGCCTCATTTTCAGGTGTGGATTGCGGTTTTCAGTGCCTGCAAAACTGACTTGGCAGATTTCAAAATGTGGAAATGCCAGAGTTGGGGCCAACCATTTTAGCCCTTTTATACCATAACCTACAAATGTATTTTGGATGTAGCCTAAGGTCTAGGGCGGTCGACCTCAAATCTGGAGGACCAGGTTCGAGTGTCAGTTGTGGGGTTGTGGGCCCTAGGCCCACATACTAATGAATAACTGACGCAACCACAGTGTTCTTAGTTACTCATCTAGCCACAAGCACTAGCACCTGGGCCTTTTTAGTGGCGGGGCCACGTCACTCGTGACACCCGTGATGGATGGGTGTGGGGGTGCAGTGTGTCCAGCCCTCGAGGGAGTGGCTGGGAGAACGGCTTTCTGCAGAGCACTAGAACGTGTCTCGCAGGACACTACATTCCTTCCGAACTTTATTGACGAACAAACAAAACATTAGTCCAACCTGTGGGGACAAAATTAACTAAACCACCACAGGGTCCATCTTCTGAGACAGGTGGCCGGAAGACGTCAGACGTGGGCTGATGGCTGATCAATGGGATGCGTCATGAGCATGGATGGAGTTCATGGTGACAGTTCGTGGAGGTGTTGTCTGATCACTTGTCTCTGTGGACCCTTTTGGCTGCAACCGATGACCCATTGGTGGGGCAAAGTCTCTTTTCACTCTCCCGCCAGGAGCGGCCCATTGCCGGGGTTGCTGTTTGACTGCAGGAAGGCTACGCTGGGGCTGCTTGTGTGCCAAATAGGGGCAGCTACAGGGCCACTGAGGAGCCGTTACTTAGTCGCACGCTCAACCCTCTAGGGTGGAGATGTCTTGGCCGATGCTTGCTCTCACTACCACGGTTCTAGGGTGTGCCCGGGTCACAGGCTGGTGTGGCAACATCTTGTGACTCCAGTCCATCGATACTCTGGGAGTGGTGTTTGACGCATGTGATGATGGCTGGCGTGATGGCGGTTGCCAGCCATGTGGTGACTCAGGATGACCGGTGGTGGTGACTTGCTGGTAGAGTTGGATGTCAGGAGGGACTTGGCAGCCCAGTGCCTCTTCCTGGCTGAGGTTGAGTTTCAGTGATGGCGTGACACGTAGAGTGTGTGGATCCTCACTTGCCTGGCTTGGGGCCACTGCTGACTCCATCTTGAGGGGGTGTGAGGAAAGACACTCGATAACGATCTTCACCGATTGCATCTGCAGTCAGAAGCAGGGATGCAGTTTGACTTAGACTGCTGACACTCTGGGGTGGACGGTCGCCTGGGGAAGCATTGGGATGATACACGGTTTGCGTTTGCTGCGGCTTATGTTCGGTTCTCCCTTGAGGCTGTATCCAGGGACACCGGTTGACGCTCACCTGGGGTAGCGTTGGGATGAGGCTCGGTTTGCGCTTGCTGCGGCTTACTCTTGGTTCTCACCTGAGGCTGTTTCTGTTGCAGGGATTCTGCTTATACACAGAATGCGTAGAACCCCAGGACCTCAGTGAGTTGTGGTGTACCAGAAACTCACCTCAGAACCCAGAACCCAGTATCCGGCTAGAATAAGTGTCCCATTCGTTATCCGAGATTTAGCTCGGAGGTCCCAATGAAAAGACAACCCAGAACACGCGACTCAGTACATACTCAGGAATGGTGGGAATCGGAAATACCTGTTCGTATATTATTCTCACATCAGTCCACAACAAGAATCAACAGAGACACGGTGAAAATAAAAAGAGTTTATTTTTATAGACCACGTGTCCTAATATGCAGTACTTTGGCTAATACAAGCAGACAAATGATTAAAATCAAAACCATCAACATAGTTACAATTCCATAGAATATAAAAGGGGTGATCATGTTATAATGACAGTGGATACTACCACTTTCCCTTTACTAAGAAGCTACTATTATTATTAGTCTAACAGAAGGTCTCTTAGGCTTGAATAGGGGACCCCATACCTCAAAGATCAGCTTAGTGAAATCACATCACAGGAGCATCAGGAGTCTTCTCGCAGGAAGGCTCGTCTTCGGTCTGAATAATAAACATGATGTCCGTGATATTAAAAGCACCAACTTTCAGGTATGTGCAGCTGCTCGTGTGTTATGACTAAATAGTGGGTCGATCAACCTAGAGTGGAAAACATGCATTGTCTAACAACTCAGACTGTTTGTCACATCGTGTGCAGACCAAGGTCGCTTCGCAGAGCTCGGGATGGTAACAACAGATTGCTCTCGTGTGAGGCAAAACTCGAGTCAGCAGTTCGTTTAAGCAATAACATGTGAACGCAGTGTCGTGTGCAAAAGCAGCAAGATGGCTTTCTAACTTCTGACGTGGTTATGCTAACTTAACAATGTATGTACGTATTAAGGGAGTCCTTACTACATGCCCCCTTGATCGAAGCACTACTTAGTATGCAAGAAAAGAGAGAACGCAGAGTTCAAGCGCGACAGAGCAGAACAAGGCATATCCAATTTAAAAAAGAACTGGTCAGTTCAGGCAAAGTTCGAACAGGAAAAAACCAAAAAATGGATAGAAAAAACAAAAAACCTCAAACGTGCCGTGGGAGGTGAAAAATGAAAAAACGCCTCACCGGGCAGAAGTGCAGATGTACAGGGACAGTTCAAGACACGTGAGGAAAACACAGTGGACGAAAGTTCACTCAATCCATGAAAGTATATGCAGCATATGTGGCCACTGCTTCCAGCAGAAAATCATTGGCACGGCCACTGAAGGTTTCAGCCATCCAGTTAAGTAAAGAAAAGGAACATACGTGTTCTTCTATCAGCGGAGCCTCTAGCACCATCAGAGGGCAACCAGCGTGTACTTCCAAGTAACTCATATCCAAGATGTCATATGCCGCTCTCACGACGTCCCAATTACCCAGGATACCATGCGCCGCACCGCAGGCCATAATCCGAACACCAGAACAGGCAGACTCGTGAGACACTAAGGGCCTCATCAGTCGATCAAAATCCGGGTCCGGAGACACCATGTTGGTTAAGCACAAATCCATAGGCCATTCAAAGGGACAATCTAGGCAGTGGAAGACAGGTTGCACGCAGGTGAAGTAGGAATACTGGAAGGATAATCCATATGCCAGGCTCAAAGTCGCCAACGGCAGGACACCATAGTAATCAAGCATCCTGTCACGAAGAAGCTGCAGACGGGACAGGCTGACGTGTGGCACAGAAAGAGCAGCCATTCCGCAAGATGAAAAGTAAAAGTAGCACACCTGCCACTAGAGCCAGAATTAACGGGACACCTCCAAAGACGCTCGAGAAAATAGAATGAAAAAATGCCGGAATCACACCAAAAATAGTTTGGAAAGAGGTCACGAGGCCCGAGCCCACAAGTTTAAAAAAATGAGCCAGGCCAGTCGTGGACGAGGCATTGAAAATTGTTTGGATCAAAGCTCCAAAATGCAGGGGGAGGTCAGTATTCAAAAGCGCCTGTACCTCGGTGCGCGTATTTGCTACGTGAAGGACAAATGTTTCCCGGGAGGAAGTCAATGGCACCTCCTTTTGGGACAATAGCGCTCTTATTCTGCTCATCTTGTCGAACTCTGCTTTCAAGGTTGGAATTGAAGGCCAGATAGAAGCATCCAGCCTCCCATGCGGGGGTGGAAACAGGACGTTATTGCAGCAGACAACCCTCTGTGTTACAGTTACTATATACGGGATCCCTACTAACATCCCGCAGCAAGCTTCATTGTTTAAAATTAAATAACTACCGTTTGCAAGCAGCGTGAAAGATGGCGTAATCACTGGTACCGGGATACCTTTGAGGACGCAGGCCAAATTCGGAGCGTGTACATTACAAGCACCGTGCAATTGAATGTGCCTACACACAACAGAATGATCAGGTGACGTTGTACATTCTTCACCCTTCAGATAAACCTCAGTACCGTCCCTTGTACATCTATACGTAAAGGGGAGGGACCAGACTTCATGTATGAAAGCGGTACCCAGCTGTTCATATCTACCCAGAGCATAGTGTTTCATACAAGAGGTAAACTTAAAAAGCGCAAACGGTAGACTTATCAATCCGTGTAAGAGCCACACAGCAGAGTCGACTTCCGCAACAGAAAAAGGTAACGGCTCCAATTTCTCAATATGGAGCAAGGAATATGTAGCATCCTTCATGGACATGAACTGCTGTTTGTCAGTAAGGTTAAAGGGAAGAAATAACGATGTTGTATTCAGATAGTCCCAAGGGACCTTCCCTGCCTTCAATGTTTGTAATGTCCATGCAAACTGCATAACAGAACGCAACTGGTTTTGACCATGATACAACACAGACATATCATCCTGCACAATATCCACAATTGAAGAAACAATATTATCTAAAGTATAAATGCGAGAAGAAAGAGTGTTAATGCTGTTATCAATAACTGCTAATACTTTTTCCATATTAGCCTGATCAATAGCTCTCAATCTTGAAGCTGCCTCAATTTGCGACAGTTTCCATACTTCGTTGTAAATAGCATACGCCCATCTCTTGGACCTGCCACCCACAGGACCTTTAACAAAATCATTCAAATCTATTTTGTCATCTAACTTTGATAAATGAACTTTGACTGATGCCAAGGTGGAATGTCGCAGCCAGGACTGACATAATTTCCCTACAGAGTATGTAGTTACTGTATGTGATGACTCAAACCGGGGGTCCACGCGATCTTGAGTATACCCCGGTTTCAGTCCTAGAAAACGACGTTGACAGGTATCAGAACTGCTTTGCCAAATTAACCATCCCTCACTATTAAATTTCGAAATATTGAAAGACGAATTAGAAACTAATAACTGCAAAGCAGGTAGGGGCAGATCTGTGTGATTATACCAATTTGGGTAAGCACCCAGATCCGGCACAGAAGGCGAATTTAGTTTTTTAGAAGTGGCCAATCCGAAACAGGTGGTTTGGAAGATGGTTGCATTTAAAAACAACATATGATTTGGTACTAGACAGGCACGGTGTAAAGCTTCAGTTCCCTGAACCTGCCACGGTTTGGAACCCCAAACCGACTTAAGATCAATAGTAGCCTTCCATAGATCATAACCTTTGATTGACAACTCATCCATAAAGGACTTAGAATATAGCAATTTGGTGTGTGTCAGTCTAACCTTGGAGGCAGACTCAGGCTTCACTTTAAAATAAAAGGATGCTGGGGCCGAAACACCGAAATCAGTAAAATAAGTAAACTTATCAACTAATGTATGTGAACTGCCAAACGAGGGGGTTGGACAATGTTCCCATTGGGTAAAATTTACAAAATTTCTAAACGAATTCGATTTATGCAGGAAGTGATTGCCATAATGTTGAAAACAATACTGTTCCGCATAATTAGCCGCATTTTCATACAAATCCTCAGCATCAAAGGCGGCATAATATTTCAAATCTGAAAACAGTGCTTCAATGGCGTGTACATCCCAATCATCAGAATGTATGTTCTGTTTAACTACATCACCCATAGAAACACGAAATACATTAGGCACATTTATGACCTCTGTAGGCCCATGAATTTGAAATTTAACTGCATCCCATGCGATTCCATCCATGACGGGCCAGGCAGTAATATTCACAAAAGTCTGGTCCCTTTTCATGATGTGGGATGAGGAGTGGGGGGCCAAAGTTCCATTGATAAGTCTAATTGTCGATCTCTCTTTGAGATAATGGCCATCCACCAAACGGAAGAAAACTACAACAAATCCAATGGACATAAACAAAAAAATACCAAAAAGCATCAACCAGATGTATGTCCAAGGAGCTATCAAAAAATGTTTCTTAAACCAGCTCACAAAAACAGCAATGTTTGATGGGGGAGTTGAGGGCAAAGAGTTAGTGTCAAAGGAAAAACGGGACTGGCCAAGTTGTGGAAATTTAGCGTGCAAACTGAACATTATCTGCGCCATCTTGCCTCTCCCCAGCGCCACGCACAGCGAATGCACGGCCGCCATTTTAGGCACCCCACTCTCTCCCCGCTCACTCTCGATCGCCAGCGCTTTCCCCTGGCACTGCGAGCATCCCCCCGCGCGCCGGCCACCCCCGCTCTCTCATACAGGCCATAAACCCTCTCCTTCTGCGCGACCCTGCTACGGAACCACATCCGACCGACATCCCATACATGGTCATGCCTCTCCTTTGATAACCCCCTTCCTCTGCGCCCCATTGTCCGAACTGGTCCCAGGCCATCACCTAGCCCTGCGGATGCAGTTTATTGCCCCTACTGTAAGGGAAACACCCCGCATCAAAGGGATTACAGTAGATCAAAAGCCCCTACCCCCTGAGACCCGGCCGGTTGCACACACCCCCCGGGAATTAGTGGAATTCCCTGCTGCGCGATAGCCATCTCCCACTGCGGGTAGGGTGGGAACCTCTACTGTAACTATGTGTGGGATCGGATCTGAGCCGGGGCTTCAGGGGATGTTCTTTCATGCATCAAGAGAATCTCAAGAATGTACTATGTGTAATAAAGCAATAAACCAGTGTATAAGAGACCAGGTCTCAGAGATGCAGTTAGAGCACCTCGTGACGATACCTTGCTGTCTGATCTGATGTGTTCTGCTCCGACGGAATAAAACTTTGTTTCCTGCCTTCCAGTCTCCGGCGCCTGCCTCTTTCATTGGTAAATTATCGAGTGGTATGAGAGGCGATTACCGCCGGGCAAATACTTGAAAGGTTATCGACTGAAACTGCCGTTACCATTTAACAATTGGCGTCCCAAACGTGGGGCCCATCAGCGACACGTGGATCCAGTGGGAGAGGTCCCGACGACAGAGTGAACGACTGCAACGATCGGGAGAGCTCCTGCCCAATAGACCCTCGTCTGGCAGCCGATCATCCGAACTTCACTGGTTCCGAGCAGACCTCTCTCGAGTGATCTACGGTCCTGACTGGGAACCATCAGGAGTGCCGCGGCAAATACGGAGAGTAGAGGACGATCGGGCGCTGGAGGCGGAAGACGAGAAACTGTCCACGCGGTCCGGGTAAGGTCGTGATACACGACAAATTGCGAAATAATTGATTGATTGTTTGAAGCTTTGGAAATACTAGTATTGCTCATTGATTGTTCTCTTTGAGATATTCGCTGTCTACAAACGGGGAGGAGTAGAAATACTCCCTCTCTCTTTGCAGATAGTGAAGGGTAGGTAACGCAGACTTTTGTCCCCGTTGAAACCCGTCGTGCCTATCTTTATCTCCCCATTGATTGATTGTCCGAACATTGATTGTTTTGAAGAATAGTGCTTTTTGAGATATTCTCTGTTTGCAAATAACGTAGAATAGGAATATTCTGTCTAGTCTTTGCAAATAGTGAAGGGTAGGTAACGCAGACTTTTGTCCCCGTTGAAACCCGTCGTGCCTATCTTTATCTCCCCATTGATTGATTGATTGATTGTCCGAACACTAGTTGTTCGATATTGGTTCTTTGGAGGTATTCTCTGCTTACAAATAACGAAGAATAGAGATATTCTGTCTAGTCTTTGCAAGCAGTGAAAAGATAGGTAGTGCTGACTTTTGTCCCCGTTGAAACCCGTCATGCCTATCTTCTCCCCACTGATTGGTAGTTGGTTCTGCCCGGACCGCTTTTTAGAGGTGAACCATCCGGCTCCACTGGAAGGCACCCCTAATAAGGACATGTTCACTAAATATGGACTAGTCGCCGTAGCTTATAGCAAACTGTGGCATAAATATACCAAGAAGGACCCCGAGAGTCAGTGGCCACTGATGGGATCCTTCGACGACCATAAGATAGAAGCACTAGAAATAGCTCTGCGTAGCAATAAAACGACGCCTACTATGCTTGACAGTATCGGCATGTGGCGCAAAGAAGCAACGCAACGGAAAAAGAGGGAAGAAGTAAAAGCAGAAAAGGAATTACGAAAGGCAGCTCACCTTGCCGCTAGAAGGTTAGAAGAAGACATAAAGGAGAGAAGGGAAACTAAACTAAGACAGGGGACTCGGTCCTCACGGCCTCCGCGCCGGCTGAGCCTCCTGTGCTGAACACAACATCGGCAATAACGCTAGATGACCATGAGATGGGAAAGAAAGATTCCACCAGAATGAATCGATTAACGAAGGATGAACGAACAGGAATCGACAAAATAGTAAAGGCACTGGTGGGATCCTTTTTGGCCTTACAAAAACTAAAGTAACGCTAGGAGTTAGCCCTTTGTGGGACATATGAAACCAAGGGAAGGAGTCAAGCTCACGGTCGAGATGGCCACGAGGTGGCCCGACTCCATTACTCTCGCTACCTAAACCTGTCTGCCCTACTGCCCACCCCGCCCAATAAGCATGACAAAATCCCGCACAAACGGAAGTCTGCTGACACCCACCATCGACGTCACCAAACTAGGGCTAGATCGCGCGCAATTGGTCTATGTCATTTTTCCGATTGCACAGTAACTTCCTTGTGCTCGTCATCAAATTGCAAATAGGTACAAACACTCCAACGAAGTAGTATAGTTATAACATTTTAATAACTTATAAGATATAACGAACACACCAACAGGGTAACCAGGTTAAAACACGTTTTAAAACAACTATTTACATGACAGTCTGCTGCAACCTCCATCCCAAAGCCTTAACGTCCACGTGACACCGTCCTCGCCTCTCCTTCCTCGAAATTGCAACATTGGCCTGTTTTGGGCGGTTCTTTTAGTCGGCTTTGGGCTATAAAAGCCATACAAAAATCCATTGACATCAGTGGCGGACGACTGTGCGAATAGGCCGGAGGCTATACGAAGCGCCGAAGTTCTGGCAACCCCAAGGCGGAGCCCGCCACGCTGTGCGGGCCTTTCCGTTTTCTCTTCTTCTTTCTTTAATGAGGGCTGATGCCCTGCCGGGGGGGAGGCGACGCAGACGGGCCTCCCCCACCTCCCCAGGTGGAGGCTCACCAGCAGATGAGGACGCCCCAGCCATCTTTTTCATCGGCCTGCTGAATTTCACCCTGGCACGCTGTGCGGATCTTCCCGCTTTCTCTCTTCTTTCTTCAATAAGGGCTGATGCCCTGGCGGGGGGAAGCGACGCGGACGGGCCTCCCCCGCCTCCCCAGGTGGAGGCTCGCCAGCAGATGAGGGCACCCCAAACCGCATCTTTCACACGTCAGCCAGCTGAGTTGCGCCCTGCCACTTCATTCGCCGTTCGGCTGAGCCGGCGCCCCTGCACGCGGCCGCCAGGCAACCACCCAAGCACCAGGTTCACCAGGACTGCCGCTAGCACCCGACGCGAGGAGTGGGCCCCCGCAGCCAGGTAATCGGGGACCCACCCCGGTGGTGATACCATCCAAACTGCTGTCGTCACTGCTACTGGAATCACCCCGGTGGCAGTACCATCCGAACTGCCGCTGTTACTGCTGCTGGCTCCTCTCCGGTGACTGTACCGAAGAGCTGCTGCTACTGCTGCCCTTGAACTCCGGCGGTCGACTCCTCCGGATCCAGGCCTAAAGCCCACCGTGAGACAATTCTGGACTCGAAAGCTTGTCTGCTTGGGCGTGGGCCCCACCCTTGACAAAATGCTCCCCTCAGCCTTGCAGAATCGGCTGGAGTCATTTGACACTCGACTCCCGCGGACTTCCGGTAAGGACAAAACCGCCGCCATTGCTCTTTGCCCCGGACGGCAGCCACCTTGCCTCCGCTTGGTGCAGTGAGAAAGACTGGTTCGAAGCGTCGGCGGAAGAACCCGCCTCCTGCCCCGCCCCAAGAACGAACCATGGCATTTCTACGGGGTCGCAGTGACGCCATGCTGACGCAAAATTGACGCTAACGAAAGTTCTCGAACTACTGAAAGGGATTCTGGTCCAACAGCTAATTCATGGAAAGACTTAGACTGTACTCTGGCCCGACCTCGCCCCAAGATGGCGCCGATGTAGGAGAGGCCTACTCACCCTTGTGACGTCCCAGTCACGTGACATTTGTGTTAAAAAGATATATATATATGCGATGCTTCCACACATGATGGTCGGGGAGGGGCGGGACGGGAACCGATTTTATGCCGTAGTAGCGTTGCTCATGACACTCGACGCCTCCCCACCACGTGGCCGGCCTGAACGGTTGTAGGCCCGTATCTTGTATGCTGACATTGTTTTAAATAAAGGGTCTCTTGACAGAATTACGGAATCAGTGCCATGACTAATCACATAGGTTGATAGAGATTTCTTCATTTGAATAAATGATTGTTACCCCCAAGCAATAGAAAACAGATAATGCAGTCCCCATTTGCCTGAATCTTTTTGATTAACGGAATTTGTACCCATCACACCTATCTTTTTCCAAGAGTTGTTAAACCATGGTCAACCATAGCTCAGGGTATATGCCGAACGCAAGGTATGGTATCTTGCACCCTAATACACGACCGATTGAGAAATGCATATATGACAAGGGAACCCGAATTTAGGAAATGAAATAAATTAGAGCATCTTTGTCTCGGACAAAGAGAATAATAGGTCTGTGGTATCACCCATTCCTGCGACTAGCTTGGTACGTGGTAAGTAGAACTTTTTCGTGTCT
The DNA here is from genome assembly GCF_964204655.1 of Triturus cristatus. NCBI lineage: Eukaryota > Metazoa > Chordata > Amphibia > Caudata > Salamandridae > Triturus > Triturus cristatus. Next base: position 249,769,207 of record NC_140594.1, read on the forward strand.
GCGCGCGCTGGGGTACTTTGAATACTGCACATCCCCTCCCCTCTTTTTCCCCTCTATAGGTCACAACGAAGCTCCGACTGAAGAATGAAGTGGACATGGACCGTACCGAGTTCAATATCAGGGAAAATTTAGACAAACATTGTGAGATAGTGCGTGAAGTGCAGACCACCATTGAGAACATAAGAAACTGTATGGCATGATTGTGCGTGTGTGCTATTATTACACGGTATGAATGTGTGTGCATCTCATGCTTAGGTCACTTGGAGAGAGAGCGTCACTGTATGATTGAAATGCTCACCATCGATCAAAGGGAGGAGAATACAGGGTCCGACACCCCCTAAAATTAACTACAAAATACTGAAAGTACGCAGCATAGAAAAAGAGGACAGGAAAGGAGAGGTCCCCATACTCAACGTAGCCCTGAGTCTCCGTCTTGCATGCATGTACTGTCACACCCTATCCGGCATTTGTGTGTACGTGATCACTGAATTTATGTCTTTCCCCGCTCGTGTTTTCTTACATGGAACAGATCCATGCTACTCCATGTTGTGTGTGCACCAAGTGGCCTATTATCTTACCCATGTCTCTCTCGTTTTGTATCGTATGTATGCCAAATAGCCTACTTGACGCACACCTATCTCTCTCTCTCTCTCTCTCTCTCTCTCTCTCTCTCTCTCTCTCTCTCTCTCTCTCTCTCTCTCTCTCTCTCTCTCTCTCCCTCTCTCTCTCTCTCTCCCTCTCACTCCCTCCCTCACTAAAAAGCCTTCTTACCCTCTTTTCTGTTTGAATAAATTAACGACACATACCTCCTCGGTAAGTGTATGATTGGCCTGGAGCACGGTGGTGTTCGAACAAATTGACTGAAACAAAACGACCGTACTTTGCCACGTTACTACCTCTCCTTTCTACAAATATTGAGCTTAATTGGCTGAGAAAAGAAGGGACAGGTAAGACGACTGATGTCTCCCAATTTGGCCCTCATCACGGGGACTATATGTCAGTGGTTTCCGTTTTTTCAGAGCTTTAACAACATCATCTCCACCGCCCAGAATTACCCCCGCCCAATTACCCCGAAATAGAATGTCTAAAAGCACCCCGTTCTCCCAAGATAACCCCAGCCCTATACTAGCCGCCTCAGAGTATTTCGAACGACACAGCTGATGACCTTATTCACTAACAAAACATCGCCTAAACTGATAAAGGGTTATCTATTGTCGCCAGCAAAAATAATGCTTAGCTTATGTTCCTCCCCGAAATGGATACTCGTGAACCCGTGACAGTAGCACCTCGCACTTTCTTTTTATAAACTTAGCAGTCATCGGAAAGAAATATGTAGTAACAAAACTTGTGTTGGGATGAACGAGCCTCTGCCGGAGAAGCCGGTTCGAATTTCTTTTTTTTTATAGACTAGAAGGTTGACAGATGTCAGGCTTCCTGCAACCGGTATCGGGCACAGGAATCGGCACCTAGGGGGCCAGACGATGGACAGGGACACCCACAGAAACTTGCACCACAACAATAATTAATAGATTAGTAACGCACACAATAACATCAGAGTTAAAAGACTCCAATCATGCAGCAACCGATAAAAACATGTCCGCAACTGCTCGGTGGTTGGGAGAGAGGATGAAGTATGTAAATGTCTTCCCTGCCAACTCTCTAAGACTTTTGTTTCTTGTACCCATTTAAAGATAACGTGCTGCCATCGGAAGGGAGGGGTCGGACGTGACGCACAGCCTGGCTGCAGACCTTGGAACATCTATGACATCGACCAAGGGGGAGGCTACGAAGCAAAAAGGGCATGGGACGAGACACCATTTTCAGGATGATAAGCGCGAGGGGCTACATCGAGGCCCCCTGCTCAGTGTGCCTGAAGTCTCAACCCGTCGGGCCCGATTGATGGGCCCAGTGCTGGAAGATTCTGCTCCCCTTGGTCCACATTTTTGATCTGATCCCACTCCACCCCCTCTTCCCTCGGCGTCCCGAAGCACGTCACACCCTTCTCTCTCTCACCATCTTTTATATGGATTATGAATCTGACCTACCCACAGAAGAACAAAAGGCAGGTACCCTGTCTCAAAGTACCTATGGTGAACTGTGTTAAGGAACAGGGCTGTGATCGGAGAACAATGAATGATCACACCCTGCAACGTGAGAAATTGGATTTGAGCTGGACCTTAGCTCCACCGCCGGTGCTCAACAGTGCCAACGAAAGAAGAACAACAATGAGAGCTTACCAGTGATAGCTCTTTATAAAAAGGACACTGGAAAGAAGAACCCATGTCAAAGTCGAAAATCCTCTCCCAACCACCTTTTTATACTAACTATCTTCTTATCAAGTTTTCATGGTGTTGCATCAATCACTTCCGACTGTACACTGAGAAGTTAAGAAAATGTAACTTTGTATAGTAACATCCATACAACACCAGCCATGTACACGACTATACTGTAACTCTGTATGTACTACCTCCTCGCCTACTTTATCACCTGTAAGTAACTATAAGCAAATGTGTCAGATTACTCCTGCATGCCCTAAAAACTCTGTATCTTTAAGGAATGTACGAAAGACATTAACGATATTATAGCTGAGGGTTAACGAAGATAAATGACGGCCAGGCAAGCTGGCGAGATATGTTAAAAGGGAGGACTGTGGAAATTTAGCGTGCAAACTGAACATTATCTGCGCCATCTTGCCTCTCCCCAGCGCCACGTACAGCGAATGCACGGCCGCCATTTTAGGCACCCCACTCTCTCCCCGCTCACTCTCGATCGCCAGCGCTTTCCCCTGGCACTGCGAGCATCCCCCCGCGCGCCGGCCACCCCCGCTCTCTCATACAGGCCATAAACCCTCTCCTTCTGCGCGACCCTGCTACGGAACCACATCCGACCGACATCCCATACATGGTCATGCCTCTCCTTTGATAACCCCCTTCCTCTGCGCCCCATTGTCCGAACTGGTCCCAGGCCATCACCTAGCCCTGCGGATGCAGTTTATTGCCCCTACTGTAAGGGAAACACCCCGCATCAAAGGGATTACAGTAGATCAAAAGCCCCTACCCCCTGAGACCCGGCCGGTTGCACACACCCCCCGGGAATTAGTGGAATTCCCTGCTGCGCGATAGCCATCTCCCACTGCGGGTAGGGTGGGAACCTCTACTGTAACTATGTGTGGGATCGGATCTGAGCCGGGGCTTCAGGGGATGTTCTTTCATGCATCAAGAGAATCTCAAGAACGTACTATGTGTAATAAAGCAATAAACCAGTGTATAAGAGACCAGGTCTCAGAGATGCAGTTAGAGCACCTCGTGACGATACCTTGCTGTCTGATCTGATGTGTTCTGCTCCGACGGAATAAAACTTTGTTTCCTGCCTTCCAGTCTCCGGCGCCTGCCTCTTTCATTGGTAAATTATCGAGTGGTATGAGAGGCGATTACCGCCGGGCAAATACTTGAAAGGTTATCGACTGAAACTGCCGCTACCATTTAACAAAGTGCTGTAGATTGTAAAACAGGCGAAGGTCCACGTGTAGGATAAGCATACTCAGTGTCATCGGGCAAACCACCAGCCGGTGGTATCAGCAAGGGATCAGTAACTGACTGCATCTCGATTGCAACATCAGACAAGGTGGTAGAAGCAGGAACCATAATTGAATTTCTTTGCATTGTCTGGCATGAAACTGCCGGAGTCATACTAAGAAGTATCGGCCACTCGCTGAAGTTTGACATAGTCAATAGAGATGTACCTGTTTTCTTTGCGACCAGGAAGTGGAGGTAAAATGACTGTTCTTGTACCCTGCACTCCAAGCACTGGAACTGGTGCACGATAAGAGGGGCCGAACTCCTTCTTGTTCTTCACCTTCTCACGGACCAGATCTCCAACTCGGGGTAGCTAGCCGACTACCGGAATCTGAACCTCAGCTTCAGACGTGGAGGGCAAATGTTCTTTCGAAAGAGAGTCTCTGGCTTCTTGTAGAGTCTGCAAAACAGTACAGTGATCATCTACGTCAAAGGGTGCGGTCGACGCCGCAATGTCTAGACCATCAAGGTCTGGAACAAACATTCTGATTCCGAAGAGCATCATGTACGGGGTCCGCCCACCCAGAGACCTTCTAGGGAGATTATTTAGTGCACGTTGGACGTTATACAAATGGGCTAGCCAGTTCCGGCCTGTGCCTAAAACACGTGCTGTCAATGATTGCTTTAAGTCACGGGTCATTCGCTCCACCACACTATTACCCTCAGGTCGGTAGGGAGACGAAAATTTGACTAGGACCCCCAAATTTTTCATAGCCTCCTTGTAAGCCTTAGAGGCGAACGCAGGGCCCTGATCAGAATGGAAGGTACCACACGCAAAAGTTCCCACAAAGACACGCAAATCCCTGATGACAGTCCGCGAGTCAGCACTCCTTTGTGGCCATACCCATAGAAAACGTGTGCACGAATCCACTGCAACCAAGATGTACTTGTACGCAGTATCAGAAGAAAAAGGACCGCAGTGATCTAAATAAACACAACCAAATGGCTTATTAGAGATGTACAGCTGTGTCTGTGGTGGGCGCGCAACAGTAGAAGGTTTAATCTGTTGGCAAATGTCACAATCAAGAACATAAGCGCGCGCTTGTTTATATAAACCAAACCACCAGTAACGTTGTTGTAGCAGAGATATTGTAGCTGACACACCGGCGTGGGCTGACGCCAACCCCTCGTGCGCAGCCAAGATCAGTGCTGGTCTGCAGTCCGCGTTGGGAATAATTCTATCACCAACGTCGTTAATCCTCACTAATGGGACGTTATCAGGACTTAAATGATAAATATACCGAGAGGGAAAACCCTTCGGGTAATCTCCTCCCTTCTCTGTAGCAGCAATAGCTGCCAAGATGTCATCATCAATCTTACTTTTGGATCTTGTAACTGCTGCCACTAAGTATGTAGCCACTGCTGTTTTCGCTGCCTCGTCAGCTAAGCTGTTGCCGACAGCATGGACACCAAGTCGCTGGTGACCAAGAGTGTGAATAACACTTACGAGAGGGAGACGTTCTTTAAAGTCTGCCACTCGAACCCAAAGCGTTTTATGCTTAATTGTGCTACCTTTAGTGTCGCGGTAGTCATTCTGAGACCAGAAGTGTAAATTGTCATTGTAGGACTGGACACAGTAGAAGGAGTCACTCACTATAAGAGTAGTGACTCGGGGATCAGCAAACTCCAATGCAAGCACCAGAGCCCGGAGCTCCGCCAATTGCGCGGTACAATCACCCAATGACTGCGTATGCACTGCATCAGATTGGAATTCACCATTTACGAATGTACCTACGACAATTGCGCAAGCCGCAGAATAAGCGTGCTTCGATCCAATTGCGGGTTGCGCAGACCCGTCAGTGTATATGACACAATGGTATTCTTCGAGCGGGCGCAAAGACAGAGGTGCCGGATGAACGAATTCATACTGCAAGTACTCTTGAGTCTGTAATGAGGCATCAAAGATGTAAGTGACGTCTGGCGACGTCAGTGTTGTGGCCCATTGTATCCACCGTGGATGCAAAGCTTTAGAATTTGGTACACTTGCTTTAGTCACTGCCTCTGAAGCAGGATATGGAGTTACAACCAGAATCTGTTTCCCATGCGACAGTGCGCGTTCCTTGAGGATCGCCATCTGCACAGCAGTCAGAACTTTTTCGACCGTGGAAAAACGTAATTCAGCAGAGGTGTACAAGTGGGATTTGTACGCAATGGGGACTGTGTCGCCCTCATTAAACGTCAAATACGTGAACCCCACGGCGCCCGGTACTATTCTGATTACCAGGTTAGTGCGGTTATCACGTGTCAGCAAGTATTGTGAAGCAAGAAGGTCAGCCTGTAAAGACTGTAAAATTGCAGAGTGTTCTAGCTGCCAGCTAGATTTCGAAAACGAAGGCTGTACCAAGGCGTAAAGCGGCTTGATACGCTGGGCATATTCAGGAATGTACGTACGGCCGAAATTCAGAAAACCCAGCAGAGATTGTAATTTCTTCAGTGTCGTAGGAGCACTTAAGCGTGCACACTTTTCCAGAAAGTGGGGGGCTAACCCCTTACCTTCATTGTTGAGCTCGTAGCCCAAAAACAACACCGTATATTCTGCGATGTGTGACTTCGCAAAATTTAATTTGTAGCCATAGTCAGCAAAACTCACGATAATATTGTCAACCCGAGACAGATGTGGCATCAGCTCATCATCCGTAAGATAGATATCGTCAACATAGGAGTATGCTTCGGGGTCTATTCTTTCTAAGAGAGAAACCACGCGAGCAGAAAAGACGCCAGGGCTATTTTTGTAACCCATGGCTAATCTTGTAAACTGTTTTTGTTTTCCGCCTGAAGTAAACGCTGTCCACTGGCTACTCAGTGTGGACAGGTTGTGGCTAAAAAAGCCATTGGAAATGTCAAGTGTCGTTTTAAATCTTTTACGCACGAGACTGTCGACCAAAGCCGAGCTATGTGTATTTTGTACCGCGCAGGTCCGGCAATGGGAGTTTAGGTGCCGGTAATCCAAAACTAAACGGTACGAGCCGTCAGGCTTCGTTACAGTGAATAAAGGGTTATTCATAGGGGACACACATGTTTCAATAACACCCTGATATTCCAATTGTTCAAGGATTGCCGCGACGTGGGGTCTCGCTTCACGACGCATAGGATATTGAGGTTGAGGCTGGGGCATAGACCGCAATGGAATCTCATGGCAGGGGGACAATCTGTCCCATCCCACCTGAGTACGATACACCACCGGCGCAAGCGCAAGCGCCCACTCCTCAGCATACACTTCAGCTTGGTCCTTAGGCACTGTGTGCGCAAAGGACGGGAGGATTACTTCCTCCCCTCTAGGAGCCTCTAAAATGAAAGCTGGGGGCCAATCTGCCTCCGCTAGGAGGATGTCATAGGTGGTGGTCAGATTATCCCAAAAAATCCCTTTTATTGTACGTTGTATGTCACTCTCAATTAATAAGACTATTTCATAAAGTCTGTCAGGGGGAGCCACTCTGGTGTCAGCTGTTTCAACAGTAACCGATATATCAGTTGCTGTCACCACCAGAAATGGACGCAGAGCTTGACGGACTATGGTAATTTCCGCTGCGCTGTCCAGGAGCGTCAGCGCCCATGTCCGGTTCCGAAGCTGTGTCCGCACTATCTGAGGCATACTTTGCCGTCAGAGCCGCCACTTTCTTCTTCTGAAACGGGGGTCTTTGTCGTGCAAATTCGTCCTGCTTGCCTTTACCCTCAGTCTGTCGGGGCTGGTCACACTGTTGTGGAGCACCCCGACCTTTGCCACCGCCTCCGCCACCGGACTGTGTAGCCGATGTTTCCTGTGAAGAACGAGGAGAGCGCTGTTCAGAAACCTGAAATCTATCAGGAGACTTTATAGCAGCACGATCGCGCAGATCATAAGTGCGTTCACTACTTGACTGTACGGGAGAGGCAGGCCGAGAGCCCTGTTTCTGTTGCTGCTGCTTTCCCTGTTGTTTAACCTGCCATTTTTGTTTAGGAAAAAAGGGCCGTTCGTCCTTACCAGACGTTTCTGCCTTACCCTGCTGTTTTAGATCGGGATTCTTTATTACAGGCTTAACTCCTAAAGAGCTACGACCCAAATCCCGATATGCCTCTGCGATTATTTTCGCAAATTCCTGCGGTTTGTCCTCCTCAGCAACTCGTTTCAGTTCATTACGAACCTGGAAATGCGAAGCATCACCCTTCAGGTTACCATTATCATGGTAGCCACCAGGTCAAATTGCCCGAGGAGCCGCATCCCTAACTCTATCGCAGACTCCGCACCATGGTTCTCTTGAACTCTTTTGATAACGGAGGGCAGCTGCAACATAGACGGAGTGCCAAAGCACTGCGCGTACGTCGCTGCAAAGACCTTGCCCCAATTTACACAATCATCAATGTGGGGGACCAAGTCTTTAGGCAAACTAATGGTGAGGATCCTGTGTTTCTCCACAGGAGTAGTATTCGGGTAAACCGCTTCTATTTGGTCAAATTTTTCAGCAAGCCAAAAGGGGAAATCATCCCTAGTTTGGGGGCGCTTGCCCATAACAGAATTAACCATAACAGGACTAATGACCACCGCGTGATGATCAGTAGGCTGTCCCGCAACAGCAGGTGCCCCCGCCTGCATATTGCGCGACACATACTGCACTAACGCCCTATATACCGTAATGAGGGCAGTGTGTAGTACACGCAACTCAGCCACCGTCACCGTGAGGTAACGGGATGAGGCGTAAATCCGGCTAGTACCGGCCAAGTGGCCCCTGCAATTGATAAAGGGCCCATTCTCGGCGGTATAACCACATGGGGAAGGGCGCCATTAAACCAAATATGGTGCTGCCAAGCAGATATTGGTATTTCCTGTGTCCTATACGGCGTATAGTTCGCTGGCACTGCAGCGGCAGTGTAAGAATGAAAGGTGTCATCATCCCCCACCGCTGGAATCGTCACCCAAGAGTAGAACAACTCATAGGGATGAGCCGCATCGGCTCCCACTACAAAGATGACGTTCATACCAGTGTCCGGTACCCCATACTGCGTCAAATGACGTTTCACAGCCGCACGGCTGTGCGCCGCAATCTCTACCGATATTAGGACAACACACACTTGAAACTATCAGTAGCACAAGGGTTCAATAACCTTTTTAATTATCAAGCTTGAAAGAACCTATATCAATAGACCTAGGTAGGTTTTAAATCCGTCAGACTTGTTATCCGGAAACAAGAATGAGGGTGTTGTGGACAAACGCGAGCACTACTAAGGCGTTTCAACTCATAGACCAAACGTTAGGTGCGCCATGTTGCAGGGATTCTGCTTATACACAGAACTATGCGTAGAACCCCAGGACCTCAGTGAGTTGTGGTGTACCAGAAACTCACCTCAGAACCCAGAACTCAGTATCCGGCTAGCATAAGTGTCCCATTCGTTATCCGAGATTTAGCTCGGAGGTCCCAATGAAAAGACAACCCAGAACACGCGACTCAGTACATACTCAGGAATGGTGGGAATCGGAAATACCTGTTCGTATATTATTCTCACATCAGTCCACAACAAGAATCAACAGAGACACGGTGAAAATAAAAAGAGTTTATTTTTATAGACCACGTGTCCTAATATGCAGTACTTTGGCTAATACAAGCAGACAAATGATTAAAATCATAACCATCAACATAGTTACAATTCCATAGAATATAAAAGGGGTGATCATGTTATAATGACAGTGGATACTACCACTTTCCCTTTACTAAGAAGCTAATATTATTATTAGTCTAACAGAAGGTCTCTTAGGCTTGAATAGGGGACCCCATACCTCAAAGATCAGCTTAGTGAAATCACATCACAGGAGCATCAGGAGTCTTCTCGCAGGAAGGCTCGTCTTCGGTCTGAATAATAAACATGATGTCCGTGATATTAAAAGCACCAACTTTCAGGTATGTGCAGCTGCTCGTGTGTTATGACTAAATAGTGGGTCGATCAACCTAGAGTGGAAAACATGCATTGTCTAACAACTCAGACTGTTTGTCACATCGTGTGCAGACCAAGGTCGCTTCGCAGAGCTCGGGATGGTAACAACAGATTGCTCTCGTGTGAGGCAAAACTCGAGTCAGCAGTTCGTTTAAGCAATAACATGTGAACGCAGTGTCATGTGTAAAAGCAGCAAGACGGCTTTCTAACTTCTGACGTGGTTATGCTAACTTAACAATGTATGTACGTATTAAGGGAGTCCTTACTACATTTCCAGGGACACCGATTGACACTCACCTGGGGAAGCGTTGGGATGAGACTCGTTTTGCGCTTGCTGCGGCTCACGTGTGGTTCTCCCTTGGTGCTGTCGCCAGGGCCGTCGGTCCACCTTGGTGTCTGTCTGGTGTCTTTGGAGGTGTTCTTGGGTTGTGGTGCTACGAGTCCTTGTGCTTCTCCTCTTGTTGTCTTTGACGCACCTGCGGGTTTCCAGCTCTTTTGGGTGGCACGATTTCCACTCTTCTTCTTCTGGGGCAGTGACATGCCACATGTTCTAACAAGGCCAACGGGCCTATTAACTTCAATGGTCTCAAGACCATTCAGGCGAACCTTCAGTCGCTCATCTTGGCTGCATGACAGGCAGCCACTCATCTTGGGTGCTCCTTCTTCAAGTGTTCCCTCTCCAGGGAATAGCTTCCACAGGCAGTGGTGAGCTAGTGGTGGCAGCTGGCCACTTGTGGTGTACGACTCTCCTCTCGTCAGCCTTCGGTCACTGGTGACTCCTGCGTGAGGCAGTGTGAGGGAGGTTACTATTCTGCGTGTGGCCCCTTCCGAGCTTCATTGCTGTCACTGCTGTGGTGATGTAGGGAATCTCCCTGCTGATTCCAGTAGTGCTTCTTTCTTCAGAGAGGATTCTTCTCCTCCTGGGTGTTCACCTCTACTGACGTTCTTCTGGGCGCGTTTGTCGTGCACTTCGGGCTGTACAGGCTTCTTCGTTGCCAGGGCACCCTCTTCTGGCACGTGTGAGCCTACTTTTCCTCCTTGTGGCGGTGGTCATTCACCACCAGGGGTGTGTGTCGTGCTCTTCTCATTTGTGGTGGCGTTGGGCTGCTGCTGGTGGCGTACTCTCTGCGCCAGTCTTTTCTTGCACTTTTGGCCTGGGTAGACTCCTTTGAGCTGTTGCTCGATCAGTCATCACCTTGCTGAGACTGATTCCTGTCGACGTTGCTGCTCTGGCCTTCTAGTCTCCTGGCTTTGACTGGACGTTGCGTGGTGGCGCCTGTGCAGGCTTCATTCAGGCTTTCTGCAGAGTGAGCAGTCTCTCTATGTCAACCTGACTTGCAGTCCATGGGGGCCGGTAACACTATTCTGAACAGTCTACTGCTGTGACGTCTTGAGCAGAGCTCAGTGTCTCCCACTCTGTCCTCTCCTTATGGTTGTGCTGCGCCGTGATCAGTTCAGCGGGTGTGGGCACCTGCTATCTCCTTTTTGTTTTGTTCTGGGTGCAGGGTTGTGTTCACTTCTACCAACTGGCTTCTTTGGGCTTGCAGTCTCATGGTGCTGTGGTGAGTCCTCTATGCTGGACGCTCTGTAGCTGAATCTTGCTTTGAGACGTGACTGGGGCAGCTTCGGGCTACGTGAGTGCTCTCTGCTGGGTTTACAGGCTCTCTGTGCTGGGACAGCACTATTGTCATCACTGCAATGTGTCTGCCTGCTGGCTGATGTAGAACCACTTCCAGTTTCTCTTTCCCCCCTTGATAGTCCTCCTGGCTTTGCAGTGCACTTGGGGTGTTGTGCTTTGACCGGCATCAAACTGTCTCTCCCTTCGTGGTTACTATGGGTTACAGCAGCTATCCTAGTGCTGCCAGCTGTTTCTATTGGACTCACTCATTTTCCACAAGTGTGGTAGGCCAAAATGTCCAAGAGGTGGCTCGCACGGTCTTTGATCACTTGGCCTCTCAGCAAAACATCTTGCTTGCAGCATGCAGAGTGCGCTGCAACTGCAGACTTCCCGGTGGTGCAGTGGTCATCAACATATTCAGCACACACACAGGGTTGGGGCCTTTAGACTCCAGGCAGGCACGATGTAGGAGCTGGACTTGGACGGAGGAAACTGAATAGACAAATAGCGCTGAATCCGTAATGCGGTTCCTCCTGCTCAATTTACCGCTGTGCCATCATTTCCTTGCTGGGCTGTCTCTCATAGGACACGCATAGTCATGCGACCGCTAGGTGGTGGCATACGCTTCTCTCTAGCCACGGCAGCCTAGGTCTCCGATCGCGGATGCAATGTCGGAGTTAGATGGGCCTCCTCATTCATGGCCGCGTCTGGGTGCAGGAGGTGGAATCACCTTCTGGGGCGCTTCCCACAGGCCAGTGGCAGCTTCTGTGGCGGGGTTCGCTGATGCCTGCGCTCTGCTGAGGTGCCGTAGGGTGGCCCACACTACCCACCTGCGTGGGTGCTTCAGGGAGGTTCTGCTGCGCCGCGATGCTTCGTCAGCCGGCCAACGCTCCGGATACCGCCACTGCACTCGGGGGTGATGCAAGCGTCTCAGAGGGGGAACAGCCATTACAACGCGGTTTTTACCACGCAGTGCAGTTACATCGCATGCGTTACAACGCATGCGATGTTACAGCGCTATGCCATTACAACGCAAGTCTGTACATCGACTTGCGCTAGATGGCGTGCTAACATTACAAATAGTGTAGTTTACTATCCCAACACCTTCCCTACTGTTAAGTGGTCTGGAGTTGGAATAGTAAATTACACTTTTTTAATGTTAGCACGCCATCTAGCGCAAGTCGATGTAAAGACTTGCGTTGGAATGGAATAGCGTTGTAACATCGCATGCGTTGTAACTCATGCGATGTAACTGCACGCGTGGTAAAAACTCGCGGTGTAATGTCATACATCCGTCTCAGAGAGGGTAGCGGGCTCTTCAGTTCCTTCTGTGGCAGCCTGATTTCGGCACCGGGCTCATCACCCTCTCGCCGGAGCTGGGTAGCTGCATTCCCTCTCCTTTTTCACCCGAGCCAGGAAGGGTGAGAGACATCCAGTCTTCGGTCGTCACTCAGTGACGGTGACAAGCTCACTCCTCATGCTGTGGGAAAGTCACATCTCGGGCGCATTCCCTCCCCACGAGGACCGATGAAGCTCCAAGACGTGGGCACGCAGGGCAGACCCTCAATGTGTCGCCAATGCGGGGTTATGGGCCCTACACCCACATACTAATGAACACCTGATGCAGCCACAGTGTTCTTAGTTACTCAACTAGCCACGAGCACGTGCACCTGGGCCTTTTTTTGGTGGGACCACGTCACTCCTGACACCGTGATGGATGTGTGTGGGGGTGCAGTGTGTCCAGCCCTCGGGGGAGTGGCTGGGAGAACGGCTTCCTGCGTAGCACTAGAACGTGTCCCGCAGGACACTACATCAGCAACAACCTCCACATCTTGTGATTCAGGGCAAATCACTTAATCTCCCAGTGAACGTGTCCTTATGTAACGCAACTGGTGCTCGTGTAAAGTACTCTGATACCTTCAGGTCAAGTTTGCGCTATATAAAACTCGGAAGAAAAAAAATAAATATATATATATGTAGATATCATGCTGGTTACAGACATATGTTACAATGTTTCCCCAAACTGGAACGAAAAATGCTGACTAACCAGCCCTGAAAGGGTGGACCTTTTGTCACGTCATTTTTAGTGAATCTACTTACGCCATCGATGTGTCAGCCACTTCAGCAACAAAATAAAAATATGCTGCTTTAGTAGCAAACTAAGGTCTCATGATTTAATTGGTCTTAGATGCCCTCCCAGTAACTAACCTTCTTTGAGCCCTTATTTGCAATATGAAATAGGAGTTTTTACACATCTTAGTTTCAAGTAAATGCATCAAATGCAGAGGAACAAAATATATAATATTGTTGCCCCCATACTCCAAATGCTTGTTTGGTACATATATTATAAATGGCGGTGAAGTATCTATTTCAATGAGTGTATCACAATACCATACTAACTTATATTGGTGTATCCTTGACTGGCTAATGGACAAAAATGAGGTGATCTTGATAAAATTATTATATGGTAAAAAAAACTATGGGGCACACACATCAAGCATTTGTTGTTCGCAAACGAGCCGATTAGCAGAGTCGGCCCGTTTTCAAATGGAAAAAAACATTTTCCTATGCATGTAGATTTTGGCATTCGCAATTTAGGTAATCGCAATTATTTGCGAAAACCTAATTTGTGAATGCAGTTAGGGAAACCCAATTTGTGATTCCCTAATGCCGATGCATGTAGCCTTTCCTAAATGCGATCCGGGCATTTAGGAAACGCTAATTACCGTCAACTTCAAGTTGATGGTAATATGTGCATGCTTTGAAAAATCCACAAAAAAGCATTTTACAAAGTGCCATGTAGCGCACACATGCACTTAGGGCATGTTTGTCCTTTACATGCGCACAGTTACTTTTTTTAGGGGGTGCTTCAAGGGGCCTTAGGCCTCCTGGCAACCGTGGATTTTCATTTGCTATTTGCGATTACCAATTTGTTAATAGCAATTAGCGAATGCAATACAGTTCATTCCTATGGGCCTCTAGGCCCATAGGAATGAATGGCGTCACATTACCTAATAGCGATTTCTGGATCGCTATTAGGTAATGTTAAGGAATTGCGAATTATTTTGCGAATTCTACTTGCATAGCATTTTGCGATTCCCAAAAAGCGAATCGGTAAAATTCACTATTTGGGAATCGCAAAATGCAGGCTTTATGCATGTGCCCCTATATCTTTCCTATTTTGAGCCTCCGCAGAAACGTGGGAGGCAAGTAAATGCAGGAAATGGGCCTACAAGCTTACCAGTCTCTGCTGTCACTGTCAGGAGTGGTTCTGCAAACACCCGCTGCTGACAGAAGATTACACTATGCTTTGGCTGTAGCTTTCTCAAAGCAGTTGAGAGTGTGGAGTCTGTTTTCTGCTCTTGTTCTGAGAGTGGAGAGACCATGGCCTTTTTCCTGGAGTGGAGCAAAGGCACAGAGGGTGCTGGCAAGAGAGACAGAATACCAGGGGCTGTACTAGGTAAAGTGCACTGGGGGAACAGCACCCGTGTGCACCCACTTGTTTCTCCCCCAGGGCACTTTGATATTACAGCACAGGTGCTTTCTTGCTGCCGCCTCTGAAATACTGATAGCAGTGGTACACATGTAGCAACTGCGCTATTTCGTAAAGGCATTCCTTCATATACATTGGGATGTAGCCGCATGTAAATGAGGGAATCTCTTTGCCTCTGTGCCTGTACTATAATATGGTCATGGGGGGCAAAGGCAAGAAAGCCGTCAGGTGCATTGATTGTGCGCTGCAAAAAGGTGGCATGCTGTCAATGGGCACCCTGGAGCAGCCTGCTGGAGGGGACAGAGTGTCCCATGGACTCCCCAAAAATCCTCCTGCAGGTGGGTGAAGTCATTCACGGCATCCACCTGCAGTGGAATCTCTGTACTTTCTCTATAGTGCAGGTGGTTGCCACCGGCACAGTAAAACACACTTACTCTGTATTTCACTGAATGCACTACTTTCAGGGCAGCCTATAGATCGTGGCTGCCCAAAGGGCTACACATTCACTACCATCAGGCACAGTGTTCAAGTTTGCACCAGGCGCTCCTGCGAGAAGGGGCTCCATGGTGCAAACATGAACATTGCACCTGATACATAATACGGTCCATGTTATTATTTTTCTCTTTTGGTAGGATAGGATGTTATCAAGGATTATGAGGGAAGGTTAACAGGAAACCGCGTATTGGATTCTGAAAGTTGTTGCGCAGCATTGCATGACAATGTGTTGCAGCCAGTTGGTGCAGAATCCTACATCATGGATGTGCCATATTTACCATTTACTGCATCATGGTGCATGGCCCAGAGATTTATTACGCAGTGTGACACAAAGTTGTTGCAACCAAAGGTGGAATGGTGCACCCATACACAAATGAAACAATTAGTCCTTAAGTCCATTAGAAAAATTCATGCTTTATTCACATCCAATTTTCAAAGTTGTAAAATCCATGGGTTAAGAACATCCAGCCAACACATTTTGTTCAAGCTCTCTTGAACTTCCTCAGGGCTTATGCTTATATGTTGTTGCGCATCTACTTCAATTAATATTGATTCTTCAAATAGCCATATTGTTCCATTTTGTGGTATGACTGACTCACGTGGTGATTGATTTATTCAATTTGGGGATATTTCCTTCCCTAGTTCAATACCTGAATCCGTATTGTCTCCTGCAAATCCGCATCTCACCAAAGTTGTTGTTTTCACACAATGTGCCTTAATACAACTACACCTTAATTGTGTGCCATAACACACCTTTACATGCCACAAGTCAGAAATGTGTCATGCAGGAGTGCAATGCAATACAGAAAGGTTTTAAAAAGTCACACTGCTTGAATCAAATCTCTGTAGAATTTCTCAATATCTTGCACCATAGGAAGAGCAATAGTGAGCCAGGAGACCAACAATCCAGAAGGTGTACCAGAAGAAGTTGGTAAAAGGAAAAGAAAGTCCAACTTCACTGAGGAAGAAAGAGAAATACTCATAAGTGAGGTTACCAAAAATAAGGATTTATTACGTGTCTGCTCAAAATACCATTAGTAAAAGAAAAGATGCTTTATGGCAAACAATAGTTGACAAGATCAACTGTGTGGCACCAACAAGAAGGACTGTTGTGGAATGTAAAAGTGTTGGCATGACCACGAAACAGGACCAAAGAAAAACTGGCCAGGAACCTTAAGGCTGCAACAAGGACTAGAGGACAACTGAATGTCAAGGAAGAATTGAATTCATTGGAGGAGCAGGTGGCATCTGTCATTCCAATTAATTTGCTGGCTGAAGTCGAGGACCAGGACAGTGCTGACATAGAGGACCGACACAATGTACAGGGTGAGTCTGAGCAGACTATGTGTCAAATGTTGTCACAAATTGCTAATATGCATTATGATAAGCATAGGGGTATATGGACTAACATTTCATGTAACGCAAGTAAGCCTTGTTAATTGAGAAATTGACTTGTACCTAACCCTCTGGTATCATGCCAAGCAATCAAGTTTGAATTTGAGGCACGGTATAAAGTATTTCTGCAACAATTCAAACTGCAATTAAATTATAACACATCACAATATCTATAATGCACCAATTGTGATGCATGGAGTCAAGTCAAGAATTTACCTGAGAACAAAAGTTGTAAACAAACAACCTGGAGAACCAGATATCTGGAACATCAAAGTGTTTGGGAAGATAGTGGCAAAAACCAACAGGTGACTACAATGGTTATCTTGTTTTGCTTTATTGTGAAAAAGCCACACATATAGCACAACTGGAATGCAGCATGGGCCCAACACAGGTACAAATTTAGGTCAACACAACTGAAATAATTCAGTTAAATCCTTGGTTGCCTAGTGTGGCAAGTCTCTTTGTTGGGTATGGGTTGCGCTGCAGTGGTTCAGAAGTGGATGTGAGATGTGTTGAGATGAGTTGGTCCTGCTACACAAGATCCTAGGTGGCCTGACAAAGCAGATGCAGGGCCACTTCCCAAGGTCCAGGACTCTTGTAGCACCACTTGGCCAGGTGCTTGGATAAATGTGTTTTGAGACTGTTCTGTCCCTGAGGCCCTAATCAAGAGGCTAGATAACTAGCTTTTGGGAACACTCCATTGGTTTTGGGTTGAAGAACCACATCCACTACTTTCAACTGGCAGCAGGTCTGCAGGGCAACAGAGCATCACATGAGTGCTTCTGAGTCTTCCACAGCTGCTGAGTTTGAATAAACAGTTGGGTAGGAAGTGACTATATATTGCACCTGGTGCCCACTTTAAAATAGAATAGGGTACTTGAGTTTGGCACCCCCAGAGATGTTGTGATTATTGTGCCTGCCTGCCCAGGACCAAGCTTGTCTGGGGTGACAAAACACTGTTCTCAAACCCTTTGTGACTCAGCTCAAGCAGCGTCTATGTGATATTTAAGTGTGTCAGGTGACACCGTCCCCCCTTAGCAAGCCTGAGATTATCCATCTTGCCAACATCTATGGCCTTTTGTCTCTTTGTCTGAGAACAATACATAAAGAGAAACACAAGGCTACACCTGGTCATGTGACCCAAGATACAGGCAAACCGTCAACAAATGGCCAGAACAGCATATTGTTCCATTGAGCAAAGTGGTATAAACTGACTTGACACTCCAAATTCGACTTTATCACTGCACAGTGTTCTATCATACAATTCCATACAGAACAAACATTACTTTTGTACTTCATCACAGTTGATAGTTACCACTTATGATATGTCATAATGTAAGCCAATGGTGAACCAATTTTAGCTTTTGGGAGAACTAGACCTCACAGTGTTGACAAATTGAATTCATCATTTTATCACTACCAGGACATATCAAATTTCAAAGTGCATGTGTAGTTTTTTAAATACACTCCATCCTGACTTCTGGCATGTTTTGGGTCTACCTTAGGGGTTCCTCATATGTTATACAAATTAAGGTCTGGGCCTGCTAAGAGGCATATAATGCCAGGTCCTAATGGCTGTGTAAATATGCACACACTAGCAGGCCACAGTCATGTGCAAAGGCCTACATAAGTGTGTGCCACACTGAGTGCTGAATGGACACTAGTAGCATGTAATTAACAGGCCCTGTCAACATGGAGTATACTTTACTTGGGACTTACATGCTGTGAATAAAATTAGGTGTAGGTCAGTGTATCCATGTTGAAAGCGGAGAGCACAAGCACATTACCAGTGCTTAGCATTGGTAATGATTGCTGAGTCTTAAGGGCATAAAAAAACAAGTCAGCAAAAACAGGAGGCTGTAAGGGAAATTGTTTGCATGAAAACACACCAAGGAAGTCAGATCCTACTATCTACAATGTAAACATTAAAATTGATGCTGTGAAGACATTCTACCTGGGAAAGATATTGCAGACTCAACAATTTGGACATATTAATGTGCTTTAATATATGTATGTAAAAATGAGTGGTTAGAGAAAATGTTTCTGTTAGCCTGTCATAAACAATGTTTGTTCTTTAAAATTGCAATGAGTAAATGAGAAATAGGAACATTTATCTCTTCACCCTAGAGGTGAAAAGATATCATCTCTTGTACAGCAGCCTTTTGATGATGATCCACCGGATCTTGACTTCATCTGCCCCCCCATGTATGAAGACACCTTCAATCAGCATCTGGACACTATACACACTCCTCCTATTTCCATGGCAATGAAAGAAGATATTTTTGGGTCTCCAAATAAACCAAGTCAGACTATGTATCGTCCACCTGTTCACCATACTGGCAGCATGGTATCTGATGACCGTCTAGTCATGTTTCAAAGGACAGTGGTAGGGGTTCAGCATGTATGGTGGACACTGTCAAGTTGGCAATTGAGAAATTAGTGGGCACACTTGAAGGACTCCATATGTGTAAGAGACATCCATTCTTGGCTCTGTGGAATAGATGCCTCCTTAGCAGACTTTGCCGGTCTGAGGATGACGGGGACAAAGAACAAAATCCTTCTACTTCTCACACCAGTGATGTACAACAGCAGCTAGGAGCCATCAGTTCCTCAAATCATCCTTAGAAAAAGGACAGGAAACCTTGAGGAAACAATTGGAAGATACGATATACTACATATAAGTAAGTAGTGCTCTCCACAGCAACATTCTTGCTGGGTTGCAAAACCAGCAAGCACTTGCCAGGGATTATCATGCAACCGTACAAGCATTCATGATGTCATAGGGAAACATCTGATGTCTGTGGTGTGGAAACAACTACCTTTACTCCACCTCCTCCTACTCCACCACAAAAACATCAAAAGGAGTGTGAACACTCATCAGAAGATAAAGATGTGCACTTTTGTATAATATAAAAAGATCTACCCTGTAACCATTGGTGGGTGTGCTCTGGCCAGCTCATTCCATTTGTTTGTGTTTATGATCCTGACACCCTATCATAAAGTCACTAGAGTCTTCAATTGGTGACATGCAGTTGTTCTTGGCCATCTGTTCTTGTCAGTCAGCATCCATATTAGCTAAAGGTAATGTGATGGAGAGGAGTCACAATACTGAGTAACTCAATTTTTATTTGTGTGATATGTTTACCATCATTTAACTTCATTTTTGATGTTTGACTTTCCTCCTCTACTGCCAACTTTTTATAATTGAATGTGCTACTCAACAAATATGTGCAACATTTACTTTATTTTAATAAAATCCACCTACAATAATTATCACACTTCATTGGTGTTATATCATGTAATGTACTGTAGAACTACAGGGTTAATGTGATGTTTGGTGATGTGTCTGCAGAATTGCATGAGAACGTATCAGTCATTCCAGTGTCTAAATTCTTAGAAACAATCTTCCTTTCCATCAATAATTTACAGTATATTGATTTTCCTTATAGAAACATATGAACTACTGATGTAAAGTGTTAAAATATTTATTGTAACAAACTTTCATACACAATGAAAATACCTAACTATCTAATACAAACAGTATACTACGTATTCTAATCTATATTGTCCTCTATCTAAAATGATAAACACTTACCTACCTATATATGACACGAGACATATTAAACATCAGTGCCCCAACGCCGAGACAAGACCTATGTTGGAAGGTGGTTGATTAGTAAGTGCAGGTAGGTACCTACAGCTAGTAATAACACCACAATCACAAATAAGGTCCAGCCAAGTCTCAATAAATTAATCCTTGCTCAACCCTTGGCTCACGAGCAGTAATGCTTAACTTAGTAGACAGGTATGTAGAGCATTTAAAAACATCAATGCAGGAAATAAGTAAGAAACAACACACAGCATAAATCCAGCACACATTTTTAAAAATAGAACATATTTTTATGATTAAAATGACACCAAAATGACAAAAATATAATGTAGGGTACTGGAGATATATATAGTCAAAGATTAAAAGTAAAACTAGCGCTTACAAGCAAATAGCAGTCAAAAGGTTAAAAAACAATGCGCTGGATAAGGACAAAATCGAGAGTTCAGGCCACCCACAATGTAACACTTTTACACTTACTTCCACAAGCATTTCTTGATGCAGGAAATTGGTTCACAGCACCAGGCAAGTGTTCTGAAGCTCTGGTTTTCCTCTTTGGGTCTCCCACAATACACCTAGTCAATCCCAGTAAAATCCAGGTGAAGCTTGTCAGCTGGAGTTGTCCTTGTTGTAGGCAGCCCTTCCAGCACTTTTTTACCTGTTGCTGATCAGGGAGACCTCTCCTAATTCTTTAGGACCACCAGAGTTGTGCAGCGTTGTGAGTGCAGCAGGTGCAGTCCTTAAGAGTGCAGTCTTCTCTTGTGCAGTCCAAGGGTCGAGCAGGGCAGTCCTTCTTCGCCAGATGTTTCTTTTGGGTCTTTGAGGATCCACAACACCAGTCAAGGGTCCACAAGCTCTGACCTAACTATCAATGCCATAAGACATATTGAACATCAGCGCCCCACTGTCCATTCAATACATGAATGGACACAAGACCTATGTGCTTTGATTGTGCCCACCAGATAATACAGAATCTTCCACACGGCAGCCCAGCACCCGGCACAGCCAAAACCTTTAACAAAGCACCTTAAGAAAAGGGTTTTATTTGACAAAATGCAAGGACTCTCTCTCTTAGAATAAGGCTTGGGGTTTTATTTTATACAATGCTCTCTAACAAAAAGGCTTTCCCAGATGTCAAAATGCACAAGCTTCAAATAAACAAAGATATATATATATGTTTATATGCAAGCAATAATCTAAATGCATGAATAATACTGATTAATAAACAAGCAGTAGATAATATGAGATAAGACTCAAGCAAATATACTGGACACCCTGCAAGACATCAGAAAGATATATCTATATATATATATATTCACTGAAAAAAACATAGGTTTCAGGCCTGATATAGTTAGGAATTAGCATTTAAAAAACCTTAGAAATTCACTGAAAAAACAATAGGTTTAAGGGGTGTTATAGTTAGCTGGACATTTCACTCGAACAAAACCATTGAAATTCCTCCAATATAGTTAGTTGTACTAACTACATCTCGCGTGCCCACAATCCACTGCTGATGATGTCACATATTACATCATTCATGACATGGTCAGTGACATCACTGATGACATCTCAAATGACATCACTGATGACATCACTGATGACATCATCTAGTGATTGTGGTTTGGTTCGTTATTTAAATATGTATTATATATATAGGAATTTGCTTTGAAGAATGAGTGGATATATAAATATAAATATCTGGATGGAGGATTTAGTAGCAGTGTGATTGACTGTTTACATGACTAATTTATAGTGTCTCACTAAATATATTGGATAGTGACTAAACTGTGTGAATATCTGTATCACTTTGTCAGTTGTTGTGTAAACTGCTGCACCAGTTGGTTACTAGCTACGTGAAAGTCTATGTTATTTATTGATTAGTTAACTGAGTATTTTTATGGGAGAGTGAATGTGTGTGTGGTTCGGTGGGGGGGGTGTGACTGCCCAAAGATGTGTGAATAGTTGATTCAGTAGGTATATGAAGTTAAAACTACATGTTATAACAGTTGTTTGGGTGAGTGAATATCTATATGGGTGTGGCGATGAGCCAATATATGTCTCAATGGTACATGTCCAACAAACTAGGAAAATGAAAGCCAGTGTATGTGTCAGTTGTTGTATATAAGTAAGTATACATTAGACTCAGTGATTGTATGAGTGACTGTATGGATAACTGTATACTTGTAATAGGGTTTTTATAACACACTAAGTGTGAGTTATTATCTATATGAATAGATGAAGTGGTGTTTTTATAAGTGTATAGCGAAGTAAAAGTAAGTATGATCCATTGTTTGCATAAGTGATTAAGGATGTGTGCTGGTGTGTAATGTCGATAAAGGTGTATAAGTATATTTGATAGTGTTCTATTGATCATTGACAGCATGTATGAGTGAATCTATAGGTAAGTGATTAGATGTGTGTATAGAATTAGGAATCACTGAGTGGGTGTTTAGAAACTTGTATTGGTGTGTCAATGGTTTCAAATCTGGCACTCGGTATTTTACATTGAGTGTTGAAAGATTATACTAGTGTATGATGAGGTATCACGTGGATACTTACATCACTCATCACTCACTAAAAAGGGGCATGGCCTCATTACGCCTCTCTGCAACGCAGCCCCCTGGCACATACTGGAGGATCCTGGTGGCCTAGTTGGCACCCAGGGACCCCCAGTATTCAAGGGGAATTAGTTCCCCCTCTGCAAACGCGCCAGGGGGCGTGTTTGCAGAGTGATGTAAGGAGGGGGCGTGGCCTCCGGCCCGATCCCGTTTTTTTTTTCCTTCTTTTTTTTAGAAGGGGGCTGTGTAGCCCCCTTCTTTTTCTAATATTTTGGCCCTGGGGACCCCATCCCCCAGGGCCTGACCCCAATTTTTATATATGAAAAAAAAAATCGGGAAAGGGGCCGCATGGCCCCCTTCCCGAGGCCATAATTTGCCCCGGGGACCCCATCCCCGGGACAAGGGCCTTTTAAAAAAAAAAAAATTATGGATGGGGCTGCGTAGCCCCCCTCCTCTGGCCACTTTAAGGCCCCGGGGACCCCATCCCCCAGGGCCGGCCATTGTTTTTTTTTTATTATTTAATGGGGAGGGGGGCCCCCCACGGTCCCAGCCGGCTCCCCACCTCCTACGGGAGTTGGCATTGCTTTTCCACATGGGGAGCAGCTTACATGCTGCTCCCCATGTGGAAAAGCAATCTGCTTTGCTTCATTGAAGCGAGAGCAGGTTTCCCTGCTCTCGCTTCAATGAAGCAAAGCAGTTTGCAATGGCAGGGTGGGAGCTGCCCTGTCATTGCAAACAGCAGTGTTCCGGGGGTGGCCACCACGGGACACTGCAGGAGCCGGCCCTGTGGGGTGGCGGTCCCCAGGGGCAATACAAGGCTCCAGGAGGGGGGCCGCATGGCCCCCCTCCAACATGTACAAGTTGCCCCGGGGGGTCGCGGTCCCCGGGGCTGGGGGGGCCTGAGAGCCCCCAACATCAAATTGTTTTAATCCCCAGGGGGTGGCGGTCCCCGGGGCTGGGGGGCAGCGAGCCCCCCCACCTATGTTAACGAAGCCCCAGGGGGTGGCGGTCCCCGGGGCAGTGTGGGGGGAATGGGACCCCCCACCTTTTTTTTTAATTATGCCCCCAGGATTTTGCCCACGGGGGCAAATTAGAATGTTCAGCGCGGGAGCCCGCGCTGAATTTTTTTTGTATTTTCGGCCGAAATTCGCACTGGGTGCGTGAATCTCGACGATTTAAAAAAAAGAAATATTCTTTTTTTAGCCTGAGCAGGCTTAGGGGGTCAGGGTGTTTCTACCCTGCCCCCTTTTTGTGTTTTGCACTTTTTTTTTTAGGTTTCTTGTGCCTCGGTTCTACCGAGGCACAAGATGGCTGCCAACACTTCCTGATCTGGAGTGTTGACAGCCAATTAGAAAACAGCTCCTGCACGGCAGGGTGAGCGGATCCTCCGAGGCCATTGATATATCTATCTATTTAACTCTAATTTTCTCAGGAACTACTGAACAGCTTTACACCAATTAAGCAAAAGGCATGAGTCTGAACTGAGGACTACCTCTTTGCCAAATTTGGTGTAATTCCGTTCAGTAGTTTGGGCTGTAGCTGCGTCAACAGGTGCTATGGGAAAATGCATGGGGAAAACGTGTTTCGGGACCCCCATTTTTTCTCGGCCCCCGCTTGG
Source organism: Triturus cristatus (assembly GCF_964204655.1). Classification (NCBI taxonomy): domain Eukaryota; kingdom Metazoa; phylum Chordata; class Amphibia; order Caudata; family Salamandridae; genus Triturus; species Triturus cristatus. The sequence continues at coordinate 249,793,470 of NC_140594.1, forward strand.
CAAATCACCGTGAAATTTTCAGGATAGGAGCGGACAGGAGCTGGCCAAAAGTTTCAAAACTTTCACGAAGATTCGTCAATCTGCGCCAACGTTATTCCAAATAGAATGTTGCAGATTTCCTATGGAAAATAGGTCCTAACTAATCTATCTATCTATCTATCTATCTATCTATCTATCTATCTATCTATCTATCTATCTATCTATCTATCTATCTATCTATCTATCTATCTATCTATCTATCTATCTATCTATCTATCTATCTATCTATCTATCTATCCATCCATCCATCCATCCATCCATCCATCCATCCATCCATCCATCCATCCATCCATCCATCCATTCATCCATCCATCCATCCATCCATCCATCCATCTATCTATCTATCTATCTATCTATCTATCTATCTATCTATCTATCTATCTATCTATCTATCTATCTATCTATCTATCTATCTATCTATCTATCTATCTATCTATCTATCTATCTATCTATCTATCTATATATATTTACACATACATATGTATATATACATCAGATGATTACTCTGGATCGGCACCTCAACTCACTCCTACATCACAAAGAAAACACCTCAAATGATCAAAGCTACTGGCCAAACATCACAATGTCAATAACCAAAACTCAATACATCACCTGGTGGAAACACCACATCTCAGACTGGGGAAGTAAACAGCCATGATTGAGAGCCTCAGCAACCAGGGTCCACTCTCTGAGGTAGACGCGTCCACCCCACTCAGATTCCAAATTCCCAGTTTCTGAGACTACCACCCTCAGCTTTAAACACACTAGAAGGTTCGAGAAAGACGTCTCCCGGGCCAGAGGAATCTTACCAGAACTGGCCAGGTTCCAAGCAACCATTCCCACGGCAGGAAGGAGTTCTCACGTCCCCTTCTCCACCTCTTGCATGTTCCAGCCTCACAAAGCCTTTCAGAGTACATAACCAATCCCTCACAAAAACAGAAAGATCTTAAACGTTAATGACCCAAGCAACTTGCAAGCGCTGCTGTGCACGCAGAAAAGCTGAAGCAAGGCAAAGTCAGGAAAAAAGGATGACATGAGGCCATGTCAAAGCCAATAGTAAAATCTTCATAATTCTCACCAATGTACATCACAATGCACAACTGTGCACAACTACTTATAGATTTACACACTTTATCTCTCAATGTACAACACTGAGCACATGTGTGCATCACTGCTCACAACACTGCACTTCGAGACCAAAAAGTACATTCCACAACTCTCTCTCCCTTTCATGCTTTCAAATGCACAATTCACACGCTCTGCTCTTGGCAAGGCTGTTGTACTCCGTGACAGCTTCCACTGAAAGACAGCGAGATTACAAGAAAGAAGAGAAGCAAGGCATGTGTAGGACCGTCGTACATTCAGGCTAGGATAAAATAACACACTAAAGTTAGTTAAAATAATGGTAGTCAATGGTCATCACTGGGTGTCAAACCACAAGAGTGCCTCTAGCACTACACTATGTTGCAAGGTGGTTAAATAGTAGGTGCAGGTAGGTACCTACAGGTAGAAATAATACCACAATCACAAATAAGGTCCAGTCAAGTCTCAATAAATTGATCATTGCACAAAGCTCGGTAGCTTGGCTCATGATCAGCCATGCTTAACTTAGGTGACATATATGTAAACATTTAATATCACCAAAATGGTAAATATATGACACCACACACAATAACATTTCCACTGCAATTAATGAAAATAGAACATATTTTTATGATTGAATGCACACAAAAATGAAAAAATTCCAAAGCAATGGCCCCAACATATCAATTTTTAAAGATTAAATGTAAAAATGTGCTTTCTAGCTCCAAAAAGTGAAAAGTGCCAACCACGACTATATTGTCGTTTACCAGCTCCCTTCCTTTCCTGGCATCTGCTGTTGGAGACCTCCTCCCACCAGTTGTCTCCTTTGTCTCCGCCCAGGCCACTTCACACCTCAAAAGGGCAGCTTGGCTCAGGCTTTTAAAGGCTGGCCAATAAGAAGAGGCTGCTACAGAGCAGAATTAGGTAACTTTAGGAAAGCAATTCTATAACTTCTTTCCTACAATAGCTATAATAAATCCAAGCTTGGCAAGTTGTTGGATTCATTGCAACTATTTATTTTGCACCTTGAATTAATATTTTAGCTCACTAATGTCAAAAGGTAGACTTTATTAAAGTTAAATAAATCCTTTGCATTTTAGCTCATAGAGCCAATGTACTACAATGGGGAAAAATAAAATTGGAAGTTTTTTCCCCACCAAGACACGTACAACCTCTTATACAATGTCCCTGCTTATTTTAATATGGCACCCTAAGCTAGCACACCTAGGGCATACCTTGGGATGACATATGTAAAAATAATATACTTTATGATTCTGAAAGTACTTGTAATTCCAGGTTCAGAAAATTTTTATTGAAATAAAAATGCTCAAATATTACAGAATAAGATATAAAGTAAGAAAAAGGGTAACCAAAAATAAGCAAATATCAAGTTAAGTAATGACAATAACATAGGCTGTAATATGAAACATCAAAGTTTAAGAGTAAGTATAAGCAAAAACTGGCAATTGGTATGAAATAAGGCATTAAAAAGGGATATGAAAAACACAATATAATCAATAGCAAAGTTGAAAAAAAGAACGAAAAAGAAATACCTTGTTTAGAAAGAACAGGAAATCATGGAGGTTTAGAAACTTCTTGCTGTATCGGGGATAGGGACAGAGATGTACAAGCACTCAAGTCAAAAAATACTGTAACTGGGCTCCACAATTCTCTTCGTTTAACAGCTAAGGTTAAGGGATAAACAAAAGTTGTGTCTAATCTATGATTGTAGCAAACAGCATACCACCAAGCCTTATAAGATAATTTGGTAAAATCCTTCCAGTTTTTGGTGATTTGCTGAAATGCCACAGCTAATAGTAAGTCAATTATCCTGACGCTACAAGTGCAATGGTCCCAGATGGGAGACAGGCTCCCTAAAAAAATATGAGATAGAGAAAAGGAGTGAGTGGAGGAAAAAATCTTATTAATTTGAGACCAAACCTGCTTCCAAAAATTAAGAACCAGGTGACAATCAAAAAGCATGTGGAAAAGATCTGCACCTGGTAAGGAGCAGGACCAACACTTGTCAGAGGTATCTGGGAAGTGATTGCTGAGAGTGAGTGGTGAAAACAATAAACGATTATAAATAAAAAATAGTGTTTGAGTAGTATTGGCCGCCCTGGAGGATCTACGAATTTTCAACCACAATTTGTCCCATAACACAATAGGCCATGAGGTTTCAAAATCTTTTTCCCAATGTTCCTCTGTAGTGGTTTTAGGACAGAGTGTGAAGAAAAGCGTATATCTTTGAAGCTTTAGAATGTGTAAGAAGTAAAGAATTCAGCGAGGAGATGGCATGGGAATTGATGAGGGAGGTGCAGCAAGATGGACCTCGTAGGCTTGCTGTAATACGTGTATCAATAATGAATATTTGGTTCGAAAAGCGAGAGGAAGGTTGAAAGAAGTGGCAGCTAAATCAAAAGGAAAGATCTGAGCATGATGGAACAATTGCCTCACCCAAATAAGACCACACGTTCTCCAAGATTTCCCAAAAATTGGCTTATTGTTGATTAAAATGGACGTATTATGCCAAATAGGTTGATCAAAAAAGGTTGAATCAGGTAAACAAGGAATGATTTTGGAAGTATGTTTAAGAATGGGAGTTGAAATAGACTGAGGTCTACGAGAAAACATAAGATATTCTTTGAAAGAAAAGGGAAAAATGAAAGACTGTTCTAAGGTCAACCAGAGAGGAGATGTTAATGGGATGTCTTCAATCCAATGAGAAACGTGATGTAACAGGAAAGATTTATGATACAAGGAAAAGTTTGGAAAATTCACCCCACCCTCTCTCTTAGAGCGCATTAGCCTAGACAAAGACATACGAGACATACGAGATTTTTTATGCCCCCACAAAAAGGAAGAGAGAATAGAGTTAATCTTCTTGAAATATTTCAAGGGAATAGCAAGTGGTATGTTGGATATTGTGAACAAAACAATGGGAGAGAGCATCATCTTGATTGTGTCTAATCGTCCCCACCATGACAAGTAGAGAGGATGCCATTTGTTAGTGAGAGTAGTTAATTTTTGTACACAATCTTCCATACACTTAGTGATTGTACCCGAAAGAGAGGAATGAAAATGGAGGCCCAGATATTTAAGAGAATTAGGGCTCCAAGTAAAACCTGAAGCAGAGAAGTCATCCTTGAAAAGTCACTTTAGTGAGTGGTAAGATTTCGCATTTATCTTTATTTAGTTTATAACCCGATACCTGAGCAAAAGAATGAACTTCGTCTAAGAATCCTGGAAGGGAGGTGTCTGGTTGGGATATAAATAGTAAGACATCGTCAGCGTAAGCTGCCATTTTAATGTTGGAATTATGAAAATTAAAACCATGTATATTAGCATTCTGACGGATTCGCAAAAGGAAAGGTTCTAAAGCAAGATTAAACAAAAAAGGTGAAAGTGGGCAACCCTGTCTAAACCCTCTCCCCAGTGAAAAATAAGAAGATAAGCCTCCATTTGCCGAAATTGCAGCTCTAGGACGAGACTAAAGGAAGGAAATCAGGGAAGACATTTTTTATCCAAAACCAAACAACTTCAGAGTTTTAAACAAATAAGGCCATTCAACTCGATCAAAAGCTTTTTCCGCATCCAAAGCTATGGCTGCAAGGGAATGAGGATGATGTGAAGTCTTAGAGAGAATATCAAAAAATAATCTGGTGTTATCCGATAACAGTCTGCCTTTAACAAAGCCGGATTGTTCTTTCCCTAAAAGCTTGGGTAGTAAAGACTCTAAACGCAATGCCAATGCTTTGGAAAAAATGTTGTAGTCAATGTTCACTAGAGAAATAGGGCGGTAATTTTTACAGTGCTGTGGATCTTTACCCGGTTTCAGGATAATACAGATAAGGGCATCGGAGAAGGAGACAGAAGCAGAACCAGTTTGAAGAAAGGTAGAGAGAAGCAAATGCAATTTGGGGATTAGCAAATTTGAAAAACAGGAAAAGAATTCAACAGTAAAGCCATCCGGCCCCGGAGCTTTACCATGTTTAAGAGTGTGAAGAGCCTGAAGGAGATCCCTGTGAGTAAGATCAGATTCTAAGGAAGAAAGGTCCGGAGGAGTATCAAAAGGACAAGATATGGTAGACAAAAATTGGGAGATGGACTGTTCAGACGAAGATGCTTCGGAGGAATATAATGTTTCATAAAAATGTAAGTATTCTTGTAAGATGTCTTCACTTTTGTGTTTCAGCAACCCATCCCAACCATAAACAGATTCGATATTAACTTTGTTTTGTCTGACCTTTAAATAATTAGCCAACAACTTACCAGCCTTGTTCTGTCCACCGTAGAACTTGGCGCTAGACTTTAAGAGAAAATTAGAGGCATTGAATGTGGAATCTTTATTAAATTGAAATTTGACAGAGATGAGGTCGCTTAAGCAATCTTTTGATTTAGAAGTATAATATAAGTGCTCTAAATGTTTAATTTTGGAAAGTAGAACATTAGTGTCTTGTTGGGCTTTCTTCCGTTTACGAGAAACATAATTAATGATGAAATCCCTGGCTGACACTTTGAAAGCATCCCAGACTACAGGAAATGGAACTTCACCTGTATGATTAAGCAAAAAGTATTCGTGAAAAAAGGATGTGAAAGAAGAAACAAATTGTACATCAAGAAGGAGAGCGTTATTAAAACGCCATTTTTTAATGGAAATAGGCTTCTGCAATACATCCAAGGTAATGGAAACTGGGGTATGATCCGAAATTAAAATGGAGCCAATGTCAGATTGAGTTTGGTGAGGGGGTGAGAAAAAAGAGTATTCTCATGAGGTGGGATTGCAGAGTCTCCAGGCATCAGTAAGTTTGTATTGTGCAATGAGGTGAGTAAAAGATTTTTGTGACTTATGTGGGATGTAAGCGCTAGCTGAATGCCTATCCAAAAAGGGGTCAAAAACTTCGTTGCAATCACCTACTAGAATGAAGTTATCAACATAATGTTGAGTGATTAGCGTAGCTAAAGAGGTCCAAAAAGGGGCGTACACATTTAAAATGGAAATAGGAATATTATCAAGATTAAAATTAACTAACACCCATCTACCTGAAATATCAGCAAAATGTGTTACTGACTGGACTGGAAGAGATTTTTTAAATAAAATCAAAACACCATTACGTTTACCGTCACCTGGGGAAAAATACACTTCACCTACCCAACCCCTTTTCAATTTGGCAGATTCAACTGCCGATAAATGTGATTCCTGTAAACAAGCTATATCTGCATTGAGTTTGGTCAAATGGGATAATACTCTCTGTCTTTTAATTGGCGAATGTAAACCTCTAACATTCCAAGAAAATATTTTCAAAGGCATTGAACAGTATTAGAAAAACTTATCAATATATCAGTAGAGGAAGAAGCATAAAAATAAACAAAAAAAAAAGATATTAAAAGCATATAAATATGTTAATACGAGACAGCAAAGATAAAGGAGAATAGTGTCATAAAAAACAACAAAGTGAAAACCAGTTACATGATGAAGAGAAAAAGGGAAAGTAAAAACGAGGAGATGTAGTGTAAACGTGAGCAAGAGAGAAGAAAAATGAAAAGACTGGATCAAGAAGAAAGAAGGAGCTAAAGAGCATAAAGAAGAAAGAAAAATAAATAAAAGAACAATAAAACAGAAGAGGAAGAATAACAAACTTACATATTGTTGAGAACAAACAAAAGGAGAGGAGGGTGGAGGCCACATAGAGCAATGCCGAGTCATAAGCTCCCAAGGGAAGGCAGGGAAGGAAGACAACCGCAAAGAACTCCAGGGGCATGAAGGTGAATGGTGATGTGAAGGAAGAAATCTGTACGAAGGGGAAGAAAGGATGAATGTTAAATATGAAGAACATATACAATTAACAAAAAACAAGCAATTGGGAAAACTGTATAAGCATATCAATCATGAAAGACCAACCAGGAAAAAAGCGTGCAGGCATTAATACGAAACAAGCAAGTGATAACCAAATATTAAGAACTGGACGAAGCAGCAGTATCCATACTGGTAGCGTTATGAGAATATAGAAAGCTCTTCAATTTCAGCGGATCGTCATAAGTAGTAGTCTTGTTATTGAAAGTCACCTTGAAAAGGCAGGGATGAAAAAGTCCATACCTCACTCCCATAGATCGGAGCTGTGGTCTAAGTGAAAGGAAGTCTTTACGCCGATCTGCAGTGGATTTTGCATAATCCTGTGAGAAGAAAAGCTGATTACCAGACCAGGTGAGTCGAGGAAGTGCCCTGGCAGCAGACAAAACGGTGAGTAAATCGGTATATTCCAGAAAATAGAGTATAACACCTCGCGGCCTTTTAGCATGAGTGGTAGAAAGTCCAGTAGGAGGAGGACCTAAACGATGGACCCTTTGTATGTTAAGATTGGTGGTATCCGGCAGCTGGAGAATCTTCGGTAAAAAGGATTTGAAAAATGCTAAGGCATCAGACCCCTCTGAATTTTCCGCCAGGCCATAAATGCGGAGATTATTTCTCCTACTTCTGTTCTCCAAGTTCTCAATTTGTTTGTGGAGTGTAGAAACTTGAACACACAATGGATCAACCTTGGCAACAGAGGAAGCAAGAGTGTCTACATGGTGTTCTACAAGGGTTACACGACCATCGATATTCGACCACTTGTCGGAAAGCAGCTGAAGAGTAGATTTGGTTTCCTCAAGAGTAGTTTTAGTTTCTTCAATAAAAGGGCATAAAGCCCTAATTTCTTCCAAAAGGATATCCATCGTTACTGATGAAGTTTGTTTGGGAGGAGAAGGAGTGTCTTTTTTTAGCCTTTTGGTGGAACCTTTAGTGACGCCACTAGTTTGTGGAGCTGAGACAGAGGAAGAACTTTTAGCAGAGGGATCAGAGGAGTCATCCATCTCGAGATACCTGTATCTAGACCCCGTTTGAAGAAGACAGTTGGAGAAGGCTTACGTAGCTCCATATACAATCTACCCATAGAGGAAATAACAAAAGGAAAAGTAGTAGCAACAAAATGGGGAAAAATGGACAGCAATAAAAAGTGGCAGTGGCATCCAAAAGCGTGAAGAAGTCAACACTGTGTCAATACAATTGAAAGAGCCAGGGCTAAATAACCTGTAAGTGGAGCATTAATCAGCATAAAGCGCAATAAGAAATCCTTTTACACTGCAAAGCTGCGAAGAATAGGGCTCAGTCAGGAGCATCAACAAAATGGTGGCCACAGTGTCATGTATTAACTCCACATTCATTTATGAAATAAATAAAAACATGTCACATTGGAGCGAGACATAGAACGCGGTCCATATCTGGTGAAGTGTAGAAAAGAGTGTCCTCAAAATAATGCTCAAACATACCGCAACATCACTTTGAAGAAGAAGGGAGAACCAGAAATGACAGGAAATCTAAGTTGCACAAAAAACGCTCTAAGAAGAGCCAAAACTCCGCGCAAAAAATAGGAGGGCACATCGAGGCGGGCAGCAGGTTATCGAAATCAAGAATAGTCAAGTTAATCCGCCATTACCTCATTTAGGTGAGAAACGCTATGTGTGAAGCTCCGTCCGCGCTGAGACATGAAGCTCCATCAGCGCTGAAGCAAAATGGCGGCCGTTGTGAGTGGTATCGGCGCTTCGAAAATTCGCCGAAAGAAAAGGAATAGCCACAAGTAAATACGAGCTTTTAAAGTCACCCCAGCAGTGCTTCATCCGTTCCGAAGTCGAAATACATGACTTCTAGGTGTTGAAAAAACGCCGGGAGTCTCGTCGCGGTCCTCCCTCACCTCACTGCCCGGGAGAGCTACAGAAAAGCCGCCATTGTCCGCGGGTGCTGGCCACACCCCCCAGTACTTGTAATTCCAAAGTTGAATGTGGGCATAATTTTATTTTAAAAGCTTTTAAAATGACAGCATGCCCCACAGAAGTGTACACTTAAGTGTATTAAATAAACTAGGCCTCTAAACCTACATGCTATCCTATATACTAGGGAATTACAGGTAGGCCCTCACACCCAATGATAATTATAACTAATTAGCATATATATTTTAACAGACCACTGACCCTGGGCCTGGTTAGCAGGGCACATGGCACAATCCGAGTCAGAAACCACTAAGTATCAGTCAAAAAATGGGGGCAAAAAGTGAGGGGACACTGCAAAAAGCCCAGTTTTCCCACAACCGCCCATACATACACCACAGCTACTGCATCATGTGGCCTTGTCTGTATTACAGAATGACATTAAGGGCCAGGAGTAATAATAGTCATGGTTGCAGTGAGCTTTGTGAAAGGGAGAGGGATGGAATGCCATTTATTTAGGCTTTGATGGCACATGCATGTTCTCTATCTGTGCTGATACACAATCTGGTCCTTAATGACAACACATACACACTTGAGGCATGGTGCAAGTGTTGGTGTTTTGCAGGCAGTATCATTAATTTATATGAATGGGACTCATACCTGTCTGGATCGGCTGTATCATGTTGACCAATTGCAATATGTAACAGTCTACTTATATCTGTAAAATAAAAGTTGTGGATGCATTATAACACCCATGAAGCACCCATGTCATGGCTTACTTAAGCAGACTAAAGCAAGCCATTACGTTGTGCTGCATAATGATACTCCACATGTTGCAACTCATGCAGGACCTTTGTAAGTGGGATGGTGTGGCTTGTTACATTGGATGTGAACTTTTCCTTGCACTTTTCATGACACAAGGGTAAATCAATCTCTGCATAAACCCCCACCCTAGGTCATTGGTATAGATAGTGTGCATTTTTCAGCTGATATTGTAAATTTGCATTTGTCTATTATATCACTACAACATAACATTAAATATTTTATATATACACATACATACACAATTTTCTACATCGGACACTACATGCTTACTGTGCTGCCTTGGGCCAACACATGCAACCAATTCAACCAATCATCATGTTGCAGGGGTGCCATAGTAATAGATATCATATATTTGTCTGACTTCATAGCAGAGGTCTACAAAGATAACATGATCAATGTATTTGCACACATTTGTGTATTGATCAATCATCAACACATATAGCAAGAGGAACATGCCTTGAAGGACATGTGTTCTATACTAAGGTATCCAATCCAACAAAAATTGTCTAATGCGTTTAAGGCAGCCAGAGTGGCATCATGGTGATGTGATGCCTCGCTTGACGGGTGTATCCACTCATTTCAGCATTGCAGTTTGAAGGCATAAATGCAACATATGTACTCTGATATAGTGCAGTCCTGCACTTGCTCTGTGACAGAACAACACCCATATATGTCCCTTGACACTTAGCATTCAGTCACTGTGGTAATGGTCAGCACATAAGTATTTTGGAAACTCATCTACTACTTTATTCTTGGCACTCACCTTCAGCATTAGGGTCAGAGAAACATCCTATTTCGGCATCGTCTAATGGATGGTGACCACCTGAAATATATGCTGTGTAATAAAATCTGCAAGGTGCTAAATTAATCTTCAGCAATCATGTGTGACATTGGTTACATTTCAATAGATATACAAATGTTTACAACTATTTCACTTATATCATTTACATGTATACTTGAGCATTAATTCATGAAACACTAAGCTGCAAGAGTACTAGGTTTTGACGTCTGCATGAAGTTTGAGGGAATGCATCAAACATATACACATGTCTAATTATATATGTGACCAATACCTGTTCTGTCTGTGAATAGAAGATACGTTCATATTTATAAATGTTGTTAATTACCAAATGCATGGTGGCGTACTCATTTTAAAATTACCCATCTGTGCCATAATGGGTAAGTAATAATCGTGTTATCCAGTTTGGCAGGTTGCATCACGGCACTCATGTGAAGAAGATGTGTCTTGTGCTAACAGAAGCAGTGTGCCCTATTAAAAAGACTAAAATTCCTCCAGGAAGGCACAAACTCAAACTGCATTTCAAAGGGCAAAGCACATTGAAATAAGGAGTGCCTGCTTGAATGCCAGACTGCGTTTTACTCTACAGCTGGTAAGATGGATGGACATACAGTCAGGTGAAATGAGTGACGGCTCCTGTCTGCAGGGTGATGTTTATGGGGTCCATGGAATCCCTTTCTGCACTTCAGAGGTCAGTGTGTAGAACACATAAACAAAATACAGGTGATGTTAGTATCTGTACTATCACTGTGCATCCTAAAGGCATGTTTGACTTAGTGCTGAGATCCAAAATACAACTCAGGTGCAAAGCCAGGCCCACTTGGAATTTGGGGAAGACCCTCTCATTATAGGGATGGTGCACAAATGAAAAACACAAATATAATGATTAAATATTTGGCTGCACGAGCGTCTGCCCCACCTTCTGTAATACCCTTGCAGTGAGGGTTTTGAAAATGTTCCTACACACATTTTTGTACCCCCAGGTTAAAGAATAGAAAATGTCCCCTGGAGTTAATCACTACCTCACTACAGTACCATCAGTTACTTGTAAAGTAATCCGGTTATTTTGTGATTCAACTCCTACATACCTTCAGGTCCAGCAATTTGAAGTCCAAGGAGGTTAAGAAGGTCTGCCTCCCCAGCAACAACATCAGCCTATTGGTGCTGCAGCTGGTTGATGCTGCATTCAATGGATGTGACACAGGCCAAGCTTTTGTTAATCCTCTCCCACCACATATGTCTCTCTTCCAGACTGTAGCCTTGGCTCACTCTACCTCTGTACCAAGTATTTGAGGGAGATAGTCAACGATGAGCCAGATGTATTCTCCTACCACCCTCTCCTCAAAATTGCTCACTTTGCCCTACCCAGCCATAACCCAAACACACCCAATAACTATGTATGACAAAAAAAAAACGCTAACACCCCAACACACTCCTACAATATTTAACCCCCAAACTTCCACAAAGAGACAGAAAAATACAAACTGAACAATTTGACACATTTAATGACACACAAATAAGACATTGCCAACACAAATAGACAGTTAGAAGACAAGCAGCACAACACTGACAAGGTACAAACAACGCAAAACTCTCTAAAATGAAGATCACCTCCAAACACAACCAGCTAGCACCAATCACTAAGAGGAGGTGTAACTAAATTTCAGACTTTTCTGGGTGTGGTGTACCCGTGGTGTTATTTCCTAGATGTATCCACCTGATTTGTGTAACGTTGCATCATATTTCCTGACACAAGGGCCACGCGAGACATTTTTGCACAACACACTGTGCTATTTTTCCATGCAGGGTCCTAGCAAAGCATTTTTGCATCACACACCATGCCATTTGTCCATGCAGGTGTATTGAAAAGCATTTTTGTGATACTCTGCATACCATTTTGCTGCGCAGAGTTCAAAACTAACTTTTCACCACTTCAGCATTTCCAGAATTCACACACAATAAAAACGCAATAAATGTTTGTGATGCACACTGTTACAAATTGAAGTGTGGACAAACCACAGGTCAGTGTGCATACTTTGCAAACCTCATAATTATAAGCTGCATTATGTAGCTCTTCACTGTTCCTTTGTGTACAGTGGTGTCACCAGGACAATGCACAGCTGCCACATGTTTGCAACTAATAAAGGATTTTAGCTTCATCATAGTGGGGTTCTAATAAATATGTAATTGCGGCAACATTGGAACTGTTGCATCATTAGGCTAGGGATCCTGTGTCTGAGTCATTTGTTGGTCTTAGATAGAAGGAACAACTACCAACAAAACATGTAATTTACTGAATTACCTATTTATATTACATCACTCACGACATGGTCAGTGACATCACTCATGACATCACTAAGGAAATCTGCTAATATACATATCTATATGTATATATGTATATATATATTTACTTAAAAAACCATAGGTTTCACACATGTTATAGTTAGCTGGACATTTCACTCGAAAAAAACCAATGAAATTCCCCCGTTATAGTTAGTTCAGATAACTATAACTCGCGCGACCGCCACTCTATCACAAGGATGATGTCATCAGTGATGTCATGAGCGATGCCACTGACCATGTCATGAGTGATGTAATATGTGACTTCATGAGCAGTGGATTGCGGGCGCGCGAGTTATAGTTATCTGAACTAACTATAACGGGGGAATTTCATTGGTTTTTTTCGAGTGAAATGTCCAGCTAACTATAACATGTGTGAAACCTATGGTTTTTTAAGTGAATATATATATATTCCACAGCAGGAACCCAGGGGTACCACCATCCAAAGAAAGGCGCAACAACAGGAAACAGACTCTGAAGGCAAAGTTGAGAGTTAAATGATGATTTATTCAAGCATCAAGTGTCCAAATGACGCGTTTCGGCTGCCAGACATGCGGCCTTGATCACATAGCGCTGTACTGGTGAATGAGTGGTATTTATATATATGTGTGAGTGGCAGTGTTTTTACTATGTTCATTGCAATGACTGAGTAGTTTTGCAGCATGTGACTGTAGGCAAGACGCAGAAAAGCACATGTGTGACATCATGTTTTACTACAGTTAGTAACACCAGTGTAAACAGACTATAAAACTGTCAACTAACTGCTGAAGCCGGTGATTGCCTCAGTCCTCTCACACATGCATCGTGGAAGCTGGTACAAGAGCATATGGCGTTCCCAGATGCAGTCAACCGATCGTGTAAGTACACATTAAAACAAAAAGCATGTCCCCCGTAAGCAATCATGTTAGTGTTACCGATTGCTCACAACTAGAAACGCGAGACCTAGCACAACAGTGTGTGTGTCCGTGACTCCCTGCTCTCGGCACGTCTCATGAAGCACAAAGTGAAAGCACTGCATGTGAGCAAAGACTAGTGATAAGATGTGCACGTCTAGCCCCGGTACAGTAAAAATGCACACAAACTAAATAACTGCATAAATGCAAAACAAAGCTGCCACTTAATACAACAAAAGTTGAAAGTGTGAGTGAGGGTGAAATGTGCACATAGGTGTGTATACATGTTGAGGAAGGCGTGAGTGCGCATATCGGCCAAAATATATAAGTGTGGTGTTTGTACCTCCTCAAGAGCATTTGAGTGACATAAAAATGCATAGAATGTACTAATAAAAAATGTGTGAAAGCGCAGGAAATATTCTAGAGTCTACCAGTGCTTGGTCAATGTATCCCTTGCAATGAAGCAATGGGTGTATAGCATAGCGTATTGTGAAAAAGAGACATTCTAATTCATAATCTTACGCAAACATGGTCTAAATACATGTATACATATATATATACACACACACACACACATATGCACACACTTAGATATGCTTACACAGTGCTTCCTGCATGATTACAGAAAACCTTGGCACTCCAGTATAGACATTTTTGCATTGCCATGACAAAGGTGCTGTGAGGCACCGAAACGTGTTGGTGTTTGTGACTCTGAAATTGGATTAAAATAATTATTGCAACTATACTTGAGTGCCGAGGTTTTCTGTAATCATGCTGGAAGCACTGTGCAAGCATTTCGTAGCAGCGCGCGGCGAAGTGCTGCCAACTCGGCACCACCGGCGTTCAGCCAGCTGGAAGAAAACTCGCCAAAACACATATATATATATATATACATATATATGAATATATAAAGATATGTCTGTGTGTGTGTGTAAATATGTATCAGCTGATGTCATCAGTGATGTTATATGTGAGGTCATAAGCAGTGCATAGCGTGGGTGCGAGCTACAACTGCTACATTTTACTGGTTTTGTATCGGTGAAATCTGACCCTAACTATAACGTTCCTGTAACCTTTGTTTTTTTTCTGTGAATTTCTAAGGATTTTTTTAAATTGTATTTCCTAACTATAACGTCCCTGTAAGCTTAGATTTTTTTCAGTGAATTTCTATGGTTTTTTAACTAGTATTCATGTTTGCAGAGTGGTAGAGAAATGGGGCTAGGCTTCCAACCAGCTCTCAGGAATCTCACTGTGTAGGCCTTACAGTAGGTACCAGGAGGGCTTCTTGGCCGTAAAGGTACCTTAGGAGTAAAGTGGACTTCATTACCAAATCAGTAGTGCACCTCTAGCTGCATTTGTGGTGGAGAAAGGGGGAGTGGCCTCTGAACACCTCTTACCATTCCCACTGTGCGGCACTTACTGGCGGTAACAGGAGGGGTAGTTGGCCTCCAAGGACGTCCTTGGCACCCAACTACCCCTGCTGTTATGTCCAGTAAGGCCCACACAGTGAAATTGCTGAGGCATTGTAGGAGGCCATGCTCTTTTTCCACCTCTCGGCAAATGCACGTCCTGGCGCACTACTAGTTAGGGGATGAAGTCCCCTTGGCTCTTGTGGGTCTTTCAGGACCAACTACCCCTTCTGTTACCTCCAACAAGTCCCACATACTGGGTTTGCTGAGAGGTTTTTGGTGACAACCCCTTTTCTCCCCACCCTGCAAACGCACCTCCTGGTACATGCCTAGTTGGAGAATGAAGTCTCCTTGGCCCTTGTGTGTCCTTGGGGGCCAACTATCCCTCCTGTTAACTCTAGTAAGACCGCAAAACACACAAGATGATGGACGGAATGTTGCACATTGGCAAAACATTCACCCCCAGTTACAGATCACAGATCTGCGTTTTATCCATCGTTATTTTGCTCACCACGCCACCCCAGTTCATACATGGCCATATGCAAATCAGTCTTGACCCTGTGCCTCATGGGAACAGTCCAGCCTGAACTGCCAAGCCATGTCTTCCCTGGACCGGAATCAAGCATCCTAGGACCGGTTTCAGGGTTTCACCCCTCTTCAGCCAGGATAGCTTGACTCCAGAAGACTCTAGTAAGACCCACACAGCTGAACTGCTGAGAGGTCCTCAGAGGCCACGCCCCCTTTCTACCACTCTACAAATGCTCCTCCTGGTGTACTGCTGCTTGGGGGATGAAGTCCACTATACTCCTTAGGCGCTCATGAGGCAAGGGAACCTCCAACAGCAGTGCACAGAGAGGTGCATTGGCAGTGTGTTTCAGAAAGGGGGCGTGGCCTCGGGCCAATTCTCAGAAATCCCACTGTGTGTGGGGCTTAGTGGTAGTAAAAGAAGGTCTTCTTGGCCCCTAAAGAACCTCAGCAGCCAAGGGAACTTCATTCCTCTCCCAACAGTGTGCCAGAAGGCGCTTTTGCTGGGTGGTGTAGAAAGGGCATGGGGCCTCGGCAATTTGGCAGCTTTTATTTTTGACCCTGGGGACCCAATTCCCCATGGCCGGGCCTTCTTCTTTTTTTTTTAAACATAGACAGAGGCCAGTGCGGCCCTCCCTCGTGAGGCTGATTTCAGACCCAGGGACCCCATCCTCCGTGGCCAGGCCTTCATTTTTGTTTTGTTTTTTAAATGGGGAGGGGACCGCATGGCCCCCCTCCCCGGACCGATATTGACTCAGGGACCCCATCCCCTGGGGCATGGCCACCATGTTGAGGAATATGGGGTACCTCGAAGCCCCCTCAGTCCCTTCCTGCTCCCCGCATCCTGCAGGAGCAAGCCTTGCTTTTGGCCAGAAGGAGCTGCAAACATGCAGCTCCCATCTGTCCAAAAGCAATTCTGCTCCGCTTCATGGAAGAAAGAGCATTTTTACAGCTTGCACTTCCATGATACCAGAGCAGAGTTTGCTATGGCTTACTGGGAGCAGTGTTCCTCCAAACCCATAGAAAATTACAAAGTCCAGGGGTAGGCACCCTGGGACAATTCTGGAGCCAGCCCTGGGGGCTGGTGGTCCACAGGGCTATCTTCAGCTCCATGAGGGGAACCGTGCACCTCCCTCCAACAAAAATTAAGCCCAGGGGAGGTAATGGTCCCCAGGGCTGCATGGCAGGGCTGGAGCCCCCTTCACATTATTTTAAATATACCCCATGGTGGTGGCAGTGCCTGGGGCTGCCTGCCCCCTGCATTTTAGTCAGTTATCCCCGGAGAGGTAGCAGTCCCCTAGGGCAGCAGAGGTGCGTGACCACCACATTTATACAAATAAGCCATGTGGAGGTGGTGATCCCCAGTGATGCTTGGGGGGAGTCCCCCATGCACTATAATATATTATTATAGCTCCAGGGAGGTGGAGGCCTCCGGAGCTGCAGAGGGTCACCTGCCCCCTCATTTCCTTTGTGTTTAGCCCCAGAGAGGAGGTGCTGCTCAGTGCTACAGGGGGCCCGGGCGGGGTCCCCATCATTATTCGTATATGCCCCTGGATAAGCATGGGATCCTTAGCTTCGTATTTTTAAAAATGTTGGCTGGATTGGCGGATCCACCGTGATACCGGCCAAATATTTAACAAATAAAATGTTTTTTTTGGCCCTGGGGGTCTCTATGGAACCCCCTGAAGAGGCCTCAGCAACTATTGAACAGATTTACACCATTTAACATAAATAGTGCTTTCTGGACCAAGAGCTACGTCTCTGCCAAATTTGGTGTAATTCCGTTCAGCAGTTTGGGCTGTAGCCGTGTCTAAAGTTTCCTATGGAACATGGAGAAAAAGCGTTTTGGGACCCCCCTTTTTCTCGGGCCTTTGTGTTAGATGTCATCAGTCATGTCAACAGTGATGTCACTGACCACGTCATGAGTGATGTAATATGTCACGTCATCAGCAGTGCATTGTGGGGGCGCAAGCTATAGTTAGCTCAGCTAACTATAAAGGCTGCCATTTTTTTAGGAGTGAAATGTCAGCCTAACTATAACGTCTCTGTAACGTTTGTTTTTTTCTGTGAATTTCTAAGGTTTTTAAAATGCTGATTTCAAACTCTAACATCCCAGCGACCTATTTTTTAAAATGGTGTAAATCCGTTCAGAAGTTACAGAGAAATTAAAAAAATAAACATTTATATATCTGAGCACCGAGGTGATGTCGCGACTCCTTCCGAGCATGAGCTGACTTCTGATTGGCTGCCAACACTCCAAACCATGAAGTGTTGGCAGCCATCATGTGACTCGGTAACTGAGTCACAAGAAATCTGTGGGAAAAAAAGGTGAAAAACAAGAAAAGGGGGAAGGGTACAAACACCCTGACCCCCTAGGCCTTCTCCGGGGGGTAACACAAAAAACAAAAATTGCCCAAATTAGTGCTGGGTACATGAATCCGTCTGAGATTTTTTTTAAAAAAACCCGGGGACTGCCACCTCCCCGGGGCTTATTTTCATAAATAAATTGCGTGGCCCTGGGGACCACCACCTCCCAAGGCCTCTGATTTTTTCTTTATGTGTGGGGAGGGGTCAAGCCCCCCCCACACTCCCTGGGACCACCACCTCCCCAGGGCACTAATTGTTTACATACAGGGTGTGTTGCAGACCCCGGGCCCGGGGACCACCACCTCCCCGGGGCTGTTGAAATGTAGGGAGGGGGCCGCGCCTCCTGGAGCCCTAGATGGCCCTGGGGACCATCACACCCCAGGGCTGGCTCCTGCAATGTCCGGAGATGCCCACCCCGGGACAATGTTGATTGCTATGGCAGGGAGGAAACCTGCTCTCGCTTTAACGAAGCAAAGCAGAATTGCTTTTGGAGAAGGGGAGTTGCATGTTAGCAGCTTCCCTTGCCCTAAAGCAATGCCGGCTCCTGCTGGAGTTCGGGAACCGGCAGGTACATAAGGGCCATTAGGGCTCTGCCCACGGTCCCCATCAGTAAGGGCCAGCCCAGGTGATGGGGTCCCTGGGGCCAGAAGTGGCCCGGGAGGAGGCACGCAGCCCCCTCCCTTTATTTAAAAAACAAAGAGTGGCCGGGCTCCAGGGGATGGGGCCCCAGGCCCAATATTGCCTGAGGAGGGGGTCCACGCAGCCCGCTTTTTTTAAAACTGAAAAAACTGTGTCAGGCCCCAGGGGATGGGTCCCCAGGCCATTAATAGCCTGAGGTTGGAGCCAAGCGGTCCCCCTCCTTATTTTTTAATATGTTGGCAGGCCCCGGGGGATGGGGTCCCCGGGCCAAATACCAAATAATGGAAGTCGGGCTCTCAGCGTGTCCTCCCAGTGTAACGTCGTGGTGGATTTGCGAATTCACCTTAAATAAATAATTAAGTAGTATATAATTTAGAAAGTAGTGTTGATTTGTGAAGTTAATTAAAGAGGTACTGTGATTGAAGTTAATGACAAGATTAAAATTGATAGAGTTGTTAAAAATATATAAAATTAAAAATTAATAGTGAAACAAGAAAAGTGTGTTGTGTTGTAGTACATTGAATTCATGCTTTTGCAGATTTGTTTTGGGTGTGCAAATTCACATTATTTAAAGAAATATGTATGTGTAAAAAAGAAATGATGATATTCAGTATTATGTTATAGGGTGGCTTGTTTTCATTTAGAGTTTGTTGCAGCTACACCAGAATTCAGAATGGTGCACTACCCAAGTGGTCGGTTCAATAAGTGAGTTCACTTGTAAAGTTGTATCCAAAAACAGTTCTTTATTGTCATCCAACAAAACTGAGTTCCAGCCAATGCGTTTTGTTCATTAAACAATGAACTTCTTCAGAGCGTTCATTGTAAGGTTGGACGGCGGGAGAGAAATGTTCATCATGGAGCCGTGTCCTGTGGTCGCGTGGTGTGATTCCGCTCAGTTGAGCACATCAAGAATCGCTAGACATCTAGCGTCAGTGCTGCTGGTTGTCCATAAGTAAATTGTGGCCTCCTTGATAAGGGCCAAAGTTCGTGGGATCTGAGCTGGTAGCGTGCCTTGATGCTTCCCAGTTCGGTCTGTGATTGATAGAGTTGTTAAAAATATATAAAATTAAAAATTAATAGTGGAACTAGAAAAGTGTGTTGTGTTGTAGTACGTTGAATTCATGCTTTTGCGGATTCGTTTCGGGTGCTCGAATCCACAACATTATTTAACGAAATATGTATGTGTAAAAAAGAAATGATTTTCAGTTATATGTTATAGGATGGCTTGTTTTCATTTAGAGTTTGTTGCAGATACATGTAAGTGTGGATGCACAGCTTTAGGTTGTTGAGAAAGGCTCTGTTTCCTTAATCTGTGAAGTGTACTCCAGCACTTCTGCAGATGTCATCCATATCAAAACGTAGATTGTTGTTATATATGGAGCCCATCCTATGGTCTCTGAGGTAAGCAGAAATAGCTTTATTGACATTCTTTCAAGCTTTCTCAATCTGTGGACAGAATTGATTTGACCACTTCCATTTCTATGTTTGACATATATTAGAGTATACAAAAACAGTTTGAGGTAAAAGCAACATAAATTGTGCAAAGGTGTCCTTCATCAGCATTTCCAGAACTACCCTAGTCAATGTGCCTAGGTCATTGCCACTACAGTGCACAATCATGAGGTCAGTGGGTTGGAGATGCAAAAAGATTTTAACCAAAGGCATTAATTGGTGCCACTTTCATCCTCTCTGTGTAATCCATTTAATATCCACATTTTGCAAAGCTAGGTCTTTGTCAATACCTTTGTGTTCAGCATACATTTTGCACCAGAAAACATAGCTCTGACTAACATTAAGCAGAATGGGAGAGGGGTTGAAACTTGACTGTAAACTTAAAATGTGAAATCGTAATTTATATGTAGGTTATATCTTATTAAAGTTAGATTTATCAGGTCAAGACTATCTTTGGAAGTGGTGTGTTCTTAAAAATAGTGGTATTTTTATTTATAATATATTTTTGAACTCCTGTATGGATTTGCGGCTCCATTGCGTTGGTGTACGGTGGAGAAAACATTCCAGAAGCAGTTCGGGCACTTTTAGAAGTCAGTTAGTAGGGATTCAAATGTCTAACCAATAGACATGTGTTTTACAATTTGAAATAATGTAGGGTGCACTGTGATTTGTTACTTACATGTATTTGTGTGGAGAAAGAGAGGGAAACTTTACCATTACTTGTTTTACCTAGATGAGAGTTGTGCATTACATTGATTGCATGCATAAGAAAATCTTTTATGAGTTTGTGATATTTGAAATTCTACAAATCAATTTGAAAGGTGAGTTATAAATTTGTGAGGTGTGCTTTGTATTAGGTTTATTTTTAATCAATAAAAATGATTGATGCACTGTGATATTTGAAATATATTATTACATGTAGAGATGTGTATTGTAGTTTGTTTTATTGTACTTAAATGTTGTTTGAATTAGATTATGTATAGTAATATGTGTATATTGGAAGATGGATTAGTGATTATGGTAGTTTGTATTAGTGTGTGGATATGTACATATGTAGTATACCGCATAATTGTAGCTGTTGTATTAAATTTGGAGGTGGAGTCACTCAAGGTGTGCATGAAGATCTGTCTCAAGTATGTCTCTACTTGTATATGTATTTTCACATCTTATACATTTGAAGGTGCATGATGTAAAATAAAGAGGTGTTGTTTTTTATGTGGTAGGCTTATGACTGTGAGTAGTAGTAGAATGGTGAAGATATAGCACAAAAGTGTGGTTTAAAAGATGCTGACATAAGGTATTGTTTCTTATTATTATTTATTAATCTTCTTTTTTTTAATTTCTCGAGAGGTATAGTTAAAATACGCTGCATAATTTTGGGTGTTTGCTTGAAATTGGAAGTTTATTCTGTGAATTTTTAAGGTGTGGATAGTGTTATGGTACAGACATATTATGTATGCTTTTAGGAATATGGTAAGAGTTTTAGTAAAGACATCTGAAGGGTTCTTGCTTTGTATTTGGGTAGGTGTGACATTATAAGTAGTTGTAGAATGGTGAAGTTGAGGTCTGAAAGTGAGGTTTGAGATGTTTGTAGAGATGTTATTTATTAGAGTAATGTTTATGATGTGAGGAAAGTTATATTTCATATATACCGCATAAGTTATTTTCAGTATCTGTTTGAAAATTGAAGTGTAGTCTGTGAAGTTTTGAGCTGTGGATGGTGTTGTTACTGAGATAAATGTCTACTTGCACATATATTACGCTATGTGTTATGTGTGTGACGGTAAAAGATGTAAGAAACACAGGTATATATTTATGTGTGTATTACATTTATATATGATGCTGCTAGCGAAAGGAACAGACATATGCATACATCATTTTGGAAATATGGGGAGACTTTCATGAAAGAGAAGTGAAGTGTTGCTTTCCTGTTAGCTATGCTGTATAATCGATTAGTACTAGAATAGTGACGCTGTATTCTGCTACTATTCAGGATGTTGCACTTCTCCAATCACTCAGGCACTGCTGTAATACTACTCCTATCACCCAGACAGTACACATGCACTTATAAAATCACCCATGCACTTCTTATGTACTTCTGTAATCTTGCATATATTACTCCTGCAATCATGGAATCATCAGGTATTACCTATGTACTCTTCTTATCCCAAGGCAAAACTGATGCAATCATGTAATAACCAATGCGTTAGCTATGCACTGTTTTAATCATGCAGGCACTACCCTTGCACTCCTCCAATCACCCTGTCAGGATCTATGCACTTCTCCAATCACTTAGCCAGTGCGTATTCACTTATAAAATCACCCAGGCACTACCTTTACACTTTTGCAATCACGGAGGCACTACCACAGTATTACTCTAATCACCCAAACAGTACTGATGCACTTCTAAAATGACCCAGGCACTTTTGTATGATGTTCTGTAGTCCCCCAGATATTACCTCTGAACAAATGCTAAAACTATGCACTCATTCAATCGCCTAGGTATTACCCATGCACTCTTTGAATCATGTAGTCACTACTTATGTACTTTTATAATCACCCAGCCACTACTGGTGCACTCTTGTAATCACTCAGGCAGTATCTTAGTGCTTCTGTAATCACCCAGGCACTACTCATGGACTTATAAAGTCACCCACTCACTTCCTAGCTACTCTACTAATCCTCCAAATTACACCCTTGCAGTCATGCAATAACTCAGGCAGTAGTTATGTACTATCCCTGCAGTTTTGCAACCATGCAGGTTGTACCTATGCACTTATGTAATAACCCAGGCACAAGCCTTGCAGTCGTAGAATCACTGAGGCCGTACTGTTGCACTCATTTATTCATCTAGGCACTACTCCCTGAGTCATCTATGCCTTCAGGTTCTATTTATACACTTATCATGCACTCACACTCTATGTGTGCACTAATGCAATTAGCCAGTCACTTTCCATCTTCTCCTGTAATTACCCAGTGAATACCCTTGCACTCATATAATCACCCAAGCACTACCCATGGAGTTATGCAATCACTCAGGCAGATTTAGTCCATTATTATATGTGTTAGTTACCAGGTTTCAGTATATTCCAGAAATATTGTATATATATTTCTTTTAGATATCATGATGATTTGAAAAGGTAGAGACATATGTATGCATGCTTTTAACACTATGGAGAGACTTAGAGATGAGTTATGTAATAGTCTGATGCCTTATATTTGGCTAGGCTCAACACTTATGCAGTTAAAAAAACACCCAAGTAGTTGCCATGCAGTCTTGAAATGATCCAGTCAGTACATATGCATTGATGTAATCGCTCAGGCATTACTTTTGCACACATGCAATCAGCTAGGTATTATCCATGCACTGTTTGAATCATGTAGTCACTACTAATACACTTAGATAATCACCCAGGCACTACTGTTGCGGCCCTTTAATCATGGAGGCACTACCCTTGTACTTATGTATTCACTCAGCCAGTAGTCATGCTGGTATAAAATCACTGATGCACTACCTTTGCACTTTTTTATTCACTCAGGCACTACCTCAGTAGTGCTGTAATCGCCCAAGAAGTACCCATGCATTCTTAAACTCACCCAGTCACTTCCTATGCAGTTATGTACATCGGTAGATATTACCCCTGTAGTCATGCAGTCATGTACTCTTTTAATCCCCCAGATGTTACTCCTGTACTCATGCAATCAGCAATGCATTAGCTATACAGTGCTTTAACCACCCAGGCACTATCCTTGCAGTCTTTCAATCACACATGCAGGAATGCGCATGCACGGGCTCCCGCGCATGCGCTGTTCCTAGAATAAGACGCGATTTAGACAGCTGGAAGCCCAGGGACGCCACTGATAAGGTAAGGTTATTTGAAAATTGCTTTTTTAATGTATTTAATACTGCAGGCGGGAGGCAGGCGGGAGGTGCATAATTAAACTATGCGGAGAGTGCGGAGATTGGTTCCATCTCCATGCCTCTCCACGTAGTTCCCTTACACACATTACGCCCACCCTTAACGATCGCCTTACCGGCATTCTTTTTTTAAAAATAGTTGGGGGTAGCCAGTAGGCCCAGAGCTAGTCATGGGTGGGTGCATGATGAAGCAACTGTTCCTTTGGTGTGTGTTGAATGTTTTTCAAACATCATTTAGGGCAGGGATGGCATTGGATTGAGTTGGAAAATGTGTTTTTTGGGGGGTATTTCAGTTTTTGGGTGTGTGTTAAAGAAATGCCTTTGTTGTGTGTGCCTGGTGTGTTGGTGTGCACCCTGCAGACCTTGTTTTGCCCTGTGGATTTTCGTTTTTGCATTTTATTGCATTGAAAAGGCAAAGCAGTGTGGTTTAGCATGCATCTTTTGCCTGGCTACTTTTATAGGCCTTTTGTCATTTCATTATTTCCCAGGCCTCCTGCTTGTTGCTTGTGATTTGTGAGTGTCCATGTGGCTGGTGGCCTTTTCTGGTGGGAGTTATTAGTGTGCTACTTTTGCCATATATAGGCCTGCATGGTATTCCTTTGTGGCCTAGGCTTCTTGTTGTGGGCCTGGCCATGAGGCTGGCGGCCATTTTGAAGGCAGGCTGTGTGGTTTTTGCAATAGGCCTGCATTGTCTGTCTTCTGTTTCTTGTAGTTGGGTGAGCCTGGCCATGTGGCTGGTGGCCATTTTGAAGCCTAGGCCTGCAAGCTTGTGTGGCCTTGTCTGCCCACAGGCCTGCTTTCATCCAGTAGGCTCAGAGCAGGTAGCCTCAGGTGCATTAAACAAGTGTTTCTGTGTGTTCTGTTGAATTTAAACATCATTTAGGGCATGGATGGCATTGGATTGAGTTGGAAAATGTGTTCTTGGGGGGGTATTTCTGTTTCTGGGTGTGTTTTAAAGAAATGCCGTTGTTGTGTGTGCCTGGTGTGTTGGTGTGCACCCTGCAGTCCTTGTTTTACCCTGTGGATTTTCGTTTTAGCATTTTATTGCAATAAAAAGGCAAAGCAGTGTGGTTTAGCATGCATCTTTTGCCTGGCTTCTTTTATAGGCCTTTTGTCATTTCATTGTTTTCCAGGCCTCCTGCTTGCTGCTTGTGATTTGTGAGTGTCCATGTGGCTGGTGGCCTTTTCTGGTGGGAGTTATTAGTGTGCTGCTTTTGCCATATATAGGCCTGCATGGTATTCCTTTGTGGCCTAGGCTTCTCATTGTGGGCCTGGCTATGAGGCTGGTGGCCATTTTGAAGGCAGGCAGTGTGATTTTTGCAATAGGCCTCCATTGTCTGTCTTCTGTTTCTTGTAGTTGGGTGAGCCTGGCCATGTGGCTGGTGGCCATTTTGAAGCTTAGGCCCATGGGCCTCCTTTCATCCAGTAAGCTCAGAGCAAGTAGCCACAGGTGCATTAAACAAGTGTTTCTGTGTGTTCTGTTGAATTTAAACATCCTTTAGGGCATGGATGGCATTGGATTGAGTTGGAAATGCCTTTGTTGTGTGTGCCTGGTGTGTTGGTGTGCACCCTGCAGACCTTGTTTTGCCCTGTGGATTTTCGTTTTTGAATTTTATTGCATTAAAAAGGGAAAGCAGTGTGGTTTAGCATGCATCTTTTGCCTGGCTTCTTTTATAGGCCTATTGTCATTTCATTGTTTCCCAGGCCACCTGCTTGTTGTTTTGTGAGTGTCCATGTGGCTGGTGGCCTTTTCTGGTGGGAGTTATTAGTGTTCTGCTTTTGCCATATAGGCCTGCATGGTTTTCCTATTGGCTTACTGCTTCCATCCATCCCCTTTACCAGCAGCAGCTCCCATCCATTACAATTGTATTTTGGTTGTTGTTCTTACTCTTTCCTATCCTTCCTGAGAGTGTAGTGTGTACCCTGTACACAGTAAGTAGTATACCATAGCCCTTGTTGCCACAGTCTCACAAATGGCTACACTATATATTTTGTTTGTTTGTTTGTACTAGTAGTAATTGAACAACAACAACAAGTAGGGCCATTTCAGGAAATCGAGCTTCCTGCAGACAAAGTGGAGCAAACCACTGGTTCAGAAGATCCATTGTCTTCCAGACTGCCAGCAAGGAAAAGGAGGGTTAGTCCATCATCTTCTTCTTCAAGCCCCGCTTCTGATGATCTTGATGCCACTTGGAAGCCACCAGCTCAGTCTGAGAGTGATGCATGCCACAAGACAAGGCTAGTGAAAAGGAAGGTTCCAGAAAGCCTTAGAGTTATGGAGATAGATGTACAAGAGGGGGCTGATGATGATGACGAGCCAGTCATCACAGACATCACTCCCGGCCCGAAGGAGATGGAGACCAACATTATTACCCTATCCAAAATGGCTGCAAGGGATGTAGCACGGATACCACCAACACAGGTAACAACACCACGACCTCCAGCTTCCATATTTTCATTTGCAAAGAAAAGGCAGGGACCTACATCCAGCTCAACCACCACCTCAGTAGGTAGTGGTAGAAGTCACAGTGTAGCTGCACAGAGTCACATTCCAAGCACACCCTCCAGTTTATCTGGTATTGAAAGTGGCACATCCAGCAGCACCAGAAAGTTCTCTTCCTCAGTTTGGGATTTCTTTTCGGTTAGCAGTAAGGAGGAGAACATTGCTATATGTTCAATTTGTCGACATGCTGTTAGGCGGGGTGAGCTTGGTACAAACTATGGTACCGGAGGCCAAACAAGTCATCCCAAAATACCCCACACTATCGTGTGGGAGGCTCACCTACTTCGCTTAGAACAAAGTAAAACTCAACCCATTGTTGTGGGCATGAAGAATCAGGGGATGATATTATCGCGGTGGAAGGTGAACAAGAGGGAGACATTTCTAGCCCTGTCCCCAGTAGTGTACTGGTACCGCCCACATCCTCAGCAACATCTTAGTAGCACCGCAGTAAGAGTCAGAGTCAGGCTGAGACACCAAGGCGACTGAGTAGTACTGCAATGAAACAAAGTGCATCTTTGAGCCTAACTGGGTTAAAAAGAAAACAACTGCACCACAAAGGAAAATAATTCAGCCTACCATTGACAGCATGCTTAGGTTGGAGGGGCAGTACCAACGCCACCACCCAATGGCACGGTTGTACAATGCGAAGCTGGCTAAAGTGTTAACGCTGGACCTTCTCCCTTTTTCATTTGTGGAAGGGGTGGGT
Source organism: Triturus cristatus (assembly GCF_964204655.1). Lineage (NCBI taxonomy): Eukaryota > Metazoa > Chordata > Amphibia > Caudata > Salamandridae > Triturus > Triturus cristatus. The sequence continues at coordinate 249,820,712 of NC_140594.1, forward strand.
TTCCTTGAATTTGTAGCAACCATCTGCCCTAAATGGAAGGTTCCCAGCCGGTCCTATTTCGCAAGAGTTGCTGTTCCAGCACTACATCATGATGTGCTGGAATTGGTTGGACAAGCTTTGCAGCAGAGTGCTGTTCACAATATCCACCTGACAACAGACATGTGGACCAGTTGCCAAGCCACTGATTACATGTGCATCACTGCATACTGGGTCTCTTTTGTGGGGGTTAGAGGTACGCTATCTGAAGTAGGTGCTGTTGATACCGCTAAGATTTTTAAAGCTACTCAGAAACATGCAACTGTATCCATGTTCGCCATGGAGAACTCCTATACTGCTGTTAAAAGGGAAACACCCATTACAACAACTCTGTTTTCACGCGCTGCCATCGCAACACGGCTTTCACATCGCAGGAGGCTTGACACCGCATGCTTTTAGATCGCATGCTTGTAATGCGCATGCACATTTACATCGCGAGCATTTAAATCGCAAGCAAGGCGAGGAGTCGTTAATTAGATAAATACATTTGTCGGCTGTGCATTGTAATCAAGATTTCTGCTTTAAGCAACGTATCTCGTTTTAGGGAATGGTTTGTTTTATGGTTGCTTGATCATAAAAATTACCAAACCCCACAGAAAAAACTTGGATTATAAGGCAAATGAGCATGCTTTTGATGTAATCGCAGAAGGATTGTTTTCCCAAGCTGCGGAGGACTTTGCATCTTTGCATCTTTCTAGCCATATAATCGCTAATCCCACTTTATGAGAATTGTCTCAGCATCTTGCCTGCAGAAACTTTTCAAATAGTTGGGGAAGGCAGATGTTAAACCCGTTGCCTACGGGTGCATCCTGATTCGAGATAAACCCTAAAATCATGACGTGACCATCTCGATGTCACTTGAGGGTGGAGAGGATATTGTCTGGTATAGTCCCTCATCTTGTCCCACACTTTTAGTAAAACAACACTTCATTCAAGGAGGTAAGAACTCCAAGTGAATGGCATATTATTCATTATCCGTGATTCTGCTTTAACTCCCACCTTCAGCAGGGTCGCCCATCATTCAGGAAGATGCTCATTCACACCTATACAGGTCGGGCTGGAACACAAAATACGCCAAGGGCACCATAATACGTGTCTCCCCGTTAGCGAATCCGATACCTAAGAAAGTGGCCACATTTGCACATCGGAGCAGTTTTAAATTTGTAAACGCAAGCTGTATAGTTGCAAATTGGAGCTTTTTTAAATTTGTAAAGGCAAGCTGTTTAGTTGCAAATCGGAGCAGTTTTAAATTTGTAAACGCAAGCTGTATAGTTGCAAATCGGACCAGTTTTAAATTTGTAAAAGCAAGCTGTATAGTTGCAAATCGGAGCAGTTTTAAATTTGTAAAGGCAAGCTGTATAGTTATTTGGCAAGGAATGGGAGGCTGAGTGCATTTGTGCTTGCTGTGGGCAATGTTTGTGCTATCATAGAACTCACCAATAAAAACCGGGCCACCAGACCATAAAACAGGCCCACAAACAGCCAAAAAGACAGCCCAAACACTGACATGTCAAATCACCCCTTCGGGCTCTGCCAGATTTCGCTATAGGTCAATTTCACCCTGTAGGCACCCACTGTAGGATATTTTCTTCAGCGCCATTAAGAGGAATATGATTGCGTGCTGTAGGGGTCCCCACCCTAAAACCCATGCTTTGCAGACATCCCAGCCCAGGGAGTTAATGGAATCAGAAAAAAACGTTGTAACAGGAGACGATTTGAACAACTGCGTTGTAATGGCACAAAACTTTAGAGACACTACAATCGCGTTGCAACAGCATGCGCAGTAAACGCGTGCGATGTAATTGCTTTTACGATGTTACAACAGCAGAGTGATTACTTGCATTGTTCCGGTTTGCGATGTATCATTATACATCCCTGTTAAAATATTGGAAGAGTTTTACAGCAAGGTTTTTGAATGGCTGCGCCCAAGAGTGCTTATGATTGGTGTTGTTTCCACAGATAATGGCAGTAATGTACTTAAAGCCATGGAGCTTGGTTCCTATTTCAGCGTTCTGTGTTTGTCGCACTGCATTAACATTATAGTTCAAGACTTTCTGAAAAAAGAAGCCATAGTCAGCAGCTTACTGACCACCTGCCGAAGAATATGCACTCATCTCAGCCATTCTTTTAAAGCTCGGAAGCAGGTGAAGATCATTCAATGTGACTAAAGAATGTCAGTCAAAGCACTCATCCAGGAGGTGGCAACACGTTGGAACTCAACTTATTACATGCTTGACCGTCTGTACAGGCCGATCAATGAATATATCATGCGAAGAGGGGATGCTACTGTGAAAGGCATGACGCTTCAGATGGACCAATGATGCCTAGTTAAATGTCTGACTGAGATGCTTCTTCCTTTCGAGGTCTTCACACGTGAAATCAGCAAGGAGGATTGTACTATGGGCCAAGCTATCCCATTGTTGCAAATGCTAGAGCATCAGCTGAAGGAGGTGTCTGAACCATACAAAGGTGTAGAGGAAAAAAAAGAAGCATATGAGTTGATGGAGAGCTTAGTCCGTCGCTTAGCTGACAATACAAGGGTGCAAAATAACATTTTGTCACAAAAACATTACACTTGTGCCACAATTCTGGATCCATGGACAAAATGGGCACTGAAGAAATTAATTCCTTTGTCAGAAATGGGTGTTGCCCGGTACAAAACTTGGATAGCTGGGTCAGCGAGTAAGTTGGAAAATGAATGGCTGCTAATTAAAAGCCCACTAGATAAACCCACGACAAGTACTGCAGCAGGGCATCCGGCGTCAAGTTCAACTTCGGAGCCTGAGGGCAGTGCGTTTGGCTCAGAACACTAACCAACACTATCGACAACAACAAGAACGGGATCATTAGGCCCAGTAAAATCGTTGCACGATTGGTATTTACAGCAAGGCATTGGTAAGTCCAGTGCTGATGCAACGAGAAAAGAACCCAAAAAAAGTTTAGCATCCCTGAACATGGAGCGGATTATCCAGGCCTATCTGGATGACCCAACAGAGGTGTACATTGATCAAAACCCATTGCGGTATTGGCGTGGGAAAAGGGGCCAATGGTCACTGCTCAGCAGGCTGGCGATAAACTATCTGGCTTGCCCTGTCACAAGTGTCTCTTCTGAACGTGTTTTCAGTGCTGCTGGTTCCATTGTAACAGTAAGAAGGGCCAGTCTCTCTCCCAAAAACATGGATAGGTTAACCATGATCAAAATGAATCAGCACTTTATAACATGAATCAAGGGAGGAAGATGAGGACAGTGGCTCATGTGACGGAAGTGGTGTGTTAGATGATGATTACCTACTTCTGGTTGAGCCCCCAGAGTTTGAGGACGAGCTATACTTACCTGACAATTAGGCTTGCACTTCTTACTGTCTTCCTCCCTTATTTTCTTTTATTTGTGTGTCTGTCTTTCTGGTTAGAAACTTCGAATCACAACAAATCCATCACCACCGTCTTCAACTCATTTTATTGCCATATACGAGTTTCATCTGTCTGCATTTCACAGTACACTCCTCCGAATCCTGCTCCTCCATCCTCCTGAATCTCCCTAAATCCATTGCCCTCAAGAAGACAGATGATTATTGGATGATGCAAAATAGAAGAAAAAAGAAAATCTTTCCTAGTCCCTCCAAAAGAAGTGGAACATGATTGATGATGACTACTATAGCTATCTTCCTTTCTGATCCGAGAGAGACTGCCCATTAACTGAAGATGAGAAGCAACAGGTAATGAATGATGCCATGCATTGTACGCTGACTGAGTGATTTTGTTGTTGTTTGTTGTGCATGAAATGATTTCATTGTGTTCTTTATGTAATAATCTACACACTAAAAGTAACTCAAGTCACTTTTTCCCTTCTTGTATTTTTATTAACAAATTTGTACTTCTACTGCAGGCCGATACATTGCATTTTGAATATAGGAAGGGGACTCAATCTGTGCACTGCACACTGAGTAGGACAACACCATGATGATGATGGTGAGAGAGACGGCCCCTTCTCTTAAGATGAGAAGGAACAGGTAATGAATGGCATGCATTGGACACCGACTCTGAGTGATTGGTGTTTGTGTTTTTGTTGTTTGTTGTGCATGAAGTGAAGTCAAAGTGTACTAGTATTTGCTCTACACACTAACAGTGACTCAAGTCAATATTTCCACTCTTGTGGTTTGATAACCAAATTGTACTTCTACTGCAGGCCGATCCATTGCATTTTTGAATCTGGAATCTGGACTCACTCGGTAAACTGCAGACTGAGTTGAACAACATCATCATGATGACCACAGTGACATAGTATCTTCACAGTCACTCATTACAAGGATCGGAGATGATTGATGGAATAAGCCAGGGCGTTTCACGAGTGGCATAAAAGGTAAACAAGTAAACAACAACCACAGCAGACCTAAATGTCTGTGTAGCGGTGGAGTCAAGTGTAGCGGTGGTATGACTGCGGTGCATTGATTTAGTCACTTAAATTGTAAAATGCTATGTTGCTGGATATGTGCTTTGTCCAACTCTTTCAAAAAATGTACGCTAAATGGAGGATGTGCAAAGGGTGCCGTCACAGTGGGCCTGCTCTGTCCTGTTGGTGTTGTAGGTTAATGCTGGAAACAGACTAGAGTAGAGATGATGCATCCATGCCGCCTCGGAAAGTGTTCTTGTTGCACTACACCATAACTTGTTTTCTCAATATCCCTTTTGTTTTTCCATCCACAATTACAGGCAGGGCCTTACCCTGTGCTATACTTGGGAAAACAATGCACACTTACCTTACCAATGAATCTACATTTGCCAGGCAGGCAGCGGCATCACCCAAGATTGATGGACGGAGCATTAATGGAAGGGAGGACCAAGAGGAATGCCGAGATTCAAATCCCCATTTGACCAGGATAACACAGTAACAGTATCAACTTTCATCATTATTTAAATAATTTGATTCATTTTTTTGTCGACAATCATTACAAAAGTGGTTTCTTGTTGTTATTAATATCATTAGGTTTGCTCTCTGTTTATAATTCATCCCTACAGATATTTTAAAATGTTCTTTGCTGTCTGTAAATGTAAGCCCGGTAACACTGAACACAAACTGTATGTAATCCGGGGCTCCTTATCATCATCATGCATGCATTTCCTTTTTCTCCCTTAACATATTGATGTGGATATGGTAGTCTACAAAGATTCTGCCGTTTGTTGTTTGTCCATGCGTACTGTTTTTCTTTCTCAAACCTTTCCCCAAACCCCCCTTCCCAACCATTCAACAAACCCTAACCCTCTTCCCCCGGGCTGTGTGACTTATTGAGGTGTGACTAAATTAAATGTACACCAATAATTTATCACACGCTTGCTGGGGCGGATGTGGCAAAAGCAACAGTACTTCAATTTCAAGGCAGGGCGGGGATCTCTTCTTCTGCTTGCCCACCCATGAGCAGTATATTTGTGAGGTAATTTTTTTACCAAAGGAACCTAATACATCAGCATTAATTGCCGGCATCGATTGGATTAATTGATTTGTTGTCATCCTCCTACACAGCACTAACAGTTACGTTTGTGTCCAGTGTACTGTAGGCCAAGTCAAGTGACTCGACACAACTAGAGTTTATAGCTCTGTGTACTACTAAGCTATCCCCATCACCATTATGTTTTGTTGTATTTTTGTATATTATTGTTTGTCAGTAAGTTCTGTACTGTACTTCATTCTACTACTCCTCGAAGAGTCTCTCTCAGGCTACTGACTGTCTCAGTTTCTTTTTTTGCAAATGCTGCTGCCAGTGTCTACTACTACTACTACCACCACAACCATGGCATGTTAGGAAAGAAAACCATCATCACCATGCAGCCATCACTGTGCCTAAGTTAAACATCAAGCAAAGGTAAGAGAAGTTTGGCGGAGGCATAATTAATAATGGACATGTTTTCATGAATTCAATTTCACACACCCCTTTGAGTCCATTTGCAGAATGCATAGAGTAGAAGAGACTGACAGTACTAGTAGGACAAGTCACTCAGTGAGGGGTGCCGCATCTATCTGTTTGTGTCTTACTAAGTCAGCCAATTATTAAAATCAAACAGTGGCTGTGGGTGGCTGTTGGAAACAGCCCACTCCCACTCCGCAGGGTGGTGATGGACTTCCCCGAACACACTGTGGTAGCTTGGCTCGAGTGGTCAGGAAACAGGCGCAGTGCTAAGCATACAATATACCCATACAATAACCATGCGTGCATCCGTTCCAAAAACTACTCTACACCGTAAAAATTATGAAAATATTCTTTCTTTATCTTTTTCTCTTAGTTGCTGATTGGAAAAATAAATAGGTCAATCACAATATACAATTTTAAATAGTGCAGGTCAAATAAATATTATCTGAAGATTCAATAAATAGGGGTGATCATAAATACAAGGGACATAAATATCAGTGCAGGTAATACAGGCAATTAAATATTCTGAGGCAATAAATACTGTACCAATAAATATTGTACACCATCAAGTCCTGTGGACCTATAAATATAGTGAAGCAATAAATAGGTAAAAAACTCAATAAATACAGTACCCCCAATAAATAATTAAAAGTATACAGCAACACTCATGTAATCAGTTGACATTTCAATTCCTAAGGGCTGATTTGGCCCAGGCACAGCTTGTAGGGTTGTGGAAGGCTTGAGGGGGGCTACTCCCTGGCTGAGACAAGGCTGAGGCCTAAACTGAGGTAGATCAAAGGGGGGAATACCAGTGCCCTGGCTTTCTCTCTCCACACCACCTCTCTAGGTTAGTCCCAGTTCACCCCATGCACAGTCAGGTTGGTTGCAGCACCTCCCTAGCCCCTTAGAGCAGTCTCTCAGGTCTCCACAGGGCCTTAGGCGCCCTCTACTCCACTTACTGCCCTTTTTCTGATGTTCCGACGCCGCTGGAGTCGTGTCGACGCCGTGAGGCGGTTCCGGTTCGGTCTCGGCGGCCTCGGCACAATGTCAGTTCTTTGACGACGCCGGTAGGCGGTTCCGGTCCGATGTCGGCGGCCTCGGTTCAATCTCGACCTCCGATTCGACGGCGTCGGGCAGTCTCTACTCGGTGTCGACTTCGGGCGGCTCCGGTCCGATGGCGCTCTCGGCTCCGATGACGTCGGCCGGCCTGGCCTCGATGTCGACTTCCGGCGACTCCGGGGTGCGATCCTCACCCCCGACCTCCGGTGCTCCTCCTCTCAGGTTCCGGGCGACTCCGGAGTGCGATCCTCACTCCCGACCTCCGGTTCACCTCTACCTCGGTCTCCGACGACTCCGGAGGGCGGACTTCACTCCTCCGATGACGCCGCTCGCTCGACCTCGGTTCACTTCCTCCTCGACCTCTGGAATTCCTCACGACCTCCGTCGGCGCCCTCTCACGACCTCAGGCGGCTCCGGGTACGACGTCTGCTACTTCAGTCAGCGCCGCTTCTCCACCTCGGGCTCCAGGTCTCAGGCTACTCGACGCCGGACTCCAGGGAAACCAGTTTCCAGGTCAGGATCTTGCTGCTTTCTGCTTGTAAGGCCTGTTCCTGCTGTTCAGGTCCTTAGGATGAGTTTTTCTGTCTTCTTCCCACACAGGGCTATAGGCTGGGATCCATCAGTAGGGACAAGTATCAAGGGTGGGTTTATGGACCCCACTCCAGGCACAAGTTTCCACCCCTGCTGCTTCACTCCTTCCTCCTTCACTGTTGTGCTGCTCTCTCTTCACCAGTCAGGTGCCAACTGCCAGCTCCAACTGCCAACACTCTCTCTTATCCTCCCAACATTCTAAACGGCCTCCAACTGTCACAGAGTTCTGGAATCTCCTGGAATGTTCTGGAAGGTGCTGGTAGGTTCCAGTGGATGCTGGTGATGTCACAGGTGGCCACCATTTTGTGCTCCAGGCCCTCAGACAGAAGTTTCAGGGGTAGGTAAAATGGCTCCCTGAATCTGCAGCAACACTAAAAAGTCTGGTGGTTCCCAAAAAGGAAAAATTCAAACAGGGTTTGAGGCAAAAGTGGGACAAAATAAATAATGATGAGGAGGGACCACCCAAAGGGCTGACAGGTCTAACACGCGTCCCCCCCAGCTGAAAGTGGGGAGAGCTACCCAACCCCTTGGGAGTTCTCATCACTAAGGCGGAAATACCTTGAGAGACCGTCTGCATTGGCGTGGTCCACTCCAGGCCGATGTTCCACCTGAAAGTCCATCCCCTGTAGGGAAATAGACCACCTCAACAACTTGGGATTCTCCCCCTTCATTTGCATCAGCCAGCGAAGGGGTCTGTGGTCGGTCTGAACTAGGAAGTGCGATCCAAACAGGTATGGCCGCAACTTCTTCAGAGCCCATACCACTGCAAAGGCTTCACGCTCTATTGCACTCCACTTCTGTTCCCTGGGAAGTAGTCTCCTGGATAGGAAGACCACGGGTTGATCCAGACCCTCTTCGTTGAGTTGCGATAACACTGCCCCAATGCCATGTTCTGATGCATCTGTCTGGACAATGAACTTCTTGGAAAAGTCTGGGGCCCTTAAGACCGGGGCCTCGCACATGGCTTTCTTCAATCTCACAAAGGCCTGCTGACAGGCCTCCGTCCAGACTACCCGTCGAGGTTGTTTCTTGGACGTGAGCTCCGTGAGGGGGGCTACGATGGTACCGTACCCCTTCACGAAGCGGCGGTAATATCCCGTGAGGCCCAAAAATGCTCGGACCTCAGTCTGTGTCTTGGGGGGTTCCCAGGCCATGATGGCCTCGATCTTCGCCTGGAGGGGTTGCACCGCTCCCCTACCCACCAAGTGTCCAAGGTACACTACCGACCCCTGCCCGATCTGGCACTTGCTGGCCTTGATCGTCAATCCAGCTTGTCTCAGGGCCTGGAGAACAGCTTGCAGGTGACGCAAGTGATCCTCCCAGCTGTTACTGAAGACGGCTATGTCATCCAGATAAGCAGCAGAGAAACTCTCCATTCCGGTGAGGATCTGGTTTACCAGGCGCTGAAACGTGGCAGGTGCGTTCTTGAGCCCAAAGGGCATCACACAGAACTGGTAGTGGCCATTGGGCGTGGAGAAGGCTGACCTTTCCCTTGCTCCATCAGTCAAAGAGATCTGCCAGTACCCAGAAGTAAGGTCAAAGGTACTTAGATATTGGGCAGCTCCCAGCCGGTCAATCAATTCATCCGCCCTAGGGATCGGATGAGCATCAGTTTTTGTCACTGAATTCAGTCCCCGGTAGTCCACACAGAACCTCAGTTCTGGTTGGGCACCCGGTGGTGCAGCTTTCGGTACTAACACCACCGGACTAGACCAGGGGCTGCTAGAAGGTTCAATCACTCCTAGCTCCAGCATCTTAGTGACTTCACTATGAATGCTGGCCTTCACCTTGTCTGACATCCGGTAGATCTTGGACTTCACAGGTGGGCTGTCTCCTGTGTCCACGTCATGGACGCACAGGTGAGTCCTACCCGGGACAAGGGAGAACAACGAAGAGTACTGCCCCAGGACCTGGCGACAGTCCTCCTGCTGTTCAGGAGTTAGAGATGGGGAGAGAATCACTCCCTCCACCGACCCATCCTTTTCTTGAGACGCAAACAGATCAGGGAGAGGCTCGCTTTCCACGTCCTCTCCTCCGTCAGTCACCATCATCAAGATGACTTCGGGCCTCTCGTGGTGGGGTTTGAGGCGGTTGGCATGCAGCACCCGCAGGGGCTGACGAGGGGTCTTCAGGTCCACCAAGTAGGTAGCCTTACCCTTCTTCTCCAACACCTCAAAGGGTCCTGACCAGCGATCCTGGAGGGCACTAAGCTCTCCTGGTTCGATCACCCACACCTTCTGGCCAGGCTCCAACTCCACCGGGTGAGCATTGTGGTCATACCACGCCTTCATCACTGCTTGGCTGGTTTCCAAGTTGTCAGAAGCTTGCTTCCACAACTTAGCCATTTGGCTCCGGAAGGCCAGCATATAGCTCACCACATCCTGGGGAAGCTTTCTGGGAGTTCTTTCCCATCCGTCTCTCACCAGGTTGAGAGGTCCACGTACAGGGTGCCCATACAGAAGCTCGAAGGGGCTGAAGCCCACTCCCTTCTGTGGCACTTCCCTGTAGGAAAAAAGTAAACAGGGTAGGAGGACGTCCCATTTCCTCCGCAGGCTCTCAGGCAGACTTCTGATCATGCCTTTCAAGGTTTTGTTAAACCTTTCCACCAGACCATTGGTCTGGGGGTGGTAAGGAGTTGTGAACCGGTAGGTCACTCCACACTCCTTCCACATGGCCCGCATGTACGCTGACATGAAGTTTGTCCCCCTGTCGGACACAACTTCCTTGGGAAAACCCACTCGGGTAAAGATTCCCATCAGGGCCCTAGCCACAACAGGTGCTGTTATGGTCCTCAGAGGTATTGCCTCTGGGTACCGTGTGGCATGATCCACCAGAACCAGGATAAACCTGTGACCAGCTGTAGTCGGCGGATCTAATGGACCCACAATGTCGATGCCCACCCTTTCAAAGGGGGTGCTAACGACAGGAAGTGGTTCCAGGGGAGCTTTCAGCTTCACCCCTGTTTTCCCACTGGCTTGGCAAGACACACATGTCCGGCAGTAGGTATCGGACGACACTTTCATCTGAGGCCAATAAAAGTGTGGGACAAGACGGGCGAAGGTCTTGTCTTGCCCCAGGTGTCCTGCCAATGGTATCTCGTGAGCCAACTCCAGAAGGAAGGCTCGATAACGTTGAGGAACTACCAAGGCTCGTGACGATCCATGTAGGGGTGCCTTGGGTTCACTGTAGAGGAGGCCATCCTCCCAGTAAACACTGTAGTTCCCTTCAACGTTCCCTGCTGCCTGGGCTTCGGCCTGTCGCCTCAGCCCCTCAAGGGTAGGGCACTCCCTCTGGCCCTGGCAGAATTCCTCCCTGGACGGGCCTCCCTCCACGTGCCACTCGGCCGGGATGGGTAGGTCCTCCAGGTTGGTAACGTCCCCCACCGCAGACTCCTGGTCCACCACCTCCGGTGGCCTATCCGTCCTACGGGGTGGGGACGCCGAGGCAGGCTCCTCCTGTCCTCGGTTCTTCCCTTGACTGGCAGCTGGCTGGGCCTTTGTTCCAGGCTCCAGCCGAAATGAACTCCCTCTTCGGGTAGTCGCGGACCTTGTGCTAACACAGGCCCAGTCAGGTGTACCCAGCATCTCGGTGTGAGTCCGGTATTCCACCTCCTTCCAAGCGTTGTGCTCCATATCATTCCCCAGCAGACAATCGACTGGCACGGCAGGGCTTACGGCAACTCGAAGTGAACCTGCAACCCCCCCCCATTCAAAGGGAACCTCGGCCACGGGATAGTGACCTGTTCTGCCGTCAGCCATCGCGGCTGGGTGGAGTACATCGGGAATTACCTGCTCTGGAGACACCAGTTGACTACGCACCATAGTCATACTGGCTCCTGTGTCTCTCAGAGCCTCCCCTCTTTGGCCGTTGATGGTGACCCACTGCCCATACTTTGCGGTATTTGCGGGCACCTGGATCTTAGGAACCATCTCCCGTTCTCCCAGGGACACTAAAGTGACACCCGCCCACTCCCTTCCCTTAGTTAAGGGCATCTCCTCCCCGAGCACTGCACTAGCTACTCCGGGGGTCTTTCCTCCAGTGGGAGGGGGTGGTCGTTTCTGGCACTTCGGATCTCCTTTATAGTGTCCAACGCCACCGCACTCATAGCAATGGACAACCCTTGGCTGCTGACTCTGGCCAGGATTAGGGTTTCTGGGCGGGTTAGCCTTAGAGGTGAATCCTGTTCCCTTCCCTTGGAAGTTATTTTGGGGGCCTTTGGAGAACTCCTTTTTCTTTTCCCCTCCCTCTTTCTTCTGGGGGGCGCCCTGTCCGGCCTTTTGAGTATCCCCTCCAGTCCCCCTTGTGGACACCCGGGTACTAGCCCAAATGTCCGCCTCCTCAGCAAGCTTCCGGGGACTGGTCAGCTTGCTATCCACCAGGTGTTGCCGCAGTTCAGGGAAACATTTCTCGAGCAGGTGTTCCTTCAGTACTAGGTCAAACAACTCCTCGTAGTTCCTCACTTCACTGCCCTGAATCCAACCTTCCATTGCCTTCTTCGCATAGTCCAGGAAGTCCACCCAATTCTGCGTGCCCAGCTTGTGACTACCCCTGAACTTCTGTCTGTACTTTTCAGGTGTTAGTCCAAACTTTCTGATGAGCGCCAGTTTCATGGTGGGGTAGTGGGTCTGCTCATCCTCCTCGAGGGCCAATAAAGCATCCCTACCAGCTGGAGGCATGTACTTATACAATCCCCCTCCCCAGTACTTCTCCGGAACCCCATGGGCCCTCAGTGAGACCTCATAGGCCGCTAGCCACTTGGCGATATCGTCGCCCACTCCATAGCTAGCCACTATGTCCTTTGGCAGGTATGGTTTGGATTCCCTGGTGATCCCTTGGGTTTGGCTGCCACCATTAGGAACAGGTTGTGCCCCGATTCTCAAGATCTGAAGATCTATTTCTTTCAGTCGCAATTCGTGGGCCATCCTCTGCTCCTCCTTTTCCTTTTCCAGCCTTGCTAAGTCCCATGTGAGCTGTCTTTTCTCCCTCCGGTCCGTTAGCTCCACTTCAGACAAGCCACCGCTAGAGGCACTGCTGCCCTTCCTAGAAATGTTTCTGGGCCCTGCTGACAGGTTCCCCACCTCAGGTTGGTACATCTCAGCCCCCTCAGGGTCAGGCTCTCCATCCCTGTCTTCCTCCTCAGCCTTGCTTTCTCGGCGTGCCTCCCCCCAAGCCCTTAAGCTGGTTTGGAGTGCACCCTTCTTTGCTCCTGGGGGACAGTACACCCCCTCCCGCTGGCAAAACTCCCTGAGTTGGGCCACAGTGTAGGTTTCTAGATTTTCTAGTACAAACTCCATCTTGCCCACTCAGGTTAGAGGACAGGTTTTGTGCAGTAACAATGCAGGGGGGTACCTTTAATAATACCTCCTCCCACCACCAGAGTAAATTTGGAAAAAACAAAAACCCACAATTAGGAAGGCCGCTTTTGAGAAAACTCCCGGTGTAGGCCTATGGACTACCCACAGTTATTGTTGAGTATACGTAGGCACAGCTCAATCCCACCACTGAACACCAATTTATGTTGGAAACAGCCCACTCCCACTCCGCAGGGTGGTGATGGACTTCCCCGAACACACTGTGGTAGCTTGGCTCGAGTGGTCAGGAAACAGGCGCAGTGCTAAGCATACAATATACCCATACAATAACCATGCGTGCATCCGTTCCAAAAACGACTCTACACCGTAAAAATTATGAAAATATTCTTTCTTTATCTTTTTCTCTTAGTTGCTGATTGGAAAAATAAATAGGTCAATCACAATATACAATTTTAAATAGTGCAGGTCAAATAAATATTATCTGAAGATTCAATAAATAGGGGTGATCATAAATACAAGGGACATAAATATCAGTGCAGGTAATACAGGCAATTAAATATTCTGAGGCAATAAATACTGTACCAATAAATATTGTACACCATCAAGTCCTGTGGACCTATAAATATAGTGAAGCAATAAATAGGTAAAAAACTCAATAAATACAGTACCCCCAATAAATAATTAAAAGTATACAGCAACATTCATGTAATCAGTTGACATTTCAATTCCTAAGGGCTGATTTGGCCCAGGCACAGCTTGTAGGGTTGTGGAAGGCTTGAGGGGGGCTACTCCCTGGCTGAGACAAGGCTGAGGCCTAAACTGAGGTAGATCAAAGGGGGGAATACCAGTGCCCTGGCTTTCTCTCTCCACACCACCTCTCTAGGTTAGTCCTAGTTCACCCCAGGCACAGTCAGGTTGGTTGCAGCACCTCCCTAGCCCCTTAGAGCAGTCTCTCAGGTCTCCACAGGGCCTTAGGCGCCCTCTACTCCACTTACTGCCCTTTTTCTGATGTTCCGACGCCGCTGGAGTCGTGTCGACGCCGTGAGGCGGTTCCGGTTCGGTCTCGGCGGCCTCGGCACAATGTCAGTTCTTTGACGACGCCGGTAGGCGGTTCCGGTCCGATGTCGGCGGCCTCGGTTCAATCTCGACCTCCGATTCAACGGCGTCGGGCAGTCTCTACTCGGTGTCGACTTCGGGCGGCTCCGGTCCGATGGCGCTCTCGGCTCCGATGACGTCGGCCGGCCTGGCCTCGATGTCGACTTCCGGCGACTCCGGGGTGCGATCCTCACCCCCGACCTCCGGTGCTCCTCCTCTCAGGTTCCGGGCGACTCCGGAGTGCGATCCTCACTCCCGACCTCCGGTTCACCTCTACCTCGGTCTCCGACGACTCCGGAGGGCGGACTTCACTCCTCCGATGACGCCGCTCGCTCGACCTCGGTTCACTTCCTCCTCGACCTCTGGAATTCCTCACGACCTCCGTCGGCGCCCTCTCACGACCTCAGGCGGCTCCGGGTACGACGTCTGCTACTTCAGTCAGCGCCGCTTCTCCACCTCGGGCTCCAGGTCTCAGGCTACTCGACGCCGGACTCCAGGGAAACCAGTTTCCAGGTCAGGATCTTGCTGCTTTCTGCTTCTAAGGCCTGTTCCTGCTGTTCAGGTCCTTAGGATGAGTTTTTCTGTCTTCTTCCCACACAGGGCTATAGGCTGGGATCCATCAGTAGGGACAAGTATCAAGGGTGGGTTTATGGACCCCACTCCAGGCACAAGTTTCCACCCCTGCTGCTTCACTCCTTCCTCCTTCACTGTTGTGCTGCTCTCTCTTCACCAGTCAGGTGCCAACTGCCAGCTCCAACTGCCAACACTCTCTCTTATCCTCCCAACATTCTAAACGGCCTCCAACTGTCACAGAGTTCTGGAATCTCCTGGAATGTTCTGGAAGGTGCTGGTAGGTTCCAGTGGATGCTGGTGATGTCACAGGTGGCCACCATTTTGTGCTCCAGGCCCTCAGACAGAAGTTTCAGGGGTAGGTAAAATGGCTCCCTGAATCTGCAGCAACACTAAAAAGTCTGGTGGTTCCCAAAAAGGAAAAATTCAAACAGGGTTTGAGGCAAAAGTGGGACAAAATAAATAATGATGAGGAGGGACCACCCAAAGGGCTGACAGGTCTAACAGTGGCCCTGCACCAGCAAGGAAACAGTGTGATGTAAAACAGTAACCCCACCCAGAAAACATTAACAACATTGTATGTAAAGTAGAAATATATTATTTAATCCCCTAAAACAAATATAAACTATGTAAAAAAAATCCAACAACACCTGACCCACCCCTCTCCCTAACTCCAACGAATGTCCGTAAAGAAACAGTCCAACATAATGTCCAATTGTCCAAAAAAAAAGAGAAAACCCAATGTCCGATTCCCACCCACCAAAAGAATAAATAAAAAAGGGGCAATGAACAAGGTCTTATGTTCGGCGAGCCCGACTCTGGAGGACACGTACTTGCTCCTCTAGGCGGGAAACATGGCGCTTCAATGCGCAGCAGTTGCATCCACAGGGGGGCTAGCAGTGATGTTAAAGGAGGGGCGGCAGCAGGCGGCTGCCAGACGGTGGCGCCGTACCACTGGAGGGCAGTGGCTGGGGCCCAGGGCATTGGATGAGGCTGCAGCTGCTGCCCCCTCCTCTTCCTCCTCCTCTTCCAGAACCACCAGCTGACAGTATTCACGCTGTATGGCCTCCAGCTTCCAGCGACGGGCCTTGGCTGCCAAGGCCTTTGGTGTCAGATGCATTAAATATTTGATGTATAAGCCCCCCAAAGTGAAGTGGGAGGTTAGTGATCAGAAAACCGAATCTCGCTAGATGTTCTAGCCACCTGCAACTCGTAGGTCTCTCGAGCTGAAGTGAGAGCCAGTTCTTGGTGAAACAATAGTGCTTTGAGCCTGCTTACTTTGTTGAAATCTGTTTTCAAAGTCGCAATGGAAGGCCAAATGGAACTATCTACTTTCCCATGCGGGGTGGAAAAAGCACATTGCTACAACAAGTAAAACCTTGTGAAACTGTTACTAAAATACGGGACAGCAGTCGTGGCTGTTCAAAATAAATTAATTACCTTTAGTAAATAAGGTAAAAGCAGGAATTATTGCTGGGATGGGAGTTCCTTTAAAAAAACAAGCTAGATTAGGCACAGATACATTACAAGTGCCGTGCAACTTAACATGTTTACAAACCAGGGAATGTCCTACTGTGGAATCACAGTCCTCCCCTGTTAAGAAAACTTCCCTATCCTCCCGTTGACATCTGTAAGTGAAAGGTAGGGACCATAATTCATGGAGAAATTTACTACCCAGGGGTTCAAAGCGGCCTATCGGAAAATGTTTCATACATGATCTAAATTGAAACAGCAAGAATGAGAGAGAGATAACCCCATGAATTAACCGAGCAGTTGAATCCGTCTCCGCCACACAGAATGGCAAGGGTTCCAATTGTTCAATGTGTTTATCAATCAGATTAAATGGCAAAAACATAGCAGAAGCATTCAAATAATCCCAAGGGACTTTTCCCATTTTGAGAGACTGTAACGTCCATGCAAACTGCATAACTGCTCGTAATTGATTATGACCATGATATAACACAGCTACATCATTCTGAACCATATCAATAATAGATCAAACAATATTATCCAAGGTATAAATACATGAAGAAAGTGTATTGATGCTATTGTCGACCACTTCAAGGACTTTTTCCAAATTTGCTTGATCAATTTGGCACAGACGAAGAGCTGCCTCAATTTGTGAAAGTTTCCAAACTTCATTGTAAGCTACATAGGTAAACCTCTTCATCCTAGGAATTATAGGACTTAAGTTAAAATCAGCCAAGTTGATGTCGCTCGACAAGAGTGACAAGAGTTGCTTTACTTACGACAAAGTGGAATGTTCCTACCATTGTTGGCACAATTTACCCATCGAGTACGTGGTAACCAAATGTGAATGTGGATAACAAGGATCCGGTCTAGTCTGTGTAAAACCAGGTTTTGCATTAAAAAAACTCAGTTGACAGGCATTTGAATTTGTTTGCCACACCAACCATTCGGATGGGTCAACCTCAGAGAAATTGAAAGTGTCATTTTGAAACAAAGCTTGTTTTACGTAAATAGTATAATTTGTTTGAGCACGCCATTTGTCATATTCTCCTAAAGACGGAATGGATGGGATATTCAAATTTTTGGCAGTTGACAAGCAAAAGCAAGTAGTTTGGTGTACTCTATCATTTCAAAATAATATTGAGTCGGGATTAGGCAGGCACGATGCAAAGCTTCAGTTCCCTGAACCTGTCAAGCCTTAGTGCCCCAAATTGATTTTAAATCAATGGTATATTTCCAGTGATCATACTCCTGTGTGGCGAATTCAGTTCCAAATGAATTGGAATAGATCAATTTAGTGTGGGTCAGAATGAATGTGGGTCGAGATGACAACTGCAATTTAAAAAAATAGAATTCCGGATTAGACGTATCATAATCTGTGAAATAGGTAAACTTATCTCTTAAGGGTTTTAGAACTCCCTTGTACGGGAGTTGGACAATTTTCCCATTGCGTGTAATTAAAAACAGGTCTTAACGTGGTAGTTTTATGTAATAAATAATGCCCATAGTGTTGATATTAGAATGAATCAGCATAATTGGCAGAATTTAAATATAAATCTTCAAAGACAGCGTAATACTTTAAATCAGGAAACAAAAAATCTACTGCTTGTGTATACCAATCATCAGAATGTATGTCCGGTGTTACCACATCTCCTAATGAGACACGAAACACGTATGGTATCTTGAGGACCTCTGTTGAACACGTTTCATGATATGGGACAATGTATGAGGGGCCAGAATTCCGTCAACCAAGTTCACAGCAGAGCGTTCAGGCAAATACTGACCATTGATGAGTAAGAAAAATGAAGAGGAAAATCAGGATAAGTACCAACCAGATGTAGGTCCATGGGTGGACCAGGTAAGTATTTTTGAACCAACAGATGAAAATACTTAATTTTGTCGGTGGATGTGCCAGAGTGGAAGACGAGGAGGTTGAGCCATATGAGAAGCTGGCTTGGTCCCCAAAATAACCGCTCGCACCCATGTTTATTAGAGGTGGAATGGCAGCATCAGGGTGATATTGTCGAGGACTGTACGGCACTTCACTGTGGAATTCCCCTGTAAGGTAAGTATACTTGACTACTGCGCCGGAAGAGGATGGAGGCAGAATAGGCAAAAGGTCAATAGGGGTTTCCATCTCACCCTCAATGATACGAGCATCAGTCGAAGAGGATGAAGTTACCGAATTTAAAGAGATAGCGTTGCATGAAACTGCAGGTGTTACACTATTCAGAATCGGCCATGACTGTACACGTACTCTTCAATCCGATTACTGGATGAGAGAGACCAAATTCTTTTTTGTTCTCCAGCTTTTCTAGTACAAAATCTCCAATCCTAGGAAGCCAGCAGGCAACCGGAATCAGCAGTGCTGCATCATTGGAAGAGGGTAAATGTTCAGTTGCGTAACTGTCATGGGTCTTTTGTAGGTCTTGTAACATAGTAGAATGATTATCTACATCAAAGGTTGCAGCAGCTGCCACAACGTCTAGGCCATCAAGGTCTGGCAGATTTATTTTAAAGCCAAAAAGCATTTTGTATGGGGTCTGCCCATCCTGAAATCTATTAGGGAGATTATTTGGTGCATATTGTATGTTGAACTCTATACAAATGGGCCAGCCAGTTCCTGCCAGTACCTATGACTCTAGCTGTCAAAGATTGCTTCAAGTCACAATTCTTTCACTCTACTATAGAATTGCCCTCAGGCCTGTATGGAGACGAAAACTGCACCAGCACCCTCTTTGACATCATCGTGTCCTTGTACGCCTTAGAGGCGAACGCTGAACCTTGGTCAGAATCGAAGGTGCCACAGGCAAACATCCCGACAAAGACACGCAAATATTTAATGACATTTCAAGCGTCAGCACTGCGTTGTGGCCAAATGCAAAGGAATCTAGTCCACAAATCAACTGCAACAAAAATGTATCGATATGCAGTATCAGAAGAGAATGGACTGAAGTGATCAAGATCTACACAGCCAAATGGCTGATTGGAAATACATAGCTGTGTTTGTGGTGGGCGCGAGACTGTAGACGGTTCGATTTGCTGACAAATGTCACATGAAAGAACATAATTACGGGTCTGTTTATATAAAACCACATCGCCAATAACATTGCTGTAAAATAGACACTGTCGCAGACACCCCGGCATGTACAGAAGCCAAGCCTTTGTGTGCGGCAATGATCAAATCAAGTCTGTGGTCCTTGTTGGGAATCAGCCCATCCCCAACTGATGGATTTTTAGCATTAGGAACTTGTTCGGGAGATAAATGATAGTTCCATCCTTCATAGCAGCAATTCATGCCAAAATTGTATCTATGGTAACCTCTGCTACACTGTCGAGCAGAGTCTATGCCCATGTCCAGTCTAGAAGCCGTGTTCTTACCGTCTGAGGCATACTTCTCTGTTAAATTGGTAACTTTTTTCTTGTAATATGGGGGTCTAAAACAAATCAGATACTCTTGTTGTCAAAATCTCGAGTTCCCTGTTGTGTGGTCAGGCCTTTGCCATGATCCTGGCATTCTCCACCACTGACTTGAGAGCGCAATTTTTCCTGTAAAGAACGAGGAGAGCGCTGATCAGGGACTTGAAATCTGTCAGGAGTCTTAATTTTTGTGCGGTCGCGCACGCAATTAGTATGCTCAGAAGACTCGGGTGTCGGTGAACCAGCACACGAACCCTGCTTCTGTTGTTGCTGCCCCTGATTTTTATTTCTCCAGCTCCTTTTAGGAAAAAACGGGTGCCCATCTTTATCAGTCTGGCTTTTTGTTGATGCTGAGCCTGAGTTTGCGGTTGAGTAAATGGCTTAATTCCCAGACTATTGTGCCCTAAGTTTTTATAAGCTTTAGCAATAATCTTCGGCGATTCGCGCTGTTTGTCTGCGTCAACAGCAGCCTCCAAGCTTTGTGCCACTTGTAAGCTTTCAGCATCACCCTTAACATTAGCAAGGATCATAACGCAAACAATATCGAACACACCCACCAGTCTCATTCTCAATTCCAGGTCCGCCTCGACCCCATGTTCATCCTGAACAAGTTTAATCATGGAAAGGAGAACGGTCATTGAGGAGGTGTCAAAACACATCCAATACACCACTGCAAACACACTACTTCAAGAGTTACAATCAGCTAATTTGGAAACATAGCCTTTAGGCAGAATCATGGTCAATATCCTGTGTTTCTCCACAGGCATGGTTTAGAAAAACAGCTTCGAGTTGTCCAAACTTCTCAGCAAGCCCATAAGGAAGTTCATCCTTATTTTGCAGTTGCTTGCCCATCGCAGAATTAATCATTAAGGGACTGATGATCACATCACCAGGTGCAGGTGGTTGCACAGCAACACCAGGTGGTCCCACCTGGAAGTTGCGCCACATGTATACGTATTAACGAAGTATGCAATACGCGGAACTCTGGGACTGTAGCAGTGAGATAATTCAGGTGCAGCTTGTTCCCAGACAAAACAGACCAAGTGGCCCCATTTATCGATATTGGGCCTAAACAGACCGGTGTTATCGGGTGAGGAAGGGCACCATTAAAGCATATTTGATGTTGCCAAGCCATTAGCGGAGCTTTAAGAGACCTATAAGAACGGTAATTCTGAGGAAGGGCTGTGACAGTATGTATAAATTATCTGTTCCATCGACCACCGGAACGGTGACCCAAAAATAAAACACCTCAAAGTGGTAAGCTGCATCCGCTTCCACAACAAAAATGAGTTCAACACCAGCATTAGGGACTCCATGCTGAGTCAAATAAGCTGTGGCTGCTAGCCGGTTAGACGGCACAATGACAACCGCCATAATCAATAGTTAGAGAAAAACAAATTATGCGTGGCGGTGCAAGAACGGGTTAATAAGAAAGAGAAATTCTTTTAAAATTCAAGCTTGAAAAATCTATTCAATGTCACAATATAGGAGGCTACACCGTCACAACCGTCTCTGGAAACAGAAGTGAGGGTTTTGTGGACAAGCGCAAGCACTACTCAGGAGTCTCGCAGATAAGAACCAGACAAAACATTGGCGGCGCCATGTTGCAGGGATTCTGCACATAAATAGAACTATGCGCAGGAAAAAAGGACCTCGGTGTACAGGGATTGTACCTTCCTACCATCTTAGTACCCAAAATCCCCAAACCGACTAGCTATAGTGTCTCATTCATTCTCCTACATAATCAGGAAGCTACAAATGATTAGGCAACCCAGAACACAAAACTCCAGACTCTCTCAGGAAATGTGGTAGCAAGACATACCCTTTCGCTCACTCACTCATACTTGTCTATAATAAGGATTGTCAGAGTCACTGTATAGTTCAAAATGTTTATTTTAACTATTGTGCTCTATAATGCAGTATTCGAGCCACTACCAGCAGCAAACTACATAAACTCAGAACAATTAGCATTGTTACAATTTCATGGAATATAAGGGGGGATGTCGTAATATACAGACATTCGAAAAAAGATCCTAAGGCAGAGGTCTTCAAAGATTTTTACTCTTAGCCCCCCCTAAGCAAAATGTTTTGAGGTTGGGCCCCCCGCAAAAATTTATGGCGAGGATTGGGGGAGCGGAAAGGACATGGCTGTGTGCAGGGAGAGGGGCTTATGAGATGATTTCAGGAATGCTTTTTCTATAGCTTATGAACCGCACCAAATATGGGACTTATAAAACAACAATGCATCAAACAAAAACAGATATCCCAAACAAACTGCTCCCGATAATTGGGGTGTTGTGAACCCCTCACACTCTTTGACCCCAATGCAACTATACCTGCTGCACTAATAATTAACTGCAGTCCTGAGTAGCAGGCTATCTCCTTTGCCTTTTTTTACCTCTTCCCCTCCATGATGCATCATCACCTCAGTCCTAATGCTTGAAAGGACAATAAGCTCTGGTGCCCCTTTTTTAAAGGTAGACAGTCATAATTGTGATGCAGTGGGCCCCCCAAATCCCTGGGCCCCAGTCCTGCTGCATCCGCTCCTTTATGATCGGCAGTCGGGCTGCATCGCGCCCTTCTTTGCTAATCAACTGCAGCCGCCTTAGACACCGGCGTGCGCGCAGACTCCGCCCCTTTTTCAGGCCACGCCCCCTTATCCTGACTACTTAAACCGCTGACATCAGCGGCAACGTGTAAAACTGGTCCCAGTCCTGAGGCGGAAGCCGGGAACTGGTGGTACTCTGCTGCATATTTTAAAAAACTTGTATTTTCGTGTGTTGTCACATTATTGATTGCTTTTTAACCAAAGCACTACGTAGCGCTCACTCGCGCTCAGCTGATCAGTCGGGCTGCATCGCGCCCTTCTTTGCTAATCAACTGCAGCCACCTTAGACACCGGCGTGCGCGCAGACTCCGCCCCTTTTTCAGGCCACGCCCCCACCTTTCAACATAAATGTGTTTGCATAGGACGCGCAGCGGACGAGCGCAGCGGGAGCGCCGTTTGCGCGCCGAAGGCGCGCCTAAGGGAAGCCCGTCTGCGCCCGTCCGCGCCAAGACCGCGCCAGGCGCAGGAACCCCTGCCCAACATCCTCCAAACATCAGGTATGCACCCAACTACCTTCGCAAACTTCAAGGCAGATCTGACTGCCCCTGCAAACTTGATCTCTCTAATGTATTCGGTCCCACCAGTTGTAACAATTGTTGTTGGATTCTCAACTTCGCCACCAAGCAGCCAACTCCTCTTAAACGACCTCACTTCACTGGAGGTCTGATTAACGCCAGGTCCATGTGCAAACACAGTCAGAACATCCACGACCTCATTATCGACCACAACTTGGACTGCCTTATGATCACCGAGACCTGGCTTACTGAAGACAGTAATCCTGACATAGCCATCGCCCTCCCCCCAGGGTACTCCTTTCACAGACAGGATAGACTGAAAGGTAGAGGAGGAGGTGTCGCGGTCATTCTAAGGAACTCCTTCAGCTGCCACACCTTCTGCCTCGACCCCCTTACTGATGCCGAGGGACTAGGTTTCTCCATCAAACTTAGCCAAACCCTCTCCTTTTCAGGTGGTCTGATCTACCGCCCTCCTGGAAATGCTGCGAAATTCCTCGGCTCCCTCAATGACGCACTTGGACACTTCCTACTCCGATACCCTCATTTCACCCTCTTGGGCGATTTTAACCTGCATCTGGAAATACCTGTTGACGCCTCCACCAGTAACCTGCTGCAGACATTGGATACCTTTGACCTGCAACAAAGCGTCAAGCTGCCCACACATTCCCTTGGTCACACCCTGGACGGTGTCTGTTCTAATTTCCCAGCCATCTCCACCTCACCTCCCATTCCCCAAATTTGGTCGGATCACAGCCTGATCCCTTTCCATATCCTCAATGTTCCCCCTCCTAACTGTAAAAAACCAATCCGCCAACACACTCACTCCATAAATTGGAAAACTGTGCAGGCAAGTCTTATCTCTCATCCCTTTTCCCCTTCTAACGCCCCCCCTTCCTCTGGCAACATCGATAAAGATGCAGTCTCCTTTAATAACTGGCTTTCTCAAGAAATCTCTGAACGATGTCCACCTAATAAAAAAGAAAACACCCTTAAAAAAACGAAAATCAAAGCCCCTTGGTATACGCCTGACCTTACCGCCGCTCACCTACTCTGCAGGAAAGCAGAACGCAAATGGCGTAGATCATACGACAATGACGACCGTAGCAACTACATTCTCCAGAGAAAAAATTACCTCTCAACTATAAAATCAGCAAAAAGAACCTACTATGTAAACGCCATTAATGATGCCAGTCAAAAACAACAAATCCTCTTCTCCATAGTAAAGTCTTTTACTAAACCAAAAGCCCTTCAACCAGAGATCCCCCCGTCCCAAGAGCTGTGTGATAAGATCTCCGACTACTTTGAGGAAAAAATTAGTTCTATCCACATCAACTTCCCCCCTTCCCCTCCGGTGTTCTCATTTTCGGAGCTAGACAAATCTCGCCCGACTACAAACTGCCTCAATCATTTCTCTCCGGTAACCCTAACTCAAACCAGAGAAGCGATCCTCTCATGCAAATCGGGCTCTCCCTCTGGCCCTTGTCCCCCCAAGATCCTCCACACCATCATTGATGAAATAAACCCCATCATTAACGAAATAATTAACCTCTCCCTCAAATCTGGCTCTGTCCCGCTCGCCTGGAAAAAAGGTGTGGTTAAACCTCTGATGAAAAAGGCAAACAAACCCCCCTCTGATTTAACTAACCTTCGTCCCATCACCCTGCTACCTGCACTGGGCAAAATCACGGAACAATTAGTCCACAAAGAGCTCAAGTCCTTCCTTGATGCCCACAACCTACTTCACCCCCAGCAATCCGGTTTCCGGTCTAGACATTCTACCGAGACCGCCCTGATCGAGCTGACCGACACCATTAAAAACCTCCAAGATCAGAGGAAGAAGGCCATCCTGATCCTTCTTGACCTTACGGCGGCATTTGACACTATTTCCCACTCCATACTGCTCAACAGACTTATGGACATTGGCATCACCAACTCAGCCCTAGTCTGGATCAGTTCCTTCCTCAGTGACAGGTCTCAAACCATCTCACTGGGCCCTTTCCAATCCAAAGAAAAAAAGATCTCGTGTGGAGTCCCCCAGGGCTCCATTCTAAGTCCCCTCCTATTCAATATATATCTCATCCCCCTGCTCTCACTCATAGAATCGTTCGGCATAATTGTCACGTCTTATGCCGACGATACTCAGCTTGTCATCCCTCTCGACGACAATTCCAACTCGGCCGAACTTAACCTCAAATGCTGCCTCACAGCGGTCTTTCAATGGATGGACACCAACCATCTTCGCTGTAACTCCAGCAAAACCGAGATCCTGCCCATTGGAAAGAACGCATCCTTCTGTCCCGCTCTGTGGTGGCCTGATAACTCTGCTGCCCCACCCCAGACAGTTTCATCGGCCAGAAACCTCGGAGTCATCTTCGATTCCGATCTTTCTTTCGATTCCCATGTCACAACTGTAGCAGGTAAATGCTTTGGCATTATAAAATCCATGAGAAAGTTCTTTGACTTTCTCCCGCTCGATTCCAGAAAGACCATTGCGGTAGCCCTCATTCTCTCTCGAGTGGACTACTGTAATGGCCTTTTGGCAGGGACCAAGAAATCCACCCGACTGAAACTGCAAAGTGTCCTGCACACTGCCGCGCGTCTTGTCTTAAAACTCCCACGCAAATCTTCTATTTCCACTGCCCTCAGATTCCTTCATTGGCTCCCCTTGCACAAGAGAATACTCTTCAAAATTCTCGTTGTAGCCTTCCGAGCCTTCCACAAATCCGGCCCAGTCTACCTGTCGAAACGCTTCCCTCATTACATCCCGGGTCGCATTCTCAGATCCTCTCAAGAAAACCTCATGACCCCCCCTAAATTCAACCTGAAGTCCAAAGGCGGAAAAACTCTCAGCACCCTGGCTATTAGAGCCTGGAACAGTACGCCAAGGCATCTTAGACTTCAGACGCATGAGAAACCATTTAGGAAGCACCTTAAAACGTGGATTTTTAATCTCTCTGACGACTGGACTAAAACAGCCATTTAACCCTCCACCGCCCTTCCACTGATCTGGTCCCAGGTTTTCACAGCGCCAAGATGCTCCCTTCGGAGCGAACGTTTGCGCTCTATAAATACCCATCCAATATTCCAATATTCCAATGATAACCAGCAGTGGCCACTTACACACTTGGCAGCAGTACCAGCTTCACCAATGAATGTCCCTTTAAAAAAAAAAAAAACACTTATATTGTCCCCTTCTGTGGGGTATCTCTCTGAAGAAGCGGTCTCTGGCCATTTGTAAACATAAAAATGAGTCCGCATACAGTACTCCCTATTCTGGGCCTTCTCTTTGACAATATCTATGAATCTCGCTCCTTTCCTCTGCCTCCTAGACCATGACTGTGAGGCTCCAAGGATCGAGAGGATTAGGGCTCTGCATCTGAATGCAACCCTGCTGGCCTTCTACCTGCCACCCCATGGACTCAGCTTTCACAAAAAACTGCCCCTTAATGGTTGATACTGACTTAGAGGTGCCTCTGCCTGAAATCGAAGGGTGTGGTGGTAGTGCAGAAAGTTAAAAAGAAACAAGCCAACCTTCTTAACAGCCATTAATTGATTGAGTCACTTAAAGCCAGGGCTACTGGAATTATGAGTTTCTGCAGCAGCAGCGTTTTCCACATAATTATCAGTTTATTGCATTTGCTACATAATCTGCAGATTTCAACAACAAAAAACTTGATTCTAGCTCAAACTGAACAAAAGTTACTTAAAGCGTGACATAGTGTTCCGGAGCAGTGGAAGGCCTTTGCAAAGATTGACTGGTAATCTTGTAGTTGCTTACTGCTGTGTTTGGGTGTTAAACTGGTACTAATGAGGTGAAATATTTCCCCTGACAGCATTACCGTGAGTTAAAATGACAAAAAATTAAGTAATGCTAACCACAAAATATGGCGCATTGTGCGGCATAATTGACCTTTTCTTG
The DNA here is from genome assembly GCF_964204655.1 of Triturus cristatus. Taxonomy (NCBI): domain Eukaryota; kingdom Metazoa; phylum Chordata; class Amphibia; order Caudata; family Salamandridae; genus Triturus; species Triturus cristatus. Next base: position 249,847,210 of record NC_140594.1, read on the forward strand.
CTGCATAATTTAGTCAAACGTGCCGCATAATGTTGTCCTCTTCTGCTGAATAATTCCACTGGATCTGCTTAAAGCTTTATGGTGGCAAAGATCTATTCTTTTTAAGATGTAATGTAAAGGAGTTATTAGCTGGAATCTGGCATAGTGGAGGCACTTACAAAAATGTCTGCATTAGATACAGTTTGATTACTTATTACTAAAAAGTATGTTTTGTAAGAACTTGTTTTATCTCAATCACTGCATCATGTTGCAGCAGACCAGCTTAGAGTATGTGAATACTGATTTAAAATAATGAGTTACATATTCACAATGCTTTCTGCCACAGGCTGGGACCTCACAGCACTATAAACAGGGCCATTGGAATTATGCGGCATAGTTGACTAAATTCTGCAGCAAGCAAAGGCGAATTATGCTGCATTTTTTGTGATAGCATTACTGTGCTATTTTGCTATTTTTACACTTGTTAACATTGTCCTGGCCTTTTTAGCCCCCCATAAGTACCACATTAACACCCACATATAGAAATAAGCAACAGAAAGTTGACCTATCAACCTTTAGAAAGGGCCTTCCACTGTGAGGTAACATGTGTTGCTGCATTTTTTAATCTGCAAATTATGCAGCATACTATGGATTATGTGGAAAATGTGGGAAAACCATAACGATGAGCTGTGAGTGCAGGGTGAGCGTGAAAGTGAAGGGTGAGAATGAGGAGTGAGTTGTCAGACACCTGAAGTTAATCAGCATGTTATTGACAGGGCGTAGGGTTTCAGATATAAGTTAAACTATTGCTATTATGGAATTAATCAGGGAATCGAGGGTGAAGGAAATAATGTGCTGATCCTGCAACAAACTTTCAGTTTTAGGATTAGGGTTGCCAGCTCATTATTTTGATGTTCCAGACGGTACAAAAATAAATAGTACCTAAAGCCCTATTTTCAGCACTTATCTGTGCATACTTTGAAAAGCAAATATAAAGCACTTTTAAATGTGTTCTAGGGCTGTCTGAATGATTCATGATTGAAAATAAAAGGAACAGACAGGAAGTCACATTACAAATGAATACATACGTTTTTATTTAAGACCCTATTTAGTGTCAAAGCAAGGTCTTTGCAGGCTCTTTAAACATACATGGCTGGCATTTGTTCTATTGGCAACCCTACTTTATATTCCTTTTCATGAGATGCATTCTCACACTACAGCAGTAAATGTAAAATACAATGTAAAAATAGGCAGAGTGGGGACCCAGAAACAGAAAAAAGCACTAAGCCTCGGTACCCAGTTTCCAAAGGTATGTAAATGTGGCAATGGTCTTTACAAACCTGTGAAAAACTCAGGCGTGCTTGAGACTTAATAAGACTCCAGACACTGCCCAGCAGGCCCCCAGCAACACACCCACTGACCTCTGGCCCCACAGCACTCTTGAGGGCTTCAGAGTAAATGAAGACAGCCTGGAAATGCTCAAATAAACATCGCGCTGCACTTCCAGGTGTCTTCATTTACATGTGCTTGCAGAGGCCTTTGCGCCCCCCTGGGAACCCATTTACGCCCCCCGAGGAAGTGCGCCCCACAGTTTGAAGACCTGTGCTCTAAGGCCTTACCACCCTCCCCTTGGTAAGGTTGAGTTGTATTATAAAAATGAAGTTCTCTGGGCTTTGTCAGCAGACTCCATACCTTAGTGCCTACATGGAAGTTTTACATCATAGGAACAGCATAGCTCTTCTCCCAGGAAAGGTCTTGCTCCAAGTGTGTGTTTGAACAACATGCATCCCCATAATATTAAAGCACGAGTTTTCAGCAGTGCAGCTGTGTTTAGCATATTTTGTCTAGGTGCTAGGGACTGACCCGAACAGAAGAACAAGGGGCATTGTTTATCAACTTCGCACATCGTGTTCAGACTAAACTCCAGGAACCAGCAGAGAACGTGAAAAGCAGACAGTTGTCATGTGAAAGGCATAGACAGAGTCTTGCAAAATAAAGGCATGTAGTAACGTGAGCAAAAGCAGAATTATGGCAGCAGAGCTCATGGTAAATTAGCAGTGTCGAGAAGGACCCTAATGGCCATATAGCAGGTGCTCACCTGTTTTCTGATGTTAAATGAATAATTGAGAGTGCAACAGAAGGAAATTGTGTGCTGCAAAACATTAGCCAATCACCAGGTGCCTAGCTTCCTAGTGATTGGCTACTATCTTTGCAGGCCTGTGTCTCTAGTGCAATTGGTGATTGTGTGAGGCCAGGGCACGAAGGGACATCACAGATACAAATTTAAACAAGCACTGATAGGAGCACTGCTCCTTGGTTGTTTCTGCTGCTATTGCTGTTGGGACTGCATAAGGTGAGCAAAAATACGTGTAAGTGGAGTCCACTATCTCAAATTGACCAAGTGCAGTGCGGCTATATATAATTCCTTCTAGCTCCAAAGCGATCTAAGGGCAGTTTTTATGATTATCTTACTACGTTATGATACCATTTCCCTACAGGTATTTGTTTATATATTGCTCTCAGAAATGTTTCCAAAAGGTTTGTTTAAAGATGTTCTATTGTAAATGGATGAAGATTAGAAAATGTTATTGGATCCTTCCTTTTTAGAAGAGCGCTTGTTGGCGGGTAATTTGGAGGAAATTTGGAAACGCCTTTCATTCCGATAAACACAAATGATCTACGGGCCAGATTTTCAAACATTTTGCAACTGGTTACACCACTTATTGAAGCAGCAAAATCCTTTGTGCTATTTACAGAGCATCACAATTGTTCCAGGCATTTATTTTCTAAATAAAGGTATGCAAGGCATTGCGCTGCTCTATGTTACTTAACGTCATGTAGGCATTCCATTGGTGGTACCAGCAAAACATGTGCAGCGAGGTCTGGACATTTACAAATTGTGGGAGATAAGCCTTGTGGTCCAAAATGCTGCACATGCGGGAAGATCATGCGGAGTGGCGGTCAGATATCATCAAAGGGTTAGGTGCAGGCCCCACTCCCAGTACAAGGTTCAAGGGCATGTGCAGCAGATGTCAGACCACTTGGCGTTTGGGGCATAAAGATTGGTTGAAGGCAAAGCCCTGAGATGCATGGCCTGAGGCCATGGACAGTGGGTGCCAGATGACGACGAAAGGTGTGGTTCACCCTATTATCCACTGCACTTGGTTAAAGGTGGTGTATGGCATGGATTTGTTGCCCACGGAGAGTGGGTCAAAGGGCCTGGCCGATGGTCAGACTCTGTACCCCCACTGCAGAGAGCCATAGAGTGTGCACAGCATGGGCTGTCCACCAATGGAGGGTGTGGCACAGGGTTTGTCAAGAGGCCTGCTTCTGGGGCTATCTCTCCTCTGTAAGACTGTGCAGAGCTGGTGTCAGAGACCTGTGGGGGTGGAGTGGAGTGGAGGGCCTAGTTGGGCTTCAAAAGGCGCATGTGGTGATACACCATCCATATCAAGTATTGTCAGGTTGGGGTGGGTTGGATGAAAGGTCTGGATGGACATCTTTGCATAAAATCACTCTCATTCACTTGCTTAATTTCATGCAGTCTGTCACTGACTTTCTGATGCACATCTTCACTCACATATCTCTCCTCTTATAAATCCTGCACTAACTCTCCTTCAGATTCACTGACACACAAAATAAACAATGTAAATGTTTAACTATTTTAAACCATAAAAGTTAGTTCTGAAAAGAACCACTTTAAAAAAAAATATCACATGTTGTTCTAGTTTTCTTTAGAATTTAAGTGATGGGATACGCCCTCAACATGTGCGGGCCATCCCGTCATCCATATTAAAAGTGTAATAGACTATAATGCACTTGTAATATGGTGGGTGACACATAGCCACGTTTGTGACAAATTATCCTTTTTGCCAATCTCTAAATAAGGCTTTTTTTTTTTTACTTTTTGGAGGATTAACAAAAAATTACAACTGGAAAAGCAGAATAGGAACTTGGATTATAAAGAAACACTTTTTTTGTACATCTGCTAATGTAACAGCATTTGATTTATGTTTGTGCTCTAACAATCTGTTTCCCGCCCTGCAGGTATATCAGTGCAAACCAATAGTAGTGAAACATGTTGATCTCTCCTAATTCCATGTCTCTTCTGTCGCAGGATGTTACGGGTTGCGGCAGGATGTCCTCTGGCAATCTGTTGCCAAGAAGGCCAGTTGGCCAAGGGCACGCTCAGACCTGGGCCAATGTGAGAGAGAGTACAGCAAATGGTATTCAACAGCAAATGTGTTGTGTTCTTTGGCATGTCCAATGTATAAACAAGTAGACAAAAAGTGTTGTAATACGAGCCTGTGTCTGAATCTCTAGCTTTACTCTGAGTGCAAAAGTGGACTCATTGAACCGTGCATTATAGATCGAGTTTATCACTGTGCAATAAAACATCCAGAGGCAGATTTACATGCCCATTCAGCCACTTTTGCGTCACTTTTAACATGTGAAAAGTGACGCAAAAGTGGAGCAAGGGGCTTGTAAATCTGCCCCCCAATTCCAATGGAAATATTTTATATGTCATTGACCCATAGAGAGAAACAAGTATTCTATGCAGGTATGTGCTGCTCGTGTGGTCTCTAATTGACTGAGAGTAACTGCAACAAGCAGGCGCTTAGACAACTGGCCACTACACAAGGCAAACAAACATTGGCCGGCAACAGTGATTCTTCATTTTGACCTTAAACCCAAGTACTGTTGCCCTGCATCTGCAGCTAAATAAATGAGGTAAATCATCCTGGCAGAAAGATAATTAAATAATTATCAGCCACTTAATAACCAGGAGTGGGTGTTCAGAATTACCATATTAGACAGTGTCTTTAAGGTCTAATTGTTGCATTACATCAGAGTTACTCATTCATTATTCTTGTCATTTCGGGTGATAATTTGCACTTTAGGAGACAGCGACAATTTTAGCAGGCAATTAGAGACGTGTCAGGCCTGGCCTTGTGAGTTACTGTCACAATTACAGCATTCATGCCGTGTCCCCGTCTACTGAAGAACTCGCGCTGAAGGCTCGCGCAGTAATTGTACGGGCAGCCAAAGCAGCCGACAACACTGCTGTATTCTTAGGGGTCTTCTAAACACAAATACACTGCATGGCATTTCGCTCAATTAAATATCTTCCAATTATGGCTCAGCGATGTTGTTCCCGAGCCACCAAATAAAGCGGTGCAAGTTATAGATACATTTTGTGCATTTTTTATTTATGTTTAGTCCTCGCTGCCAGCGGCTGAGGTGAATTGACCTTTATTGTTAGTGAAGAAGTGATCTCATGGTTTCCTCTTGACGTGGATGCAAAGGATATACGACCTTATGCAGTGTAAATAACTGCCACAGGCAAGATAGTTCTGCATAACATTTTACCAAAGCTTGCTGGGTTTTCATGTGAGGATGTTTTAATTGACCTATTGCATAAAACTGTGTAACGCGTTTACATGAGGTGTAAGATCCTGATATCAATATCTATTTTGTGTCTATTTTTTAAGTACCTATCCTTCAAAAAGCTTTGTTGCACTTCATTCGAATAGGTATGTATTTAATCACATTTTTTCAGACGTTTTATTCTGTTCAGTGGTTATCAAAACTACGTTCAATTAAACATCTTTATTTAGTCCACATCTCCCCTACCATCTGGGAGCCAGACTTCAGTAAGTGGGTAAATACTGGTGAAATTTCTGTGCGTTATCCCTTCTTCAAGGAGGCCAAAATACAAAGGACACATCATGCTTGCTAAAATCGCCATCGCCCCTTCCCTTTGATGACCCTAAAGTTTACTTTTTGACACCAGCATTGGTCGTCACCCTAGATTATCTTTGATCAATAAGGTCCAAGATAGGGCCAGAACGCCACAGGGGGGCATGCCTCTAACAGGTCATTCATACCATCAAGGCAGGTGGGGAAGAAAATGCCATAACTGGGAGAGGAATGTGCCAGCACTAACATTACACTCGGCAGAGCAACATCCTCACCCAAATGCATGGCAGCTAAAAGTAATTCAGCAAATGAACTGTCTACTATAAACTGCATTGGAAACCAACAATTATTTGTTTTAACCAAACTCTTTTATCAATAATTTTCTTATAACGTAATTTACAATGAAACTTTTTATTGATATATTTTGTAGCAATGGTTTTAAGCAACTACGCTAATAAAAATAAACCTGAAACTTGGAGCCATATTCCTAAGGAGCTATGGCCGAGTTAACGGCACTTTAACGCAGCCAAAGTTGCAATAAATTTACCGCCCCATTCACAAGCTGGTGCTAACAGCCCATATCACCAGTTTTCCGGCGATAGCAGTCACAAAAAACATTGCCACATATGACCCCTGCAACTATTGCTAATGAGATACACGGTAGGCGTTCCCGTGCAAAAATCCACGAAAACACCACTCCACAACATTCTCAATGACCAGCCTGATCTGCGATAAGATCAAAAAACAGGCGATAAGGCGCGTTAGTGATAGAGATCAGGGTGTGTACAATATTCCCTCTACCACGGATAGAGTAATCTCACAGTTACACGCACATGCATACATCATACGCTAGGGCCCATTTCACTAACATACGCTCAAATACTCTACCAGCAATAAACCTGTGGAAAGAAAACACTCCTAAACACCCTGCATCTATATCGAGGTCGATAAGACCTGGTTTTTGTGACTGTCCCTAAGCATAGTCTATACAATATATACAACAATAATCAATAACGCAAACCCAATAATTGACAAGAAAGAATATCCAACACCATGTTTAAAATTATATTGCTTTATCTAAAATTAGTCAAGAAAATCAAGCAGAGTAAATCATTTCTCATAGTTACCTATTCTAGCTAAATGTCAGAACGGGTCAGGACAAGTCTCTTGGTAAATGTCTCTCAAGACGAAGTCCCGTCAGCATCAATCCTCAGCAACGCAGATTCAATACGCGGCAAAGGCAAAATGGCAAGTGGCAAAAGACCCTCTCTAGGCTAACATCTTATAATATTCTAAACAATAGAAAGATACATTGGAAACATAGAAAAAACCATAATGTCCGCCGGACTTGCTGAGCAGAGCGAGAAGGAAAGGATGTAACATTGCTACATTTGAGAATCTCCGCTCAGGAAAAATACACATAACTAAAACTACGGAACAGGAACCAAGAAAATAAAACATGTATCACAATTATCCTGCTTCTCCTCGGCCATCGAGCCACAGTTCAGAGCTTCTTTCTAAGGCTCCTTTGTTTCCCAAGGCTGCCAAGGACACTTTCACTTCTCTTGGAGAACTCCCAAAACTGCTGCTGTCCTCATGGAAAGTTTTTCGACAAGGACCATGGTCAGTTAGCTTCAGGACCACTTCCAGCAGGGGTCTCCCTCGTCTCAGTTTTCAAATTATAATCACAGTCAGGCTCACTATTCAGCCTTCTTTCTCAGGCCAACATAGGCCTTAATAGACCATCTTAATTAAAAGAGACAAAAACAACGTTACTACAGCATAGTGATTAAACAGTGTTAACCCCACTAATACCCTTATGTGTATGCATTTATCTAGCACTTGCAACATAGAAAAGCATTAATTCAAAAGCGTTTTGTGCTCAAAAATAAACAGCACATAGCAACGTTTAAACATGAAAACACATTTAACACACGCGTTATTTATCAGTCAGCACATTTAAGCACACTCACGTGTAACTCTTTCTTGTTAAAACAAACGGATTGATTAATATAAACGCACTTGCACAAGACAAATAATTAATTATTAATTATTAATAAATTAATACAACGAATAGACATGCCAGAGCTTCAAAAGCCCCAGAATTTTCAAACTGAAAACTCTGCTCCAGCAATCCCCCCTTTGGTGATTTTATCACCAAATAAACCCCCCAAAAAAAAATTTGTGAAAATTTAGTCCCATTTTAGGAGCAATCGGAAATGTCTTTTCCCCTTTACACAACATTAAACACCAGTCACTCTTTCATCATCCCTTTTTGTCTCTAAGTAAACACTCTCCCTTAATTCTTCTAGTTCAATTTCTTGAGGTTCTCTCTTCAACCTCTTGTTTTTCTTTTCTTTATTCAATTTCTTCCTCCCTCCCCTGTTTTTACAACACACACACACCAATCTTATTATTAATAAAGCCACAATTATACAAGACAAGGGAAACAATATTCTACCTATAATAGTACTACCTATCTTTGCAATAAAATCCTTAACAGCTATCATTTTATTAGCTATTTTAGTCCACAAACTCTCAGCTTCAAGTGGTACTAATTCTTCATGCAAATCAGTAATATTTTTGATATAGACCTTTAGGTCTCTGCTTTCGTCTGGAATGTAAGTGCAACAATGTTGAACTTTCAGCATTCCACAGACTCCACCCTCCTTGGCCAATAGAATATCAAGGGCAAGTCGATTTTGCATAGACATGGCACGTACGGCACTTAATTCCGTATTCACCAAAAGAAACCCTCCAGCGGTATTTGTCGATAAGCGATCAACCACTGTGGACAGTTTCCGAATTCCATAAGCATTCAAAGAAATTCCCACTGCTGGAATCAAAACCCCAAAAATATCACCCACTATTTCAGACCAAGTTTCTCTCTTAAAACGCATTAGTAAGTTAACATCTTCTACATCTGTTACTTTATCTATATGAAAAATCTTTGGAAAAACTATGCCCACATAACACGTGCCATACCAATGGTCAGGTAACTTGTAATAAGCCTTATTCCCACAAACATAATATACTCCTGGAAAAATTGTATCTTCTCCACCTCTGAAACCCCAACCTGTTGCAATGAAGTATGTATCATGGCACTCACTAGTCCCGACAAAATATGTATCATATTGGGATTTCCTTCTTGTAATACAAAGTTTACCCTTCTGTGGTGCATCTAGAGCTAAAGTTGGACTAGCCCCATTCTTCAACTCTTTTCCCATCTCAATGTCCCAAATTGTCTCACTCACTTTATATTTTCCTGCTTTCTCATGCACGTTCAATCTCCTTTCTTCTACCATATCCAGGAAAGCTTTCTCCTCTCCTTTCAAACTGCAAGTCAAATTATTCTTAAAAATGTAATCTAATGTTAATCCTTTTTCTTCAATAAAAATCTCACTAAAAGTGTTAGCTTCTTTAGCTGGATTCAGCTCTTTGTTCATTGGCAAGTGCCCAAAAATACTATCTCTGTTAGACATCTTATAATCTACTTTCCCTGACAAATAAAAAACACCACTTAAAATACTACAGGAAATACCATATGTAGCCGGTAAATGATGATAAGTAACACCCTCTGAGACGGATGCAGGTAATTGCAAACAGACGTAGCAATCCCTTACTTCCATTGTCTTCACATATTCATATAACAGTTTCGAAAAAACATTACTAGAAAAGTTATTAATTGACCTATCTTTGTGTGTGTAAGCATTATTAATTCTAATTGGAACTACTTTTTGTGAATTCTTCTCTACATTTGTCACATTCTCTGTATGCATCTCAAACTCTACTTTAAAAGTAACTAATAAAACTAAAACACCCCATAGAAGCATTAATAATCCAGTACAGCAGCAGCACATCCTACACCACCTCTTAAAGAAGGCACATCTATTTCTATTATCCTCTATGTTAGCCATATTAGTTTAGCCTCTACTACTCCACTACTGTTTGAACTTCTTCAATTCTTCAGCAATTCTTCAGCTTTCAGTTTATCCAAATGATCTCTCTGTTCACTTGATCCAAGTGAATCCTTCTTTCACTCAGTTTGGATACTTGTCATTCTTCACTTCAATTTCTTCAACATCAAATTGTATCAGATCTCCAACATCAAAATCCTCAGTACTCGACTCTTCTCCAATGTCAGTCAAGAGTACTTTCAGAATTTCACCAGTATCTTCCTCAACCACTTCTCTCAAGATCTCTTCCGGATTATCTCGAGTCACTGCTTCTTCTTTTCCTCCTTCAGACAGTGCCACATAAGACCATTCCGGTGATCTGTACTTTTGGTTGGGTCTTCTTACTCTTTTTATTTCCACTGGTTCGTTTGACTCCTTTAATTCTTCTCCTTCAGCTTTTGAACTTTGACTCGAAACTTCATTCACTTGTTCAGCTTTCGATGTATTTGCTCTTATTATTTTGTATCTCAGCCTCTTAACTCTGTTGTTAGGCCAACGGTCTCCTCTTAACACCTTTTTCGGCTTTATTTCTTTATTATTTCTTTCTCCAATCCAAGTTCTCTTTCTCAGAACTCGACCCTCTGTTTGTTCATCTTCATCATCTGTTTCAAGTGCCTCTTGTTTCCGTTTTCCAGCAGCTCTCTTCTTCTCCACAGATTTTTTCACCACTGTCTGAGACTTCCCTACTGCTGTCCCTCCTCGGGTCTCCGACACGCAATCTTCTTGCTGTCTACTTGTCCCTTCACCTGGCTCATCAAGAATGTTCCCTACACCTCCTCGGGGGTCTTCCGCAATCTGTCCCTCTCTATCTTTTTCTGACCCTACTTCTTCAAGTATAATCTCAAGTGGTTCTTCAATCTCCTCCTCTTCTGATTCAGGAGTAATCTCTGTGTGATTTCTCTTTTCTTTTCTTTTTCCTTCGCTGCTGTTTGAAACCTCAGGCTCTCTTACAGAATTCGATCTCCTCTCTGATACTCGCAGTGGTTCATTCGAAGCTCTTCCTACTTCTTTCCCCACTGATTCTGTATCTTCATCATCGCTGGAATCTGACTCTTCAAAATACTCTTTACCAGTCCCTTCTTTTGGGTTTGGAACTCTCAGAGTATGACTTGCATGTACCCAGTGCTTCACTCCAGCACACTTTACTGCAGTCGTCGTAGTCAGAATAACTTGTCTTGGCCTTCCCCACCTTGGAATCAAGCAATTTCTTCTTCTGTGAACTTTTATCCTCACCCAGTCTCCTGGACTCAGATCATGGGCTTGCTTCTTCTCAAGTGTGGTAGCTTCTTCTCCAACCTGGTGAAACACAGAATGAACTGCGTCAGCCAGGCCTTTACAGTAATCCAAAATCATATCATCAGTTATTGTCACTAACTTATTGACAGGCACGAATGCATGGCGCATAGCACGTCCCATGATTATCTCGTGCGGACTCAAACCAGTAGTTCTATCTGGAGTAGATCTCATAGTCATCAGAACTAGAGGCAAAACATCTGGCCATTTCATGCCAGTGGCTAAGCACATTTTTCCAATTCTATTCTTGATTGTGCCATTAATCTGCTCAACCACACCAGAAGCCTCTGGTCGGTATGCACAATGTAGCTTCTGCTGTATTTTCAATGCTTCACAAATCAAACCCATAAGGTCATTTTGAAAATGTCCACCCCTATCAGACTCAACTGTTACTGGAAACCCATACCTAGGAATCAACTCCCTTAACAGTAATTTTGCCACTGTTAATCCATCATTTCTTCTAGTCGGGTAAGCTTCCACCCACCTTGAAAACAACCAGACTACCACTAGAACATACCTCAGTCTGTTTACTTGGGGCATCTCAATGAAATCAATCTGCATTCTTGTAAAAGGACCTCCTTCTCTGCCTATTGTTCCCAGACTCACCACTGTCTTTTTCCCAGTGTTAAATTGCTGACAAACTAAACACCTCTGACAGATGCTTTCTGCAATTGTCCTGAACTTTGCATTGTACCAGGTCTGCTTGAACGACCTAACCATCGCGTCCCTCCCCAAATGTCCCTGGCCATGATACATCCTTGCCATTGACGACAATATGGAGTTGGGCATCACTGGTCTGCCATCTCTGTAGACCCAAACATGGTCTGTTTCTCTTGGAGCACATCCTGCCTTAATCCAATCTTTTTTCTTTTCCTCTCCTGCCTCATCTTGCAACTGTTTCACTTCATCCCAGGTCTCTAGGACATTAGTAAACATCACAGAGAGAAAAGACATTTCCCCTTCTCTGTCCCTGTTAATGGACTGATTCGTCTTGGCACAGTATTGCGCAACATCGTTGGCATATCTGTTTCCAACCGTTATAAAATCCTCCCCTGGACCATGGGCAGCACATTTTACAACTGCTAACTCCTTAGGCAGCTGTATCGCCTCAAGCAATTTACCAATCATTTCAGCATTCTTTAATGGAGTTCCACTCGATGTCAAGAAACCTCTTTGTAGCCAAAGTTGGCCAAAATCATGCACCACTCCAAATCCATACTGACTATCAGTCAACACAGTCGTCCTCAAATCTTTCCCAATTTCGCAAGCCTTTGTCAATGCTATCAATTCAGCAACTTGCGCAGATTTCACTCCTTTCAATGGTGATGCTTCCATGACCTCTGAAACTTTGCATACCGCATATGCTGCACATAGCACACCATCATCATTTCTCAGACATGATCCATCCACAAACAACACATGATCACTCTCATTCAAGGGTAGATCTCTTATGTCTGGTCTTGGTTTTGTACAGTACTCAAGCACATCCAAACAATCATGATCATCTTCCATTTTCACACCCACATTTTCAATGTCTGGCAAAAGCGTCGCTGGATTTACATTCACACATCTCTCGAGAGTCACATTTGATGCTCCCAGTATCACTTTTTCATATTTGGTCAATCGACTATGTGACATGTACTGAGTTCTGCTTCTTGTCAAAAGAATTGCCACATTGTGAGGTACGAATACCCTTACAGGATATCCCATTATGATTCCCTCACTTTGTTCCAGACTTCTGCATGTTGCAGCCACAGATTTCAGACAACCTGGTAAACCCACAGCTACAGGGTCAAGTGTCGATGAGAAGTACGCAATAGGCCTTCTCAGTAATCCATGTTTCTGAATCAACACTGAAAGTGCACATCCATTTCTTTCACTGCAGTACAGCTCAAATTCTTTTTCATAGTCAGGCATACCCAAAGCTGGAGCCTCACACATCTTACTTTTGAGCTCTTCAAATGCTGCTATTTGTTCTGCATCTAGATCCAATGGATCCGTCATTTCACTTTTTGTCAGTTTAATCAGTGGCTTTGCTATCAGGGAAAAATTAATTATTCACTGACGACAATAACCCACCATACCCAGGAACATTCTCACTTCTCTCTGGGTCTTTTGAGCTTTCATTTCTCTGATTATTCTGATCCTGTCAGTAGTCACTTTTCTCAGACCTTTTTCAATATTGTGTCCAAGATAATGCACCTCTTTCTTGCAAAATTGCAATTTGGCTGGAGATACCTTTAACCCTCCATCTGCCAGATGATTCAGTAAAGCTATGGTATCTACTTCACAAGCTTCACGTGTCTTCGATGCCACCAGTAGGTCATCAATGTACTGCACTAGCACTGAATTTTCGGGCATGATCAAACTTTCCAACGATTTCTTCAATAACTGATTGAATATCGAAGGACTCTCCGTATACCCCTGTGGGATTCGACACCATGCTAAGATACGCTGGGCAAACCTAAATGCAAAAATCGGCTGGCTATCATGATGCAATGGAATTGAAAAGAACGCATGACACAAATCAATCACTGTATACCACTCAGCATCATGTGGAATTTGATACAGAATCACTGATGGATTTGGCACAATAGGACAACATGCCACCACAATTTGATTAACTTTTCTCAAATCCTGTACGATCCTAAATTTCCCATTGGGCTTTTTTAGTCCCATTATCGGTGAATTACACGGACTACTCAGTAGTTCTCTCAGGACTCCTTGCTGAATCATTTTCTCAATTATAGGAGTTATCCCTTCAATTATTTCTGGTGTCATTTTGTATTGAGGAATGTTAGGATATGTGATTCCCTCTTTTACTGCAATTTTCACTGGATCTACATTATTCATCAATCCCACATCCTCTCCAGTAAAATCCCAAACTGTCCTTTTCACTGTGTCTCTCAGCTCTTGAGGCAAATCCTCCGGATTAAACACAGCAAATGCACCAATTAACTCACTCTCTCTATTTTCTAGAGTCACTCGGTACAAAGCATCTTCATCTGGTGTCTCAAAGGCTATTCCATCCGGTGTACAAAAAATTGTGCAGTTCATCTTGCACAACAAGTCCCTACCCAATAGGTTCACTGGACTCGTGTCACAGACAATGAATCTATGCATGTCTGAAAATTTCCCTATCTGTACTCTTACAGGTTCAGTAAGACGTGTTTTGATTTGTGTATTGGCTACACCAACTACTTGGATTGCTTCATCCGAGAGAGGAAGATTTCTAACATCTGTTGACCTGACAGTTGATCTTGTCGCACCTGTGTCAACCAAAAAAGTAACACTCTCCTCATTTATTTTCCCATCCACAAATGGTCCTGCCTGGTCTATTTCAAGAGTTGCACCAAGTATGCACTCTTCTTCCTCTCCTCGGCACCGTCAATAATCACCCTCAGACTCACTCCCTTCACTCTTTAACAAGTACTGCTGTACTTTGTTAGAACGTCTTGGTTTGTTTACCTGCTCATCATTGTAGAATCCTGAATCCTGATTATACTTTTGTAACCCTCTATTCTGCGGCAAGGGCGGTTTTGGCTCTTGACTCTGCTGTCTCACAACTTTCTATTGTTGCTGCTGTTGATTATTTCCTTCGTTCTGGTTCTGCACCTGTTGATTTAAAGGTTTACTCTCATTACTCACTAATGGTGGATTAGGACACTCCGATCTCCAATGCCCCAATTGGCCACAGTTGTGACAAGGGAACTTTTTCTTCGCTTCCTCAAGACTTCCTTTTCCTTTTCCTGCATATCTTGGTCTATTTCCTGCATTATTTCCTGGATTATTCGCCTGTTCCACTAACTGTGCTTCCTGTCTTTCCGCAACTTTCACTTGTGCCCACATTGCTTTCTCTTTCAGCTTTCTTTGTTTTGCTTCAATTTCATCACTGAAGTATTTTGCATGTCTCAGGATCTCATCTACTTTCTTACTCTGCCTATCCACTGTGTGCTCACGAATTCTCTCACCAATTTCAGGTCTAAGGCCATATACAAATCTATATACAAAGTGACTCAAATCTTTGTCACCCAGGTGTTCATCTCCACTGAATTGTTTAAATGCCAGTATCAGCCTCTCGTAAAAAGCATGAACTGATTCTTTCGCTTCCTGTTGTGTTCGATCTATCTTTACCCAATCTGTCTCTTTTGCAGGTACTTTACTCTTCAGGTATACCATCACCTGATCATACTTTCTCATTACCTCTGGATCTGGTGCCCCTGTTCTTGGGTCTCTTGGGTATTCCTCAGTAGGCCAACTCACAACTATTTTACACTCAGTCCACAAGTCTGCTGGAACAATTATATCAAACAGACTATTCAGGTCAACCCACAGCACTTTTGACAATTTCACAAACCTATCTACCTGCCTATACCACTCGACGGGCTTTTCTCTCAATCGAGGGAAATCATTCGTAAATGATAAAATATCCTGTCTGGTCCATGGAACATGTACATATCCTCCTCCAGGTATTTCTCTCATGGGATAATTATCCACTGGTTTCTCCTTTTCTCTCACTGGAAATGCTGAATAAGTTGTTCTATCTTCAGTCTCATCTCTTTTCTTATACCACCTATCCTTCCACTTTTCAACATCACCCCATCTTCGTAATAATGCTACCATTTCCTTAATCTGTCCTGTTCTACCAGTAGCATTCAAATTTTCAATGTCCTTCTCTGTAAAATCCATCCTATAAGTTCTCTGTAAAGCTTTCACTTTATCAATGTCAACTCCCTGTTCATTTGCTATTGCTCTTAGCCTGTCATGTGTATTCCTTGCTCTCCAGGTAACACTTTTACACATAAACATTAGTTCACCATCATGATGACTCTTCAGAATCTCTGTTGGAACTGTTCCTGTAACAAGCTCTTCTAGTTCTACACGTAACTTAGCTACATCAATTACTTGTGAATCTTTATCTTTTTTCTGTAGAACCTTCATCCAATCATTCAAATCATCAACTGTTATTTCAGCAGTTTTTCTCACTGGAACCACTCTCTTTTGCAGTTCTAAAATTGGCATCCCTGAACAACTAGCTTCACTAGCATCCAATATTTCACTACATGTGTCATGTCTTGATTGTCTCAGGTCATTTCTTTCTGCTCTTTTGCCTGAATCTCCTGAAGGACCAACTGAATTTGTCAGATTATTCCCAACATATGGAATCACCAGTCCATTCTCACCTGCTCTCTGTTTGTCAAACACAGGCATAACTGGACCTATTGTTACAGGCACCGTAACAGCTTCTAGATTCTTCGTTAACTCCCTAATCTTCTCAGTCAACTCTGTTGTAGTCCTGGCTAATTGTCTGGCATTCTCATCAAGGTAATGATCACTCCTTACCTCAGGTGTCTCATTTTCTGTCTCACTAACACAAACTGTATCCCTTATCGGAGAAACAACTGGTGTACTTTTATCCGGTTCTGGTCTATATGGAGGTGGTCTTTTGTAAATCATGTCATTCAAGACCTCATCCTCATACTCATTAACTCCATATTTTCTTATTTCTGACTCAGGAACCCTTTCTGCTCCTCCTTCAACTGTTCTCATCGGATATAATCCCTCTGACATACTAGCATCTCGCCACCTTTTCATTCGATCATGATGAGTCTCACGATCATGTCTCCTCCCAAACATGTACCTATAATACCCTCCTGATCTTTGTTTCTCTCTCTCATGTACTTCCTCTTCCCATTCCACTAAAGCCTCGAACTGTGTAGGTCTCGGTTTCGGGTCAAGACATAACATCTTTTCCCGTAAATTCCTCAACACGGCCAGATTAAATGAACCATGTTCTGGAAATGCTAGAACACCATCTTCTTTAGTATACCTAACCCAATTCTCCAACCATATACAGGTATGAAACCCATGACTTGCAGCCATGAAGGATGCAGGTGTTTTCGGTGGAGGTAACAACTCACCCTCTCTTGTTTTAACATCTTTATCCTTGCTAAACCACTTTTTAATTTTACCAAAAAATGTTTTCTTCTTCTTCTCTTCTTGATAATACATTTTATCGTTTACAAAGAACTCTCTACTCTTTCCGTATTATTAATATACAATACGAATTTTCAACCAATTGCAGCGTGACTCACACTAACGCACCAATCCTGGAACGTCTACGTCACTAAATAGCTCCTCCAATCCTTGCGCGGCTCACACTAACGCACCAATCCTAGCGCGAGCACTATTCTGATTTACCATCCAATCAGAGCGCGGTCTTTCTGACGTCAACAGTCGCTGCAGTTTGTCTCTTGTCTTCTGTCACTCGTCTACCCCTCCTTTACAAAATCTTTTCAGTAGACTTCGTGTCAAAATTTCTACAAAATCTATTAGTTACAACATAAAAACATCTCCATTGTCTGCTTCGCTAACCACAGAATAGTAAAAGAGAGTCTATTTCATAAGAAACCTTTCATTGACACAGTAGCACTTCTTCTACTCTGCCCTACTAACATACATTCATTAACTGTTTCCTCTAGGACTTGTCCAAAGAGTCTTACAATCAACTAAATGTACAAACATTCACGCACATTCATACAAAGGAAATGTACATACTAACACCTGCTCCGACCTGGTGCAAAGTCGGAATACAACCTGCACCAGAAAAGAGAGCCCAGCCGAGAGCCACAACTGAAGAACAACAGATGCCATGGTGCCACTGAACATGCGTGCGGGACACCCAAGAGGGCCACAACCCCCACCGCCACCACCCCCAGGGCCCCCCTTCTCCTGCACCCCCCCGGCCAAAGCCATGCCACATCAACTACACAGATTCACGTACCAACTTATGTCGCACAATCACATCTGGTGACATGCATGTCACAAAAATGAGCATCACACATTCACCTTCGAAGCAACAAATGATAATACTATTAAAATAAACACAGAACAGAAATGAAGACACATGGCGGCTCCCCTCGTGACAAACCGTAGGTCACAGCCTGCAAGACAAAACTCATGATGAGAAGGTGTGCCCTGCGCACATCAAGGGACAGGGATAGAGTGAAGGAGAGAGAGAGAAAGAGAGACAGACAGACGGACAGAGAGGGGGAGAGAGAGATAGATGGACAGAGAGGGGGAGAGAGATAGATGGACAGAGAGGGGGAGAGAGAGATAGACAGAGAGGGAGAGAGAGAGACAGACGGACAGAGAGGGGGAGAGAGAGATAGATGGACGGAGAGGGGGAGAGATAGACAGACAGACAGAGGGGGGAGAGAGAGATAGACAGACAGAGAGGGGGAGAGAGAGAGAGAGAGAGAGACAGAGAGGGGAAGAGAGAGACAGATGGACAGAGAGGGGGAGAGAGAGATAGACGGATGGAGAGGGCAAGAGAGAGACAGACAGATAGAGGGGCTCTAAAAGTTCAGATTGTATTTTAGTAATGGAAATGTCAGATCTATGTATACAGGCAATGCCTCCTCCCTTTTTGTCTAGCCTGTCTCACAATGCAATAGCTCGGGGGGACTAATAGATCTAGGCATGGGGAAGTAGAGTCAGATAGCCAAGATTCTGTTAGTATAGTTATGTCTATTTCGTGACTTAATATGAGGTCGGCTATGTCTGCAGTGTGTTTTTTGCTGACCGATAGTTGAGTAGTATACATCTAATGTGTTTCTGTGGTTTGATCTTTTGCAAATCTAGTTTCTCAGGAATTATTAACACACTTTTTAGGTTGCTAGCATTTAGCCTTCTATTGTTGATCTTAGTAGTTCTGCATGCATTATTTGGGACTGATTGGATATTGTGTTCACCTGATTTAGTAGGAGTAATGAGGTCTGGTTCATATGATAACAAAAGGGTTTGTATCTCATTGTCTGTCAGGTAATTAAGTTGATTACGAGGCCGGAATAATCAGTTAGACGCACCCATTGGGGTAGATCTTAGTTTACATTGGGTTTCATGAATGGATTTCTGTAGATGCTCCATTTTTTAAAGCCATTTTTGTGATAGGCAAAGAAGGTTTTTCATATCTCTGATAGTAAATTGCATGATTTGAAGCGTCTTGTTGGATTGCGAGCTGAGATTATCAAATTCCCCATTGTGTTGAGGGGCTGTAAGATTTTTAGACTCTACTCTAAGTTGCGGAATGATGGGAGGTTGTGTGGGTTCCTCTGTTGGTAAGATGGTATTACTTATCTCTAGGGGATAGGGACAGCTGTTGGGATGCTCTGTGCATGTTTCTTTGTATCTAGCTGCTGTTTCTAATTTCCTATTGTCAGTCATATGACTACCTCTCCAGTTAGCCTGGTCAGCGACTGTAGATCCCATCCTACTGACTATTTCCAGTAGAGGGATGTAGCCGGTGTTAGGGCTTGAATTGGAGCTAAAGTCTCTGTGGTTAGTGGTGGTTAAAGTTGATTTAGATAGAGATGGGCTATTACTCATAGCCTTGGAGTTTCTGACTTCCTGTTTTGGCTGTTGGGACTCATTAGCGATTATCAACGCATCTTGAGTAGCCTGTTTAGGTTCCTTAGCGCTGAAGTTTAATATCACTGCAGATTGATTTCTATGTGGGGAGATTGTTTGAGAGTTTTTTGGTCGGGTTCTTGAGGGGGCTGTTAGAGACGTAATCTTTTACGGTTGAGAATTATTCATCAAATCGTTCCAAATTTTTGTTGACAGCTTGAATGAGAAATGCTGCCCAAGCCTTCAAAGGCCACATTACCACTCCAGAGGCACACAGTGACGAGAGGAAAAGAGCACAAAAGAGGGGCGGGAGATGCTCTACGAGTGAAAGATTCCCGTATCATGGGTCTACCTTGGAGTCATTAATGGAGATGCAATTTAGGAGACAAATTATTACTGATTCTAACTAACAGAGCAGACAGAATAAAAATATAATAAAAAGGCAGAAGAAAAGGACGAAGCTGAGCAGGAAGCTATGAGAGCCAGATAAACACAAATTTCAGCCCTTGCATTATCACACCTGATGTCAGAGCACAAAACGTATGTAGGCAGTAACCAAATAGTTAGGGCCTATTTTCCATATGAGAAGTGTTTTTTGTTTTGCTAATAACTTTGGCGCTGTTTTTGAATCTTCCTGAAATCTATAAAAATTAGTTTGTCACTAAATTCAACTGCTGTTTGAAAGGTTTTGGGTTGATCCGTCAGTCAGGGGCTGATATAAATGGGGTGCCAGAATGCATTTTCTCCATGCACTATCCCATTGGGCTTTTGTACATGACTACAACCTGAACTGCTGAGCATAATTGCACCAACTTTGGCAGAAAGCTATATCTTGGTCCAGAAAGAGATGCATTTTGTAATTTGGTGTAAATCGGACCTGTAGGTTTGGAGTTATTAAAGAAAAACCATTTATATATATCTAGGGAGACTGAGCCTCTTCAGACCCAACTTATTTCATGCAGAGATTTGATTAGCTGCCACCACTTCAACCAGGAAGTGCTGGCAGCCATTTGGGGCTTTGGAGGCAGACCCTAAAAAAACGCAAAAATAAACCCGAAGGAGGCAGGGTAGGAATAGCCTGACCTCTAGGGCTGGTGGTGGGGTCCCACAGGGGCCTACGTTTTTTAAAACATTTTTGCCACAAATCCACAGCAATATATTTTTTTTAAAACAAGCATGGTCTGCAGGCCTGAGTTCAGCCAGGCGGACCCCACTCCCCGAGGCCCGGCCTTCAAATTACATTGGGGGAAGGAACACGGCCCCCTTCCCATGCTGCTTTTTATCCCGGAGCCGAATTCCTTTGGGCCCGACTGTACGTTTAAGAGGGGCATGCATCCTCCCTCCACGGGCCGATTTCAGCCCCTGCAATTGCATCCCCAAGTGCCTGGAATTTAGTTACATTGAGAGGGGGCACACAGCCGCCATTCCGGGCCAATTTCTGCCCGAGTGCCCATCCCCTGGGACCCTGCCATAGTTTTATGAGGGGGGGTTCACAGTCCCCTCCACAGAACGATTTCAGCCCCAGATACCCCATCCCCTGGTTACCTGCCATATTACTAAATTCAAAAGGGAAGGAGGCTGCCAGCCCCCCTCCTGGAGCTATTAATGGCCCTGGGGACTCCATTCCCTTGGGTCAGTTTCTGCTATGTTCCAGGGAGCTCTCCCCCTGTACATAGTGTTTTCCCTTCCTGCACTGGCATGGGTAGGGACATCTCTTTTTGCTCTTCCTTGGCGGGTGCAATCTCAAAGCTCCCACGAAGAGAGAGCAAGCACAAATTCTTCCCCCGATCTGAGTAGCTTTCAAAATGAACCCTCCACATAGAAGCAGACTTCAGATCTGAAGATTGCTCCCTCCCGCAGAGAACAGCGTTTTTATCTACTCCATATGGGTGGGAGAAATGCTGGCTCCAGCTGAATGCAACAGTGGGGCCTTGGGACTCCCCCCCCCGGACCCCACCGTGGATATGGTGGGTTCCCTGGGTCAGAACCAGGACCCCCACCCTTAGTTGGTAGGGCCCAGGGGATGGAGTACCCAGGGCTGAAATTATATATATATCTGTTACTTTTACTTGTGGTATAATGTAAAAAAGTTTCCTGTTTAATATTATTTCTAAAAATATTGTAGTTGATAATTGTTTTTCGTTATTTGTGTTTTTTACAGCAATGCTTGTGCTTTTGATGGTTAGGTATGGGATGGTGATTGTTTCGGCAAATATTTTGCGAATATATATAGTTTTCCACAGTATTATGTCGGTAAATGGACATAATATCGAAAAAATAATATCGAACAACAAGAATATCGAAGGTAAAATATCGAGATAACATTAATATCGAAGTGTAGAATATCGAGGTAAGTAATATCGTGTTTTAAGTGTGAAGTAAAATATCGAAGTATGAAATATCGAAGTAGTAATATCGTTTGAAGATAATATCGATTGAATAGTTTTGTGAGAAATATCGAAATATAATATATATATTGTTTAAAATGTGTATTTCATGTATATTGAATAAGTAAATTGTTTAATCATATTTGTATAAATACTTTATTATTGTTTAAAATATAATTAATAGTGTTAAGTAATTTATTGTATGATATGTTTTAGGAGCGGGATGTTGGGTTATTAGGGGATAAGGGTGGGGAGTGTTTTAAAAATATTAGTGTAAAATCAGATAATAATTTAAAATTATTAAATAATAAATAATTATGAATAGTAAATTGTAATGAAATTTCTAAATTAAATATTAGTAATTTAGAAAAAATAAAGAAATTATATAAATTTTTTAGGAGCGGGATGTTGGGTTATTAGGGGATAAGGGTGGGGAGTGTTTTAAAAATGTTATAGTAAAATCAGATAATAATGTAAAAATTAGGAATATTTTAGATTTCGAAATTTAACAATTTCTATACAAATTCGAAACAAAATATTTTAAAATTAAAATGGAATATTATTTTTATTTTATGAGTGGGATGTATGGTTATTAGGGGATAATGGTGGGGAGTGTTTTAAAAATTTTAGTGTAAAATCAGATAATAATTTAAAATTATTAAATAATAAATAATTATGAATAGTAAATTGTAATGAAATTTCTAAATTAAATATTAGTAATTTAGAAAAAATCAAGAAATTATATAAATTTTTTAGGAGCGGGATGTTGGGTTATTAGGGGATAAGGGTGGGGAGTGTTTTAAAAATGTTATAGTAAAATCTGATAATAATGTAAAAATTAGGAATATTTTAGATTTCGAAATTTAACAATTTCTATATAAATTCGCAATAAAATATTTTAAAATTAAAATGAAATATAATTTTTTTTTTATGAGTGGGATGTATGGTTATTAGTGTATAAGGGTGGGGTGTGTATTAAAAAGATTAGTGTAAAATCAGATAATAATTTATAAATATTACATAAAAAATAATTATGAATAGTAAATTGTAAAGAAAATTCCAAATTAAATATTTATAATTTAGAAATTCAAAAAAAAATTATATATATTTTTTAGGAGCGGGATGTTGGGTTATTAGGGGATAAGGGTGAGGAGTGTTTTAAAAATGTTATAGTAAAAACAGATAAAAATGTAAAATTTTGTAATATTTAAGATTTCGAAATTTAAACATTTCTATAAAAATTATAAAGTAGATTTTGTAAAAATCTAATGAAATATTTTTTTAAATTTATGAGTGGGATGTATGGTTATTAGTGTATAAGGGTGGGGAGTGTATTACAAAGATTAGTGTAAAATCAGATAAAAATTTAAAATATTACATAATAAATAATTATGAATAGGAAATTGTAAAGAAAATTATAAATTAAATATTTATAATTTTGAAATTTAAAATTATATTATATATATTTTTTAGGAGCGGGATGTGGGGTTATTAGGGGATAAGGGTGGGGAGTGTTTTAAAAATGTTATAGTAAAATCAGATAATAATGTAAAAATTTGTAAATTTTTAGATTTCGCAATTTAAAAATTTATATAAAATTACGAAATTGAATATTTTCTAATTCTAATGAAATATTAATTTTGTTTTAGGAGTGGGATGTAGGGTTATTAGTGTATAAGAGTGGGGAGTGTATTAAAAAGATTACTCTAAAATTGGATAATAAGTTATAAATATTATTACTAAAGAATTAGACATGTTAAAATTTTAATTTCATTTTGACAATGTTTAAAAAATAATTTCAAAATAATTTTGACCTTATTTTTTTGTTTCATGGTAGGGAATTTGGGTTTTAAGGGTGTAAGGGTGTGGATTGTATTTTAATGATTGTTACAAAATTATAGAGTAATAAATACATATTTAATTGGGAATAATTGTAATATGTGAACATTTTGGGACTAATGTAGGTAAATAAATTTAACCTGTTCTTAAATACCCAGCCATACCTAATCGGTACATTAGAATCTGTAAGTTATATGTAGGTAACAATTCGGTAACAGTTACCTATTCGGTAACATTAGGTAATCACGATTCGGAATTCACCTAATCCGTAAATACCCAGGTGGTATTTACTCAATCGGTAAATACCCAGGTGGTATTTACCCAATCGGTAAATACCGAGGTGGTATTTAGCTATTCGGAAAATACCAAGGTGGTATTTAGCGATTCCTAAAATACAAAGGAAAATACCACCTTCCCTTAACTAAGTAGCTAATATCATAATGATGTTATAATAGAAGGTCTCTTAGGCTTGAATAGGGGACCCCATACCTCAAAAATAAGCTCAGTGAAATCACATCTCAGGAGCATCAGGAGCCGTCTCGCAGGAAGGCTCGTCTTCAGTCTGTATAATAAACCTGATGTCTGTGACATGAAAAGCAACAACTTTCAGGTATTTGCAGCTGCGCGTGTGTCATGGCTAAAGAGTGGGTCGAACAACCTAGAGTGGAACACATGCATTGTGTAAAATTCCAGACTGTGTGTCACAGCATGTACAGACCAAGGTCTCTGCGCAGAGCTTGGGATGGAAACAACAGAATGCACTCGTCTGAAGGAAGTCTCGAGTAAGCAGTTTATTCAAGACAGAACATGTAAACCCAGTGTCGTGTGCAAAGACAAAAATATGGCTACATAACATTCAACGTGGTTATGCCAACTGAACAATGTATGCACGTATTCAGGGAGAACTCACTACACGCCCCCTTGAGCGAAGCAATATGTAATAGGCAAGAAAAGAGAGAACGCAGAGTTCAGTTTCGTCAGAGCAGAACAAGGCGTAACCAATGCAGCGCCAAAGTCCTAAAGTCCAATTAATTGCAGCATAAAATTCAAAAAAACACAATGCAAGTATAGTAAAAAACTCAAGCCGACCATCAGGAAGAGAAAAAAGAGAAATAAAAGAAATAAATGTTGCGCCAGGGTGCTGTCCAGTAGTACAGGCGCAATGGACGACAATCCAGTTAATCCATGAATGTATAGGCAGCATATGTGGCCACGGCTTCCAACAAAAATTCGTTTGCAGGGCCACTAAAAGTCTCAGCCATCCAATTAAGTAAAGAAAAGGAACATACGTGTTCTCCAACCAACGGAGCCTCTAGCACAATCAGAGGGCACCCGGAATGTTCCTCCAAATAGCTCATGGACAAGAAGTCGGAGGCTGCCGCTGAGATGTCCCAATTACCCAGGATACCATGCGCCGCCCCACACGCCATGATCCGGACACCAGAACAGGCCAACTCGTGAGACACTAAGGGCCTCATTAGTCGATCGAAATCCGGCACCGGAGACACTATGTTGGTCAAGCACAAATCCAGAGGCCATTCAAAGGGACAATCCAGGCAGTGTAATACAGGTTGTACGCAGGTGAAGTTGGAATACCTGAAGGATAATCCATAAGCCAGACTCAAAGTCGCCAATGGCAAAGTACCATAGAAGTCAAGCATCCGATCACGAAGAAGATGCAGACGGGACAGGTGCTCGTGTGGCATAGAAGGAGTAGCCATTCCGGAATATGGAAAGGAAAAGCAGCACACCTGCCACTAGCGCCAGGAGCAGCGGGACACCTCCAAAGATGATCGAGAACAGTGAATGAACAAATGCCGGTATTACACCAAAAATAGTTTGGGAAGAGGTCACGAGACCCGAGCCCACATGTTTAAAAAAATGAGCCAGGCCGGTGGTGGACAAGGCATTGATAATAGTTTGGATCAAAGAGCCCAAATGCAGGGGGAGGTCAGTATTCAGAGGCGCCTGTATCTCATTGCGCGTATGAGCAACGTGAAGGAGAAATGTTTTAGTAGAGGAAGTCAAAGGAACCTCTTTGTGGGACAATGGCTCTCTATTCGGCTCAACTTGTTGAACTCTGCTTTCAAGGTTGGAATCGAAGGCCAGATGGAAACATCCCGCCGCACATGCGGGGGTGGAAAAAGAACAGTATTGCAGCAGACAACTTAATGCGAGACAGTTATGTACTGGATTCCCACTCACATCCAGCAGCAAGCTTCATTATTCAACATTAAATGAATAGCGTTTGCAAGCAGAGTGAAAGAAGGTGTAATCACAGGCACTGGGATACCTTGTAGGACGCACGCCAGAATCTGGGCTTGTACATAGCATGCGCCGTGTACTTGCATGTGCCTATTGTCTGATGTATGGATCATAGAAGAGAGTGTGCTAAAGCTTTTATCTATAACGGCTAAGGCCTTCTCCATGTTTGCTTGGTCAATAGCTCTCAATCTGGAAGCCGCCTCACTGTGCGACAACTTGCAGACTTCGTTGTAAATAGCATACGCCCACCTTTTGGTTATGCCACCCAAAGGACCATTCACAAAATCACTCAATTCGGTATGCACCTTGATGGAGTGGGTGGACTTCCTGATCCTGTAGATGTGCTCTGTGTCAGCTGGTGGACAGATTGGGATGTGTGTACCATAAATGCAGCCAATGAAATGGGGGAACTGTGCCATGTGAGAAATGTCTGTTTTTGTTTACTGCAGTGCAGCCTGTGTGTTGTGGAAGCAGATGTAGTGGTGCATTCTCTGCATCATGGCATCCAGGAAATTCAAGAAGGAACGGGACAGCCAACTCTGGGATACACCACCCACCGCAGCTGTCACCACCTGATAACCGCCGGATGCCAACACATGTGGGCTGCAGAGTACCTGCACATGTGGGGGTTTGGCGTGCGCCCTTCTTATTGGCTGGTCCAGGAGTGGGTGCAGGTCCCTGATTAAGTCAATGATGGTTTCGGGGTGTAGCTTGGACCTCTCATGTATCTGTGCATCAGTCAGCTGGAATAGTGTGATGCGCTGTCTGTAGATGCGTTCCTCCCGTCGCCAAACCCTCAGTCCTGCTGCCTGTACATGTAGGCGCCTTGCAATGACGTACATAGCGGACATGTTGTCCACGCTGTTGCATTTTGGGATTGCTTATCTGCACTGTTGATTGTTACCACCTGCTTTCAATCCGTGTTAATTACCTACTCTTAGTTACCCATTGTCTTGGATTTCTTAATTACCTAGTGCTCCTACATGTAATTTTCATTTTTACCACTTCATATTTACCACTTCATATTTACCTATTCGTTAATTGTGTATTCGGTAACTCTTAATCCGTATTTAGGAATTCTGTGAATATGAATCGGTATTTACCCCCTCATATTTACCTAAAAGTGGTTTTTGGACTCCTACATCTCACTTGTTTGAATATCCGTCGGTAACCGCATATTTACCTAAAATCCGCCGTTACCCACCTGTATTTGGCTACCTACATGAGGCCCCTTATGTCGAAATTGAATTATGTAATTTTAATAGGAAAATCTAATTTCAATATTTATGTAGTGTTTATGGGTGGGATTTGGGTATATTAGGGGAGAAGGGTGGGGAGTAATTTTTAAAAATAATAGTGTAAATATAGATTATACAAAAAATCACATTATTTGTAAATATTGTGAAATCAAAAATTTACAAATATAAATATAATAAAATAATTGTATAGTTGATGGAAAAGATATTGTACATATTTTTTTTTAAATTATGGTGATTATGGGATAGGGGTGGGTATTGCAACTATAGTTTTTTAATTTTTAATAGTTTATAAATTATATCTCATAGTTAATACATGTAGCTCATTAATATTTTAAGTGATCTTATAACCAGCACCTTCTCTCAGTTTGATCTTTCTGGAGTGGGAATATTAAATTATATAGGGTTAATGTCCAGCACCTGTCCTGACTTAATGTTAGCTGGAGTGGGAATAGTAAATTATATACAGTTAGTGTCCAGCATCTTCCTTGAGTTTATGTTAACTGGAGTGGGAATAGTAAATTATATAGGGTTACTGTCCAGCACCTTTCTTGAGTTTATGTTAACTGGAGTGGGAATAGTAAATCATATAGGGTTAATGTCCAGCACCTTTCCTGACTTAATGTTAACTGGAGTGGGAATAGTAAATTATATAGGGTTACTGTCCAGCACCTTTCTTGAGTTTATGTTAACTGGAGTGGGAATAGTAAATTATATAGGGTTACTGTCCAGCACCTTTCTTGAGTTTATGTTAACTGGAGTGGGAATAGTAAATTATATAGGGTTAATGTCCAGCACCTGTCCTGACTTAATGTTAACTGGAGTGGGAATAGTAAATTATATACAGTTAGGTGCCGATCACAATCCGGTAAAAACCGGGTACGAACCGTCGGACGGAGCATATTCTCCGTCCGACGCGTACCCGGTCGTCAAAATATACAAACATGGAATTACGATTCGCACGGGTACACCATTACCGTACGAATCGTAAAAAAGACCGACCGAACAAAAAACACCTACCAATGCGATCCGGGAAAGCGCCGACCTGACGTCGGGACGCACGCAGCCAGCCATTCACGACCCAGGAATCACGATTCGCACCGACGTCACCCCGCACGGTGAATATTTTGCGGCACCCAAAAACTGCCGGAAAATCAGGACGACGCGAACAAGGACCACCAGTACGCGACGGACAGACCGCGACGCGAACAAGGAGGACCAGTACGTGACGGACACACAGGACGACGCCACCAAGGAGGACCCGTACGCGACAGGACGACGCGATCAAGGAGGACCCGTACGCGACAGGACGACGCGAGCAAGGAGTACCAGTACGCGACGGACAGACATGGACCCGAACCTACGAGTCATCCCTGCCCTCATAGCAGTACACCTCCTCTACAGGTTACGACGCAGACGCCGCAGAAGGTCAGAATAACTAAGGGAGGGGGGAAAGTGGGGTGGGGTGGGGGTGGCACTACCAGGGCAGGCCACAAAACAACCACATGAGTGACACACTACACATGGCCTGGACATACCTGACTCCCATGCCCTGGTCCCCACGAGGGGGTGGGGGCGTGTCCTGATAATCCAGCGACCGCCACAACGGAAGTCCGTCACCACGCGAACCGGCAACACAACCAGACAGGTACGTCCCGTACCCACGCCTGAAGAGCGTGGGTACGAGTCGGACCACGCCCACACACGTCACCCCAACAATGGCGGGACGGATCGCACCCACGTGGCAAAGGCCTGGGTACGGGCCGCACAAACATCACATAGCGTGGGGACGGATATGTACGGACCCTACCCCCACCCCGTATGCAAGGAGCGTACCCCCCAGCCCAACAGTGCAAGTACGACCCGTACCCCCACCCGCGGACGTACGGAGCGTACCCCCAGCCCAACAGTGTAAGTACGACCCGTACCCCCACCCGCGGACGTACGGAGCGTACCCCCAGCCCAACAGTGTAAGTACGACCCGTACCCCCACCCGCGGACGTACGGAGCGTACCCCCAGCCCAACAGTGTAAGTACGACCCGTACCCCCACCCGCGAATGCAAGGAGCGTACCCCCCAGCCCAACAGTGTAAGTACGACCCGTACCCCCACCCGCGAATGCAAGGAGCGTACCCCCCTGCCCAACAGTGTAAGTACGACCCGTACCCCCACCCGCGTATGCATGGAGCGTACCCCCCATGCCAACAGTGTAAGTACGACTCGAACCCCCACCCACGAATGCAAGGAGCGTACCCCCCTGCCCAACAGTGTAAGTACGACCCGTACCCACACCCGCGGACGTACGGAGCGTACCCCCAGCCCAACAGTGTAAGTACGACCCGTACCCCCACCCGCGGACGTACGGAGCGTA
This sequence comes from Triturus cristatus, assembly GCF_964204655.1. Classification (NCBI taxonomy): domain Eukaryota; kingdom Metazoa; phylum Chordata; class Amphibia; order Caudata; family Salamandridae; genus Triturus; species Triturus cristatus. The sequence continues at coordinate 249,876,665 of NC_140594.1, forward strand.
CCCCCAGCCCAACAGTGTAAGTACGACCCGTACCCCCACCCGCGAATGCAAGGAGCGTACCCCCCTGCCCAACAGTGTAAGTACGACCCGTACCCCCACCCGCGAATGCAAGGAGCGTACCCCCTGCCCAACAGTGTAAGTACGACCCGTACCCACACCCGCGGACGTACGGAGCGTACCCCCAGCCCAACAGTGTAAGTACGACCCGTACCCCACCCGCGGACGCACGGAGCGTACCCCCAGCCCAACAGTGTAAGTACGACCCGTACCCCCACCCGCGGACGTACGGAGCGTACCCCCAGCCCAACAGTGTAAGTACGACCCGTACCCACACCCGCGGACGTACGGAGCGTACCCCCACCACACCAGTGTCAGTAGACACGTACCCTCACCTCTAATGCAGTGTGCGTAACCCCACCGTGTATGTGCCAAGCGCACATATCCAGAAATCGGAGGTGTGTGTGCAGAGTCCACCCAGCAGTGCCCTGAGACAGGAGGGGTGGGTGCAGAGTCCTCCCAGCAGTGTCCAGACCCAGGAGGGGTGGGTGGTGAGTCCTCCCAGCAGTGCCCAGAGACAGGAGGGGTGGGTGCAGAGACCTCCCAGCAGTGCCCTGAGACAGGAGGGGTGTGTGCAGAGTCCTCCCAGCAGTGTCCAGACCCAGGAGGGGTGGGTGGTGAGTCCTCCCAGCAGTGCCCAGAGACAGGAGGGGTGGGTGCAGAGTCCTCCCAGCAGTGTCCAGACCCAGGAGGGGTGGGTGCAGACACCTCCCAGCAGTGCCCAGAGACAGGAGGGGTGTGTGCAGAGTCCTCCCAGCAGTGTCCAGACCCAGGAGGGGTGGGTGCAGAGTCCTCCCAGCAGTGTCCACACCCAGGAGGGGTGTAACACATGTGTGTGATGCCACAATTACCCACATCCATACTGCCTACAAGGGAACATGTCCCCATGAACTCATGTCAACTGACTCCACACACAAGTACAGTGATCACCAAGGATGCCACGATTGTTGCAGGTGGAGACATGGCCATGCATGCATGGCCAAAGTAGAAGGGCTCCGTCACACACACAGCTCATGTACACACAGCTCTGCGCTAAACATTGGGAACACCCTGCAGGGAAGAAACTGGGTACACAGAGGAAGGAATACACCCTGGGACAATTGAACCATGCAGTAACTGCTGACATGACCTAAGGAAGTTAGCCAACACCTTGTGATGGCACACAGATCCTAGGGTGGCCCCAAAGAGCAGAACACTACTACAAATCCCACACACCCAAAGCCTTAAACACCACCCAAAACAATGTAGCAGCCCCACCAACACCAATACCACCATAGCAGGAGTGTGATAATGAAAAAAAATAATAAGCTTTAATCAGCATGAGCACAATGTCCGTGGATCAACGGCAGTTCAAAGTCAACAAAGGCCATAGGGCAGTCAATTATTCCCAGCTGCATGGGGGACACAGTGGGATGTGTGTCCCCTACCTTGCCTGCACAGTCAAATGCCATCGTCTTCCATACTGGTGAGGGCATCAGGGGGGGGGGAAGCAACAGGCACCGCAGGGACATCAGGGCAAAGGGGCGGCGTTGTGGGTGCAGGGATGGAGGACTCAACCACAGGGGGTGTGTCATGGCCAAAGGCGGAGGCCAGGATGGCACTACACACCTTAGCAAGGTCCTCCAGGGAGTCCCCTGCACCCGAAGTGACCTCAGGCCCCAAGGAGGGGGGGGGTTCAGAGGGATGGGTTGCAGCGCCACCGGGGGAGGGTGGAGACAGGGGGGGAGACTCAACCACCCTGACCGAGGACTTCCTTGACCGCTTGCGTGGTGGCGTAACTGTGGGGCTCAGGGACAGAGCGGCCATGAAGGAGTCCTTGGGGGAGATGTGGCCAGGAGAGCTGAGGGGAGGGGATTTGGAGGGAGTGGATTGTGTGGAATGCGGACTCCCACTCTGGCTGCGTGTCACACGTTTGCCCCCCGACCCAGTGGGTGTGCCTATCTCACCCTGTGTGTGCGTGTCAGGAGGAGTGCGGTGGACCTTCCCTGCTGGTGTGGTGCCTGTGTCTGTTGTGGTGGGTGCATGCCGACGTCTGGGTGTACATGGGACAGGCATGGAAGTGGGAAGTGTGGATGGGGCAGGGGTAGGTGGGGGGAGGTCGCGCTGCAGGAGACCCACTGCTGCAGTCAGTGTGGAGTCTAGGGACCTCAGCAAGTTGCGTTGCTCAGCCTGCAAAGAATGAATGCCCTCCAAGAATGCCTCGATGTTGGTGAGGGTTTTCCCGTGGGAATGGAGGACATTCAGGATCGCAGCCTGACCAACCTGCATTTGCCGCTGGATGTCCATGGACTCAGCATTGGCGGCAGCAGTGGAGACAGGGGCAGGGGGTGCGGTGCCTGGCAGGAAGGAGACATGCGGTGACCGGGCACGCTGGGAAGGGACACGAGCAAGTGGGAGGCGGTTGGTGGGAACTGAGGGGGCGGTGGCAGGTGTTGTTCCACTGTCAGCTGCTGGTGCAGCCTCCGCCAACTCTGAGACATCCTCCTCGGACCTGTCAGCTTCGTAGTCTGATGTGCCAGTCGACAGGTCCTCGGCCACACTATCCTCCGCCTCTGTCCCACTCGATGTGCCAGCCCCGATGTCACGGCTGCCACTGGTGCTCGGTCCCTCCGCCTGGTCCGTGTCCATGTCTCCCTCTGTGTCCCCCGACGATGCTGTGGGCAGGGTGGAGAGACAGAAATTAATCAGACACCTGTACACATCTGTCACATGAGTCCAATCTACATAGTCAACATTGCATAGCCTGAAGAGGCAGATCCCTAACATCTGCAAAACAAGGTACCGATGTAGGGCATGAAACACAGTTGGTTGAGCCACCATGCCACTGAAATACCATGGAGAGCATGAGACAATAGCTGATGACAGGAAACGGAGTCTGACATAGCACCCAGGCCCTGGGGACAATCCTGCACTGCCTCTGCACCACACAGCGTTTGTGAAAATACCTATGACCAGGGACAATATCCATGAACTTGAGACACATGCTGCATAGGTAATGCTGCAAACATGCCCAACATAACTCGGTCACTGCACCTTGCGTGTGTGTCCAGTAACATCACACACTGTCCAGACCCAGCAATTAGGAATCAGGATTTGACACATAGGCATTGCCCGCCCCAAGCAACCCCCACACGATGCTAATTGCTGAGACACAGGTGGCACCAACATCTCATAGTCTGGGTGATAAACACAGTGGCAGGCAAAAGGCTAGATTGGACGCAAAACAGCAAAGGTGCGCCTGTACAAATAATGAGGTACCAGTGCCCATCCTCAGATGAGTATAACAAGACACACAGGCACTGGCAACTGTGAGTATGAAGAGGGACAATCAGGTCAGGCTGCACAGTGGACACCTGTACATAATAGCACGTCTATATACATGGTGACAGGGGACAATGGCACAGAGCACAACCTACGCTGTAGACAGTGAGAGTGTCCACGTTGATGATGACACAAACAACACTGAGGATAAGGTGCCCCAGGGGACAGTATTGGGCACGCAACTACATGCTACTGAATGGCTGAATGGGAATGACTGCTACACACGTCACCATCCCTGCACTATGCGTAGCGCACACTCATGCACATCATGTCACAGGCCACTACATAGGACATGCGCGCTGTAAGGCATGACACATGAGAGACCAACTCCCATGTCTGGAGCCAGCATCAGTGCCAACTGACATGGAACCCACATGCAGTGAACTTGACAGTTCACAGGCAAGGTCCCACAACCTGTTACCCACCACCACCACCCATGATGCTACAGTCATTGTTCTCGTGGACAAAGCGCCAGCCTACATTACCTTGTGAAGGAGTGACTACACACAGACCAGGGAACACATTGCAAGGAGGGGAAGGGTGGCAGGGGCGCAGCGCTACACTTGGGCAAACTGGATGGGCACAGCACCTTTAAACCCTGCCAGTGAATTAATGCCACTGTGCCCTTACAAATGCCGGTGACACACAACAAACGCACATGTACCTACCCCCTTCCGCCTGCTGCATCGCCTGTAAGCGCCTCTCCAGGTCTGGAAAGACCACCGGCAGCACACGCCTGTGGAGGTGGGTCAGACGGCGGCGGCCGCGGTTCTTGTGGCTCTCAGGTGAGTCCCCCAGCAGGAGCCGTGCAATCCTCCGCGTCCAGCACCGGATATCCTGCCAGCGTTTCCTCACCTGGGACAGGCTCCGCCTCCGACCATCCACACGCCTCACGGCACTGACGGCGGTCAGCCAGATCTGCTCCTTGGCAGAGGCGCCTACCTGTGAGGAAGTACAAGTGACACCACATCAATACACCAGCCACATGTCACAGAGAGACATATGTGAACATAATAGCTGGTTACTACATGGCATGTAATGCAGACAACGCATTGCACCTCTGTCATAGGGACATCATCCTCTGGTGAGGGAAAAGGCAGTACGTGCCATAGTGGGTACTCAGGTGGAATGATGGCAATGTCACAATCAATGATCAAGGCTCACACTGTGCATCACACCCACCCCTCCTGTCTCAGGGCACTGCTGGGAGGACTCCACACCCACCCCTCCTGTCTCAGGGCACTGCTGTTAGTGATAGGTCCCCACCCCTCCTGTCTCAGGGCACTGCTGGGAGGACTCCACACCCACCCCTCCTGTCTCAGGGCACTGCTGTTAGTGATAGGTCCCCACCCCTCCTGTCTCAGGGCACTGCTGGGAGGACTCCACACCCACCCCTCCTGTCTCAGGGCACTGCTGGGAGGACTCCACACCCACCCCTCCTGTCTCAGGGCACTGCTGTTAGTGATAGGTCCCCACCCCTCCTGTCTCAGGGCACTGCTGGGAGGACTCTGCACACACCCCTCCTGTCTCAGGGCACTGCTGGGAGACATCAGGCACCCCCCCCCTGGTACCCCCCCGACAGTACATGGCATGTGTGTCACACCGGGTCACAATGCCTGAAGACACAGTCACAACATAGGGACAGTCTGTGGCAGTGGCCTATGCACTCACCTGATACCCTGGTCGCCCATACAGCATGGGGTACTGTGGGAGGATCACATCCAGCAGAGCCATGTTCTCCTCCAGGGTGAATGGCTGTGTCCTCTCCACAGCCCTTGACATGGTTCCAGGGAATCAGTAGCAGCAGCTTGGTCGACAAATGCAAAGATGTGCAGGCAAGTAATCCCTCATGGGACCTGGCTGCCTTATATGTGGCCTTCTGCCCAGTCTCATGCACAGGAGTACAGAGTGATTGGTCACTCACATTTGCATCCTATGTTTCCACCAATCCCTTCAAACCTAGCAGTCTGTGGGTTCTCTATCGGTTTCATTCTCCTGCATGATGTCAGCCCCACAAACACATTGCAACAAAGTAGAAGAATTCCAACTGACTTCTGCTGTGCACCTTCCAGAACAAAATCGAAATTTGAACCTGGTCGCCATGACAACCAGCATGCATGTAGGCCTTAATACTTGTCCCCTATGTAATTAGGAGAATCACACACAGGTACGGTGCGTTTCCGGGCCCTAGGGCACCCCAAATGCATGGCAACGGCCCGTACATGCATGCCGACATTCAAAATCACTATGGGTCTGCACGCGTATGCGTACACGTAGTGGTACGGACCGTACACACGCATGTACGCTCACTATCACTATGGGTCTGCACGCGTATGCGTACACGTAGTGGTACGGACCGTACAAATGCCTGTACGCTCACTATCACTATGGTTCTGCACGCGTATGCGTACTCGTCGTGGTACGGACCGTACAAATGCCTGTACGCTCACTATCACTATGGGTCTGTGTACCCGTAGTGATAGTGAGCGTACATGCGAGTGTACGGTCCGTACCACTACGTGTACGCATACGCGTGCAGACCCATAGTGATAGTGAGCGTAGATGCGAGTGTACGGTCCGTACCACAACGAGTACGCATACGCGTGCAGACCCATAGTGATAGTGAGCGCACAGGCATTTGTACGGTCCGTACCACTACGTGTACGCATACGCGTGCAGACCCATAGTGATAGTGAGCGCACAGGCATTTGTACGGTCCGTACCACTACGTGTACGCATACGCGTGCAGAACCATAGTGATAGTGAGCGTACAGGCATTTGTACGGTCCGTACCACTACGTGTACGCATACGCGTGCAGACCCATAGTGATAGTGAGCGTAGATGCGAGTGTACGGTCCGTACCACTACGTGTACGCATACGCGTGCAGACCCATAGTGATAGTGAGCGTAGATGCGAGTGTACGGTCCGTACCACAACGAGTACGCATACGCGTGCAGACCCATAGTGATAGTGAGCGCACAGGCATTTGTACGGTCCGTACCACTACGTGTACGCATACGCGTGCAGACCCATAGTGATAGTGAGCGTAGATGCGAGTGTACGGTCCGTACCACAACGAGTACGCATACGCGTGCAGACCCATAGTGAGAGGGCCGTACACTCGCATGTACGCTCACTATCACTATGGGTCTGCACGCGTATGCGTACTCGTTGTGGTACGGACCGTACAAATGCCTGTACGCTCGCCATCACGATGGGTACACATACGGCAGCACTCCCACAGTGATTGGGGAACATACACAGGCCCTCTTAGCAGCAGTACGCCGGTTTGTACACATCACTGTGGTGATAGTCGACACACAGGTAGGAATAGGGCGGACATACTTGTCCATGGATGGACATACTTGTCCAGGAATGGACATCAAGGCATCGTCTGTGCATTACTACATGTGTGGGGCACAGGTGTGACAGGCTGTGATGTGGAACATGCCTCCTGAGTGGAGGAGGCACCAGATGTATGATGAGATGTGTACAGGTGTACTGTGTGAGGGTGCAATGTGTGCCAGGCATGCCCTTGACTCCTTTGACATGTGTGCATGTCGTACTGCGCACTTGGGGTGAGCGTCACTGGCATGGCACGGACACCAACACACGGAAGTGTCCCATGATGCCCGGTACAGGGGTCATGACACCTGACTTGTCACTACCCACAGTGCACAATGTGACTATGTCATTTATGTGTCCGGGATTTACATCAGGTTGATGTTGTAGCACCCTCAAAAGCTGCAGCCGTTGCAGCAACCAACATGTGTCTGTGTGTAGATTGTCATTGCACACTGTTCCGCACACCATGCCACATGTGGTATCTGATGTGAGGTGCACATGTATGCATGGGACACGGAGTAGCGTGACAAGGCCATGTCAGCATCCTCACAAGGAATGTGTGGTGAGTCATGACATGTGCACCTTCATGGCAAGGTGTGTGGGCAGGCCTAGTGTAATGTCATGTGACCTGTGGCTCCGGTGTTCCGCTACCAGTCTCTACAATCGGCATCCTACTTCTGCTGATGTGTGTGTGTATGTCACTTCTGTCTTGCGTCGGGCTGTTCACTTGCACTGGGACACAGCTATTCCCATGGCGTGGCATGGGGAGGTTCTCAATCACCGTGTGTAGCTGGGTCTTGGAAGGAGTGTCACCTTGCATCCATACGTGTCCTGGGCATGTAGCACATGCCTGACTCCCTATGTGGCATGTGTGTATTGGCAGATTTACATGTGCTCAGTAGACATGAGTTGTTCTCGTAGTGCACTCACTCTTCCTTGTCACTTCCAAATTACTGCAGAGCGCCTCCTGTTGCCCGAAGAATTCCAGACTTGGCCACCATGCAGGAGAATGACAGGATCCGGCTCTACCGCTTCACCCAACCGTTGATTCTGGAGCTGACGGCGAGACTGGCACCACACCTGCAACCGCAGCACAGGTATCCTACGGCACTGACACCCCAGCTGAAGGTAATGGCTGCCCTACATTTCCTTGCCACGGGTACCTTCCAATATACCATAGCCCATGTTGGTGGCATGTCCCAGAGCATGTTCAGCGGTGTGCTGCATGATTTCTTGGAGGCCATGTTGATTCACCTGGATGACTTCATCAAGTTCCCAACCCCTGAACAGATGACTGAGGTCAAACGTGGTTTCTATGCCCTGGGAGGGATGCCCCATGTCATTGGGTCCATAGATGGGACACATGTAGGTTTGGTACCACCACACGCACGGGAGGTGGCGTACCGCAATCGGAAGCACTACCACTCCATCAATGCCCTTGTGGTGTGTCTGTCCAACATGGTGATTTCACATGTCTGTGCTCGTTTTCCAGGATCAGCACACGATGCCTACATCATGAGGCGTAGCGGGATGCCTGATATGATGATGCAGCTGCGCAACGAACGTGCATGTGTTGTTGGTGGGTACAGTCTGTCTGTCCTGTATTCTGTTTGGCCGAGCAGCACTACCGCTTCGCCAGTTCTAACGATATCCATGTGCTTTCCATTTAGGGGACGCTGGCTATCCCAACATGCCTTGGCTGCTGACACCTCTCCGCAACCCCATCACGCCGGCCCAGCTCCGCTACAACACCGCCCATGGCCGGACAAGGCGAGTGATAGAGAGGACGTTTGGCATGCTGAAGAGCCGATTCCGGTGCCTCCACAAGACCGGCGGCGCACTCCCATATGCCCCGGCGAAGGTCTGCAAGATCTTCATGGTCTGCTGCATGCTGCACAACATGGCAGTTGAAAGAGCTGTGCCCCTCATCCTGGATCAAGATGACGAGGACCATCCACCCGTGGAGGACGAAGGGCTTGGCAATGGGGCTAGTGATGTGGAGGATGTGGAGCCTCAAGAGGACATCCGGACTCGGCTCATACGCGACTTCTTTGCTTAGTGGTGAGTACCAGGGTCTGAGTGTGCACGCATTGGTCCACGTGTGGCATGCGTTGTGATGTGTGTCTCCACCTGCATGTATGGCACGTGGGTCAGAGGTGTGTGTGGGTGTGTCACTGGAGTGATGGTGGCAGTGATGGTAGTATTTCCCCAGACATAATTGTGACCTAGCATGTTGTCATACATACATGTGTCGAGTACATGCACATGCAAGTGGCTGTGCTTCTTGTGGCTGACTTCTTGTGTGTCTCTCTTCCCCAGGTACCTGCGCATGCCGTTTGCTGGTTGCATTGTTGTGGCACTGCTATTCCTCATGGACATGGCATCGTGGGCTGACTCAGCGTTACAGGCACGGACACGTTTGGAAGTCTCCATGGGGTAAGGGATGCATCTGGGGTGTATTGGGTGTGGCAGTTGTTCACGATGTGTGCACACTGCCCCGGTCGGGGTTTGGGTCCTCTGCAGACATGTGGCATCCCCATGGGACACGACATGCAGCTGGGTACACCTGAATAGATGGGCTGCCTGGTTGTCAGTCATCAGTGATGGGATGGTGGATTGTGATGAAGGCATCAATGTGTGTGACACTGCCCTCGGACACATACGGTTAACATTGTCTTGACATGGCGTGGGACTTCCACATCAGCGGATGTATGGTGTATGGCAGGCTCTCCGTGAGCAGCTGTGGGTATTTAGCTATTATCCGACACTTGTGTGCCAGTTCCATGGCTATCACGCATTTGTGCTGCAGAGTGGGGTGCCAGTGTTGGAGCCACATGTTACTCCACATGATGTGTTCATGTGTACTTCAAGTTGCCTCTGCAATCCCAAACACATGACTATTAAAGATGTCCCTATGCCTCCAAGGTGCCTCTTCTCAGTCAATGCTGGTGTGTTGGCACGGTGCATCCTGCATGTCTGGCATGGTATTCCCTGATTGTGGCTATGTGTCAATGTGTCGAGTGGCAAGATGCAAGCTGTGTGTGTGTGCTGAGACTGTGTAATGGGCATGATGTCCATGACTGTGTGGGTATTGTGACATGTGCCATCCCCATGCATCCAACGTTGTCCATGACCCCATTCTCTGCATCCACCGGACTCAAGCTTGCAGGACATGGTTCTGCCACCTGTCTACACGTGCCTGGGTGCCCCCCAGGACACGGGCCAGGATCCCTGACCTCTGCGCATGACTGTTGCTGTACTCAATGTGTCTGTCAGCACGGTTGTTCGGCCACCCCCTCAGCTGCTTCTGACCATCACGGGTGTGTATGGTGCTCCATGTCTGTCTTGCCTAGAAAACTGTGACCCATGTGTCCTGTGCCAGACTCAGGCCCCAGGGTGTGGATGGTTGAAGTGAACAGATGACTCAGGCATGTTTAGACTGTACAAGACACATGTTAGGTAATAATGCTACCAGCAGGCATCAACTCATAATAGTGTGATTTATTATTGGGGGGGGGGCCAAGTGAGGGCCTTTCCGGGATTAGGGAATCCAAAGTTCAGTAGGGGAGTTGGTGTCCTTGCCATTGGAAATCCTCAGAGTCCATGCCACAGTCTTTGTCAACATTGGTCAGCCAGTGACCAGCAGGGCCATGTGGCAGAGAATGTCTCTTGATGCTGTGATGCTGTTGCTCCAGTGGGCCAGGTGCCAGGCCAGGTGTCCTGGGAGATGGTGATGTAGCAGCCACCCTCACGGTCCTTTCCGTGGACGACCCGGCTTCCTGCGGGGAACCTCAGCAGCAGGCCGTGACGACGTCTGGGATGCTCCGTCGGATGTTTCCTCCTCCTCCTCATGATCCCTCCCTGTGGGTGGTGATGTTCTCCGCCTTCTGGCACAGGGAGGGTCGGCCATGGTGTCGGCCATCCGACGGAGTTCAGCGTGAATCCCCTGGGACGCCGTCACTTGCTCAGCCTGTCTGTCCTCCATCCTCCGTTGGTGTAGCTGTAGACAGGCTATTAGCTCCGCATGTTGCTGGGCCTGCTGGACCTTGATCCCCTCGAGGACGGACACAACCTGGGCCATGCCCGTGGTGTCCTGCCGGTATGAGTCCAGGATGTTACGGACATGTGAAAATACCGGATCCCCAGCCAACTGGTCAGGCTCGCGCCTCCGCCGCTCTCCACTCCCACCACCCCTGCCCACTTGCGTCTGGCCTGCACTTGTGGGCACATGGGGTCTCCGGGACCCCTGAGGGGTGGCATTGGCGTTGTCGCCTGCCTCCTCCTGGGTGCCCGGGACACCGTGTCCCTCCTGGCGAGCCTGGCTGCATTGTGGTGTTGGGGCAGGGATCCTGGGTGTCTCCTGGGATGTGGCAGGAGTGGGGGTGGTGGTTGGCACGGTTGTACCTGACGCAGGTGCTGCAGGTGGTTGGACACCAGAGGGGCCAGGTCGGTCGGGGTCGTCCGCAGAGTGGTGAGAGTGGTCGCTGCCGGTGGGATCGGTCTCCTGCAGATCCGGGTCCTGTGAGTGTTCCCCCCCAGTGTTGGGGGGTGCAGCACGACGTTGACCTGTGTGTGAGAGAGACAATGTTACTTTTGATCCATGCAACATCCATGTTGCATCCGTTACAAAGTTGGCACATTTCCTCTTGGAATTAGGATCTGTCTTGCATTCCACTCACAGTGCACTTGTGCATGTGTGTGTCCCTTGGGCACCAATTTGGCCCCTTTAACTATGTGTGGCACAGTCTTACTTGCTGCGTCAAGTGTGACTGCAGTCAGCAGTGGAGTGTGCATGTGTGCCGAGCTATGCGTTTGCGCCTTCCTTGTAGCACTGTACATGTGCACATGGAGTGGATCCACACACTCATATGATGCAGGTGGCTGTCCTTGTGCTCGTGTACAGGTTGTGACATGGCCCTGCGTTTTGCCATGATGAAGAGGGGGGGTTCTGGCACTGGGCACCCTTGTCTACATGCACGCAGTCCACCTGCTGACGAGCAGACATTCCCACACACCAAAGGACTGATTTGCTCTCCCTGTGTCTCCCTCCTTCTCTGTCCCCCTCTCCCTCCCTCTCTGTCCCCCTCTCCCTCCCTCTCTGTCCCCCTCTCCCTCCCTCTCTGTCCCCCTCTCCCTCCCTCTGTGTGTCAGCCTCCTCCCTCTGTCCATCTTCCTGTGTCTCCCTCCCTCTGTGTCCCCCTCTCCCTCCCTCTGTGTGTCAGCCTCCTCCCTCTGTCCATCTTCCTGTGTCTCCCTCCCTCTCTGTCCCCCTCTCCCTCCCTCTCTGTCCCCCTCTCCCTCCCTCTCTGTCCCCCTCTCCCTCCCTCTCTGTCCCCCTCTCCCTCCCTCTGTGTGTCAGCCTCCTCCCTCTGTCCATCTCCCTGTGTCCCCCTCCCTCTCTGTCCCCCTCTCCCTCCCTCTGTGTCCCCCTCTCCCTCCCTCTGTGTGTCAGCCTCCTCCCTCTGTCCATCTTCCTGTGTCTCCCTCCCTCTGTGTCCCCCTCTCCCTCCCTCTGTGTGTCAGCCTCCTCCCTCTGTCCATCTTCCTGTGTCTCCCTCCCTCTCTGTCCCCCTCTCCCTCCCTCTGTGTCCCCCTCTCCCTCCCTCTGTGTGTCAGCCTCCTCCCTCTGTCCATCTTCCTGTGTCTCCCTCCCTCTCTGTCCCCCTCTCCCTCCCTCTGTGTCCCCCTCTCCCTCCCTCTGTGTGTCAGCCTCCTCCCTCTGTCCATCTTCCTGTGTCTCCCTCCCTCTGTGTCCCCCTCTCCCTCCCTCTGTGTGTCAGCCTCCTCCCTCTGTCCATCTTCCTGTGTCTCCCTCCCTCTGTGTCCCCCTCTCCCTCCCTCTCTGTCCCCCTCTCCCTCCCTCTGTGTGTCAGCCTCCTCCCTCTGTCCATCTTCCTGTGTCTCCCTCCCTCTCAGTCCCCCTCTCCCTCCCTCTGTGTCCCCCTCTCCCTCCCTCCGTGTGTCACCCTCTGTCACCTTGGCCCAGCTTCCTGGGCACACACTGTTAGCAGATCTTTGAGTGGCCCTTGGCCTGTTGATGTGAGTTTGTTTCTGATCTCCAGGCACCCATTTTGTCTGCTGTGTGTCTGTGCGCTGCTGCTGTGGTGGTGTGTGCTGCCACTCTTTCACACTGTTGGCTGTTCATTAGCTGCTGGCATGTGCAAAACAGTGCCTTCACCCCCATGTGTTGATGCAAGGCATCCGCCATTTGCTGGCAAGTCATTCCTGTGTTGGGACACAGTGTTTGTCTGGCTGTGACCTAGGCCATATGGGCAGAGGGCATTGTTGTCTGCTTTGGAGTCGCACTATGTGATTCTTGGTGCCCACACTCCCGCCATCCGGGTTACCGTGTCATGTGTTGTTGTCTTCTGTGGCCTGTGACTTGACATTGTCCAGCTGGGTGCATGGGGCATGGTGGCAGCAGTGGCATGTGCCTGCTCATGGAGTGTGGTTGAGTAATGCGATGGCTTGTGGTGTTTGCGTGCCTGTTATTAATTTTGGTTGTGGTTGCAGTTCCCCCCATGTGAGGTGCGTTGTTTGTGTACTCACCCGGGTCTTGGAGTCCTTCTACTCCTTCAACTGCCTCCACCGGCAGTATGGCCATCACCCTCTCCTCCCAGGGATGGTACTGTACGGGTATGCGGGAGGGCCCTCCTCCGGTGGCGTTGGCCTGGTCGTGTTCCTCCTGTCTCTTGGCTCTGACCCTCCTCCGCAGATCGTACCACCTGTTCTGGCAATCCTGCTTGGTCCTCCTGGTGTCCGCAACAGCATTCACAGCATCGACGATGGTCTGCCACATGGCTGTTTTGGCTGCCTGGCTGGTGCTTCTGACCAATGTTCCAAAGATCTGTGGCTCGACTCTGAGGATTTGATCAACAAGGACCTCCAACTCTCGGTGACTGAACTTTGGATTCTTGGTAGTGGGCATGGTGAGGGGTGTGGGTGGGGATGGTGTGGGTGCGGGGGGTGTGTGGATGTTGGGGGGGGGTGTGGATGGTTGTGTGTGTGTGTGAATGTGATGAGAGGGTGTTTGTGAGGGTGGTCGTGTGAAGGTGTGCAAGTGTAAGATGTGGTGTCGCTTGTAGTCTGGTTCTGTGGTGTCTGGCAGCAGTGGGTCTGTTGCAAAGGCTCATGGTTTGTGTGTGTGGGCCCTTTTTATTGGTCCATGGGTGGGTGTGGCAGTGTTTGAATTTTGGGTGGGTGTGTTATAAGGAGTGGTGGTGTATTGGGCCTCTGTTTGTTTTTGACAGTTGCAGGTCAGTGATTGTGTTATTTTAGTGGTTGTTGGCCATGTTTAGTGGCTGTGTGCCTTGCGAATGGTGTATTGTTGAGTTGTTTTGTTTTGTCCTTGTTGTGTACGTGCGTTTTGAGCGTGTGTACGGTGTGTACATGGGCCATTTGGTTGTACGATTTGGTCCTTGTGTGTGGCTTTGTACGACTCGTACATGCGGTTGTGATGTTGGGGCATGGGGTGCGCTCCGTACTTAGAAGGTTGTGTTGGGGGTGCGCCAGGAACGTACTGGGGTGGGGGTACGACTGGAACGTACTGGGGTGTTCATAGACGGTGGTACGACACGTACAGGGGTGGGGGGGTGTACATAGACGGTGGTACGACACGTACAGGGGTGGGGGGTGTACATTGACGGTGGTACGACACGTACTGGGGTGGGGGTACGACTGGAACGTACTGGGGTGTACATGGGCGGTGGTACGACACGTACAGGGGTGGGGGGGTGTACATAGACGGTGGTACGACACGTACAGGGGTGGGGGTACGACTGGAACGTACTGGGGTGTTCATAGACGGTGGTACGACACGTACAGGGGTGGGGGGGTGTACATAGACGGTGGTACGACACGTACAGGGGTGGGGGGTGTACATTGACGGTGGTACGACACGTACTGGGGTGGGGGTACGACTGGAACGTACTGGGGTGTTCATAGACGGTGGTACGACACGTACAGGGGTGGGGGGGTGTACATAGACGGTGGTACGACACGTACAGGGGTGGGGGGGTGTACATAGACGGTGGTACGACACGTACAGGGGTGGGGGGTGTACATTGACGGTGGTACGACACGTACTGGGGTGGGGGGTGTACATTGACGGTGGTACGACACGTACAGGGGTGGGGGTACGACTGGAACGTACTGGGGTGTTCATAGACGGTGGTACGACACGTACAGGGGTGGGGGGGTGTACATTGACGGTGGTACGACACGTACTGGGGTGGGGGGTGTACATTGACGGTGGTACGACACGTACTGGGGTGGGGGTACGACTGGAACGTACTGGGGTGTACATGGGCGGTGGTACGACACGTACAGGGGTGGGGGGGTGTACATAGACGGTGGTACGACACGTACAGGGGTGGGGGTACGACTGGAACGTACTGGGGTGTTCATAGACGGTGGTACGACACGTACAGGGGTGGGGGGGTGTACATAGACGGTGGTACGACACGTACAGGGGTGGGGGGTGTACATTGACGGTGGTACGACACGTACTGGGGTGGGGGTACGACTGGAACGTACTGGGGTGTACATGGGCGGTGGTACGACACGTACAGGGGTGGGGGGGTGTACATAGACGGTGGTACGACACGTACAGGGGTGGGGGGGTGTACATTGACGGTGGTACGACACGTACTGGGGTGGGGGTACGACTGGAACGTACTGGGGTGTTCATAGACGGTGGTACGACACGTACAGGGGTGGGGGGGTGTACATAGACGGTGGTACGACACGTACGGGGGTGGGGGGGTGTACATTGACGGTGGTACGACACGTACAGGGGTGGGGGTACGACTGGAACGTACTGGGGTGTTCATAGACGGTGGTACGACACGTACAGGGGTGGGGGGGTGTACATAGACGGTGGTACGACACGTACAGGGGTGGGGGGTGTACATTGACGGTGGTACGACACGTACTGGGGTGGGGGTACGACTGGAACGTACTGGGGTGTACATGGGCGGTGGTACGACACGTACAGGGGTGGGGGGGTGTACATAGACGGTGGTACGACACGTACAGGGGTGGGGGGGTGTACATTGACGGTGGTACGACACGTACTGGGGTGGGGGTACGACTGGAACGTACTGGGGTGTTCATAGACGGTGGTACGACACGTACAGGGGTGGGGGGGTGTACATAGACGGTGGTACGACACGTACAGGGGTGGGGGGTGTACATTGACGGTGGTACGACACGTACTGGGGTGGGGGTACGACTGGAACGTACTGGGGTGTTCATAGACGGTGGTACGACACGTACAGGGGTGGGGGGGTGTACATAGACGGTGGTACGACACGTACAGGGGTGGGGGGGTGTACATAGACGGTGGTACGACACGTACTGGGGTGGGGGTACGACTGGAACGTACTGGGGTGTTCATAGACGGTGGTACGACACGTACAGGGGTGGGGGGGTGTACATAGACGGTGGTACGACACGTACAGGGGTGGGGGGGTGTACATAGACGGTGGTACGACACGTACTGGGGTGGGGGTACGACTGGAACGTACTGGGGTGTACATAGACGGGTGGGGGTATACATATACGGGGGGTACGTGTCGGACGTACGGGGGCTGGGGGGAGTGTTGGGCGCGTATGCGGGCACATGTCTCCATGGTTGCTATTGGTGTTCGGTGCGGACGGTGTTTTTTCCATACGGTTGTAGGCTCGGACGCACGGGATGGATCGTGATTCCTCGGTCGGACTTGGATTTTTACGTTTGTAAGGTAAATCGTCCGAGGACGTGTCGGACACATTTTCCGACCCGAGGACGTGTGGGGAATGATTCCCGGTGCGGGTCGTATGGACTTTTTACCATGCGAATCGTGATTGCCAGTTCGTACGGCACTTGGACGATTCGTACGGTAAAAAGACCCGATACGAGTCGCACGGGGGAATTTTTTACCGGATCTTGATCGGCACCTTAGTGTCCAGCATCTTCCCTGAGTTTATGATATCTGGAGTGGGAATAT
Organism: Triturus cristatus; assembly: GCF_964204655.1. Classification (NCBI taxonomy): domain Eukaryota; kingdom Metazoa; phylum Chordata; class Amphibia; order Caudata; family Salamandridae; genus Triturus; species Triturus cristatus. The sequence continues at coordinate 249,893,379 of NC_140594.1, forward strand.
TAAATTATTTAGGGTTAGTGTCCAGCACCTTTCCTGACTTTATGTTAACTGGAGTGGGAATAGTAAATTATATAGGGTTACTGTCCAGCACCTTTCTTGAGTTTATGTTAACTGGAGTGGGAATAGAAAATTATATAGGGTTACTGTCCAGCACCTTTCTTGAGTTTATGTTAATTGGAGTGGGAATAGTAAATTATATAGGGTTAATGTCCAGTACCTGTCCTGACTTAATGTTAACTGGAGTGGGAATAGTAAATTATATACAGTTACTGTCCAGCATCTTCCCTGAGTTTATGATATCTGGAGTGGGAATATTAAATTTTTTAGGGTTAGTGTCTAGCACCTTTCCGGACTTTATGTTAACTGGAGTGGGAATAGTAAATTATATAGGGTTACTGTCCAGCACCTTTCTTGAGTTTATGTTAACTGGAGTGGGAATAGTAAATTATATAGGGCTACTGTCCAGCACCTTTCTTCAGTTTATGTTAACTGGAGTGGGAATAGTAAATTATATAGGGTTACTGTCCAGCACCTTTCCTGACTTTATGTTAACTGGAGTGGGAATATTAAATTATATACGGTTACTGTCCAGCACCTTTCTTGAATTTATGTTAACTGGAGTGGGAATAGTAAATTATATAGGGTCACTGTCCAGCACATTTCCTGAATTTATGTTAACTGGAGTGGGAATAGTAAATTATATAGGGTTATTGTCCAGCACCTTTCTTGAGTTTATGTTAACTGGAGTGGGATTAGTAAATTATATAGGGCTACTGTCCAACACCTTTCATGAGTTTATGTTAACTGCAGTGGGAATAGTAAATTATATAGGGTTACTGTCCAGCACCTTTCCTGACTTAATGTTAACTGGAGTGGGAATAGTAAATTATATACAGTTAGTGTCCAGCATCTTCTCTGAGTTTATGATATCTGGAGTGGGAATATTAAATTATTTAGGGATAGTGTCCAGCACCTTTCCTGACTTTATGTTAACTGGAGTGGGAATAGTAAATTATATAGGGTTACTGTCCAGCACTTTTATTGATTTTATGTTAACTGGAGTGGGAATAGTAAATTATATAGGGTTAGTGTCCAGCAGTTTTCCTGACTTTAATGTAAGTGAAATGGGAATAGTAATTTCTATAGGGTTAGTGTGCTGAATGTATATGTATTGTGTTAATGAAGTATGCTTTTGGATGTAATTGAGGATAAAAAATGTGATTTTTACATTTAAAAAAAAAAAAATTAGCTACATTATATATGTGAGAGTTATAAATTAGGAAATCCAATGACACATTTTATCTTTTTATATAATCTTTATTTTTTTTAAAGAAACTAGTCAGATGATTTTTTTTTTTATTTACAGAATGGAGTATACATTAGTAGAGATACAGGAAATATGCTTTCATTTGTGTCTTTTTCAAATGTTTAAATTAAAATAAAATGTATTCATATTATTACATTTCATAACAGAAGTATTGATAATAACAAAAAAACATACATAACATTTATTACTTTTTAACATTGTTAGCAAAAAAACATTCTTACAGTATTCATATAATAATGTTTTTGTTGGCTATATACATAAAAAATATCATTGCATATTTAATTTCTGAAGAATATTTTTTCATTTTGATTTTGTTGTTGTACATAATTAGTACATGATACAAATTATGTTTTTATGCAATGTATTTTTAATGATTATTAATAATATTATTGTAGGAAATGTTAATATTATTAATTTTTATATTTTATAATTATATGAAAACTAATTTTTGTAACATGTACATTTTGTTAATAAATGTTAAATATTATAAACATTTTCTTAGTGTTTGTACAGTTGTGAAAATAAATTACTGTATTATAATCATAATAATAATGTTTTTATAATTATTATGAATATAATTTTTAAAGGTATTATTTTTTAGAAAATAATTTTCTACTAATTTTGATACATTTATGTGATATTTTTATATGATTATAATGTGTTCAATTTATTTACACTGATTTAAGCAGGGATTTTCATTTGAATGGGATTATTTTGTAACCTGTTCATGTTATTTTGGGTCATTTTGGAATGAGGAAGTTCGCGGTTGGAAGCTGCTTCGCGTTGAGCAAGGTAAGGGGTGTTTTAAGTATTAAGTGTTATTAAATACTTATGTTTAGGGTAGTTAGGATGTTTATAGTGTATTGATAGATAATTTAAAATGTTTTGGGTGTTTTTGACGTGTTACTAATGATTTAGTTACGTCTGTTTGTTTACTGGTAGTGACGTAGTTTTCGAAGTAAATATTGTGATTAAATATGTGTTGTTTTTAAATGATGTAATTGTATTTATTAAATGTATTTGGGTGTGATTGTGTGGGTGGGTATGTTTTCTTCTGTTTTTCAGGTAAATGTTGATCGATGTGTTTTTCGAAGACCAACACGCGTTTTTTTTTTTTTAAAGCGTGTGTTACTTGATTTAATTAATATTGTTAACACACTTTTTAAGTTTTTACGGGATTTCATGGAGCGTTTATTTAGATTTTTAAATTGTTTTCGGGTTTTTGAGGGTTTGGATATTATGATGAAAAGAGAGACGTTTTTTTTTTTTTTTAAAGTGTGTTTTAGTTAATGGAACAAATAAAGTTATCACACTGTTTTTTTTAACCCGGATTTCCTGGAGCGTTTGTTACAATTTTGACCTTTTTTTCGGATTTTTGAATGTTTCACGTTTTTGGATTGGCCGAGGATGGATTTACATTGGATGTGTTTATTTTTTCTTTTTACTTGGTGGAATTCATCTTGTATGGGTACATCAATGGTAAGTTATATTTTGTGAACATTTGGGTGGGAAATGTTATTATAGTTTATTGTTATATATATTACATTTACAGAATTAATATTTAATTGTACATATATATTTCTTCTAAGAAAATGAAATGTTTCTGACAATTATATATTATTTCTGAAAATATAGTATTAATTTATGATTGCAATAGTTTATTGTATTGACCTATTTCATTTATTAGCTGTGTGTATGTTAATTATAAAATGCTTTTGGCTATTAGTGATAGGTAGTCTAGTCCACTTGTTGATGGGTATAGGTTTACTTGACTTTGTAGTAGATCAAACATTTGTTTGGTTTGTTTTGTTAATTTAGGACCTATTTGAGTCACAGATTGTTGCATCCGTAATTCTTGGTAGCTTTGTTCTTTTTGTAGAGATTCCACCAGTTTTTGTAGGGTAGGTTTCCCTCTGCTTGTAGTTGCTTGGAAGGCATTATGCCATCCTTCAACACTATTGTTTGTTTTGGATTGTTTATTTAAGGTACTCAGGTATACATTCCACCAAGGAATGTGGAACTTTGGTTGTCTTCTATGTCCTGATCTATGTAATCTTCCCACCCAGGTGTCCTCAAAGTAGTCTAGAAGTTGGCTTAATTTGTCTTCGTTCTTTTTGTAATAGGGACTTTCAATGAGAATATTATAGTGTTCTGCTACATCTGTTACAGGTACGTATGCTAGTGCTATTAGTTTTTTAACCTGGTAGGCAAAAGTACTATCTGTAGCATATTGTACACTTAGGGTGGACTTTTGCAGATGTCTCCATAGACTCTGGTTAAAATGATAATAGCAACCTTGGATTGCTGTGTGTGGATAATTTTTTAGTATTGAATTGATCATGGCTAATTCGAAATCAATAATTATTTTTTGTGGGAAAAAATTATTGGTTTCTTCTTGAATTTTGGTTAATATTTCTATGTATGTTGTTTGCTGTTTATTTGGTAAGAGGGCATAGATGAATGGAATGTTAGAATGGTGGTACAATCCATGCACTGTGTACAGCTGGTAAAATGGTTTTGGACAAACTTTAAAAGTTCCATCCATCATCCAAGTGTCACATTGTTGTAATTTCACTAAATTGTTTGCAGTAGCAAACATAATTATTCTTTTATCAGGAGATTTGTTGTCAAAAAAAATAAATGGTTCATTACTGTGAGTTATGCTTAATTCTGGGGGAATAATTACTGTCTCAAATGTTTTAGGGGTAGGTAAAGTTTTGGTAGTTAGTTTTTTTTGTCTAGCTATAGTTCTTTTTAAACAATCAATTGGGGGTAATTGTGCTGATGCATGGTGTGGTATTTTAATTAATTGTTCTTTGAGTATTTGGGTGGTGGGTTTATCAGTGCTAGTACTTGCTTCTTTAATGTTTTCAAGAGCATTTCTAACTTCTATCTCTGTAATATTGGGGGGGTGATTATGTTCTTTTACAGAAAGAACAGTGATTTCTTTTGTAATAGCTCTACCATAGCATTTGTTTGAGTAGTATTTGCTACATTTCCAAAACATTTTCAGACCACTTTGTTTTTCTTGTGTATATACATAACCCATATAACATAACAACATTTTATTTTTTTGAGATGTTATAAATTCTGCACCTTCAGTCATGTTGTTCTGTATTATGCTAGGGGAGATGAAAAAATATTTTGTAAATATAAACAATGTTATAGATATTTTAAATATATTTACATTTTAGTGAATATACTTACAATGTTTAATTTGATGTGTTGAAAGATGTTAATTAGCTGACTTCAAGCTTTCAGTTTAATCTTGGAGATAGATTATCTGTTGATAAGAAAAAAAAATATTGTTAATAGTTGGATACATTATTTTGAATGTGCTACTGTTTTAAGGGGGAAAGTAACATTCTGGATGCGTATTTTAGGCTGTTTAATGATTGAGGTTTATATACTTACTTATGTGTTTGGTCCAGTAGGTGATTGCGTAGAAGGTAGTTTTCGATGGTTCAGTGGTTTTCTGTAGAGGCGAGAAATAAGGAAAAAATATTTTTTAGAATAATTTTTTGTAATTAATAGTTGTAGGTCGGTAGGAAAAAGTAAAACAATACTTACATTGATTAATATTAGAGTTGTGGGGGTGTCCAAAATATTTCGGTAATTTTAGGAGGTATCTATAGAGGAGAAATGAATGTAATTAAATCAAGTGTAGTACATTCATTTATAGAAATAGTTTCAGCTGTAGAATTGTAGATTCGTTGCTTTATAAATAGAGTAAAACTTACTTTCTGTAGTTGTTAAATTTTCTTTAGGATTGTAATTCTTCTTTCAGGAAATAGTTGAGTAGAGTTTCGTCTTCTTTCTTCTTTTCAGTTTGTAGTGTGAAAGAGATGTTGAAATGTAGTGGTTTTATAGTGTGCAATTAATTAGTTGCTTCATTTCATTGGTTTAATTTGAAATGTGAGCATCTCATTGGTCCACATGAATTTTTTTTTTATCTACTGGCTGTTTGTTTCCTTGTAAGGAAAACGCTAATTAGCAACTTATTAGTAGTAAGTAATTGTTTATTTGTATTATTACATGCTTTAAATATATTTTTAAATTTGGTTTAATGGATGTATAATAATTATAACATTATTTATGTTATGAAATGTATTCATATAGTTTATGGAATGTTTATTTTTAAATGTATATGTTAGAAGGAAAATTTTAATGTTATTTAGGTGTTTTATTATGTATTACAATGTTAATGTATGTGTTGGGCTTAAAGTATATTATCTAAATATTTTTTTAGATAGTCGATATAGCGAAATTAACTATATTTTGGTTGTCTATATTTTTGTTTTCGATAATTTTAACATTTACATAGTAATTTAAGAGTAGACGATAATGTTGTTAACTATATTTTTAACTTCGATATAATCATATACGATAATTTGTAAAGACGATATTGTGTACTCGATATTTTAGTATTTTCTTAAATAAGTATGGTGAGTCGATAATATTGTAGTCGATAATTTGGCAACGATATTTTAAGTACTCGATATTTTGGTAATCGATATTATGTCAGTGATCCATTATGTCATTGGTCCTGCCCTAAGGAGCTAGGAGAAAGTTACATTGTGTGACTATGAGGTACATTGGTTTTTGCAATTGATTCTTAGTTCTTTTGCAAGCAGATCTGAACAAACCATAAGTGGTGAGAAAAGAAGAGGAGGTAAGATTTAAGACTCTCACTGATTCGTCAGTAATAGCTGAAGATAAATGATTTACAGTTCTCTCTCATGAGCTTATGGCTAAGGTACTGAATCTTGAGGGAGCCAGATGTTTGCTCATGCTTGGTGGGGAGAGGAAGGCAGTCTCACAGAGTGCTATGTGGACTACCTAGTCCAGTCTCCCGCAAGGATATTATCAGTTGATCTGTATGCATTAAAGATTTTTAATCCAAGCAAGAATGGTGAATTACTCGATCATATCAATAGCACATGAGCCTTGTAAGTTTACCTCTTTATCAAGGATCATGTTTGTGCATTTCAATGATGTCAACAACTAATTGCAACAGTTTTCTTGTGAGATGTATTTCAAAGCAAAAACAGTTCTCAGAAACAGAGAATAGCCAACAATACTCTTCCTGTGTCACAATTTCTACACTTTAACAACTTCAAAATGCATCTGAACTTCACAGCTCAGCTGGCAAAGCCATGTCAGTACTTCTCCTCTCGCCATGAGAGCTGTTTGAGTGGTTCAATGAGCCATTGAACCTTCTGGCATTTAGCCACATGAGGTGTCTAATATCCAAAGAGGCAATCTTGTTGCGGGGATTCTGCTCATGCACAGAACTATGCGCAGGAAACCAGGACCTCAGTGAATTGTGGTGTACCAAAAAACTCACCTCAGTACCCAGAACCCCTATCCAACTAGCATCAGTGTCTCATTCGTTCTCCGTACTAAAGCGAAGCTACCAAAGATTAGACAACCCAGAACAAGCGACTTAGTTTATTCTCAGGAATGGTGGGAATCAAGAACACTTTTTCGTTGTTATTCTCATATCAGTCCACAACGTGAGTAATCAGAGACACAGAAAAGTTTAATATGTTTATTTTTAACTACATGCTCTAAGATGCAGTATTTTGGCTAACATAAGCAAACAAATGATCAGAAATAAAACCAGCAGCATTGTTACAATTCCATAAAACACAAAGGGCGAAATCATATTATAATGATAGTGAAACAGGTCCTATAATACCTTGTGTACCACCCTCCCCTGGCTATAACCTAGTTTTATAATTATAGAAGGTCTCTAGGTTTGTATGGGGAACCCCATACCTCCAAGATCAGCTTAGGTGAATCACATCACAGGATCAGTACTGCTCTCTGTGTCTGGAAAGGTTTTCTCCAAGAGTGCCAGCATCATGCATGCAATGCAATATTAAAGGCACCCGTGTTTCAGATATTTGCAGCTGTGTGTTTATTAAGTCTAGAGCGTGAGCCGATCAACCTGAATTCAACAGCATACATTGTTATTTGACCTTGACAGTTTCTGCACTAAGGTCGCGGTGCAAGTCTAGGGATGTGAAAAACAGACCATTCTCATGTGAAGAAAAAGCAAGGAAGCAGTTTTACTTATAATAGCAGCTACCTGTAGTGTTGTGTGCAAAAGCAGCAAAGTGGCAAGATGGCGTTAACATCTAAAATGCTTATGCTAACATAGCAATGTGTGCAAGCAAAACCCTGTCATCACTAAAATCTATTTCAGCTTAGGCAGTCAGGTAGTGCTGCCTTGGCTTTGAGTTGAGGAAAAACAGGATTGTGTTGAGACCAGCCAGTGTGTCAGATGCACACCCATCCCTGCTATACTGTTATGCATCCTTTGGGCAGGCCACTCACACTATATGTTTTCACATGCCACTGGAGTGGCCAGAGTGCCATCACTGCTCATTTATTTGTCATTCTTCCTCTGTACCATACCAGAAGGGGACAGTTTGGATAGTCCTGCCCAGGTGGTACCCATTGGGTCTCCAGAGTGCATGCAACTGGGTTCCCACAGTGGCCTCATGTGCAAAACAACCTTAATGAGTGACAAGAGGTTGTGTCTCAACTGGAGGATGAGCATGGTAGAACGTCTTCGGCTAATGAAATGTAGTACTGCTGGAGGTCTTCAAAAGGAGTCACTGCCCTCTTTGTTGGTCCTCACACGGAAGCTAAATGCACCAAGACCTTTGGATTGCCACTGCCCATTTCTCCAGTAGAAATATAAACAGATGTTGCTCAAATACAGCTCTTTTGCTTTTATACTACGCTAAGCTTTCTGCTTCCTACTAGTATGAATGTTGTATTTTATCCACACTTTTATGTCGTTACCAGAGTATTTCGTACTATGTATACCTATCTTGAATTCATATCTTTCCATATGTTATTCAAAAGCTTTCTTTCATTTGTGTATCTGTCAATATTTTCTAGATTAGCCATCCCTTTCCATGTTGATCTTAGTGTGCTTGTGGGCAGACCATCAATTATGCCCCAGACTTTAGTTTAATAGTTTACTTTTCCTAGGCTGTTATATCACAAAGTACAGTATAATCAATATATTGTTGTGAGACATAAATACAATCATAACACTGTCACTTCAGATTTGCTTCCATTTAAAAACTGTCATGCAAATGATTTATAATTAGAATAAAATTGGCATCAACATTTCATTTTAGCAAAGTTGTCCATAAATTAACTGTTTATTTTGCCCTCAACCATATATTCAGTATCACTGCAGTTTATCGTTTATGAAAAGATTTATTTTTTAACAGATTGACATATTTATGACATGCTAATCTTCAATATTTGAATGGGAGGAAAAATACATCTCCTCAGAGTCTTTGTGTAATCACCGTCAAACTCAGTAAAACTGTCCGATGTGATATGTTAACTATATTTTTTGTTAGCACACTGGACCATATGTACAAAGCAGCGAAACAATGTCACTGCCAGCGTGAAATATAGCACATAGCAAAAACATGATACCAAGGAGAAATGTAGAGACGATATTGAAAATGTGATGGAATTACTAGTATTCGTAGAGGAACAGCATTGCAAAAGATTGGATTTAGACAATATGAACCACAGTCACAATCTGTGACTGCCTGGTTAACAATGTCGTAAAAGGAGAGAGTCACAAGGCAGCTACTGTGGACACTACAAGCAACACATAAACACTACAGGGAGAGGACACAAATTCAAAAGAAGCAAAGAAAATATTCTGCGTTGGAATAAATCCCAGTTCACACACAATGAAGATAAATGGTGGTGGAACGCCTGCCAAACATTTAAAAGGACAAAAGCATTTACGATGTAATATTCACCGATGCATGACTGAGTATGTGAAGTGGTACTCCTTTAGTTCTAATTCATGTTCTCACGAATGCAATTGACAAAAGTAGGAGTTGAAATGTCTCCCTATGTTTTTCCTAGCTTTTATGTGCACAATTATCTACTGCTGCTGTGCAGAACATGCCTTGCTCTACACTTTTGGTGTGAATATGGATGTGGTGGCACTGAAATAGAGAATATCTACTACTATGTGGGTGGAGCAAAGAAAACCTTATGGAGGCGCAAAGGGAGTGATAAGCAAACACAAAAGCAAACACAAAAGGGTAAGAGAGTTGCTATCTATCAAAGTTACATCAATTCCAGTAGTGGTATAGCCAAAAATGGCTACAATCTACTCCAGCCCTGCTTTTGAGTAGGTCACACACCACACATGACCAATCAGAGGTAATGCAAGGGTAACACACTTAAGTAAATGGAGGAAGTGAAGAACACTAGTGGCTGTGTTAACAAAGGTAAAATGTACGCATGTACTTAGATGTAAGTCTACAGTTTTAGCTACTCACCATTTCTGAGTGTATATGTACCCATAGGTGCAGACCTACAAGTCTCTACCCGAGGGGAGGAGACACTTACATTTAAGAAAAATAATTTACAGGTGTAAAGTTACTACTTGTAACTTTCCACACATAGGTGAAGATTTCTGCCATTGGACGCAAATAAAACTTTTAAGTTAATTTAGGATAAAAATGATTGAACTGGAACTAATAAAATACAATGTTAACTATCAGATTATATATTTCTTCAATAATTAAAAAGTGAAACTTTTTTAATGAATATTATTTTTTAATTTAAATTAACTTTGAATTCATTTTCGCCTTCTATTTAATGTTTGGGTTTTTGTATTAATTTAAAATTCTTTTAATTTTCATTAAAAATGTAATTTAATTATGTTTAAAATAAGTACATTTTTAAATGATATCATATTTTATATTTTATTTAATCTACATTTATAACACAAAAACAATTTAATATTTTGAATTTAAAACTAAAAATAATTTAATTCATTTAATAGTATATCCTGTAGGGTGTTGTTTTTAAGTCCCTGCCCCCGTTGTTTTTATGGGAGTTTGTTGCAGCACTCCTGAGTGGCCAAGTGTGGTGCTAGAGTTACCCCACGGCTGAGCTGGAGTACACTTACTACAATTTTTGGACCGTTTTGGATGTAGCAACTTTAAAAGTGTAGTTTGTGAATAGCAATATGCTTGCTCTTTTGTGTGTAGGTGATTGTGTTGGCGTGTCCTTCCCTAAATCTCTTATTACCCCTTCCTAATCCCGGCCCATTTAAGAGTAAATACTCCCCATTTTCCAGCCATTCTTCCTAACCCTGCCCACATTTATTACTAAAACAGACATCTTAACTTGACACCATCTTTACACACATCACGTCTGAGTTCTCCATACGAATTGATAGGTGTGGCGGATGCATAGTTTCCGCTCATAGGTTACTGAATAGCACATTGTATTATGTTGTACTATTTTATGTATGATAAAATGCTGTTTGTAAATCAAACCCGGTCATACTAATAGAAAAAACAAGAAACCCAAACACAACCCACCCATTCACATTGACATAACTGGGAATATATATTAAAAAAATGCAATAAATATACAGGTAAGAACACAACATTAAACATTCGCAGAAAATAATCAATTTAGACTGAGTGCACTACACCTATAAATGCCAGGCTACATTCTCTGTACCTGGACTTAGGCTGAAGTTTAGTTAATTCTCTCCTCCTCAAGGACAGTTTACATTCTGCATATTCACACCAACCCCGGACTCTTTATTATTTTTTAAGATTTTTTAAATGGGAGTAGCATGATAATTTCCGTCGAATGGTGTCTCCAAAATGTGTGGGATGAAAGAAACCTGAATCGCATGGAATGGACATGGATGATCATGGGCCTGTCAATTGTTAAACGTAACATTGCACACCTGTGGAGGACAGCGCCTGCACCTGGGGACTGAAAACGAGATATGGTCGGTGCATGGTGGCTGAGAAGGTGTTATATGAAAGTTTGGGCTACCCCAGAAAGTGGCAGAAAATCAGAGGCACCTGGATTGTCTATAGAAGAAGCCCCAGTGCCTCCCTTAATCCAACTGCTGCCACAGCCGCCATTCTCCGAGCTGGTATCCCCAACGCATTTATAGTGGGTTGGAAGGAGGGGAGTGTAATCCCTAAAATTGAACATGCAAAGTGTATTTCAACGATGTATGTGCCCATTGACATGTGGTGTTTTGCTTCCTGTGATTCCAATAAAAAGATCTTCAAAAGAAAATGGCGCAGGGGTGTTTTTACAACTACAATATGTCAATAAATGATTAATCAGCATTTGCTTAGTACGCAGAATTTCATGTAATGTTCCCACAGGTTTGCATAACTACGCAAAAAAAAATTAGATTGAGGTAGAAAACATGAGGGATGTCAGAAATGTACCTTCAATAATTACACCTGTTGTGGGTCTGGCAATCATGAAGGCCTTTAATTTTACTAAAACTGTATGTATAATATACTTACTTAAAGAGTCTTTGAGCCACCTCTCTTGATTTGTTTGTTAGTTGTTTTGTAATTCACATTTTGCGTTTACGCAGTACACCATACAACAAGGGGTAATGGGTCAGCCTACTTTTGCCACTGGTTAACTTCACATTGAGTGACTGCGTTTAGCCCTTTCACAAGGGGCACATCCATACACAATGTAGCACTTTAAAGTGCTAGTGTTTTTGTTTTACTTTAATATCACTTTACTGTTCCCTTTGTTTGTTCAGCCTGATGTGATAGCAGGTCATTTTATAGCAGATGTGAGCACAGGGCGCGTTTCAGTCCTATCAGTTCCTGTCTCCTGCCAAGGCAATTGTAAATTCCTTTTGAAGTGACCTTTGTTTATCCGACTGCTGCTTTTTCACACCATACTAGGAGTTCACATGAACTTTGAATACAAGCTTGTAATGGTGCTACATCTTTGCAACCCTGCCTGCAATGCCTTCTTTATTTCCTTCTTTCTTTTTTCCCTTTTCTGTCTTTTCTTCTTTCTTACTCTTTTTCTTTCTTTCGTTCTTTCTCTTTCTTTCTTTCTTTCTTTCTATCTTTCTTTCTTTCTTTCTTTCTTTCTTTCTTTCTTTCTTTCATTCTTTCTTTCTTTCTTTCTTTCTTTCTTTCTTTCTTTCTTTCTTTCTTTCGCTTTTACTTTCCTTTTTTCCTTCCTTCTTTGCTTTTCTCTTTTCTTCTTTCTTTCCTCTTGCTTTTTTCTTGTTTTCCCTTTTATTTCCACACTCTTTGATTCTTTGTTTCTTTTTTTCTTTCTTTCTTTCTTTCTTTCTTTCTTTCTTTCTTTCTTTCTTTCTTTCTTTCTTTCTTTCTTTCTTTCCACATCCATACACAAAGTAGTACCCTCCAGTGTTAAGGAGTACAATGACAATATGGACTTTTGATGGAAACAATAACCGATGATTTAAATAAAACCGAGACAAGGTGGGCGTCAAAATTAAGGGATGAAAATATAGATCTAGATATGTCATTAAAACTGGGGGAGAATATATTTTTGGTGGCAAACCTTCAAGCACACCACTATAAAACCCTATTTAACCTATACTATACCCCAGCAAAACTTTTTGGTTGGGGGAAACGAGAGACTGATCAATGCCCTATATGTCAGCATAGTCCCGCTGATATTACTCACATGTTTTACGAGTGCAAGTCCCTGATTCCATTAATAAAGGGTATAGAGAAATTCTGGCAAGAATCACTTAACTGTGCGATTGTTATCAGCTCGCTGTTGATGCTATTTGGGTATGATAGACGAATAGGGTTAGCATCAGCACTTCGGGACTTTGTGTTCGTTACAATAGCGGTAGCAAGATTACTGATAGCCACAGCACGGAAAGACTCGGAACCACCGGTATATACTGCTTGGCTTCATTGCTTATTGAGTATACATGCTCTGGAAATGGCTCTCTACAAGAACAAGGGTCACAAAGGTAGAGTGAAAGGGGATAAGATCTGGGCACCCATGACAAACTGGCAAAAAAGAAGGCACGGGGAGATGCAAAACAGAATAGGAATTGGCTAATATGTGTTTGTACCCGTATGAACCTGAAGAAAATGTTGTAATATAACGTTTGAATTTAGAAATGTAAATACCTTTTCTTTGTTCCATATTGATGTACCTGATGGTATAAAATAAAAAAATAAAAATATATGGGCTTTTTTCCAGACTAAAACAAAAAATTTGCCTTTAGCCTATGGTTTTAATGGGGGATTGATGAGGGGATGGCAGCTTCTGAACAATAAAGTTTTGCAAAACATATGACAAAACAAACATTGACAAGATTCTGGCGGCCAACAACAGGCCATTGGCTTTGCCAATACTTGCTTTCAGACATGTTGATGATAGGGTCTGTACTCGGTTAAAACACACATATTTTATCAGCCTCATACTTATGCAAAGGGAAAGATGCATGAAGAGTTTTCAACTGACATGGAAGTACATTTACTAGGCACTGATATCCATCTTGTGACTGATTCCAGTCCACATGTTGACACAGTCAGTTGCAAGTGGAGAATGAGCTGACAAGACATGATCTGCAAAAGAAAAAGTCGACAAGAGTATATTTTAACCATATTCACTTACATAACTATTTGATGAATGCATTGTTTCAGCATTTAAGGACAAACTATATGGCAGTTTGGCTATGACAATCAAAGATGTATAATGCGAAAGACTGTGCTGGTGACATTGATAGCAGTGTTTGGTTATAGTTTTGCAGCTCTAATATCGTCTGTAATGCACTATTAACAGAAAGTATATAAAGGGAAATTATAAGGGATTAAGATGTGTATAATCAGTCTTCACTCTATAGGGAGGCTCTGTATGAGTAATGTGTTTGTGAAAGAGAGTGACACATGAGCAAAGAATCATAAAGTACTGGAAACATAGAAGTGTATTTTCTTACTTAGTCTGATGTTGGTTTTCCCAGGAACAGGCAAGCCATATGGAATGTCAGGATGCTTTGTGAAGAGGACACTTCCGTCAATGGGGTAGGATGGAAGTGTGATCTGGGTCTACCAACTGGCAGAGTATTCGTAAACCTTTCCCGAAAAACATCTCCTTCATATGCCTCCTATCATACTGACATTTCATTTTGAGATATCCCACTCCAAGGTGTACCTTCACTCTAATACATTCACAGAGTCTATTAAGTTTTGCCGTGCACCATCTTCTCAGCCCCTCTGAGTGAGTGTGTGAGGGGCCCAACGTAGTTACCTGCACTGATGTGATGCAAAGCTTGCTACACTTCTGTCTACCCTCCTCTGTGAAGTTTATTTTTCTCTTGAGTGGGATAGGTTGCTGGTTTCTGCTGGTTGTCTTTCTCCATGACTTGTCTGAGTGTAAGGGGAACAGGGACGAGCTCTTGGTGTGAGCAGAGCCTAGGCTGTGTGTGATGCAATGTTTGTTAGGTGTGTGTGATTTTGCACAGGTGACAACTGTTTCTCTATTCTTTTCAATTAGTAGTTTTACAAAACATATAAAAGGAGATCTTCACCTATGCTCCATAGAACTACGATTACTGGTGAATACCAAAAAACATTCCTATACAGTTATCAGTAGTAACTTTACAAATGTCATGTGAGAGGGTGGTATCTTTGAAATCTTATTTTTCAAAATTAAATATTTAAAACAATCATTGGTATTTTATGACATAGGGCCCATTGTCTCAGGTAAAAAAAACTATTTACCAAACGTCCCTTTGACTCTTGGATTTTTCCTTTTTTTATGTACATGTTATGCACAACCTAGTTGATTTCAAGGGTTACCTTACACCGATACTCACTTTGTGGGTCTTCTTCAAACCATTGTATCCTCCCAATTTTGGTATAAGAATATGTCCAACGTCATACCAACCTACTCAGAAGAATACATTCACCAAATGTTAAATGGTGCCTCCCTATTTGAAGGTAGGTCTGCCCGTGTCTCTTCCACAAGCATAAGGCTGTTAGATCAGCTTTGAAAATGTCAGAAAAGTATATTAACACAGTGTCATGTGAAAACGATGACTGAATACCTGAAGGCTAAATTTTTCCTTTAGGCCTTCAAGTCTGAAACATCCCTGGTATCTTCACAGAAGACAAAAAAATAAATACAGTTGGCACCATCTGTTTCAGGCACTGGAGAGGGTGCTTGGCATAGACACTAACTTGTAAATCTACAAGGAATTTCTACAAGAGATCTCTGATCTTGGTAAATAGATCAAAGAATCAGATGTTATTACTGATGCTAAAGCAGCACTCAAAAAGGTAGAAAACAACATTTTAAGAATTCAAGAGATTGGAACAAATGAAAAAGGCCTATACAGTCATGAAAGACATCCAGAATTACAAACACAAATGCTTTACTGATGATTTTTATACTAATTAAAACACTTCCAGTGGAGATCACAACCACCTCGGGGAAGGTGCAACAGATAAAAGAAGTCTGTCACTATCTCAGAATCCTCAGTTGCATCGAGGGACAGCTTTAATACACTAGAAAGTCCTAGTGATGCATCCATACTTAAAGACCAACAAACTTTTCCTGGGCTTAGTGGAACTGGTTACAGTTACTTGGCTTACGTATTCAAGTATACCTCCGGTGACTGAGACTCTGGACATGATGATGACATGTGGTAGGGGGCGCAGGATGTTTTCACTGTTATATAAAGCCATGAGAGCAGACTCAGGGTCTCTAGCCATTAAGGCACGGGATACTTGGAATGAGGATTTACAGTCACCATTGCCTGAGAAAAGCTGGGTGAGGGCATGTGCTTTAACACGTAAAGTATCCAGTAATGCACGCCTAAAACTGTGACATTATATCTTTCTTCACGGGTGCGCTTGACCCCGTGAGACTACATCGAATGTACACTACTCAGCCGCATGAATGCCCTAGATGTAGCAGGTCCCAAACAGGGTTTTTGCATTTAGGATGGAATTGCTTGGAGGTGCAGCAGTTATGGATTAAAGTGGTAGCAAAGGTTCGAGAGGGGTTGGGTATCCGAGTGGAGGCTACCCCAGAGCACTGTCTCCTGGGGCTGACACAAAAAGCCCAAGAAATTAAAAATGGCTTACAAATTGCTGCAGTTCGCATTGGTACTGGCCAAACTTTGGCCAGCTATATCCTGAATGAGTGCTTGAGCTCCGACTAGAGAGTTCGACAAGGAATGTGGGAGAATGGTCTCTTGCAGAGGAGTTGCATATGAAAACCTACAGAAAGGATGATAAATTAGAGGAGGACATCACACTCTGGAGAGAATAATGCAGGGAGCTACTTAAACCAATGAGAAATAGGAATGGTCAGACTGAGGATTCTGATAGTAATAGCGAACTGTGAAGATAAGAAATGTGTTATTCTGTAACCCTGAGGGATGGATATTACATATGTGTCAAATGCAAAGCATGCATACAAGGCCACATCTTCTTTTAGATTTGCATGTACGATGGATATGTCGCTGGACTCTGTCATCATGTGGGAGTCATTGGTGAGATGTATATCTATGTTATGTGCGACAGCTCAGTTATTGTTGTTCAAAAACTGAATAAATAAAGTAATTTAAAAAAAAGACCAACACATTTTTTTAGATCCGGAATAGGGGAGGTCACAGAGATGGGGGATGAGGCAGAGGTCGAAAATGGTACATCAGTTCCTCAGATGACTAGAAAACTAGACTCAGTTATTATCAATGGGGTTCCCCATTTTCTGAAAAGAGGATCTCAATTCAATTTCATTTTTAACGTATTCAACCATATTCTGTCCTCATCAGAGTTCTCATTTGTGAGTCAAGGGTTATCATTTCTCTATATCAAGTGCCCAAAATATTTTGCTCTACAAACAGAACTATTACAATTCTTTAAAGAGATGAGACTTAAGGCTTTCTTCGGGGATACTATCATCTCTTGACAGGACACCACAGACTATAGACTACCCTCACATTTTCTACCACCTGCGGCAACCATTTCTGTTGTGATCCTTACATTTGAACAGATGGTTCAATAAAGATATTTCCATTTAATAACATGAGCATCAGTTCACTCTTTTTAATATCTCTAAAGGAGAGAGAACCGCCCATCAATGTCTGAGAAGCACTCACACCCTAGTTAGAAAACCAGCAGACAAGGGAGGTGGAGTACTACTACAAAACATAGACAAATAGAAACAGGAGATTATTCAACAACTAGATGGCACTAAACATTACTGTCAACTGTCTGAAAACCCCATGAAAGATATAAAAGGTCAGATTATTTAGGCCTCGATGAATTTCACTTTTTAAAAGTAAATAATTTGAGAACCCATGTACTATATACCTTACCCAGAGTTCAGAATAAAACACACAATTCCCCAAACGGAGACCTATTTTTCCTGTTGCAGTCTATTGTAGAGGCCATTGCACAATGTATGGAGTTCTTTATCAAAATGTTTGTACCATAGACCAACTGCTGTATTTGTGACAGCACGGATTTCACCAACCTAGTTGAAGAATCTTCACTTTCATGATTGATTTGACAAAAAATGATGGTGCTCTAATATTACACAAGGGGAAAGGATCGAATTTATTCAGGATCTGCAAGAAACTTGGCCACATACCCAACAAGTTCTCAAAGAATTCAGAATGGCTCTATTACCTTTGTCCTTGACTAAAAACTTTTATGATTGTGACAAGCAATACTATGTATAGATAAAAGTAATATTGCAGAGAGCTATGTTTGTTCCCAACTTTCCCCATATGAATTGCGTTGAAAGATATATCTTCTTGATCATCACCAATCCCTTTTGATAACCAATATCTTGTTAGACACTCTAAATAGATGGTGTTTTCCTGATCTGTGCAGGGCCCCAGAGGCACCTGATAGACTTCCATTACTAGCTCAATACTAATTGCAAAGGACTGCATTTCACCGTGCATCATAACAGTTTATAGATAGAAGATTTGGATTTTTGTGAGGGTTTAAGATAATTAATTATACAACATACTGTAGACAACAAACAAAGCTAAATACATCTCCTTTTCTAGCTATCAACTGAGATCACTCACTCTTTAGAATATGGCTAGGTTGTCAGAATAAGATTGTAAACTTAAGGCAGACGTCTTTAGAGAAGCAGCAATTTTATCCTAGAACGTCTTACAGAGAGGTTATCCATGACATCTTGTATGCCACTGCATGAATAAAGCATGAAGATTGTAAAAAGATAACCCAACATTGAATTGGTCTGTTTTACAACTTTCTTTCTTGCTTTGAATTTCATCACTAAATGTAAAAATAAATGAAAATGTTGTCTGCTGGGGACCTGATCCTTGACCTACCAATATTTGCATTACATAAGGCCAAAATCTAAATGATCATCTGGTGAGGGCAGCACTCCCAAGCACCAGCATTCCACAAAATGTCAACGATGTCCGGGGTCTGACACCATTGACAAGATACTACAAATTAGGCCAATGTAGTGTTTGTAATCTCACTATACACACTAAGGAGTTTTCTTTCCTACAAGTTACAAATACATTGAGGTACTTTCCTACCTGCAACACGAACTCACTCATAAACATGATTTTTTGTTGCTGTGGCCTTTTTTATATAGGACAGAGTAGCGAAAAAAATCACCTTTGCATCTGCCAACATGGAAGTGGACTTAAGTGCAGGGTCCTTCATGCCATTATTGTCTCTAACTTTCTTGAAAAGTAACATATTCAGAGTGAATTCAGATTGCAAGTAATCTCAGTGCTCTCACTACCAACCAGAATTGCTGATGTTCCAAGAATGCTCAACAAAGAGGAACTTAAAACGGACTCTATGATGTAGCATTGTTAATAAGGAACTTAACAATACTGTAGATTTACATTTGTTGAAATAAGTGAGGAATCTTCTGAAGAACTGTGTATTTGGGCCATTTCATTGGTCCTTGATTTTTATCCTATAACTAAACAATTTGAGATGTAGTGTTTATTATGTATGTCTAATCTTGTTGTGTGCAAGATGTATTTTATTTTGTAGCAATCGGCTGCTCTTCATAAATTTTAATTTTGGTCTACATCCCAGACCTTTTATTTTTTTTGTAAAAAACCTTTAATTTTAAGATATTGTGATTTATATTCAAATAGTATATGCTCCCGATACAATTTTGTAAGACCCTGTTAATATGCTTTCATGCAATCCCTCTTAATCATAAGATCCTACCTGCTTTCTATTTCTTCCATCTTGTCTTCTTGAATACGCTATGGGCTTTCAATATCATCATTCTACCACGCCTTTTTAGTTTTGTATGATTTTTTTTATTATGGATGCAAACAGAGATCATCACAGTGTATACAAATAAAAGGAAAAAAAAAACAGGGTGGCAGCCAAGTCGCATAATGTTCATAAAACAAGATTAGTACATCGAGAAAATATACAACTGGAAAATCATATTTAGATTATCAATCCTTAAATACTTTATGCCAAATAGTTTGAAATTTCCGGATAGCATGTATACCTCTGGTTTTTGTCACAGCTTTTTCCCTTTCACAGATCTCAACCAACATGATCCACCATTCTACAGAGCTAATAGGTTTGGAGGAGATCCAAGCCCTGGTGATGGTGAGCCTTACAGTAACGATGGCAAAAAGTGCACGACTTGCAGGACTAGGGTCGGTCTTAAAACCCATCATTATCTCCTGTATAGTGAATCTTAATTCTAGACCCAATCTGTCTCTACAAACATGGCTAATATCTTCCCAGAATGCCCAAATTGGTGGGCATTTAGTGAACATGTGCACTATGTCGACCACGGTGGCTCCACATTTGGGACATTTTGTTTTATCATCAGGGGTTTGTTCGCCTCTTTTTTCCCTGCAACTTGCTGTCATCTTAGGAGTATAATATAGCATACACAGTGTCCTGAAATTTTGAAGATTTAGATTAACTGACACTACAGCATCTTTTAGTGTAGTAAATGCGTCATTAATTACTACAGCAGAAATATATGTTCCCAAAATGCGACTCCACTTCAGAGTGAGCTGGACACATGGATCTGTTCTACGCTGTGTAAGATATTGGTAAACAATAAGTATTCAATGTTTACGGGGTGTTTCATGGATAAGTGTCAGAATTTTGTGGGCAAAAATGGACACAAGCCCTTGTGATCTCAAGAAAAAATCTCTAATCTGCAGATACTTGTAGTAGAAATGTTGAGGGAGTGAGAATGTATTTTGGAGACTTTGAAAGGTCTTAAAACCAGTAATGTAGTATAGATGACCAAGTCTCTCCACCCCGTATATAGCCCAGCTCTTTGCCAACCTATGCTTGAAGATTTCGGGCAGGATTGTGTCGTCCGAGAGAGGGAACCTATCATGAAAAATTGGAAGCGAGTAGCCAAAAGAATGTCCCGCCAAATAGTAACAGTGTCTCTAATGGTCTTGAAGCTAACAGGTTAATAGTAATTCGGATCTAGAGTGCGATATAGAAATCTACCACTTTCTTGGCCCAGTAAAAACTGATGGTAAAAAGCTTGGTTTTTATTTAAGAGAAGACTATGACGACGCCCCGAGAAAGAAGTCCAGAAATAAAGCTTAAAATCCAGTAGTTGAAGACTCCCTTGTATATAAGAATATTTTATAAATGTAATCTCTCGCCGAGCTCGCTTATAACCCCAAATGAAACTACTTATAACACCGTCGAGTTTTTTAAAGAAAGAATTAGGAACTCTTAAAGGAATGGCATGGAATAAGTATAAAAAGTTAGGTAGTGTCAACATCTTTGTTATATTGCATCTCCCAATAATGCTGATGGGAAGAGTGTGCCATTGCTTTAGCTTTTTAGTGCTTTCCCGTAGCATAAATTCTTAATTCAGATTAAATATGTTTTGTATTTCCGAAGTAATACGCATGCCGAGATAAGTTGCTACTTGGCATATGCCTGCAATGGGTCTAACCAGCTTAAAATTAACAATCACTAGTGTCTTACTAGTATATAGTTTGTAACCAGAGAGTGGCCCAAAGGTTTGTGCCTCTTTCTTAATAATTTCTAGAGAGGCTGCTGGATCAGCTGTACTAATCGTGATGTCGTCTGCGTAAGCCGTAACCTTAAGTGCACATGTTCCAGAGCATAATGGTGGAATTCCATTGTTAATCATCAACGTCCGTTATGTAAAGCGTGAACACAAGTGGGGACAAGGGACACCCCTGCCATGTCCCTCTATATATACGAAAAGGCATATATTGAATACTTAAGTAGCTCAGTTTAACCTGCGGTGTACAATATTAGGCTTGGATCCACGTAAGAAATCGGTCAGTAATTCCGAAAGCCGTAAGAGTAGACCATAGACAGCCCCAAGCAACGCAGTCAAAGGCCTTTTCAGCATCCAAAGGTATCATGCCTAAATTGCTCCTAGTTGTATTAGCATAATCAAAGGCCCTAATTGCAGTATTAGTGTGTACTGTGGTTCCTCGACCCCCTATGAAGAATGTTGCTGTCCTGAGACCAGACCCAACATCAAGGGAGCCAGACAGTTAGCCAACACCTTGGCATAGTGTTTGGCATCCACATTAATAAGGGAAATAGGCTGATACAAACCACATTTATCAGGAGGCTTACCCTTTTATTTTTTTTTAAACGATGTTGGAGATGTTCCAGGTTGGAGGAGTGGTCCCAGAAATGGCAATCTCTTGTATGACCTTGGCAAACACAGGTAGCAGATTATTCTTAAATTGTTTATAAAATTCCACGGCAATTGAGTCATCTCCCGCAGCCTTGCCAGGTGGCAATGCCGACAAAGGCATAAATAGTTCCTCCTGAGAGACTTCAGAAGTCTGCTGCAAGGCAGCCTCCTCCTGCAAGGAGGGAAGAACTGCTCTTCCTAAGTACTTAGAAAGTTCCTCAGGATTTATCAGATGTGTTTCAGCATATAACGTTTCATAGTATGTTAGAACTGTTTAAGGAACCTATTAGTCTCTGTATAAAGTGTGTTATCTGTTCCTTTAATTTCCTTAATTGAGTTTTTGGCTTTTTTATCTGCCAGTTGGTATGTTAGTATCTTCCCCACCTGTTCACCATATTCGTACTGCAAAGACAGGAGTTTATTATAGTTCACAGCAACGTTCTCCCTTAGAGACCGACCAGCTAAAGCTCGAGCAGCAATCAGATCAGAATAAATCTGGAGTTGGCTAGGATAATTATCTTTAACAGCAATGGCATGAGATCTTTCCAGATTAGCAAGTAGCTCACAGGCAGCTTTAATTGCAGCATCTCTGGCTTTATTCTCTCTCCAGATAAACTGCTGAGTAATGTCTCTAATGTAGGCTTTCATTGAGTGCCAAAGAATACAAAAATTGGTAGAGTTAACCTCTACCAAAAGTCCTTCCTTATGTACGATATAATGATTATCTGACATTAAATAATGAGGAAAAGAGAAAGAGTGTCTAGTTTTAATTGTCGGGTAAGTTTTAAAACTAAGAATTAAGGGGCTATGATTCGATGTGATTTTAGGACACAGCTCAATCCCAGCCGTCTTGAGAATTTGTTCATGGGCCCACACCATATCAATCCTGGAATAATGCCTGTGTGGTCATCAATAATAAGTGAAACCTGGAAGACCTGGATGTATATCACTAAGGTTATGTAAGCATGCTAATTCCAGAATCGGCGCCCTAACTTTGGGCATTCTAACAATAGTGCGAGGGCTAGTGGAATCTACAGCATATTCCATCACGCAGTTGAAATCCCCCCAAAATTATCATCACCCTCTGTAATTTCAGTAAGGTTAGCATTGGCTCTTTAAAGATCTCTGGATTGTCGACATTGGGGCCGTACAAATTAACAAAAACGTATTTCACATCAAGAATAAACATATAAGCAATTACCCACCTCCCTCTTGGGTCGACTAAAACTCTAAGTCTTGTGTACGTGAGTGCTTTACTAGCAGGAATTGCAGTTCTTCTAATTGAAAGGCTTTGTGAAGTACAGACAACGGTATGGTATTTCAGTTCATTGAGGAGTCTACTATTTGTATGAGCTAAATGTGTTTCTGATACGAATACCAAATGTGGTTTATATAAATGTAGCTCTTCCCGGACAAGCCGATGTTTACTAGCAGCATTCAAACCAGAGGCGTTCCAACATATACATTTAAGTGATGCCATAAAACATCAAAAATTTAACACAATATAACACAATACAAAGATTTCCCTTACTGTAAAGTAACCTTTTTTTAGTATGATACGTGCATTAAAGACTTATTCGTAGTGCCACACCAATATATAAGCAGCTTAGTACCTACTCTCTGCCATTCCGTTTGTATGCTCCCTTTGCTTTTACCCAACCCCTTGAGCACTAACCCTCCCAGCATCCCAAAACTAACCCACCCAGATCCCACCCTGTGTCCTAGGAAAAAATGCACCCCCCTCCCTGCTGTTGCTGGCATGACAGGTACTGAGAGCACCAGCACCATGAGAACCGCCCCATCCACCCACTGCACCGTTAAACTCAGAAGAGTCTGTTTAACCAGAGAAAGAAAATATAGAAAGGACAAAAAGAAAGAGAAAAGGGAAAAAAGCTAAATTGTATCAATCATATATCGCTGGGAGTATCCCTATAAGAGCAAAGGCTAAGGCTAAGAAAGACCCTGCCCAAAAACCAACAATATCAATATCAACATGACAGTACTTTATTTACTATAGGTATGACCCCCCAAATACCAATTTGCTCCCCTCCCTGACCATACTTTGTAGTATCATTAGAGTGAAAAAAGGTCAAACCAGGAAGACAGCAAGGAAACTGCAACTTTGCCAGAGCCTGTTGAGCAGCGTGCTCAGTGTGCACCACATGGACTTGGCCATTTTTTATGATTTTCAAACAAGCCGGTTCTTGTAGAAAGACCTACACTCCTGCAGATTTTAAAGGATCTATAAACTGACGCAGTTTCCATCGTCTGTCCATCATAAGATCCAACCTACAAAAGATAGAATAAGAACCCACACTAATAGGGGCAGTAGGATGGGCTTTGATGGAAACTGCTTGTCGTGGAAGATAGTTTCCAAAAAAGATTAAAAAAAAGACCGAGGAAAACGACGATCTGCAGAGTTGTTAGCAACAGAATGCAATCTATGCGCACATTGTATTTGGCAGTCCCAGTCCCATAATCCATATCAGGAAATGCACTCTTGAGTAGTTTTACAATGAATGCTCTGGGATCAGCGCCTTCCTCATTTTCAGGTACACCAAACAGACGAATTACGTTGTTGCCTATTCTCTAAATCCTCAACTTTACTTAGCAGGAAAATAAGCTGGTTTTCATGTGTGTCAGAGGTCTTAACGACCCTTGTCATGTGGTCCTCGGTGTCTGATACTCGTTGTTGAAGCTCTGTAATATCTGCAGTTAATGCAGCTACTTTGTTGTTTACCTCAGCAAGGGTCTTCTTAATCACTGAGCTGTCTGCTTTTGCCTGCGAGTAATATGCCTGGGCTTCTTTCCTTTGAACCTGTAGTGCCTGTAAGATGGCAACAGCAGAAGAATCTAGTGAGCCAGCAGTTTGAAACATTCAACTGAGCCTCAGCCCAGGTAGAAGCTGGAAGTGTCGGAGGAGAGGAAGAGCTTGCTGAGTGACTTAAAGCATTATCTGATGCTGAGGTCTGATCACGTGATGAGCTTAAGTCTTGATGTAGCAAGGTAGGGCCAGAAGCTAGTCCTGAACCCAGGGTGTGGCCAGTAGAAGGACCAGGGTCAGAGCCGAGGCAGGAACTAGAGAGTCTCGATATCAGAGTTTTCACTCCACCTTTTGCGGTAAGCCATTTACGAAGTGGACTATTGGTGATGGCCAGTTTAGTGGGTGCAGGTTTAAAACTGCGCATGTCGCTTTCTTTATCACTTCCTTTTTTGTAGTTTCTAGTGTCTTTGATATTAGAGTTGCATCTTTTCTTCTTCTTTTTCTCACTAGACAAGACAGATCGATTGATCTGTTGTCTGTGTGTCACCGGGCATCACATTGCCGGTAGTATTTGCCGCTAATCGTAATTTTGAAGATTCCCATCTTTGCAGGATGACTGAGCACCAATGATAGTTGAGGAGGTAGGAGAAAAAGTAGCTTGCTCTTACCTAACCGGCGAGGTATCCTGAGAGTCATCAAACTGTGCATCATCTATGGTTCCTAAGGGATCTTCGCCAATCTGACGGTTCTCGCCAGTATCTTGTTCAGCAAGTAGGAAAGCGCGATCTGCATTATCTGAGTTAGGGGGGTGTCCTAAATTTGCTTGTTGGGTAAGTACTGGCAACGGGTCTCCAATTTGCGTATCTCCTTTTGGAGCATTATCGCCTTGTTTAAGTGAGGTATCCAAAGGTAAATAAATAGGGACATATTCTGTCAGCACTTTGCCATGTGACCCATGTGAGCTAGGTATTAAGGAGTCCTGCGCCGGAGGACATTCTGTGCGAGATTGAGAAGGGAGGACAGAAGGCGCTGCGATAGACTCCTTTGAACCATTTAGGACTGCCTCTAATAGTGCCTCCACCATTTTCCCCTCTGGAGGTGGATTTGTGGTCTCCCAGGGTAGATAGGCTTGCTTGCATTGTCTGAGTGCAAGATTTTAAGAATAGGACGCCCGACCTTAGAGGTAGAGCGATTCACGGTACCTTTTGGAGGCAGAAGCTGTGGTTCTTCCCAGTGGCGTAACAAAACTTGAGGGGGCCTCCCTGCAAAGTGCAAAGCAGGGCCCCCTTCCGGACTTACTCAGGAGCTCGCAAGCCAGTATACTGTGCTGAGGGAACCTCCTTAAGCTCGGCCCCCCCACACTGCAGGGGCTGCAGGGGCCTTTGTTATGCCACTGGTCCTTCCCTGTTCAGTGTAGTATGCTCAGAGGCGGCTATGAGAGTGCGGGTGGCAGCTCTACCCCCTTTCTGGACTGTTGTTTTAGGTGGTGCCATTCTGGACTATTGTAAAGAAAGCACCAATGCTGCACTTTTATTCTCAATTCATTCACAATGCATTGAATGAAATAATGACAAAAACAACCACTTTTTCAGTTGGATTTAATCCCAAAAGCTTTTCACGATCTACATTGAATCTTTATCCAAAGTACAAAACAACATATTTAAACCAAAATGGGCAACCTTTTATTTTTCTCACAAACATCAAAACCTATGTTGATTCAACACTGTTACTAACTGTATGCATTCTCAACAACCCATACATTCTGTTAGTGCCCCCCTTCACATATTTCAAACATCCCACACTTCTCACTACACACTCCACCCGCTAGCCAGACACACTCTATACAAAGCATTTACATAATATGTACATCCCAAATATTTACTTCAAAACTAAACAGGAATAAGGCCATCAAAAATATCAGTTTATCCCAAATAAGAATAATACACCATTCATTTTTTGGTTTTTAGATTGGCCTAAAACAACACGGTCTACGCGTTTCGAATCCCTCCTCTTGCAGGGATTCTCATCAGGACCAGAGTAGCTGAAAGACATAAAAATGACTTTGTCTTACTAAGTGACCATGAACCACCCTAACTGCAGCTGCAACTCATATGCGTGTGTCCTTACCTGCATCAAATGCTTGCAGGGGCAATACTGTTGATTGACAAAAACAATTGACCTGTGAACATATCGTCAAAAAGCTCTCCCACCAAGATTAACTATGTCATGGTCTTGTCAGATAGAATTTAGAGAATCTTACTTGGGACCACTATGGGCAATGAAGTGCCGATTCTTTATATTAGATGATTTTTTCTGCAACAGTAAAGAAGCTTATTTTAGTATAGGCTCATAAATTAAAAGAATTTGTGACAACTTAAAGAAATGAGAGATGGAATACCTTTTATTATTTTCTATCCTCCTCGGTGGATCTTGATTTAGAAACTTAAATCAAGATCCACCGAGGAGGATAGAAAATAATAAAAGGTTCATTGGTGGGGCCCATAACACCAACACTCATACGTCTCACTCGAATCTGTGCGCAGGAAAAAAAGCTCTGGACATGTGGGGGTACCTTGTTACCTATCGGGAGTAATTCCTTTACATTATATACATTATATACATCTGCACCTATAGAATCCTAACTTTGACATCAAGGCACTCCACCACTTGGTCGATGGACCAATTAGTTGGACTGGTTGATGGTGATTTAGAAGCAGCTAAAACACAATTAAAGTCTCGGAAACATTTAATTAATCATCAGTACCTAATTAAAGAATCACAAATTCTCATTAATCCAAATTTTGTTTATCTAATTTAGTTTGCTCTGCATTAGCATTTAAAATCTACAGTTTATTACATAATTAGTTTTATTTCAAAGAGACATAAATGTTTAGAACATCTGCATAAGTTTGCATGGCATTATATTTAACAAATCTCGTAAATTGGAGACCCTCCAATCACACAGAGGATTACTCAAGTCTCTACGACAATTTCCAGCATAAACTGTTCAGCCCACGGCAATAATCAAAACCCTCCAGATAGAATCGCTCTCTCGTATCCAAAGAAACCCAGGAAAACCATGGAAATCTCAGTCAGTTCAAAGAAGACCCAATGCCAAAATGATCATCCCAACGAACCAACCCCCCTCTGAGAGATCACTGTTTTTTATACCCTTTTCCTTCTTAACTTTAGGTCAATGTGCAACAATTTAGGGGTAGAAAGTGTTTTGATTGGCTAATCCAATTTAATTTGTAAGTTCTTCGAGTATTCTCATGTTCGCCTGTTTTTCCATGAGACCTGGCATGGCAGCGCTCAATTGTATATCTTTTTTGTAATTCACAGGCAAAAGTTCCGAATTAACAACAAGCAAGCCTCCTCGTACAGGTCTGTACTTGTCCCCTCGATCGTTCACACCATTCATTGTTTGGCAGTCGTCCATGTTCCTATCCTTGACAAGGAACACTCTGGTTCATGGTTGAGGTCACTTGGTGATCTCCAGAGCCATCCAATTCTGCGCAGTAGACATCGCGCTCACATGACGGAGGCACCCTCGTAGCTCCATTTTAAGTACTGCGGCCTAGTAGGCCCGAATGCCAACTTAAGGAAAAACAAACATAACAGCAATTAGAATATAGAAATGAAGATTCTAATGTTTAAACCCACACTAATCCCAATGTATATCAGTATTTCCTAGCTTATAGCAACATTTAAGGCAATAATACTCACCATTCCGCATTGCTGAGAGCGCAAACCATCACAAAAGCGACATGAATCATGCAATTCTCTATTTTGCCACGTTCTAAAGTTAGTTTGCGTATCACAGTTAATTATTTTAATTGTTTTGCCATGCAATTAGCATTTTAGTCCCACGTGTATCTCATGTTTATCAAGGTGCAAAAGTTGATTAGTCGGTCCATTCCACACTAGTTAGTACAAGTTAATAGTTAATATGGTTAAGTAATTAATTTCATGCAAAATAGAGGAGGTATACAAAATTTTGTTTTACCTGCTCCATCAATCCCCCCTTTGGTGATTTTTAACATCACCACAAATCACAATAAAATGTCAAAATTTTTCTATGGAAATAGTTTCCTTGCATTTGTTAGGTTACATCATAGTGTTTCCCATATCATTATCATCTCGTTTTCTTGTACATGTTGTCTTTCAATTCTTCTAGTTCTATATCTTCTACCTCTCTTTCTCGCATTTCCTTCTCTTTTCTTTTCTTAATTTCTCTTTTTATCTTATTTTGTAATTTTCTTCTTTTTATACACACACATCCTAATATCAATACCCCTATTATCACACAAGTCACTGGTATCAGTATTTTACCCACAATAGCGCTACCTAATTTTGTTAATAAACTCCTTATAGTAGAAAAACTTTTACCAAGTTTCTCCCAAACACTTTCAACCGCCAGTGGAACAATTTCCTCATGCAAATCATTTATATTCTTAATGTATTTCTTTAAGTTTTGACTTTCGTCAGGAATGTAAGTACAGCAATGTTGTACCTTCAGCATTTCACAGACTCCTCCCTCTTTGGCCAATATAATATCAAGGGCAAGTCGATTTTGCATGATCATAGCTCTCATGGCAACCATTTCGGTATTCACCATTAAGAACCCTCCAGCTGTGCTTGTCGATAAGCGATCTAGAACTGTGGACACTTTTCTAATTTTGTGTGCATTCAGAGATACTCCAACGGCTGGTATCAGTGCTCGAAATATATCCCCAATAATTTTTGACCAACTCTCCCTCCTTTTACGTGTTAGTTGTCTACCTATTGCGTGCAAACCATCCTCTCCCCTTCCTACATGAAATATTTTCGGGTAGATCAGGCCTAAGTAGCGTGTGCTATACCAGTGGTCCGGTAACCTATTATAAGCCCTGTTCCCACAGATGTAATATATTCCAGGGAATACTGGATCATTTTAAATCCCCATCCTCCCATGATTTTATATAGGTCATGACATTCAGTTGCACCTACAAAATAATTATCATAACCAGTGTTATCTCTACTGATGCACAATTTCCCTCTCTGAGGCCAATCTAAAGCCATTGCTGGATTTGTTTCTCCCTTTAAATGGTTTTCCTTTCCAGCCTCCCAGAATATTGTTTCCATCTTTTCCCCAGACACTTTTCTCAGCATCTTAACTCTCCTCTCCTCTACCATGTTCAGAAATATTTTCTCTTCTTTTCTCAGACTACAAGTAAGATTATTCTTAAACACTTCTTCTAAAGTTAATTCCCTTGTTTCCAAGAAAAATTCACCTAAGATTCTACCAGGAATCACCTTGTTTAGTTCGGGAACTACAGGTATCTGTGAGAAAACATTATCTACATCAGTATAATAGTATTCTAATTTCCCTATTTTATAGAACAAACTGGCTAATACACTACAAGTTATCCCATATGTCAAAGGAAGATGATGATAGGTGACACCTTCTGACACGGATGCAGGTAAATGCATGCAAACTTAACAGTCTCTAACTTCCATAGTCTTTACATATTCGTACAGCAACTTTGAAAAATTTTTTGGGGAAAAATCATTTATGGACTTATCTTTGTGCATTTCAGATCTATCTACCAGTTTAGTAACATGGGTATCGTCAATCTTTCCTTTATTAGTGTTTTTCTACGTCTTCAAAAGTTACTCTAAATGAAACGGTTATTGCTAATATGATCCAGACAAGCATTAGTAATCCTGTACAACAAAAACACATTTTACACCATCTTCGGTGAACCTCACATGTAAGTTTTCTACCTTCTGTGTTTGCCATTTCGGAAATGATCAGTGTCTTTTGACTTAGCCTCTTTTCATTCACAATTTACTTTTGTCTAACCTTAATGCTTTGATTGCCTACTCGGTTGTTTCGGTTCACGTGTCTTGTCTGGAGGTTTAATTCCTTATGTCTTGCTTTGTCATTTCAATCCATACATGGATCATCTTTGTCTCTGTTTTCACAATCTTGGTTCAGAACTTCCTGATCAATAGTCTCTTCTCTGATATCAGATAAGATAACTCTCAGGATTTCCAAATCTTCTTCTTCCTCAACCACTCTTGTATATCAGGAAGTGCCACATACGTCCATTCTGGTGACTTGTACTTCTGGTTCGGTTTCTTTATCCTTTTTGCTCCTTACAGGTGTGTCTGATCAGTGTCTTCTGATTTTCCTTGACTAGACACTTCATTCACTTGTTCAGCATTGGAAGGTATTTTTCTCGTTAATCGGTATCTCAATATTTTAGGTTTGTCAGGCCAAATTTCTTCTCTTGACAGCCTCTTTAACTTCGTCCCTTTCTCTTCTCGCTCCGTTTTCCAAGCTCTTTTCCTTAAAGTTCTTCCTCCTTTACTTTCTTCTTCACTCTCTTCAGATTCAGTATCAGTCTTGCTTTTACTATCTTTGGATTCTGTTCTCAGGTACTCAGGTTCACTATCTGCATTTATCCCTCCTCAGGTTTCTTCCACGCAATCTTCCTGCTGACTAACTGTCCCTTTTTCTACCTGAATGTATGTCGTCCCTACACCTCCTCGGGGGTCTTCCGCAATGATCTTACCCTCACTCTCTGCATCTAATTCCTCCCCTTCTATTTCTATGATTTCAGGCGGAATTTCTCTTGTACTTGGTGCTTCTCTATCAAAGATTTCTTGTTCAGTTTCTCCAGTATTTTCACTTATCCTTTCTTGTATTCCCACTTGTTCTGTCTCTGATTCAGAGCTAGTATCAGAAATTTCCAGTCGTCTCCTTTGTGGTATATTCTCCTGCCCCACAACTTGGCTCAAATTCGCTTCTCCTGCTCTTGCGGTTTGTCTTGTTCTTGTTTCTTCTGATTCTGACTCAGAACTGGTGTCAGACTCTTCCAAATGCTCTTCTTCAGATCGATTTACAGGACCAGGGACTCGAAGAGTGTGACTAGCATGAATCCAATTCTTTACCCTGGTACACTTCACAGCAGTCGTCGTCGTCAAAATCACTTGACGTGGTTTCCCCCAGCGTGGAACCAGACAATTTCTCCTTCTGTGTACTTTGATGCGTACCCAGTCTCCAGGACTCAAGTCATGAGCTGGCTTCTTCTCAAAGATGGTCGCATCTGGTCCAACCTGATGAAACACAGAATGAACTGTATCAGCCAACCCCTTGCAATAATCCAAAACGAAGTCATCAGATATAGGCAGCAGTTTGTTGACAGGAATGAAAACATGTCTCATTGCACTACCCATAATAATTTCATGGGGGCTCAGGCCGGTGCTCCTATCAGGAATTGACCTAATAGTCATGAGCACAAGAGGTGAGACATCCAGCCATTTTAGACCTGTGGCCAAACACATTTTCCCCAATCTGTTCTTTATTGTGCCATTCATTTGTTTCACTACTCCAGAAGCCTCTGGTCGATACGCACAATGTAGTTTTTGTTGTACATTCAATGCTTCACAAATTAATTTTATAATCTAATTTTGGAAATGCTTTTCCCTATCTGATTCAATTGTTCCTGGGAAACCAAACCTAGGAATGAACTCTCTCAATAGAAGTTTTGCAACTGTAACTCGATCACTTCTTCTAGTCGGGTAAGCCTCCACCCAACGTGAAAACAGGCAGACAATCACTAGGACATATCTTAGCCGGTTACATGGGGGCATTTCAATGAAATCAATCTGCATTCTAGTGAAAGGACCTCCCTCCCATCCTATGGTTCCCAAACTTACCACCGTTTTTCTTCCTGGGTTATATTGCTGGCATTTAAGGCATCTTTGACAAAGGCTCTCCTATAAGCCGAAACTTTGCATTATACCAGGTCTGTCTAAAAAGCCTTATCATGACATCCCTGCCTATGTGAGCCTGCCCATGGTACATCCGTGCCATGGTAGAGATCATGCTATCAGGCATTACTGGTCTTCCATCACGATAAACCCAAACTCTGTCTACCTCTCGTGGTGCACATCCTGATTGTATCCACTGTTTCTTTTCTTCTTCTCCTGCCTCTTCCTGTAACTGCCTCACCTCATCCCATGTACTCACAGTGTTAGTAAAAAGCAGGGGACATGACATAATTTCCCTTTCCCGATTTCTGTTTAAGAAATTTTGATTCCGCGCACAATATTGCGCTATGTCATTTGCAAACTCATTGCCAGCTGACATATAGTCCGTTCCCTTTGAATGTGCCGCACATTTTATGACTGCGATATGCTTAGGCAGCTGTATTGACTCAAGTAATTTAACAACCATTTCAGCATTTCTGATTGGAGTTCCACTCGACGTCAAGAAACCTCTTTGGGACCAAATCGGCCCAAAGTCATGCACCACTCCAAATCCATACTGACTGTCAGTGACTACAGTGTCTCGCAGATTCTTTCCCAACTTGCATGCTCTAAGCAGTGCAAACAACTCAGCAACTTGAGCGGACCTTACACCTTTCAGACAAGATGCTTCTAACACAGCCGCTACAGTACATACAGCATATGCAGCACTCAAAATCCCTTCTCCAGTTCTCAGACATTACCCATCCACAAACAGAGGGACATCTTTTATGTCCAGACATGGTTTGGTGCAGAAATCAAGCACTTTCAAACAGTCATGATCCACATCGTCCTTCATTTCCAAATTCACAGCATCAGGTAGTAATGTTGATGGGTTTACATTAAGGCACCTTACAAGGCTTACATTTGTGGCACCTAAGATGACCTTTTTATATTTAGTTAGACAACTATGCGTCATAAACTGTGTTTGGCTCCTGGTCAAAAGGATGGCAACATCAAGGGGCACAAACACTCTCACAGGATATCCCATCACGATTTCTTCACTCTGTTCCAAACTCTTACATGTGGCAGCCACAGCTTTCAAACAAGCAGGCAAAGCTACGGCTACGGGATCTAGTACAGCCGAAAAATATGCGATTGGTCATCTTAATCTTCCATGCCTTTGTACCAACACAGAAAGTGCACATCCATCTCTCTCACTGCAATAGAGCTTGAATTCTTTTTTGTAATCAGGCATTCCAAGAGCTGGCGCTTCACACAAGCTTTCTCTCAATTGTCTAAAAGCCTTCATCTCTTCTTTATTCAGTTCAAGGGGATCTTTCACATCACTTTTTGTCAAGCGTACCAATAGTTTCGCAATCAGCGTAAAGTTGCTGATCCACTGGCGACAATATCCCACCATTCCAAGAAACATGCTAACTTCTCTCTTTGTCATTGGTGCTCTCATTCCTTTTATTAGTATGATCCTGTCCACAGTCACTTTTCTCAGACCCTTTTTGATCTTATAACCTAGGTATTGTACTTCTTTTTGAAGTAACTTTGATGGGGATACTTTGAGTCCTCCATCCGCCAAATGATTCAACAGAGCAACTGTGTCCACCACACATGCCTCTCGTGTCTTCGATGCCACCAATACATCATCGATGTATTGCACGAGCACTGAACTTTCGGGCATTTTTAAATCTTCCAAGGACTTCTTTAGAATCTGATTAAATATCGATGGACTTTCTGTATACCCCTGTGGGATACGGCACCAGGCCAAAATACGCTTGCAAAACGGAACGCAAAAATTTGTTGGCTATTGGGGTGCAATGGGATAGAAAAGAAAGCATGACACAAGTTGATGACTATGTACCATTCCACATCATAGGGAATCTGATATAGGATTACCGAAGGGTCCGGTACAATGGAACAGCCTTGAACAACAATTTTATTAACTTTTCTCAAATCCTGCACTATCCTAAAAGTCCCATTCGGTTTCTTTAAACCCATGATCGGAGAATTACATGGACTACTCATTATTTCTCTCAAAATTCCTTGTTCAATTATTCTGTCAATTACAGGCGTTCCTCCTGCAATTATTTCTGGTGTCAATTTATACTAAGGAATATTCAGATAACTTACTCCTTCCTTTACATTTATTTTCACAGGATCTACTCTTTTCATCAATCCAATATCTTCTCCTGTGAAATCCCATACTTCAGGTTTTACTGTTTTCTTCAACTCTTGAGGCAATCCCTCCAGATCAAATACAACAAATGCCTCAGTGATTTCAGGTTCTAAGTTTGCCATTGTCATTTTATACAGTACATCTTCATCAGGAGTTTCAAAAGCTATGCCATCTGGGGTACAGAAAATAGTGCAATTTATTTTTCACAACAAATCTCTCTCCAACAGATTCACAGGGCTGGTGTCACACACGACAAATCGATGCATGTCGGTGAATTTCTCTATTTTAACCTTAACAGGATCTGTAAGATAAGGTTTTATCTGTCTATTTGAGACTCCAACTACTTGGATTGTTTCACCAGAGAGAGGAAGATTTTTAACGTCAGCTGAACAGTCGAACGAGTAGCACCAGTGTCCCCTAGGAAAGTAATGTTTTCATCATTTACCTTTCTATCCACAAAGGGTCCTGTCTGGTCTACCTCTAGAGTTGCGCCAAGTACGCACTCCTCTTCCTCTCCTATGCACCGCCAATAACTCTCTTCTGACTCACTCTCATATTGTTTTGCAGCCAATACTGCGAAACAGCACTAACGCGCTGTAGCTTTGTTACCTGTTTCTCGGTGTAGAATCCTGTCTCATTACTGTATCTCTGAGGATTTACGCTCTGTGGAAAAGGTGGCTTTGGCACCTGACACTGTTGGGTAACAACCTGCTGCTGTCGAGGCGGTTGACAACTCACCTCATTCTGCACCTGTGGATTCAATGATGCATTATCACCATTAGCTCTTGGTGGCAATTTTACACTCGGATTTCCAATGCCCTAATTTTCCGCAATTATGACATGGCCACTTCTTTTTAGCTTCCTCTAGGCTGATTTGTCCCTTTCCTTTCCCAATATTAGGTTTTTGTTTAGCTTGGCCTATGCCATAAGCTTGCTCAATCAGCTGGGCTTCTTGTCTCTCGGCTACCTTAACTTGTGCCCACATAGCCTTTTCTTTCAGTTTACGTGATTAAGCTTCAATTTCATCACTAAAATATTTTGCATGTCGTAACACTTCATCTATTTTTTTATTTTGCCAATCTTCTGTATGTTGTTTGATCATTTCACTAACCTCAGGCCTTAAACCATAGACAAATCTATACACAAAATGACTCAGATCCTTCTCACTTAATTTCTCATCTCCACTATATTGTTTAAAAGCCAACAGCAACCTTTCATAGTATACATGAACCGATTCTTTAGCCACTTGGTGAGTTCTGTCAATTTTTACCTAGTCCGTTTCCTTTGGAGGTACTTTATTTTTCAAAAAAGTAATTACCTGATCATATTTTTTCATTACTTCCGGATCAGGGGCTCCAGTCTTATGATTCCTAGGATACTCTTGAGTTGGCCAATCTATTGTAATTTTACATTCTGCCCATAAATCTGCAGCTACAATTATATTGAAAAGACCGTTCAGATCTATCCACAGCACTTTTGACAGTTTAACAAATCTTTCTACCTGTCGGTACCATTCAACTGGTTTTTCTCTTAACCGCGGAAAATCATTAGTAAATGACAAAATATCCTGTCTAGTCCAAGGAACATGAACATAACCTCCTCCTGGGATTTCCCTCATGGGACATTCGGTTACCACTGGCTCTTTTTCTCTCACTGGAAATGATGAAATAGCCTTATCTGTCATTTCCTCTTTCGGAACCATCTACTTTTCCACCTATCTACATCACCCTATTTCCTTTAGCAAGGCAATCAGTTCTTTAATTTGAGTCAATATCCCTGTAGTATTCAAATCTCCTTTTAAAAAAAATAAACCATATACGGTTTCTGTAATGATCGTATTTTCTAAAAGTCAATACCCATTTCACTTGCTGTCTCTTCCACTTTCTCATGCAAAGTTCTCGCTCTCCAAGTTATACTTTTGCAGAGGAACATTAGCTCCTCATTCTGATATGCTTTTAATTTTACAGTTGGAATGGTTCCTACGATTAATTCTTCTAATGTTACCTTTAATTTTGCTACATCTAAAGCTTGTGGTTCTGTATAATTTTGCTGTAAACTTCTTAACCAATCAATTAATTCTTCAGAAGTAGGACCTACAGGGGTTGTCTCGCTTCTTATTTTATCCGTATTTCTCTCTGGGGTTTCTGTTGCCGATTCTGTTATCATAAGTGTCTTACTCGCTGGACTTTGATTTACAGTCAAATTTTTAGGAGTACTTAAACCTGATGTTCCTGCCATATTTTTCCATGCATTCCCTAAAGATACATGTCTTTCTGTCTCTATTTGTCTACCGCAATTGTAAGGAACTGTTAAACAATGCTCACTATCTTTCTGTTCATCAAAGACAGGCATCACTGGTCCTATAGTTACAGGTTCCGTCACTGCTTCCATATTTTTAGTTAATTCTCTCATTTTCTCAGTTAATTCCAGAATGGTTCTAGCTAACTCAACTGAATTTTCATTTCCGGTTCTAATGGGTTGTGGCATTTAAGAATCTTTAAATGGATTAATTTTTCCCAAATTAGGTGGCGTTTGCTCAAGATTTTTATTTATCAAGGTTTCTTTTAATGGCGCACTCGGCGTCAGCAACGTAGAATTCGGTTGATACGGGGGAGTGTTTTTATAAAACATGTCCTCCACCACTTCATCTTCTGATTCACTCACTCCATATCTATAACCTTCTGACCGTGTGTTATTTCTCTTTTCTGTACATATTCTGGCACTTGTCTCTTCAGAATTTCTCAGAGGAAACATACCAAAAGTCATATTCGCGTTCCGCCATCTTCTCATTCTGTCATTATGACTTTCCTGACCACAATGTCTACCAAACATGTCATTATACCTTCTTCCACTCTGATGCCTTTCCCGGTCATACATCTCTTCTTCCCACTCCATCAAAGCCTCAAACTGAGTAGGTCTGGGTTTCGGTTCTAACCTCATCATGCTTTCTCTTAAATTTCTTAATACAGCCAAACTAAATGAACCACTTTCTGGAAACGCTAGTACTCCATGCTCTTTGGTATACCTTGCCCAATTATCTAACCAAATACATGTATGATACCAATAATTTTGCTACCATAAAGGATGCAGGCAATTTCGGTGGGGGAAGTATCTGTCCTTCCCTATCACAATCGGCTTATCCTTCTTAACCCCTTCCCTGCTCATGACAGAACCACTCCGTCATGAGCCACGGTTGCGCTGTGCTCATGACGGAGTGGTTCCGTCATGCTGCGGCCGTTGGCCGCCGCTCCGCCCACGCGGCGCTAATTTCCCGCCTGTGCGGGCGATTAGCGCAGTGGGCGGAGACGTGACGGAACCACTCCGTCATGAGCACAGCTCAACCGTGGCTCGTGACGGAGCGGTTCCGTCATGAGCACAGCGCCACCGCGCTGCCCC
This sequence comes from Triturus cristatus, assembly GCF_964204655.1. Lineage (NCBI taxonomy): Eukaryota > Metazoa > Chordata > Amphibia > Caudata > Salamandridae > Triturus > Triturus cristatus. The sequence goes on from NC_140594.1 coordinate 249,931,296, forward strand.
CAAACCCCCCTAGCACCGCGGCGGAATTCCTGCCGTGGCGAAGGGGTTAAATAGATTTTAAATTTTCCCAAACCATTATTTTTTCTCTTTCTTAAGTTGATCATAGTACATCATTTTTATTTTTCAAAGTTCTTAATCACTAGGCTTTGCAAATCACTTCTTTCATGACTTCTCCATATTCTGTCCAATCCCTGCGCGACTCACACTAACGCACCAATCCTGGGCATCTACGTCACACCGGCAATTCTCCACTCCTAGCGCGGCTCACACTAACGCGCCAATCAGTGAAAGCTTCATCTCTCTACAGCTGACCAATCCCAGCACGGTCTTTCTGGCGTCAGCCTTTCTTGCTACTCCTGCTCTTGCTGACCCCTCCTTTTAAAATTTTTATCGGCAAACTTTTCTTATGTTTTCTTTAATTAAAATCTGTTAGTAACAACATAAAACATCTCCATTGCATGTTTCGCTAAACCAAAGACACTTTTGTTACTGCTCCTGCCTCACCCCGACCCTTCATTTGCATGACATGGTGTTCATGCCACATTACTTGAACCAACCCCTACCCCTCCTTCTGCCTTCTTTCCCTCTGTCCAAACCCTAGCCACCCTTTAGTTGCTCCATCACCCTCCTTCGCGTCCCCCCTGTATTCCCAAGTCCATCACTTCTTCACAGTATCAACCCCTTCTCGGGTCACATATACACATATCGCCCTACAACATCCTATCCCATACTAACAGACCCTCATCATGGAACTCACAGGCACACATACTTACACCATCAACTACCCCCAGGCACAGAAAAAAGCGCTGCGTAGGGATCTGTGGTGAGATGTACGACATGGGCTGCATTGCAACAGTTGGAGTCTCACATGTAAACAACAGGGACGCTGGAGGCTTTTGTGCATAGAGAAAATGCACATGAAAGGATGCCAAGCAGTGTACAATTCGGAGAAGCAGCACTGATGTCGAAAGCCAAATAATATCCAAAGATGGCTGTGCTTTTTTCTACTGGAGATAGCGCACCACTCCACTTGAAGAGCTTCTAAGATCATTGACATGTGTGTCCATACAAATTACATATGTATTGGTAGTGTTCATGCTATTACAAGAGACACCTGAGGGCAGCGGACTCAGCGGACCTACCTGGTGGCAGCGCAACCATCTCCTTGGCCGTTTCGAACTCCTCGCCGCCTCTTGTCATTTGAGGCCGAAGTCGGGTGAGAACCACAGGTCCCAGCATTCTCTCCCGCCCCGCCCACTTCCGCCGGATAACGCGCCCGGAGGCGCAATAAACAGCGAGGCTCCCTCCGCGTCGCGGGACGCGCGCGGGCGGCACCGGGCTGAGCCCGGGCAGAGGGCGGGCCGTCTGTGGCCGTCAGGGGACGGAAGAGGCCGGGCTGGGCCACCCCCTTTGCATCTACAGGCTAAACAGGTAATCACTAAAAGCATGGGGAAACGTACAACGAAAACTACTTGTGTTGACACTGCCGCCCCTATTGAGTCGTCCACGTCGATAGACTCATTGTTGGCCAATGCCCTCACTATGGTCACCAATGAGATTGCTGATACTGAACGTAGAATGTCTTTTGGATTCCCCACCACTACTACTACTTTGCTATGTTCTCAATCTTCTAAGGCTTTATCTAACCTGGGCCTCCCCCTCTCCCCTACAGTAACGGTTATTAAACCAATTATTCATGTTGACACTCTACCTTCGACTACTGACACATCTAGTTTGCCGACTATTGCTGTAACCGACTGTTTAGCGGAGCCAGAACTAGATAAAACGCCATGCTCCAACAAACTTATAAGGGAGAAACGCAAGAGAGGCCCAGTGAAATGCATAATAAATAAAAGGAAACAATCAGGTCGTTGTAGAAATCAACCTACGCCACAGAGCATGTGGAACAAAGATAAAGCCAAAGATTGTGAATTAGTTATATCAAGTGCCACTGAGGACTTACTACTTTCCCCATTACCATCGGATGAAGGATCTGAGAGACCTACCACTCTTACACGAAGACTAGAGTCTCCAACTATGGACAAAAGCATTTGTGGGGTCTCTATGCCATTTAAGGAGAGTAGTGACAATACAGTCAGTACTCAGACTGAGTCCACCGATCAAAATTTAAATTTAAATTTAATGGCAATTTGATAGAAACTATTGTCGATACCATTTTTAAACAAGTCGAAATTCAAATAGTTAAACAATTTAATACTGTTTTTAAGAGATTGGATAAAATCGAAAACCTTGTCAAAAAAGAGGAAATTAAAAGGAAAGGCACTATTAGCCTAGATGTTGTTCGAGGCGAGAAAATTATGAGTAAATTGGAAACCTTATGTAATGGTTTGAGGGAGGGGGGCCTGACTGCTGCTGTTGATTCTGGCCGTGGAAACATGCAAGGCCCAACTGTTGACAAAACTGTCCTATCTAATAGCACTCCAGTCAATATTCAACCCACATTGCCTACGGGCCTAGATCATGACCCCTCTGGTGCAGAAGGAACAGTAATGACTGGTACTTCAATTTCGGATGCTAAGACCCCGCTAGCCTCCTCAATAGACAGGACAGGTATTATTCTGGATGGCATAAGCACTGGTGGAGGTACATCAGTAAGAAACAGACCCACTAATAATTTAGGGCCGTCACTCAACTTACCCCCAGAATCTTGCCCATATGTTTTAGTGCTAGCAAGCGTACCTGCTCTAAAAGAAGGCCAAAGTGAGTCATGGGTAGAATTACACAATAAATGTATCAATTGGCTGACAAAACATAAAGGGGCAAGATGGAACATTTCAAATGAGATTATACTAACTCGTAGGGTAAGTTGGGTGGGGCCACAACAGAAAAACATCAGCGGGGACTGCATAGTGATTAATTTTAGACATCCGAATTTTGTAAGATTTTTCATGGATACACATAACACCCACGTCAGTACATTTACCGCAATAAGCCTTCACCCACTGGGTTATTTCTATAGGCCCCCCCACAGACCAATTCAGACGGTTTCTAATACCATCCCTATATCTAACAGATTTTCCGCCTTATCGGACTTAGGAAGTCTAGACGGACAACCATCAATACCTTCTATTATATTGGATAAGGTTATTAGCACAGTGCCCCTGTATACGGCCAATCCCATATGTATTCACAAACCCTGCCCAGAGAGATTAGTCCTTCCACATGAAGTTTGTTCAGACCCTCCCATTGTCCCTACTCTTTCCACTATTACTCCATCAACTGACACTCTAAGTGTCATCAGTTGGAATATTGCAGGGCTTCCAGGTAAGATGAAAATCAAAGAATGGGTTACCTGGATAAGTAACTTTGATGTGGTAATGTTACAAGAAACATGGTGCACATGTACTCAACTATTGGAGGGTTTCTTTTGCCACAATCTCATTGTACCATCTCCTGCTTTGGGACGACCAAGTGGTGGTCTATCTATCTGGGCAAAAATTTCTAAGGACATGAAAATTGAACCTTTACACGTGGTTAGTAAAAACGTGATAGCCGTAAAATATGTTGCAAGGTTAAAGATTTGTTTTATAAATTTTTATAATAACGATTTTGTTAACCATCCTAACCCCACCTTTTTAGAATTGTTTAAGTTTATCGACGAAGTTGCGGATGGTGAAAAATATGGTCTATTTGATGGCATTTGTGTTGGCGGGGACTTTAATGCTCATATTTATTTTACATCTCCGCCCTGTAGACGAGGCTCTGAACTATTGGATCTTTTACATAGCAGAGACCTAGATGATGTCATGGGTCATTTTGGAATCGACGAGGGAAAGGTACCGGCCCCCACGTATATTGGCCGTGGTTGCTCAACCACGATTGACTATATGTTTACTTCTTCCCTCCTTAGCGAAGTGTTACTTAAGTCTGAGGTTGTCAGTAGCCCATATAGTGACCATCTGCCGTTAGTAATCCATCTCAAATCTATTAAAAAACCTGTAGGCCCATATGAGGTTGGAGTTCAAAATATTACTGTATCTACAGACAGACTTAGGATTATCTGGAGAGGGATTGATAATCGAGAGATTCTAACTAATGTGATGAAGAATAATCCCCTGTTGATCTCCAACTGCCTAACATTTGGTGGCCCTGATATTATTAGATCCTTCTGTGATCTATGTATAGTTATAAAAAGGGCAATTTCCAGACCAGTAACAGAACACAATACAAATAATCAAAGATGGTTTGATACCAATTGTTCGAGGGCCAATAGAGAACTTAGGAAAGCTTTGGAAGCTAAACCCCGAGATGTATCCCTCGTCAGTTCATTACGTTTTAAATATAAACAGGTTTTAAAAATCAGAACTGAAGAGCTCTTAATAAGCCATTGGGATAATCTCACTAAAACAATTGCCCTAAAAGATACTACTGGTTTCTGGAAAGAAGTAAAAAGCTTGAGAGCCCTGGGAAGCAATATCACCCCGATAAATTGTAACATCACAGGAGACTCATGGGTCAGCCATTTCTCAAAGCTTTATGCTGCAGCTGGGAATTCAACTGAGGACAATTTCCCAGATGATACCATAGTCATAACATTAGAGGAGGTGGAGGAAGCCATCGCGAACAGTGCTGGCAATAAGGCCCCTGGTCCGGATGGTCTGTCCATCGACCAGATAAAATCAAATACATGGTTTTGGGCCCCCTTACTCTGTAACCTTTTTAATAACTTGAGTAAGGAATCCATCCCTCCTACATGGTCTTGTAGTACTATTGTACCCATCTTCAAAAAGGGAAATAGGTTGGACCCGGGGTGTTACCGACCAATATCCCTGATCGACAACACCCTGAAGGTCCTTGGCAGGGTCCTATTTGATAAAATAAGTACTTGGGCAGATGAAAACTCCATTATCCATCGCTGTCAGCTTGGCTTCCGGAGTAAGCTTGGCACGGTGGAACAATGCTTAAATCTTAACCTCATAATGGCCAAATACACGAGAGCCAAACGATCTCCTCTGTATTTTGGCTTTATGGACCTAAGTTCAGCGTTCGATTTCGTTAATCGCTCCCGCTTGTGGTCCATTCTTTTAAATTATGGTTTAGATGAACCCTTAGTCCATTTTTTGGCCAATCTCCATCGCAACCTGAAAGCTCGAGTTCGATTAAACAATGACGGTGAGGTTTCGAATTAGATTTTAATCGGCAAGGGGGTGAGACAGGGCTGTGTCTTGGCCCCCTTGCTTTTTATTCTATACATCAATGAATTAACTCATTCCCTATGCAATTTGACTAAGGACGTTCCAATTATCAATAAAAAACCTATCCCGGCGTTACTCTACGCGGATGATGCGGTCCTTATGGGCCGCACTCCGAATGCTCTGCGTATCCTAATATCGGGATTTGTTAATTATATGTCCGATTTAGGGTTGTGCACTAATTTCAACAAATCCTTCATAATGACCTGCGGCCCAAAAAACCATAAAATCTCAAAGATTGTGATAGGCCCAAACATTCTAAAAAGCACTTGCACTTTTCCTTACCTGGGTCTGCTATTCTCTAACAGCGGTTCGTGGCAACCACATGTTGCGATGGGGAGAAATAAACTTTCAAAATCGATTAATCCTATTACCTCCCTACGCCAACCACGCCAGGCTGATGTGGTTCTTAGTTTATTACAAATTTACCGAACCCAATGTCTCCCAACTGGTACATATGGTGCTGAAGTCTGGGGGTTTTCGAACTGTACAGAACTACAGAGAGAAGAGAACAGATTCTGTTGAAAGATCCTGGGGGGAGTTATTAGTGCACCGACCTTTGTATGTCACAATGAATTAAAACTGCAATATGTTGAGGATTTTATTAGAGTGAGACCTGCATTATTTTGGCTAAGGATATGGCAAAACCCGGCAGCTTCCCTGACTCGTGAGATTATTCTAGATTGTTTGAAAAGTGATAATGTCGCTCTAATCCCATGGATCAATGCGGTAGAAAGGAGCCTTGTGAGCGTCAACTACGGTCATCTTTTCACATACCCCGACAGGATTGACGGCTCCCATAAAAACTTGGTGAGAAGGGCACTCTATCAGCATTTTCACAATGAAAGGGAAAGAGCAGACTCTGTGAAACAATCTACAATTGACTATCTACTAATCCAGGAATCACATATTGAATTCCTGACGTCTCCCCAGCCCTATCTATGTAAAAAACTGGGCAGATGGACCAGACTTCTAATATTTAGATTCAGGGACAGGAGCATCATAAACCTCCACTGGGTTACATCAAAAACTCGGAAAAATTACATTGTCCTTGTGACCACGGTGGAACCCAGAGTATGCTCCATTTTATTTTCGGCTGTGGTTTTTATATGAAATGTACAAGACATTATCTAATCCCATATTGTAGGAAATATGACTTGTTTAACCACAACCTTGCCTATAGACATTTTTTAATGCTGGGATCAGATGAATTAATTTTTAGAGTTAGTAGCTTTCTTAAAGCCATTGTACGTTCACGCAGGTCGTTGAAAATTGATTAATTTTGTCTAGACATTCACTTTGCACTTTAAAGCATGTCTTGTTGAAATTTAATACATTGCACTAGTTTTGTCATCATAAATTTATGAGCTATTTTCTATGCATAATTTTATATATTGTTGCATGATGGCCTTACGCACAGCCCAGTCAGAAGGATATTTGTGTTTTCATTGATGTTTTTATAAATTATATTCTTACATGTAATAAGCTGCGGCCCAAAATTGTAGTATTTAATGTGTATTTTAAAATTTTGTTTTGTGCTTTTATGGATGGTTTGTTGAAATCCGAATAAAGTCTATTTGAATTGAATTGAATTGAACTACCCCCCCCCCCCCAATCTTTAAAAAAAAGCATCCAAGCACTTTAAACACAATTTGATAAAACTACACCGTGAAACACCCATCTCTGATCCCTACTTCTCAACAATCAAAGGGTATATAACCACGGATATCATCTTCTACACTAAACGTAGAGCACAATGGAGGAAAGCGTTCCTAGCTATATTTTCGATCTCCTCCACTAGGAAAACCACGCATGGTTTTATTATATCTATCTCCCCTTCCCAAATTTTCAAAGCGGCTGCAACCATCAACATCTATAATAATGGTACCATTCTCATGCAATCAACAGACCGCAGCTTAAACCTGTTGGATAAGATCTTCCCCATTATCAAAGAACAAGTGATAAAACCCCAAACCCCTCCCTGGGCAACGCACACCACCACCACACAATCTAGCTCACCTCCAAATGCTACCTCTAGCGACGCTCCACTACTATCCCGACTAATATGTACACCCGAACTCCAGGCCACCCTCCTTCCCCACTCAACTCACCCATAAGACACTCCCCCTTCCATCAGCACCAGTATCTACGACCATCACAGACTTACACACCATCACATCAGTATCACGACCATTAGCTACAATTAAACATCCCTCCCCACCAGATTCCCCCATAAGACACTTCCCCCTTACTGCGGTACACAGCACTCAAACCATTATCAGAATCAGCCTCCTCCCATAGAACGAACATACCTCCCGCTATTGCCATCACTACCCCTTTCACAACCAGCACTCGCACAACCACAGCCTCACAACATACTACTACACCTACTGCAGCTACTCCCCTTTCCCCCATCGTCACCATTAGCCCCTGTGAACCCATCTTTCCCATGATCACAACCCCACCACACACCTCTATGCCTCCTACACCCTCTCCACATTCATGTCCTCCCCTCCTTGATATGGAGCGGGAACCAGATAGGACGCCGCATAACAACAACACCATACAAGATGTGCCTCCCTCTTACCATCCACAGGACATAAGTACTCCTCCCACACCCATAATACATCCACCAACTCGCTTCCACCCTCACTAGATCTCAGACCAGACGAGATCATTCTCTCAGTACAACGAATCAAAGAAGAACTTCAAGCCCTATCTGAGGCTCTTCTGAGCAAACCCTGGAACACTAGAAATGCACGACAGATTAAATCAAACGTTCACTTGACTCACTCAGTACTCTCGCCGAAATGTTCGACCCCCAGATGGAAATCAGTTCCTTTTCATAATAAATCAACCCGCCCAATCCGTACGACTAATCCACTATCGGAGAATGATTTGCTAGCTCTACTCAATTCATGTGAGCCCCCACACCGAAATCACAATACTTTGCCTCCAGATAGCCCGCCCAAACTGGCTCTAATCCCAACCATCCCCCCAACACTCACAGACCCACTAAACACAACACTAGAGGCATCGTTGAAAATAACCTTAGGTAAACAAGTTCCCCTCATTCTGGAACCCATTACATCCCTCATTACACCCCGCCTTAAGTGTATACTACTAAATTGCAGATCAGCCTCAAGACACGCGGCCGACATAGCTGACCTCATTCTCACACTAGAACACAATTTGCTCATTTTAACCGAAACTTGGTTAAAGGAATCCTCTACACCCATCATTGACATACTAGTACCCCCGAACTATGACATCATCAGACTGGATAGAATTGATAAGACAGGGGGTGGTATCGCTTGCATACACCGGAATAATATCTCAGTAAACAAATCCCTATCACCTGTATTCCCTTCTTGTGAATACATCTGCCTTGACATCAATAGCTATGGCAAACCAATATGCTGTCTACACACCCTTTATCACCCACCGGGTGATAACCTCACTTTTACCGAACACTTCATGGACATAGTTTCTACTAATGTCCGACATCAAATTACCCAAATATTTCTCGGGGACTTCAATCTCCACTGGAATGTCACCAATGATGCAGTGGTCAACAGTCTCAAAAACTTCCTCGCTGACCTTGACCTCACCTAAATTTGCGACAGCTCTACACATGATAAAGGATCAATCCTTGATTTAGTAATCTGATTCCATCCAGCTAGATACGATCCATTCATGTGATTGGCCAGATCATCACCTTCGTTATCAATGAAACTGTGAAATGCAACTCGGTTCAACCCTCAAGACCTAAAGTATGGAAAAGGGATCTGAAAAACATTGACCCTAACATAAGCACAATTCACAGCTACAACCTACTTCTTCCTCCTGAAGGGATATCAGACGTTCATGATCTCACCAAATACTATTTCAATTCCATGAACACGATACTAAATGAGGTAGCTCCCCTTCAATTGAAGAGAGTCTCCACAAAAGATTCTAAGCCTGGGTACGATGGAAAATTAAACAAGAACAGATGAGCCCTGAGAATAACTGAACGCAGATGGAGATCAGCTCCATCTGCCAACCATCTCAAGATACTTAGAAAGAAGAGGAACGCATACTACAGAAAGATCAAACGCACTAAAGCAGACTTCATCACACACCAATTAGACCAGGCAAAAAATCGTCCCAGAAAATGTTTTGAGTTAATCAAAACTCAATCGAAGGATGCACCTCACCACCCTCAAGATAAATGTGGCGCACATCCAAACTGTGAAGAAGTTGCTACCTTTTTCACTCAGAAGGCAGATACCATAAAGAAGGACCTTCTCAACGACCTGATAACACACACTCTCTTTCATACGAATCCCCCACCTTCCCTTCTAAATGCCCCACAGCAAAACTCATCAAAGTTCAATTAAAAAAATATTGCATCTTGGTCTTCTTTCAGTACTTACAATGAAGAATCTATTCTCAAAATGCTTACTGCCCTGACCCCGTCTAATCACTTCTCCGACCCGCTCCCTGCAAACTTCGTAAAAGACTTCACCCTGTTGCTGTTGCCGCTATGGACCAAGATCATAAATAACTCTTTATGCCAAGGTTGCATCCCTGTCACCCTAAAAACCGGGCAGGTATCCCCCATTCTAAAGAAACCTACGGAGGACCCTGTGGACTTAAACAATTTCCGCCCTATATCCAATATCCCCACCTTGGCCAAAATTTGAGAAAAATGTGTACACCTCCAGACATAGTGATCATTTTAACCTACTCAACAAATACCAATCAGGTTTCCGTGCAGGTCACAGCACTGAAACAGCCATGACTCATATAATTGATGATGCTCTACAAATCCTAGATCAGAACGGAGCCTGCTTACTCATCCTACTAGACCTTTCCTCAGCCTTTGATACTGTCAAACATGATAACCTGATAGACCTTCTGAAACACAGAATGGGATTATCTGGATCAGTGCTAAATTGGTTCACTTTGTTCCTCCAAAACAGATCGCAATGATTTAAGGTCAACCACTCATTATCCAAACCCGTCCCAGTCACGTTAGGAGTCCCTCAAGGATCTTCACTATCTCCGACACTGTTCAATCTATTCATGGAACCACTTACTGAAACTCTTAACTCCTCCAATGTGCAATATCACATGTACTCTGACGATACACAATTATACTTTAAGATCCATACCCTAGAAGACATCAAAGCACTCAACTCAACTTTTGGAAAAACTCAGACCTGGCTGGCAGAAAACCATCAAAAACTGAATGCCCTCAAAAACAAATTCCTCCTAATCGCTCCTCTCGCTCAAGTACCTAGAATGCAAGAATGGATTAAACACCTTACTGCACTCAACTGCCAACCTCTCATCGTTGACTCAGCGAAATCGCTGGAATTACACTAGATAGAAACCGCAATATGCAAAAACACATTAGCAACGCAACAAAAGGAGCACACTTTCGGAAACATACTCTGAGACATACTCTGAGACAACTGAAACCTTTCCTGCCGGAAAAGGACTTCAAACTGACAGTACAAGCGCTAGTCATCCCAAGAATTGACTACGGGATTGTCTCGCTTTGCGGCCTGCACAGAGCTGCAACGGTCCCTCTAAGAACCTCAATCAATGCTGCAGCAAGACTTATCACTGGTTCCAAAAGAAGCTCCCACATATCCCCTGACCTAAAATCCCTTAATTGGCTACCTTTTGAAGCTAGAATACATCTGAAAATAGCTGTAAAGCGCTCTGATACCCGCAAGGGTCTGGTTCGCGTTATATAAAACTTTCAAATAAATAAAGAGATAGTTTTGTCCACTTACACAAAAATTATGTATTTCCAGTGGGCAGCGCTCACCTCTACCCTACCACAGAATTATTCAGTTTCACCGATAAAGTAGCACTTCCCTCTACCTTACACTTCTAACAAGTAGAAAGGCTAACCGTTTCTCTGGGGATAAAGCACATGTGGAGACTACAATGCTCCTGAGAATTAAGGCCAGAGTTTCACAAGAGAACCTGTTGCTATTTCACCCACACACATTCATACGGAAAATGTCCCTACCGATAACACACAATGATGTTACCAACTTGAAACCAGACAATGCGCTGTGCGACTTCACTTGCCACACATTTCCCCCATCGACATACAGGGCAACCAACTTCTTACTTCTCGGAAGTCTTCAAACTTTTCACAACATAAAACGCAACACAACTCAACATAAAGTGTTTACCAGAAGTCAATAATAAACAAACCAATGCAATAAAACCATCAATCTGCTACCAGATAAACTGATCTAGCGGAAAAGGCAAATTCACATATTCTCCCTATGTCACAGACTAGTCATCACACTAACTCATTCATTCATTCATTGGTGGGGCCCATAACACCAACACTCATACGTCTCACTCGAATCTTTGCACATGAGAAAAAGCTCTGGACATGTGGGGGTACCTTGTTACCTATCGGGAGTAATTCCTTAACATTATGTACATTATATACATCTGCACCTATAGAATCCTAACTTTGACATCAAGGCACTCCACCACTTGGTCGATGGACCAATTAGTTGGACTGGTTGATGGTGATTTAGAAGCAGCTAAAACACAATTAAAGTCTCGGAAACATTTAATTAATCATCAGTACCAAATTAAAGAATCACAAACTCAATTCTTATTAATCCAAATGTTCTTTATCTAATTTGGTTTGCTCTGCATTAGCATTTAAGATCTACAGTTTATTACATAATTAGTTTTATTTCAAGGAGACATTAGAACATCCGCATAAGTTTGCATGGCATTATATTTAACAAATCTCGTACATTGGAGACCCTCCGATCACACAGAGGATTATTCAAATCTCTGCAACACTTTCCAGCATAAACTGTTCGGCCCACGGCAATAATCAAAACCCTTCAGATAGAATCGCTCACTCGTATCCAAAGAAACCCAGGTAAACCATGGAAATCTCGGTCAGTTCAATGCAGACCCAACGCCAAAACGATCATCCCAACGAACCAACCCCCCTCTTACAGATCACTGTCTTTTACACCCTTCTCCTTCTTAACTTTAGGTCAATGTGCAACAATTTAGGGGTAGAAAGTGTTCTGATTGGCTAATCCAATTCAATTTGTAATTTCTTTGAGTATTCTCATGTTCGCCTGTTTTCCCATGAGACCTGGCATGGCAGCGCTCAATTGTATATCTTTTTTGTAATTCACAGGCAAAAGTTCAGAAGTAACAACAAGCAAGCCTCCTCATACAGGTCCGTCATTGTCCCCTCGATCGTTCACACCATTCATTGTTTGGCAGTCCTCCATGTTCCTATCCTTGACAAGGAACACTTTGGTTCGTGGTTGAAGTCACTTGGTGATCTCCAGAGCCATCTGATTCTGCGCAGTAGACATCGCGCTCACAGGACGGAGGCACCCTCGGAGCTGCATTTTACGTACTGCTGCCTCGTAGGCTTGAATGCCAACTTAAGTAAAAACAAACATAACAGCAATTAGAATATAGAAATGAAGATTCTAATGTTTAAACCCACACTAATCCCAATGTATATCAGTATTACCTAGCTTATAGCAACATTTAAAGCAATAATACTTACCATTCCGCATTGCTGAGAGCGCAAACTATCAGAAAAGCGACATGAATCATGCAATTCTCTATTTTGCCACGTTCCAAAGTTAGTTTGCGTACCACAGTTAATTATTTTAATTGTTTTGCCATGCAATTAGCATTTTAGTCCCACGTGTATCTCATGTTTATCAAGGTGCAAAAGTTGATTAGTCATTTCATTCCACACTAGTTAGTACAAGGTAATACCTAATATGGTTAAGTAATTAATTTCATGCAAAATAGAGGAGGTATACACATTTTCTTTTACCTGCTCCTTCGCAATCAAGCAAGTACGTTTAATTTTAGACAACATGCTCAACACATCCTTTGGCAACACAGAGCAGAGGAGGGTTTTCTTTTCACCATACTAGACGTTTGTCCACAAAATAAAACCTAGGGTTTCTAATTTTATATTTCTGCTGACCGTGTACAGCTTGGCAACAGGTATGCCATGCCAGGAAACTATTTATGACTTTCTGACTACTGTCTGTTACCACTGCCCAGCCTCTAGCTATATATTTTAATCTCCATTTTTGCCAGATTATTTTCTCTTCATTGACTTGGTGTCCGTTGTGTTTCTACTCAATTTTTTGCGAGTTACTTCGGATACTTACACAATTCTTGGTAACTTCCTGGGTCTTCAATGCTCTGTAAGTTTAGGTTAACCCACTTTCACACGTTTCTACATTATCTTTCATCGATTTCCACAACTGCTGCACTAGTTTTCATTTTTGTCCCTAGGGAATACTGCATGGTTGCATGGCTTTCAAACAAACTCAAATCATCACTCAATGTAACTTGATCTGTGCCGCTTCTAAACTTCCTATCCTGTTTTAATTTTTTTGCGGTATTCTGTACATTCATCTTCGGGCTCTTTGCCCTGATGATGATCCCACAATGAGAAGGCACCAAATCTTCGTTTAAGCTTTTTTACACGCTTTTCTAATGAATACTCAATTTTGTAATAGTTGTTTTTAAAAGCTCTGTGGGGTAGATTTACAAGAAAATGACGCATCTGTAAAGATGCGTCATTTTCCTTGCGCCACCCTGAGAAACCATGCCGCCATTATGGATGCGCCGTATTTACAATACGGCGCACCATGGCACAAGGATTGACACATGCGACTGTTGACGCAAAAGTAATGCATTGCTAGAGCTTTGTCGCAAGCACGACGCAACTCCAGCAATGCAGGGGGATGCCTATCCTCATTGTGCTGCGTCACTCCTTACGCCTGCTTCAAGCAGGTGTAAGAATTTGAAGCAGTGGCGTCCTAGACGTGGCGCAGTGAAATCTTGTACATTTCACTGCGTCACCTCTACGAGGCTTTTTTGCGTTGGAATGCCCACCCTGCATACATTATACCTGATACAGGTATAATGTGAAGTAGGGCTTTAAAACGAGACGCATCTCCCTAGATGCGTCACATTGTAAATGGCCCGCATTTTTACGCTGCTGCTGCGTCAAAAAATGTGACGCAATGGTGGCGCAAAAAAAGGGGCTTGTAAATATGCCCCTGTGTTTTTCTCTTTAAATGTCGCTATCATAGTTGCATTTGAAGCAGCAAGCACTTTTTCTATTACATTTCCAGCCATTTAATCATGGTTGTGACTTATTTTGATTGCGTGATACTATGAAATCTTATTTTTCAACATTACAAGTTTAAAACTATCATTGAAATGTCATTACATGGAGACCATTGTCTCAGTTAAACAATGCTCCTGACATGGAGGAATCGTATTTTCTGAGACACACACAAGCTTAGAAGAGCTCATCTTCCAACTCCTGTTTCTGGGCACCACTCTCTCTACACCCCTTTAATGTACTGAACACAGCAATTTGCCATTATCCTGGAAGTGAGGTATCTGGGCACACTGCCCCAGAGGCACTGCCTTCTTTGGTAATAGTGCTTCCTTTTTTGTGAACAGTGCCAGAGTTTGTCTTTGGACACCCTAAAAAGGCGAGTGGCTGGGTGACATGGGGGGGTTCTTGGAATAAAAGAGAGTGAAATGAAATGACATACATCATAAATAAGGAATGTGACTACAAAGAGAGAGAAGGAGGTCCTTGAATTGCTAAATGGTTTAAAAATAAAAATTCTGGAAACATTTTAAAACATGTTTCTTGAACTACTGCTGCCAGAATTTTCTTGAAATGCTTTTCTTCTAGTGTGATCGTATGACATTATCTTTTTAGAATTGACAATATTGAACTTTATTAGCTATAAAAAATATATATAATGCAGTGAATATTAGTTAAGTGAAAGTATTTCAAATGTTTCCAGGTAGTAACTTTTCTGAAAGGTATGACAGTTCAATTGCACTAAGAACAAGCTATTTTACTGTAATCATGTATGAGAAAAATGTCACAATGCCATAAATTGCAGGTTTCTCAACACTCCTAAATATAAGCTCTTGCTTTTCAAGTTCATGCTAATTATCCTTGCTTGTGAGGGCTCTTGGCTGCACCGATTCTGCTGTTCACTTCGAGCGGATGCGATCAGAGTCATTCCTCATCCCCTTCCGAGAAGAAAGGAGTCAACTGTTTCCATGGTGATTGAAATGCAAGACTTGCTCGGAAGATGCTCGGCGTTGGTTTCATTTTACAATTATTTGCTGTCCTTGTGAGATGACAGCTTTTTACCATTTCGGGTTTTCTGCCACGGTCTGAAAATAAAGACATTATTTTCCACTTCATTTTAAACTCTCTTTAAAGAACTTGTAAATATAAGGACACACTTCCGGTGCTATATCTCCCACATTTCATATTAAGCACTAGAAGCGTTCCTAAATAATAATATGTTTTTTATAGCGATACATAGCCTGCGTCTGGCGTCAAAATGCGTTGCAAATGATGCATCTTCTTTTATCAAATGTATTGGTACTGAATACGCTGACCTTCAAGAAGGCTGTAAGTTTTCCAGGATAAGAATTTGTGATTTCACCACATTTAACTATCGAACTGCTCAGCTCATTAAGGCAATGGTTGGCTACTCACGAGTCTCTTCTCCTGACGAACATACCCATTTATTAAGGGCAATCAAAGGTTCAGAGCTTCACTCTTTGACGTTGATTACAATAAGGCCACGAATTGCATTTTGGGTGCAAAGTGGAGTTTGCACCCAAAAGAGGATTAGGAAGTGGGCACAAAGTCCAGCCGATGCTGGGATATGCAGTAGGTATGCCCTGCTTTAATATACAGAAGCACATAGAACAATAAGGTACTGGTTGTATGTCTGGTGATGTGTGGAACCATTCTCAGGTTGCATGGTATTACCCATTTCTGGATAGGAAACTATGCACCCATTAAGCAGCGCATCCCGCCCTAATGATAACCAACAGTTAGCGCATTGTACAACCCCATTTTGTATTTCTCTACTAAACAATAATACCGTGCCCACAGTTCCAAATATGCACATTTTGCTGCATTAGTCTTAGGTTTCAATAACTTTGGATGATTTTAGGCAGAAAAACTGCGATTGGGGAAATCTAGACAGTTTGTATGGTGTGCTATATAGTTATATGATTGTGTCTTTTAATGTGATCATATGCTCATTACGAGTCAAACCTTCAAATTTGTTTTTATGAATATATTTCCAATATCAGTTTTGTATTATGGGCAAGCTGACAACACTGCATACAGAGAGAGGTGTGTTATGGCAATTGTAAGTTGATGCATAAATTACAAATTCTTATTCTGAGAGTGGCACGAGCGCCAGCCTGTGTATGCGGGGGGGTCCCTGTCTTTGTCGAACCCTAAGCAGCGGTACCGTAGGAGCCAACTCGAACTGCATAGAGCCCACCAACCTGAACACAGGCATTGAGTGCAAAGGCTCGACTCCACTGTCAACACATCTGAACCAGATGCAAATATAGCGAACAATAATATTAGACATATGCTGTCCTGCTCACCAACAGCTTTGGCAGAGCAAAGCAAAATCCGCTTCTGCATCGGGAATATTAATGGTCTAGCGAATAAGATGTGATCTTACTCCAGGAAACCTGGGAGGACAAGACGTTTGAGCTCCAGGGGTACATGTCACAATTTGTTCCAGCAAGGTAGGGATCCGACTTTGACCTTTGCTCAGGGGGACTGATGATAATTGCCTCAATAACTACAATAGGAGACATCTTACCTATGGAGGAACACATCGAAGCTCTGAGCGAAATTCAGGCAGCAATGATAATACTCAAGCTCAATACGGAATGCCAGGAAATCATAATAATTAATACCTACGTGCACCCCAAACAAATATCAAAGGCTGCAAAAGAGTTGGTCAACAAGTTGAAAAGGGGCATGGAAGAGCAGGACGCAGACCACATCATCATGGCAGGAGATCTCAACTTACATCATTTTGAGTCTGGGCCTGTGGACGATTTTGTCCAAGACCTATCCAGCGCATGAGAATACCAAACCAGAGCCCAGCAAACGTTGGGAAATCAACAAGATGCTCAAAGCACCTGCTCCAAGAACTTGGATATCTAAATATGCAAGCATTGACCGGCTGCTCCCAGAAGGAAAATCCGCCGGCTGCCACACTTTATTCAACAAAAGCCTCCTCCCATTTAGATGTTAGCTTCGCAACACTACCCATGTTCAACATAATCGATTCATATAGAATAGTTGACCATGAACTCAAACGAATAAGAAAACCTAGCAACATCGTTGAAATATCAGCCACTGCAAAAACACTTCACTGTCAAGGAAAGAATATCCCAGCACAACTCAGGAAAGAAAGGAAGAACTTTATAACAATTGTTGGGGAGAAATTTGCCACCAGGTCAGGAAGGAAACCAGGAAAATGCATGGCCATTTCACACAGCCCAGATTTTCTTTTTTTTTTAAAACAAACGTTCAACCAAACACTAAGATGGCTTCGCAAAACCCCCCATAACCCAGATCTGCAAAGCGACCTGCGGAAACAGAAGACACAAATAAAAAGAAAGAAATGGGATAAAATAAAGATTGAGAATGACAAATTATGGGCTAAGATTCTTCATGATGATAAACAAAAGAACAGGGACAAGTTTTGGGAAATGATTAACAGAATTCAGCGACCGAACCACCCAGGGATAAACGCCAACATGACAGAGGCAGCCTGGGTAGAATACCTTTTATGGCACTTCAATAACAATATGCATAAGGGGGAGGAGGATGATAAAGAACCCTGGATAAAAATAAAAAGCAGGGGCACTGCTGACGAGGGCAATGCGATGCAAAACTTCGGAGAAACAACGCACAACAAGTCCATCAGGAGTAGACAAAATCAACTGGGAGTAGAATCGGAAGCAGCCCTGACTCACCATCACTCAAAAACGAAGACTGCTATGAAACAACCATAAAGCAGATCAAGAGACAAATAGCTAGGGGCAGAATTGAAGGAGCCCCAGGCCCTAATGGAATTCCTCCAATACTCTACAAGCACAATGTAGAATACTGGAGTAAGGCACTAGTACCAGTTTTAAACAACATTAAAGGCACTCTCACAATTCCGGAGTCCTGAAAAGGATCATTAATTAGCCCTATCTTCAACCAGGGCAAAATGGAAGCCCCCAACAATTACCGATTAATTGCCCTAATTAATATTGATGCAAGATACTATCTGGGAACAATTCTGGAAGAATTAACATCTGGGCTTCAGAAAATGCTATCATCCCTATAAATCAAACCGGGTTTTGCTATGGATAAGGTACAACTACTATTATCATGGCGCTTGCGCTGTTGACGGACACAACCAAAGTGGCAAAGTATCCCCTGTTTCTTTGCTTTATTGATTACTCAGCAGCCTTCAACCACGTAGACCGTGCCAAACTTTGGGAAAAACTGGGCAGCTGGGGGATACTGAAACCTCTTTTAGACCAGCTGATGCTGCTGCATACTGACACCTGGATTAGGGTTAAACTCGGAGCAGGGACGCACCTCTCAAGGCGAATCTCCACCTCTAAAGATCTGAAACAAGGGTGTGTCTTAGTGCCCCTACTCTTTAAACTCTTCCTAGCCGACCTCCCAGGTGACTTGGACAAGTGCACTTCACATGCACCGAAAATGGGTAACACCTCACTGTCTAATCTCTTTTATGCGGAAGACTTAGTACTAAAAAGTCGGACACCCATCGGCTTACAACACCTCCTCAACATTACCAACAGCTTTTCCCAATGCAATGCCCTAAAGATAAACCTTAGGAAAACAAAAATCATGACAATACACTACCACAAAAGAAAACAAATCAATTGGTACTTAGACGGGCAATGTCTTGAACAGGCAACCAGCTATAAATATCCGAGACTATCCGACCTTTGGGAAACACCCAAAAATCATCAGAACTTTAAAAAGATTGTGACAAAGGTAACGAAAAAGGTATCTGTTCTGGAAGACAAGGCATCACTAACCAAAAGGGCCCATGGTTGGACAGTGCTTAAAACACAGTCATACTTGAAAGTGGGATTCAAAACAAGGACAAAAGACAAAATTCCTAAAATTGCGACTGAGCATCTTACCTATTCCCCCACACCTCCAGCCATGAGAGAGGAGATCAGGACCGCAGTTCTGCCGTCGAGGCAAAAGAGGAAACAAGGATCTAGTGCACGTCATCTTCCCCAACCTAAGGAACATAAGAAAACCCCCAACTTCTACCTATCTTCAAGCAGAACGGCATCCGGACCTCAAGGCAGGAAGTAAAACCGTGCTTTAATTCAGCTTAGAAACAGTTAAACTGCTGGCTCACAAAATTATTTGAAGAGAATTCAACAACAAGAGAGAGAGGGTGAAAAACACACTCTTAGTACCCTAAAATAATATTGGTAAACAACAAAAGAGCATGAGTAAATAACACAAAAGCCAGCAAAAATCAATCAGATTTATTAAAAGAGTCCTCACTCACCAACCTAGTTGGTGACATGCTTCATCACCGGGCTCCCACCAGGGAGGTCGAATACCTCCCCAGTGTGCTACAACGCCTGTTTACAGCAGAGCAGGTGATTGAATGTAGTGTAGGAGTGCAAAAATAGTGAGTGCAAGGGATGGTGATTAAAAAATGCCTTGATTTTAATCCGAAACTATTTATTTATGGTAATCAGACATCAATTAAAAAAGGGGCATGTATAACTAAAATCAGATCTGGTCAATTATTCCTTAAAGTGCAAATAAAATCATAGCGGTCAACATGTTTCTGCCTATGTAGAGTGTTCACCAGGTATTCATGAGGACCTCACCACCCCGGTGGTGTGCATACGCTGAGGCGCACCCAACCGTCGGTGGTAACAGAAAACCGCAGAAAACTCACAGTTTTGACGTTGTCTTCAGGATTTCTGAAGAACACGTGTTGCTGAAACAATAAACAGAAACACAGATAAACAGTATATGACACACAAAAAGCACAAAGTACAGAGTGAAAGTGTCATTATGTATTTAGGAAGGCTGGCATGAAATGCTCCATCCACCATATGGATTACAAAATTAATAACCCTAAGGTGCTCTGTAGATGCTATTTAATAAACAGCACATCTAGTATCAATCCTATTAGAATGAGTGGACTACGCAACACAAATACATTTGTAGTGTACTCAGTCGCAATGAATCAATTAAAAAATGAACTTCAATCCTACATTGCGTGACTCGATCTACGGAGCCCAATTAATATCATGGTTATTGTAAATCCCTTATCAAACAAGTCTCTAATAAAACGATAAACAACTCACATGGAGCCAAAGTTAGCCTCACACCATAGATCCAAGAGGGGGGCGCGCACTTATAGTCACACTCTAAAGAATAGAAAGGATCCAATCAATGTAGCTCCCTTGGATCTCTAGGAGGGGGAGAAACTAGAAGCTACGTGTAGCATAATAATACCCCACTTACTTCGTCAAAGTGTCGCACCCGCCAGCAAAACTACTGCTCCCTTATTCAAGGACCTCGAGGATGACGCTGCCAGTCGGTCGGATAGTTAAATATGGTCAAAATCCAATCAGTGCGCCAAAAAAAGGTGTATGACATCACACATAACGGGACTATTCTGCAACGAATAACAGAAGAGAAACGAAGACGTACAGCATGAATACTGCGCCGGAAGCTAGAACGCTCACCTCCCGACCCAAAAGAGCTTCCCTCACAACTTTATTCATGTAAAACTGAGGACAAAATGACAGCCTCACTCGGCTGCGGGAAAAAGACTGCTGATGTAAACTAGCTTACTGTACTGTGACAAAATTCTTTGACACATTAATTGAGAGACTTAAACATGCATCGTAAGTGGACATCGGCTAAATAAATAAAAACAGCTCATCTGGTCTGTCACTGTTGCTTGTCCTGGCAAGCTTCTGCAACAGCACCTTATGGTCACATAAATATAACCGCTTTGACATAGACTGTAAGCACAATCAATGTAAATTTAAATATGACAAATAACGATGACCGCTTAGATTGGTACAGCACCGTTAGCCCACCTCTCCTTGATACACAATGCACTTTAGAACTATAAAAGAGCGCAATGTCTACATGCGAGTTTTAAAACAATGCACTTTAATGACCTTTTAACACTGTTTTTACTCACTGAAATACTATGGAATTTATTATCATGTCTATGCAGTGGCTTTAAATAATCAAGCCAGTTAGTCACTCAATAATACTTTTATTTGATTTCATAAAAATCATAAAAGGGTGGAGCAAGCCACTGAGGTACATGAGACATCAAATCAATCAATCAATTAAAAATGAACAATGAAAACACATCAGAATACATATAGTAGAAGAGCGAACTTCTGAATAAATAGATTTAAAACTAACTTGCTTCTTCAGGATGTGACAAAAAAGTCATAAGTAAGAAGATTAAAAAGTAAGAGAGCAAAGCAGTTCTGTTTTGACAGATTCAGATCAATTCTCTTTTTTGTCTAAATCTTTTGCCGCTCATGTTCCAAAGTTGTTTTGCTCTGCAGGACAATTGAATTGACGAGCCTCCGAGGCAATGTATGACTGCCGACCTGCAAGTCCTTATTTGTTCTCTCCTCAGCGTTTCCTTAAGGAGGGTTTTCTGAATGTCAAGTAGTGAAGGACAGATACATAGAAGATGTAATAGTGACTCATCACCTTGTCTGCAGAGGGGGAATTCCTTTGTCGTCGATGTCCATTTCCATTTTGGGGTCAGATCTTTTGGAGGGAATGATCCCAGCCTCAATAGCGTCAGGTTTCGCTTTTTTTATATGAAAAATGTTCAGACAAGTACAATTGAGGTTTCAACATTTTAAAGGACTGCCTCACGGCCCATGCGTGATATTTGTGAGCCAAGGTGGCTTTATCCAATAACAGTGAGATCCGCTTAGTTGCTTTGTTCACCTCGTTTTTAAATCCAGAGTAGTTGGCTATTGTAAGCCAAGCCTCGTCTAGCGGTAATGCAGAAAGCGATTATTTTAACACTGTGAATATGGATTTGCTTAGCCTAAATTGGTTTTCGATTTCCTACCAGCAATAGTGGGGTAAGATGTTAGCTCCTGCTGCCCTCATCCTCCAATAGTATTTGGTCAAGGCTCCTTGTCTTGCTGGTATCTGATTTTTTAGACCGTATTCTAGTCTTATCTGTGCTTGTGAAATGTGTCGCGGGATTAGGAACAGTTTCTTAAAGAGCATAGTTTGGGCTGTATTCATGCATAATAAATGTACTTACTTACTTACATCTGTCCTCATTACATTAGCAGTAATGTGCATTTTTTTGCAATCCATCATGAAAGGAGCCTTAATTTTTTTTACGGTCAACATGGGGTCATTTCAGTTTGTACAAAATGTCCAAAATAAGTTTCCTAATATAGTTCTGAGGTAACCCTGTTTTTCTGATATTTCACTATATTTTGAAATTGTGAATATTAATCACTTAAAGATACATAATCTAGTATACACTCTGTGTTTCTCATACCTGATATATTCAGATATGAGATCTAAATGTGTTTTTTCATTTGTCCTAGCTTACACATTCAAGGTATGTCAAGGAGATATATGTTCATGAAGCTCTGAAGTGTTGTTTAATTGCACTTTCTGGCTCCGATGACTCGGAGAATCTAGTATTGCTAATGAAACGTGTGAGCAACTTACAGGTCACAGGTACAAACCATGCGGGAGTGGAAATAGCCTTCCATAATTTAGAAGTGCAATACAATTAATTCCATGGGTTTTGCTGATAGCTACACCAGAGTCTACACAGCATAAATGTTTCATTAGTCCAGTGAAATTTTACATTGACATTTTTGCTAACCAATGTATTTAAATGCATTTGAAGTTAAAACTTTGAGTAAAAACAGAATGATCATCATCCAATCAGTGACAACCCATGCTACAGAGTACTAAGCCCTGATTTGTTCACGCAACATTGATGTTGATTTTCACTGCACCACCACTGTTATCGATATAATTGCCTAAAGGCTAATCTACAGTGATAAGAGCTATATAAAAATAAAATAGTTCACATACGTGGCTCATAGAGAGCCATAGCCTAAAAAACAAGCATTGAAAGGCTGGTTATTCACTCCTGTGACCTAGCAACAGGGGGAAACAAAAGATGTTTCCTACAGTTACACATTTATAAGAGAATTTTGTCTCCCCCTGGTTTTCAGAGATCAAAGCAATATAGTGGATGGTGGTCTTACCTGCCAACTACCATGTCTCCACGGTCTCTGCAGAACCAAGAGAAGGTAGTGAGCTGCCTGACCTACCTGCCACATTCCCTGCCAACTACAGGATTGTACAGATGAATGCCATCAGAAATAATCATGCCACTTCCCAGGTGCCCTCACAGTGCTGGGGGGTGGGGTTGGAGAAGGGGTGATGTGCGTAAGTAGCAGGACAAAGGCCCCATATTGAATATAATTTGCCACGGGTCGCAATAGGCCTTTGTGTCCAGTTTCTATGCTCATTGGGCACTTTGGTATTACAGAAGGGGCTGCAGATGCTGTGCAGCCCCTTCTCTAATACAGAGAGTACCAGCAAAGAAGTGGCGCATAGTCACTGGGCTCCCGAAAAGACCCATGCAAGGTGTAAAATGGGGCCCAACACCCTGAGGCAACTCATTATTTGTGATAGGGTACACTGTCTCTGTTTACCCCAGTGCATCCTGTTAAAGGTGCCCAGCGGCACAAACGGACAGTGCTCACTATCAACGAAAGGACTTCCAGTTGGTTGGAGGTAAGGTGATTGCACAAGGTAGTGGGGGTTGATGGCAGATGGCAAGATACTATTTTGTAGAATTGGGAGGTGAAGGAGAGACTATGTTATGTTGGACTCTATCATTACTTCTCTTGCACTGTGTAGCTGTAGAAAGAAGCGACAGACAATTTGAGAGGGTTATAAATAAAATACCATAAAATTGTAAATGGGTAAATGTGAATAACAAGGATATATTTCTCGTATGGCATCATAGACAACTCAAGCTTTGCTATTGTTTATTTGATGTTACTCACAACCACCATATGAAAAATATTTGTTGATTCACTGCTTAACCAATTATAATTCTATGTTTTATTCATTAAATACTGGGTAGAGAAGCAAGAGAAATTAGGTTGTGATGCATCTATGTTATATATTTAGGGAGATGAGTTGGCCTAACAGCTAGGGCGGTCGATCTCGAATCTGGGGAACTGGGTTTGAGTTTGGCCAATGACTCTGACCATCCTGTAATTCAGAGCAAATCACATAATCTCCCTGTGCCTAACAAAAAAAAATGAATGTGTCCTCATGTAATGCAACTGGTGCTATGTAAGGCGCTTTGATACCCGATTCAGGTCACGTTCACGCTATATAAAACTCTGTAAAATAAAAAAATATAAATATATATATATATATATATATTTGTAGTACTTCTGATGTCAAACATGAGCAAATTAATTTCCAGGAGAAGAACGAATAGGAGGAGTAAACAATGATAAGGATCTGCAAGACAAACCCAAACATAGGTGAGTTTGGGACTCATTTATGGATGGGCGGTAACTGAACCACTGCATAAAAAATGCTGATGTTCCAGTCTTCCAAAACTACTAGGAGTGCAAGGGAAGGGTGATGTTCCTGACAGAAGAGCTGCAGTTGGCTCTACATTTTGCATCAATCAATTTCTATCCTGGCTCTAGTGTAAATGGCATTCTTTCGGACCGGAGTGACCATATAAATCATGGCAGACCTGGACAGATAAGGTTCTCATTATGTGTGCCCCGTTAAATTGTGGTATGTGCAAAAACTCCTAGTACTGCACATAGAGGAATCCTGAGATTTGTGGAAAACACCACTCTTAGACATTTTCATCATGTAAATTTCAGCTGATTATGCTTGCTGAAATGTATGTGCCATAATAAAGCTTTTACATAATGCGACATACATATGTTGGTGCGTTACACAGCAAATACCGCATTTTATGTCCCATTTTTGTGGAAAAAACTCACATAGTTATCTCATCTAATATTTGTTTCCTACAACACCCAGCTGATCCTCTCCCTCACAAAGGACCCCCTCACTGCCAAAACCAACCTCCACAAAGGAATGAAGACCGTCTCCGAGTGGATGAAGAACAGCCGTCTGAAGCTGAACTCGGACCAGACGGAGGGCCTCATCCTCAGCTCCACCCCCTCAGCCTGGGATGACTCCTGGTGGCCAACCGCACTGGGAGCAGCACCGACACCCACCAACCATGCACACAACCTGGGGTTTATCCCCGACTCAACACTATCATGACCAAGCAAGTCAACGCCGTCTCGTCCTCCTGCTTCAACACCCTCCGCATGCTCCGCAAGATCTACAGGTGGATTCCCACCGAAACAAGAAGAACGGTCACCCAGGTCCTCGTCAGCAGCAGGCTGGACTACGGAAATGCCCTCTACGCAGGAGCCTCGGCCAAACTCCTGAAACGACCACAACGCATACAGAACGCCTCTGCACGCCTGATCCTCGACATCCCTTGCCACAGCCACATCACACCGCACCTGAGAGGCCTGCACTGGCTTCCCGTCAACAAGAGGATCACCTTCGAGCTCCTCACCCATGCACACAAGGCACTCCAAAACACCGGACGGCATACCTCAACAGATGACTCACCTTCTACACCTCGAACCACCAGCTCCGCTCCGCCGACCTCGCCATCGTTCCCCGCATCCGAAGAGCGACCATCAGTGGCAGATCGTTCTCCCATCTCGCTGCCAAGACCTGGAGCACCATCCCCATCCTCCTACGGCAGACCTAGAACCTACTAACCTTCAGGAGGCTACTCAAGACCTGGCCATTCGAGCAGTAGCAGCACCTCCCCCCCCACCAGCACCTTGAGACCCTCACGGGTGAGTAGTGCGCTTTACAAATGTTCTGATTGATTGATTGATTGATTGAACACTGGGCCACTTTCAATGAGGGCCCACCATTGCAAATATCCTTCACCTACTGAGAAAACAATTGCTTTGCCAAACCTGAAATGGGCCTTCATTTTGAGTATCTATCTCAAAGAATGATAAAACTGAAAGCAGGGCACAATGTTGCTATGGCATGGAAGACCTGCCACCATGGAAAGTTTCTAATCAAAGTGGCTCTTGACAGTTATGTGGGGGCTGTTTCAGGGTAAAATAACCATAAAAAAGCAGTTAAGTTAAATTCCAAAGCCCATTGACTGCTGGTATGGTAGAGGCTCTGACTCTGTCCCTAATGCGAGATTGACAGCTGGACAATAACATTATACATTTTGCAATTATATGTATGAGGTAAACATTATCAACTGGTGGAGGAAGACAGTCATATTGCAGACGTTCAAAGATATTAGAGACCTACTCAATACACAAACATAAGTAGAGAAAAAGGAGCTACGTAGGAGGTCATTCTATTGAACAAACATTATAGGAAACCTGTGGAGAATTACCTTGAAGTTTCTGTTCACAGAAAGGCTGGTGGATCCATTTATATGATTTACGAAGCAGATTTGGGGACTTCAGTACCAGTGACCTTTATTGTGGTCCCATGAGTAATGGAGAGCTGAAAGTATACCTTTAGATAAACTCGGTCTGTGGAACTGAAGCATTTAGAAAATAACAGTCTGAATTAGATGTATTGGTCTTATTTAGTATCAGTTTGAATGTGGAAATTATAAAAAAGTATGTTAGGTCTTCTTCTTATGCTGGCTAGCTAAAATGTCTAGAGTTATGTTTAAAATTCTAAAACTAGCATTTAAATATCTACCTGGCCTGGATCTACATATTTTCCTGAGAAATAGGTCTGATATCCACCCTACAAAGTATTGCACTTAGCAAAGCAGTTTCTGCTGGCGGCCCATCACACCAGATAGTCTTCCTCGCAGGCGAGAAATTTATTGTGGTTACTACCGAAGCTGGTATACAGTGGGATAGCCTGTGTGGCATTGGCTCTAATGCAAAGAAGGAAATGCCCCCAGGTAGTTGTTTGAACTGTGAAATATAGTATTCAGCGTTCAGTGGGAACCTGTGGGCACTGGGCCACAGTGCACCTTCTGCGCCGAGGTAAACTGCGCCCCCTGCAAGTAACTTCCTTTGCTTCATGTTTTTTATTATTTTTTTGTATTTCTGTTCAGGGATGTGGTGAAGCCTTGTTTTCTACTTTTGCTTGACTCTACCCAGTGCATCTGTTTCATGTTCTGTTTTTTTTTTGTGTGAGTCAGATGCGGTTAAATGTGCTTCCTGGTCAGGAAAAAATGTGTGGATAAAGAAATAAACCAATAAATACATAAATAAAATACATACATGCATAGATAGTAGTAGCAGGCTCAGCCTCCATCTTGCTGACCCACGGTGTAATATATGATAAATAATCTTAACAGAGAGCGATGCTTTGGTATCATGTATAAATAATCTCATTCTAACTGAGGCGGCTTGACCCCTGTGGGTTGGGGCACTATACAAGTGCAATGAATTGATGCTTGTTGTATTTTATGCTGTACAGGTCAAACTCTCCAAAATCTGTGACCCCACCAAACATCTTTATCGCATCTTTATCACTATCCCAGTCAAGTATCTTGACAGAGAGCAATATGGTTAACATCCTGCATTGAGCACTGCTGTTTGTATTGTGCTCTCTTGAAAAACCGGATTACCAAATTACGAAGTGCATCTGAGTTATGTAGGACAACCCCTATTAACTGAGGACTGGTAGTACTAGCCCTTTAAATGTGTGAAATTGCCTTCTACACTGCAATATTTTGAAATAGGAACAATCTTTAAATGAAAAGTGTGCATATAGTGGTGTTAACATTGAATTTGAATTCTGAAAAAAATAATCTGTATTTTCTCCATGGATGCATCTTTTATAAAAACGCAAATAGGTTTGGAAATTCTGGTGAAGGTGCTCATTGTTTCAGAAATCAAATGGCTGAACAGTCGTTAATGAGGCAGACAAGCAGCCTCACTCATCCTCTGAGGATTTGAAGGGCAGAGGAGAGTAAGATTCTCACTACATTATTCATGCCATCTTGTTTGAGTTTCAAATCACAGGAAGTCACAGCGAGGGTGGATTTTTTATTATTCCAGTGACCTGCTCTTCTGCGAGTGGGCGAATATGAAAGTCCTGTCACCTAATTGACAATATCTAATTCCAAATTCAGTTATATGCCACTGATAGAATTCAAGGATATCCTACCCAGTCTGTGCGGCTTTAATATATAAACAGCCACAAGGATAAAATATGTTGGATGTGACAAATACTAAAAATAGAAGAAAGAAAAACCTGCACTAAACAGTACCAGTTTGGAGCTACATTGTATGCTTTTTCCCTTTGTTTCTGTTCTTTGTGCAGAGCTGTATTTTTTTTTAGAAAACTATTATTACGTTCATGTTATTGTTTTTAATCAATAGTTGTTCAAACTTTGACATTACACTATTATTTTCTCCTAGCAGACTCAATTAATTTATTGGCATCCGATCTAAGTTTGATGTTTTAGAACTGTGTAGTATCCGGTTTGTACTCATTAACTTATTTTTCCTAGTTCCTCTATATCTAACAGGTGAGACCACTTCAGTAAAGCGGCACCATGTTGTGTATAATCCAGTCAACTTTTATAGTAAAGAGAAAATTCCTGCCCAATCTAGGGAGGGCGATCAGCTGCCTTTTCCACTAGTGCTACTATTTTTGCTTTCTCATAGGCTTGCATCCCTAAGGTCCTAAAATGTGGCCAAGGCTACTGGTCTTTTTATTGTTATACATCCTTTTATTAATGGTCACTTAATGTGGACAGACTATTTGCTGTATAGATATGGACGCCTGGGAGCATCACATGTGAGGCTTGGATATTGTTGCACATATATGAATGAGATACGAATGGTCTTAGTAGTGTCTGCCTGCTGCTCCTGCAAAAGTAAAGTGGAAGAAAGGCAAATATCAAACTTTCAGCAGGGATACAGGTTAATCACTGCTTCTGGTAGCATATATTAAGGTTTTGATGATTCTGGCTCCCCCCTCCCCCCCCCCCATAGCTCCACCAGACAAAGGGGCACAGTTCTGCCCCTTTGTTTATTGGCGATCTTGACGAGTATGGCACCACCTTCAAAGAGTAATAAAACAGATTTGGAGTGCAAGCAACATACCATGTATCATCTATTGGCACACAAGACCTCTATTTACATGGAGTTGAGAGAAGGTTTTGGCTACCTTACTGTCACAACCTTAGGTAGGATGGGAACTCAAGCAGATATGCCTAAGCCTCCCCGAAGCCTAGGGTTCTTAGGCCAGATGTACAGCCTTTTTTAGCAGTCACAAATGTGATGATTTCCCGTTTGCGACCGCTAAGAGGTGTGATGGTATGGTATGTACAAACCAATTACTGACTCACAAAATAGGGTTTGCGAGTCGCTATTAGGAAGGGGCATGCCAAGGGCGTCCTATCCTAATAGCGAGTTGCACTTGTCTGTACAATTGTTTTGCAACCATAATTGCAGACGTAAAACACTCGTTTACGACCAACTTCAAGTAGGTGGTAAGCCACTCCCAAACAGAAAGGGGTGCCCAGGGGCTCTTTTCCCCTTTGTGAATGAATGTGAAAATACTTTTTAGGATCAGACAGTCGTCCCACGGACCACTGCCTGCTCTTAAAAAACAAGCATTTGCAATGCAATAGGTCTCGCATTTGCAGCATTTAGAGCTATTGGCATTGTAAATGACAAACCTTTTATCTATGTGTTGGTTTTGAAAATTTACGCTACTTTGAGCATTGACATTGCAAATAACAATGCCTTTTATTTTTCTTTTCGAATTTAAAACATAAATAAAAGGCTTTGTCATTTAAAATGGCAATAGCTTAAACTCGCATAAATGCGAGACCTGTTGCATTGTAAATGCTTGTTGATATCCTACAAGTACCAACTCTGCTACATTTTTTAAAAAAAGCTGAAGACACACATCTTCAAAGAGCACCTCTGCTGACCTGGCAGTGCACACATTTGACCTTCTCCCATTTATTGCATCCCCAGGGGGGTATGCCCTCGTTCACTGTTCTGTTGCTCTTGAGCTAAGTTTGAGCTATACAACTACCAGCACATAAACACATACATCCAAGGAAGCAAAAAGAACAGTTCTATTCGTCCTGTTTTGCATCACAAGCAACCAGTAGCAAAAAGCATTGTAAAATGTTCCTTTGTTTGATGATGTCTGCTTTTATTTTTAGCCCTATTATGAGATCACTGGACGGATGGCCATTGTAATATGCAATCATGCCCCTTAGTTGTGACACTGTATTATTTATTTGCCAGTATACTCATATAGCAACATATTTTTGGGCCTTCGCCTGTGTCTTCAGGAAACCCAATCTGGTGTGTGATGGCTGACGGAAAGATTGTGGGGCGGGTGGGAAAGTCTGTGTGAAGGTTATGGGTGTATGTGGGAAAGGTCTACTTGTAAAGAATCTGTGGCCTCTGCATATGAGTGCTGTGCTTTTTATATGTGAGGGGTGTAGTGGAATGTAGAAAAGTGTGTTGGTGTGTGTAAAGGTTGTGAAGGTTTTTCAGTAGGATGTGTGTGATATGTGGAAAAATTGTCTGTGTGAAATGTGTCACTCTAATGTGACATGGGTCTGTATGTGTTTAAGAGGCATATGGGTCTAGGTGGAATGTGGAGGTGTGTGTGTGTGTGTGTATAGTGTTGGACTATGTGTGCAAATGTTTTTGAGGTATGGACAAGCTGTGAATGTTTAGGTATCTGCCTGTGATTTTAGCAGACAAAAAACAGAGAGGAGAATGCAGGAATTCAAGGAATTTAGAGGGGGTGGGTGGATGTTTGGAGAGGGAGGGACGCGGTAGACCCTGTTGGTGAAATGTTATGGCGCGAACAGGGTCATCGCCTTTCCACGCACTGGTCACGCCGTGGGGGTTGTGGTGTGCCGGGTGCTACCCTTGGTGTAAGCTTCCACCTGACCCTTGGCTGTGAGGTATCAGGGAAGGCGCTGCCCGTCTCAGAGCCTTGTCGCACCAACCTGAGGAAAGTATGCAGGTGTCACTGTGAGAGAACAGTGGAAGAAAGGGGGAGAAACATAAACGTGCACTTTATCAGGGGACATCAGACATCAACGCACTGACCCAGGAAATGTGGATTAGAATCATGGGGATAGATAGGGGAGAGCACCGTCCTGCCCTAAGCTCTTTTGGGCAGTCTGTAACTCCTGTATTTTGTTGAACGGATAGGCTGGGTAGTAAGCGCTATAATTACTGTGCGCTTGCTTTTGACTGAGAGGAGATGACACATCTCATACCATCCCCCTGCAGCGGAGTTAGAAGGACCGTTGTAAAAATCTTTCCAATTTTTCCTGGTTCCCGCTAGACGGCAGTAACGCCACAGTTTATGAGGCGTGCGTTCTTCTACCCTCCCCCAGTTTCCCTCCCATTCAGCAAAGCAAGTCTAGGAAACCTGATCTGGTAGAGGCATTCTGAGAGCTGGTCGCGCTTTGCATTCCTAACTTTTAAAGAGTGTGTATGTACACATGGGATTTTACGGCTGCAAACATGCTTTGGCAAGGGAACCCTAATTAAATGTAAAGCTCACAGTCCAATTGCTTACGAAACTCAAGACAGGTTTTATAGTTAGTTGTTTTTTTAACATGAGACATACCTACATCGAATCATCATGGAATCCTTTGTTGTTTTTTGCCCATGACACGAAGCATCACATTGAGCTTCAGCCGCTATCATGGAGAAAGGCACTTTCTGTTAGATAGGGAATACTGCTTCTACCCCGCCCAGTGCGGACGCCCCGTTAGTGGAAGTGCATCTTTTTTACAAATGTGACAAACGTGAAAAACTCGGCGGTAGATGGAAAAACAACACGTATTTAATTGCTGAAAAGTGTTAATATTCATTTAGAAACAAAGAAGCGTGTTTGTATCAATCAGCACAGGAATCCAATTCTACTAAGCGCCAATAAACCATCAGTTAGTTGCAGAAAACAGATCGTCTGCGTTATGCAAGCAGGCGATACCACCCAGGCACGATAGATGCGTGAAATCATTACCACAAACAAACGAACAACGAGGGGCGCGAACCAGGCGCCATGGAAACAAAAAAAAGTAGTGCACCACCCTGCAGTGCAAGTTAACAGTACTTGATCGATGCTGCTTCCGCCAAAAACTGAAGAAAATGGAAATGACGTGACGGACCACCAGCCAACAAAGAGCACGTTAAGAAGAGCAATGACAGATTTCACCAATGGTAAGTGACTAAGCAAAGTGAAATGCAATGGGTGGAGTTTAACTAGTAATGCTGATTACTTGATGCCTCGCAGAGGCAGCGCATGCGCTGCCATATGCGAGACCTAATGAAACCGAAATGTTAATTTTTATTTTTTAAATGCTTTCCGTTCTCCTTTGAGGAAAAGGGCTGCATTTAAAAAAAAAAAAAAAGCTGCTTTATTGAAAAAGCTGTCACTGACATGGTGGTCTGCTGGCCCTTCCCAATGGGTCACAAATTGTGACCTGACTCATGAATATTGATGAGGCAGGTCCTTTGCAACCCCGTTAGGAATCGCAAACAGTGTCTTAGATACTGTTGGACATTTCATTTAGTGAGTTTCAAATTGCAAAATCGCAAAAAGTCGCAATTTGTGACTCGTAAAATTGAATGGTCATACATCTGGCCCCTTGTTACTTATGTTAATAACAAATGCACTTGGAATCAGGCCCTGAGGAACAAGGAGAAAAGTTAATACGAAGGGGGAAATACTAGAATATGTGAAGTTCCAAGCTCCTTTCATTACTTGTAAGGAACAGGCACACACAATCACCAACATTCTACATGTATAGATAATCTTACTATTTTAATAAAGTTAGACATACAGTATTTGTAATGCAATTCACAACCTGGAGTCTATAGAGCACCTTTACTTACATGGTGAATCCAAGTATTGTGGGATGAAAGGAGCTTAGTAAGGAAAAGAGACAAGTAAGAAGCAATGGCAAAACAATTCCTGACTAAGGGGACCTCCCCGCAGGAACATGAGCTATAAACAAATGTGCAACATAAGGTAAGCTGGGTGTCAACCAACAAGCATAGTTTCTAAGCAAAGTCCATCTGAAAGTGAAACCTTCTTATACTGCTCTTCCTATCATGACCCGGAAGAGGAAGCGAAACCATGCCTTATTGGAGTGGCTAAGTCACTGATATTTGCATATATATTTTACCAACCACAAAGATACCTATTGTAGTGGTCTCAGAATCATTTCAAGTAGAAATTGCCACTCCAGTATTGAACCTGTCCCCCAAAGCTCACACAATCTCTTCTGCTGCAAGAGCATGAACCCGCAAAGTTACATGGCAGAATAA
Organism: Triturus cristatus; assembly: GCF_964204655.1. NCBI lineage: Eukaryota > Metazoa > Chordata > Amphibia > Caudata > Salamandridae > Triturus > Triturus cristatus. Next base: position 249,964,862 of record NC_140594.1, read on the forward strand.
AAGCACAAGTGCTACCCTTAGTATCAAAAGCACTATGACACACACATGCCTTGTTGGTGCATGTGCTACAATAAGCACTTTAAAAACGTACTGTACAAGAAACTAAAGAAATGGTAGTTGGGGGAATAGTTTTCTGTAGCCCACTGCAAACCTGTGGGTAGTAATGTTCTAATAGTCCTCAATACGGGTAAACTTTGAGGTTCATATAGATCACCTGAGTAGTTAACCTTTTAACCGCTCCTCGCTTGCACTTCTAAACATGTTATTTTTATGTTTAAACCTTTATACACAAGGGAACATTTTATCTCACTTGTCCAATGAGAAGCAACTGATAGAATGAAGAGAGCGTAGGGCCACACAATAGTTTATTTCTCAACAAAACGGGCACCCAGTTTAGAGTGGATCCGAATCCCTTCACAAAAAGTTGAATATCCAAAAGAAGAATACAACCGCAAGTGCCATAACATATACGAAATTGGTTTGAGAGAGATAATTGTAAACAAAGATTTCTTTTTTTGAGTTTAAAATGCTTTATTGAACTTAAATGGAGAGACAAATATAAAGTAAACACAATATTCAAAACAGTACAATTCAAACACGGTGAATAAAAGAAATATATGCAAGCTTGACAGTTCATTATACCCGAGCTCGAATTGAAAAATATAAACTACTTACAAAACAATATGCATTTTTAGGAGTAAACAAAGATTTCTAATCGTGAGCATCGAAACAAACTAAGACATGATCTTTGGCATATGGTATGCATTCCAAAGTTTGTTTGAATAATGGAAAAGGTCAAGATGTCCAAAGTGGAAAAAGGGATCCACACACGCTGCCAACTGATGAGAACACTGTATCAACCAATTCATTGCTTTAAGTTATCTAGGTGAGATGTGTTTCAAAAATGAATAAAGGGTACCCTTTCGATCACAAGTGTGAATCATGGTCGGCTCAGTCCTTCATCCTTTGGATGTCATCAAATTGAATACAGTTCTAATGGGCAATACTAATAACTGTTTTGTTACAGCCCTATACATTAGCTAGACCAGAGGTAGCAGGTGCTACACCAAAACAAGTGATAGTAGAACCTAAATATACTAAAGATGTGATAAAATATCATGTTCTAGGCTCAAAAGGGATTTTCTGACCAAGGGGTATTAGCAGTAGCAGCCCTTTCACCACTGCGCTCTTTCAGCACTTCTCAGCAAGGTTCACATACACTAAGCAAGACCAGAGGCTATATCATGATCTCTTTCCTTTTTCTGCACCAACGGAGAAGGAGTCTATGTGCTTCTTTTCCCTATTTTCTTATATATCTTCAGAAATATTTCTGAGTTAATGCATATGCTACTGACAGCAATGCTCAGAGACATGAAGAACCAATTACTGTCCATGCCGGTTGTATTATTGTTGTATTTTCATGTTTTCATGTTGTTATTATAATATGGCACAAATCTTCTTGTCACATATTATCACCTCCTCAAAACTGCTTTCAAAACATAGTGCTAAAAGGTGTTTGAACCAAACATTGCCTTACTTACCTTAAAGGACATGTAATAGCCTAATGTGAGAAACTAGGATGTTGGTAAACTAGGGTATGAGCTCTGTCTCAAACAACAGCCACAATTGTTGGCCGTTTTAACCACAAGAATTAAATGAACCTGTGCTTAACCCTGGGTAGCTTTGAACAGAAAGCAGTCAAGCTTCACTTTGAGGTTATGTGTAAAGTATTTGTGTAGCACACAAACCGTAATAAAGTGAAAACAAAATGCAAGAAAAATCCCACACTAATTTAAACAAATAGAGTAGATTGTAATATATTATCTGACAGCAACATGACAAAAGTCCAATCATAATAACGGAAGTTATGATTATTTAAAGTTTTTAGTAAAAACTAGCGCCTAAAATATCAAAGCAGCAACAGCGGAGATATAGTCGCAAGAGGCCAAGTCAATCTATAAAAATATGGCCAAATATGGTGATAAAGCATGGGTCGGATACAAGAAGTGGATTGGGCCCAGTCAGCGCTTACCTTTGGTAAAGTTCAGCGGGCAGGCGATATCCGAGGAAGCAGTGTCAATGTTGGGGAACTGCTGGATGGAGTCACAGTGAAGATTTCTACATTCAGATTTGGTCACTTTTTTGGAAGTCGAAAAGCTCCAGCAGGACGAGGCAAGAGTCTGTAGCAAGTGAACGGTTCTGGATGCTGGATATTCCTTTGGTGAGAGACACTGAACAGGAATTGCTGCTGAAGAGTAGAACATACGCGGGGCAGTCGCAATCCACCTTGGGCATAAAGACAAGCAGGTTGGTGCCAGTCTTTCCTCAGTTCTCAGAGCAAATTGTAGCCAAAAATGTTACCAAGTTTTGGATGTTGGCAATCTGGGCATCTTAAGTACCACTAACAAGGGTCCAGCACTAGAGGGGAACCACTTGGGGGGTTAGGACTCACTCAGGCGGGGTCCAGTTGTGGGTTCAAGATAATGGCAGTCTGTTTTGTCTCTGTGGATCTGAAAAGGAGGTCAGTAAATTAGCCCTTGGAGTCACTCTAGTAATCCTAGGTTCAGGTGAAAAAGCAGGGCTCAAGCATTAGGGCAGGCCTCTGAGTGATCAAGACAGGTCCAGGCAGCAAAGCAGCCCTTCCACGAACAGCAAAGCAGTCTTGTGGAGTACACAGCAGGCTACAGCAGCAGGCAGTCCTCTTAGAGTCATTCAGCATGTCCAGAAAGTTAACCGGAGAGTCAGTCACAGGGCCCTATTTTTATACAGAGTCCCTTCTTTTAAGAGAAGAATTTTCTAAAGTTTTCTCTTTGAAGTGCTAGGCATTTCCTGACTCACTTGCCCTGGATCCAAGCTTGCTGCAGGAACAATGCAGTGGTAACAAGCCCTTTGTATGAAGACAGACTTCAGCCAATTCAGTACAAGTGGGGCTGTGCCCAGCTCCGGCCCCTCCATCAAGCCTGAAAATGGCCCATTCAGGCACACCCCCCCCCCCCTCTATTTTGTGACTGGAAAGAATTCACAAAATCGAACTGCCACCTACACTTTATGTGGGACAGACTGCAGGTACCAAAATGCGGAGGGCAGGAAAAGGTCAATTTTCCAAAAGTGGCATTTTCAAAATTGTAATTTAAGATCTGACTTTACCATTAAAGTGGATTTTTAATTACAATTTGATCAAAAGAAAACATGAAATGCTAATCTGTCCCCAATCAAGACAGCACTTATTCAATTGTATCCTTTGGGACAAGGAGGCCTCATTGCAGTGAAAAACAAATTTAGGAGTTTTTCACTACCAGAACATCTAAAACTTAAAAGTACACGCCCAACCTTTTAATTAAAATGTGCTATGTCCTATGGACTATCTAGGGCCTTAAGGGTGACTTTTATGTAAGAATTGTCAGCGTAAAACTGTATTCATGCTGCAATGCCAGGCCTGTGGTGTTTTAAGGGGCCACTTATATGTGTGGCGCAAAAAATGCTGCAGGCCCAGTAGTAGCATTTAATTTATAGGCCCTGAGTATATGGCATACCTCTCTACAAGGGACGTATAAGTAAACTGAATATGCAAATCGGTTCAAAACCAATTTTACCATATTTACAGAAGTGAGCACAAGCACTTTAGTGGTAAAGCACACAAAGTTCTAAGGCCAACAAAAATGAGTTTCTGCAAATTAAATGGAGGGAAATGGGGAGAAGGTATGGGGTAAGACTATCCCGAGGCTGGCAAGTGTAACATCAAGCCACAAATGTTTACTGATACAGAACTAAATACTACTAGACTGTCTATAATCGGGAAATTCCAGTAGGGTCTAAAGAAGCTTAGAAAACGAGATTATTGTGTTTTTTGAGTCCCATAGACATAAGCAAAACACTTAGTGGGCTATTTAGGGTTTGGTGACGTAGCAGCATTTCCTTGTCCATCATTATTAATGTTCACAGACTCATATAGAGGAATGGGAAATGCTAGTTGTACACAGTGGGAGTCTCATGTGGTTTCTCCAGCCCAAACATTTGAGCTGATGACCCGGACTACTGGGACAAAGTGTTCCTCACTGTACCCTCTTTTGGGCAGCGCAAACATCACTAGATTGCCTCGGCTGAGTCATAGTGATCCCAAATATTGAAATCTATTTAAGGCCCTCACACACAATTCCCTTCTCATCAGTGTGATTAGTTCATGGTTTTTTCCAGCAACAACCCTATGTTTCAGCCGTTTGCTTCTGTAGAACATAATATTTTGACTAGAGTGCATACTCTGCAAATTTCCCAGCCTTAGCTGCAACAGCCACACTGCCGGTTGCAACAAAGCATTTAGAGATGCCCCCCATGCAGGAGAAGATCATTAAATATGGTGAGTGGCCCTCCATCAGAGGAGCATATGTGATAGCCCTGGCTGCTCTGATGGGCTGGTGGGCCACCCACCATGGTCTAGATTAACTTCTCAGCCGCCAAGGAGCATTATACAGCCACAGGGCAGTACCAGGAAGGGTTAGGGCTAGTTTTGCAGCAGTTGTGGCTGGTTTGGTTACTGGATGCTGGTTTTGCAGTGGTGCTATAATATCAGCCCCCAGTTACAAAAGTAGCTGTGCTCCACAGTCACTCCTCCTGGGGGCTGGTTCGATAAAATTGTCACGGTTACTTTGAGTTGCCAGTCAAGCCCTGTACATCCATGGGACACTTAACACACCATAACCAAATTCAAGAATCTCTGAGTCATGACATTCAATTTTATTGTTTTCAATGTTAAAGGAATTTTTGTTTTTGCTGAATGATGCATTTACACAATCAATACACTTTGAATGGGAATGTTGTCTGTGCTGTTTTTATTAAATACTGCACGGTAACAGTAGTGATTTAAGAAAACCTATACTGTGTGTTTCAAATATCAATAAGGCTTTTCAACTTGTCTGAAATTCAGTCACATGAAAATATTTATTAACTTACATATTTGCCCTTCAAAGTGAAAAGCACAATAATATAGGCCTACATGGAAGCAGAATTTCCATTACTTTAAAAGACATTTTTGTGCTGTAAAATATCGGATATTTTGACATTTCCATCAGAGCTTGCCTTATATCAGAGCTTAATGTCAGAGTAATCTAAAACCTTTTAGGCTTCATAGGTTTTCACTTTAAAATGCCTCACATTTTCAGCGAAAAGTTCCACAAAATGTTACTTTTACAGAGACAAAGCAGTAAAACTCAGTATGTGATCTGAAATCTAAAAGATGTTCCTGGTTGTTGAAACCTACATTTTGAATCCAATGTTTATTATATATAGTAGTAGTGCTGATTTTTGACAGGGGTCTGACTGAAACTTATGATATTTAGAAATGCTTCGTCAGACTGGCATCAAGAAATAGGAGCATAACGTCTTATGGTAGTACATTATTTATTTATTTATGTATTTATGTATGTATTTATTTATTTATCATTTGTATAACAATCCAGGCCTGCATGGTATTAGGTAGTAATGTTTATAACGCAGTAGTACATTACATGGACCAGATAGAAAAACATACAATTACATTTCTGTAATTAGGGCATCAAATATAGTCCAGATGGCATACTTTCATGAATACACAAAAATACAGAAGCTTCAAATTGTTTATGAAGGTAATTAATAAAGGTGTGTTTTTTCTAGGGGCTGTATTACACATGACTGCGCCGGCGCTAGTTGTCGCTGTACGCCAGAGTATGAGCCCAATTACAGAGGATCGGTTTGTAATGCGCCGTGATGTTGGCGCAGACTTCGAGCTCTGTGTTTATGTGCATTTGCGTCTCTGATCATATTGTATTAGCGTACCGACGCAAACGCACGTAAACACAAACATACCCTGGAGCACAGCGACAACAAGCGCTGGCGCAGTTATGTGTAATACAGCCCCAGATGTCTACAGCTTTAGAGTTTCAGTCTGTGGTGGCAGCACCTGTGATTGACTGTTTCTGGGCACATTTTCTGAATGTTAGTTGCTTGATGTTTTCGCTTCTGAAGCCATTTAGTCCATTATAAATATACTTGCTCTTCATCTAGTGCTGGAAGGGGTACCATCTTCAACCACCTGTTTATTAATATAAAATTAAACTTTCTTTAAGGGTTGTATAGGGACAATGTTACTTTCAAAATGTCTTGCTAAGAAGTGACTCAAACACCTTTACAAAGCACACCTGATGAAATGAACTGCCTTGTATACCTTCATTCTGAACACATTAACTCTTTTCTTAAATACTCAGGTAACTGCCAAGGCACCCTTCATTATACAAGGTCTCTCTGTGAAACTGTATGTGATTCGGTCACAAAAGAGTATGAAACGTAGCACCATCAATATAATCATCACCAATAGTTTTTATACGCGATATTAATATTTGTAAATCTGACAGCTGTACATTACCAAAAATGCTGCATTTTGATTGGCTCCGAGCCAGTTGACAGCTACTCCAGAGCACTGTCATGAGCCTCATCTTCATTTCAACCTCAATGTCGCTCTGCCTTCTTCCCAAAACAGCTCCCTGCGAGCATCGCAGAGTTCTAAAAGAAATAGGAAACATGCTGCAGAGGAAGCAGCATTATAAACATTCGCTTGCTTGTGGAAAAGGCTGAATATGTGCATGACAATGGGATTTATCTCTGCTACTACTAGTTTCTGTAATAAACAAGTCATCAAAAATATTCATTTGTATATGTTTGTACTAAATATTTAAATTGTGCAGAATCTGTGAAAGATGTGTAGTTTACAACTGTTTTCACTGTTTTTGTTTTTAAAATAGGAGCCTCATTTCTCTCTCTGATTTTACTTAACTTAAAATATGTTTTAAATAATTAACCTTGAATTAAGTGATTTACCGGTTGTACAACGCACCATGCTTTATACTTTATACATATATATATATATTTTTTTTTTTTTTTTTTTTTTTTGAAACCGTTTATTACAATCTCAAATATATACAGGTACGGGCCTACAACCTTCCGGCCGGCCGCTAAAATGACAGAAATAAATGACATATATACAATAAGGCACTTGGCGTTACAGAGACGCTAAAGCAGGAGGTATCAGCAACGTGGGCCACATGACTCTGAGCCCACAATACGGTTTCGTTTTATACAACACAACAACATAAAACCACACCCGCAAGGCAACCCGAGAGCGAAAATGACAACATACGCTCCTCAAATGGGGGGACCCCAACCATACACTAAAATCGAAGGAGGGGAAGGGGAATAGGTCTGGGACTGGGAAAACTCTGTGCCCGGGATTGAGGGAGGGGGTCATCTAGGGGGACGGAGCTGGTGAAGCGGGAGGCAACAATGGCGGCTCGCAAATACCCCCGCGGTAGGCGTTCCAGGGGCCCCACACCTTCAGCCACGCCCCAGGCTTACCCCGCGCCACATACACCACCTTCTCTCGGAACATGCACCAATCCATGTGTTCTTTCCAGGCCGACACTGCCGGGGGCCTCTGGGATCCCCACAGTTGAGCGATGTCACGTTTAGCAATCATATAACCCAGCGTCACCCATCGCGTCTGCGGAACCGAGTAGTCGGTCGGTTCCCACACATTCAGCAGGCATCTCCTCGCTTCAGGCACCAGCACGACATGCGTAACCGCTCGCAGGACCTCATGCACACCACGCCAGAATCGCTCCACCCTCGGACATTCCCACAGAATATGTAAAAAGGTCGCCAATGCACCGCACCCACGCTTACACAGTCCATCCTCGGCATAGCCCATACGCAGAAGCCCTGGCCCCGTCATGTACACCCGGTGAAGTATCTTAAGCTGGACGAAGCGAAGGCGAGCCGGGATGGCCACCTCCTTCGGGGAGGCCACCGCGGAAATCCAGTCCTCGTCGTCCAGCTCCAACCCATCGGCAACCCAAGCCTCGCGGAGCCCAGTCAGTAAGCCCGAGCGGTCATTAATCAACTTCTTGTAGATGAGGGAGATCGTGCTGTCCGGAACGTGGCCATCTAGCACTCTATCCTCCAGTGGGGAGGACTCCGGGATGGCGGCCACGTCTGGGAAGACAGAGCCCAGTGCGTGACGGACCTGCAGGTATCGAAAGTATTCACTGCCCTGCAGCTGAAACTCCGCCTGCAGTGTCTCGAAAGTTTTGAATCCTCCCCTCGTCCAGAGGTCCCCCACTGTACTAATGCCTATCGTGTCCCACCTATCGAAGCCCTTCGAGGTCCATAGGGAGCCCAACCTCTCAGACGCATACAACGGTGACGCCCGGGTCAAACGGTCCTTCCATCCCATAGCTGCATTGGCCGCGTGCCATACTCGCACCATGACACGCGTGGGTCCCGTCAGGCGGGAATCGGGCACGCTAGTGTAGAGCGCTCGATTGTAATCGCCACCGGGCAGGAGCATCTTGTCCATTTCAAATGCCGGGTTTAAGGCGGGCCCGTAGAGGCCGTGATTAATTGCAGCTAATTGGGAGGCCCAGTAATACCGCTTAATATCCGGGAGGGCAATCCCTCCGTCATACCACGGGAGCGTCAACTTTGCCAGGGCTATACGCGGCCTCCCGTCCCAGAACAGGCGGCGCTGCAAACTCTCCACCTCACGGAAGTAACGCGCCGGGACCAGGTCCATCGAGTTCTGGAGGGCGTACAGAAAGCGCGGTAACGACATCATCTTGAACAATGCCGCCCGGCCGAGCGGCGAAAGCGGCAAGCGCCGCCAGCGCGCGACGTCCTCCTTCAAGCGCTGGAGGGGGGGAAGCAAATTCCGCTCGTAGCGGGCCACTGGGTCCAGCGTAATATAGACGCCCAGGTAACGAAACCCCTGCGAGGCAATCTGGATAGAGCAGCCCCGCGGGAGAACAGGAGCCTCCCCGGAAAGCACATAGACACAGGATTTAGCCCAGTTGATGACAAGACCTGAGTTACGGCCGAAGGAGCGCAGAACATCGACCAGGACAATCAGTGATTTACGCGGGGAGGCTAAGTACAACAGGATGTCGTCGGCGTAGAGGGACACGCGGTCCTCATACTCAGGGGTCCAACGGAGACCACGGATAGAAGGGTGCCACCGCAGCCACTCCGCCAGGGGTTCCAAGGCCAGTGCAAACAGGAGCGGCGACAGGGGGCAACCCTGTCGCGTGCCCCGTCCCAGCACGAATGGGGCCGAGACTCGACCATTCACCACCACCTGCGCCAATGGGTCAGAGTACAACAATTTGACCCAGCTGATGAATCCCGGGCCAAATCCAAATTTCGCCAACATCGCCCAGATGTACGGCCACTCGAGCGTGTCAAACGCCATGGTGGCGTCCAAGGACGCCAAGATGGCCGGCTCCCGCACGAATGGAACACGCGCGAGCACCCCGTGCAAGCGCCGCAGGTTAAGGGCCGTGTTGCAATGGGGAATAAAGCCGGACTGGTCTTGGTGGACCAGATCGCCCACCACGCCGACCAGCCGGTTGGCAAGCACCTTGGCAAGGATTTTAGGCTCCGCATTCAAGAGCGAGATCGGCCGATAGGATGTAACCCGGTCTCGCGGTCTCCCCTCCTTGTGGATAACCACGATGGTAGCTAGACGCTGGTCCGGCGGGAGGGAGCCCCGCGAGTGGGCCGCAAAGAACATCGCGCGGAGGTGAGGTGCCAGTACATCCGGTCGCAGCTTGTACAATTCGATAGGAAGGCCATTCGGGCCCATGGCCTTGCCCGAGGCGACCGAGCGTATGGCGAGGGCGATTTCATCCGAGGTGGGAGCGGCATCCAACGAATCCCTGTCCTCCACTGAAAGCGAGGGCAGCGCGATGTCCCGCAGCAGGGCATGGGAATCCTCCTCCGAGCAGGGAGAGACCGGAGAATATACCTCGCGGAAATAATCCGCGAAGCAAGAAACAATGCCTTCCGGCTCAGTAATTCGTACACCATCCATCCTCTCAATCAGCGGGACCACACGACTAGCTCTCTCCTTCTTATCCAACCACGCAATCAGTTTGCCAGCCTTATCACCCACATCGTACAGTCGCCCCTGTTGCTCTCTGCTAAGGCCCCTGGCCGCCTCCGTAACGAGGGCCCTATAGGCCGCCTGTTTAAGGTGTAGAACATGCAGCGCCGCGTCAGTCACCCCACTCCCCAGACCACCCTCCAATTCAGTAATTTCGGCCTCCACCCGGGTCACCTCCTCCTGTGCGCGTCTGCGGGCATGGGAGATAAAGGAGAGGGCCTCCCCTCTTATACATATATATTTTAAATGTGCTTTATCTTTTCCTTATATTCAGCTCACATTACAAAGTATTTTGAGGCCAAGGTGGGGATTAATGCAGGCAAAAACAGCTACTGACAAGGGGAAGTAGGGAAAAATAAAAAAATAAATGTTTAAACAGCAACTCATTCAGAGATTTTGACTAACCAGTGCACCACAAAATTATAACTTTAAAATATCTTCCTGCACCTCCACAAATCTGCTCACAAATATTTAAATAGAAGATTAAAAAACCTTTGACATGTACCAAGATGTTCCTGTTTTTTAATTAACAAGGTATTAAGTGACAGAAAGGATGGGTAGCCCGAATAAACAGATGTGGAAAGGAAATACTTGACTTAGTAAGGATGTCATTAACTATTTTTAGACCGTTAAAACGGTGCCATAAATGGCCGAAAACCAATATTTATCACCTATTTTTAACTAGCTAGTTTCATAACTGCATTAACAGTTGACTGCGCATTTAATTCAGCCTGCTCCATAAGAAACCCTATATCTTTCAATTCTCAACCCACTTTACCTTTTTTTCTCTATCTTTATAAATATCTCAATGATACTTGCATATTGAAATAAGTTTACTTATTAACTTACTCTTTATATCATATAAGATGCCTTATGTAAATATCTAATTTTCTTCCTTTTATGTGATAATGATATTCTATATGCTTAAAATGTTATTTGCAGTTATATATCTTTATATATATGTATTTCTTACAAGTGTTTTCAATAAAAAAAAAATCGACACAAAAAAATAAACGCTATTAATTCAAATGCTCCTATTCCAACACAATGATGTTTATAAATACCTCTCTAATGATCTGAATGCAGATTGTTCACTAGCTAATTGTTCATTAGGACTTTGTGGTGATTGTGAAGCTACAATATAACACTTAGAAGTGAACCAACAGATTTCTCCTGGTGTTGGAAGTATGTTTCATTTGAGAATTCATAGAAAACCTGTCACTATTTTAGCTTTCTAGAACACTAAATAATGACTATGATGAACTGAAACCCTTTGTTAATGAAATATAAGGATGTTTAAAAAATATTTGTAAAATATTTTCAATATAAGACTAACTATATTAAAAATACTAATAAATACATGTATTAAAACAATTTACAGTATTCATTAGCACATTACAAAAATGTGAACAATCTTATTTTGTTGAAAATAAAAATAAAAACATTGTAAAAAAGTTACATGAAAAAAATATATATCTATTAATTATGATTTTTTTTAATTTTAAAATGAATGTACTGTACCTCTGAAAACTAAACAATATTGATTTACCTGTGAGACTCTCAGGAGGAAATATTAAACCACTTTAAATTGATTCTAGCATATAATACCATGGAAAACTGTGGCACATACTTTTGGTTAATGAACCTCCTGTTGTGATAATACCATCTCACAGTCCCTTGCCCTCTCTGCACACTATGGGGGATATTCTCAAGGACTTATCGCCGAGTTAGCGTCACTTTATTGCTTTCAAAGTGGTGATAAATTCATCGCACTATTCACAAGCTGTTGCTAACAGCCGATATCACTAGTTTTTCAGCAATCGCAGCCACAAAAAACATTGCCACAGATGACACCGGCAACTAACATTAATGAGATGCAGAGTAGGCGTTCCCGTGCAAAAAGCCGCAACAACACAACGTTGCAACATTCTCAACAAACAGCCAGATCGGCAATAAGTTCACAAAACATGCAATAGGGTGCATTAGCAGCAGGGATTTGACACCTGCTCTGACCTGGTGTTAAGTCGGACGACACTCCGCACCATAATGGGAGCCCAGCCCAGAGCCACACCTGAAGAACAACAGATGCCATGGAGCTACTCATCATGCAGCTCTGAGCCTCAAGAGGGCCACAACACCCACCGCAACCACCTCCAGGCCCGCAACCCCCCCCGGACCCCTACCCCGGACCACCACGGAGGCAGTGTAGACACAGACAGCGGACCTTCAGAAAACACACCAGCCTCACAAACTTAACACCAGAGGATGTCACTGCCCACTACAGGCTCAAAAGGACAACCATCCTACACATCCTGACCATCATTGCCCACAGTCTGATGGTACCAACACAGCAGACAATCAAAATCCCTCCGCAGAGAAAGCTGCTGGCTGTGCTGCACATGTTTGCCTCTGGGACCTTCCAACCAACAACTGCCAGAGTCAGAGGAGTCTCACATCCAGCCCTATCCAAGTTCCTCACACCTGTCTTGGATGCCATCATCAGCTTGTTACCCCAGTACCTTCACTTCCCACACACTGCGTAGGAACAGCTGGAAACCAAGCAAGGCTTCTATGCCACAGCTGCCTTCCTGCACGTGTTGGGTGCAATCGACTGCACACATGTACTCCTCATGCCCCTTGCCGCCACTGCACACAATTACCGCAACAGGAAGTACACGCATTCCATCAATGTGCAGGCAATAGTGGACCACGTGGAGTCTTCACCAATGTTGTCGCCAACTACCCAGGCAGTGTGCATGATTTCTTCATCTTCTGACAGTCCATCATCAACCAGCGCTTTGAGCCTGGCACCTATGGGAATACAGTGCTCGTTGGTAAGTACTAAATGAACACACCACACACCTCAACTCCCCAGTCATGCAACTCACAACTCTGGGAATGCAGATGTCACAAACTCACACACAACATGCCAAACAACATGCCCACCTACCAGATATGACAGCACAACTTACTGTGGTGACATGGGCAAGCCATGTACACGAGCCATCAACGGCATGGCACCTCAACCACACAATAGCAGAATGTGGGGAGAGGTGGGAACCATGCATGTGCGAAGGAGGCAAGTGACCCATGATTGAGAATGTACACAATGCCAGGTGTGGAGTGGATGCACTGGCCAGACTGCCGTATGCAGAACACAGACATGCCCATGTCAACACATACTACTGGTGTCAGGAGTGAAGTGAACAGTGGACAGAACCATGTTACCCTAGGCAGTGGGGAAGAGCGTGGAAAGTAGCTCATCACGTCCCCCCCTGTAAGCGTGAGAGGAGTGGGCTAGCCCGGCGTACGCCAGGCCAGTGTAGGGGTGTGAATAAAAAGCCCGTAGCTCTGGGCATGGTTCTCTTCCAGAATGGCCAACTTGTCTGACAGGGCGGCGCCTCCCAGCATGCCACGAGGCCGATGCCGTGAGCGGCGGTGCCTGCGACCATGTGCGCCTGCTGCACCCCAGGCCATAGGTCGGACGCGTCTTGCCTGCCCCTGAACAACCAGGCCACACCGCTCACCTTCCGATGCCGGCGTGCGTCAATGAGGGCCCACCACATGCTTCTGCAAGCTCAAAGCCCAAGACTCGCGACCTTGGCAGCCTCCCCAGACCATCGCTGTCCTCCCCGAGACAGGACCGCAGCACTCCTTTCTCATTGACATACTCCACCGGCCTACCCAGCAGTCAAGTAGGTCACACATTTGGAACTGAGTCTTGATTATGCAATGGCAGAGTACACACTTTATGGCTGAGTTTATATCACTGTACTCCCTTTGATGTGGTGACACCAACTCTGTGCATAGCATCCGAACGTCAACTGTCTGTGGTCTCTTGCTGACCACTGCCTTCGGCCTACACTGTGGTCAAGTAGGTCACACATTTGGAACTGAGTCTTGATTTCTGTATGGCAGAGTTCATATCATTGCACACAAGGCGAGGAGTAAGATGAAGACGTGGTTTAGTCCGGAGGAAAAAAGGATCCTCGTTACGAAGGTGATTGGACACTACCAACAACTGCTCTGGTGCCACTAACTCTGTGCATCGCAAGCCAACGACTCGTGGCGGTGGGCCCATGCTGAGCGCCACCTCCGGCCTACACTGCGGTACTATAAGTCACACATTTGGAACTGCGTCTTGATTTGTCCATTGCAGAGCTTGCATCATTGTACAGGCATCATTGCAGACTGCATCCCCTTCCTGCTCTGGTGCCACTCACTCTGTGCCCCGAAAGTCATGGACACTCTCTGGTTGGACTTTGGTGGCGTATGAGTATATGGCCTAGGGGTTGTCTTCATCATCATGTAGCTGATACTGACTTGGTGGTAAAAAGGAGTCTTTAGTATTCATCTCCTCCATATTCCCTGTTTCTGCTTGGTACTGCCCTCTGCATCATGCCCTGGAAGAACAGCTTCCACTGTCCCCCGAAACACTCTGCGACATTCACCTTGGACATCGACGAGGACCAGCTCAGCGCTCGTGGCCCTACCTCAGTGCGCCACAAGTCACCGTCCCTTGCGGGTGTGCCTGTGCCGGCCGCACTGCATCCAGGTCCACTAACTCTGTGCAGCTCAAATCATGGACCCTGTCTGATTGAATATATGATGGCCTCTGGGTCGATGGCCTGTTGATCCTCAACGCCATGTGTCTGTGGCCCTGCACTGACCGCTGCCACTGGTCTCAACTGCAATCCATCAGGGTTCACACATCAAATCAAGTCCTGACCTGCCCGGATGACGCATCACCGCAGAAGGCACACGCCATCACTGCCAGAGTCGAAAGAGTCCCACAGTCAGAGTACCAGAGTTGCTCACACCTGTCGTGGATGCCACCATCAGCTTGATACCCTGCTCAGCTCTTCATGTGCCACTGACTCTTGCAGCACAACTCATGGGCCATTTCTGATTGAGTTTTCTGCTGTGGACAGCTCACGCAGCAATGTCCCCTCAGGCAGTGGGGAAGACCTGGGATGATGATGGGGAAGATGCGGCAGGTGTAACACACCCCACTGCATCTGCAGCAGGAATATCCCGAAGGGACACAACCCTAGACAATCACTTATCATGAGTATGCTCAGCTCTGGTGTATTTAGACTCACGGACCCTTCTGATTGCATATTGGGTGACCTCTGTACTTGCTCCGGCTACCACCATGATGCTTTGCAGTTGTTTGTGTCATGCTGGTGTTTTCGGTTTCCGCTTAAGTAGTGATCACTGTTCAAGTTATTGCCAGCAGCAACCACTCCATGAGGGCTGGCTTACACTCACCCTACACCCATCCAGCACAGGCGTCACTGTACATGTGACCCTGGCAATAAAAGGGGCCGGGTGCACGTGCCTGTAGCCAGTCCGACAAACTATCTAAGTGGGTCCGTTTGGTCATTATGTATGCATGAGGGACACCGGGGCAATGAGCATGGTTAAGTTATGGCCTTGCCAAGGCAGTAACTAATGCGTGTGTCTCTGTTGTAGTGTTGGTGCCACCTGTCCTGCAATGGACAATGTTGCAATGTATTATGCCCCCGAAGTGCGGGCTCGGACGAAGGGGTAAATGAGGGAGTGCCTGCCCACTCGGGGTACGGGATCATACATGCCAACTGTTGTGTGTGTCACCATTACCACAGCATGAGCCAAAGGTCTTCCCTCAACCGCATTGTGAGTTCAGCCAGCCATGAACTCTACATCTGTTTCCGCCCTGTCCTTACCATAGGCCTACACACACGTGGCCACACACCTTCGACGCACAACATCACAGTATCATAGTCAGGCTTGTGGACATGTGCAGACAGGCATGACAATGGTGTGCTGTAGGAATGTAAGTGATGCAACCGCGCTGTGCACAGTAGTAAAAAGGCTAGGGGGGAGGGAGGAGCAGCAGTGAGGCTACTTAATACACATTGATGCCACTCATTTGCTACAAACAGTACATGTCAAACCAGAATCACTAACACACACATATCACACACCAATGAACCAGTGAGCCTGCCGACACATCATGCAGAACTAACTATTGACTCATGTCTCTCTGCACTGTCACAGGTGACCAAGGATATGCACTCTGCCCGTGGATGATGACACCCCTCTGAGCCCCGAACACAGAGGCCCAGAGGCAGTACAATTCGGCCCACAAACACACCAGGGGCATCGTGGAACGCACATTTGGCATGTTCAAGTCACGTTTCATGTGCCTGGACATCACAGGTGGAAGGCTCCTGTACAGCCCAGACATTGTGTGCAAGATGATTGTTGCATGTTGTGTGTTGCACAACATGTGTGTATGCACCAATGCCCCATGGATACAAGTGCCAGATGCACTGGAAAATAATGAGGAAGATGAGGCAGCTGGACCACACCCCACTTTATCTGCAGCAGAAATAGCCCATAGGAACACCATCATTCACAATTTCTTCACATGAGCACGTCACATTGTCAAAGTCCTTAGCAGACATGGGACAGTACAAAATGAGCACAGGCACATCATGTGCAAATACATTCATTCAAACACACATTCCCTGAGTGCATGTCACTCCTGTGTACAGGCACATCGCTCTGACAAGTGTAAGTGCAACATGTAGTGGTAACGATCTCGAAAATTTGGACTAGGTTTAGGGTGTGTCACCTCTGTACAGAGAGGCTGTTTGGGGTGTCACGTATTCAAAATGCCATTTCTGTTAATAAGGGATAGTACAGAATCCCACACATCAGCGTCTCACATGTGTCCCACTTGATTGCATATAGGCTGTCATTTGTTACCTACAATTGACAACAGGGCTTCTTTGGGGGTCTGATATGTACCACCATGATGCACGGATGCACCCTGTGACTCAAGTCCCACAACATGAGCAACATGGACGTAAGGGGGAATCACTGCCCCTACATTCGTACAGGCTTTCATACTTGTTTAATCATGGACATGACACATCTGTGTGTTTTGGAGGGTATTATTCACGCAGAGTGGAGTGTTGAAGCTGTCAGTACTGGGCCATGCAGACTTTACAATGTTTCCCCGTGGAGGGCCAGCCAGAGCCCTATAGGCATTGACAAGTCACTGGGAAGGGAAAGAGTCCAGTCCGCAGACTGATTGCTGTGTCATTGTTTTGCAGATGATATGTGGCAGTCCCTGTTGAGGTGCAAGGTTAGTGTGGCTGGGTGTATCGGTGTTATTCCAGGGCACGATGCAGAGTCTAGAACCAAGCAGTGAGAAGCCATATGGCGGAGCTGAATGCTGCTGCTTCCTACTTACCACTGAGTCAGATTCATCCTCATCTTCGCACCCTGACGTTTCATGTGCCTCACATGTGGGTGGTGGTGTTTGGTCTGCAGCAGTGTGTGACACTGACACATCAGGGGCCAGAGATGTGGATGTAGAAGTAGCAGCAGCATTCATCTGCGCAATGTCTTGAGGCATCACTTCCATGATGAGGATCTGCTGGGCATGGAAGATCCCATCTACACATTTCTTGTGTGCAGCCATGGTTGCCATTCTTTGCCCCTGCCCCTGCATCCGCTCCATGTTCTCCATGACCCTCCTCAAGTTTCCCGCTGTAGCCACTCTGACTGCACATGACTCCAGTGACGCCAGCCATGGATTGTTGGAGGGCATGGGGCAGACTGTGGGTGACCATTAAGGGTGTAAGTGGTCCCTGATGGGACTTAGACACCCATGTATGGCATCCAGTTTGGCAGTCTAACACACAGCGTTGGAACGCCATGTGTTCTTCGGTGAGGTATTGGGAGCCAGACATGGTGGTGGGTGCTTCCTGCTGTGTGGTCTGTGCAGGGGGTGGGCTCACCTCGATGGTGCTGGGCTGACCTGCTACTGGAGGTGGGGTGCTGAGGGTGTCCATGAACCGTTGGAGTTCGTCCAGGTCGATGTCCTGGGGGTCGTCTGCATCATCACTGACGTGATGTAGGATCTGCTCTGCAGGAGGTGTTGATTGTCCCTCTGCAATGTAAAGGGGAGATGAAGTTTCACAATATGTTACATGTATGTTGACACATTGTCGAAGTTTACATACAGACTGCATGACAATGTACATTGTGACTGTGGTGAGTTGCCAATTTGATGCGGGACAGTGGACATTTGAATGACATCAGGGATGTGAGGTTGTACTCGTAGCATGTCATCTCACAGTTTCCTGCTATGCCAGGAGTGATTTGCCATTTTATACACCCATGTGGCACCAGTTGTGTCCTGTGTACTGTTTTGAAAGTGTTGCAGTTGTACCACATTGTTGTCAATGTTCAGGTGCTCTTATTCTTATGTGTGTGTGTGCAGCATTGTTGGTGCGACACCCCTGCAGCTCTGATTTTGTGGCCCCTTATCCCTTTCTTGTGGTGTGCCTTTGCCTTGTATGCTTCTACAGTGCTGAGATGTACCGGACTTGGTTGTTTAGGGCTCTTGGTCGAGTTGTGACTCCTGGGCATGGTTTGTCCGCAGATGTGTTGTTGATGTCAGGGGTTGTTTGTGCACGTGGATGTGTCAAAGTGTGTCCTGCTCCTTTACGGATGTGGTCCACACTCAGCCACCTCAGTGTAGTGGCATGCACAATGTCATGATGATTGGCCTGCAGCCATGCTGATCGTCATGTATTGTCACTTGCATTGTCAGTGTGGCTCACAAATAGGCATCTTTGCTGGGTTTCGCACGTGTGCATGTGTTGGTGGTGCGATTGGTGATGTGTGGTTTTGGACCCCTTTGGGGACATGGGGTATGGGGGCCTACTTGATGTTTGTGTGTGTGCTGCGGTGTGCCATGGGGATCAGGGACATGATCCAGAGTCATTGTGGGTGTGCAGTGCTCTACTTACTTGTGCATGTGTGCCATTGTACCCATCTCCCCCTGTTCCCCCAATCCCTGGTCTGTACTCGCTGTGTTGATGTTGTGTCAGGTCATGTTCAGCAGTGTCCGAATTCCCAACTCCTGGCACTGTATCCTGACTGATGACTTGTGGCCACCATTTGTTTCTCCGCGTCATCCAGCACCTGGTGTGCTGCTGGACCCCCACCTCCAATGAGTGTTGCTGCTTTCATGTTGGCATCAAGTTTCTTCTTGGTTTTGGCCTTCACATCATTCCAGTGCCTCTTGACCTCTTCCATTGTCCTCCTCAACGCTGCATTTGCATTCACATGGTCCAAGATAGTCTGCCATATTTGCGTCTTTGTTGCCAATGACGTGTTGGAGGTGCCGAACAGTTGTTGGTAGTGTCCTATCACTTCCGTAACGATGATCCTGTTTTACTGCGGACTGAACCACGTCTTCCTCTTCCTTTTCTCCTTGGCCTTCCCCGACCCCGAGGTTCCTTACTGGTCATCGGTGGGGCTTGTGGAGTTCGCGTTGTCCTCTGCACTCGGTCCGGGTGCATCCATGGTGCTACGCAGTTTTTTTGGGGGGGCCTTTTTTGTTATTCTTTTATAGTGTATTTTCCCGCATTTCGCGTGGGAATTGCAAGCCTGACGCTGGTTATCGCTGATTTTTGTAAAGCGATTGGCCACATCGCAACTTTTTTCGCATTCGTGTTTTGCGTTTTTTCGGCATCACATTCGTTTTAACACGATCATTTGGCGAGTTATCATGAGACTATCGCAGGGTGCCGCCAGGTTGACACTGTGTTATTTTCCCGCAATAGACTGCGATGTGCCAAGTTGCATTAAGCAAATTTTGCGATAGTTATCATACGTTCTTGAGAATATCCCCCTATATGTGATTTTTGTTATGCTTCCCTTCTCCTGAACCGTTTGTCTTTTTCTGGTGAAGGCAGCATCTCAAAGAGGAGGGGGCATGATCCAGAACCACTCTCATATCAATGGCCCACCACTTTTATTAGGTTTGCAGGGGAACTTGAATCCACCTTACACCCACTTTTTTGTGAGTTTCTGCTCCAAACCACTAACTCACCCTCACCATTTTGTTTAATAATTCCCCTTTCATTTCACATGCGCTGTTACATCCCCCTTTGAAGTGCATGTGGGGAAACATTTGGCTACTAATTGAGCGTGCACTTAAGACTGCTTACCATTAAAGCTTACCAAAATTGGGGAAAGCGTTTGACTCAATGGGGGTCCCCATACTTCGGGGGGTCAAATGCGCTCTTTCCTCTTTTAATTTGCCAGTTCAGGAAGAGTTGTGTAGACCGGGGTGTCTGAATTTACTATCCACACTCCAAACTAAGCCACTTTGGAAAAGTGTTGGACTCTCTGGGTCACAATTACTATTCCAACTCCAAACATACCCACCATTGAAAGGAAAAAAACTCACCATTTGGGGGAGTGTTCTACTAGTAGGAAGAAGATGCAATTTTCTTTTCCCAATCCAAACTTAGACACTTTTGAAAATAGTACAAACATGAACTAGTATGTTCGAGTCATTAATATTATAGCACATCTTATAATTAAAAAAGTTAATTCTCAAAACTGAATAACAAGTTTTATAAATGAAAAACTAAATGAAATCTATTTAAATTAAACCTTTTTAATTAACACAAATTTCAAAAAGTGATGAACAATTACAAAAATATAACTAATGAAATTAACAAAAAATGTATTTATTTATACTAAAAAATGAATACAACTTTGAGCAACCTCCAACAAATATTTAACACAAATAAAGAAATTCTTATCAAAACTGGTCAAATTGATATGTTTACACATGCAAACACATTTATATACACAATGTCCCCAAAAAACTATTAAAAAAACCATTATTGAAAAATAACAGTTAATCAATTAGATAATAAAACAAATATATTGTCTTTAACACTTTCCACCCAAATCCAGCAAGCAACTAGTAAAATGGAGAAACAGTAAATATATGAATTTACAAAATCATTTAGAATATTAATAAAATAAAATTTAAAAACCTGTTTTTTTAATGAAAAAAACATAAATAAAAATTACAATCACAAGAAAAGTAAATTAGCAAATAATAAATATAAAAAAATAGAAGAGTTCCCACCCTAGCCCCCTACAACTTTCTAGTTTCCCTGATTTACTCCCTGCCATTCAACCTTCTGGCTTTGTATAGTTAAATTCTACTCATTGGGACTGGTGGTGATTGACTGCCTGACCCTGGACCTGCTGTGGAACTGGATGCGGACACTGACAGCGAGCTCCGTGGTTACTCTGGCGGTGTTGCAGCGCTGAATTGCCGGATCCTCATTGTTCGTTGACTCATCGCCGGGGTAGTAACCATGGGAGCTTTGGCAAAAGGTGTGTGGCGCTGTGGGAGCCCAATCGCCCAAGTGACTTCTGCCCATCTGGTGTGGGTGCAGCCTAGGAACTTGAACACCTTTCTCTCAGTCGCCCTAGGAGAGGCTTTTCTGCTCATTGCGGGTCAAGCCAGGCTGAGGCTGGTCTCTGGAAGGAGGCGTTGAACTGCTCCAGGCAAGGGGTGGGAGCCCCACCGCCTTGTAGCTGACATTGCGACTGAGCACAGGCATGCTCCCAGGGCTGCTTGCGGACAGCTCTGTTCTGGTTTCTGGAGCCTTGCACATGGCCGGTGGGAGGTCCTGATTTCAGGCAAATTTGTGCACATTTGTGGGGTTGGCCGGGAGGTTCTATTGCAGAGATTGCAGTGACTGGGCAGGGCTACGACAGAATAAACTTCTGGCATCTCCTCCTGCTGCGCTCATTATGTGCAATTGTTGTTGAGGGGATCCGATCAAGCTAGCCCTCCCTCCTTTCCTTTTAATAGTGCAGAGCAAGCTGTTTGCTGTAGGAGCTCATCTTTCTGAGAGTGAGAGAATGATTCCAGTGCTGCAGGCTGCAGGCTGGATCGTGAGCATGCTCTTTGGACCATCTGATCATTGCTGTCTTCTTTTTGTTTACATGGTGAGTTGTTTTTGGGATTAGCTTGCACAGTCCCGACCTAGGGTCCCTGGATGCAAGATGAAGGTACATACAATTAGCTTGAAATAGAGATATGACTATCTTCTGTACTCAGTCACAAAATAATGGCAGAACCTAGGCATGTGGACTAGGCATGAAAGAAAGGTAGGACTAATCAACAGTTTTGTCTCTGGAGTACCCGTCTTGTAACGGTGCATCACCAATCTAACCTCACCAAACATTTGCCTGTATTCTTCCTTGAACCGTCCACAATTTTCCAGATGCCTTTGGGTCTCTACCAAGTCCCTTGCCAAATTTTGTCTACTCTTTGTAGGAATACATTTCACTTGACACTGGAAGCAAGATTGCTCAAGATCCAGTTTCAACTTTTGAACAATAGAATATCCATTTTCTCTACACGCTTTGAGGCAGATTCTCTACATTAACCATTCCCAGTTTGACATTCTTCTCCTCTTACTCTGTTGCTTCTCTCAACACCATGGCTCCAAACTTCATGAGCCCCAATGAGATCCTGCTGTCAGGGATGGGGCATTTTCGCTTTTAAGATTATGCACCCTCCTAACCTATCTAAAAAAGCTACTAAGAATTTTAAACATAACCTTCTCAAAAGGAACCCAGAAATGCTTGTTTTGGATGTCTACTTCTGTACATCTAAAGCTGCCTTTGTTAACAACCTTATCTTCTTTGCTAACAGGCCAGCCCAATGGAGGAGAGCCTTTATGTTGATGTTCAGTTCCAAACATTAAAGAAAACACCTCACAGCTTTCATTCCATCTCCAATCCTCAAAGCTGATCTGACCATTTTCCTATACAACAACTGGATCATTCTTATTCAAGCATCATACCCACAATCTAGAACAATTTGATAAACTCTTTATGAGGATCAAAAATGTTTTACCTAACGGCAACCCAGCAGTACTTCCAAATCAAGGTCTTTCCTCCACATTGAATATTTACCCCCTGCCACCAGCTGTCTCCTCCCCATTTCCACCTCACTCTCTTATTTTCAGAGCAACCAACTCCCTTGCACTAATGCCAAAACTTCTGAGGGAGAACCTAAGCCTCTAATCACAACTAAAGAATGCAGGATAACCAACCTGCCTTCTCCCTATACTCACAGGTCAGTGAATCTCAAATCTCTCCCCCTTACAGCCATCAACAACAACAAACTAGGGAACATCAGGTCTTCCAACGATCCCTCTTCTTTACCACCTTCGCTGCCTTGTGTGCCATGCTCATCTGACCATCAACACAAGATTGACAACAAAGGTTGTAGTCTGACACCTTTGCCTGCTCCTCCTCTCACCTCATTCAATACCACTCCCCCAAACCACAAACCCCTTCATCACTCCTATTGCTTTCCTACAAACAAATGAGGAATCAACACCTACTACCACTGCGCATTCCTCTGAGGGTTCACATTTATTACCTCTCCATGTACCACCCTAACATATATTTAAACCCTCCCGGCATTGAGGCTAAACTGACTGACATCATCAAGGATCTTCACCTACTCGAAGAGGGCCTTCAGAAGTTATTACACTTCACTCTGAAGATGGAAAAGATTTCGGATCTTTATAGAGATTCTGAGACTAATCAATCTAACCTTCCCACACAGGTCAAACACTTCCATAAAAATATCACGTCCATGGAATACTCATCGAATCCAAACTGAACCTCCCAACCTTATCCGAATCACGTTCCTAGGCCACACAGGGTTACCGATGCAGATATTAGCTTCCTTTTACTTTTTTACATTGCATTTCATATTGACTTAATTCCTTCCACATCCAATATCCAAACTATTACCGCCAACCCATTTAGAGATTCCAGCATCAATCTCAGATCAATTAAAAAGGAAAACTTATTAACAGTCCATACTTCACACAAAGAAACTATAGTAACCAAATCTCACATCTAATTGATGTGTATTAACTGCAGTTTAGTGGTAAGGCATGCAGCTGATATTGCTGACCTTATACTCACTCATGAACTAGACCTCCTGATATTAACCAAAACATGGCTCAATGACTATTCTACACAAATCCTGGACATCTTAGTTACCCCCGAATATGACATCATCAGACTAGATAGAAAAGTTAAAGTTGCCGGTGACACTGCTTGCATCTACCACTCTAGTCTCTCCCCAAGACATACACAGTCAGCGCTGATGTCCTCCTGTGAACACTTGCCCATCGAGATCTTGAACAACGACAAGTTAGTATGTACTCTACACACGATCTATAATGCCCCGGATGACAATCTTCTTTTCATTGAAGAAATAATTAAGGCTGAGTGCAGTGGGCGTAGTGGGGCTACGCAGAGTGCCACAGAGTTGGAAAAAAACTCTGTGCACTCCGTGTAGCTCTGCTATGTGCCACCTACCTCCCACCCGCACTATTAACAATTTTGTGCAAGTTTAAAAAAAAAAACGATTTAAAGACTAAGAAAACTCCTTACCTTATCTGTGGCGTCCCTGGGCTGCCCTCTTCCTCCATCGCGACTTCTTCGTGAAAACTGTCACTTTAGGTCACAACTTGACAGTGCCAAAAACAGACCTTACACTGTTTGAAATCATCAAACAACAAACAAACCACTCAGTCAGGCAAGGAGCATCACTCAATGATTCACTACCCAATGGTGAGGAGCACACTTCATTGGAAAAACAAAAAAGATTTACCTACAACTGCAACATCCCCTTAACAGACATGCATCATCAGTCTCTGTCCACTTCCTCCACACAACTTGTAGGCTTACCGGATTTACTAAAAAAAAACAGTGCATCATGGAATTCCTTTATACTTCCAAATAATGCTGAGCTCCACAACAACCTAAATGCACTAAAACCCTCAAACCATTTCAATGGTCCTATCCCTACCAAGTTCTTTAAAGAGCTTACAATTTCCATTTTCAAACATCTATCGGCCCTAAATTGCATCCCCACATGTTGTAGATTCAACTAAATCCCTGCGCATAATCTTGGACAAATGTCTAAATATGCAAGACCACATCAGTGCAACGAGAGGATCCAATCACCTATGCAACTTATTAAGGAAAGTCAAAACTTTCCTACTGCTTGATGACATGAAACTAGCTGTCCAATCACTGGTCATCTCCCATTTATACAATGGAATCGTGACCCTGGCTGGGCTACCCAAAGCTAAACTGGCACCTTTAAGGGCTACCTTGAACTCTGCTGCCAGACTCGTCACAAAATCAAGTAAACCAGACCATATCACTCCAGATCTATTCCAACTCAACTGTCTCTCTCTCAATGCAAGGTTCTGGTACAGGATAGAGTGCTTAACGCATAACGTGCCACATCAAAACACTGCTTCTTACATGACAAAAAAATGTTACATTTCAGGCATGAACCCAGCCCTTTGAAGTTCCAATACTCTACTGCTGAAACCACAAAAGTTCAAAAAGAAGAAAACCTACAACCGCACCTCCTCTGGCCTGGCTCAAAGAATATGGAATGACCACTGTGCCCTCGGCCTGGTTGCCCCCACGCCCACTGCCTGCTGCCTGCCTCCTTCCAGCTGCCTACCTGCTACCTGCTGACGCCTCCAGCCCGGCGCCCCAGCCGCCGCAGGTCCGCCCGCCTCGATCGCCGATCCAGCCCGGCGCCCCAGCCGCCGCAGGGCCGCCCGACTCGATTTTCGCGCCGGTTTTAGCCGCGACCCCGCCCCCACGCCTGCTGATAGGACCATGCGCTCCCCGCCTCCCAGCTGACCCGCCCTCCCGGCTCCCTTCTTAAGGGGACCCCGACCCAGGTTCTGCAGCGACCACTGTGCCCTCGGCCTGGTTGCCCCCACGCCCACTGCCTGCTGCCTGCCTCCTTCCAGCTGCCTACCTGCTACCTGCTGACGCCTCCAGCCCGGCGCCCCAGCTGCCGCAGGGCCGCCCGCCTCGATCGCCGATCCAGCCCGGCGCCCCAGCCGCCGCAGGGCCGCCCGACTCGATTTTCGCGCCGGTTTTTGGCGCGACCCCGCCCCCACGCCTGCTGATAGGACCACGCGCTCCCCGCCTCCCAGCTGACCCGCCCTCCCGGCTCCCTTCTTATGACGCCCCCTCAGCGACCGCGCAGCAGACGCGCGCGGCGGGAGCACCGACTAAGCGCCGAAGGTGCGCCAAAGGTAAGCCCGTCTGCGCCCGTCCGCGCCTGGCCCGCGCCCAGTGCCAGGACCCCTGGCCCCCGCAGACCCCAGCCCACCCGCCGGACCTACGACGCCACCACCCTCATCGCACTCAACGACGGACGAGTCCCGGGATGCTACCGTGCCACCCCGAGACGCACCCACGGACCCTTCAGCTGCCGCACCTGCAAGTTCACCTGCATCCGGACCCGCCCCACACCAGCACCCGCCAAGCCGAACACCAGCAGCAACCACCTCAAGTGCATCCTGCTCAACACCCGCTCAGTCCACAGACACGCCATCGAACTCTGGAACCTCATCGACACC
The DNA here is from genome assembly GCF_964204655.1 of Triturus cristatus. Taxonomy (NCBI): domain Eukaryota; kingdom Metazoa; phylum Chordata; class Amphibia; order Caudata; family Salamandridae; genus Triturus; species Triturus cristatus. Next base: position 249,991,139 of record NC_140594.1, read on the forward strand.
ACTGCTCCTGACGTTGCCTTCCTCACGGAGACCTGGATGAACGCCTCTTCAGCGCCCGACATCGCCATCGCCATCCCAGAGGGCTACAAGATCACCCGGAGGGACCGCACCGCCAACCAGATAGGAGGAGGCATCGCCATCATCCACAGGAACACCATCCGCATCACGACCTACACCGACGACATCCTGACTACCGCCGAACACCTACACTTCCAGATCCACACCGACCCGAAGACCACCCTCAGAGGCACCCTGATCTACCGACCCCCGGGACCACGCACACAATTCAGCGAGGACATCGCCGACTTCGTCAGCCCGCATGCCCTCCCCTCCGCTGACTACATCCTCCTGGGGGACCTCAACTTCCACCTGGAAAACAACAACGACCACAACACCACCACCCTGCTCGACAACCTCGCCAACCTCGGACTCAAGCAACTGGTGACCGCCCCCACCCACCTCGCCGGACACACACTCGACGCCGTCTTCTCCTCCAGCAAAGACATCGCCTTCAGCCACGCCACAGGACTCCACTGGACGGACCACAGCTGCGTCCACTTCACCTTCAAAAGAACGACGACCCACCACCACCAGCAACAGGTCGCCCGCAGAAGCTGGAGCAAGATCACAGCCGACCAGCTCGCCGCTTCCCTGAGCCAGCACCCTCCCGCCAGCTCAGCGAACCCCAGCCAGGCCGCCGACAACCTCACGAAGTGGATCAGCAACTGCGCGGACGAACTCGCCCCACTGAGGACCCCGCCCAGCAGACCCGGCAGCAAGAAGGCCCCATGGTTCACCGACGAACTCAAGAGCTCCAAGAAGAACTGCCGAGCCCTCGAGAAAGCCTGGAGAAGGGAGCCAACTCCGGACAACATGACCACCCTCAAGCTTGCCACCCGGAAGCACCACCAACTGATCCGCGACACCAAGATAACTGCATTCAAGGACCGGTTGGATAACAACGCACACAACAGCAAGGAACTCTTCAACATCGTGAAAGAGCTCTCCAACCCCAACGCCGGAAACAGCGACATCACCCCATCGCAAGAACTCTGCAACTCCCTCGCCTCCTACTTCCACAACAAGATCGCGGACATACACAACAGCTTCAACACCCTACCGACGAACGCCACGTCCAACCCGACCGAACCACCGCCCCCCACCTGCACCCTCCGCGCCTGGACCCCGATCTGCACCGAAGAAACCGTCCGCATGATGAACTCCATCCACTCCGGATCTCCTACCGACCCCTGCCCTCACCACGTCTTCAACAAAGCCGACGCCGTCATCGCACCCCACCTGCGGGACATCATCAACACCTCCTTCACCACCGCCACCTTCCCTGAGAGCTGGAAGCATGCCGAACTCAGCGCTCTACTCAAGAAACCAACAGCGGACCCCACCGAACTCAAGAATTACCGCCCCATCTCGCTGCTCCCGTTCCCAGCCAAAGTCATCGAGAAGACGTCAACAAGCAAATGGCCGCCTTCCTCGAGACGAACGGATCCCTCGACCCCTCACAGTCTGGCTTCCGAGCCAACCACAGCACCGAGACCGCCCTCATCGCTGCCACCGATGACATCCGAACCCTGATGGACAACGGAGAAACAGCGGCCCTCATCCTACTAGACCTCTCCGCGGCCTTCGACACCGTCTGCCACCGCACCCTAGTGCAGCGCCTCAGCAACGTCGGAATCCAGGAGAAGGCACTGGAATGGATCATCTCCTTCCTCGACGGAAGAACACAGAGAGTCCGTCTACCGCCGTACAAGTCAGAGGCCACCAAAGTCATCTGCGGCGTCCCTCAAGGATCCTCGCTGAGCCCAACCCTCTTCAACGTCTACATGAGCCCCCTCGCGGCCATCGCACGCCAACACAACCTCAACATCATCTCCTACGCCGACGATACCCAGCTGATCCTCTCCCTGACCAACGACCCCGCCGCCACCAGAGCCAACCTTCACGAAGGAATGAAAGAGGTAGCCGAGTGGATGTCGACCAGCCGCCTGAAGCTGAACTCGGACAAGACGGAAGTCCTCATCCTGGGATCCTCGCCCTCCGCCTGGGACGACTCCTGGTGGCCCCCCGCCCTGGGCACCGCACCCAAACCGACAGACCACGCACGCAACCTGGGCTTCATCCTGGACTCCTCCCTCTCCATGATCAAGCAAGTCAACGCCGTCTCCTCGTCATGCTTCAACACCCTGCGCATGCTACGGAAGATCTTCCGGTGGATCCCCACCGAGACCAGGAAGAATGTCACCCAGGCACTCGTCACCAGCCGACTGGACTACGGCAACGCCCTCTACACCGGAACCACCGCCAAGCTCCAGAAGAGACTCCAACGGATCCAGAACGCCTCAGCCAGACTCATCCTCGACATCCCACGACACAGCCACATCTCCGGACACCTAAGAGACCTGCACTGGCTCCCGGTCAACAAGAGAATCACCTTCCGTCTCCTCACCCACGCACACAAAGCTCTTCACGACCAAGGCCCGAGCTACCTCAACAACCGCATCAACTTCTACGCTCCCAAACGACACCTCCGATCAGCCAGTCACGCCCTCGCCGCCGTCCCCCGCATCCGAAGAACGACAACAGGAGGAAGGTCCTTCTCCTACCAGGCCGCCAAGACCTGGAACTCCCTCCCGACCGACCTGCGCCTGACCCAAGACCACCTCGCCTTCAGGAAGAAGCTCAAGACCTGGCTGTTCGGGTAGGAGCAGCACCCCCCCCCCCCCCAGCGCCTTGAGACCCTCCGGGTAAGTAGAGCGCTCTATAAATGCCTATGATTGATTGATTGATTGATTGATCTAGCCCCTTTAAATCAGAAAGAACCCCTCGAAAGCAGCATTAAAAAAATAAGTCAAAGGGTTACTTTTGAAGAGCCAAATGTGACAATACACCAATTGCCTCTCTTAGTAACTCTCAAACCTTGTGCACAACTGTGGCCTACGACACTACTAAGCATTTTGTGCACTTGTAACCTCTTATTTGGTGTATCATTTTCTTTTGTACCTGCTTAATGTCTATGATTCGATGTACAGCGCTCTGATACTCTAGCTGATCTTGTTCGCGCTAAATAAAACATTTCAAATATAAATATAAATAAATAACAAACATTTATTTTACAACCTTAAACTTGATAAACAATGAACTCCAGCATCTCAGATAATAAATGTTTCACTAAGGGCTTGATTTTGAGTTTGGCAGTCCATAGGACTGCCAAACTCACAGTGGATGTGTGTTGGTTTTCGGGACTGCCGCACCAGCTGTCTGACCGCGTATTATGAGTATGGCATCAGAATGCATTTGGACCACCGCAACCGCCAGGGATCCTGGTTCCCTGGTGGTGACGTGATGGTTTGAGGAAGCAATATGCATGGCGATACGCACTGCAGCAACGCCATGCATATTATGAGTTTCACCACTCGAAGCCTTTTTATGGAGGTGAGCCCGCCATGAATATGCCAGCAGTGGGTAAACAAGGGTACCCTATTGCCCCGGAGCATGGGGGTGCATGCAAGGCTGCACATTTTGTGCTCCCCTGTGTGCATGTATACCTGTGCCTGCACGGCCTGGACTGCTCAGTCCATGCCATGCAGGAACGTGCATTGGTGGTTCAGCAGTGATGCAGTTCTAAGGCTCACTCATGAGCTTTTAAACTGTAGTACTGTCAGATTGCCATGAACCCACCTGCCAGACCACGAAAATACTCGCAATCTGAAAGACGGGCGTAGGTCGACTTTAGCAGTCCTGGAGCAAGGAGCTGGTGTGCCAGCCGACTCTAGTACCGTAAAAGTAGTAATAAGGCCCTTAGTCTGCAGCCGAACAAATACTACAGTGCCTGACTAGCCATTCTGCCACTCAGACCTTTTCCTGGAGCTCTGAAGGCAAGGGGGCTTCTGTCAGATTACTATGGTGTGCCATCGCCCAACCTCTACTGGTGTGAGGCTTGTTAGAACATTTTTTGGCATAGACAATTTTAAATTTCAATCTGGCCATGTAAGACCTCATAAAATAAACTAGAACCATTTCAGAGAGGATCACTTTGGAAAATCATCACCCAACACCTTCTAAGTATTAGTTCTTAGCACAAAAAAATCACTTAAAAGCACTAAAATGCATTTCACCAATACCCACTACTATGCTTCATTACTTTGTTCTGCTTAAACCCTTCCTTTCGGTAGAAAGTATTCAATAAGTTTGTGGCTCATCAATAACCCTTGGACCCAGAAACACAACCTGAACACTTGTGATGTACCTTTAGAAATCAACTATTATATCACCACCCTAAAAGAACATGGAGACAGCTATTATGTCACCCTAGCTCATCTTTTGCTCTCAGTTTAATAGATAATTTACAGATGTAGAGAAACCGAGAGGGGTGGATGTCAATCATTAGTGCATACACTGGAGCTAATCTACATGGTATTTCCCAAAAGAATGTCCAATACTGTGAATGTGTAGCTGCAACGACCCACAAACACCACATTATTCATATTGGTGGTATTGTACCCTCTAGAGTACAATGTCATATTTCAGAATGACATTTCTTGAGTTTTTCTTCTCCCTGCTAAAAGTATGTAAGACAATATTTGTCATGGTTATGGTCAACCTTTGGGTTGACAGACATTTGGGAACTTGACAGACATGATTTAAAATATACAGTCTTCGTGATTCAACCAGGCTGTGATTGGTCCATTTCTCATGGTGGCCATATTCTCATCCAGGTTCTTAATCACAATATTGGAACATTGAGCATGATGTTACATCTCCAGATCTGGAGACAGCACTAGCTTATTTTTACCTACCTGACAATCTGCTATACCTACCTCACTGACAAGGCTGTCTTTCTTATCTATCCTGGACATGCATCAAAGAAATATTAGTCAAAAGGATTGAGACGGAACCCACAGTTTAATCAAAACAAGCCTCGGATTGACTGAATCCCGTGTCTACATAACAAAACCACCCATGCATTGCCTGAGGCACTCTGCCTTTAGTACCCATCTGATGATTCCAAAAGCGCTACAAATTATTATTCAATTGCAAACTGCCATTATCTCACCATATTTAGGAACAGCATAGTAAAAAGGCAGTGAGAGTAAGGTGTGGAATAGATTTACCTCCTTCATTATCAACAGTAAAGGTTTCTGTTAGAAATTGGGTCTTTAGTTGGAAGAGGTATGCACCCTGTCCAGGTAGAGACCACTACCCAAGTCAGGGTAAGCTAGATAAAAAATATAGAATAATGTTAAGAGTAAAACAAGACCAAAATGACAAAAATCTAATTAGTAGAACTGGAGTTCTGAAATTTTAAAGCAAAATCAAAAAGTAGTGCTTAGACTCAAATAGCACTTAGGGTTTACTACAGGTCGTGCTGGCCGTAATGGAGGGCTATGCAGGGCCTGCTGAAAAGTACCTTAGATGGAGCAAAGCATTGATGTCAAAGTCTTGAGGCGCCAGTTCCGATCTGTGCACTTGATGAATACCCTATTTACGATGGAGGCACCTTGTCATTGTCTAGCTGCGCTGTCCAGCATCGTTGAGCCACACAGTCCAATGAAGCGATATCATCGATTGGCTCCTGCATCAGTTTCAAAGGGCAATGTGTCAGTTCCGATCATTGCAAAGTAATCACTGCATCGATTCTGATGGTTCTGGACAGCAGAAATCACCTTTCAGGGGCCCAGGACTGGAATGGAATCACTTGGCAGGGCAGGACTCACATATGGCAGAGTCCAGAGTGTTTTGAAGAATTGCCAGAAGTCTTTGCTTTCCCTGAGACTTCAGAACGGTGCAAGCGAGCAAGTCCTTGGAGTCAATCTAGGTTCAAGTCCGATGGGTCCATTCCTTGTCCTCAGCAGGGCAGAGATCATCAGGCAGCACAGCAAAACAGAAAATCAGTTCTTCCAGAGCACCAGTCAAGCAAACTGGCAATCCTTCTAGCACCGGTCGAGTATGGTACTGTCTTGGTACTTGGTATTACAATGTTATTCGAGAACTGTTCCGAACTAATTGTCACGGACTGGTTTCCAAATGAATCAGGTCCTGCAAGTTCGGGTGACACATTATGATGCTTCCCAACATCATTCTGTCGGACTCACATTGACTTCAATAGGAGTCTGTATTCCGAACGAGAACACAGGCTCCCATTGAAAAAACTGGTGGTTGTGGAAAACCTTGCACCCTGTGGAGGGCACCCCGTCGTGCCTGCCACATTGTGCATGGTTGGGAGGAGGGGTCCCTTGGGTACCCCCATGGGCCCTATTTGGATGCCTTAGAGGGGAAGGGGGGCCTGCAACAGGCCTCCAAAGACAGATTCCGACAGCCGGTTCAAGTCAGGCAGACCGAATCGGATCAGCTGTCTGAATCGGTCATCGGAATCGCTCACCTAGAAACAGTGTCCATAGAGCTGTACCATTCAGCTCCGAAAAACTCGGGCTGGCCGAATGCCTTTCGGAACCGATTCAGATTGACAGAATGGGTTCCGGGCATCAAAATCAATCATTGGGAAATGTGCATGATTTGTTCGGAAACAAGGGTTCCGAATCAGATTCTGCAATACCGAATCCCATTTGGAGCCCTTCCGAAGAATATCATAATCGGCCCCATAGTCCAAATAACAATTTATTACATTACATTTTTTTTAAATATCACAGTCATCAAGGAAAACAGATCATAAAATGATCTGAACCGTTTATTTTTAAACTAGTAGCAAGCAAATGAGTTTTGTGTCAATTGTGTATACTGAAGGTCAATGGTAAACAAACTTTAGGGACCTTAAGTTCGCCGACACACTGACTCCCCTCAAGAAAGTGCTAGTCAAGCCACACTCTAAAAAAGCCATCTGGTTCTCTCCCGCCATTCATTAGTCCAGACACACCTGTAGATTGCACGAGAAGAGATGGAGGAGCAGTAAGACCCCAGAGGACCTTTCAGCCTTCAAAGCCACTATCACCGCACACCACCACCTCATTAGAACAAAAAGAAAGCGGCCCTACAAGAAAGGATCAACACCAACACTCTCAATAGCAAAGAACTTTTTGCTGTGGTCAAAGAATTCACCAAACCCAGCACAGAGTCAGCAGACATATTGTCCTCCCAAGACCTTATCAATAACTTCAGCACCTTCTTCCACCGCAAGATTAAGGAGATCTATGACAGCTTCAACAGCCTTGATACCCAAGTCCCTCTCTCCCCATTCACAACCACCACACCCAATAACACCGAACCCCAGCAGACCGTGCTCGGCTGTACTCCCTTCACCCCTGGTGACACTCTCAAGATCATGAAGAGCATTCACCCCGGAGCACCCTCGGACCCCTGCCTGCATCATATCTTCAACAGAGCCAGCATCTCTATCGTCCCCTAACTCTGCTGCACCATCAACTCCACCACATTCCTGGAAGACTAGAAACATGCAGAGATCAAACTCTTGATGAAGATATCCTCTGCTGCCAACCGAAGGACCTCAAGAACTTAAGACCCATCTCTCCGCTCCCCTTCCCAGCCTAGGTCATTGAGAAGGTCATTAACTTCCAGATATCCAAGTTCATTGAAGCATATCATATCCTGGACCGTCCCAATCCGGCTTCTGAAGCAACCACAGCCCAAAACCGCCCTCCTCGCCACAACAGACGACATCCACATTCTCCTCGACTGAGTAAAACTGTAGCCCTCATCCACTTGGACCTCTCGGCTGTCTTCAACACTGTCTCCCACCGTACCCTATGCACACAACTCCACGACGCCAGCATCCATGACAAAGCCCTGGAATGGATACACTGCTTCCTCACCGGACAAACACAGAAAGTCAGGCTACCACCATTCCACTCTGAACCCACTTAGTTGCGGAGTGCCTCATGGCTCCACCCTGAGCCCCACTCTCTTCAACATCTACATGGCCCACTTGCAGCTATTGTCAAGAATACTAGACTCAACATAGTCTTCTATGCTGATGACACCCAGCTGATCTTCTCCCACACCAACTGACCCACAGTCACCAAGTACAGCTTTTACGACAGAATGAAGGCTGTCAACACCTGGCTGAAGGACAGCTGCCTTAAGCTATACTCGGAATGACTCCTGTTGGCTCGGAGATCTTGGATACCCCCACAGACCATGCACGAAACCTCAGCATCATTGCTCACCATGACCTACCAGATCAATGCAGTCTCATCATCCTACTTCCACACGCTATGCCTGCTCCACAAGATCTTCAAATGGATCCCCACTGAGTCCAGCAAGACAGTCACCTATGCACTCATCAGCAGCAGACTTGAATACGGCAACACACTCTATGCTGGCATCACCCAGAAACTCCTCAAGAAACAGCAGCACATGCAGAATGCCTCAGCCAGACTCATTCTCACTATCCCCCACCACAGCCGCATCACCAGCCACCTGAGAGACCTCCACTGGCTCCCAGTCAACAAAAGAATCACCTTCAAGATTCTCATGCACACCTACAAAGCCCTACATGATGCAGGACCTGCATACCTCAACCACCGTCTCGCATTCCATGCACCCACCAGAGGCCTCCACTCCTCCCAACTGTCCCTGGCCACTGTCCCACACATCTGCAAGTCCACAGCTGGGGAAGATCCTTCTCCCACCTCACAGAACTGGAACACCTTACCTCTCCACCTCAGGCAGTAACCGTCACTGCCCCAACTCTGGAAGGACCTCAAGACTTGGCTCTTCGACTGAACCCCAGGTGCCTTTTACAGATCAGCTGTCCCCCCAGTGCCTTGAGACCCTCACGGGTGAGTAGTCATGCTTTATAAGTCTCTTGATTGATTGATTGATTGAAGGTCATTGGGCTCTATTTCAGTGTGGCCTTATCAAGCCCAGAATTTTCCCACTCCTTTTAGAGTGTGGAAACTCCTGGGTAACCTCAGACTTAGCCTCCACTGGCTCCTCTGGTGCTAACCCTTTAACCATTAGTCGATCCAGCACAAGAACGCTGGGTCACTTCCTCGTGATCCTGCAGTATTTTGACCGACATGACCATCATTCTTTTTCCCTTCCCTCTGATCACGGAAATTACTAATTTGCCTCATTCTTCAGGGAAAAGCTCACTCTGGGTTGGCACCATTAGCTTTTTTTCTTTTGGAAAAACTAATTTTTATTCTCAGAGTTTTTTTTGTTATACAAAAAAGTTTGCAGAGTGGGCAAATTAAACATGATGCCCACTCTGCAAACTTCACATCTATCAAAGAAGCCACCATGTTGGTGACTCACTTCACATCAGTGAGATCCCTTCAGACAAGAAAGGAACTTTAAAAACAATCAAAACTCTGCAAAGAGGGCAGGATCAGAACTTCAGAACCACTGAAGGATGGCGGGAGATGTGTCAAGGGCTTGCAATGCCTGAGTGTGTAAACAACTTTCTAAAAGATGCTGCAGGCTTAGTTTTGATAGCCATTATTTGGTAGCCATTATTTTTAGAGGATAGGCGTGTGAGTTGGTACTCCATTCATAGAGTAGTTTCAAATCAACTGATCCTCTAGATCCTCTAGAACAGTCTCAAATGGTCTTCTGGAATAGTAGTTGAAGTTGACCCAGTGTTTTAAGTCCCCATAGGTCTCTAAACGTCACAGAAGTCAAATAAGATTTACTGAACTAGTTAGCTGGCCCATCTGGCTCTCGACATTTTCAGAATTCTGTTACCAGCAGAGGTTGACTTAATTGGCCCTATAAGCTTGTCTGGTAAATTACCTCACAAACATTTTTGGTACAGTCCTAGGAAGCAGAGATTCCAGTCAGAAAGAAGAAAACCTTCTCCAATGTTCCTCCAATAGATTTCAGAAAGACAGTCAAACTTTTTCTGGTTCCAGGTTCTTGGAAACGTTTAGCAAATTTGGAGTTCATTATGCAAAATGACGATATGTAAGGCCTTTTCTGCCTCTATGGCTAGAATATGAACGTTTATTACCTCCTGGAAGACAATGCTTTGACAGGTTCTTGGTAAGATCAGACACCTGACCAATTTTCAGAGGCTCTCCAATGAGTGTACTTGTGTCTTGTGCTCTGGTGATCATGGTGGCATCTGTTTCTTTTGCCCTCCTATCAGATGTGTTAAGCAATGCATCAAATTCTTATAATCATAAAATCATACACAGCACATACATAACACAATTTACATAGACCTCTCACATCAACATGTACCAAAAACGTCTGTCCTCACACATGAAATATAATAAATATCGAACGCACAATTGTGTGCATCGTATAAAATAATAGCACATCAAATTTTTATAACAAGAATTGAGCCCACTTTCTGACTTTTCCAAGCCTATCAGGAGCCTCATTATTATTTCATATTTTGAGTGCTCCTCTCTTCGGGCTACGGAACCACACAGTGCTATAGTATAGGTTCAAACATCAAAAAGAAATTACAGTCTTTTGTTCAATAACAAACCTGAATCTCACTGTCTCTGATTTAAAATACACTTGATGGTTACAAAAACTGTCAATGCGTTTTGAAACCCTTCAGCATTCTAGAGTTCTCCTCAGGACTCAGAACAAATGAGTGCTTATCCAAAATCTTTTTCGGCACCATCGAATTTCCTGAACTATTATCCATGACCAAATGTTTCTTATTTTCTAAATAACCCAGAGTCAGTTCCTCTTTCTTAAAAAACCTGGTAATAAAACCCTTCAAGACTACCCTCTTCCTTCTCTCTTTCAATGGCCCACCATCCGATTGAATTTGTTTGGAAGCCAACAAACAGTGATGTGCCAATTTAATCTAACCTCCGATATTGTTTCATGAATTTTTCTTCACTCAGGTTTATGGATACCGGCTTTCTTCACGTTGAGCAATTCAAATTGCCGGAAATTCTTAGTTAAAGGCAAACCCTTTTTTAATTCCTGATTGGCATTTTCTTGTCCGGACCATTTGGTGCCTGCAGCATGATCCTGGGTCACATTGTTGTAAATTAAGGCAGAATGTGATTAAGCATTCACTGAAAACATTAGTGTTTCCCTTTTATCGTGTTTTCCTCATTATGTTGGCCGAAGTCCGGACTCCATTTTGTATTGACATGCTGCCACGTGCTCACCACGAGGAGAGTCCGACCTCTGTGTTAGTTGCTCTTGTAATCTGCCTAGCAACAGTTTATAAATAGCCCTCTTGTCCATCTGGCGCATGCCCAGACTTGACCACATCTGTTATGATTAGCTTTGCTTGACCATGTGTTTTCGCGGGCCCAAGGAGTGTGTTAGCTCCGCCCATGTATTGAATTGGTATCGAGAATGACCCTAAATGGTAATGTTCTTCGACTTCATGTGGTATCCACCCACTCATGAGCCCCTCTGTTGTGTATAAAAGGGGACAATGTACGCAAGTTCTTTGTGCTACTCCTTGCAATACTGAAGAGTGTTGTGTGGATTGTAGGACCACCCTTAAGGGTTAATAAACGGTGTTTTTGTACTTTGCAGTTTCCGTGCCAACTTCCTTATAGACTTCGTTACAGAAGAGCGAACCCTTGTCTCTTGCGGGCCTAGCTGGGGCTTGTATTCAACAATTGGCGCCCGTCACGTGGGGCTCATCGGCGACTCGGATGCTCGAAGGACTGGTCGCGACGAAGGTGAGGAGTTTGGCCGGGGACGTGATCACTGCCAGCGGCGTCTTAGCCCTGGCATCCCGAGGTTTTTCTTCCTTCCCTTCCGAGCTGACCATCTGGGTGGCGCCGGTCATCGACTGAGACCTCTTCTGTCGGTCCTGCCGTGAGAGCCGTTTGGGCGATTGTGGAGCTTGGCAGTTGGAACCTGGACTCTTGATTGGTAAGAACCGTTGTACGGTACTTGCTCCGAGTTTTGAAGCCTGGTCTGGCTATTTGAGTTTGATTGATGGTGACTAGTCATATTTTGAATTTGTCTTTGTGAAAATATATGCGTTGCAACACATATAGGCAGGTAATGTGGAGAAATTTCTCCGGAGCTGTGTAAACTTGGAACGGCGCAACGATTAAGTGCCATTTTACTTGATAATACTGCATATTTTGCATTATTCCTAGCATGCCTGCTTTTAGCGCACTCCGTAAGTGGTGCTGCTGTTTGGGTAACCGGTTGAACCTCGAGGAATCTGCTCCAGCTCCCCCAGAGGGGACTCCTAATAGGGATATGTACGTGAAGCATGGTCTTTCTTCCATAATGTACAGCACGTTGTGGAGGAAATATACCAAGAAGGATCCTGAGTTGCGATGGCCTTTGTATGGATCGTTTGATATACGTAAGATTGAGTATGTGGAACAGTGTATGTGTAAGCGACGTGCTCGTCAGGATATGTTTGAGTGCGTGCGATTATGGGTGAAGGAAGTGCGTGAGCGAGAGAAACGTGAGAAAGCGCTGTTTGATAAGGAACAACGGAAGAATGATCATATGCGAGCGCAGGAAGCGAAGCATCGGGAGGACAAAGAGCAAACGGACAGACAAGAGAAAGAGCGTAGGCTACAAGTTTCGGGTCAATATGTTGTTCGCCAGCCGCTTTATCCTGTCCTTAATAATCCTGATGATGATTTTTATTTGCTAGATCGCTCTCCGCCCCCTTATGTTGGCGCATCCGCTCCACGGCCGCAAGATTCTGACCCGGCTTCGGGTAAGGTAGACACACGGTCCATGCTGCCGGCCGAGCAAATGGCTGAGCTTCGGCAAATTTCTTTCCGTGCGCTTAAAGGCAAGGTATCCATGGAGGAATTATTTCAAATTTGGGGGCCATGGCAGGAGAGAGATAAAGTGTATTTTCTGGGTCATTTCGCGGATGAAGTGATTAATGCTTTCCGAAAATATTCTCATGTTTTTGAGCCTGACGAAGTGTCTTCGGATGCCAGAGCAATACGTAACGGTGCTTTTTCTCCCTCTAAGGCTCCTGAGGCGGCTCGGCGGCTGTTCGCCTTGCGGGACGAGGTGCTGGCCCTTCGAGAGAAAGCACGCCAACGAGCGGAGGAGGAGAAGCGGTCGGATTCAGTTGCGGCAGGGGGCCACCCATCCACCTCCCAGTCAGATAAGGATAATGTAGTGCATGCTAAACCGATGCGAGAGGCGGCACCTTTGTATGTCCCTCCGAAAGGAGCAGGGACTAGCTCGGACATTAACTCCGCCGATGCTAGGGGATATTTTGTGTATAATTGGGTTTATACTCCTTGGCATAGGGCCGATGTTATGGCGTTAAAGAATGCATTGCCTGACCCCCGCAAGAATCCAGCGGCCTTCTATGAAGAAGTCGAGGGGGCCTTGAATTCTTGCATTATGACCTTAGCGGATATAGATCTGTTCTTTGGCCTTATTCTACCACCGGACATGTGGCGGTCTGTCCGAAAGGTGGATGATGCAGTTGCTTTTAAGGCCCGGTGGTCTGACCTTGAGGATGAGGATAGGGAGCGGAAGCCTGCACAGAAACCACCCCAGAATATTCTAGATCTCCCTGCTGCTATTGTGGCTAAATTGAAAACAATAATCCCCCCTAAAAAGATTGACTGGAATATGTTAGCGGCATGTAAGCAGAAAGTTGATGAGTCAGTTGCAGATTTCTTCACGCGCTTCGAAGAAACGTTCCATGACTTTAGTGGCCAGTCGCTTACCGACGACACAGGCCGCCACCTTTTCGCGGACAAATATGTGGCCAATCTGCTGCCGGCAGTTGCGGCCCGGTTGAAAGCGAGTGAGAGTTCTTGGTCCTCCGCGACACCGACGGCCCTTCTGACCATCGCTCAGTATTATGAGCGTCAGGAGCACGAGGCGAAGGGCCAGGAGGAGAAGAAATCGAAAGATCTCAAAACCAAAGTGATGTTAGCACAAGTATATGGCCCGCCCCGCCGGGGTAATAATAACAGGGGAAGGGGCGGATCTTATGGTCCCCCTTCGGGCCGATCTGATTTGAATAAGAACCAGTGTGCGTATTGCAAGCAGTTGGGCCATTGGGCCAGGGAGTGCCCAGCATTGCGTGCTTCGCGGCAGGGGCACACTCCGGGTGGCCAGAGAGGTAGAGGGGGCTTCTCGAACTTTAGAGGGAATTCTAACGATAATGTCCGTTTCGACACTGCTGGACAGCACCGAGATAGCTCAAACGTTTTCGATCGCCAGCATCAGTATCATGTATCGGACATCGATCACTCGGGATATCAAGATTCTCAGCATGCATAGGAATGCGTAGGATGGGGGTCCGAATCAGTTGAGGTGCCGGTCGATCAGACGGGTCCTTATGTATCGGCTGAGGTTTTAGGTTCTACTGATCAGTTCCTAGTGGATACAGGAGCGACACGTAGTGCATTGTCTAGGTACTTGGTTCCGGGGGCTCCCCCATCCGGCTCAATAGTTACATCGGTAGGGTTTGACGGTACACTCTCCCGAAGCCCTCTTTCACAGCCCCTTGCATTTAAAGTTGATTGTTTTTCTGCGCCTTGTCCGTTTCTGCTTGCTCCGTACACACCGGATAACATTATGGGCCTTGATATGTTAAAGTACTTTAGGGCTACAATTCGTTGTTCCCCTGAGGGTGTGAGGGTGATTTTAAATGACAACTACCCCCGATCTGGGCGGATGTGTACGATCTCAGAGGATGCGTTGTTGGCTACCCTCCCCCAAGCTTTATGGGCGACTTCGGACACAGATGTCGGACAAATGGTGATTCCCCCGGTCCACATTAGTGTTCGGGAGGGGGCGGTGCTACCACGCCTCCCACAGTATCGTATTTCCCAGGAGGGCGAGGAAGCTCTCATACAGATTGTGCAGGATTTGATCGCAGTGGGAGTAGTGGAAGAAGTTCCCTATAATATCTGTAACAGTCCGATTCTCCCAATTTTGAAAAAGGACACGGATGCAAAAGTCTATCGGTTTATAATTGATTTAAGGGAGGTAAATAAGATCGTGATACCTCAGTACCCGGTGGTTTCCGATATCACGACGTTGCTTACCTTGGTCCCGCCTACGGCGACCGTGTTCTCAGTGATTGATTTGAAAAATGCCTTCTTTTCTATTCCCATTCACCCTGATAGCCGATTTCTTTTTGGGTTTACATTAAACAATAGATCTTATCGTTTTTGTAGAATTCCCCAAGGCTATACAGAAAGCCCTAGTATCTATAGTCAGGCTTTGAAGCGACAGTTGGATTCCTTTGCCTTACTCGAGGGGGTCGCCCTCATTCAATATGTCGATGACATCTTGTTGGCGGCTGACACCCTGGAATTGTGCGAGAAAAGCACGATAGCCTTACTTTCCTTTTTAGCATCCCACAATCACAAGGTCTCTAGGAAGAAATTGCAATTCTGTAGACCAAAGGTGACTTATTTGGGTCACCTTTTGTCTAAGGAGGGGCGTGCACTCACACCAGATCGTATCCAAGTAATCTTGGACACACCAAGGCCATCCACGCAGAAGGATGTGCGTGCATTTTTGGGCCTCGTTTCTTTTTGTAGACAGTGGATATTGGGGTTTTCACACATAGCTAAGCCATTACTAGCGCTCTTGACAAAAGACACGCCTATCCCAATCCCTTGGTCAGATGAGTGTGATGCTGCTTTTCAGCAATTGAGACAGGCCCTTTGTTCAGCACCAGTGTTAGGGACCCCTGATTATGCAAAACCTTTTTCGTTGTATGTGCATGAGAAAGATGGATGTGCATTATCAGTTTTAGTACAGATGCATGGTGATAAGCAGCGCCCTTGTGCATACTTTTCGGCTGTGCTTGATCCTGTCGCCCGAGCATTACCAGGGTGTTTTCGCTCGGTTGCGGCGACAGCTGTGTCAATACGGCAGAGTGAAGGAATTGTATTGTCCCATAAACTGTTGGTGTTAGTTCCCCATGCTGTGGATGCCCTGCTTAATCAAACAAAGACGCAGCATTTGACCAGTGCCCGTTTAACGGGATATGAGCTGACGCTTTTGGCTCCTCATATTACGTTAAAAAGGTGCGTGACATTAAACCCGGCCACATTGTTGCCATACCCCGAGACACAGCCTGAGGCACAGAAAGCGCATGATTGTATTCTTGTGACTGAGGAACAAACAAAGGGACGTATTGATCTCCAGGATACGCCCTTTTCAGATGTAGATGGAGAGTTGTGGGTAGATGGATCATGCCTGAAGCTACCAGATGGTACGACTTCAGCAGCATATGCAATTACCACGTTACAGACGATAGTGGAGACAGCACGCATACCACAGAAATCAGCCCAAGCAGCGGAACTGATAGCGTTAACACGAGCGTGTGAGCTTAGTACAGGATTGTGTGTGAATGTTTACACAGACAGCCGCTATGCCTTCGGAGTAGCGCACGATTTCGGCCTACTCTGGAAGGAGAGAGGGTTTCTAACGTCACATGGGGTGCAGATAATGCATGGGGAGTTAGTCCACAATCTTTTAACTGCATTGACATACCCAAAGAAAATTGCCATTGTTAAGTGTAGTGCCCATAGGAAAGTGGTTGATAAGGTTGGAGAAGGGAATGCGTTAGCGGATCGAGTAGCACGGGAGACTGCGATGCAGCCCGGTACTACTGCCATGTATGTAGTGAAGTCACAGGTGGAGAGATGGCATGATGCGAAGGAGGAAGTGCGAGAAATACAAAAGACCGCTTCTGACAAAGAGCGGGAACAATGGGCTAGCGAAGGAGAACTGGATGACGAGGGTTGCTGGAGAAATAAGCAGATGGATAGATGGAAATTACCCACGGCTTTTGTACAACCTATGGTCCAGATGGCACATGGGCTAGCACATGTTGGAGCTTCCGCAATTGTGAAATTGCTTACCCAAGTCTGGGAGCATCCAGAGATTGCTAGCACGGCAAAGAGGGTGGTGCAGACCTGTATGATCTGTCTGAAGTATAACCCAGGGAAAGGCACGCGAACTCCAGCAGGAGGATTTGCGACACCCACTGCACCCTTTGAGGTTCTGCAGATGGATTACATCCAGCTTGAGCGCTGTAACAATTTGAAGTATGTTCTAGTAGTGGTTTGCGCCTTTAGTAAATGGGTCGAGGCGTACCCTGCGAAAGACAATACTGCAATGACTACAGCGAAGCTATTGCTGAAAGAGTTTTTCCCCCGATACGGCGTCTGTAGACTTCTGTGGAGTGATAATGGCCCTCACTTTGTAGCAGATGTTATAAAGTATGTCTTGAAGGGCCTAGGCATCACCCAGAAGTTCCACGCCGTGTTCCACCCTCAGTCTGCAGGACTAGTCGAGAAATATAATGGTACACTGAAGCTTAAGATCGCCAAAATTCAAGCTTCAACGTCTTTGACTTGGCCAGACGCTTTGCCACTGGCGTTATTGTCAATTAGGTCGGTGCCACACTCTCGAACCGGCCTTACACCCTATGAGATTGTATTTGGACGCCCAATGAATATTTGGGGTCCACCAAGACCTAAGGCTGTGTATGATGTACCTTGTGTGATGATGAGTGATTATCTGGCACAGTTAACGGATAACTTGGTTTCTATTCATCAACAGGTCCGAGAGGCGCTCCCTGATCGGTCCACTGGCGAAGGACATGGTCTCCGGCCCGGAGATCATGTGATGATAAAGGTCTTCGACAGATCGAACAGTTTGGAGCCGAGATGGGTCGGACCTGAGCAAGTTCTTCTTGCAACAAGGACGGCAGTGCGAGTCTCGAATAGGAAGAATTGGATCCATTCCTTGCACTGTCGAAAGGTACCGCCCGGATTGGTGGAGTCTGCCGTGCTGACCGATCAACGAGAAGTCCTAGCAGCAGAGACAGGCCGTGCTGCGAGGCCAAACGACACTGAGGAGCTCTTTTCGGACCACACGACTTCTGGAGGAAGGCGATATCATCTGCGACCAAGGAAGTGAGGTTTCCAGTACCGGGACATACTGTCAGAACGGCCCTTGGGTTAGTGAAACGGAGAGCCGATGAGGCAAGGGGGGGGGATCAGCCCTGCATTAGTGTAGCAACACCCGTCTTGGCCCGCTGGTGAAGAAATCAACCGCTGCCCAAGGGGAAGAGTTCTGACAGACTTTTTAGTTTCAGGAAGACATCAGGGTATTGTTTCCTTTGACATGGAGAAGAAGAAAATTTTTTGTGCGTTGGGGTTCATGCTAACAGTAGCTATCGTTGGTATAACCACATGGTTTGTGGAGGAGGCAACTCCTGCCCGAGAGACACTTGTGTTGACGACTCCAGTGCCTGCGGAGCACTACTTTTATACATTGCCATACCAAGAGTTGAAGCATCGACAATCCTATTTGAATAACACTTTCATTCAGATGCTGCATCACACCCACGTTGCTACGAACGCTACGAACTGTTGGATATGTGGGATGATGCCAGCCCATCAGAAGAAAGGAGGTACGCCATTCATACCACTTCCTTTCTCTCATAATGGCTCTTGTAGAGCATGGTACACTCTGTTGTTTGCCACTCGAAAACCGACAGTGGGACGATTGCTTTTCAGACTTAATAAAGAATGCCATCAGGACAAGAATGGATATCCACAAGCGAATGGGACAATTTGGGAATGGGAAGAGTACCGACCGGACAATGAATCCATTCCCTATATCTTCACGAATACCAGAGACACTGTGGGGAAGGAAAAATTTGTGATCCAAGTGGCCCAAGCCCAAGCGGACCTGTGCGTCCAGAGTGTGGGTTTTATCCCTGTTGGTGTCAGTGATTGTATAACCGTATTAAACATCGATGGGCTGAACAACAGCACCTTCCTAGCATCCCATAATACCTATTTCGTATGTGGAAATAAAGGTTATTACCGTTTGCCGGCTGGGTGGTCTGGGGTATGCTATGTATCATTCCTATTACCTCCTGTATTTCTAGCACCCGCGTCATATCATAAGGATTTGAAGTTGTTGAATAATGTGACTGTAAATAGATATAAACGTACTCTATCTATTAATGAGGTGGATCAAACTGATACTAGCTTGCAACAGTATATTGATTTCAACTTAGGACTGTTTTTCTTTGTTGGAGCTGCTTTGAATAGTAGGAAGATCCGGAGATTAACGAGAGTGGTAGAAGCTGTGACTAATCAGACTGCTGCTGCTCTTGGGAATCTTACGGAAGAATTACAGATTACCAGGATTGTTGCATTACAGAATCGTATGGTATTGGATGTGATGCTAGCTGATCGAGGAGGAGCCTGTAAAATTATCGGAAGTAGCTGCTGTGTGTTCATCCCTGATCATACGCCATCCGTTTATAATGCCATTAATAAGCTGCATAAAATAGCAGCTGAAATCCACACGGAAAACGGCACTTGGTCCTTTTCTGGATGGTTTTGGGCGTTGGTTACTGCCTGGGGATGGAAGGTCTTAACTGGTCTCTGCATTATTGTAGCAATTCTGTTCCTTCTCTGTATGTGTATTCAATGTGGACCATTGTGCTGTTCCGTATGCATTTCATTTTGCATTCCAGATAAGAAAGCTATTGCCGATGTTGCCCGCCAGAAGGGTCTAGCTAAAGAGGTTAAAGGAATGATGATAATTGACATATACGATGATTATTCTTGGAAACCGGATGTCTTCAGTAAATGCTGAAAGGGTCGTCTGTTGTAAATTAAGGCAGAATGTGATTAAGCATTCACTGAAAACATTAGTGTTTCCCTTTTATCGTGTTTTCCTCATTATGTTGGCCGAAGTCCGGACTCCATTTTGTATTGACATGCTGCCACGTGCTCACCACGAGGAGAGTCCGACCTCTGTGTTAGTTGCTCTTATAATCTGCCTAGCAACAGTTTATAAATAGCCCTCTTGTCCATCTGGCGCATGCCCAGACTTGACCACATCTGTTATGATTAGCTTTGCTTGACCATGTGTTTTCGCGGGCCCAAGGAGTGTGTTAGCTCCGCCCATGTATTGAATTGGTATCGAGAATGACCCTAAATGGTAATGTTCTTCGACTTCATGTGGTATCCACCCACTCATGAGCCCCTCTGTTGTGTATAAAAGGGGACAATGTACGCAAGTTCTTTGTGCTACTCCTTGCAATACTGAAGAGTGTTGTGTGGATTGTAGGACCACCCTTAAGGGTTAATAAACGGTGTTTTTGTACTTTGCAGTTTCCGTGCCAACTTCCTTATAGACTTCGTTACAGAAGAGCGAACCCTTGTCTCTTGCGGGCCTAGCTGGGGCTTGTATTCAACAACATGACCAGGTGTAGTTGGCAGTAGGCCCTTATGTATTCCTCCCAGACAGTTGTAGAATAGAGGGTGTGCGTTTTGGAAGGATTAGCCATCTCTGGTTTGATGGAGAGGCGAAGCCAACATGTACTACACTTGCACTTCAAGGGCACTGGCATAGCTCACCCGCAAAGGGTTTGACACTAGCCTATTGTGCTACCAGACAGACTGGGACCTGGAAAGGGAGTCACAAAATTCCAGTCACCGCTGTATGAGGGAGAGTCCAGAGGTTACTCCTACTTCAAAGGAGGCACCAACTGAAACCATAGGACTCACGCCTGGTCTAGTGGGAGACTAATAAGAAGAACAGCTTTGCTGCCCTGCTGCTCTGATGCGAGAAGGACTGCTCAGCTGCTCTGTTTTTCTGCTGCAAGAAGGTCTGCTCTGCCGTCCTGCTGTCTGAGGAAAAAGTACTGGGCTTGCAACTCGAACCAAGGACCACCAGAGTGAGTGCAAGAGCTAATTGGCTGACCTTCTGTTCTGAGCTACAGGGTGACATCAAGCTCCTCCACCCTTGAACTCTGCACCTGGACTATGCTTGCTGGGAGCCGTAGGCTGCCAAGTGGTGCCTCTCCAGTCCTGGACCCTTGCAAGTGGGGAGAAAGGAGCTCTGTGGTGCCCATCAGAACTGACACTGCACAACGCAAATCGTTGAAGCCCTTGCAGCTCATCATTGCACCTGATGCAGAAGGATGCAATTCGACACCAAGCTCACCTTGCGGTCCTTGCATCTTCTCATCAGAACCGACGCAGCATGCTGCAACTTGACGCGGCACCCCACATTGCTTATTGGAACTGCATCTGCATGAATCAATGCCCTGCATCACGGTACAATTCTCAGCTGGCCTAACCTGGTCCCTGTATCCAGCGCTTGCTCCATCAGTGTGAGCCTGAACTTCTGACTTTGGCCCAGTCCAACACGACTAGATAACCACAGTTGGAGCTTCAAGCTTTTAGGCACTATTTTTAAGTAAACCTTTTAAAATTACATATCTCCAGAGCAACTAATTGGATTTTTGTAATTCAAATAATTCATTAACATACACTCTATTTTTCTAAATTAATGTGGCCTTTTTCTTGTGTTGTGTTTTTACTTTATTACTGCTTTTGTGCTGGATTGATTTTTACACATTGCCTCTAAGTTAAGCCTGACTGTTTTTGTGACAAGCTGCCAGAGCTTTAAGCACAGGTAAATTTAGTGACTTTTTGTGGTTCACCCTGACAAGAATTGTGGCTGTTGCTTGAGAAGTTAGTTTTCCACCTCCTAAACCAACAATCTAATCTCTCACAACATATAGGAGCCTATTCCCTACAGGCATGCTTTGTCGTCACCTTACTTGCGCCTGCCAGGAACTCACAAAGGGATTCCTGGCAGGCCTAAGACCTTTAATGGGTGTAGAGATCTCTGCCTTTAGTATGGAGATTAATACACCAATACATCCCACCCCCAGGGTGGAATTTAGGGTATTCCAAGAAATGGTTAGTCTTAGACCTTTGCAAAAGCCAACAACCATCTATGATTGTGATCATTCACACACTTCTCAAATTTCCCTTTTCAGCCTGGAAAGGGTTGTATTTTTATTTTTTTATTCAAGCCAAGGATTGGCACAAAGTCCTTTCCAAGATGGGAGGGGAATAGATCATCGCCTTTATGTGTGGTGGGGCTGTAGTAAAGGGGTTTCTCCATGGGAATAAGATTTTTCCTGTAGAGAAAACACATTTATATAAAATTGCATTCGAGAAGGGGACACTATTCTCACACCATGGAGATCTCAAAACAGAGTAAATGGGAACCCAGTTATGAGATAGATTGATTTCCAAGGAATCAGCAGGGATGTCAGTGACAGGTGCAACTTTCCATGCAGATTCCATAGGGAATTGATGAATATCCTGAAGGTAGTAAGTCTGCACGCGGACAACGATGTAAACACTAAATCAGGCCCATTGGATATGCTAATATGAGCATTGATACTTCAGAGAGTAGGACATTGGCATGATATGAACTAATACCTCTCTTTTTTGAATATTTTCCTATTTTACGTGTTTGGTATAAGTGATGGGGTAGAGAGAGAAAATGTTAAATACATCACGCATGCTTCCACCCACTTGCCTCATTGAGCTGCACTCTGTAGGACTGCTCACTTCGGAATTCCTTCCTGGAACTCATTCAGCCGTCTTGGGGCCTCAGCTCTTTCTCCTTCATTTTTATTTATTTTTTCAATACTTTTATAAAGCACAAAATTTGTTGAAGAAAAATATATTTCAATGGCAATAAAATTATTCTTCATGCAAAACGATTTAATTTAATAAGGCTTAACACATAAAATCAACATAATGAAAAAATTCGATTGTAAGATAGTAAGAACACACAACCTTCATATGTTCATGGTCACATATAAAAGTAAAAGATGTGTGGTGAATTCTTTCTGGAAACTTCACATCATCACTTGGAGCATTTTTAGAGCGCTAAAACAAGAATGTGATATTCGAAGGATTGGATTATTACAAGAACCAGTTCCCACTAGTTCAATAGAACACGGTAAGAGGAATGTGGCCAGGTTTTTGTTTTCTGAATCAAAGAGGCCATGAACCAACTTCAGCTCTAATGGTAGCCAATTCTGGAATTCAGCGCCTGGCACAGAAAAAGCCTGTTCACCTCTGGCGACCCTTTTGAATTACCAACTGTCATTTCGAGGGCTATTTTGGATCTTTTCAGCACACTGCTTATGAGGAAATCTTTAAAAAATGTCCATGCCAAATCCCAAAGGGATTTATTAAACAATATAACATTCTTACCAATTTTTGTGTGTGCTAGTGGCAAATGAATAAAGCCTCTTCAGAATAGGTTAAAACATGCCCCATCAGCCAAAGGGTAAGACGGAGTGAGGCGTGAGACAATCATGGTGTTTGAAAAATTGATACATGGAGACCGGATCACAACAGCTATGCAGGGGGCTGCTTTCATTGTCGAATGGACTGCAGTGACGCACCACTGAAAATGATTGGCTCATATATTTAAAAGATGAAGTTTCATTTTCACACCTTGGGCCCATTTATTTATTAAAAGAAAAATGTTGTTGGACAATACCCCTTACAGAAACACATACATACAACCCTCAGAAACAGGTATGTTCACACCCACCACATCCACTGTGTCTCTCTCACTCAGAAAAGTGTCATCACTCAGAAAAGCTCTTTGGGGTATATTTACAAGAAATGGTGCTCTGCTGTTTTGCCACAGCGGAGCGCCGAAACCTTTACAACCACTGTACGACTGTTCCTAAAGCCTAGTTAGCATTGTATTTACGATACGGGGCTCCTTGGAGCTAGGAAGAGACCAGCATCGGAAAAACAGACACTGATGTGTGCACCAAGTTGGTAAAAAAAATGCGCGCTAATGTTGAAAAAGTGATGTGTGGCCAATTAGTGCCAGAAAACTAGACGCTAGCCGTCATAGTGTCACTTTTGTGAGACTGGCGGGAATAAAAATACAAAAACACTGCAACGTTAAATAAAAAAAAGTTACACTTACCTGAAAGCAGCAATGATGCAGCCAGGAGTGAGTACAGGCCAGGACAACAACACCGGCAACCCCACTACCAGCCAGGATGCCCAGCCAGTGCCACAGGGAAAGAGGAAAAGGAAGCGCAAGTTCAGTGAGGAGGAAAATCTGATTTTGATCATGGAGGTGACAGAGAACCAATACCAGCTCCATTGGGGAGGAAAAATACCATGTGGAAGACCATAGTGGAGAAAGGTGAACAGTATTGCTGAAGTCAAGAGGACAGTGACTAACTATAAGAAGCACTGGCATGATTGTAAGCGCAAGACAAAGGCGAAACTGGCAACCAATCTCAAGGCAGCATTGCGGACTGGAGGTGGTAGTTCAGTGCCCCAGGAGGAGTTGCATCTCTTGGAGGAGCTGGTGTCCTGGTCAGCGGTGAGTCGGTGGTTGGAGTTTCTGGACAGGACAGTGCTGGCTATTAAGAACTACAACTGCAACAGGGTAAGTCTCAACAAGAGGCAATGTGGGGAACTATGTAATGTCAAGCTTTACAGGCAGCTATGTCCCAGCCCTCTGAGGCACATTCTGCAGGCCAAGGGGTAGGATGCTGGCTCATGGAAGACATGGAAGGTGGCTAATGGAAGACTCATGGGCATTTTGATAATATGTTGGTATAGGGCAGGCCACTAGCATTCTAGCTGTGCTACACTACATCAAAAGGAAAAGGCAGGAATGCACCATATCTACAAGAAATGGTACATTCCTGTCCTTTCTTCCAGTGCTGGTGCACAAGCAGCAGACCTCCGACAAAGCAGGCACTCTTGAACCATGGTGGAAGGGTACGTGCATTGTTGCCAGACAACTGAATGTGCACCAGCATAGAGGAAAGCACAGGGATGCATTGTATATTCGTGACCACAACTCAACCCTGCACTTTCCTAATCAAACACCTTGTTGCAGCAAGATGGTTTGTGACGCTACGCTGCACCACATGTCTATGAAATATGCCCCTCTGTCTCACCTGGGCCTCAGCACATTAATTTAGCCTGCAAATCCATAGAATAGAATTGGTATCTCAGAGGAGAAACAACAAATCTGAGGGGTGAGGGATATGTGGGCCATGGGTAGTATCTACAAATTAGGGATATTTCAAGGGTCACGTACATAATTGCCTAGATTAAACCAAATTTTGCAGCTGCCATCACAAGCAGGCTCAGAGCACACAGTTGCCAGCTGCCATGGTAGGGACCACAGGAACTCCTTTTATCTACTAAATATGAATGGGGGCCGGGGTGAATGCACCAGAGGAAAATGGGCCATATTTACATGCAAACAAATCAGCTGTGCTGAGCATTGCAAAAATGTAGCTATGGCTTTACAGGGATATGTGCCACCCCTGTGCACACCCCTGCGCTGATTAAAATGTACAGCTGTGTGCCAACATGGGGACCGTTGCACTATGGTGCAGGGGTGTCTGTTTCGGTGTTTGTCTGTTTATTACATCGACAGCGCAAGAGGAAACACATGGGGTGTATTGTATACTTGTGAATACAGTGCATTCCTGTTTTTTTAAATGACGCAGGGTGGCACTGCTAACTTTCTTGCACAGCCATGTTGTGCCATTTCTATGTGAATATGTCCCTCGGTAGATACATGTCACCATTCACAGCACTACTACCATCTGGGTTGCTGCCTGACACATATCACTCTGTAACAGCCTGCCATCTCAGTCCATTGGATATGGGCACGCATGATGTAGGTGTTGTAGGCACATGAGAGTCAATGTAAGATCAGGGTGCCATCACTGCATGGCAGTAAGTTGGCTAACAGGACAAAATTCCTGATGAAATGGGTTAAATGCCAGTTATCAGAATCTGAATAGTTTGACAGCGCCCATCTACTCAGAGTAGGCACACAGTGGTATTGAGAACAATGCTGAGATCCAATCATCTGAAAGGGAGATACAGTGTGATTTCATTCCATACCCTTGTGTAACAGGTGTGCTGCACATCAATGAAGAACTGAGGGGTATTTTCACAAGGGTATTGCACCACCTGAATGTCAGTTTTTCTGATGTTCAAGTGATGCAATGCCCTGCAACATATTTACGAAGTGGAGTTAAACCATTTTGCATAGCTTAACGCCACTTTGTAAATATGGTACCCTTTCAAACAGCTTTCTGCATCATAGGGGCATGCAATGGGTGTTGCTGTGGGTGTTCTACCACTACACCCATTGCTTTTTGAGACTGCCCCAGATTTACTAGGATGTGTTAATCTGAGGCAGTGCCAAAAACTTACCCCATACAAAAGCAGGCATTAGATTGGTGCAATGAGGAAAAATAATGTTAATTCCCCATCGTTTTTGCTGCCATGTGTGCTGCATTCTGTAGCACACATACAAAGAGCAAAACACCATTAATGTTTGTTTTTGTGCAGGAAGGTGTTCCTTCCTGCACAAAAAAATAATTAAATAAACAATCATCCCTGCAATGCAGGCACACATGCACTATGGTGCAAGGAAGCCTGTGTTGGTACTAAGCAGCTATTTCCTAGCGCCAGTGCAAGGAAAATCACAGGTGTGCACTGTATTCTTGTAAATATGCCGCATCCCTGCATTGTTGAAATAATGCAGCTCGCCACTGTAAAATTTGCAACGATGCTGCGCCATTTCCTTTGTAAATATGCCCATGAAAGTGAAATGTATTTCACCTTGATTGTTAACTGGAATACTCATGTCCACATCTAAGAGAGATCAGCAATAGCCATTCTACATCTCATTGCAGAGGATGAACCCTCATCTCCTGGCCAGCAGCTTGACCTGGACTTCAGCGATTATGGGGAGTATGACAATATGTAAACCATTGACAGGACACCCTCCAAGAACTTCTGGACTCCATCGGGACTCCATCTCCTGACAGGGGGAGGGTCAACAGTGTCATGGGGTCTTAACACCCCTGCCTAGCAACCAACAGGCACCAACTGCCACGCCACCCAGACCCCTGGACTCCGAGGAACCACAGATTACCTTCCAACGAGGTGCAGTAGTAGTCCAGCGGGAGGTGGTAGAGCAGGTGTGGGCAGGGATGGAGACCATGGTGACCACCCTAGAGGGAGTCCGTGGGTACCTCATTCCCAATTGAAGCACTTACTCTCTTCTCATGGCCTCCAGCAGTCCCTGGCGACATTGCTGGTGTCACAAGGTAGAAGCATCAACAAATGCTCTGGCAAAGTGGCACCAGCGAGGTGGCCAACCAGCTTGGGGCAATAAGAACAATCTTGGGGTCCGTGGAGAGAAAGCAAGATTCCTACCTTGCGATAATGGTTGCCTACCACCACAATGTTGCTGCTGTGTTGCAAAACCAGCAGATCCTCTTCACTACTGTGCTGCCTCTTGTGTTGGCACAGATGAATGCTGCTGCAGGCACAGGATCACCATCTTCGCCCCTGATATGTGTGTGCCTTCCTTGGCTGCCACACCTACAACACCACCCTCACAGGAGACATCGGGAGGAAGATGTGGATGGCAACTCTTTCCAGAGAAAAAGTGTTTGGTAGCAGTCATCTGAGCCACGTTACCTTTTTCCTGTGCTTTTGAACATGCCAGGGACCATTTGCTGCCACTGTCCTTCACATGACCATTTGTGGACTGTCAATGTGGCCTACCCTCCCTAATGACATTGTGGTCATCCACCTCACTGAAGTACTCCTCTCCTCCACATGTCCTATGACATGTTTCTTACATGAATTCTGTCTGGACATTCACTGGCTGTAAACATCTTTTGGGGTTGTTGTCCAATGAACTTAGATCTACCTGTGTGTTCTCTGTCTGTATTACTCAGGACCAGGTTGACCATTGCCCATTCTGTGAGGAAAATACCCTGACTACTTGCCAAAAGGACATCTTTTTTGTGGCGTCAGTGACAATGTTAAGCAGTGAGAGTGAGACTGTAACATACTGGGGGAACAATATTTGGGTGTTGACTAGCAAGTACATAATCAAGGTTGCAAGCATGAAGCACAACTGGTGTCATGCATTCAATGTTAATGGTGAATTAAGTCACCTGACAAGTGCCGGCTCCACCCATGGTTACTAGCAAGCATACAATATTGGGTTGGCAACTAAACAATGCACGTGTGCGTGGGTACGGGCAGTGACTAGGGCATGAGCCC